>NW_027480495.1:0-2421879 GCF_051401765.1 Calliopsis andreniformis
TTTGACTTTTTAGAAATGCCAAAGCAACCCCTTAATCGTAGATAAATATCAATAGTATTTTCAATTAGAAAGTATGCTTTCCCATTTGATGAGGTATCTCTCGACACACGTTGTGAGTCGCCAGAAGCTCACTTAGTCCCAGAAATGCTTTGATCTTTAAAAGCTCGATGCCTCGTCGAAGTCCGGATATTGACCTTAAAGGGGATGTGTCACTGTTACATCGGTATTTTAGAATATATAAAATCGCGTATAACTAACAAACTAAGCGATTCCGCGAATATTGCATATATAGTTTTCGGTTTATTTTCTTGTCTTCTACCTACATCTCCGAGTTTTCCCACGAATTTAGAAACACCCTGTATAATGCCTTCATTGAATATTTGATTTTGAGGTAATAGGATGCCAAAAAGTAAAACTAAACGTGTAGCAGAAGATTTGAAGGATAATGCAGGCCCAAGCAAAAGGTCTCGTCTGAGTTCTGATCCTAAAAAAATAAAGAGATTATCTCTAGCAAAGTAATAACTAAGCTGAAGGATGTTGTTGAAGGTGATAGGACTTCAGCTATTGAGCAATGGGTCAAGGGTCACCCTGTAACAGTAGAGGGTCTAACAATTGAGCAATCAGACCTCTTATGTAATGCGTTTCGTGATGAATCTTGTTGGTCAGGTATAGAATTAAATCCTGCTAGATTGGTGAAAGAGTTGGCCAGGTTAGATATACTGGATTCTTTTGCTATCTATGAAATAGCATGCATTAAATGTGTGAAGAGTGAAATTAGGCAACTATTCAACAAGATGTTGGAATCTTTTAAGCTTGATTTATGTCATAAAGGCGCGAGTAAGGAGATTCAGTAGTTGGCTGCCAACGACAAACTTGCAAGAGCTGAATTGTTGCGTTTTGTAGAGAAGGATGACTATGTATTCAGTTTCTGGATTGATGAAAAATCATGTGACCTCATAGAAAATATAGAAGCAGAAAATGTATTTAATAAGGCTGTAGATTTCAAGTGCAGTAAGGGAGTGAAACACTTCTATAATTGTCTGTGTTCTGAAGAAAAATTAGGGAAAGAAGGGCGAGAAAAATTGCTAGTTTCTGCTATTACAAAATTATCTCCATTGCAATCTAGCTATAAACTTGCTTCTACCTTAAACTTCCTTTTGGATAAAGTTACAAGTGAAACGGTAGATCACAAGTCTCTGTTTGTTCTACGAGATGGTAAAAGTAGAGATATAATATATTTGTCTCTTAGCGTAGTAGTAGAGCATGGTCTTCTTCGTACAGTCAAGCGTTTTATAGAGTACTTAACTAAGAAATATGCAGGATCTAAGGCAGGGGAAATTTTACCATGTAGTGGATATGCAGAACTCTTCTCCTTGCTTTCATTTGTTGTGATTTCTAATGATTATGACTTGGATAACAGGAATAAAGCAAGGTCAGCTATTAGCAGTCTTTGGAAGTGTAATGAGCTTGAAGGACATAAAGTAAATGTACTTGATTCTTCTAAAGATCTGCTTGCCTTTATTGCAATTAAGAATGCAATTGTAAATTTGATTGTAGATTGGGAGAACAGTAAGAATACTCAGAGTGCTGACGATGGTGAAAAAGTTGATTTGGCCTCAGATACTTTAAAGATTGCTAAAGGTTGTTGTTCAAACACAAGCTTTGAATTATTAAAAAAGAGGATAGCAAATAGTTTAGACAAATTAAGGGGTTCTAAGATGATAGGTGCAACTAGCTCCTTTAATTTAATAGAAGAGTTGTGCAAATCGGCGAAAAGGTTGAGTTTATACTCTGCTAGTGCTGAAGGTCGTCAATCTACGTTAATGGGTACTAGTGTTTGTATTTCGAGTGCTACAGTTGTTAACAAATAGGAGTATTTATGCATGGTAACAGTGAAGATCGTGAATTAATTAGGGGTCTAGTAAGTGGAGGTTGTGCTAAGTTTAGTAGACAATTTGAAGATTTTTTAAACAACTGTCCATCTTTTTTGCATTAGGCTAATGAACCTGGCTTTTTTCCTGCATTCTTCTTTGATATGTTTTCTACTGCACATGATGCAGGTATATTAGTTGAAGATGAAAGAGTCTATTTTCGTTTTGACAATTGTGGAAATCTAAAAGTTGCGATTCTCACTAATGACATAAATGAAGGAAATAGATTATAGATAATAATGAGAACAGCCCTGGATCAAGGTTTAGTGACGAAGAGAAGCAATGGGTTGCAGAGAATCAGCTACAAAACTTACAGGATCTAGAATGGAAGGAGCATAAAATATTTCGGTTTGGAGAGGAATGTAGGTTTATTCATGAAATAGATAGATTTTCTCAACATGATGAACCTGTAGCTCCAATTTTTCAGGAAATTAACCCACTCAGAGAACAAGGTGAATTGATAAATCTAGTGAATGGGTTGAAAGATAGTAATTCAGAAAGGGTGCGTGCTCGTGTTAAGGAAATTTTGCAATATGTTATTGATATCCATGATGAACATGAAGATAGATTAGTGTTCCGTGCAGAGTCTGATTACCACAGTGTTCTGTGTGGTTTTTTAGTAAATTTTAGATACCGAGCTGTGGCTGATTTCTACTCACAGATACTTATAGGAAAATGTTATGCAGATGTTGTTTTGCTTGTTCGTAGTGTTGATCAGGCAAATGATTCGGTTCCAACTATTATTGAGTTGAAGGTTGGTGATTAGGAAGGGTTAGAGCAAGCTAATGATTATGCTAAAAGTTGTCTATTCATACGTCATCACCAAGTGCTGTTTGTGCAGCGTTAAATTTTCAATTGCGTGGAGGTACTGATCTCCGAACTTCTGAGCAGGCCTTTTCAAAAGATGGTCTTTCCTTAATATCGGGTTTACTACATCCTCATGGAAATGGAGTTCGGCGAAATGTGAAACGTTTTTTACAACCCATAGCATCAGAGTTCACTCAATAGCCTCATTGTAATACTTCTTCCTAGATGTCATCGTTTGTCTTTGGGAATGTATTGTCTACAGCTGATCTTTTAAGAATACAGTAATGTTGCGCACGAGAGCCGCTCTCGGGTCTGGTCGCGACTCTAGTCCGCGACTGGTAGTCGGTTCGGCTTCCTCTGCTCTCGGTCGCCGAGATAATTGATACACGATCGGAGAAGCAGAAAAAGAGGGTCTCGCTTGACCGTCGATGCTCGAGCTCGATGTCCGAAATCAATGACGTCAGACAATAGAAGGATAGCATTAGGGATTTAATAGGAAAAATTGAAGTTCCTTATTTGCAAACAGATTTTCACGCAAGTAACACCAATCGATTCCTTGTGCTCTCTCGATAAAAATGATATCAAATACGACATGATTCCTATTATTTATAATAAAGATATTTAAATAATAAACGTTGGAACCCTGCGACGGTCACGGGGAATCGTCAAAGTTACTTTTCTATCAGTTCTTTACGAGATAAAAATGACAGTAAATGAAGATTTGGCTAACAGAATTTATGTATTGTTACGTTCCGAATAGGAAATTTTTCGGATTTTTGACTTTCGGCCATTACGTCGGCCGGGGTGTGTCACGACAATGCTTTGTCATTATGGAATTTCCTAGTCTGGTACATTCTGGACTTTGACGTTCAAAATTCTAAATTATAATTGTTGTGATTGTATTATACGCTCTCCTTGGAATCGTCGTCGAAAGTCGGCGACGCGAGTGTATGTGAATGTGTGAGAGTTGTGAGGATGTATGTGTGCGTGTGTGTGTTCTTCTGAAGCCTCGAGAAGGTGAGCATGAACACCTTAGCCGTAACAACTATCGTTACATTACGATGTTTGGAATTGCGGGTTCTCATGCGCTTGAATGAGTGTGCACCGAGAGTGTGGTCAAAACCTTCTGTCGCAAGTCAAGCATCTTGTTGTCCGTGATGCCTGTTGGAGCTAATTGCAAATTGTTCATAGGGTTCCAATGCACCTGTATCTTGCATGAATAGGGACGGTTGCGAGTAATCGCGGAAAACTTTGTAATGTGACGGCGTGTCAAGAATTTGGAATGAGAACCTTTCGCGTTTGGTTTTGGAATTCGCACAAAAACTGTATACAGCGCGCGACACGACGCGACGCGCGAGCGACGATACCACGCGACGAAAACGCCGAGCGTTTCCCGCGAAAGTGTGAAAAACTTGTGTAAATTATTACAACAAGTTTAATAACTATTGACCGTCGTTAATTGTAAGGAGTAATAGAGGATGTTGTTCATGTGTAGCATTGCGCAAAATATTGAGCAACCTGTGAATTGTGAAGAAAACCGGAAATAGAGCACACGCGATATATCGAAATGCGAGTTGACAAATCGCGCGACGGCTCCCGCACGCTGCCTCACCTGATTCGTCAGGACCTCTCACGAATACGGCAGAAGATCACTGTATTGGTGATCCTGGAAGGATCCTGCCTATCCTGATTTCCGTGATCGATCACTCTTCGTCGACAAGTCGCGAGGTGCGTGACGGGAGACCGTGGGTTTAATTATATTCTATTTCTTTCTTTCCCTCTATCTTTTTGTTCTTTTCTCAATTATTAATTGTTTCGAGCGTAGATTCACGGGAGTGAATGGACTCAATCGCCCACGTAAAATTCGGCAATTCGTTCAGGAAACCATAGTTCGATATAAAATTCAATTCTCTAACCATTCCGCGTGTGCTCTCTTTTTCTTTACAGTATTATCATCATTCATAGCTACATTGTATCGTACTGCATCTTACAACCGAACTGGCACACCTTAAGGACTTGATTTGGCTTATTATTGGATTTGTTATCTGGAAAAGGATTGATTACGTTGATTTCTTCAACTGCGTGAGTCTTTTGAATATTGTCTGATTTTGATTTATATATATAATTGTCTGGAATTGTTTCATATTCTTTGTGTATTGATTATATATTGATTTCTCATTGTTGTACATGAATTATCGCCTTTTGTTTCGCCACGTGGTTTGAGGGACATCGATATCGCCAGTCGATATCGTGGATTTACCTTGGTGTCCTTACGGCCACCTTGGCGCGGGATAGTCCACGTGCACAGCACGGTTTATTATCTCGGTTGCGATCACATATGTGAATATTTTCTTTTCTTTCTTTTATACGATGCGTGCATTTATTAACGTCATATAATTGTAATTAATATCGTATTATATTATATAATACTTATTATAATTATTTTACGGTTGTGTGCTCATTCACCGTGGTGCATTTCAATTCTTTCCTCTTCAATTTTCTTTGTTTATGCATACGATTATCTGTTGTTAATCTTGTTGTTAATTCAACAACAACTTGTTACAATCTCAGAGACTATAATATATTTATTTTTTTTTCCTTTTGTCTTCATATATACTTTGTGCTGATTACTTCACCTTTCCAAATGCAGTATTAGCATAAGCCTCCACCTCTCGGGAAAATCGATCACGCATAGCGGTGCCCGTATGGGACTAGATGGTTTCCTAACCCATTTACCTTTATCCTCCTTGGATATTTCATTAATAGAAGTTTAGATATACTCGCGCATCGTGGCCGAGCTTCCTCTTCACAGCCGCTCTGTTATCGCGACCACACTACCATTTCGCACTGTCTCGGCACATTTAATTCACAGACAGAGTAGTGGCTCGGACTAGACGTTAGAACGCATAGAAGTATATTTTTCTCTATAAAAATACCTCCCATGACTAACCTGTGGGGTGATTGTTTATTTGACGGACGGAGTTACTAATTCTGTTCGTAAGAGAAGCGATACGAACGAACGGAGTTACGGACTGCGCCCGTAACAGTATATTATATTTAATCGATGTCGGAAAGAAGATATTGAGAATAAAAAAATAAAAATTTCTAAACATTTAAACCGGAACTTATATACTTTTTATGTTACGCTTTCATTTTCTTAATAACTTCAGTCATTAAATGACTAAACCCAAAAATATGAGGGAATAATAGGGAGTTAGCCCTTCGACGAGAGCCGCGCTCGTCGAATCGATTACCACTCACGGACGAGAGTCGCGCTTGGGCCTAGTCGTGCCTTAGAATCGACTACCATTCACGGACGAGAGCAGCGCTCGGGACTTGTCGTGCTTAAAATCGGCTACCACTCACGGACGAGCGTCGCGCCCGGGTCTGTTTACGTAACGCGATGAGCATGACCTTTCGTTCTACAAACCAAGTTTTATGTATCTTTGTTAAGAATAATCGGAATCATGTCGTGTTTGACATCATTTTAATCGGGAGAGCACAAGGAATCGATTGGTGTTACTTGCGTGAAAATCCGTTTGCGAATAAGAAACTTCAATTTTTCCTATTTAAATCTTAATGCTATCGTTGTCTTTTATGACGTCTTTGTTCTCGGGCGTCGAGCTCGAACGCGATGGCTCCAGGAATTGGTTTCTCGGCGGCACGTATCAAGCGAGGTAGTGGGTATAAACCACGGCTCTCGTCCATGTAGAGGAAACGGCTCTCGTCCGCAAAATTACTGCAGCTGGTAAGCGGAGAGGAGTAATAGTTACTAAGTATCTATTTAACTACTCCGAGGAAGAGAAAATGAAACGTACAGGTGGTAGGGGAGATACAGCAAACATTGTAAGGCGTACGTTAACTTTAGCTCCATTTGTATCGAATATTGGTTTTGTTGTGCTTCACATTTGCATTGAAGCTGTCGTTACTACCTGAAGCCACAGATGATGCTAAGGTGCGTCAAGTACTTTGTGAAGTAAATGTTCAGGGTCATCTGGAAGTGGCATCTGCAGAGAAATTCGAATCACTACGTACTTGCTCACGTTCTCATAGTGAAGGCATTACTGAGGCAAATGCGCTGGTTCTGTCATACGCTATATTGAGCGCTGTAGGACAAGAGCAGGATTTGATATCGTTTGGTGGGCTTCGTAGAGCATCTGGGTTTTCTAGAAGAGTTTGTACCTAATAAAAGTACTGACAGAACTTTACGGTTTTTGGTAAATGATCGAAGACGAGTTGAAATAACGGTTATAATTTTAATATACGCTTTTGTATCATGAAAGAACAACCACATCCGATCTGCATAATGGCGATCATCGAATTAACTCTTATGACTAAAGAAGGGCGCCACCGAAGCTTCTATACGGAAGCAGCGTGCACGCCGTCGCGCAACCGATTTCTCAATCGATAAATCGGACATATCGATCCCAACATAACCTTTGTCCAACAAGTACCAAGGATAATGTTGTTTATGAGTAAAATATATGCATTAAACTCTAGAGTACGTTTGAGTAGGGTTGGAGAAAAGGCAAGGTCTTTGAGCAAGAAAATTTGATTTATGTTTTCATAAGTTAAAGTTAACCTGATGAAGTTTGCTTAATTTATTGTTGGAGTTTTTTTGTTCTATTTTCACTCTAAATTCAATCTGCTCTGTCTTTGATCTTTTGTTCTTAGTTTTGCAGCACGTCTAATACTTTTAACGCGAATTCTGGATTAAGGAAGGAAGAAAGTATAGGAAATAGAAGGCTTTTTGGATTTGATGGCATAGGAAATGAGAGTAGAAAAGATATGAACCAAAAAATTAACAGGGGATCTATGGCGAGTGTGTTCAATTTCTAGTCAATTTTTTAGGTAACCAAAAACTGTCTCAATGATAGACCTTTTTTTCAGTGAAATCTTCTCATTTATCGAAGTCAATGTATTTTTCATACCTTTTTTCACCTTAGTAACAAGTTTCAAACCACGGTCAACCACCTTCTGAAAAATCTCTTTTGCAATATAATCTTTGTCACTAAACAAAAGGCCGATTAATTTTTCCGTCAGATTTGGCACAGGTATCCTATCATCAACATTGCCTTTTGTTAGCGCAAGTGTGTGAATATTACCATTTTCATTGATTACCATATGTAATTTGAAACCAAAAAACCAGCCGTAAGTGCTCTTGCTTAGTTTTGCAATTCCAGCAAAACCTTTGTTTTTGGATATTGTTTTTGCATGACAAACTGCAATTGGAGTTGTGTCTATATATGAAATTCCAGTGTTTTCTGACTGTCCACAAAGCCAATGCAACAACATTGCTAAATGCCACAAAACCCTAGGCTTTACAGCAACGAACCTGGTATATGAAGGCAACTTTGGAAACTCTGATTTGTAGAGCAACGTTAGGTAATGTAGATAGAAAGTTTTGAAATTTTTACATGGAGATTGTTGATATAGCAGGATTATTGTCATGATTTCGGAGTGCTCATTTTCCGTTATTTTTATAGGTTTTTTACCATTTGGCAGTAGTTTACCTGCGAAATTCTTCTCTATACCTTTGCAAAAAATCGACGCTGCAGAAACGCAACCAACAGCGCCGATTAATAACAAAGTGTTACCTATGATCATAATCCTTCTTCTGCCATAGCATTCAGACAATGGACCAAAAAACAACCCTCCTATGCAAAAGCCTAGGAAATTATAAGCAATAGTTAATTGAATTGTGCCTTCTGATACGTTAAAATAGCGCACCATATAAGGAAAACTAGGTACGGAAATGTCAATTTTAATGAACTTAGCAATTAGAGACAGGATTAATAAAAAGGGTAGTAACATTTGCAATTTTTAATTAATGAATAAAAATATCACATTTAAAGCGTTGAAGGAAGAACATATTTTACTGTTATTAAAATGGTTAGAAATACCTCATGTGAAGTTATGGTGGGTAAATTGGCCACTAGGGTTAATTAAAGAAAAATATGACGACTATGTTAAAGCCCTTACTCTCTGTCCTAACTTTACTTATTTCCTCTTAATTTTTCAACAGTCCGTCTAAATTACCACAAGCAGTTTAATTTTTCATCATTATTCAAAAATATGCAAGAAGCTTTATAGAAACTTAACATAATTTTATCACAAAAATGTCATCCTTAAGTCCAATGTAAAAATGAATTTTGGCACTAAGTAAATCTTTTTTAATTAACTGTGAGCTGGATAATTTGGAAAATAAATTTTGATTACTTTTATAATACCTTAAGATCGAATATCACTTTATCAGTCAAAATTATCACAATAGGCTAGTATATTCCTTACTTTTTTCCTAAAAATATTACCTGTTTATATTACAATATTTAGTGGTTATTTAGAAGCAAAATGTCTTAAAATTGACAGAAACGCTATATCTCAATTACTCTTGTATATAGCTAATCCAATAGTGATTTTATATGGAGTTTCTCATACAGAAGTTAATTTAATAGTAATTCCTCTGTCGATTTTTGGATATGGTCTGTAGGTAGCACTGTGTCCTTATCATTATCTTTCTTCTTTATTTAAGGATAACACGAGAAACATATTAACGTTTAGCTGGGGCAGCACAAGTATGGGTTATTTTGTCCTGCCGATTGCCATGGCTTCGTTTGATGAAGATTCAAAATCTGTATATGTTGTTTGTTATATAGCAATGGCGTTGTTTGAAAATAGCTTAGGATTTTACATATCTGAAAACAGTATTTATACCGCAAAAGAATGCATATTAAAGTTGTTCGAACTTCCTTCGCTTTGTGCGATGTTTCTGGGCTTCTTTTTAAGTATATATCATATACAAATACCTACTTTTTTAACAGATGTTATGATGAATATTGGAAGTAGATTTGTCACATTAGGGACGATGCTACTTGGTGTAAGCATTGCAAATATTACAAGCTTTAAAGTAGATTGGAAGCTTGCTTTGATCACTATAAAGCAAAGTACGTATTTTGGCAACTGTTTGTTTTAGGAATTGTTCTTCTGGACAAACATTTTATAGGTGTATACGACGAGAACATATATAAAGCACTGATGTTGCTGGCTATTATTCCATTTTCTGGGTCCAGTATAATTGTTTAAAAAATGTTAATATAATGAACTGTATCTCGTTCGCGAAAAGCCGTTGTATGTTGATCTACGTGCCCAACCGAAGGTCGCCTTCGGTTGGAGATTCAGTGTCGCTAATAACAAACACGGTGAATTTGAAGAGGGACTCATTTTTAGATAATTACAGTTGAACTCGAACAGGTGAACGACCTGTGTCAGCTGTTCGAATTTCAGGCCCGCCGTCGAGTGGGAGCGTCGAGCCTGAAAGAGAGAGAGAGAGAAAGTTGTCGAATATTAAAAAAGGACACAGTATGATTAGCGAGCGCCGCGTAGCGGCTAATTAGCGTATTCCGCGCATTCGCGGAGACACGCGCAAGTCTAGCAGTCATTCTTGTTCCAGTGATTCCAGTCTCTGACAGGGAACAGTTCGAGTAGTAGAAGTACAGCCATTTCGAGATTACTTGGAACAGAGCTTCTTGGTTTCTCCAACAAGCTCGAAGTACTCGAAGAGCAGAATCCTCACTGACCGAACGATTTTCTCTTGCGGCTTAATCTATTCGCCTGTTCGGTTAACACGTATTATACGTGCGGCAGACGAATCAGCTTGCAAAAAAGAGATTGCTCTAGCGATTGAATACACTCTTCGAATCGGTGATCTTCTCCATTCCTTGAGCTTGCTTGTCGCCGGAAGAGCATTGAGTCCACTACTCAGAAGCATTGGTTGACGGGTAAATCCAGATAGAGTAAACGTAAGTGCCTATCACCTCTGCGTTACTCGCGCTGTACTACCCGTTTAGAAGCAACCCCCGTGTGATGAATAGATGCACACGGTGTGGTGAACTGCGTCGCAGAGCCTCTGGCTGTCACTAACCTCTGTGCCTAGCACCAGCTAGGAACAGTGCATCTCTCCGCTCGCGAATCTCTGCTCTCGCAGGGATTCACCCGACGTATACCTTTTTATAAGATGTATAAGAGGCAGAGAAGAGATTCCTCCTCTCTACGCATTCGCCGGTCGACGACCCCTTTTAAATGTAAAGGAGAGTCGACCATACAGTCCACTGCATTACCTTCGCGTTACAGGCAAGGTATTGCTATCCCCTCCATACAGGCTTGTTGTCACATCCAGGAGTCGGGAATATTCGGTATAGCTTGACTTACACTCTTGCTTGCCGTCGCGGTTCTGCCGCTATTTTCTTTTCCAGCCGCCAGCGTCGCTGACCAGCGTCACAGGACCAGGCCCTCCGATCCACCGCCATCCACCAGGAGCCGCCGAGGATCAGAGGAGCCCCCATACCCTACGACAAAAAGATTAAAATAAACGTCGTATATATGCCCTTGCAAGGGCCGACTCAATTTTAATCGAGTGTACTGGTTTCTTTCTATACCTTCAGTCTCACCTTGTCCGGACCCCAGTTAGATCACTTCCTTTAAGGAATTCTAACAACCTTACTGTAAATATGTTGTAAGGTGTATCACATAATGATGAAAATTTGGTAATATACTAAGTAAATCGACAGTATGTTTCTTTATTTAGGAGGAGCAGGAAACGCACAGATTTCTCTGTCCATTTGTAGCGTACTGCATTAATATTTGTACATTAATTTAGAAAATAATGATGAATAACATTATAATTGTTGGTCTGTAATGGGGTGATAAAGGCAAGGGTAAAATAGTAGATTATCTTCCTGAGAATGCAGAAGTAGTTGTGAGATTTCAGGGAGGAAATAGTGCAGGGCACACTATAGTAATAGACAATGAGGTTTATAAATTATATTTACTATCCTCTGCTATTTTGAGAACGGGCAAAATATCCATCATAGGAAGCGGTATTGTTCTTGATTCACATGCTCTAACCTCTGAAGTTGAGTCATTGAATGTTAAAGGAGTAGACGTAAACTATACCAACTTGATGGTATCCGAGAGCTGTCCATTAATACTTAACGTACATAAGGACAAGGAAAAGCTGTTTGAAGATTTAAATGGAAATCACAAAATTGGCACAACAAACAAAGGGATAGGACCATGTTATGAAGATAAAGTTGGAAGGACAGCTACACGCCTTTGTGATTTAGAAAACGCAGATGAGCTCAATAAAAGAGCGGATCTCTTCTGTATTACCATAACGCTATCAGAAAAGGCCTTGACTACCAGGTGGCAAAAAAGAAGAAATATTAAAAGAAATTCAAGGGACTTCAAAAAAAATTTGTTTCCTATAAAAAACCTGTGTGGAAGATGTTAAATGACTTTGTGAAAGAAGGTAACAAAATAATATTTGAAGGTGAATAAAGCACATTTTTAGATATCGACCACGAAACTTACCCTTTTGTTAGTTTAAGTAGTACTGTAGCGTCGCAAGCAATAACAGGCTAAGGATTAGGCGGCAGTGCTTATGGTGAGTAGTGTACAATGAAAGACAAAAGCTTAAGTTTAACACTTGCAGTTTGTTTAAAAAGCGGTTATATAACGGGCATTTGGCTCGTCCGCGAGATTCGTAATTTGTTGGTATACGTGACCGACCGAAGGTGGCCTTCGGTCGGAGCATACGTTGTCCTAGCAGCAAAACACGATCAGCTGTCGTATGACTTGTTTTTGTCGTCAAAATTAAAGTTCAAACAAAGTAAGCGTTGTCGAGCAACGGTTTTGAACTCCAGGCTCGATGTCGAGTGGGGACATCGGAGCCTGAAGGAGAGAGAGAGTACATCGTACTACATTAGCACGAGACAAAAGATAATTTTGTGAGCGCCGCGTAGTGGTAAAATTTGGCACGTCTTCCGCTTCGCGGAGACACGCGCGGCTCTCGCCCCAGTCGTCTTACGACAGCCTAGTTTGACGCAGTCAGTGCGACCGTTCGTCAAGCGCATCTCAGCTCGCCAGTTTCCAGATTTCAAGTAGTTTGGTTACCAGACACTTGAAATCTCACTAGCTCTCAAAAGCTGAACCTCTGTCGCCGACAGACTAGGAAGCTCTGCTCGATTCGTACGTATAATACGTACGAAAGAGCACCTGGTTTGTCTTAGGAGACAACTGATCGAGATTTGCACTCTTGGAATCGGGGCCTGCCCTGATTCTCTGAGTCTCGTTTCGTCTCGGAGCAACAAAGGCCGCTGCCTGCTGGATCCCTGAGAGACGGGTTACAACAGAGAGAGATAACGTACGTGCCTATCACCTCTGCGTTACTCGTGCTCTGCCACCCAGTTTAGTAGCAACCCCCGTGTGACGAATAGAAGCACACGGTAAGGTGAACGGAGTCGCGGAGCCTCTGGCCGTCCTCAGCCTCCAGGACCAGCAATTCGCTGGTTATAGCGTGTCCCTCCGCTCACGAATCCCTAAATTACTTGGATTCGTACGGAACGAACCTTTCCAAAAGGTGCAAGGCGAAGAGAAGAGGTCCCTCCTCCTCTCAAGCCACTCGTTCATCGACTTCTTCTTCGCGCCAGAAGAAGAGTCGATAATACAGTCCACTGCATTACCTTTGCGTTACTGGCAAGGTTTTGCTATCCCCTCCAAATAGGCTCGCGAGCGCAGCCTGGAGTTGGGAATCTCTGGTATAGCCAGACTTACACTCTTGCTTACCGCCGCGGTTCCGCCGCTATCTCTTTTTCAGACGCCAACGTCGCTAAGAGGAGCGCCGGCGTCACCACAGCCAGGGCCATCCGATCCACCAACGAGGACCGGAGCCAGCACCAAGCCCCCAAAAAGTTTAAAATAAGCGTCGCTTAAAAGCCCTTTTCAGGGCCGACAAAATATAAAACTTGTGTTTTCGTTTCTTTCGAATTCCCTTCATCTCACCTCATCCGGACCTCCGTTGGATCCCTTATTTTAAGCGATTCCAACACAGTTATTTTCAACAGAATTAAGTTAATAATAAAAGTTAGTGTAAAATGTGGTTTTGCAGTTTGATTTTTTTGAACATATGTTAATTGGTGTAATATAAATGTAGTTAAAGAAGGTGTGTTATTATTGGAGGTTTTAAGGAAGAAAAAACAGCAGAGGCAGAAGAGGGTTTTGGTATTAAATCAATCGCATTATGTGCTTGGAGTGCAATAAATCGCTTGTTGGTGTTACGAATCGAAAATATAAAAAATTAAATTTCTTTTTATACATACAACTCGGTTGATTTGCCTCTCGATAATGCAATGCAATAATGCAATTTGGAGAATTTCCCTAATCGAACGTAATCCTGGCCTTTGAGTTTATGAAATTAAATATCCCTTTCGGCAACGCGATCGACTTGTTAATATAACACATTCCTTTCTTGAAATCAATGTGGTCCCATTGCGAAGCGTACAGTATCACCAACGCGTTATCTCACAAATGCGTAGGATGAAATCGAACAATTTGTTAAGTTTCTATTGTGATGTTGCGCATAGCGCCGTCCCCGTTTTGCCAAAGTAAGCGAAAGTAGTGAAAAGAAGGACCGTACGACCCTCTTGCGAAACACATGCCGAGAGACACCTCCTGGGGAGAAATATCATGAATTTGCAATCACCGCTAATTCCGGGTGCCGTCGTTCCGAGCGCGCACGACGTTTCAGGGCCATAGAGGAAACCTGAGGGACCCTGAGGCCGTCCCCGTCCCCTGGCCGTGCAGTTTCCGGATTCAGGCGTCGTATCTACACCGGAGGGTACAGGGGCCCTCCACCCACGGTGTCCAGAGACTTGCCGCTTCAGCGGAGGGCCAGGGACCCGACGGAAAGTCTGCCTACATCAAGCTAAGGGATGGGTCCGTAGTTCAGACCTTCTACAACGGCTCAAGCGGAGGGCGAGTGTGGAGGAGAGTCCGGAGATCGTTGTCCAGGCGACAGGAGCCAGAGGAAGTCCTGCGGATGTCTCCACGATCCCGAGAAAATGCGTATAAGCCTTGATTCCTCTGCGCGTCGATCCACGACCTTTCCTCTCCCGCCGAGCTAGTCGACGTTTGCCGCCGCACCTGAACTGCAAGTGTCTCGTATCGCTGTTGGTTTTTCGTTATAATTGGCCCGAAAGTGCATGGCGCCCATCTTGACGTCTGTCCATTCTGTCGAGCGACTTGCAGGGCGGGTACCGCGAAGTTGTCAGGCTGTCCTGCCTCGAGCTCATGGCAACTCGACGCAGGAAAACCTCTCGGAAAACATCCTACCAAGATAAAAGAACTGCTACTATAAATGGGATTCGGAATTCTGACACTCTCAGTTAAGTTCATACTTTTATAGTTTTGGTTACTGATAATTTGGCAATGCATAAGCGTTGTCGGAAACCTTCCCAAATTAATATTTAAATTCAAAATTTAAGAACACCTAGTATAACACTGAGGGTCAGCTTCCTAGGATCTCTGCGGGCGATATTTAATGCTCTTCCGGCTAATTAGCTATTGTAAAGCGATACACCGGTTGTATATTTTAGATTGCCGTGAGTCGGGTGGTGCTTCGCGTGAGAATTGGGAGAATTGGAATGTTCACAATTACACATTACTCAGACTTCCTTAAACATAGAGCTTGACCAATCGGGGACTTGGTAGCGCTAAAAACATGCTTTCATTAGCGAATGAAGCGACGGAGTAACCCCTCCATAATCGGAATGATTGGTCGTGGATCTTTCCGAAAGGGTAATGCCGCGACACTTTTCGACGTACAATCGCGAGGTGCGTGTCGTATGTCCGCGATATTATCGAGACACAGCTTTCTTTTATTGCTTATACCACTAAGTAGGAAGAAAAGCACTCAGGAAGATCGTGTAAATTCATATTTTTGTTCGTCATTTGTTATAATTTTCCTATTATACATATACAGGGTGTTTCGAAATTCGTGGGAAATCTCGGAGATGTAGGTAGAAGACAAGAAAATAAACCGAAAATTTAATTTGCAATATACTCGGTATCGATTAGTTTGTTAGTTATACGCGATTATATGTATTCTAAAATACCGACGTTACAGTGAGCCATTCCTTTTAAAAGCAGTGTCCGGGATTCGACGAGGCCTCGAGCTTCTAAAGATATCAGTAATCAATCATCAGTACCTTAATCTTTAGTACTTAATAATCAATACCTTAATCTTTAGTACTTAACCCACAATCCTCAATCTTTAATACACAATCCACAATCATCAACCCTCATTCCTCAATCCACGTAAATCCTCAATCCGCAATACATCAGTCATCTATCCTCAATCGTTAATCCTCAATCCTCAATCCTTAATCCCCAATCCTCAATCCTCAATCCTCTATCCCCAATCCCCAATCCTCAATCCTCAATCCTCAATCCTCAATTCTCAACATTCAACACGCAATACTCAATCCTCAATCCTCAAACCTCAGTCCTCGATGCTCAATCCTCAATCCTCAGTCCTGAATAATCGATCCTCAATTCTCAATCTTTAATACTTAATCCTCAATCATCAACCCTCAATCCTCAATCTTCAATTTTCAACGCTTAGACCTCATTCCACAATCCTGAATCCTCAATCCTCAATCGTGAATCGTCCATTCTCCATCGTCTAACCTCAATCCTCAATCCACAATACCCAATCCTCAATCCTGAATCCTCCAGTCTCTATCTTTTAACCTCGAACATCCAACCTCAATCATCAATCCTCAAACCTCAATCCTCAATACCCAATCCTCAATCCTCTATCCTCAATCCTCAATCCTGAATCCTCGATACTCAGTCCTCAATACTCAATCATCAATCCTCAATCGCCAATCCTCAATCCTCGATACACGGTGCTCAGTCCTCAATCCTCAATACTCAATTCTCAATCGTCAATACTCAGTCCTCAATCCTTAATCCTCAATCCTCAATCCTCAATCCTCAACCCTCAATCCTCAACCCGAACCCTCAATCCTGAATCCTCAATTCTCAAACACAATCCTCAATCCTCAATCGTCAATCCTCAATTCTCAATCCTCAATCCTCAGTCCACAATCCTCAATCCTCAATCCTCAATCCTCGATCCTCTATCCTCAATACTCAACACTCAACCCTCAATCCTCAGTCCTCAGTCCTCAATCCTCAATCCTCAATCATCAATCCTCAACCCTCTATCATCAATCCTCAATCCTCACTCCTCAATCCTCAATCCTCGATACTCAGTCCTCAATACTCAATCATCAATCCTCAATCGCCAATCCTCAATCCTCGATACACGGTCTCAGTCCTCAATCCTCAATACTCAATTCTCAATCGTCAATACTCAGTCCTCAATCCTTAATCCTCAATCCTCAATCATCAATCCTCAACCCTCAATCCTCAACCCGAACCCTCAATCCTGAATCCTCAATTCTCAAACACAATCCTCAATCCTTAATCGTCAATCCTCAATTCTCAATCCTCAATCCTCAGTCCACAATCCTCAATCCTCAGTCCTCAATCCTCGATCCTCTATCCTCAATACTCAACACTCAACCCTCAATCCTCAGTCCTCAGTCCTCAATCCTCAATCCTCAATCATCAATCCTCAACCCTCTATCATCAACCCCAAACCTCAACGCTCAATCCTCAATTCTCAAACCCAATCCTCAATCCTCCACCGTCAATCCTCAATCCTCAATACTCAATCACCAATCGCCAATCCTCAACCCCAATCCACAATCCACAATACCCAGTCTCAAACATCAATCCCGAATTCTCAATCCCCAATCCTCAATCCGCAATCCTCAATCCTCATTCCTCAGTCCTCAATCCTCAAACCCAATCCACAATCCTCAATTCTCAGTCTCAAATATCAATCCTGAATTCTGAATACTCAATCCTCGATCCTCAATCCTCAATCCTCGATCCTCAATCCTCAATCCTCAACCCTCAATCCTCAAACCTCAATCCCCAGTCCTCAATCCTCATTCCTCAATACTGAATCCTCAATACTCAATCCTCAATCCTCAATCCTTAATCCTCAATCCTCATTCCTCAATCCTCAATGCTCAGTCCTCAATCCTCAATCCTCAATCTTCAATCCTCAATACCCAATCCTCAATCCTCAATCTTCAATCCTCAATCCTCAGTCATTAGTCTTCAGTCCTCAATCCACAGTCCTCAATCTTCAGGCCTCAATCCTCAAACCCAATCCACAATCCTCAATTCTCAGTCTCAAGCCTCAATCATCAGTCCTCGGTCCTCAATCCTCAACCATCAATACCCAATCCTCAGACCTCAGTCCAAAACGCTCAATATGCTACCCTCAACCTTAATCCTCAGTCCTCAATCCTCAAACATAAATCCTCAATCCTCGATACTCAATACTCAATCCTCAATCATCATTCAACAATCTTCAATCCTCAATCCTCGATACGCAATCCTCTATCCTCAATCCTCAATCCTCAATCCTCAATCATCAATCCTCAATCCCCATCCTCGATACTCAGTCCTCAATCCTCAATCTTCAATCCTCAATCCTCCTTCCTCAATCCTCAATCCTCAAACCAAATCCTGAATCCTCAATACTCAATCCTAAGTCCACTATCCACAATCCTCAATCCTCAATACAGTAACCTCAAATCTCAGTCATCAATCCACTACCCTGAATCCTCAATCCTCAATCCTCAATCCTCAATGTTCTATCCTCAATCCTAGATCCTCCATCGTCAATCCTCGATACTCAATCCTCAATTCTCAACAATCAATCCCCAATCCTCAGGCCTCAATGCTAAATTCTCAATCTTCTATACTCAGTCCTCAATCCACAATACTGAGTCCTCAATCCCCAATCCTCAATACTCAATCCTCTATACTCAAACCTGAATCCTCAATCCTGAATCGTAAATACAATATAATGAATTCTCAGTCTTCAATCCACAACCCTCAATCTTCTATTCCCAAACCTCAATCCTCAATCCTAACCCTTCAATCCTCAATCCTCAAAACTCAACCCTCAATACTCAGTCATCAATCCCCAATCCTCAACCCCAATACTCAATCCTCAAACCCAATCCTCAATCCTCAATCGTCAATACTCAATCCTCAATCCTCAATCGTCAATACTCAATCCTCAATCCTCAATACTCTGTCCACAATACTCAATCCTCAATCCTCAATACTCAATCCTCAACCCTCGATACTTAATCCTCAATCCTCAACCCTCAATAAAATATCCTCAACACTCATTCTTCAATCCCCAATCCTCCATTCTTAATTTTCAAACCCAAATCCTCAATCTTCAACATCACTCCTCAATCCTCAAACCTTAATTCTGAATACTCATTCCTCAACACTCAATCTTCGGTCCTCAATCCTCAATCCTCAATACAGTAACCTCAAATCTCTGTCTTCAATCCTCAATCCTGAATCCTCAATCCTTAATCCTCGATCCTCTATCATCAATGCTAAACCCACAACCCTCAATGTTCAATCCTCAAACCTGAATCCTCAATCATCATTCCCCAATCCTCAGACCTCAATCCTAAATACTCAATCTTCAATCCTCAATTCTCAATCCTCAATCCTCAACCCTCAATCAACAATTCTCAATCCTCAATACTCAATCATCAATCGCCAATCCTCATCCCCTATCCACAATTATCAATTCCCAGTCTCAAACATCAATCCTGAATTCTCAATCCCCAATCCTCAATCCGCAATCCTCAATCCTCAATCCTCAGTCCTCAATCCTCAATCCACAATCCCCAATCCTCAATCCTAAGTCCCAATCCTCAAACCCAATCCACAATCCTCAATTCTCAGTCTCAAACATCAATCCTGAATTCTGAATACTCAATCCTCAATCCTCAATCCTCAATCCTCAATCCTCGATCCTCAATCCTCAATCCTCAATCATCAATCCTTAATCGTCAATCCTCAATCCTCGATACCCAATCCTCAATGCTCAATCCTCATTCCTCTATCCTCAATCATCAATCCTAAATCTTCAATCCTCAATCCTCAATCCTCAATCCCAATCCACAATCCTCAATTCTCAATCCTCAATCCTCAATCCTCAATACTCAATCATCAGACCTCAGTCCTCAATCCACAATCCTCAATCCTCAGTCCTCAATCCTCAAACCCAATCCACAATCCTCAATTCTCAGTCTCAATCCTCAATCATCAGTCCTCAATCCCCATCCTCGATACTCAGTCCTCAATCCTCAATTTTCAATCGTCAATCCTCCTTCCTCAATCCTCAATCCTCAAACCAAATCCTCAATCCTCAATCCTCAATCCTAAGTCCGCAATCCACAATCCTCAATCCTCAATACAGTAACCTCAAATCTCAGGCATCAATCCACTACCCTGAATACTCAATCCTCAATCCTCAGTCCTCAATGTTCAATCTTCAATCCTAGATCCTCCATCGTCAATCCTCAATACTCAATCCTCAAACCTCAATCCTCAATCCTCAATCCTCAATCCTCAATCCTCAACCCTCGATACTCAAACCTCCATATTCTATACTCAAACCTCAACCCTCAATCCTCAACCCTCAATCAACAATCCTCAATCCTCGATACTCAATCCTCAATCGTCAATCCTCAATCCTCAATCCTCGATACTCAATCCTCAGTCCACAATCCTCAATACTCAACCCTCAATACAGTAACCTCAAATCTCAGTCTTCAATCCTCTACCCTGAGTCCTCAATCCTCAATCCTCGATCCTCGAACCTCCATCATCTACCCTCAATCCTCAGTGTTCAATCCTCAATCCTCAATCCTCAATTATCAATCCTCAACCTTGAAACATTAACCTTCAAACATCAATCTTCAATCCTCAAACTTCAATCCTCAATCCTGAATTCTCAGTCCTCAACCCTCAATTTTCAATGCTCAATACTCAATTCTCAATCATCGATCTTCAATCCCCACACCTCAATCCTCATACTTCAACCTGATTTCTCAATCTGGAAACATGAATACACAATTCTCAATCTTCAATCCTCAAACCTCAATCCTCAATCCTCAATCATCAACGCTAATTCCACAATCCTCAATCCTCAAGCTTCAATCCTCAACCCTCAATGCGCAATCCTCAATCCTTAATCCTCAATTCTCAATCCTCCAGAGAATATCATCAATTCTCAGTTTTCAATACTAAATCCACAATCTTCAACGTTCAGATCTCAACTCTCAAACATCAATTCTCAACACACAATCCTCAAACCGCGTTCCACAATCTTCAATACCCAATCCTCGATCCTCAATATTCAATCCTCAATCCTCAATACTCAATCCTCAATCCTCAATCCTTAATCCTCAATATTTAATCCTCAATCCTCAATCCCCAATCCTCAATCCTCAAAGTTCAATCCTCAATATTCAATGCTCAATCCTCAATTCACA
This sequence comes from Calliopsis andreniformis, assembly GCF_051401765.1. NCBI lineage: Eukaryota > Metazoa > Arthropoda > Insecta > Hymenoptera > Andrenidae > Calliopsis > Calliopsis andreniformis. Next base: position 21,032 of record NW_027480495.1, read on the forward strand.
ACACTCAATCCTCAGCTGTCAGTACTCAATCCTCAATCCTCAATCCTGAATCCTCAACCTGCAATCCTCAATCCTCAATCCTCAATTATCAATCCTCAATCCTCAAACTTCAACCCGAATTCTCAATCTGGAAAGATCAATACACAATTCTCAACCATCAATCATCAAGCCTCAATCCTCAACCCTCAATACTCGAAGCTAAGTCCACAATTCTCAATATTCCATCTTCAATCCTCTATCCTCAATCCTCAATACTCAATCCTCAATCCTCAATACTCAATCCTCAAGTCTCAATACAATATTCCCAATCCTCAGTCTTCAATTCTCAATCCTCAATCCTCAATACTCAAATCCCAATCCTCAAACCTCAATCCTCAATCTTCAAATCCCAATCCTCAAACCTCAATCCTCAAACCTCAATCCTCAATTCTCAAACCTCAATCCTCAAACCTCAGTCCTCAATCCTCAATCCTCAATCCTCAACCATCAATCCTCTATCCTCAATCCTCCATACTCAATCGTCAATATTCAATAGAATATCATCAATTCTCAGCTTTCCATACTCAATCCTCAATTTTGAATCTTCAAATATCAATCCCCAAACCTCAATCCTCAATCCTCAAACCTCAATCCTCAATCCTCAGTCCTCAACAGTCCATTCTCAACTACTACCCTCAATCCTCAACACTCAACGCTCAATCCTCAGTCCCCAACCATCAAACCTCAATATTCAATCCTCAATACTCAATCCTCAATACACAATCCTCAATCCTCAATCCGCAATCCTCAATCCTCAATCCTCTATCCTCAAACCTCAATCCTCAATCCTCAATCCTCAGTCATCAATTCTAAATCGTCAATCCACAATAAAATAGCCTCAATTCCCAGTTTTCTATTCTCAATCCTCAATCTTCAAATCTCAATCCACAAACAACAATTCTTAACACTCAGTGCTCAACACTCAGTCCTCAATCTTCAATCCTCAATCCTCAATCCTCAATCTTCAATCCTCAACAATCTATCCTCAATCATCAATCCTCAATCGTCAATACTCAATTCTCAATACTCAATTCTCAGTCCTCAAACTTCAATCCTCAAACCACAGTCCTCAATCCACAATCCGCAATCCTCAAACCTCAGTCCTCAATCCTCAATGCTCAATCCTGAATCCTCAATATTCAGTCCTCAATCCGCAACCATCAATCCTTCATCGTCAATCGTCAACACTCAATACTCAACCATCAACCCTCAATCCTCAATCCCCATTCCTCAACCTTCAGTCCTCAAACCTCAGTCCGCAATCCTCAATCTTCAACCCTCAACCCTCAATCCTCAAGTATCAATCCTCAATCCACAAACTTCAACCTCAATTCTCAATCTTGAAACATCAATACACAAAGCTCAATATTCAATCGTCAAACCTCAATCCTCAATTTTGAAACATCAACCCTCAAACATCAATCCTCAGTCCCTAATCTTGAATCCTCAATCCTCAATACTCAATCCTCAACCTTCAGTCCTCAATCCTCTATCCTCAATTGTCAAACCTCAGTCGACAAACACCAATCCTTAATATTCAGTGCACAATACTCAATTCTCAACACTCAGTCCTCAATCCTCAATCCTCAATCCTCAATCCTCATTCCGCAATCATCAATCCTTAATCCTCAACGCTCAATGGTCAATCCTCAATCTTCAATCCCCAATCCTCAATCCTCATACTTCAACCTGACTTCTCAATCTGGAAACATGAATACACAATTCCCAATCTTCAATCCTCAAACCTCAATCCTCAATCCTCAATCCTCAACGCTCATTCCACAATCCTCAATCCTCAATCTTCAATCCTCAACCCGCAATGCGCAATCCTCAATCCTTAATCCTCAATTCTCAATCCTCCAGAGAATATCATCAATTCTCAGTTTTCAAAACTAAATCCACAATCTTCAACGTTCAGATCTCAACTCTCAAACATCAATTCTCAACACACAATCCTCAAACCGCGTTCCACAATCTTCAATACCCAATCCTCGATCCTCAATATTCAATCCTCAATCCTCAATACTCAATCCTCAATCCTCAATCCTTAATCCTCAATATTTAATCCTCAATCCTCAATCCCCAATCCTCAGTCCTCAAAGTTCAATCCTCAATATTCAATGCTCAATCCTCAATTCACAACACTCAATCCTCAGCTGTCAGTACTCAATCCTCAATCCTCAATCCTGAATCCTCAACCTTCAATCCTCAATCCTCAATCCACAATTATCGATCCTCAATCCTCAAACTTCAACCTGATTTCTCAATCTGGAAACATCAATACACAATTCTCAACCATCAATCATCAAGCCTCAATCCTCAGCCCTCAATACTCGAAGCTAAGTCCACAATTCTCTATCTTCAATCTTCAATCCTCTATCCTCAATCCTCAATACTCAATCCTCAATCCTCGGTCCTCAGTCCTCACCCCTCAATCATCAATCCCCAATCCTCAGACTTCAATCATAAATCCTCAATCTTGAATCCTCAATCCTCAACCATCAACCTTCAACCTTCAGTCATCGATCCTCAATCCTCAATCCTCAGTCCTCAATCCTCAATCCTCAATCCTCAATTCTCAATTCTCAATCCTCAATCCTCATTCCGCAGTCATCAATCCTTAATCCTCAACGCTCAATGGTCAATCCTCAATCTTCAATACTCAGTCCTCTATGCAATATCCTCAATTCTCAGTCTTCAATCCTCAACCCTCAATCCTCAATCGTCATACATCTGTCCTCAATTGTCAATCCTCAATGTTCCATACTCAATCCTGAATACTCAATACTCAAGCCTTAAACCCCAATGCAATTTCCTTAATCCTCAGTCTTCAATCCTCAATCCTAAGTCCTCAATCCACAACCTTCAACCTCAATCCTCAATCGTCAATCCTCAATCCTGCATCCTCAGCTATCAATCCTCAATCCTCAGCACACAGTCCTCAACCTTCAGTCCTCTAACATTAAACAGGATTTACTGTGGTGTACTGATGATTGAGGATTGAGGATTGATGATTGCGTATTGGGGATTGAAGATTTAGAATTCAGGATTGAGGATTGAGGATTGAGTACCGATAATTGAGGATTGAGCGTTGTGAATTGAGTGTTGAGCATTGAATATTGAGGATTGAAGTTTGGGGACTGAGGATGGAGGATTGAGGATTGAATACTGAGGATTGATGTTTAAGAAATGAGGATTGAGGGTCGAGGATTGAGGACTGAGGATTGAGGATTGATGATTGAAGATTGAGCATTGAGGATTGATGATTGAAAGTTGATGATTATGGATTGGATATTGAAAACAGAGAATCAACGATATTCTGTTGAGTATTGCGAATTGAGGATTGAGGATTGAGGATTGAGGATTGCGGATCGAGGATCGAAGATTGAGGATTGAGGATCGAGGATTAAGGGTTGATGACTGAGTGTTGAGGATTGATGGTTGAGAATTGAGGATTGAAGATTCAGGATTCAGGATTGTGGATTGAGGACTGAGGACTGAGAGTTGAGGATTGAGTGTCGTGAATTGAGGATTGATCATTGAATATTGAGGATTGAAGTTTGAGGACTGAGGATTGAGGATTGCGGATTGAGGCTTGAGGACTGAGGTTTGAGGATTCGGATTTGAAGATTGAGGATTGAGGATTCGAGACTGCGAATTAGGAATATTGAATTGAGAATTGAGGATTGAGTATTTAGGGTTGAGGATTGATTATTGAGGACTGAGCATCGAGGATTGAGGGTTGAGGACTGAGGGTTGAGGATTGAGTATTGAGGATTGAGGATTGAGGATTGATTGTTGAGGGTTGAGGATAGATAATTGAGGATTCAGGATTGAGGATTGAGGATTGAGTACTGATAGTTGAGGATTGAGTGTTGTGAATTGAGGATTGAGCATTGAATATTGAGGATTGAAGTTTGAGGACTGAGGATTGAGGATTGCGGATTCAGGATTGAGGACTGAGGCTTGAGGATTGGGATTTGATGGTTGAGGATCGAGGATTCGAGACTGCGAATTGAGAATATTGTATTGAGAATTGAGGATTGAGTATTGTGTATTGAGCATAAATTATTGATGATTGAGGATTGAGGATTGAATATTGACGATTGAGGATTGGGTATTGAAGACTGTGGACCGAGGGATGAGGATAGTGTGTTGTGCATTGATGTTTGAGGATTGAGATCTGAACGTTGAAGGTTGTGGATAGCTTATTGAAAACTGAGAATTGATGATATTCTGTTGAGGATTGAGAATTGAGGATTAAGGGTTGAGGATTGAGGATTGCGGATTGAGTATTGAGGACTGAGGATTGGGGATTGAGGGTTGTCGACTGAGGGTTGAGGATTGGGTGTTGAGAATTGATATTTGAGGATTGAGACCTGAATGTTGAAGATTGTGGATTAAGTATTGAAAACCGAGAATTGATGATATTCTGTTGAGGATAGAGAATTGAGGATTGAGGATTGAGGATTGAGGATTGAGGAGTGAGGATTGAGAGTTGAGGCTTGAGGATTGAGGATTGAGGATTGGGTATTGAAGATTGTGGGCCGAGGGTTGAGGATAGAGGATTCAGGATTGAGGATTGAGGATTGAACATTGAGGATTCAGGATTGAGGATTGAGTATTGAACATTGAGGATTGAGATGATACCCATAGCAGTAGCCATAGCAGCAGTAGCCATAGCCATAGCAGCCATAGCAGCCATGGCCATAGCCATAGCAGACATAGCCATAGCAATAGCACGCATAGCGATAGCCATAGCAGCCGCAGCCATAGCCAGAGCATCCATAGCCATAGCCATAGGCATAGCAGCCATAGCTATAGCCACAGCAGCCATAGCCATAGCAGCCATAGCCATAGTCACAATAGCCATCGCCGCGGCAATAGCAGCCATAGCCATATCCATAGGAGCCATAGCCATAGCCATAGCATTAGCAGCCATAGTCATAGCCATAACAGCCATAGCCATAACCATAGCAGCCATAGCCATAGCCATAGCAACCATAGCCACAACCATAGACATAGCAGCCATAGCCACAACCATACCAGGCATAGCCTTATCCACAGCAGCCATAGCCATAGCCATATCAGCCATAGTCATAGCCATAGCCACAGCAGCAATAGTCATAGCCATAGCAGCCCTAGCAGCCATAGCCATAGCCATAGCAGTGATAGCCACAGCCATAGCAGTACCCATAGCAGCAATAGGCATAGCCATGGCAGCCATAGCAGTCATAGTCATAGCCATAGCAGCCATAGCCATAGCCATGGCAGCCATAGGCACAGCCACAGCAGCCATAGCCGAAGCCATAGCTGGCATAGCCATAGCCACAGCAGCGGTAGCCATAGCCATAGTCTTAGCAGACATAGCCATAGCCATAGCAGCTATAGCCATACCCAAAGCAGCCATAGCCATTGCCATAGCAGCCAGAGCCATATCCATAGCAGCTATAGCTATAACCATAGCAGCTATAGCCATAGCCATAGCCATAGCAGCCATAGCAGCCATAGCCATAGCCATAGCAGCCATAGCCATAGCCATAGCACGCATAGCGATAGCCGCAGCAGCCATAACCATAGCCACAGCAGCCTCAGCCATAGCCATAGCAGCCGTAGACGTGGCCAAAGCCATAGCCATAGCAGCCATAGCAGACATAGCCATAGCCATAGAAGCCAGTGCCATAGCCATAGCAGCTATAGCCATACCCAAAGCAGCCTTAGCCATAGCCATAGCGGCCATAGACATGACCATAGCCATAGCCATAGCAGCCATTGCCATAGCCATAGTCATAGCAGTCATAGCCATAGCCATAGCAGATATAGCCACAGCCATAGAAGCCATAGCCATAGCAACTAGAGCCATAGCCAAAGTAGTCACAGCCAAAGCTATAGCAGCGATATTCCTAGCCATAGCAGCCATAGCAGACATAGCCATATCCATAGCCATAGCAGCCATTGCCATAGCCATAGTCATAGGAGCCATAGCCATAGCCATAGAAGTCATAGTCATAGCATTAGCAGCCATAGCCATAGCTATAGCAGCCATAGCCATAGCAGCCATAGCCATAGCTATAGCAGCCATAGCCATAGCTATAGCAGCCATAGCCATAGCAGCCATAGCCATAGCTATAGCAGCCACAGCCATAGCAGCCATAGTCACAACCATAGCAGCCATAGCCATAGCCTTGGCATCCATAGCCAGAGCCATAGCAGCCATAGCCATAGCCATAGCAGCCATAGCCATAGCCATAGCACGCATAGCGACAGCCATAGCAACCGTGGCAATAGCCATAACAGCCACAGCCATAGCCATAGCCATTGCCATAGCAACAATAGCCATAGCCATAGCAGCCATAGTTATAGCATTAGCAGCCATTGCCATAGCTGTAGCAGCCATAGCCACAGCAGCCATAGCCACAGCCATAGCAGGCATAGCCATAGCAGCCAGAGCCGTTGCTATAGCAGCTGCAGCCATGGCCAAAGCAGACATAGGCATAGCCATAGCAGCCGTAGCCATGGCCGTAGCAGCCATAGCCATATACATAGGAGCCATAGCCATAGCCATAGCCTTAGCAGCCATAGCCATAGCCATAGCAGCCATAGCCATAGCAACAGCTGCCATAACCATAGCCATAGCAGCCATAGCGATTGTCATAGCAGCCATAGCAATAGCCATAGCAGCCATAACCATAGCCATAGCAGCCATAGCCATAGCCATAGCCATAGCAGCCATAGCTATCGCCACAGCAGTCATAGCCATAGCAGCCATAGCCATAGCAGTCATAGCCACAGCCATAGCAGTACCCATAGCGATTGCCATAGCAGACGTAGCCATAGCCATAGCCGCCATAGATATAACCATAGCAGCCATAGCCACAGCCATAGCAACCATAGCCACAACCATAGACATAGCAGCCATAGCCACAACCATACCAGGCATAGCCTTATCCACAGCAGCCATAGCCATAGCCATATCAGCCGTAGTCATAGCCATAGCCACAGCAGCAATAGTCATAGCCATAGCAGCCCTAGCAGCCATAGCCATAGCCATAGCAGTCATAGCCACAGCCATAGCAGTACCCATAGCGATTGCCATAGCAGACGTAGCCATAGCCATAGCCGCCATAGATATAACCATAGCAGCCATAGCCACAGCCATAGCAGCTATAGACATAGCCATAGCCACAACAGCCAATGCCATAGCCATCGCAGCTGTAGCCATATCCGTAGCAGCCATAGCCATAGCCATAGCTATAGCAGCCATAGCCGTTGCCACAGCCATAGTAGACATAGCCATAGCCATAGCAGCCATAGTCAAAGCAATAGCAGCCATAGTCATAGCCATAGCAGCTTTAGCCATAGCCAAAGCATCCATAGCCATAGTCATAGGAGCCATAGGCATAGCCATAGCAGCCATAGTCATAGCATTAGCAGCCATAGCCATAGCTATAGCAGCCATAGCCATAGCAGCCATAGCCATAGCCATAGCAGCCATAGTCATATCAATAGCAGCCATAGTCACAGCCATAGCAGATTTAGCCATAGCCAAAGCATCCATAGCCATAGTTATAGGAGCCATAGTCATAGCCATAGCAGCCATAGTCATAGCACTAGCAGCCATAGCCATTGCTATAGCAGCCATAGCCATAGCCATAGCCATAGCAGCCATAGCCATAGCCATAGCAGCCAAGGCCATAGACATAGCCATAGCAGCCATAGACATAGCCACAGCCACAGCAGCCAATGCAATAGCCATAGCAGCCATAGCCATAGCCAAAGCAGCCATAGCGATAGCCATAGCAGCCATAGCCATGGCCATAGCAGCCATGGCCAGAGCCATAGCCAGAGCAGCCATAGCCATAGCCATAGCAGCCATAGCCATAGCCGTAGGCATAGCCATTGCCATTGCAGCATTAGCGACAGCAATAGCAGGCATAGCCACAGCCATAGCAGCCATAGCCATAGCCATAGCCATAGCAGCCAGAGCCATAACCATAGCAGCTGTATCCATACCAAGGCATAGCAATAGCCATAGCCATAGCAGCCGGAGCCATAGCCATAGCAGCTATAGCCATAGCCATAGCAGCCATAGCCATAGCCATAGCAGCCATAGCCATAGCCATAGCAGTCATAGCTATAGCCATAGCCATAGCCGTAGCAACAATAGCCATAGCCATAGCAGCGAGTGCAGTTATAGCAATAGCCATAGTAGCCATAGCCATAGCCAAAGAATCCATAGGCATAGCCATAGCAGCCATAGCCATAGCCATAGCAGCCATAGCGATAGCCATAGCAGCCATAGCCATAGCAGCGAGTGCAGTTATAGCAATAGCCATAGTAGCCATAGCCATAGCCAAAGAATCCATAGGCATAGCCATAGCAGCCATAGCCATAGCCATAGCAGCCATAGCGATAGCCATAGCAGCCATAGCCATAGCCATAGCTATAGCAGCCATAGCCGTTGCCACAGCCATAGCGGACAGCGCCATAGCCATAGCAGCCATAGTCATAGCAATAACAGCCATAGTCATAGCCATAGCAGCTTTAGCCTTAGCCAAAGCATCCATAGCCATAGTCATAGGAGCCATAGCCATAGCCATAGCAGCCACAGTCATAGCATTAGCAGCCATAGCCATAGCTATACCAGCCGTAGATATAGCAGCCATAGCCATAGGCATAGCAGCCATTGTCATAGCCATAGCCATAACCAGAGCAGCCAATGCCATAGCCATAGCAGTTATAGCCATAGCCGTAGCAGCCATAGGCATAGCTATACCAGCCATATACATAGCAGCCATAGCCATAGCCATAGCAGCCATAGTCATAGCCATAGCCTTAGCCATTGCAGCCATAACGACAGCCATAGCAGCCGTAGCCATAGCCATAGCCGCCATAGCCATAGCCATAGCAGCCATAGCCATAGCCATAGCGAAAGCAGCCATGGCCATAGCCACAGCCATAGCAGACATAGCCATAGCCATAGCAGCCGCAGCCATAGCCATAGCCATTGCAGCCATAGCGATAGCCACAGCAGTAACAGCATCCATAGCCACAGCAGCCATAGTCGTAGCTATAGCAGCTGTAGCCATAGATAACGCAGACATAGCCATAGCCATAGCAGCCATAGACATAACCACAGCAGCCATAGCTGTATCCATTGGAGCCATATCCGTAGCCATCGCAGGCATAGCCATAGCCATAGCCATCGCCATAGTAGCAATAGCAATAGCCATAGCAGCCATAGCAGCCATAGCCATAGCCATAGCAGCCATAGCCATAGCCATAGCAGCCATAGCCATAGCCATAGCACGCATAGCGACAGCCATAGCAGCCGTAGCCATAGCCATAGCAGATAGACGCAATAGCTACAGTAACCATAGACATAGCCATCGCTGGCATAGCCATAGCCATAGCCAAAGTAGCCATAGCCACAGCCATAGCAGCAATAGCCATAGCCATAGCAATAGCCATAGCAGCCATAGCCATAGCCATATCAGCTATAGTCATAGCCATATCCATAGCAGCAATAGTCATAGCCATAGCAGCCGTAGCAGCCGTAGCCATAGCCATAGCAGCCGTAGCCATAGCCATAGCAGCCATAGACATAGCCATAGCAGCCACAGCGATATTCATAGCAGCCGTAGCCATTGCCATAGCAGCCATAGCCATAGCCACAGTAGCCAATGCCATAGCCATAGCTGTTATAGCCATAGCCGTAGCAGCCATAGGCATAGCTATACCAGCCGTAGACATAGCAGCCACAGTCATAGCCATAGCAGCCATAGCCATACCCGTAGCAGTAGCCATAGCAGCAATAGCCATAGCCATAGCAGCCATAGCAGCCATAGCCATAGCCATATCAGCCATAGCCATAGCCATAGCCATAGCAGCCATAGCCATAGACATAGCAGCCATAGGCATAGCCATAGCAGCCATTGTCATAGCCATAGCCATAGCCACAGCAGCCAATGCCATAGCCAGAGCAGTTATAGCCATAGCCATAGCAGCCATAGCCTTAGCCATAGCCATAGCAGCCATAGCTATCGCCACAGCAGTCATAGCCATAGCAGCCATAGCCATAGCTATAGCAGCTATAGCCATAGCCATAGCAGCTTTAGCCATAGCCAAAGAATCCATAGGCATAGCCATAGCAGCCATAGCCATAGCCATAGCACGCATAGCGACAGCCATAGCTGCCGTAGCCATAGCCATAGCAGCTATAGGCATAGCCATATCAGCCATAGCCATAGCCAAAGCATCCATAGCCATAGCCATAGCAGCTATAGCCATAGCCATATCAGCCATAGCCATAGCTATAGCAGCCACGGCAAAACACAGCCATAGCCATAGCCATAGCAGCCATAGCCATAGCCATAGCAGCCATAGCCATAGCAATAGCACGCATAGCGATAGCCATAGCAGCCGCAGACATAGCCAGAGCATCCATAGCCATAGCCATAGCCATAGCAGCCATAGCTATAGCCACAGCAGCCATAGCATTAGCAGCCATAGTCATAGCCATAACAGCCATAGGCATAGCCATAGCAGCCATAGCCATAGCCATAGCAACCATAGCCACAACCATAGACATAGCAGCCATAGCCACAACCATACCGGGCATAGCCTTATCCACAGCAGCCATAGCCATAGCCATATCAGCCATAGTCATAGCCATAGCCACAGCTGCAATAGTCATAGCCATAGCAGCCCTAGCAGCCATAGCCATAGCCATAGCAGTCATAGCCACAGCCATAGCAGTACCCATAGCGATTGCCATAGCAGACGTAGCCATAGCCATAGCCGTCATAGATATAACCATAGCAGCCATAGCCACAGCCATAGCAGCTATAGACATAGCCATAGCCACAACAGCCAATGCCATAGCCATCGCAGCTGTAGCCATAGCCGTAACAGCCATAGCCATAGCTATACCAGCCATAGACGTAGCAGCCATAGCCACAGCCACAGCAGCCGGAGCCATAGCCATAGCAGCTATAGCCATAGCCAAAGCAGACATAGCCATAGCAGCCAGATCCACAGCCATAGCAGCTATAGCCAAATCCAAAGCAACCATAGCAATAGCCATAGCCGCCATAGCCATAGCCATAGCAGCCATAGCTATCGCCACAGCAGCCATAGCCATAGCAGCCCTAGCAGCCATAGCCATAGCCATAGCAGTCATAGCCACAGCCATAGCAGCTTTAGCCATAGCAGCAATAGGCATAGCCATAGCAGCCATAGCAGCCATAGTCATAGCCATAGCCACAGCAGCAATGGTCATAGCCATAGCAGCCCTAGCAGCCATAGCCATAGCCATTGCAGCCATAGCCATAGCCATAGCAGCCGTAGCCATAGCCATAGCAGCGATAGACATAGCCATATCAGCCATAGCCATAGCCATAGCAGCCATAGACATAGCCATAGCCATAGCCTTAGCAGCAATAGCCATAGCCATAGCAGCCATTGCAGCCATAGCCATAGCCATTGCAGCCATAGCCATAGCCATAGCACGCATAGCGATAGCCATAGCAGCCGTAGCCATAGCCATAGCAGCGATAGACATAGCCATATCAGCCATAGCCGTAGCCATAGCCGTAGCCATGGCATTCATAGCCATAGCCACAGCAGCTAGAGCCATAGCCATAGCCACAGCAGCCAATGCTATTGCCATAGCAGTTGTAGCCATAGCCGTAGCAGCCATAGGCATAGCTATACCAGCCACAGACATAGCGGCAGTAGCAGCCATAGCCGTAGTCATAGCCATAGCCACAGCAGCCATAGCCATAGCCAGAGCAGCCATAGCGATTGCCATACCAGCCGTAGCCATAGCCATAGCAGCCATAGATATATCCATAGCAGCCATAGCCATAGCCATAGCAGCCATAGACATAGCCATAGCCACAGCAGCCAATACCATAGCCATAGCAGCTGTAGCCATATCCGTCGCAGCCATAGCCATAGCTGTACCAGCCATAGACATAGCAGCCATAGCCATAGCTATAGCAGCCAGAGCCATAGCCATAGCAGCTATAGCCATAGCCAAAGCTGCCGTAGCCATAGCAGCCTTAGCCATAGCCATAGCAGCCAGATCCACAGCCATAGCAGCTATAAGCATATCCAAAGCAGCCATAGCCATAGCCATAGCAGCCATAGCCATAGTCATAGCCATAGCAGCCATAGCCATAGCCATTGCAGCCATAACGATAGCCATAGCAGCCGTAGCCATAGCCATAGCCGCCATAGCCGTAGCCATAGCAGCCATAGCCATAGCCATAGCTAAAGCAGCCATGGCCATAGCCACAGCCATAGCAGACATAGCCATAGCCATAGCAGCCGCAGGCATAGCCATAGCCATAGCAGACATAGCCATAGCAATAGCACGCATAGCGATAGCCATAGCAGCCGCAGCCATAGCCAGAGCATCCATAGCCATAGCCATAGGCATAGCAGCCATAGCTATAGCCACAGCAGCCATAGCCATAGCAGCCATAGCCATAGTCACAATAGCCATCGCCGCGGCAATAGCAGCCATAGCCATATCCATAGGAGCCATAGCCATAGCCATAGCATTAGCAGCCATAGTCATAGCCATAACAGCCATAGCCATAACCATAGCAGCCATAGCCATAGCCATAGCAACCATAGCCACAACCATAGACATAGCAGCCATAGCCACAACCATACCAGGCATAGCCTTATCCACAGCAGCCATAGCCATAGCCATATCAGCCATAGTCATAGCCATAGCCACAGCAGCAATAGTCATAGCCATAGCAGCCCTAGCAGCCATAGCCATAGCCATAGCAGTGATAGCCACAGCCATAGCAGTACCCATAGCAGCAATAGGCATAGCCATGGCAGCCATAGCAGTCATAGTCATAGCCATAGCAGCCATAGCCATAGCCATGGCAGCCATAGGCACAGCCACAGCAGCCATAGCCGAAGCCATAGCTGGCATAGCCATAGCCACAGCAGCGGTAGCCATAGCCATAGTCTTAGCAGACATAGCCATAGCCATAGCAGCTATAGCCATACCCAAAGCAGCCATAGCCATTGCCATAGCAGCCAGAGCCATATCCATAGCAGCTATAGCTATAACCATAGCAGCTATAGCCATAGCCATAGCCATAGCAGCCATAGCAGCCATAGCCATAGCCATAGCAGCCATAGCCATAGCCATAGCACGCATAGCGATAGCCGCAGCAGCCATAACCATAGCCACAGCAGCCTCAGCCATAGCCATAGCAGCCGTAGACGTGGCCAAAGCCATAGCCATAGCAGCCATAGCAGACATAGCCATAGCCATAGAAGCCAGTGCCATAGCCATAGCAGCTATAGCCATACCCAAAGCAGCCTTAGCCATAGCCATAGCGGCCATAGACATGACCATAGCCATAGCCATAGCAGCCATTGCCATAGCCATAGTCATAGCAGTCATAGCCATAGCCATAGCAGATATAGCCATAGCCATAGAAGCCATAGCCATAGCAACTAGAGCCATAGCCAAAGTAGTCACAGCCAAAGCTATAGCAGCGATATTCCTAGCCATAGCAGCCATAGCAGACATAGCCATATCCATAGCCATAGCAGCCATTGCCATAGCCATAGTCATAGGAGCCATAGCCATAGCCATAGAAGCCATAGTCATAGCATTAGCAGCCATAGCCATAGCTATAGCAGCCATAGTCATAGCATTAGCAGCCATAGCCATAGCTATAGCAGACATAGCCATAGCAGCCATAGCCATAGCCATAGCAGCCATAGCGATAGCCATAGCAGCCATAGACATAGCCATAGCTATAGCAGCCATAGCCGTTGCCACAGCCATAGCAGACATAGCCATAGCCATAGCAGCTATAGTCAAAGCAATAGCAGCCATAGTCATAGCCATAGCAGCTTTAGCCATAGCCAAAGCATCCATAGCCATAGTCATAGGAGCCATAGGCATAGCCATAGCAGCCATAGTCATAGCATTAGCAGCCATAGCCATAGCTATAGCAGCCATAGCCATAGCAGCCATAGCCATAGCTATAGCAGCCATAGCCATAGCTATAGCAGCCATAGCCATAGCAGCCATAGCCATAGCTATAGCAGCCACAGCCATAGCAGCCATAGTCACAACCATAGCAGCCATAGCCATAGCCTTGGCATCCATAGCCAGAGCCATAGCAGCCATAGCCATAGCCATAGCAGCCATAGCCATAGCCATAGCACGCATAGCGACAGCCATAGCAACCGTGGCAATAGCCATAACAGCCACAGCCATAGCCATAGCCATTGCCATAGCAACAATAGCCATAGCCATAGCAGCCATAGTTATAGCATTAGCAGCCATTGCCATAGCTGTAGCAGCCATAGCCACAGCAGCCATAGCCACAGCCATAGCAGGCATAGCCATAGCAGCCAGAGCCGCTGCTATAGCAGCTGCAGCCATGGCCAAAGCAGACATAGGCATAGCCATAGCAGCCGTAGCCATGGCCGTAGCAGCCATAGCCATATACATAGGAGCCATAGCCATAGCCATAGCCTTAGCAGCCATAGCCATAGCCATAGCAGCCATAGCCATAGCAACAGCTGCCATAACCATAGCCATAGCAGCCATAGCGATTGTCATAGCAGCCATAGTAATAGCCATAGCAGCCATAACCATAGCCATAGCAGCCATAGCCATAGCCATAGCCATAGCAGCCATAGCTATCGCCACAGCAGTCATAGCCATAGCAGCCATAGCCATAGCAGTCATAGCCACAGCCATAGCAGTACCCATAGCGATTGCCATAGCAGACGTAGCCATAGCCATAGCCGCCATAGATATAACCATAGCAGCCATAGCCACAGCCATAGCAACCATAGCCACAACCATAGACATAGCAGCCATAGCCACAACCATACCAGGCATAGCCTTATCCACAGCAGCCATAGCCATAGCCATATCAGCCGTAGTCATAGCCATAGCCACAGCAGCAATAGTCATAGCCATAGCAGCCCTAGCAGCCATAGCCATAGCCATAGCAGTCATAGCCACAGCCATAGCAGTACCCATAGCGATTGCCATAGCAGACGTAGCCATAGCCATAGCCGCCATAGATATAACCATAGCAGCCATAGCCACAGCCATAGCAGCTATAGACATAGCCATAGCCACAACAGCCAATGCCATAGCCATCGCAGCTGTAGCCATAGCCGTAACAGCCATAGCCATAGCTATACTAGCCATAGACGTAGCAGCCATAGCCACAGCCACAGCAGCCGGAGCCATAGCCATAGCAGCTATAGCCATAGCCAAAGCAGACATAGCCATAGCAGCCAGATCCACAGCCATAGCAGCTATAGCCAAATCCAAAGCAACCATAGCAATAGCCATAGCAGCCATAGCCATAGCCATAGCAGCCATAGCTATCGCGACAGCAGCCATAGCCATAGCAGCCATAGCCATAGCTATAGCAGCTATAGTCATAGCCATAGCAGCTTTAGCCATAGCCAAAGAATCCATAGCCATAGCCATAGCAGCCATAGCCATAGCCATAGCACGCATAGCGACAGCCATAGCTGCCGTAGCCATAGCCATTGCAGCCATAGCCATAGCCATATCAGCCATAGCCATAGCCAAAGCATCCATACCCATAGCCATAGCAGCTA
This sequence comes from Calliopsis andreniformis, assembly GCF_051401765.1. Lineage (NCBI taxonomy): Eukaryota > Metazoa > Arthropoda > Insecta > Hymenoptera > Andrenidae > Calliopsis > Calliopsis andreniformis. The sequence goes on from NW_027480495.1 coordinate 36,710, forward strand.
TAGCCATAGCCATATCAGCCATAGCCATAGCTATAGCAGCCATAGCCAAACACAGCCATAGCCATAGCCATAGCAGCCATAGCCATAGCCATAGCAGCAATAGCCATAGCAGTAGCGCGCATAGCGATAGCCATAGCAGCCGCAGCCATAGCCAGAGCATCCATAGCCATAGCCGTAGCCATAGCAGCCATAGCTATAGCCACAGCAGCCATAGCCATAGCAGCCATAGCCAAAGTCACAGCAGCCATTGCCACGGCAATAGCAGCCATAGCTATATCCATAGGAGCCATAGCCATAGCCATAGCATTAGCAGCCATAGTCATAGCCATAACAGCCATAGCCATAGCCATAGCAGCCATAGCCATAGCCATAGCCATAGCAGCCATAACCATAGCCATAGTCATAGCAGTCATAGCCATAGCCACAGCAAATATAGCCATAGCCATAGAAGCCATAGCCATAGCCATAGCCATAGCCTTAGCAGCAATAGCCATAGCCATAGCAGCCATTGCAGCCATAGCCATAGCCATTGCAGCCATAGCCATAGCCATAGCACGCATAGCGATAGCCATAGCAGCCGTAGCCATAGCCATAGCAGCGATAGACATAGCCATATCAGCCATAGCCGTAGCCATAGCCGTAGCCATGGCATCCATAGCCATAGCCACAGCAGCGGTAGCCATAGCCATAGTCTTAGCAGCCGTAGCCATAGCCGTAGTAGCTATAGCAATAACCATAGCAGACATAGCCATAGCCGTAGCACGCATAGCTACAGCCATAGCAGCCATAACCATATCCAGAGTATCCATAGCCATAGCCATAGCAGCAATAGCTATATTCATAGCAGCCATACCCATAGCCATAGCAGACATAGCCATAGCCATAGCAGCCATAGTCATAGCCATAGTAGCCATAGCCATAGCCATAGCAGCCATAGCATTAGCCACAGCAGCCATAGCCATAGCCACAGCCATAGCAGCCATAGCCATAGCCATAGCAGCAGTAGCCATGGCCATAGCCAACTCAGCCATAGCCATAGCAGCCATAGCCATAGCAGCCATGGCCATAGCCATAGCAGCCAGAGCCATAGCCACAGCAGCCGTAGCCATAGCCACAGCAGCCGGAGCCATAGCCATAGCAGCCATAGACATGGCCAAAGCCATAGCCATAGCAGCCATAGCTATAGCCATAACACCCAGAGCCATAGCCATAGCAGCTATAGCCATACCCAAAGCAGCCTTAGCCATAGCCATAGCAGCCATAGCCATAGCCATAGCCATTGCAGCCATAGCGATTGCCATACCAGCCGTAGCCATAGTCATAGCAGCCATAGATATATCCATAGCAGCCATAGCCATAGCCATAGCAGCCATAGACATAGCCATAGCCACAGCAGCCAATGCCATAGCCATAGCAGCTGTAGCCATATCCGTAGCAGCCATAGCCATAGCTATACCAGCCATAGACATAGCAGCCATAGCCATAGCCATAGCAGCCAGAGCCATAGCCGTAGCATCTATAGCCATAGCCAAAGCTGCCATAGCCATAGCAGCCTTAGCCATAGCCATAACAGCCAGATCCACAGCCATAGCAGCTATAGCCATATCCAAAGCAGCCATAGTCATAGCAATAGCAGCCATAGTCATAGCCACAGCAGCTTTAGCCATAGCCAAAGCATCCATAGCCATAGTCATAGGAGCCATAGCCATAGCCATAGAAGCCATAGTCATAGCATTAGCAGCCATAGCCATAGCTAAAGCAGCCGTAGTCATAGCATTAGCAGCCATAGCCATAGCTATAGCAGACATAGCCATAGCAGCCATAGCCATAGCCATAGCAGCCATAGCGATAGCCATAGCAGCCATAGCCATAGCCATAGCTATAGCAGCCATAGCCGTTGCCACAGCCATAGTAGACATAGCCATAGCCATAGCAGCCATAGTCAAAGCAATAGCAGCCATAGTCATAGCCATAGCAGCTTTAGCCATAGCCAAAGCATCCATAGCCATAGTCATAGGAGCCATAGGCATAGCCATAGCAGCCATAGTCATAGCATTAGCAGCCATAGCCATAGCTATAGCAGCCATAGCCATAGCAGCCATAGCCATAGCCATAGCAGCCATAGTCATATCAATAGCAGCCATAGTCACAGCCATAGCAGATTTAGCCATAGCCAAAGCATCCATAGCCATAGTTATAGGAGCCATAGTCATAGCCATAGCAGCCATAGTCATAGCACTAGCAGCCATAGCCATTGCTATAGCAGCCATAGCCATAGCCATAGCCATAGCAGCCATAGCCATAGCCATAGCAGCCAAGGCCATAGACATAGCCATAGCAGCCATAGACATAGCCACAGCCACAGCAGCCAATGCAATAGCCATAGCAGCCATAGCCATAGCCAAAGCAGCCATAGCGATAGCCATAGCAGCCATAGCCATGGCCATAGCAGCCATGGCCAGAGCCATAGCCAGAGCAGCCATAGCCATAGCCATAGCAGCCATAGCCATAGCCGTAGGCATAGCCATTGCCATTGCAGCATTAGCGACAGCAATAGCAGGCATAGCCACAGCCATAGCAGCCATAGCCATAGCCATAGCCATAGCAGCCAGAGCCATAACCATAGCAGCTGTATCCATACCAAGGCATAGCAATAGCCATAGCCATAGCAGCCGGAGCCATAGCCATAGCAGCTATAGCCATAGCCATAGCAGCCATAGCCATAGCCATAGCAGCCATAGCCATAGCCATAGCAGTCATAGCTATAGCCATAGCCATAGCCGTAGCAACAATAGCCATAGCCATAGCAGCGAGTGCAGTTATAGCAATAGCCATAGTAGCCATAGCCATAGCCAAAGAATCCATAGGCATAGCCATAGCAGCCATAGCCATAGCCATAGCAGCCATAGCGATAGCCATAGCAGCCATAGCCATAGCAGCGAGTGCAGTTATAGCAATAGCCATAGTAGCCATAGCCATAGCCAAAGAATCCATAGGCATAGCCATAGCAGCCATAGCCATAGCCATAGCAGCCATAGCGATAGCCATAGCAGCCATAGCCATAGCCATAGCTATAGCAGCCATAGCCGTTGCCACAGCCATAGCGGACAGCGCCATAGCCATAGCAGCCATAGTCATAGCAATAACAGCCATAGTCATAGCCATAGCAGCTTTAGCCATAGCCAAAGCATCCATAGCCATAGTCATAGGAGCCATAGCCATAGCCATAGCAGCCACAGTCATAGCATTAGCAGCCATAGCCATAGCTATACCAGCCGTAGATATAGCAGCCATAGCCATAGGCATAGCAGCCATTGTCATAGCCATAGCCATAACCAGAGCAGCCAATGCCATAGCCATAGCAGTTATAGCCATAGCCGTAGCAGCCATAGGCATAGCTATACCAGCCATATACATAGCAGCCATAGCCATAGCCATAGCAGCCATAGTCATAGCCATAGCCTTAGCCATTGCAGCCATAACGACAGCCATAGCAGCCGTAGCCATAGCCATAGCCGCCATAGCCATAGCCATAGCAGCCATAGCCATAGCCATAGCGAAAGCAGCCATGGCCATAGCCACAGCCATAGCAGACATAGCCATAGCCATAGCAGCCGCAGCCATAGCCATAGCCATTGCAGCCATAGCGATAGCCACAGCAGTAACAGCATCCATAGCCACAGCAGCCATAGTCGTAGCTATAGCAGCTGTAGCCATAGATAACGCAGACATAGCCATAGCCATAGCAGCCATAGACATAACCACAGCAGCCATAGCTGTATCCATTGGAGCCATATCCGTAGCCATCGCAGGCATAGCCATAGCCATAGCCATCGCCATAGTAGCAATAGCAATAGCCATAGCAGCCATAGCAGCCATAGCCATAGCCATAGCAGCCATAGCCATAGCCATAGCACGCATAGCGACAGCCATAGCAGCCGTAGCCATAGCCATAGCAGATAGACGCAATAGCTACAGTAACCATAGACATAGCCATCGCTGGCATAGCCATAGCCATAGCCAAAGTAGCCATAGCCACAGCCATAGCAGCAATAGCCATAGCCATAGCAATAGCCATAGCAGCCATAGCCATAGCCATATCAGCTATAGTCATAGCCATATCCATAGCAGCAATAGTCATAGCCATAGCAGCCGTAGCAGCCGTAGCCATAGCCATAGCAGCCGTAGCCATAGCCATAGCAGCCATAGACATAGCCATAGCAGCCACAGCGATATTCATAGCAGCCGTAGCCATTGCCATAGCAGCCATAGCCATAGCCACAGTAGCCAATGCCATAGCCATAGCTGTTATAGCCATAGCCGTAGCAGCCATAGGCATAGCTATACCAGCCGTAGACATAGCAGCCACAGTCATAGCCATAGCAGCCATAGCCATACCCGTAGCAGTAGCCATAGCAGCAATAGCCATAGCCATAGCAGCCATAGCAGCCATAGCCATAGCCATATCAGCCATAGCCATAGCCATAGCCATAGCAGCCATAGCCATAGACATAGCAGCCATAGGCATAGCCATAGCAGCCATTGTCATAGCCATAGCCATAGCCACAGCAGCCAATGCCATAGCCAGAGCAGTTATAGCCATAGCCATAGCAGCCATAGCCTTAGCCATAGCCATAGCAGCCATAGCTATCGCCACAGCAGTCTTAGCCATAGCAGCCATAGCCATAGCTATAGCAGCTATAGCCATAGCCATAGCAGCTTCAGCCATAGCCAAAGAATCCATAGGCATAGCCATAGCAGCCATAGCCATAGCCATAGCACGCATAGCGACAGCCATAGCTGCCGTAGCCATAGCCATAGCAGCTATAGGCATAGCCATATCAGCCATAGCCATAGCCAAAGCATCCATAGCCATAGCCATAGCAGCTATAGCCATAGCCATATCAGCCATAGCCATAGCTATAGCAGCCACGGCAAAACACAGCCATAGCCATAGCCATAGCAGCCATAGCCATAGCCATAGCAGCCATAGCCATAGCAATAGCACGCATAGCGATAGCCATAGCAGCCGCAGACATAGCCAGAGCATCCATAGCCATAGCCATAGCCATAGCAGCCATAGCTATAGCCACAGCAGCCATAGCATTAGCAGCCATAGTCATAGCCATAACAGCCATAGGCATAGCCATAGCAGCCATAGCCATAGCCATAGCAACCATAGCCACAACCATAGACATAGCAGCCATAGCCACAACCATACCGGGCATAGCCTTATCCACAGCAGCCATAGCCATAGCCATATCAGCCATAGTCATAGCCATAGCCACAGCTGCAATAGTCATAGCCATAGCAGCCCTAGCAGCCATAGCCATAGCCATAGCAGTCATAGCCACAGCCATAGCAGTACCCATAGCGATTGCCATAGCAGACGTAGCCATAGCCATAGCCGTCATAGATATAACCATAGCAGCCATAGCCACAGCCATAGCAGCTATAGACATAGCCATAGCCACAACAGCCAATGCCATAGCCATCGCAGCTGTAGCCATAGCCGTAACAGCCATAGCCATAGCTATACCAGCCATAGACGTAGCAGCCATAGCCACAGCCACAGCAGCCGGAGCCATAGCCATAGCAGCTATAGCCATAGCCAAAGCAGACATAGCCATAGCAGCCAGATCCACAGCCATAGCAGCTATAGCCAAATCCAAAGCAACCATAGCAATAGCCATAGCCGCCATAGCCATAGCCATAGCAGCCATAGCTATCGCCACAGCAGCCATAGCCATAGCAGCCCTAGCAGCCATAGCCATAGCCATAGCAGTCATAGCCACAGCCATAGCAGCTTTAGCCATAGCAGCAATAGGCATAGCCATAGCAGCCATAGCAGCCATAGTCATAGCCATAGCCACAGCAGCAATGGTCATAGCCATAGCAGCCCTAGCAGCCATAGCCATAGCCATTGCAGCCATAGCCATAGCCATAGCACGCATAGCGATAGCCATAGCAGCCGTAGCCATAGCCATAGCAGCGATAGACATAGCCATATCAGCCATAGCCATAGCCATAGCAGCCATAGACATAGCCATAGCCATAGCCTTAGCAGCAATAGCCATAGCCATAGCAGCCATTGCAGCCATAGCCATAGCCATTGCAGCCATAGCCATAGCCATAGCACGCATAGCGATAGCCATAGCAGCCGTAGCCATAGCCATAGCAGCGATAGACATAGCCATATCAGCCATAGCCGTAGCCATAGCCGTAGCCATGGCATTCATAGCCATAGCCACAGCAGCTAGAGCCATAGCCATAGCCACAGCAGCCAATGCTATTGCCATAGCAGTTGTAGCCATAGCCGTAGCAGCCATAGGCATAGCTATACCAGCCACAGACATAGCGGCAGTAGCAGCCATAGCCGTAGTCATAGCCATAGCCACAGCAGCCATAGCCATAGCCAGAGCAGCCATAGCGATTGCCATACCAGCCGTAGCCATAGCCATAGCAGCCATAGATATATCCATAGCAGCCATAGCCATAGCCATAGCAGCCATAGACATAGCCATAGCCACAGCAGCCAATACCATAGCCATAGCAGCTGTAGCCATATCCGTCGCAGCCATAGCCATAGCTGTACCAGCCATAGACATAGCAGCCATAGCCATAGCTATAGCAGCCAGAGCCATAGCCATAGCAGCTATAGCCATAGCCAAAGCTGCCGTAGCCATAGCAGCCTTAGCCATAGCCATAGCAGCCAGATCCACAGCCATAGCAGCTATAAGCATATCCAAAGCAGCCATAGCCATAGCCATAGCAGCCATAGCCATAGTCATAGCCATAGCAGCCATAGCCATAGCCATTGCAGCCATAACGATAGCCATAGCAGCCGTAGCCATAGCCATAGCCGCCATAGCCGTAGCCATAGCAGCCATAGCCATAGCCATAGCTAAAGCAGCCATAGACATAGCCATAGCTATAGCAGCCATAGCCGTTGCCACAGCCATAGCAGACATAGCCATAGCCATAGCAGCTATAGTCAAAGCAATAGCAGCCATAGTCATAGCCATAGCAGCTTTAGCCATAGCCAAAGCATCCATAGCCATAGTCATAGGAGCCATAGGCATAGCCATAGCAGCCATAGTCATAGCATTAGCAGCCATAGCCATAGCTATAGCAGCCATAGCCATAGCAGCCATAGCCATAGCTATAGCAGCCATAGCCATAGCTATAGCAGCCATAGCCATAGCAGCCATAGCCATAGCTATAGCAGCCACAGCCATAGCAGCCATAGTCACAACCATAGCAGCCATAGCCATAGCCTTGGCATCCATAGCCAGAGCCATAGCAGCCATAGCCATAGCCATAGCAGCCATAGCCATAGCCATAGCACGCATAGCGACAGCCATAGCAACCGTGGCAATAGCCATAACAGCCACAGCCATAGCCATAGCCATTGCCATAGCAACAATAGCCATAGCCATAGCAGCCATAGTTATAGCATTAGCAGCCATTGCCATAGCTGTAGCAGCCATAGCCACAGCAGCCATAGCCACAGCCATAGCAGGCATAGCCATAGCAGCCAGAGCCGTTGCTATAGCAGCTGCAGCCATGGCCAAAGCAGACATAGGCATAGCCATAGCAGCCGTAGCCATGGCCGTAGCAGCCATAGCCATATACATAGGAGCCATAGCCATAGCCATAGCCTTAGCAGCCATAGCCATAGCCATAGCAGCCATAGCCATAGCAACAGCTGCCATAACCATAGCCATAGCAGCCATAGCGATTGTCATAGCAGCCATAGTAATAGCCATAGCAGCCATAACCATAGCCATAGCAGCCATAGCCATAGCCATAGCCATAGCAGCCATAGCTATCGCCACAGCAGTCATAGCCATAGCAGCCATAGCCATAGCAGTCATAGCCACAGCCATAGCAGTACCCATAGCGATTGCCATAGCAGACGTAGCCATAGCCATAGCCGCCATAGATATAACCATAGCAGCCATAGCCACAGCCATAGCAACCATAGCCACAACCATAGACATAGCAGCCATAGCCACAACCATACCAGGCATAGCCTTATCCACAGCAGCCATAGCCATAGCCATATCAGCCGTAGTCATAGCCATAGCCACAGCAGCAATAGTCATAGCCATAGCAGCCCTAGCAGCCATAGCCATAGCCATAGCAGTCATAGCCACAGCCATAGCAGTACCCATAGCGATTGCCATAGCAGACGTAGCCATAGCCATAGCCGCCATAGATATAACCATAGCAGCCATAGCCACAGCCATAGCAGCTATAGACATAGCCATAGCCACAACAGCCAATGCCATAGCCATCGCAGCTGTAGCCATAGCCGTAACAGCCATAGCCATAGCTATACTAGCCATAGACGTAGCAGCCATAGCCACAGCCACAGCAGCCGGAGCCATAGCCATAGCAGCTATAGCCATAGCCAAAGCAGACATAGCCATAGCAGCCAGATCCACAGCCATAGCAGCTATAGCCAAATCCAAAGCAACCATAGCAATAGCCATAGCAGCCATAGCCATAGCCATAGCAGCCATAGCTATCGCGACAGCAGCCATAGCCATAGCAGCCATAGCCATAGCTATAGCAGCTATAGTCATAGCCATAGCAGCTTTAGCCATAGCCAAAGAATCCATAGCCATAGCCATAGCAGCCATAGCCATAGCCATAGCACGCATAGCGACAGCCATAGCTGCCGTAGCAATAGCCATTGCAGCCATAGCCATAGCCATATCAGCCATAGCCATAGCCAAAGCATCCATACCCATAGCCATAGCAGCTATAGCCATAGCCATATCAGCCATAGCCATAGCTATAGCAGCCATAGCCAAACACAGCCATAGCCATAGCCATAGCAGCCATAGCCATAGCCATAGCAGCAATAGCCATAGCAGTAGCGCGCATAGCGATAGCCATAGCAGCCGCAGCCATAGCCAGAGCATCCATAGCCATAGCCGTAGCCATAGCAGCCATAGCTATAGCCACAGCAGCCATAGCCATAGCAGCCATAGCCAAAGTCACAGCAGCCATTGCCACGGCAATAGCAGCCATAGCTATATCCATAGGAGCCATAGCCATAGCCATAGCATTAGCAGCCATAGTCATAGCCATAACAGCCATAGCCATAGCCATAGCAGCCATAGCCATAGCCATAGCCATAGCAGCCATAACCATAGCCATAGTCATAGCAGTCATAGCCATAGCCACAGCAAATATAGCCATAGCCATAGAAGCCATAGCCATAGCCATAGCCATAGCCTTAGCAGCAATAGCCATAGCCATAGCAGCCATTGCAGCCATAGCCATAGCCATTGCAGCCATAGCCATAGCCATAGCACGCATAGCGATAGCCATAGCAGCCGTAGCCATAGCCATAGCAGCGATAGACATAGCCATATCAGCCATAGCCGTAGCCATAGCCGTAGCCATGGCATCCATAGCCATAGCCACAGCAGCGGTAGCCATAGCCATAGTCTTAGCAGCCGTAGCCATAGCCGTAGTAGCTATAGCAATAACCATAGCAGACATAGCCATAGCCGTAGCACGCATAGCTACAGCCATAGCAGCCATAACCATATCCAGAGTAGCCATAGCCATAGCCATAGCAGCAATAACTATATTCATAGCAGCCATACCCATAGCCATAGCAGACATAGCCATAGCCATAGCAGCCATAGTCATAGCCATAGTAGCCATAGCCATAGCCATAGCAGCCATAGCATTAGCCACAGCAGCCATAGCCATAGCCACAGCCATAGCAGCCATAGCCATAGCCATAGCAGCAGTAGCCATGGCCATAGCCAACTCAGCCATAGCCATAGCAGCCATAGCCATAGCAGCCATGGCCATAGCCATAGCAGCCAGAGCCATAGCCACAGCAGCCGTAGCCATAGCCACAGCAGCCGGAGCCATAGCCATAGCAGCCATAGACATGGCCAAAGCCATAGCCATAGCAGCCATAGCTATAGCCATAACACCCAGAGCCATAGCCATAGCAGCTATAGCCATACCCAAAGCAGCCTTAGCCATAGCCATAGCAGCCATAGCCATAGCCATAGCCATTGCAGCCATAGCGATTGCCATACCAGCCGTAGCCATAGTCATAGCAGCCATAGATATATCCATAGCAGCCATAGCCATAGCCATAGCAGCCATAGACATAGCCATAGCCACAGCAGCCAATGCCATAGCCATAGCAGCTGTAGCCATATCCGTAGCAGCCATAGCCATAGCTATACCAGCCATAGACATAGCAGCCATAGCCATAGCCATAGCAGCCAGAGCCATAGCCGTAGCATCTATAGCCATAGCCAAAGCTGCCATAGCCATAGCAGCCTTAGCCATAGCCATAACAGCCAGATCAACAGCCATAGCAGCTATAGCCATATCCAAAGCAGCCATAGTCATAGCAATAGCAGCCATAGTCATAGCCATAGCAGCTTTAGCCATAGCCAAAGCATCCATAGCCATAGTCATAGGAGCCATAGCCATAGCCATAGAAGCCATAGTCATAGCATTAGCAGCCATAGCCATAGCTAAAGCAGCCATAGTCATAGCATTAGCAGCCATAGCCATAGCTATAGCAGACATAGCCATAGCAGCCATAGCCATAGCCATAGCAGCCATAGCGATAGCCATAGCAGCCATAGCCATAGCCATAGCTATAGCAGCCATAGCCGTTGCCACAGCCATAGTAGACATAGCCATAGCCATAGCAGCCATAGTCAAAGCAATAGCAGCCATAGTCATAGCCATAGCAGCTTTAGCCATAGCCAAAGCATCCATAGCCATAGTCATAGGAGCCATAGGCATAGCCATAGCAGCCATAGTCATAGCATTAGCAGCCATAGCCATAGCTATAGCAGCCATAGCCATAGCAGCCATAGCCATAGCCATAGCAGCCATAGTCATATCAATAGCAGCCATAGTCACAGCCATAGCAGATTTAGCCATAGCCAAAGCATCCATAGCCATAGTTATAGGAGCCATAGTCATAGCCATAGCAGCCATAGTCATAGCACTAGCAGCCATAGCCATTGCTATAGCAGCCATAGCCATAGCCATAGCCATAGCAGCCATAGCCATAGCCATAGCAGCCAAGGCCATAGACATAGCCATAGCAGCCATAGACATAGCCACAGCCACAGCAGCCAATGCAATAGCCATAGCAGCCATAGCCATAGCCAAAGCAGCCATAGCGATAGCCATAGCAGCCATAGCCATGGCCATAGCAGCCATGGCCAGAGCCATAGCCAGAGCAGCCATAGCCATAGCCATAGCAGCCATAGCCATAGCCGTAGGCATAGCCATTGCCATTGCAGCATTAGCGACAGCAATAGCAGGCATAGCCACAGCCATAGCAGCCATAGCCATAGCCATAGCCATAGCAGTCAGAGCCATAACCATAGCAGCTGTATCCATACCAAGGCATAGCAATAGCCATAGCCATAGCAGCCGGAGCCATAGCCATAGCAGCTATAGCCATAGCCATAGCAGCCATAGCCATAGCCATAGCAGCCATAGCCATAGCCATAGCAGTCATAGCTATAGCCATAGCCATAGCCGTAGCAACAATAGCCATAGCCATAGCAGCGAGTGCAGTTATAGCAATAGCCATAGTAGCCATAGCCATAGCCAAAGAATCCATAGGCATAGCCATAGCAGCCATAGCCATAGCCATAGCAGCCATAGCGATAGCCATAGCAGCCATAGCCATAGCAGCGAGTGCAGTTATAGCAATAGCCATAGTAGCCATAGCCATAGCCAAAGAATCCATAGGCATAGCCATAGCAGCCATAGCCATAGCCATAGCAGCCATAGCGATAGCCATAGCAGCCATAGCCATAGCCATAGCTATAGCAGCCATAGCCGTTGCCACAGCCATAGCGGACAGCGCCATAGCCATAGCAGCCATAGTCATAGCAATAACAGCCACAGTCATAGCCATAGCAGCTTTAGCCATAGCCAAAGCATCCATAGCCATAGTCATAGGAGCCATAGCCATAGCCATAGCAGCCACAGTCATAGCATTAGCAGCCATAGCCATAGCTATACCAGCCGTAGATATAGCAGCCATAGCCATAGGCATAGCAGCCATTGTCATAGCCATAGCCATAACCAGAGCAGCCAATGCCATAGCCATAGCAGTTATAGCCATAGCCGTAGCAGCCATAGGCATAGCTATACCAGCCATATACATAGCAGCCATAGCCATAGCCATAGCAGCCATAGTCATAGCCATAGCCTTAGCCATTGCAGCCATAACGACAGCCATAGCAGCCGTAGCCATAGCCATAGCCGCCATAGCCATAGCCATAGCAGCCATAGCCATAGCCATAGCGAAAGCAGCCATGGCCATAGCCACAGCCATAGCAGACATAGCCATAGCCATAGCAGCCGCAGCCATAGCCATAGCCATTGCAGCCATAGCGATAGCCACAGCAGTAACAGCATCCATAGCCACAGCAGCCATAGTCGTAGCTATAGCAGCTGTAGCCATAGATAACGCAGACATAGCCATAGCCATAGCAGCCATAGACATAACCACAGCAGCCATAGCTGTATCCATTGGAGCCATATCCGTAGCCATCGCAGGCATAGCCATAGCCATAGCCATCGCCATAGTAGCAATAGCAATAGCCATAGCAGCCATAGCAGCCATAGCCATAGCCATAGCAGCCATAGCCATAGCCATAGCACGCATAGCGACAGCCATAGCAGCCGTAGCCATAGCCATAGCAGATAGACGCAATAGCTACAGTAACCATAGACATAGCCATCGCTGGCATAGCCATAGCCATAGCCAAAGTAGCCATAGCCACAGCCATAGCAGCAATAGCCATAGCCATAGCAATAGCCATAGCAGCCATAGCCATAGCCATATCAGCTATAGTCATAGCCATATCCATAGCAGCAATAGTCATAGCCATAGCAGCCGTAGCAGCCGTAGCCATAGCCATAGCAGCCGTAGCCATAGCCATAGCAGCCATAGACATAGCCATAGCAGCCACAGCGATAGCCATAGCAGCCGTAGCCATTGCCATAGCAGCCATAGCCATAGCCACAGTAGCCAATGCCATAGCCATAGCTGTTATAGCCATAGCCGTAGCAGCCATAGGCATAGCTATACCAGCCGTAGACATAGCAGCCACAGTCATAGCCATAGCAGCCATAGCCATACCCGTAGCAGTAGCCATAGCAGCAATAGCCATAGCCATAGCAGCCATAGCAGCCATAGCCATAGCCATATCAGCCATAGCCATAGCCATAGCCATAGCAGCCATAGCCATAGACATAGCAGCCATAGGCATAGCCATAGCAGCCATTGTCATAGCCATAGCCATAGCCACAGCAGCCAATGCCATAGCCAGAGCAGTTATAGCCATAGCCATAGCAGCCATAGCCTTAGCCATAGCCATAGCAGCCATAGCCTTAGCCATAGCCATAGCAGCCATAGCTATCGCCACAGCAGTCATAGCCATAGCAGCCATAGCCATAGCTATAGCAGCTATAGCCATAGCCATAGCAGCTTTAGCCATAGCCAAAGAATCCATAGGCATAGCCATAGCAGCCATAGCCATAGCCATAGCACGCATAGCGACAGCCATAGCTGCCGTAGCCATAGCCATAGCAGCTATAGGCATAGCCATATCAGCCATAGCCATAGCCAAAGCATCCATAGCCATAGCCATAGCAGCTATAGCCATAGCCATATCAGCCATAGCCATAGCTATAGCAGCCACGGCAAAACACAGCCATAGCCATAGCCATAGCAGCCATAGCCATAGCCATAGCAGCCATAGCCATAGCAATAGCACGCATAGCGATAGCCATAGCAGCCGCAGACATAGCCAGAGCATCCATAGCCATAGCCATAGCCATAGCAGCCATAGCTATAGCCACAGCAGCCATAGCATTAGCAGCCATAGTCATAGCCATAACAGCCATAGGCATAGCCATAGCAGCCATAGCCATAGCCATAGCAACCATAGCCACAACCATAGACATAGCAGCCATAGCCACAACCATACCGGGCATAGCCTTATCCACAGCAGCCATAGCCATAGCCATATCAGCCATAGTCATAGCCATAGCCACAGCTGCAATGGTCATAGCCATAGCAGCCCTAGCAGCCATAGCCATAGCCATAGCAGTCATAGCCACAGCCATAGCAGTACCCATAGCGATTGCCATAGCAGACGTAGCCATAGCCATAGCCGTCATAGATATAACCATAGCAGCCATAGCCACAGCCATAGCAGCTATAGACATAGCCATAGCCACAACAGCCAATGCCATAGCCATCGCAGCTGTAGCCATGGCCGTAACAGCCATAGCCATAGCTATACCAGCCATAGACGTAGCAGCCATAGCCACAGCCACAGCAGCCGGAGCCATAGCCATAGCAGCTATAGCCATAGCCAAAGCAGACATAGCCATAGCAGCCAGATCCACAGCCATAGCAGCTATAGCCAAATCCAAAGCAACCATAGCAATAGCCATAGCCGCCATAGCCATAGCCATAGCAGCCATAGCTATCGCCACAGCAGCCATAGCCATAGCAGCCCTAGCAGCCATAGCCATAGCCATAGCAGTCATAGCCACAGCCATAGCAGCTTTAGCCATAGCAGCAATAGGCATAGCCATAGCAGCCATAGCAGCCATAGTCATAGCCATAGCCACAGCAGCAATGGTCATAGCCATAGCAGCCCTAGCAGCCATAGCCATAGCCATTGCAGCCATAGCCATAGCCATAGCACGCATAGCGATAGCCATAGCAGCCGTAGCCATAGCCATAGCAGCGATAGACATAGCCATATCAGCCATAGCCATAGCCATAGCAGCCATAGACATAGCCATAGCCATAGCCTTAGCAGCAATAGCCATAGCCATAGCAGCCATTGCAGCCATAGCCATAGCCATTGCAGCCATAGCCATAGCCATAGCACGCATAGCGATAGCCATAGCAGCCGTAGCCATAGCCATAGCAGCGATAGACATAGCCATATCAGCCATAGCCGTAGCCATAGCCGTAGCCATGGCATTCATAGCCATAGCCACAGCAGCTAGAGCCGTAGCCATAGCCACAGCAGCCAATGCTATTGCCATAGCAGTTGTAGCCATAGCCGTAGCAGCCATAGGCATAGCTATACCAGCCACAGACCTAGCGGCAGTAGCAGCCATAGCCGTAGTCATAGCCATAGCCACAGCAGCCATAGCCATAGCCAGAGCAGCCATAGCGATTGCCATACCAGCCGTAGCCATAGCCATAGCAGCCATAGATATATCCATAGCAGCCATAGCCATAGCCATAGCAGCCATAGACATAGCCATAGCCAAAGTAGCCATAGCCACAGCCATAGCAGCAATAGCCATAGCCATAGCAATAGCCATAGCAGCCATAGCCATAGCCATATCAGCCATAGTCATAGCCATATCCATAGCAGCAATAGTAATAGCCATAGCAGCCCTAGCAGCCGTAGCCATAGCCATAGCAGCCGTAGCCATAGCCATAGCAGCCAATGCCATAGCCATAGCTGTTATAGCCATAGCCGTAGCAGCCATAGGCATAGCTATACCAGCCATAGACATAGCAGCCATAGCCATAGCCATAGCAGACATTATCATAGCCATAGCCATAGCCACAGCAGCCAATGCCATAGCCAGAGCAGTTATAGCCATAGCCGTAGCAGACATACGCATAGCTATACCAGCCATAGACGATGCAGCCATAGCCGTAGGCACTGCAGCCATTGTCATAGCCATAGCCATAGCCACAGCAGCCGATGCCATAGCCATAGCAGTTATAGCCATAGCCGTAGCGGCCACAGGCATAGCTATATCAGCCATTGCCATAGCAGCCATATACATAGCCATAGCAGCCCTAGTCATGGCCATAACCATAGCCATAGCAGCCATATACATAGCCATAGCAGCCCTAGTCATGGCCATAACCATAGCCGTAGCAGCAACAGTCATAGCCATAGCAGCCCCAGCAGCCACAGTCATAGCCATAGCAGCCATAGACATACCCGTAGCAGTAGCCATAGCAGCAATAGCCATAGCCATAGCAGCCATAGCAGCCATAGCCATAGCCATATCAGCCATAGCCATAGCCATAGCCATAGCAGCCATAGCCATAGACATAGCAGCCATAGCCATAGCCATATCAGCCATAGCCATAGCCATAGCCATAGCAGCCATAGCCATAGACATAGCAGCCATAGGCATAGCCACAGCAGCCATTGTCATAGCCATAGCCATAGCCACAGCAGCCAATGCCATAGCCAGAGCAGTTATAGCCATAGCCGTAGCGGCCATAGGCATAGCTATATCAGCCATAGCCATAGCAGTTATAGCCATAGCCGTAGCGGCCATAGGCATAGCTATATCAGCCATAGCCATAGCAGCCATATACATAGCCATAGCAGCCCTAGTCATAGCCGTAACCATAGCCATAGCAGCAATAGTCATAGCCATAGCAGCCCTAGCAGCCATAGTCATAGCCATAGCAGCCATAGCCATACCCGTAGCAGTAGCCATAGCAGCAATAACCATAGCCATAGCAGCCATAGCAGCCATAGCCATAGCCACAGCAGCCATAGCCATAGCCATAGCAGCTATAGCCATAGCCAAAGCAGACATAGCCATAGCAGCCAGATACACAGCCATAGCAGCTATAGCCAAATCCAAAGCAGCCATAGCAATAGCCATAGCAGCCATAGCCATAGCCATAGCAGCCATAGACATAGCAATAGCCATAGCAGCCATAGCTATCGCCACAGCAGTCATAACCATAGCAGCCATAGCCATAGCTATAGCAGCTATAGCCATAGCCATAGCAGCTTTAGCCATAGCCAAAGAATCCATAGGCATAGCCATAGCAGCCATAGCCATAGCCATAGCACGCATAGCGACAGCCATAGCAGCCGCAGCCATAGCCAGAGCATCCATAGCCATAGCCGTAGCCATAGCACCCATAGCTATAGCCACAGCAGCCATAGCCATAGCAGCCATAGCCATAGTCACAGCAGCCATCGCCACGGCAATAGCAGCCATAGCTATATCCATAGGAGCCATAGCCATAGCCATAGCATTAGCAGCCATAGTCATAGCCATAACAGCCATAGCCATAGCCATAGCAGCCATAGCCATAGCCATAGCAACCATAGCCACAACCATAGACATAGCAGCCATAGCCACAACCATACCAGGCATAGCCTTATCCACAGCAGCCATAGCCATAGCCATATCAGCCATAGTCATAGCCATAGCAGCCCTAGCAGCCATAGCCATAGCCATAGCAGTCATAGCCGCAGCCATAGCAGTACCCATAGCAGCAATAGGCATAGCCATAGCAGCCATAGCAGTCATAGTCATAGCCATAGCAGCCATAGCCATAGCAATAGCACGCATAGCGATAGCCATAGCAACCGCAGCCATAGCCATAGCAGAAGTAGCCATAGCCATAGCAGCCATGGCCATAGCCATAGCAGCCACAGCCAAAGCTATAGCAGCCATAGTCATAGCCATAGCAGCCATAGCAGCCATAGCCATAGCCATAGCCATCGCAACTAGAGCCATAGCCAAAGTAGTCACAGCCAAAGCTATAGCAGCCATATCCATAGCCATAGCAGCCATAGCAGACATAGCCATAGCCATAGCCATAGCAGCCATAGCCATAGCCATAGTCATAGCAGTCATAGCCATAGCCACAGCAGATATAGCCATAGCCATAGAAGCCATAGCCATAGCCATAGCCATAGCCTTAGCAGCAATAGCCATAGCCATAGCAGCCATTGCAGCCATAGCCATAGCCATTGCAGCCATAGCCATAGCCATAGCACGCATAGCGATAGCCATAGCAGCCGTAGCCATAGCCATAGCAGCGATAGACATAGCCATATCAGCCATAGCCGTAGCCATAGCCGTAGCCATGGCATCCATAGCCATAGCCACAGCAGCGGTAGCCATAGCCATAGTCTTAGCAGCCGTAGCCATAGCCGTAGTAGCTATAGCAATAACCATAGCAGACATAGCCATAGCCGTAGCACGCATAGCTATAGCCATAGCAGCCATAACCATATCCAGAGCAGCCATAGCCATAGCCATAGCAGCAATAGCCATATTCATAGCAGCCATACCCATAGCCATAGCAGACATAGCCATAGCCATAGCAGGCATAGTCATAGCCATAGTAGCCATAGCCATAGCCATAGCAGCCATAGCATTAGCCACAGCAGCCATAGCCATAGCCACAGCCATAGCAGCCATAGCCATAGCCATAGCAGCAGTAGCCATGGCCATAGCCAACTCAGCCATAGCCATAGCAGCCATAGCCATAGCAGCCATGGCCATAGCCATAGCAGCCAGAGCCATAGCCACAGCAGCCATAGCCATAGCCACAGCAGCCAGAGCCATAGCCATAGCAGCCATAGACATGGCCAAAGCCATAGCCATAGCAGCCATAGCTAAAGCCATAACACCCAGAGCCATAGCCATAGCAGCTATAGCCATACCCAAAGCAGCCTTAGACATAGCCATAGCAGCCATAGCCATAGCCATAGCACGCATAGCGAAAGCCATAGCAGCCATAGCCATGGCCATAGCAGCCATGGCCAGAGCCATAGCCAGAGCAGCCATAGCCATAGCCATAGCAGCCATAGCCATAGCCGTATGCATAGCCATTGCCATTGCAGCATTAGCGATAGCAATAGCAGGCATAGCCACAGCCATAGCAGCCATAGCCATAGCCATAGCCATAGCAGCCAGAGCCATAACCATAGCAGCTATATCCATACCAAGGCATAGCAATAGCCATAGCCATAGCAGCCGGAGCCATAGCCATAGCAGCTATAGCCATAGCCATAGCAGCCATAGCCATAGCCATAGCAGCCATAGCCATAGCCATAGCAGTCATAGCTATAGCCATAGCCATAGCCGTAGCAACAATAGCCATAGCCATAGCAGCGAGAGCAGTTATAGCCATAGCCATAGTAGCCATAGCCATAGCCACAGCAGCCATAGCCAAAGCCATAGCAGCCAGAGCCATAGCCATAGTAGCTATAGCCATACCCACAGCAGCCTTACCCATAGCCATAGCGGCCATAGACGTGACCATAGCCATAGCCATAGCAGCCATAGCCATAGCCATAGCATCCCCAGCCAAAGGTACAGCAGCCATAGTCATAGCCATAGCAGCCATAGCCATAGCCATGGCAGCCATAGCCATAGCCATATCAGCCATAGTCATAGCCATAGCCACAGCAGCCAATACCATAGCCATAGCAGCTGTAGCCATATCCGTCGCAGCCATAGCCATAGCTGTACCAGCCATAGACATAGCAGCCATAGCCATAGCCATAGCAGCCAGAGCCATAGCCATAGCAGCTATAGCCATAGCCATAGCAGCCAGATCCACAGCCATAGCAGCTATAACCATATCCAAAGCAGCCATAGCCATAGCCATAGCAGCCATAGCCATAGTCATAGCCATAGCAGCCATAGCCATAGCCATTGCAGCCATAACGATAGCCATAGCAGCCGTAGCCATAGCCATAGCCGCCATAGCCGTAGCCATAGCAGCCATAGCCATAGCCATAGCTAAAGCAGCCATGGCCATAGCCACAGCCATAGCAGACATAGCCATAGCCATAGCAGCCGCAGCCATAGCCATAGCCATTGCAGCCATAGCGATAGCCACAGCAGTAACAGCATCCATACCCACAGCAGCCATAGTCGTAGCTATAGCAGCTGTAGCCATAGCTAACGCAGACATAGCCATAGCCATAGCAGCCATAGACATAACCATAGCAGCCTTAGCTGTATCCATTGGAGCCATATCCGTAGCCATCGCAGGCATAGCCATAGCCATAGCCATCGCCATAGTAGCAATAGCAATAGCCATAGCAGCCATAGCAGCCATAGCCATAGCCATAGCAGCCATAGCCATATCCATAGGAGCCATAGCCATAGCTATAGACTTAGCAGCCATAGTCATAGCCATAGCAGCCATAGCCATAGCCATAGCAGACATAGCCATAGCCACAGTAGCCGATGCCATAGCCATAGCTGTTATAGCCATAGCCGTAGCAGCCATAGGCATAGCTATACCAGCCGTAGACATAGCAGCCATAGCCACAGCCATAGCAGCCATAGACATAGCCATAGCCATAGCAGCCATAGCTATATACATAGCAGCCATAGCCATAGCCATAGCCAAAGCAGCCATAAACATAGCCATAGGCACAGTAGCCAATGCCATAGCCATAGCAGTTATAGCCATAGCCGTAGCAGCCATAGGCATAGCTATACCAGCCATAGACATAGCAGCCATAGCCATAGCCATAGCAGACATTATCATAGCCATAGCCATAGCCACAGCAGCCAATGCCATAGCCAGAGCAGTTATAGCCATAGCCGTAGCAGACATACGCATAGCTATACCAGCCATAGACGATGCAGCCATAGC
This sequence comes from Calliopsis andreniformis, assembly GCF_051401765.1. Taxonomy (NCBI): domain Eukaryota; kingdom Metazoa; phylum Arthropoda; class Insecta; order Hymenoptera; family Andrenidae; genus Calliopsis; species Calliopsis andreniformis. The sequence goes on from NW_027480495.1 coordinate 57,171, forward strand.
CGTAGGCACTGCAGCCATTGTCATAGCCATAGCCATAGCCACAGCAGCCGATGCCATAGCCATAGCAGTTATAGCCATAGCCGTAGCGGCCATAGGCATAGCTATATCAGCCATTGCCATAGCAGCCATATACATAGCCATAGCAGCCCTAGTCATGGCCATAACCATAGCCATAGCAGCCATATACATAGCCATAGCAGCCCTAGTCATGGCCATAACCATAGCCGTAGCAGCAACAGTCATAGCCATAGCAGCCCCAGCAGCCACAGTCATAGCCATAGCAGCCATAGACATACCCGTAGCAGTAGCCATAGCAGCAATAGCCATAGCCATAGCAGCCATAGCAGCCATAGCCATAGCCATATCAGCCATAGCCATAGCCATAGCCATAGCAGCCATAGCCATAGACATAGCAGCCATAGCCATAGCCATATCAGCCATCGCCATAGCCATAGCCATAGCAGCCATAGCCATAGACATAGCAGCCATAGGCATAGCCACAGCAGCCATTGTCATAGCCATAGCAGCTATAGCCATAGCCAAAGCAGACATAGCCATAGCAGCCAGATACACAGCCATAGCAGCTATAGCCAAATCCAAAGCAGCCATAGCAATAGCCATAGCAGCCACAGCCATAGCCATAGCAGCCATAGCCATAGCAATAGCCATAGCAGCCATAGCTATCGCCACAGCAGTCATAGCCATTGCAGCCATAGCCATAGCTATAGCAGCTATAGACATAGCCATAGCAGCTTTAGCCATAGCCAAAGAATCCATATGCATAGCCATAGCAGCCATAGCCATAGCCATAGCACGCATAGCGACAGCCATAGCAGCCGCAGCCATAGCCAGAGCATCCATAGCCATAGCCGTAGCCATAGCACCCATAGCTATAGCCACAGCAGCCATAGCCATAGCAGCCATAGCCATAGTCACAGCAGCCATCGCCACGGCAATAGCAGCCATAGCTATATCCATAGGTGCCATAGCCATAGCCATAGCATTAGCAGCCATAGTCATAGCCATAACAGCCATAGCCACAACCATACCAGGCATAGCCTTATCCACAGCAGCCATAGCTATAGCCATATCAGCCATAGTCATAGCCATAGCAGCCCTAGCAGCCATAGCCATAGCCATAGCAGTCATAGCCGCAGCCATAGCAGTACCCATAGCAGCAATAGGCATAGCCATAGCAGCCATAGCAGTCATAGTCATAGCCATAGCAGCCATAGCCATAGCAATAGCACGCATAGCGATAGCCATAGCAACCGCAGCCATAGCCATAGCAGCCGTAGCCATAGCCATAGCAGCCATGGCCATAGCCATAGCAGCCACAGCCAAAGCTATAGCAGCCATAGTCATAGCCATAGCAGCCATAGCAGCCATAGCAATAGCCATAGCCATCGCAACTAGAGCCATAGCCAAAGTAGTCACAGCCAAAGCTATAGCAGCCATATCCATAGCCATAGCAGCCATAGCAGACATAGCCATAGCCATAGCCATAGCAGCCATAGCCATAGCCATAGTCATAGCAGTCATAGCCATAGCCACAGCAGATATAGCCATAGCCATAGAAGCCATAGCCATAGCCATAGCCATAGCCTTAGCAGCAATAGCCATAGCCATAGCAGCCATTGCAGCCATAGTCATAGCCATTGCAGCCATAGCCATAGCCATAGCACGCATAGCGATAGCCATAGCAGCGGTAGCCATAGCCATAGCAGCGATAGACATAGCCATATCAGCCATAGCCGTAGCCATAGCCGTAGCCATGGCATCCATAGCCATAGCCACAGCAGCGGTAGCCATAGCCATAGTCTTAGCAGCCGTAGCCATAGCCGTAGTAGCTATAGCAATAACCATAGCAGACATAGCCATAGCCGTTGCACGCATAGCTATAGCCATAGCAGCCATAACCATATCCAGAGCAGCCATAGCCATAGCCATAGCAGCAATAGCCATATTCATAGCAGCCATACCCATAGCCATAGCAGACATAGCCATAGCCATAGCAGGCATAGTCATAGCCATAGTAGCCATAGCCATAGCCATAGCAGCCATAGCATTAGCCACAGCAGCCATAGCCATAGCCACAGCCATAGCAGCCATAGCCATAGCCATAGCAGCAGTAGCCATGGCCATAGCCAACTCAGCCATAGCCATAGCAGCCATAGCCATAGCAGCCATGGCCATAGCCATAGCAGCCAGAGCCATAGCCACAGCAGCCATTGCCATAGCCACAGCAGCCAGAGCCATAGCCATAGCAGCCATAGACATGGCCAAAGCCATAGCCATAGCAGCCATAGCTAAAGCCATAACACCCAGAGCCATAGCCATAGCAGCTATAGCCATACCCAAAGCAGCCTTAGACATAGCCATAGCAGCCATAGCCATAGCCATAGCACGCATAGCGAAAGCCATAGCAGCCATAGCCATGGCCATAGCAGCCATGGCCAGAGCCATAGCCAGAGCAGCCATAGCCATAGCCATAGCAGCCATAGCCATAGCCGTAGGCATAGCCATTGCCATTGCAGCATTAGCGATAGCAATAGCAGGCATAGCCACAGCCATAGCAGCCATAGCCATAGCCATAGCCATAGCAGCCAGAGCCATAACCATAGCAGCTATATACATACCAAGGCATAGCAATAGCCATAGCCATAGCAGCCGGAGCCATAGCCATAGCAGCTATAGCCATAGCCATAGCAGCCATAGCCATAGCCATAGCAGCCATAGCCATAGCCATAGCAGTCATAGCTATAGCCATAGCCATAGCCGTAGCAACAATAGCCATAGCCATAGCAGCGAGAGCAGTTATAGCCATAGCCATAGTAGCCATAGCCATAGCCACAGCAGCCTTACCCATAGCCATAGCGGCCATAGACATGACCATAGCCATAGCAATAGCACGCATAGCGATAGCCATAGCAACCGCAGCCATAGCCATAGCAGCCGTAGCCATAGCCATAGCAGCCATAGCCATAGCCATAGCAGCCACAGCCAAAGCTATAGCAGCCATAGTCATAGCCATAGCAGCCATAGCAGCCATAGCCATAGCCATAGCCATCGCAACTAGAGCCATAGCCAAAGTAGTCACAGCCAAAGCTATAGCAGCCATATCCATAGCCATAGCAGCCATAGCAGACATAGCCATAGCCATAGCCATAGCAGCCATAGCCATAGCCATAGTCATAGCAATCATAGCCATAGCCACAGCAGATATAGCCATAGCCATAGAAGCCATAGCCATAGCCATAGCCGTAGCCTTAGCAGCAATAGCCATAGCCATAGCAGCCATTGCAGCCATAGCCATAGCCATTGCAGCCATAGCCATAGCCATAGCACGCATAGCGATAGCCATAGCAGCCGTAGCCATAGCCATAGCAGCGATAGACATAGCCATATCAGCCATAGCCGTAGCCATAGCCGTAGCCATGGCATCCATAGCCATAGCCACAGCAGCGGTAGCCATAGCCATAGTCTTAGCAGCCGTAGCCATAGCCGTAGTAGCTATAGCAATAACCATAGCAGACATAGCCATAGCCGTAGCACGCATAGCTATAGCCATAGCAGCCATAACCATATCCAGAGCAGCCATAGCCATAGCCATAGCAGCAATAGCCATATTCATAGCAGCCATACCCATAGCCATAGCAGACATAGCCATAGCCATAGCAGGCATAGTCATAGCCATAGTAGCCATAGCCATAGCCATAGCAGCCATAGCATTAGCCACAGCAGCCATAGCCATAGCCACAGCCATAGCAGCCATAGCCATATCCATAGCAGCAGTAGCCATGGCCATAGCCAACTCAGCCATAGCCATAGCAGCCATAGCCATAGCAGCCATGGCCATAGCCATAGCAGCCAGAGCCATAGCCACAGCAGCCATAGCTATAGCCATAACACCCAGAGCCATAGCCATAGCACGCATAGCGAAAGCCATAGCAGCCATAGCCATGGCCATAGCAGCCATGGCCAGAGCCATAGCCAGAGCAGCCATAGCCATAGCCATAGCAGCCATAGCCATAGCCGTAGGCATAGCCATTGCCATTGCAGCATTAGCGATAGCAATAGCAGGCATAGCCACAGCCATAGCAGCCATAGCCATAGCCATAGCCATAGCAGCCAGAGCCATAACCATAGCAGCTATATCCATACCAAGGCATAGCAATAGCCATAGCCATAGCAGCCGGAGCCATAGCCATAGCAGCTATAGCCATAGCCATAGCAGCCATAGCCATAGCCATAGCAGCCATAGCCATAGCCATATCAGCCATAGCCATAGCCATAGCCATAGCAGCCATAGCCACAGACATAGCAGCCATAGGCATAGCCATAGCAGCCATTGTCATAGCCATAGCCATAGCCACAGCAGCCAATGCCATAGCCAGAGCAGTTATAGCCATAGCCGTAGCGGCCATAGGCATAGCTATATCAGCCATAGCCATAGAAGTTATAGCCATAGCCGTAGCGGCCATAGGCATAGCTATATCAGCCATAGCCATAGCAGCCATATACATAGCCATAGCAGCCCTAGTCATAGCCGTAACCATAGCCATAGCAGGAATAGTCATAGCCATAGCAGCCCTAGCAGCCATAGTCATAGCCATAGCAGCCATAGCCATACCCGTAGCAGTAGCCATAGTAGCAATAGCCATAGCCATAGCAGCCATAGCAGCCATAGCCATAGCCACAGCAGCCATAGCCATAGCCATAGCAGCTATAGCCATAGCCAAAGCAGACATAGCCATAGCAGCCAGATACACAGCCATAGCAGCTATAGCCAAATCCAAAGCAGCCATAGCAATAGCCATAGCAGCCATAGCCATAGCCATAGCAGCCATAGCCATAGCCATAGCCATAGCAGCCATAGCTATCGCCACAGCAGTCATAGCCATAGCAGCCATAGCCATAGCTATAGCAGCTATAGCCATAGCCATAGCAGCTTTAGCCATAGCCAAAGAATCCATAGGCATAGCCATAGCAGCCGTAGCCATAGCCATAGCACGCATAGCGACAGTCATAGCAGCCGCAGCCATAGCCAGAGCATCCATAGCCATAGCCGTAGCCATAGCAGCCATAGCTATAGCCACAGCAGCCATAGCCATAGCAGCCATAGCCATAGTCACAGCAGCCATCGCCACGGCAATAGCAGCCATAGCTATATCCATAGGAGCCATAGCCATAGCCATAGCATTAGCAGCCATAGTCATAGCCGTAACAGCCATAGCCATAGCCATAGCAGCCATAGCCATAGCCATAGCAACCATAGCCACAACCATAGACATAGCAGCCATAGCCACAACCATACCAGGCATAGCCTTATCCACAGCAGCCATAGCCATAGCCATATCAGCCATAGTCATAGCCATAGCAGCCCTAGCAGCCATAGCCATAGCCATAGCAGTCATAGCCACAGCCATAGCAGTACCCATAGCAGCAATAGGCATAGCCATAGCATCCATAGCAGTCATAGTCATAGCCATAGCAGCCATAGCCATAGCAATAGCACGCATAGCGATAGCCATAGCAACCGCAGCCATAGCCATAGCAGCCGTAGCCATAGCCATAGCAGCCATAGCCATAGCAATAGCACGCATAGCGATAGCCATAGCAACCGCAGCCATAGCCATAGCAGCCGTAGCCATAGCCATAGCAGCCATGGCCATAGCCATAGCAGCCACAGCCAAAGCTATAGCAGCCATAGTCATAGCCATAGCAGCCATAGCAGCCATAGCCATAGCCATAGCCATCGCAACTAGAGCCATAGCCAAAGTAGTCACAGCCAAAGCTATAGCAGCCATATCCATAGCCATAGCAGCCATAGAAGACATAGCCATAGCCATAGCCATAGCAGCCATAGCCATAGCCATAGTCATAGCAGTCATAGCCATAGCCACAGCAGATATAGCCATAGCCATAGAAGCCATAGCCATAGCCATAGCCATAGCCTTAGCAGCAATAGCCATAGCCATAGCAGCCATTGCAGCCATAGCCATAGCCATTGCAGCCATAGCCATAGCCATAGCAGGCATAGTCATAGCCATAGTAGCCATAGCCATAGCCATAGCAGCCATAGCATTAGCCACAGCAGCCATAGCCATAGCCACAGCCATAGCAGCCATAGCCATATCCATAGCAGCAGTAGCCATGGCCATAGCCAACTCAGCCATAGCCATAGCAGCCATAGCCATAGCAGCCATGGCCATAGCCATAGCAGCCAGAGCCATAGCCACAGCAGCCATAGCCATAGCCACAGCAGCCAGAGCCATAGCCATAGCAGCCATAGACATGGCCAAAGCCATAGCCATAGCAGCCATAGCTATAGCCATAACACCCAGAGCCATAGCCATAGCAGCCATAGCCATAGACATAGCAGCCATAGGCATAGCCACAGCAGCCATTGTCATAGCCATAGCCATAGCCACAGCAGCCAATGCCATAGCCAGAGCAGTTATAGCCATAGCCGTAGCGGCCATAGGCATAGCTATATCAGCCATAGCCATAGCAGTTATAGCCATAGCTGTAGCGGCCATAGGCATAGCTATATCAGCCATAGCCATAGCAGCCATATACATAGCCGTAGGCATAGCCATTGCCATTGCAGCATTAGCGATAGCAATAGCAGGCATAGCCACAGCCATAGCAGCCATAGCCATAGCCATAGTCATAGCAGTCATAGCCATAGCCACAGCAGATATAGCCATAGCCATAGAAGCCATAGCCATAGCCATAGCCATAGCCTTAGCAGCAATAGCCATAGCCATAGCAGCCATTGCAGCCATAGCCATAGCCATTGCAGCCATAGCCATAGCCATAGCACGCATAGCGATAGCCATAGCAGCCGTAGCCATAGCCATAGCAGCGATAGACATAGCCATATCAGCCATAGCCGTAGCCATAGCCGTAGCCATGGCATCCATAGCCATAGCCACAGCAGCGGTAGCCATAGCCATAGTCTTAGCAGCCGTAGCCATAGCCGTAGTAGCTATAGCAATAACCATAGCAGACATAGCCATAGCCGTAGCACGCATAGCTATAGCCATAGCAGGCATAACCATATCCAGAGCAGCCATAGCCATAGCCATAGCAGCAATAGCCATATTCATAGCAGCCATACCCATAGCCATAGCAGACATAGCCATAGCCATAGCAGGCATAGTCATAGCCATAGTAGCCATAGCCATAGCCATAGCAGCCATAGCATTAGCCACAGCAGCCATAGCCATAGCCACAGCCATAGCAGCCATAGCCATAGCCATAGCAGCAGTAGCCATGGCCACAGCCAACTCAGCCATAGCCATAGCAGCCATAGCCATAGCAGCCATGGCCATAGCCATAGCAGCCAGAGCCATAGCCACAGCAGCCATAGCCATAGCCACAGCAGCCAGAGCCATAGCCATAGCAGCCATAGACATGGCCAAAGCCATAGCCATAGCAGCCATAGCTAAAGCCATAACACCCAGAGCCATAGCCATAGCAGCTATAGCCATACCCAAAGCAGCCTTAGACATAGCCATAGCAGCCATAGCCATAGCCATAGCACGCATAGCGAAAGCCATAGCAGCCATAGCCATGGCCATAGCAGCCATGGCCAGAGCCATAGCCAGAGCAGCCATAGCCATAGCCATAGCAGCCATAGCCATAGCCGTAGGCATAGCCATTGCCATTGCAGCATTAGCGATAGCAATAGCAGGCATAGCCACAGCCATAGCAGCCATAGCCATAGCCATAGCCATAGCAGCCAGAGCCATAACCATAGCAGCTATATCCATACCAAGGCATAGCAATAGCCATAGCCATAGCAGCCGGAGCCATAGCCATAGCAGCTATAGCCATAGCCATAGCAGCCATAGCCATAGCCATAGCAGCCATAGCCATAGCCATAGCAGTCATAGCTATAGCCATAGCCATAGCCGTAGCAACAATAGCCATAGCCATAGCAGCGAGAGCAGTTATAGCCATAGCCATAGTAGCCATAGCCATAGCCACAGCAGCCATAGCCAAAGCCATAGCAGCCAGAGCCATAGCCATAGCAGCTATAGCCATACCCACAGCAGCCTTACCCATAGCCATAGCGGCCATAGACGTGACCATAGCCATAGCCATAGCAGCCATAGCCATAGCCATAGCATCCACAGCCAAAGGTACAGCAGCCATAGTCATAGCCATAGCAGCCATAGCCATAGCCATGGCAGCCATAGCCATAGCCATATCAGCCATAGTCATAGCCATAGCCACAGCAGCCAATACCATAGCCATAGCAGCTGTAGCCATATCCGTCGCAGCCATAGCCATAGCTGTACCAGCCATAGACATAGCAGCCATAGCCATAGCCATAGCAGCCAGAGCCATAGCCATAGCAGCTATAGCCATAGCCAAAGCTGCCGTAGCCATAGCAGCCTTAGCCATAGCCATAGCAGCCAGATCCACAGCCATAGCAGCTATAACCATATCCAAAGCAGCCATAGCCATAGCCATAGCAGCCATAGCCATAGTCATAGCCATAGCAGCCATAGCCATAGCCATTGCAGCCATAACGATAGCCATAGCAGCCGTAGCCATAGCCATAGCCGCCATAGCCGTAGCCATAGCAGCCATAGCCATAGCCATAGCTAAAGCAGCCATGGCCATAGCCACAGCCATAGCAGACATAGCCATAGCCATAGCAGCCGCAGCCATAGCCATAGCCATTGCAGCCATAGCGATAGCCACAGCAGTAACAGCATCCATACCCACAGCAGCCATAGTCGTAGCTATAGCAGCTGTAGCCATAGCTAACGCAGACATAGCCATAGCCATAGCAGCCATAGACATAACCATAGCAGCCTTAGCTGTATCCATTGGAGCCATATCCGTAGCCATCGCAGGCATAGCCATAGTCATAGCCATAGCCTTAGCCATTGCAGCCATAGCGATAGCCATAGCAGCCGTAGCCATAGCCATTGCAGCCATAGCGATAGCCACAGCAGCCACAGCATCCATAGACACAGCAGCCATAGTCGTAGCTATAGCAGCTGTAGCCACAGCTAACGCAGACATAGCCATAGCCATAGCAGCCATAGACATAACCATAGCAGCCTTAGCTGTATCCATTGGAGCCATATCCGTAGCCATCGCAGGCATAGCCATAGCCATAGCCATCGCCATAGTAGCAATAGCAATAGCCATAGCAGCCATAGCAGCCATAGCCATAGCCATAGCAGCCATAGCCATATCCATAGGAGCCATAGCCATAGCCATAGACTTAGCAGCCATAGTCATAGCCATAGCAGCCATAGCCATTGCCATAGCAGCCATATACATAGCCATAGCAGCCCTAGTCATGGCCATAGCCATAGCCACAGCAGCCAATGCCATAGCCAGAGCAGTTATAGCCATAGCCGTAGCGGCCATAGGCATAGCTATATCAGCCATAGCCATAGCAGTTATAGCCATAGCCGTAGCGGCCATAGGCATAGCTATATCAGCCATAGCCATAGCAGCCATATACATAGCCATAGCAGCCCTAGTTATAGCCGTAACCATAGCCATAGCAGCAATAGTCATAGCCATAGCAGCCCTAGCAGCCATAGTCATAGCCATAGCAGCCATAGCCATACCCGTAGCAGTAGCCATAGCAGCAATAACCATAGCCATAGCAGCCATAGCAGCCATAGCCATAGCCACAGCAGCCATAGCCATAGCCATAGCAGCTATAGCCATAGCCAAAGCAGACATAGCCATAGCAGCCAGATACACAGCCATAGCAGCTATAGCCAAATCCAAAGCAGCCATAGCAATAGCCATAGCAGCCATAGCCATAGCCATAGCAGCCATAGCCATAGCAATAGCCATAGCAGCCATAGCTATCGCCACAGCAGTCATAGCCATTGCAGCCATAGCCATAGCTATAGCAGCTATAGACATAGCCATAGCAGCTTTAGCCATAGCCAAAGAATCCATAGGCATAGCCATAGCAGCCATAGCCATAGCCATAGCACGCATAGCGACAGCCATAGCAGCCGCAGCCATAGCCAGAGCATCCATAGCCATAGCCGTAGCCATAGCACCCATAGCTATAGCCACAGCAGCCATAGCCATAGCAGCCATAGCCATAGTCACAGCAGCCATCGCCACGGCAATAGCAGCCATAGCTATATCCATAGGTGCCATAGCCATAGCCATAGCATTAGCAGCCATAGTCATAGCCATAACAGCCATAGCCATAGCCATAGCAGCCATAGCCATAGCCATAGCAACCATAGCCACAACCATAGACATAGCAGCCATAGCCACAACCATACCAGGCATAGCCTTATCCACAGCAGCCATAGCTATAGCCATATCAGCCATAGTCATAGCCATAGCAGCCCTAGCAGCCATAGCCATAGCCATAGCAGTCATAGCCGCAGCCATAGCAGTACCCATAGCAGCAATAGGCATAGCCATAGCAGCCATAGCAGTCATAGTCATAGCCATAGCAGCCATAGCCATAGCAATAGCACGCATAGCGATAGCCATAGCAACCGCAGCCATAGCCATAGCAGCCGTAGCCATAGCCATAGCAGCCATGGCCATAGCCATAGCAGCCACAGCCAAAGCTATAGCAGCCATAGTCATAGCCATAGCAGCCATAGCAGCCATAGCCATAGCCATAGCCATCGCAACTAGAGCCATAGACAAAGTAGTCACAGCCAAAGCTATAGCAGCCATATCCATAGCCATAGCAGCCATAGCAGACATAGCCATAGCCATAGCCATAGCAGCCATAGCCATAGCCATAGTCATAGCAGTCATAGCCATAGCCACAGCAGATATAGCCATAGCCATAGAAGCCATAGCCATAGCCATAGCCATAGCCTTAGCAGCAATAGCCATAGCCATAGCAGCCATTGCAGCCATAGCCATAGCCATTGCAGCCATAGCCATAGCCATAGCACGCATAGCGATAGCCATAGCAGCGGTAGCCATAGCCATAGCAGCGATAGACATAGCCATATCAGCCATAGCCGTAGCCATAGCCGTAGCCATGGCATCCATAGCCATAGCCACAGCAGCGGTAGCCATAGCCATAGTCTTAGCAGCCGTAGCCATAGCCGTAGTAGCTATAGCAATAACCATAGCAGACATAGCCATAGCCGTTGCACGCATAGCTATAGCCATAGCAGCCATAACCATATCCAGAGCAGCCATAGCCATAGCCATAGCAGCAATAGCCATATTCATAGCAGCCATACCCATAGCCATAGCAGACATAGCCATAGCCATAGCAGGCATAGTCATAGCCATAGTAGCCATAGCCATAGCCATAGCAGCCATAGCATTAGCCACAGCAGCCATAGCCATAGCCACAGCCATAGCAGCCATAGCCATAGCCATAGCAGCAGTAGCCATGGCCATAGCCAACTCAGCCATAGCCATAGCAGCCATAGCCATAGCAGCCATGGCCATAGCCATAGCAGCCAGAGCCATAGCCACAGCAGCCAGAGCCATAGCCATAGCAGCCATAGACGTGGCCAAAGCCATAGCCATAGCAGCCATAGCTATAGCCATAACACCCAGAGCCATAGCCATAGCAGCTATAGCCATACCCAAAGCAGCCTTAGACATAGCCATAGCAGCCATAGCCATGGCCATAGCAGCCATGGCCAGAGCCATAGCCAGAGCAGCCGTTGCCATAGCCATAGCAGCCATAGCCATAGCCGTAGGCATAGCCATTGCCATTGCAGCATTAGCGATAGCAATAGCAGGCATAGCCACAGCCATAGCAGCCATAGCCATAGCCATAGCCATAGCAGCCGGAGCCATAGCCATAGCAGCTATAGCCATAGCCATAGCAGCCATAGCCATAGCCATAGCAGCCATAGCCATAGCCATATAAGCCATAGCCATAGCCATAGCCATAGCAGCCATAGCCACAGACATAGCAGCCATAGGCATAGCCATAGCAGCCATTGTCATAGCCATAGCCATAGCCACAGCAGCCAATGCCATAGCCAGAGCAGTTATAGCCATAGCCGTAGCGGCCATAGGCATAGCTATATCAGCCATAGCCATAGCAGTTATAGCCATAGCCGTAGCGGCCATAGGCATAGCTATATCAGCCATAGCCATAGCAGCCATATACATAGCCATAGCAGCCCTAGTCATAGCCGTAACCATAGCCATAGCAGGAATAGTCATAGCCATAGCAGCCCTAGCAGCCATAGTCATAGCCATAGCAGCCATAGCCATACCCGTAGCAGTAGCCATAGTAGCAATAACCATAGCCATAGCAGCCATAGCAGCCATAGCCATAGCCACAGCAGCCATAGCCATAGCCATAGCAGCTATAGCCATAGCCAAAGCAGACATAGCCATAGCAGCCAGATACACAGCCATATCAGCTATAGCCAAATCCAAAGCAGCCATAGCAATAGCCATAGCAGCCATAGCCATAGCCATAGCAGCCATAGCCATAGCCATAGCCATAGCAGCCATAGCTATCGCCACAGCAGTCATAGCCATAGCAGCCATAGCCATAGCTATAGCAGCTATAGCCATAGCCATAGCAGCTTTAGCCATAGCCAAAGAATCCATAGGCATAGCCATAGCAGCCATAGCCATAGCCATAGCACGCATAGCGACAGCCATAGCAGCCGCAGCCATAGCCAGAGCATCCATAGCCATAGCCGTAGCCATAGCAGCCATAGCTATAGCCACAGCAGCCATAGCCATAGCAGCCATAGCCATAGTCACAGCAGCCATCGCCACGGCAATAGCAGCCATAGCTATATCCATAGGAGCCATAGCCATAGCCATAGCATTAGCAGCCATAGTCATAGCCGTAACAGCCATAGCCATAGCCATAGCAGCCATAGCCATAGCCATAGCAACCATAGCCACAACCATAGACATAGCAGCCATAGCCACAACCATACCAGGCATAGCCTTATCCACAGCAGCCATAGCCATAGCCATATCAGCCATAGTCATAGCCATAGCAGCCCTAGCAGCCATAGCCATAGCCATAGCAGTCATAGCCACAGCCATAGCAGTACCCATAGCAGCAATAGGCATAGCCATAGCATCCATAGCAGTCATAGTCATAGCCATAGCAGCCATAGCCATAGCAATAGCACGCATAGCGATAGCCATAGCAACCGCAGCCATAGCCATAGCAGCCGTAGCCATAGCCATAGCAGCCATAGCCATAGCAATAGCACGCATAGCGATAGCCATAGCAACTGCAGCCATAGACATAGCAGCCGTAGCCATAGCCATAGCAGCCATGGCCATAGCCATAGCAGCCACAGCCAAAGCTATAGCAGCCATAGTCATAGCCATAGCAGCCATAGCAGCCATAGCCATAGCCATAGCCATCGCAACTAGAGCCATAGCCAAAGTAGTCACAGCCAAAGCTATAGCAGCCATATCCATAGCCATAGCAGCCATAGAAGACATAGCCATAGCCATAGCCATAGCAGCCATAGCCATAGCCATAGTCATAGCAGTCATAGCCATAGCCACAGCAGATATAGCCATAGCCATAGAAGCCATAGCCATAGCCATAGCCATAGCCTTAGCAGCAATAGCCATAGCCATAGCAGCCATTGCAGCCATAGCCATAGCCATTGCAGCCATAGCCATAGCCATAGCAGGCATAGTCATAGCCATAGTAGCCATAGCCATAGCCATAGCAGCCATAGCATTAGCCACAGCAGCCATAGCCATAGCCACAGCCATAGCAGCCATAGCCATATCCATAGCAGCAGTAGCCATGGCCATAGCCAACTCAGCCATAGCCATAGCAGCCATAGCCATAGCAGCCATGGCCATAGCCATAGCAGCCAGAGCCATAGCCACAGCAGCCATAGCCATAGCCACAGCAGCCAGAGCCATAGCCATAGCAGCCATAGACATGGCCAAAGCCATAGCCATAGCAGCCATAGCTATAGCCATAACACCCAGAGCCATAGCCATAGCAGCTATAGCCATACCCAAAGCAGCCTTAGACATAGCCATAGCAGCCATAGCCATAGCCATAGCACGCATAGCGAAAGCCATAGCAGCCATAGCCATGGCCATAGCAGCCATGGCCAGAGCCATAGCCAGAGCAGCCATAGGAATAGCCATAGCAGCCATAGCCATAGCCGTAGGCATAGCCATTGCCATTGCAGCATTAGCGATAGCAATAGCAGGCATAGCCACAGCCATAGCAGCCATAGCCATAGCCATAGCCATAGCAGCCAGAGCCATAACCATAGCAGCTATATCCATACCAAGGCATAGCAATAGCCATAGCCATAGCAGCCGGAGCCATAGCCATAGCAGCTATAGCCATAGCCATAGTAGCCATAGCCATAGCCATAGCAGCCATAGCCATAGCCATATCAGCCATAGCCATAGCCATAGCCATACCAGCCATAGCCACAGACATAGCAGCCATAGGCATAGCCATAGCAGCCATTGTCATAGCCATAGCCATAGCCACACCAGCCAATGCCATAGCCAGAGCAGGTATAGCCATAGCCGTAGCGGCCATAGGCATAGCTATATCAGCCATAGCCATAGCAGTTATAGCCATAGCCGTAGCGGCCATAGGCATAGCTATATCAGCCATAGCCATAGCAGCCATATACATAGCCATAGCAGCCCTAGTCATAGCCGTAACCATAGCCATAGCAGGAATAGTCATAGCCATAGCAGCCCTAGCAGCCATAGTCATAGCCATAGCAGCCATAGCCATACCCGTAGCAGTAGCCATAGTAGCAATAACCATAGCCGTAGCAGCCATAGCAGCCATAGCCATAGCCACAGCAGCCATAGCCATAGCCATAGCAGCTATAGCCATAGCCAAAGCAGACATAGCCATAGCAGCCAGATACACAGCCATAGCAGCCATAGCAATAGCCATAGCAGCCATAGCCATAGCCATAGCAGCCATAGCCATAGCCATAGCCATAGCAGCCATAGCTATCGCCACAGCAGTCATAGCCATAGCAGCCATAGCCATAGCTATAGCAGCTATAGCCATAGCCATAGCAGCTTTAGCCATAGCCAAAGAATCCATAGGCATAGCCATAGCAGCCATAGCCATAGCCATAGCACGCATAGCGACAGCCATAGCAGCCGCAGCCATAGCCAGAGCATCCATAGCCATAGCCGTAGCCATAGCAGCCATAGCTATAGCCACAGCAGCCATAGCCATAGCAGCCATAGCCATAGTCACAGCAGCCATCGCCACGGCAATAGCAGCCATAGCTATATCCATAGGAGCCATAGCCATAGCCATAGCATTAGCAGCCATAGTCATAGCCGTAACAGCCATAGCCATAGCCATAGCAGCCATAGCCATAGCCATAGCAACCATAGCCACAACCATAGACATAGCAGCCATAGCCACAACCATACCAGGCATAGCCTTATCCACAGCAGCCATAGCCATAGCCATATCAGCCATAGTCATAGCCATAGCAGCCCTAGCAGCCATAGCCATAGCCATAGCAGTCATAGCCACAGCCATAGCAGTACCCATAGCAGCAATAGGCATAGCCATAGCATCCATAGCAGTCATAGTCATAGCCATAGCAGCCATAGCCATAGCAATAGCACGCATAGCGATAGCCATAGCAACCGCAGCCATAGCCATAGCAGCCGTAGCCATAGCCATAGCAGCCATAGCCATAGCCATAGCAGCCACAGCCAATCCTATAGCAGCCATAGTCGTAGCCACAGCAGCCATAGCAGCCATAGCCATAGCCATAGCCATCGCAACTAGAGCCATAGCCAAAGTAGTCACAGCCAAAGCTATAGCAGCCATATCCATAGCCATAGCAGCCATAGCAGACATAGCCATAGCCATAGCCATAGCAGCCATAGCCATAGCCATAGTCATAGCAGTCATAGCCATAGCCACAGCAGATATAGCCATAGCCATAGAAGCCATAGCCATAGCCATAGCCATAGCCTTAGCAGCAATAGCCATAGCCATAGCAGCCATTGCAGCCATAGCCATAGCCATTGCAGCCATAGCCATAGCCATAGCACGCATAGCGATAGCCATAGCAGCCGTAGCCATAGCCATAGCAGCGATAGACATAGCCATATCAGCCATAGCCGTAGCCATAGCCGTAGCCATGGCATCCATAGCCATAGCCACAGCTGCGGTAGCCATAGCCATAGTCTTAGCAGCCGTAGCCATAGCCGTAGTAGCTATAGCAATAACCATAGCAGACATAGCCATAGCCGTAGCACGCATAGCTATAGCCATAGCAGCCATAACCATATCCAGAGCAGCCATAGCCATAGCCATAGCAGCAATAGCCATATTGATAGCAGCCATACCCATAGCCATAGCAGACATAGCCATAGTCATAGCAGGCATAGTCATAGCCATAGTAGCCATAGCCATAGCCATAGCAGCCATAGCATTAGCCACAGCAGCCATAGCCATAGCCACAGCCATAGCAGCCATAGCCATAGCCATAGCAGCAGTAGCCATGGCCATAGCCAACTCAGCCATAGCCATAGCAGCCATAGCCATAGCAGCCATGGCCATAGCCATAGCAGCCAGAGCCATAGCCACAGCAGCCAGAGCCATAGCCATAGCAGCCATAGACGTGGCAAAAGCCATAGCCATAGCAGCCATAGCTATAGCCATAACACCCAGAGCCATAGCCATAGCAGCTATAGCCATACCCAAAGCAGCCTTAGACATAGCCATAGCAGCCATAGCCATAGCCAGAGCACGCATAGCGAAAGCCATAGCAGCCATAGCCATGGCCATAGCAGCCATGGCCAGAGCCATAGCCAGAGCAGCCATAGCCATAGCCATAGCAGCCATAGCCATAGCCGTAGGCATAGCCATTGCCATTGCAGCATTAGCGATAGCAATAGCAGGCATAGCCACAGCCATAGCAGCCATAGCCATAGCCATAGCCATAGCAGCCAGAGCCATAACCATAGCAGCTATATCCATACCTAGGCATAGCAATAGCCATAGCCATAGCAGCCGGAGCCATAGCCATAGCAGCTATAGCCATAGCCATAGCAGCCATAGCCATAGCCATAGCAACAATAGCCATAGCCATAGCAGCGAGAGCAGTTATAGCCATAGCCATAGTAGCCATAGCCATAGCCGCAGCAGCCATAGCCAAAGCCATAGCAGCCAGAGCCATAGCCATAGCAGCTATAGCCATACCCACAGCAGCCTTACCCATAGCCATAGCGGCCATAGACATGACCATAGCCATAGCCATAGCAGCCATAGCCATAGCCATAGCATCCACAGCCATAGCTACAGCAGCCATAGTCATAGCCATAGCAGCCATAGCCATAGCCATGGCAGCCATAGCCATAGCCATAGCAGCTAGAGCCATAGCCATAGCCACAGCAGCCAATGCTATAGCAATAGCAGTTGTAGCCATAGCCGTAGCAGCCATAGGCATAGCTATACCAGCCACAGACATAGCGGCAGTACCAGCCATAGCCGTAGTCATAGCCATAGCCACAGCAGCCATAGCCATAACCAGAGCAGCCATAGCGATTGCCATACCAGCCGTAGCCATAGCCATAGCAGCCATAGATATATCCATAGCAGCCATAGCCATAGCCATAGCAGCCGTAGACATAGCCATAGCCACAGCAGCCAATGCCATAGCCAAAGCAGCTGTAGCCATATCCGTCGCAGCCATAGCCATAGCTGTACCAGCCATAGACATAGCAGCCATAGCCATAGCCATAGCAGCCAGAGCCATAGCCATAGCAGCTATAGCCATAGCCAAAGCTGCCGTAGCCATAGCAGCCTTAGCCATAGCCATAGCAGCCAGATCCACAGCCATAGCAGCTATAACCATATCCAAAGCAGCCATAGCCATAGCCATAGCAGCCATAGCCATAGTCATAGCCATAGCAGCCATAGCCATAGCCATAGCAGCCATAGCCATAGCCATAGCATCCATAGACATAGCCACAGCCACAGCAGCCAATACAATAGCCATAGCAGCCATAGCCATAGCCATAGCAGCCATAGCGATAGCCATAGCAGCCATAGCCATAGCCATAGCTATAGCAGCCATAGCCGTTGCCACAGTCATAGCGGACAGCGCCATAGCCATAGCAGCCATAGTCATAGCAATAACAGCCATAGTCATAGCCATAGCAGCTTTAGCCATAGCCAAAGCATCCATAGCCATAGTCATAGGAGCCATAGCCATAGCCATAGCAGCCATAGTCATAGCATTAGCAGCCAGAGCCATAGCTATACCAGCCGTAGATATAGCAGCCATAGCCATAGGCATAGCAGCCATTGTCATAGCCATAGCCATAGCCAGAGCAGCCAATGCCATAGCCATAGCAGTTATAGCCATAGCCGTAGCAGCCATAGGCATAGCTATACCAGCCATATACATAGCAGCCATAGCCATAGCCATAGCAGCCATAGTCATAGCCATAGCCTTAGCCATTGCAGCCATAACGATAGCCATAGCAGCCGTAGCCATAGCCATAGCCGCCATAGCCATAGCCATAGCAGCCATAGCCATAGCCATAGCTAAAGCAGCCATGGCCATAGCCACAGCCATAGCAGACATAGCCATAGCCATAGCAGCCGCAGCCATAGCCATAGCCATTGCAGCCATAGCGATAGCCACAGCAGTAACAGCATCCATAGCCACAGCAGCCATAGTCGTAGCTATAGCAGCTGTAGCCATAGCTAACGCAGACATAGCCATAGCCATAGCAGCCATAGACATAACCATAGCAGCCATAGCTGTATCCATTGGAGCCATATCCGTAGCCATCGCAGGCATAGCCATAGCCATAGCCATCGCCATAGTAGCAATAGCAATAGCCATAGCAGCCATAGCAGCCATAGCCATAGCCTTAGCAGCCATAGCCATAGCCATAGCACGCATAGCGACAGCCATAGCAGCCGTAACCATAGCCATAGCAGATAGACGCAATAGCTACAGTAACCATAGACATAGCCATCGCTGGCATAGCCATAGCCATAGCCAAAGTAGCCATAGCCACAGCCATAGCAGCAATAGCCATAGCCATAGCAATAGCCATAGCAGCCATAGCCATAGCCATATCAGCCATAGTCATAGCCATATCCATAGCAGCAATAGTCATAGCCATAGCAGCCCTAGCAGCCGTAGCCATAGCAATAGCAGCCGTAGCCATAGCCATAGCAGCCATAGACATAGCCATAGCAGCCACAGCGATAGCCATAGCAGCCGTAGCCATAGCAGCCATATACATAGCCATAGCAGCCCTAGTCATAGCCGTAACCATAGCCATAGCAGCAATAGTCATAGCCATAGCAGCCCTAGCAGCCATAGTCATAGCCATAGCAGCCATAGCCATACCCGTAGCAGTAGCCATAGCAGCAGTAACCATAGCCATAGCAGCCATAGCAGCCATAGCCATAGCCACAGCAGCCATAGCCATAGCCATAGCAGCTATAGCCATAGCCAAAGCAGACATAGCCATAGCAGCCAGATACACAGCCATAGCAGCTATAGCCAAATCCAAAGCAGCCATAGCAATAGCCATAGCAGCCATAGCCATAGCCATAGCAGCCATAGCCTTAGCCATAGCCATAGCAGCCATAGCTATCGCCACAGCAGTCATAGCCATAGCAGCCATAGCCATAGCTATAGCAGCTATAGCCATAGCCATAGCAGCTTTAGCCATAGCCAAAGAATCCATAGGCATAGCCATAGCAGCCATAGCCATAGCCATAGCACGCATAGCGACAGCCATAGCTGCCGTAGCCATAGCCATAGCAGCTATAGGCATAGCCATATCAGCCATAGCCATAGCCAAAGCATCCATACCCATAGCCATAGCAGCTATAGCCATAGCCATATCAGCCATAGCCATAGCTATAGCAGCCACAGCAAAACACAGCCATAGCCATAGCCATAGCAGCCATAGCCATAGCCATAGCAGCCATAGCCATAGCAATAGCACGCATAGCGATAGCCATAGCAGCCGCAGACATAGCCAGAGCATCCATAGCCATAGCCAAATCCAAAGCAGCCATAGCAATAGCCATAGCAGCCATAGCCATAGCCATAGCAGCCATAGCCTTAGCCATAGCCATAGCAGCCATAGCTATCGCCACAGCAGTCATAGCCATAGCAGCCATAGCCATAGCTATAGCAGCTATAGCCATAGCCATAGCAGCTTTAGCCATAGCCAAAGAATCCATAGGCATAGCCATAGCAGCCATAGCCATAGCCATAGCACGCATAGCGACAGCCATAGCTGCCGTAGCCATAGCATTAGCAGCCATAGTCATAGCCATAACAGCCATAGCCATAGCCATAGCAGCCATAGCCATAGCCATAGCATCCATAGCCACAACCATAGACATAGCAGCCATAGCCACAACCATACCAGGCATAGCCTTATCCACAGCAGCCATAGCCATAGCCATATCAGCCATAGTCATAGCCATAGCCACAGCAACAATAGTCATAGCCATAGCAGCCCTAGCAGCCATAGCCATAGCCATAGCAGTCATAGCCACAGCCATAGCAGTACCCATAGCAGCAATAGGCATAGCCATAGCAGCCATAGCAGCCATAGTCATAGCCATAGCCACAGCAGCAATAGTCATAGCCATAGCAGCCCTAGCAGCCATAGCCATAGCCATAGCAGTCATAGCCCCAGCCATAGCAGTACCCATAGCAGCAATAGGCATAGCCATAGCAGCCATAGCAGTCATAGTCATAGCCATAGCAGCCATAGCCATAGCAATAGCACGCATAGCGATAGCCATAGCAACCGCAGCCATAGCCATAGCAGCCGTAGCCATAGCCATAGCAGCCATAGCCATAGCCATAGCAGCCACAGCCAAAGCTATAGCAGCCATAGTCATAGCCATAGCAGCCATAGCAGCCATAGCCATAGCCATAGCCGTAGCAACTAGAGCCATAGCCAAAGTAGTCACAGCCAAAGCTATAGCAGCCATATCCATAGCCATAGCAGCCATAGCAGACATAGCCATAGCCATAGCCATAGCAGCCAGAGCCATAACCATAGCAGCTATATCCATACCCAGGCATAGCAATAGCCATAGCCATAGCAGCCGGAGCCATAGCCATAGCAGCTATAGCCATAGCCATAGCAGCCATAGCCATAGCCATAGCAGCCATAGCCATAGCCATAGCAGTCATAGCTATAGCCATAGCCATAGCCGTAGCAACAATAGCCATAGCCATAGCAGCGAGAGCAGTTATAGCCATAGCCATAGTAGCCATAGCCATAGCCACAGCAGCCATAGCCAAAGCCATAGCAGCCAGAGCCATAGCCATAGCAGCTATAGCCATACCCACAGCAGCCTTACCCATAGCCATAGCGGCCATAGACATGACCATAGCCATAGCCATAGCAGCCATAGCCATAGCCATAGCATCCACAGCCAAAGCTACAGCAGCCATAGTCATAGCCATAGCAGCCATAGCCATAGCCATGGCAGCCATAGCCATAGCCATAGCAGCTAGAGCCATAGCCATAGCCACAGCAGCCAATGCTATAGCCATAGCAGTTGTAGCCATAGCCGTAGCAGCCATAGGCATAGCTATACCAGCCACAGACATAGCGGCAGTAGCAGCCATAGCCGTAGTCATAGCCATAGCCGCAGCAGCCATAGCCATAGCCAGATCAGCCATAGCGATTGCCATACCAGCCGTAGCCATAGCCATAGCAGCCATAGATATATCCATAGCAGCCATAGCCATAGCCATAGCAGCCATAGACATAGCCATAGCCACAGCAGCCAATGCCATAGCCATAGCAGCTGTAGCCATATCCGTCGCAGCCATAGCCATAGCTGTACCAGCCATAGACATAGCAGCCAGAGACATAGCCATAGCAGCTATAGCCATAGCCAAAGCTGCCGTAGCCATAGCAGCCTTAGCCATAGCCATAGCAGTCAGATCCACAGCCATAGCAGCTATAGCCATATCCAAAGCAGCCATAGCCATAGCCATAGCATCCACAGCCATAGTCATAGCCATAGCAGCCATAGCCACAGCCATAGCAGCCATAGCCATAGCCATAGCATCCATAGACATAGCCACAGCCACAGCAGCCAATACAATAGCCATAGCAGCCATAGCCATAGCCATAGCAGCCATAGCGATAGCCATAGCAGCCATAGCCATAGCCATTGTAGCCACAGCCAAAGCTATTGCTGCCCTAGCCATAGCCATAGTCATAGCAGCCAGATCCACAGCCATAGCAGCTATAGCCATACCCAAAGCAGCCGTAGCCATAGCCATAGCAGCCAGAGCCATAGCCATAATAGCATTAGCCATAGCCATAGCCATAGCAGACATAGCCACAGCCAAATCTAATGCAGCCATAGTCATAGCCATAGCAGCCATAGCCATAGCAATAGCACACATAGCGATAGCCACAGCAGTAACAGCATCCATAGCCACAGCAGCCATAGTCGTAGCTATAGCAGCTGTAGCCATAGCTAACGCAGACATAGCCATAGCCATAGCAGCCATAGACATAACCATAGCAGCCATAGCTGTATCCATTGGAGCCATATCCGTAGCCATCGCAGGCACAGCCATAGCCATAGCCATCGCCATAGTAGCAATAGCAATAGCCATAGCAGCCATAGCAGCCATAGCCATAGCCATAGCAGCCATAGCCATAGCCATAGCACGCATAGCGACAGCCATAGCAGCCGTAGCCATAGCCATAGCAGATAGACGCAATAGCTACAGTAACCATAGACATAGCCATCGCTGGCATAGCCATAGCCATAGTCAAAGTAGCCATAGCCACAGCCATAGCAGCAATAGCCATAGCCATAGCAATAGCCATAGCAGCCATAGCCATAGCCATATCAGCCATAGTCATAGCCATATCCGTAGCAGCAATAGTCATAGCCATAGCAGCCCTAGCAGCCGTAGCCATAGCCATAGCAGCCCTAGCCATAGCCATAGCAGCCATAGACATAGCCATAGCAGCCACAGCGATAGCCATAGCAGCCGTAGCCATTGCCATAGCAGCCATAGCCATAGCCACAGTAGCCAATGCCATAGCCATAGCTGTTATAGCAATAGCCGTAGCAGCCATAGGCATAGCTATACCAGCCGTAGACATAGCAGCCACAGTCATAGCCATAGCAGCCATAGCCATACCCGTAGCAGTAGCCATAGCAGCAATAGCCATAGCCATAGCAGCCATAGCAGCCATAGCCGTAGCCATATCAGCCATAGCCATAGCCATAGCCATAGCAGCCATAGCCATAGACATAGCAGCCATAGGCATAGCCATAGCAGCCATTGTCATAGCCATAGCCATAGCCACAGCAGCCAATGCCATAGCCAGAGCAGTTATAGCCATAGCCGTAGCGGCCATAGGCATAGCTATATCAGCCATAGCCATAGCAGTTATAGCCATAGCCGTAGCGGCCATAGGCATAGCTATATCAGCCATAGCCATAGCAGCCATATACATAGCCATAGCAGCCCTAGTCATAGCCGTAACCATAGCCATAGCAGCAATAGTCATAGCCATAGCAGCCCTAGCAGCCATAGTCATAGCCATAGCAGCCATAGCCATACCCGTAGCAGTAGCCATAGCAGCAATAACCATAGCCATAGCAGCCATAGCAGCCATAGCCATAGCCACAGCAGCCATAGCCATAGCCATAGCAGCTATAGCCATAGCCAAAGCAGACATAGCCATAGCAGCCAGATACACAGCCATAGCAGCTATAGCCAAATCCAAAGCAGCCATAGCAATAGCCATAGCAGCCATAGCCATAGCCATAGCAGCCATAGCCTTAGCCATAGCCATAGCAGCCATAGGTATCGCCACAGCAGTCATAGCCATAGCAGCCATAGCCATAGCTATAGCAGCTATAGCCATAGCCATAGCAGCTTTAGCCATAGCCAAAGAATCCATAGGCATAGCCATAGCAGCCATAACCATAGCCATAGCACGCATAGCGACACCCATAGCTGCCGTAGCCATAGCCATAGCAGCTATAGGCATAGCCATATCAGCCATAGCCATAGCCAAAGCATCCATACCCATAGCCATAGCAGCTATAGCCATAGCAATATCAGCCATAGCCATAGCTATAGCAGCCACAGCAAAACACAGCCATAGCCATAGCCATAGCAGCCATAGCCATAGCCATAGCAGCCATAGCCATAGCAATAGCACGCATAGCGATAGCCATAGCAGCCGCAGACATAGCCAGAGCATCCATAGACATAGCCAAATCCAAAGCAGCCATAGCAATAGCCATAGCAGCCATAGCCATAGCCATAGCAGCCATAGCCTTAGCCATAGCCATAGCAGCCATAGCTATCGCCACAGCAGTCATAGCCATAGCAGCCATAGCCATAGCTATAGCAGCTATAGCCATAGCCATAGCAGCTTTAGCCATAGCCATAGCACGCATAGCGACAGCCATAGCTTCCGTAGCCATAGCATTAGCAGCCATAGTCATAGCCATAACAGCCATAGCCATAGCCATAGCAGCCATAGCCATAGCCATTGCAACCATAGCCACAACCATAGACATAGCTGCCATAGCCACAACCATACCAGGCATAGCCTTATCCACAGCAGCCATAGCCATAGCCATATCAGCCATAGCCATAGCCATATCCATAGCAGCAATAGTCATAGCCATAGCAGCCCTAGCAGCCGTAGCCATAGCCATAGCAGCCGTAGCCATAGCCATAGCAGCCATAGACATAGCCATAGCAGCCACAGCGATAGCCATAGCAGCCGTAGCCATTGCCATAGCAGCCATAGCCATAGCCACAGTAGCCAATGCCATAGCCATAGCTGTTATAGCAATAGCCGTAGCAGCCATAGGCATAGCTATACCAGCCGTAGACATAGCAGCCACAGTCATAGCCATAGCAGCCATAGCCATACCCGTAGCAGTAGCCATAGCAGCAATAGCCATAGCCATAGCAGCCATAGCAGCCATAGCCATAGCCATATCAGCCATAGCCATAGCAATAGCCATAGCAGCCATAGCCATAGACATAGCACGCATAGCGACAGCCATAGCTGCCGTAGCCATAGCCATAGCAGCCATAGCCATAGCCATAGCAGCGATAGACATAGCCATATCAGCCATAGCCGTAGCCATAGCCGTAGCCATAGCATCCATAGCCATAGCCACAGCAGCGGTAGCCAGAGCCATAGTCTCAGCAGCCATAGCCATAGCCGTAGTAGCTATAGCAATAACCATAGCAGACATAGCCATAGCCGTAGCAGCCATAGTCATAGCCATAGTAGCCATAGCCATAGCCATAGCACACGCAGCCATAGCAGCCATAGCCATAGCCATAGCCATAGCCATAGCCATAGCAGCAATAGCCATAGCCATAGCAGCCATAGCAGCCATAGCCATAGCCATAGCCATAGCCATAGCCATAGCAGCAATAGCCATAGCCAGAGCAGCCATAGCCATAGCCATAGCAGCCATAGCCATAGCCGTAGGCATAGCCATTGCCATTGCAGCATTAGCGATAGCAATAGCAGGCATAGCCACAGCCATAGCAGCCATAGCCATAGCCATAGCCATAGCAGCCAGAGCCATAACCATAGCAGCTATATCCATACCAAGGCATAGCAATAGCCATAGCCATAGCAGCCGGAGCCATAGCCATAGCAGCTATAGCCATAGCCATCGCAGCCATAGCCATAGCCAGATCAGCCATAGCGATTGCCATACCAGCCGTAGCCATAGCCATAGCAGCCATAGATATATCCATAGCAGCCATAGCCATAGCCATAGCAGCCATAGACATAGCCATAGCCACAGCAGCCAATGCCATAGCCATAGCAGCTGTAGCCATATCCGTCGCAGCCATAGCCATAGCTGTGCCAGCCATAGACATAGCAGCCAGAGCCATAGCCATAGCAGCTATAGCCATAGCCAAAGCTGCCGTAGCCATAGCAGCCTTAGCCATAGCCATAGCAGTCAGATCCACAGCCATAGCAGCTATAGCCATATCCAAAGCAGCCATAGCCATAGCCATAGCATCCATAGCCATAGTCATAGCCATAGCAGCCATAGCCATAGCCATAGCAGCCATAGCCATAGCCATAGCATCCATAGACATAGCCACAGCCACAGCAGCCAATACAATAGCCATAGCAGCCATAGCCATAGCCATAGCAGCCATAGCGATAGCCATAGCAGTCATAGCCATAGCCATTGTAGCCACAGCCAAAGCTATTGCTGCCCTAGCCATAGCCATAGTCATAGCAGCCAGATCCATAGCCATAGCAGCTATAGCCATACCCAATGCAGCCGTAGCCATAGCCATAGCAGCCAGAGCCATAGCCATAATAGCCATAGCCATAGCCATAGCCATAGCAGACATAGCCACAGCCAAATCTAATGCAGCCATAGTCATAGCCATAGCAGCCATAGCCATAGCAATAGCACACATAGCGATAGCCATAGCAGCCGCAACCATAGTCATAGCAGCCGTAGCCATAGCCATAGCAGCCATAGCCATAGCCAAAGCAGCTTTAGCCATAGCCGAAGCATCCATAGCCATTGCCATAGCATCCATAGCCATAGCGATAGCAGCCATCGCCATAGCCATAGCCGCCATAGCCATAGCCATAGCAGCCATAGCCATAGCCATAGCTAAAGCAGCCATGGCCATAACCACAGCCATAGCAGACATAGCCATAGCCATAGCAGCCGCAGCCATAGCCATAGCCATTGCAGCCATAGCGATAGCCACAGCAGTAACAGCATCCATAGCCACAGCAGCCATAGTCGTAGCTATAGCAGCTGTAGCCATAGCTAACGCAGACATAGCCATAGCCATAGCAGCCATAGACATAACCATAGCAGCCATAGCTGTATCCATTGGAGCCATATCCGTAGCCATCGCAGGCATAGCCATAGCCATAGCCATCGCCATAGTAGCAATAGCAATAGCCATAGCAGCCATAGCAGCCATAGCCATAGCCATAGCAGCCATAGCCATAGCCATAGCACGCATAGCGACAGCCATAGCAGCCGTAGCCATAGCCATAGCAGATAGACGCAATAGCTACAGTAACCATAGACATAGCCATCGCTGGCATAGCCATAGCCATAGCCAAAGTAGCCATAGCCACAGCCATAGCAGCAATAGCCATAGCCATAGCAATAGCCATAGCAGCCATAGCCATAGCCATAGCAGTCATAGCCACAGCCATAGCAGTACCCATAGCGATTGCCATAGCAGACGTAGCCATAGCCATAGCCGCCATAGATATAACCATAGCAGCCATAGCCACAGCCATAGCAGCTATAGACATAGCCATAGCCACAACAGCCAATGCCATAGCCATCGCAGCTGTAGCCATAGCCGTAACAGCCATAGCCATAGCTATACCAGCCATAGACGTAGCAGCCATAGCCACAGCCACAGCAGCCGGAGCCATAGCCATAGCAGCTATAGCCATAGCCAAAGCAGACATAGCCATAGCAGCCAGATCCACAGCCATAGCAGCTATAGCCAAATCCAAAGCAACCATAGCAATAGCCATAGCAGCCATAGCCATAGCCATAGCAGCCATAGCTATCGCCACAGCAGCCATAGCCATAGCAGCCATAGCCATAGCTATAGCAGCTATAGTCATAGCCATAGCAGCTTTAGCCATAGCCAAAGAATCCATAGCCATAGCCATAGCAGCCATAGCCATAGCCATAGCACGCATAGCGACAGCCATAGCTGCCGTAGCCATAGCCATAGCAGCCATAGCCATAGCCATAGCAGCGATAGACATAGCCATATCAGCCATAGCCGTAGCCATAGCCGTAGCCATAGCATCCATAGCCATAGCCACAGCAGCGGTAGCCATAGCCATAGTCTTAGCAGCCATAGCCATAGCCGTAGTAGCTATAGCAATAACCATAGCAGACATAGCGATAGCCGTAGCAGCCATAGTCATAGCCATAGTAGCCATAGCCATAGCCATAGCACACGCAGCCATAGCAGCCATAGCCATAGCCATAGCCATAGCCATAGCCATAGCCATAGCAGCAATAGCCATAGCCATAGCAGCCATAGCAGCCATAGCCATAGCCATAGCCATAGCCATAGCCATAGCAGCAATAGCCATAGCCAGAGCAGCCATAGCCATAGCCATAGCAGCCATAGCCATAGCCGTAGGCATAGCCATTGCCATTGCAGCATTAGCGATAGCAATAGCAGGCATAGCCACAGCCATAGCAGCCATAGCCATAGCCATAGCAGCCAGAGCCATAACCATAGCAGCTATATCCATACCAAGGCATAGCAATAGCCATAGCCATAGCAGCCGGAGCCATAGCCATAGCAGCTATAGCCATAGCCATCGCAGCCATAGCCATAGCCATAGCAGCCATAGCCATAGCCATAGCACGCATAGCGACAGCCATAGCAGCCGTAGCCATAGCCATAGCAGATAGACGCAATAGCTACAGTAACCATAGACATAGCCATCGCTGGCATAGCCATAGCCATAGCCAAAGTAGCCATAGCCACAGCCATAGCAGGAATAGCCATAGCCATAGCAATAGCCTTAGCAGCCATAGCCATAGCCATATCAGCCATAGTCATAGCCATATCCATAGCAGCAATAGTCATAGCCACAGCAGCCCTAGCAGCCGTAGCCATAGCCATAGCAGCCGTAGCCATAGCCATAGCAGCCATAGACATAGCCATAGCAGCCACAGCGATAGCCATAGCAGCCGTAGCCATTGCCATAGCAGCCATAGCCATAGCCACAGTAGCCAATGCCATAGCCATAGCTGTTATAGCCATAGCCGTAGCAGCCATAGGCATAGCTATACCAGCCGTAGACATAGCAGCCATAGCCATAGCCATAGCAGCCGTTGTCATAGCCATAGCCATAGCCAGAGCAGCCAATGCCATAGCCATAGCAGTTATAGCCATAGCCGTAGCAGCCATAGGCATAGCTATACCAGCCATAGACATAGCAGCCATAGCCATAGCCATAGCAGCCATAGTCATAGCCATAGCCTTAGCCATTGCAGCCATAACGATAGCCATAGCAGCCATAGCCATAGCCATAGCCGCCATAGCCATAGCCATAGCAGCCATAGCCATAGCCATAGCTATAGCAGCCATGGCCGTAGCCACAGCCATAGCAGACATAGCCATAGCCATAGCAGCCGCAGCCATAGCCATAGCCATTGCAGCCATAGCGATAGCCACAGCAGCCACAGCATCCATAGCCACAGCAGCCATAGTCGTAGCTATAGCAGCTGTAGCCATAGCTAACGCAGACATAGCCATAGCCATAGCAGCCATAGACATAACCATAGCAGCCATAGCTGTATCCATTGGAGCCATATCCGTAGCCATCGCAGGCATAGCCATAGCCATAGCCATCGCCATAGTAGCAACAGCAATAGCCATTGCAGCCATAGCAGCCATAGCCATAGCCATAGCAGCCATAGCCATATCCATAGGAGCCATAGCCATAGCCATAGACTTAGCAGCCATAGTCATAGCCATAGCAGCCATAGCCATAGCCATAGCAGACATAGCCATAGCCACAGTAGCCGATGCCATAGCCATAGCTGTTATAGCCATAGCCGTAGCAGCCATAGGCATAGCTATACCAGCCGTAGACATAGCAGCCATAGCCACAGCCATAGCAGCCATAGCCGTAGCCATAGCCATAGCAGCCATAGCTATATACATAGCAGCCATAGCCATAGCCATAGCCAAAGCAGCCATAAACATAGCCATAGGCACAGTAGCCAATGCCATAGCCATAGCAGTTATAGCCATAGCCGTAGCAGCCATAGGCATAGCTATACCAGCCATAGCCATAGCAGCCATAGATATATCCATAGCAGCCATAGCCATAGCCATAGCAGCCATAGACATAGCCATAGCCACAGCAGCCAATGCCATAGCCATAGCAGCTGTAGCCATATCCGTCGCAGCCATAGCCATAGCTGTACCAGCCATAGACATAGCAGCCAGAGCCATAGCCATAGCAGCTATAGCCATAGCCAAAGCTGCCGTAGCCATAGCAGCCTTAGCCATAGCCATAGCAGTCAGATCCACAGCCATAGCAGCTATAGCCATATCCAAAGCAGCCATAGCCATAGCCATAGCATCCATAGCCATAGTCATGGCCATAGCAGCCATAGCCATAGCCATAGCAGCCATAGCCATAGCCATAGCATCCATAGACATAGCCACAGCCACAGCAGCCAATACAATAGCCATAGCAGCCATAGCCATAGCCATAGCAGCCATAGCGATAGCCATAGCAGCCATAGCCATAGCCATTGTAGCCACAGCCAAAGCTATTGCTGCCCTAGCCATAGCCATGGTCATAGCAGCCAGATCCATAGCCATAGCAGCTATAGCCATACCCAAAGCAGCCGTAGCCATAGCCATAGCAGCCAGAGCCATAGCCATAATAGCCATAGCCATAGCCATAGCCATAGCAGACATAGCCACAGCCAAATCTAATGCAGCCATAGTCATAGCCATAGCAGCCATAGCCATAGCAATAGCACACATAGCGATAGCCATAGCAGCCGCAACCATAGCCATAGCAGCCGTAGCCATAGCCATAGCAGCCATAGCCATAGCCAAAGCAGCTTTAGCCATAGCCGAAGCATCCATAGCCATTGCCATAGCATCCATAGCCATAGCCATAGCAGCCATCGCCATAGCCATAGCCGCCATAGCCATAGCCATAGCAGCCATAGCCATAGCCATAGCCATAGCTAAAGCAGCCATGGCCATAACCACAGCCATAGCAGACATAGCCATAGCCATAGCAGCCGCAGCCATAGCCATAGCCATTGCAGCCATAGCCATAGCCATATCCATAGCAGCAATAGTCATAGCCATAGCAGCCCTAGCAGCCGTAGCCATAGCCATAGCAGCCGTAGCCATAGCCATAGCAGCCATAGACATAGCCATAGCAGCCACAGCGATAGCCATAGCAGCCGTAGCCATTGCCATAGCAGCCATAGCCATAGCCACAGTAGCCAATGCCATAGCCATAGCTGTTATAGCAATAGCCGTAGCAGCCATAGGCATAGCTATACCAGCCGTAGACATAGCAGCCACAGTCATAGCCATAGCAGCCATAGCCATACCCGTAGCAGTAGCCATAGCAGCAATAACCATAGCCATAGCAGCCATAGCAGCCATAGCCATAGCCACAGCAGCCATAGCCATAGCCATAGCAGCTATAGCCATAGCCAAAGCAGACATAGCCATAGCAGCCAGATACACAGCCATAGCAGCTATAGCCAAATCCAAAGCAGCCATAGCAATAGCCATAGCAGCCATAGCCATAGCCATAGCAGCCATAGCCTTAGCCATAGCCATAGCAGCCATAGCTATCGCCACAGCAGTCATAGCCATAGCAGCCATAGCCATAGCTATAGCAGCTATAGCCATAGCCATAGCAGCTTTAGCCATAGCCAAAGAATCCATAGGCATAGCCATAGCAGCCATAGCCATAGCCTTAGCACGCATAGCGACAGCCATAGCTGCCGTAGCCATAGCCATAGCAGCTATAGGCATAGCCATATCAGCCATAGCCATAGCCAAAGCATCCATACCCATAGCCATAGCAGCTATAGCCATAGCCATATCAGCCATAGCCATAGCTATAGCAGCCACAGCAAAACACAGCCATAGCCATAGCCATAGCAGCCATAGCCATAGCCATAGCAGCCATAGCCATAGCAATAGCACGCATAGCGATAGCCATAGCAGCCGCAGACATAGCCAGAGCATCCGTAGACATAGCCAAATCCAAAGCAGCCATAGCAATAGCCATAGCAGCCATAGCCATAGCCATAGCAGCCATAGCCTTAGCCATAGCCATAGCAGCCATAGCTATCGCCACAGCAGTCATAGCCATAGCAGCCATAGCCATAGCTATAGCAGCTATAGCCATAGCCATAGCAGCTTTAGCCATAGCCAAAGAATCCATAGGCATAGCCATAGCAGCCATAGCCATAGCCATAGCACGCATAGCGACAGCCATAGCTGCCGTAGCCATAGCATTAGCAGCCATAGTCATAGCCATAACAGCCATAGCCATAGCCATAGCAGCCACAGCCATAGCCATAGCAACCATAGCCACAACCATAGACATAGCAGCCATAGCCACAACCATACCAGGCATAGCCTTATCCACAGCAGCCATAGCCATAGCCATATCAGCCATAGCCATAGCCATAGCCACAGCAGCAATAGTCATAGCCATAGCAGCCCTAGCAGCCATAGCCGTAGCCATAGCAGTCATAGCCACAGCCATAGCAGTACCCATAGCGATTGCCATAGCAGACGTAGCCATAGCCATAGCCGCCATAGATATAACCATAGCAGCCATAGCCACTGCCATAGCAGCTATAGACATAGCCATAGCCACAACAGCCAATGCCATAGCCATCGCAGCTGTAGCCATAGCCGTAACAGCCATAGCCATAGCTATACCAGCCATAGACGTAGCAGCCATAGCCACAGCCACAGCAGCCGGAGCCATAGCCATAGCAGCTATAGCCATAGCCAAAGCAGACATAGCCATAGCAGCCAGATCCACAGCCATAGCAGCTATAGCCAAATCCAAAGCAACCATAGCAATAGCCATAGCAGCCATAGCCATAGCCATAGCAGCCATAGCTATCGCCACAGCAGCCATAGCCATAGCAGCCATAGCCATAGCTATAGCAGCTATAGTCATAGCCATAGCAGCTTTAGCCATAGCCAAAGAATCCATAGCCATAGCCATAGCAGCCATAGCCATAGCCATAGCACGCATAGCGACAGCCATAGCTGCCGTAGCCATAGCCATAGCAGCCATAGCCATAGCCATAGCAGCGATAGACATAGCCATATCAGCCATAGCCGTAGCCATAGCCGTAGCCATAGCATCCATAGCCATAGCCACAGCAGCGGTAGCCATAGCCATAGTCTTAGCAGCCATAGCCATAGCCGTAGTAGCTATAGCAATAACCATAGCAGACATAGCCATAGCCGTAGCAGCCATAGACATAGCCATAGTAGCCATAGCCATAGCCATAGCACACGCAGCCATAGCAGCCATAGCCATAGCCATAGCCATAGCCATAGCCATAGCAGCAATAGCCATAGCCATAGCAGCCATAGCAGCCATAGCCATAGCCATAGCCATCGCAGCCATAGCCATAGCCAGATCAGCCATAGCGATTGCCATACCAGCCGTAGCCATAGCCATAGCAGCCATAGATATATCCATAGCAGCCATAGCCATAGCCATAGCAGCCATAGACATAGCCATAGCCACAGCAGCCAATGCCATAGCCATAGCAGCTGTAGCCATATCCGTCGCAGCCATAGCCATAGCTGCACCAGCCATAGACATAGCAGCCATAGCCATAGCCATAGCAGCCAGAGCCATAGCCATAGCAGCTATAGCCATAGCCAAAGCTGCCGTAGCCATAGCAGCCTTAGCCATAGCCATAGCAGCCAGATCCACAGCCATAGCAGCTATAACCATATCCAAAGCAGCCATAGCCATAGCCATAGCAGCCATTGCCATAGTCATAGCCATAGCAGCCATAGCCATAGCCATAGCAGCCATAGCCATAGCCATAGCATCCATAGACATAGCCACAGCCACAGCAGCCAATACAATAGCCATAGCAGCCATAGCCATAGCCATAGCAGCCATAGCGATAGCCATAGCAGCCATAGCCATAGCCATAGCTATAGCAGCCATAGCCGTTGCCACAGCCATAGCGGACAGCGCCATAGCCATAGCAGCCATAGTCATAGCAACAACAGCCATAGTCATAGCCACAGCAGCTTTAGCCATAGCCAAAGCATCCATAGCCATAGTCATAGGAGCCATAGCCATAGCCATAGCAGCCATAGTCATAGCATTAGCAGCCATAGCCATAGCTATACCAACCGTAGATATAGCAGCCATAGCCATAGGCATAGCAGCCATTGTCATAGCCATAGCCATAGCCAGAGCAGACAATGCCATAGCCATAGCAGTTATAGCCATAGCCGTAGCAGCCATAGGCATAGCTATACCAGCCATATACATAGCAGCCATAGCCATAGCCATAGCAGCCATAGTCATAGCCATAGCCTTAGCCATTGCAGCCATAACGATAGCCATAGCAGACGTAGCCATAGCCATAGCCGCCATAGCCATAGCCATAGCAGCCATAGCCATAGCCATAGCTAAAGCAGCCATGGCCATAGCCACAGCCATAGCAGACATAGCCATAGCCATAGCAGCCGCAGCCATAGCCATAGCCATTGCAGCCATAGCGATAGCCACAGCAGTAACAGCATCCATAGCCACAGCAGCCATAGTCGTAGCTATAGCAGCTGTAGCCATAGCTAACGCAGACATAGCCATAGCCATAGCAGCCATAGACATAACCATAGCAGCTATAGCTGTATCCATTGGAGCCATATCCGTAGCCATCGCAGGCATAGCCATAGCCATAGCCATCGCCATAGTAGCAATAGCAATAGCCATAGCAGCCATAGCAGCCATAGCCATAGCCATAGCAGCCATAGCCATAGCCATAGCACGCATAGCGACAGCCATAGCAGCCGTAGCCATAGCCATAGCAGATAGACGCAATAGCTACAGTAACCATAGACATAGCCATCGCTGGCATAGCCATAGCCATAGCCAAAGTAGCCATAGCCACAGCCATAGCAGGAATAGCCATAGCCATAGCAATAGCCTTAGCAGCCATAGCCATAGCCATATCAGCCATAGTCATAGCCATATCCATAGCAGCAATAGTCATAGCCATAGCTGCCCTAGCAGCCGTAGCCATAGCCATAGCAGCCGTAGCCATAGCCATAGCAGCCATAGACATAGCCATAGCAGCCACAGCGATAGCCATAGCAGCCGTAGCCATTGCCATAGCAGCCATAGCCATAGCCACAGTAGCCAATGCCATAGCCATAGCTGTTATAGCCATAGCCGTAGCAGACATAGGCATAGCTATACCAGCCGTAGACATAGCAGCCATAGCCATAGCCATAGCAGCCGTTGTCATAGCCATAGCCATAGCCAGAGCAGCCAATGCCATAGCCATAGCAGTTATAGCCATAGCCGTAGCAGCCATAGGCATAGCTATACCAGCCATAGACATAGCAGCCATAGCCATAGCCATAGCAGCCATAGTCATAGCCATAGCCTTAGCCATTGCAGCCATAACGATAGCCATAGCAGCCATAGCCATAGCCATAGCCGCCATAGCCATAGCCATAGCAGCCATAGCCATAGCCATAGCTATAGCAGCCATGGCCGTAGCCACAGCCATAGCAGACATAGCCATAGCCATAGCAGCCGCAGCCATAGCCATAGCCATTGCAGCCATAGCGATAGCCACAGCAGCCACAGCATCCATAGCCACAGCAGCCATAGTCGTAGCTATAGCAGCTGTAGCCATAGCTAACGCAGGCATAGCCATAGCCATAGCAGCCATAGATATAACCATAGCAGCCATAGCTGTATCCATTGGAGCCATATCCGTAGCCATCGCAGGCATAGCCATAGCCATAGCCATCGCCATAGTAGCAACAGCAATAGCCATTGCAGCCATAGCAGCCATAGCCATAGCCATAGCAGCCATAGCCATATCCATAGTAGCCATAATCATAGCCATAGACTTAGCAGCCATAGTCATAGCCATAGCAGCCATAGCCATAGCCATAGCAGACATAGCCATAGCCACAGTAGCCGATGCCATAGCCATAGCTGTTATAGCCATAGCCGTAGCAGCCATAGGCATAGCTATACCAGCCGTAGACATAGCAGCCATAGCCACAGCCATAGCAGCCATAGCCATAGCCATAGCCATAGCAGCCATAGCTATATACATAGCAGCCATAGCCATAGCCATAGCCAAAGCAGCCATAAACATAGCCATAGGCACAGTAGCCAATGCCATAGCCATAGCAGTTATAGCCATAGCCGTAGCAGCCATAGGCATAGCTATGCCAGCCATAGCCATAGCAGCCATAGATATATCCATAGCAGCCATAGCCATAGCCATAGCAGCCATAGACATAGCCATAGCCACAGCAGCCAATGCCATAGCCATAGCAGCTGTAGCCATATCCGTCGCAGCCATAGCCATAGCTGTACCAGCCATAGACATAGCAGCCAGAGCCATAGCCATAGCAGCTATAGCCATAGCCAAAGCTGCCGTAGCCATAGCAGCCTTAGCCATAGCCATAGCAGTCAGATCCACAGCCATAGCAGCTATAGCCATATCCAAAGCAGCCATAGCCATAGCCATAGCATCCATAGCCATAGTCATAGCCATAGCAGCCATAGCCATAGCCATAGCATCCATAGACATAGCCACAGCCACAGCAGCCAATACAATAGCCATAGCAGCCAGAGCCATAGCCATAGCAGCTATAGCCATAGCCAAAGCTGCCGTAGCCATAGCAGCCTTAGCCATAGCCATAGCAGTCAGATCCACAGCCATAGCAGCTATAGCCATATCCAAAGCAGCCATAGCCATAGCCATAGCATCCATAGCCATAGTCATAGCCATAGCAGCCATAGCCATAGCCATAGCAGCCGTAGCCATAGCCATAGCAGCCATAGCCATAGCCAAAGCAGCTTTAGCCATAGCCGAAGCATCCATAGCCATTGCCATAGCATCCATAGCCATAGCCATAGCAGCCATCGCCATAGCCATAGCCGCCATAGCCATAGCCATAGCAGCCATAGCCATAGCCATAGCTAAAGCAGCCATGGCCATAACCACAGCCATAGCAGACATAGCCATAGCCATAGCAGCCGCAGCCATAGCCATAGCCATTGCAGCCATAGCGATAGCCACAGCAGTAACAGCATCCATAGCCACAGCAGCCATAGTCGTAGCTATAGCAGCTGTAGCCATAGCTAGCGCAGACATAGCCATAGCCATAGCAGCCATAGACATAACCATAGCAGCCATAGCTGTATCCATTGGAGCCATATCCGTAGCCATCGCAGGCATAGCCATAGCCATAGCCATCGCCATAGTAGCAATAGCAATAGCCATAGCAGACATAGCAGCCATAGCCATAGCCATAGCAGCCATAGCCATAGCCATAGCACGCATAGCGACAGCCATAGCAGCCGTAGCCATAGCCATAGCAGATAGACGCAATAGCTACAGTAACCATAGACATAGCCATCGCTGGCATAGCCATAGCCATAGCCAAAGTAGCCATAGCCACAGCCATAGCAGCAATAGCCATAGCCATAGCAATAGCCATAGCAGCCATAGCCATAGCCATATCAGCCATAGTCATAGCCATATCCATAGCAGCAATAGTCATAGCCATAGCAGCCCTAGCAGCCGTAGCCATAGCCATAGCAGCCGTAGCCATAGCCATAGCAGCCATAGACATAGCCATAGCAGACACAGCGATAGCCATAGCAGCCGTAGCCATTGCCATAGCAGCCATAGCCATAGCCACAGTAGCCAATGCCATAGCCATAGCTGTTATAGCAATAGCCGTAGCAGCCATAGGCATAGCTATACCAGCCGTAGACATAGCAGCCACAGTCATAGCCATAGCAGCCATAGCCATACCCGTAGCAGTAGCCATAGCAGCAATAACCATAGCCATAGCAGCCATAGCAGCCATAGCCATAGCCACAGCAGCCATAGCCATAGCCATAGCAGCTATAGCCATAGCCAAAGCAGACATAGCCATAGCAGCCAGATACACAGCCATAGCAGCTATAGCCAAATCCAAAGCAGCCATAGCAATAGCCATAGCAGCCATAGCCATAGCCATAGCAGCCATAGCCTTAGCCATAGCCATAGCAGCCATAGCTATCGCCACAGCAGTCATAGCCATAGCAGCCATAGCCATAGCTATAGCAGCTATAGCCATAGCCATAGCAGCTTTAGCCATAGCCAAAGAATCCATAGGCATAGCCATAGCAGCCATAGCCATAGCCTTAGCACGCATAGCGACAGCCATAGCTGCCGTAGCCATAGCCATAGCAGCTATAGGCATAGCCATATCAGCCATAGCCATAGCCAAAGCATCCATACCCATAGCCATAGCAGCTATAGCCATAGCCATATCAGCCATAGCCATAGCTATAGCAGCCACAGCAAAACACAGCCATAGCCATAGCCATAGCAGCCATAGCCATAGCCATAGCAGCCATAGCCATAGCAATAGCACGCATAGCGACAGCCATAGCTGCCGTAGCCATAGCCATAGCAGCTATAGGCATAGCCATATCAGCCATAGCCATAGCCAAAGCATCCATACCCATAGCCATAGCAGCCATAGCCACAGCCATAGCAGCTATAGCCATAGCCATAGCCACAACAGCCAATGCCATAGCCATCGCAGCTGTAGCCATAGCCGTAACAGCCATAGCCATAGCTATACCAGCCATAGACGTAGCAGCCATAGCCACAGCCACAGCAGCCGGAGCCATAGCCATAGCAGCTATAGCCATAGCCAAAGCAGACATAGCCATAGCAGCCAGATCCACAGCCATAGCAGCTATAGCCAAATCCAAAGCAACCATAGCAATAGCCATAGCAGCCATAGCCATAGCCATAGCAGCCATAGCTATCGCCACAGCAGCCATAGCCATAGCAGCCATAGCCATAGCTATAGCAGCTATAGTCATAGCCATAGCAGCTTTAGCCATAGCCAAAGAATCCATAGCCATAGCCATAGCAGCCATAGCCATAGCCATAGCACGCATAGCGACAGCCATAGCTGCCGTAGCTATAGCCATAGCAGCCATAGCCATAGCCATAGCAGCGATAGACATAGCCATATCAGCCATAGCCGTAGCCATAGCCGTAGCCATAGCATCCATAGCCATAGCCACAGCAGCGGTAGCCATAGCCAGAGTCTTAGCAGCCATAGTCATAGCCGTAGTAGCTATAGCAATAACCGTAGCAGACATAGCCATAGCCGTAGCAGCCATAGTCATAGCCATAGTAGCCATAGCCATAGCCATAGCACACGCAGCCATAGCAGCCATAGCCATAGCCATAGCCATAGCCATAGCCATAGCAGCCAGAGCCATAACCATAGCAGCTATATCCATACCAAGGCATAGCAATAGCCATAGCCATAGCAGCCGGAGCCATAGCCATAGCAGCTATAGCCATAGCCATCGCAGCCATAGCCATAGCCATAGCAGCCATAGCCATAGCCATAGCAGTCATAGCTATAGCCATAGCCATAGCCGTAGCAACAATAGCCATAGCCATAGCAGCGAGAGCAGTTATAGCCATAGCCATAGTAGCCATAGCCATAGCCACAGCAGCCATAGCCAAAGCCATAGCAGCCAGAGCCATAGCCATAACAGCTATAGCCATACCCACAGCAGCCTTACCCATAGCCATAGCGGCCATAGACATGACCATAGCCATAGCCATAGCAGCCATAGCCATAGCCATAGCATCCACAGCCAAAGCTACAGCAGCCATAGTCATAGCCATAGCAGCCATAGCCATAGCCATGGCAGCCATAGCCATAGCCGTAGCAGCTAGAGCCATAGCCATAGCCACAGCAGCCAATGCTATAGCCATAGCAGTTGTAGCCATAGCCGTAGCAGCCATAGGCATAGCTATACCAGCCACAGACATAGCGGCAGTAGCAGCCATAGCCGTAGTCATAGCCATAGCCGCAGCAGCCATAGCCATAGCCAGAGCAGCCATAGCGATAGCCATACCAGCCGTAGCCATAGCCATAGCAGCCATAGATATATCCATAGCAGCCATAGCCATAGCCAAAGCAGCCATAGACATAGCCATAGCCACAGCAGCCAATGCCATAGCCATAGCAGCTGTAGCCATATCCGTCGCAGCCATAGCCATAGCTGCACCAGCCATAGACATAGCAGCCATAGCCATAGCCATAGCAGCCAGAGCCATAGCCATAGCAGCTATAGCCATAGCCAAAGCTGCCGTAGCCATAGCAGCCTTAGCCATAGCCATAGCAGCCAGACCCACAGCCATAGCAGCTACAACCATATCCAAAGCAGCCATAGCCATAGCCATAGCAGCCAATGCCATAGTCATAGCCATAGCAGCCATAGCCATAGCCATAGCAGCCATAGCCATAGCCACAGCATCCATAGACATAGCCACAGCCACAGCAGCCAATACAATAGCCATAGCAGCCATAGCCATAGCCATAGCAGCCATAGCGATAGCCATAGCAGCCATAGCCATAGCCATAGCTATAGCAGCCATAGCCGTTGCCACAGCCATAGCGGACAGCGCCATTGCCATAGCAGCCATAGTCATAGCAACAACAGCCATAGTCATAGCCATAGCAGCTTTAGCCATAGCCAAAGCATCCATAGCCATAGTCATAGCAGCCATAGCCATATCCATAGGAGCCAAAGCCATAGCCACAGCTTTAGCAGCCATAGTCATAGCCATACCAGCCATAGCCATAGCCATAGCAGCCATCGCCACGGCCATAGCAGCCATAGCCATATCCATAGGAGCCAAAGCCATAGCCACAGCTTTAGCAGCCATAGTCATAGCCATACCAGCCATAGCCATAGCCATAGCAGACATAGCCATAGCCATAGCAGCCACAGCGATAGCCATAGCAGCCGTAGCCATTGCCATAGCCATAGCAGCCATAGCTATATCCATAGCAGCCATAGCCATAGCCATAGCCATAGCAGCCATAGACATAGCCATAACACGCATAGCGACAGCCATAGCAACCGTGGCCATAGCCATAACAGCCACAGCCATAGCCATATCAGCCATAGCCATAGCCATTGCCATAACAGCAATAGCCAGAGCCATAGCAGCCATAGCCATAGCCATTGCAGCCATAGCCATAGCCACAGCACGCATAACGACAGCCACAGCAGCCGTAGCCATAGCCATAGCAGCCATAGCCATAGCCATATCAGCCATAGCCATAGCCATAGCAGCAATAGCAATAGCCATAGCAGCCATAGCAGCCATAGCTATATCCATAGCAGCCATAGCCATAGCCACAGCCACAGCAGCCATAAACATAGCCATAGCCACAGTAGCCAATGCCATAGCCATAGCAGTTATAGCCATAGCCGTAGCAGCCATTGGCATAGCAATACCAGCCATAGACATAGCAGCCATAGCCATAGCCATAGCAGCCATTGCCATAGCCATAGCCATAGCCACAGCAGGCAATGCCATAGCCATAGCAGTTATAGCCATAGCCGTAGCAGCCATACGCATAGCTATACCAGCCATAGACGTAGCAGCTATAGCCGTAGGCATTGCAGCCATTGTCATAGCCATAGCCATAGCCGTAGCAACCATAGCAGCCATAGCCACAGCCATAGCAGCCACAGCCGTAGCCATAGCACGCATAGCGACAGCCATAGCAACCGTGGCCATAGCCATAGGAGCCATAGCTATAGCCATAACCTTAGCAGCCATAGTCATAGCCATAGCAGCTATAGCCATACCCAAAGCAGCCAGAAACATAGCCATAGCAGCTATAGCCATACCCAAAGCAGCCATAGCCATAGCCATAGCAGCCATGGGCCTAGCCATACCCAGAGCAGCCATAGCCATAGCCATAGCAGCCATAGCCATAGCCATGGCAGCCAGAGCCATAACCATAGCAGCTATATCCATATCCAGGCATAGCAATAGCCATAGCCATAGCAGCCGAAGCCATAGCCACAGCAGCTGCAGCCATAGCCATAATAGCCACAGACATAGCCATAGCCATAGCCATATCCATAGCAGACATAGCCACAGCCAAAGCTAATGCTGCCACAGTCATAGCCATAGCAGCCATAGACATAGCAGTAATAGCCATGGCCATAGCAGCCATAGCAGACACAGCCATAGCCATTGTAGCCACAGCCAGAGCTATTGCTGCCATAGCCATCGCCATAGTCACAGCAGCTATAGCCATAGCCATAGCAGCCATAGCCAGAGCCATAGCAGCCATATCCATAGCCATAGCCTAGCCGTAGCAACAATAGCCATAGCCATAGCAGCCGGAGCAGACATAGCCATAGCCATAGTAGCCATAGCCATAGCCACAGCAGCCATGGGCATAGCCATAGCCATAGTAGCCATAGCCATAGCTATAGCTGTACCAGCCAAAACAAAGCCACAGCCATAGCAGACATTGCCATAGCCGTAGCAGCCATAGCCATAGCCATAGCAGCCATAGCCATAGCCATAGCCATAGTAGCCATAGCCACAGCCATAGCAGCTATAGCAATAGCTATAAACATAGTAGCCATAGCCATAGCCATAGCCAAAGCTAATGCTGCCACAGTCATAGCCATAGCAGCCATAGCCATAGCCATAGCAGCTATAGCCATAGCCATATCAGCCATAGCCATAGCTATAGCAGCCATATCCAAAGCAGCCATAGCCATAGCCATAGCAGCCATAGCCATAGCCATAGCAGCGATAGCCATAGCAATAGCACGCATAGCGATAGCCATAGCAGCCGCAGCCATAGCCATAGCAGCCGTAGCCATAGCTGCCATAGCCATAGCCATAGCAGGAATAGCCGTAACCATCGCAGGCATAGCCATAGACATAGCCATAGCCATAGCAGCAATAGCAACAGCCATAGCAGCCATAGCAGCCATAGCTATAGCCATAGCAGCCATAGCCAAGGACATAGCACGCATAGCGACTGCCATAGCAGCCGTAGCCATAGCCCTAGCAGCCGTAGCCATAGCCATAGCAGCCATAGTCATAGCCATAGCAGCCATAGTCATAGCCATAGCAGCCATAGCCATAGCCATAGCAGACATAGCCATAGCCATAGCAGCCACAGCGATAGCCATAGCATCCGTAGCCATTGCCATAGTCACAGCAGCCATCGCCACGGCCATAGCAGCCATAGCCATATCCATAGGAGCCAAAGCCATAGCCACAGCCTTAGCAGCCATAGTCATAGCCATAGCAGCTATATCCATATCCAGGCATAGCAATAGCCATAGCCATAGCAGCCGGAGCCATAGCCACAGCAGCTGCAGCCATAGCCATAATAGCCACAGACATAGCCATAGCCATAGCCATAGCCATAGCAGACATAGCCACAGCCAAAGCTAATGCTGCCACAGTCATAGCCATAGCAGCCATAGACATAGCAGTAATAGCCATGGCCATAGCAGCCATAGCAGACACAGCCATAGCCATTGTAGCCACAGCCAGAGCTATTGCTGCCATAGCCATCGCCATAGTCACAGCAGCTATAGCCATAGCCATAGCAGCCATAGCCAGAGCCATAGCAGCCATATCCATAGCCATAGCCTAGCCGTAGCAACAATAGCCATAGCCATAGCAGCCGGAGCAGACATAGCCATAGCCATAGTAGCCATAGCCATAGCCACAGCAGCCATGGGCATAGCCATAGCCATAGTAGCCATAGCCATAGCTATAGCTGTACCAGCCAAAACAAAGCCACAGCCATAGCAGACATTGCCATAGCCGTAGCAGCCATAGCCATAGCCATAGCAGCCATAGCCATAGCCATAGCCATAGTAGCCATAGCCACAGCCATAGCAGCTATAGCAATAGCTATAAACATAGTAGCCATAGCCATAGCCATAGCCAAAGCTAATGCTGCCACAGTCATAGCCATAGCAGCCATAGCCATAGCCATAGCAGCCATGGCCATAGCCATAGCCAGAGCAGCCATAGCCATAGCCATAGCAGCCGTAGCCATAGCCGTAGCCATAGCCATTGCCATTGCAGCATTAGCGATAGCAATAGCAGGCATAGCCATAGCCATAGCGGCCATATCAGCCATAGCCGTAGCCATGGCCATAGCCATACCAGCCATGGCCATAGCCATAGCAACAATAGCCACAGCCATAGTAGCCACAGCCAAACCTATAGCAGCGATATTCATAGCCATAGCAGCCATAGCAGACATAGCCATAGCCATAGCCATAGCAGCCATAGCCATAGCCATAGTCATAGCAGTCATAGCCATAGCCATAGCAGCCATAGCCATAGCCATAGAAGCCATAGCCATAGCCATAGCACGCATAGCGACAGCCATAGCTGCCGTAGCCATAGCCATAGCAGCCATAGCCATAGCCATATCAGCCATAGCCATAGCCAAAGCATCCATACCCATAGCCATAGCAGCTATAGCCATAGCCATATCAGCCATAGCCATAGCTATAGCAGCCATATCCAAAGCAGCCATAGCCATAGCCATAGCAGCCATAGCCATAGCCATAGCAGCGATAGCCATAGCAATAGCACGCATAGCGATAGCCATAGCAGCCGCAGCCATAGCCATAGCAGCCGTAGCCATAGCTGCCATAGCCATAGCCATAGCAGGAATAGCCGTAACCATCGCAGGCATAGCCATAGCCATAGCCATAGCCATAGCAGCAATAGCAACAGCCATAGCAGCCATAGCAGCCATAGCTATAGCCATAGCAGCCATAGCCATAGACATAGCACGCATAGCGACTGCCATAGCAGCCGTAGCCATAGCCCTAGCAGCCGTAGCCATAGCCATAGCAGCCATAGTCATAGCCATAGCAGCCATAGCCATAGCCATAGCAGCCATAGCCATAGCCATAGCAGACATAGCCATAGCCATAGCAGCCACAGCGATAGCCATAGCATCCGTAGCCATTGCCATAGTCACAGCAGCCATCGCCACGGCCATAGCAGCCATAGCCATATCCATAG
The DNA here is from genome assembly GCF_051401765.1 of Calliopsis andreniformis. Classification (NCBI taxonomy): domain Eukaryota; kingdom Metazoa; phylum Arthropoda; class Insecta; order Hymenoptera; family Andrenidae; genus Calliopsis; species Calliopsis andreniformis. The sequence goes on from NW_027480495.1 coordinate 101,866, forward strand.
GAGCCAAAGCCATAGCCACAGCCTTAGCAGCCATAGTCATAGCCATAGCAGCTATATCCATATCCAGGCATAGCAATAGCCATAGCCATAGCAGCCGGAGCCATAGCCACAGCAGCTGCAGCCATAGCCATAATAGCCACAGACATATCCATAGCCATAGCCATAGCCATAGCAGACATAGCCACAGCCAAAGCTAATGCTGCCACAGTCATAGCCATAGCAGCCATAGACATAGCAGTAATAGCCATGGCCACAGCAGCCATAGCAGACACAGCCATAGCCATTGTAGCCACAGCCAGAGCTATTGCTGCCATAGCCATCGCCATAGTCACAGCAGCTATAGCCATAGCCATAGCAGCCATAGCCAGAGCCATAGCAGCCATATCCATAGCCATAGCCTAGCCGTAGCAACAATAGCCATAGCCATAGCAGCCGGAGCAGACATAGCCATAGCCATAGTAGCCATAGCCATAGCCACAGCAGCCATGGGCATAGCCATAGCCATAGTAGCCATAGCCATAGCCATATCAGCCATAGCCATAGCCACAGCAGCCATAGCCATAGCCACAGCTATAGCAGCCACAGACATAGCCATAGCAGCCATAGCGATAGCAATACCACGCATAGCGATAGCCATAGCAGCCGCAGCCATAGCCATATCAGCCATAGCCATAGCTATAGCAGCCATATCCAAAGCAGCCATAGCCATAGCCATAGCAGCCATAGCCATAGCTATAGCAGCCATATCCAAAGCAGCCATAGCCATAGCCATAGCCATAGCAGCCACAGCGATAGCCATAGCAGCCGTAGCCATTGCCAGAGTCACAGCAGCCGTCGCCACGGCCATAGCAGCCATAGCCATATCCATAGGAGCCAAAGCCATAGCCACAGCTTTAGCAGCCATAGTCATAGCCATACCAGCCATAGCCATAGCCATAGCAGCCATCGCCACGGCCATAGCAGCCATAGCCATATCCATAGGAGCCAAAGCCATAGCCACAGATTTAGCAGCCATAGTCATAGCCATACCAGCCATAGCCATAGCCATAGCAGACATAGCCATAGCCATAGCAGCCACAGCGATAGCCATAGCAGCCGTAGCCATTGCCATAGCCATAGCAGCCATAGCTATATCCATAGCAGCCATAGCCATAGCCATAGCCATGGCAGCCATAGACATAGCCATAACACGCATAGCGACAGCCATAGCAACCGTGGCCATAGCCATAACAGCCACAGCCATAGCCATATCAGCCATAGCCATAGCCATTGCCATAACAGCAATAGCCAGAGCCATAGCAGCCATAGCCATAGCCATTGCAGCCATAGCCATAGCCACAGCACGCATAACGACAGCCACAGCAGCCGTAGCCATAGCCATAGCAGCCATAGCCATAGCCATATCAGCCATAGCCATAGCCATAGCAGCAATAGCAATAGCCATAGCAGCCATAGCAGCCATAGCTATATCCATAGCAGCCATAGCCATAGCCACAGCCACAGCAGCCATAAACATAGCCATAGCCACAGTAGCCAATGCCATAGCCATAGCAGTTATAGCCATAGCCGTAGCAGCCATTGGCATAGCAATACCAGCCATAGACATAGCAGCCATAGCCATAGCCACAGCAGCCATTGCCATAGCCATAGCCATAGCCACAGCAGGCAATGCCATAGCCATAGCAGTTATAGCCATAGCCGTAGCAGCCATACGCATAGCTATACCAGCCATAGACGTAGCAGCCATAGCCGTAGCCATTGCAGCCATTGTCATAGCAATAGCCATAGCCGTAGCAACCATAGCAGCCATAGCCACAGCCATAGCAGCCACAGCCGTAGCCATAGCACGCATAGCGACAGCCATAGCAACCGTGGCCATAGCCATAGGAGCCATAGCTATAGCCATAACCTTAGCAGCCATAGTCATAGCCATAGCAGCTATAGCCATACCCAAAGCAGCCAGAAACATAGCCATAGCAGCTATAGCCATACCCAAAGCAGCCATAGCCATAGCCATAGCAGCCATGGGCCTAGCCATACCCAGAGCAGCCATAGCCATAGCCATAGCAGCCATAGCCATAGCCATGGCAGCCAGAGCCATAACCATAGCAGCTATATCCATATCCAGGCATAGCAATAGCCATAGCCATAGCAGCCGCAGCCATAGCCATAGCAGCTATAGCCATAGCCATAATAGCCACAGACATAGCCATAGCCATAGCCATAGCCATAGCAGACATAGCCACAGCCAAAGCTAATGCTGCCACAGTCATAGCCATAGCAGCCATAGCCATAGCCATAGCAGCTATAGCCATACCCAAAGCAGCCATAGCCATAGCAGTAGCAGAAATAGCAGCCATAGCCATAGCCATAGCACGCATAGCGATAGCCGTAGCAGCCATAGCCATAGCCATAGCAGCCATGGCCATAGCCATAGCCAGAGCAGCCATAGCCATAGCCATAGCAGCCGTAGCCATAGCCGTAGCCTTAGCCATTGCCATTGCAGCATTAGCGATAGCAATAGCAGGCATAGCCATAGCCATAGCGGCCATATCAGCCATAGCCGTAGCCATGGCCATAGCCATGCCAGCCATGGCTATAGCCATAGCAAGAATAGCCACAGCCATAGTTGCCACAGCCAAACCTATAGCAGCGATATTCATAGCCATAGCAGCCATAGCAGACATAGCCATAGCCATAGCCATAGCAGCCATAGCCATAGCCATAGTCATAGCAGTCATAGCCATAGCCATAGCAGCCATAGCCATAGCCATAGAAGCCATAGCCATAGCCATAGCACGCATAGCGACAGCCATAGCTGCCGTAGCCATAGCCATAGCAGCCATAGCCATAGCCATATCAGCCATAGCCATAGCCAAAGCATCCATACCCATAGCCATAGCAGCTATAGCCATAGCCATATCAGCCATAGCCATAGCTATAGCAGCCATATCCAAAGCAGCCATAGCCATAGCCATAGCAGCCATAGCCATAGCCATAGCAGCGATAGCCATAGCAATAGCACGCATAGCGATAGCCATAGCAGCCGCAGCCATAGCCATAGCAGCCGTAGCCATAGCTGCCATAGCCATAGCCATAGCAGGAATAGCCGTAACCATCGCAGGCATAGCCATAGACATAGCCATAGCCATGGCAGCAATAGCAACAGCCATAGCAGCCATAGCAGCCATAGCTATAGCCATAGCAGCCATAGCCATAGACATAGCACGCATAGCGACTGCCATAGCAGCCGTAGCCATAGCCCTAGCAGCCGTAGCCATAGCCATAGCAGCCATAGTCATAGCCATAGCAGCCATAGCCATAGCCATAGCAGCCATAGCCATAGCCATAGCAGACATAGCCATAGCCATAGCAGCCACAGCGATAGCCATAGCATCCGTAGCCATTGCCATAGTCACAGCAGCCATCGCCACGGCCATAGCAGCCATAGCCATATCCATAGGAGCCAAAGCCATAGCCACAGCAGCCATTGCCATAGCCATAGCCATAGCCACAGCAGGCAATGCCATAGCCATAGCAGTTATAGCCATAGCCGTAGCAGCCATACGCATAGCTATACCAGCCATAGACGTAGCAGCCATAGCCGTAGGCATTGCAGCCATTGTCATAGCAATAGCCATAGCCGTAGCAACCATAGCAGCCATAGCCACAGCCATAGCAGCCACAGCCGTAGCCATAGCACGCATAGCGACAGCCATAGCAACCGTGGCCATAGCCATAGGAGCCATAGCTATAGCCATAACCTTAGCAGCCATAGTCATAGCCATAGCAGCTATAGCCATACCCAAAGCAGCCAGAAACATAGCCATAGCAGCTATAGCCATACCCAAAGCAGCCATAGCCATAGCCATAGCAGCCATGGGCCTAGCCATACCCAGGGCAGCCATAGCCATAGCCATAGCAGCCATAGCCATAGCCATGGCAGCCAGAGCCATAACCATAGCAGCTATATCCATATCCAGGCATAGCAATAGCCATAGCCATAGCAGCCGCAGCCATAGCCATAGCAGCTATAGCCATAGCCATAATAGCCACAGACATAGCCATAGCCATAGCCATAGCCATAGCAGACATAGCCACAGCCAAAGCTAATGCTGCCACAGTCATAGCCATAGCAGCCATAGCCATAGCCATAGCAGCTATAGCCATACCCAAAGCAGCCATAGCCATAGCAGTAGCAGAAATAGCAGCCATAGCCATAGCCATAGCACGCATAGCGATAGCCGTAGCAGCCATAGCCATAGCCATAGCAGCCATGGCCATAGCCATAGCCAGAGCAGCCATAGCCATAGCCATAGCAGCCGTAGCCATAGCCGTAGCCTTAGCCATTGCCATTGCAGCATTAGCGATAGCAATAGCAGGCATAGCCATAGCCATAGCGGCCATATCAGCCATAGCCGTAGCCATGGCCATAGCCATGCCAGCCATGGCCATAGCCATAGCAAGAATAGCCACAGCCATAGTAGCCACAGCCAAACCTATAGCAGCGATATTCATAGCCATAGCAGCCATAGCAGACATAGCCATAGCCATAGCCATAGCAGCCATAGCCATAGCCATAGTCATAGCAGTCATAGCCATAGCCATAGCAGCCATAGCCATAGCCATAGAAGCCATAGCCATAGCCATAGCACGCATAGCGACAGCCATAGCTGCCGTAGCCATAGCCATAGCAGCCATAGCCATAGCCATATCAGCCATAGCCATAGCCAAAGCATCCATACCCATAGCCATAGCAGCTATAGCCATAGCCATATCAGCCATAGCCACAGCCTTAGCAGCCATAGTCATAGCCATAGCAGCTATATCCATATCCAGGCATAGCAATAGCCATAGCCATAGCAGCCGGAGCCATAGCCACAGCAGCTGCAGCCATAGCCATAATAGCCACAGACATAGCCATAGCCATAGCCATAGCCATAGCAGACATAGCCACAGCCAAAGCTAATGCTGCCACAGTCATAGCCATAGCAGCCATAGACATAGCAGTAATAGCCATGGCCATAGCAGCCATAGCAGACACAGCCATAGCCATTGTAGCCACAGCCAGAGCTATTGCTGCCATAGCCATCGCCATAGTCACAGCAGCTATAGCCATAGCCATAGCAGCCATAGCCAGAGCCATAGCAGCCATATCCATAGCCATAGCCTAGCCGTAGCCACAATAGCCATAGCCATAGCAGCCGGAGCAGACATAGCCATAGCCATAGTAGCCATAGCCATAGCCACAGCAGCCATGGGCATAGCCATAGCCATAGTAGCCATAGCCATAGCTATAGCTGTATCAGCCAAAACAAAGCCACAGCCATAGCAGACATTGCCATAGCCGTAGCAGCCATAGCCATAGCCATAGCAGCCATAGCCATAGCCATAGCCATAGTAGCCATAGCCACAGCCATAGCAGCTATAGCAATAGCTATAAACATAGTAGCCATAGCCATAGCCATAGCCATAGTAGCCACAGCCAAAGCTATTGCAGCCATAGCCATAGCCATAGCAGCCGTAGCCATAGCCATAGCTGTCATAGCGATAGCCATTGCAGCCGTAGCCATAGCCATAGCAGCCATAGCCATAGCCCTAACAGCCTTGGCCACAGCCATAGCCAGAGCAGCCATAGCCATAGTCATAGCAGCCATAGCCACAGCCATAGCAGCTATAGCCATACCCAAAGCAGCCTTAGCCATTGCCATAGCAGCCAGAGCCATAGCCATAGCAGCTATAGCCATAACCATAGTAGCCATAGTCATAGCCATAGTCATAGCATCCATAGCAGCCATAGCCATAGCCATACCAGCCATAGCCATAGCAATAGCACGCATAGCGGTAGCCATAGCAGCCATAGCCATAGCCATAGCAGCCATAGCCATAGCCATGTCATCCATAGCCATAGCCAAATCATCCATAGCCATTGCCATAGCATCCATAGCCATAGCCATAGCAGCCATAGCCATAGGCATAGCAGCCATCGCCATAGCCATAGCCATAGCAGCCATAGCCATAGCCATATCAGCCATAGCCATAGCCACAGCAGCCATAGCCATAGCCACAGCTATAGCAGCCACAGACAAAGCCATAGCAGCCATAGCCATAGCAATACCACGCATAGCGATAGCCATAGCAGCCGCAGCCATAGCCATATCAGCCATAGCCATATCAGCCATAGCAATAGCTATAGCAGCCATATCCAAAGCAGCCATAGCCATAGCCACAGCAGCCATGGGCATAGCCATAGCCATAGTAGCCATAGCCATAGCTATAGCTGTACCAGCCAAAACAAAGCCACAGCCATAGCAGACATTGCCATAGCCGTAGCAGCCATAGCCATAGCCATAGCAGCCATAGCCATAGCCAGAGCCATAGTAGCCATAGCCACAGCCATAGCAGCTATAGCAATAGCTATAAACATAGTAGCCATAGCCATAGCCATAGCCATAGTAGCCACAGCCAAAGCTATTGCAGCCATAGCCATAGCCGTAGCAGCCGTAGCCATAGCCATAGCTGTCATAGCGATAGCCATTGCAGCCGTAGCCATAGCCATAGCAGCCATAGCCATAGCCCTAACAGCCATGGCCACAGCCATAGCCAGAGCAGCCATAGCCATAGTCATAGCAGCCATAGCCACAGCCATAACAGCTATAGCCATACCCAAAGCAGCCTTAGCCATTGCCATAGCAGCCAGAGCCATAGCCATAGCAGCTATAGCCATAACCATAGTAGCCATAGTCATAGCCATAGTCATAGCATCCATAGCAGCCATAGCCATAGCCATACCAGCCATAGCCATAGCAATAGCACGCATAGCGGTAGCCATAGCAGCCATAGCCATAGCCATAGCAGCCATAGCCATAGCCATGTCATCCATAGCCATAGCCAAATCATCCATAGCCATTGCCATAGCATCCATAGCCATAGCCATAGCAGCCACAGCGATAGCCATAGCAGCCGTAGCCATTGCCATAGCCATAGCAGCCATAGCTATATCCATAGCAGCCATAGCCATAGCCATAGCCATAGCAGCCATAGACATAGCCATAACACGCATAGCGACAGCCATAGCAACCGTGGCCATAGCCATAACAGCCACAGCCATAGCCATATCAGCCATAGCCATAGCCATTGCCATAGCAGCAATAGCCAGAGCCATAGCAGCCATAGCCATAGCCATTGCAGTCATAGCCATAGTCACAGCACGCATAACGACAGCCACAGCAGCCGTAGCCATAGCCATAGCAGCCATAGCGATAGCCATATCAGCCATAGCCATAGCCATAGCAGCAATAGCAATAGCCATAGCAGCCATAGCAGCCATAGCTATATCCATAGCAGCCATAGCCATAGCCACAGCCACAGCAGCCATAAACATAGCCATAGCCACAGTAGCCAATGCCATAGCCATAGCAGTTATAGCCATAGCCGTAGCAGCCATTGGCATAGCAATACCAGCCATAGACATAGCAGCCATAGCCATAGCCATAGCAGCCATTGCCATAGCCATAGCCATAGCGACAGCAGGCAATGCCATAGCCATAGCAGTTATAGCCATAGCCGTAGCAGCCATACGCATAGCTATACCAGCCATAGACGTAGCAGCCATAGCCGTAGGCATTGCAGCCATTGTCATAGCCATAGCCATAGCCACAGCAGCCAATGCCATAGCCTTAGCAGATATAGCCATAGCCGTAGCACCCATAGCAGCCATAGCCATAGCCATAGCAGCCACAGCCGTAGCCATAGCACGCATAGCGACAGCCATAGCAACCGTGGCCATAGCCATAGAAGCCATAGCCATAGCCATAACCTTAGCAGCCATAGTCATAGCCATAGCAGCTATAGCCATACCCAAAGCAGCCAGAAACATAGCCATAGCAGCTATAGCCATACCCAAAGCAGCCATAGCCATAGCCATAGCAGCCATGGCCCTAGCCATACCCAGAGCAGCCATAGCCATAGCCATAGCAGCCATAGCCGTAGCCATAGCCATAGTAGCAATAGCCACAGCCATAGCAGCCATAGCAATAGCCATAACCATAGTAGCCATAACCATAGCCATAGCCATTGTAGCCACAGCCAAAGCTATTGAATCCATAGCCATACCCATAGCAGTCATAGCCATAGCCGTAGCCATAGCCATTGCCATTGCAGCATTAGCGATAGCAATAGCAGGCATAGCCATAGCCATAGCGGCCATATCAGCCATAGTCGTAGCCATGGCCAAAGCCATACCAGCCATGGCCATAGCCATACCAGCCATGGCCATAGCCACAGCAGCAATAGCCACAGCCATAGTTGCCACAGCCAAGGCTATAGCAGCGATATTCATAGCCATAGCAGCCATAGCAGACATAGACATAGACATAGTCATAGCAGCCATAGCCATAGTCATAGTCATAGCAGTCATAGCCATAGCCATAGCAGCCATAGCCATAGCCATAGCCATAGCCATAACCTTAGCAGCAATAGCCATAGCCATGGCAGCCATAGCAGCCATAGCCATAGCCGTAGCACGCATAGCGATAGCCATAGCAGCCATTACCATAACCAGAGCAGCCATGGCCATAGCCATGGCAGCAATAGCCATATTCATAGAAGCCATTCCCATAGCTATAGCAGACATAGCCATAGCCATAGCAGCCATAGTCATAGCCATTGTAGCCACAGCCATAGCCATAGGAGCCATAGCATTAGCCACAGCAGCCAGAGCCATAGCCATAGCAGCCATAGCCATAGCCATAGCGGCTATAGCCATACCCAAAGCAGCCACAGCCAAAGCTATTGCAGCCATAGCCATAGCCATAGCAGCCGTAGCCATAGCCATAGCAGTCATAGCGATAGCCATAGCAGCCGTAGCCATAGCCATAGCAGCCATAGCCATAGCCCTAGCAGCCATGGCCATAGCCATAGTCATAGCAGCCATACGAATAGCCATAGCCGCTATAGCCATACCCCAAGCAGCCGTAGCCATTGCCATAGCAGCCAGAGCCATAGCCATAGCAGCTGTAGCCATAACCATAGTAGCCACAGCCATAGCCATAGCCATAGGAGCCATAGCAGCCATAGCCATAGCCATAGCAGCCATGGCCATAGCCATAGCCAGACCAGCCATAGCCATAGCCATAGCAGCCATAGCCATAGCCGTAGCAATTGCCATTGCCATTGCAGCATTAGCGACAGAAATAGCAGGCATAGCCATAGCCATAGCGGCTATAGCAGCCATAGCCGTAGCCATGGCCATGGCCATACCAGCCATGGCCATAGCCATAGCAGTCATAGCCATAGACGTAACAGCCATAGCCATAGCCATTGCAGCCATTGTCATAGCCATAGCCATAGCCAGAGCAGCCAATGCCATAGCCATAGCAGTTATAGCCATAGCCGTAGCAGCCATACGCATAGCTATAACAGCCATAGACGTAGCAGCCATAGGCATAGCCACAGGAGCCATAGCTGTATCCATAGTAGCAATAGCCACAGCCATAGCAGCCGTGGGCATAGCTATAGGAGCCATAGCCATAGCAATAGCACGCATAGCGATAGCAATAGAAGCCTAGCCATAGCCATAGCAGCCATAGCCATAGCCATAGCCACATCAGGCATAGCCATAGCCAAAGCCATAGCAGACATAGCAGCCACAGCCATACCCATTGTAGCCACAGCCAAAGCTATTGCTGCCATAGCCATCGCCATAGTCACAGCAGCCATAGCCATAGCCATAGCAGCCATAGCCATAGCCATAGCAGCCATAGCAGCCATAGCCATTGCCATAGCAGCCATAGCCATAGCAGTAGCAAGCATAGCGATAGCTATAGCAGCCGTAGCCATAGCCATAGCAGCCATAGCCATAGCCATATCCGCCATAGCCATAGCCAAAGCATCCATACCCATAGCCATAGCAGCTATAGCCATAGCCATATCAGCCATAGCCATAGCTATAGCAGCCATATCCAAAGCAGCCATAGCCATAGCCATAGCAGCCATAGCCATAGCCATAGCAGCGATAGCCATAGCAATAGCACGCATAGCGATAGCCATAGCAGCCTAGCCATAGCCATAGCAGCCGTAGCCATAGCTGCCATAGCCATAGCCATAGCAGGAATAGCCGTAGCCATCGCAGATATAGCCATAGCCATAGCCATAGCCATAGCAGCAATAGCAATAGCCATAGCAGCCATAGCAGCCATAGCTATAGCCATAGCAGCCATAGCCATAGATATAGCACGCAAAGCGACTGCCATAGCAGCCGTAGCCATAGCCCTAGCAGCCGTAGCCATAGCCATAGCAGCCATAGTCATAGCCATAGCGGCCATAGCCATAGCCATAGCAGCCATAGCCATAGCCATAGCAGACATAGCCATAGCCATAGCAGCCACAGCGATAGCCATAGCAGCCGTAGCCATTGCCATAGTCACAGCAGCCATCGCCACGGCCATAGCAGCCATACCCATATCGATAGGAGCCAAAGCCATAGCCACAGATTTAGCAGCCATAGTCATAGCCATACCAGCCATAGCCATAGCCATAGCAGACATAGCCATAGCCATAGCAGCCACAGCGATAGCCATAGCAGCCGTAGCCATTGCCATAGCCATAGCAGCCATAGCTATATCCATAGCAGCCATAGCCATAGCCATAGCCATAGCAGCCATAGACATAGCCATAACACGCATAGCGACAGCCATAGCAACCGTGGCCATAGCCATAACAGCCACAGCCATAGCCATATCAGCCATAGCCATAGCCATTGCCATAGCAGCAATAGCCAGAGCCATAGCAGCCATAGCCATAGCCATTGCAGCCATAGCCATGGCCACAGCACGCATAACGACAGCCACAGCAGCCGTAGCCATAGCCATAGCAGCCATAGCCATAGCCATATCAGCCATATCCATAGCCATAGCAGCAATAGCAATAGCCATAGCAGCCATAGCAGCCATAGCTATATCCATAGCAGCCATAGCCATAGCCACAGCCACAGCAGCCATAAACATAGCCATAGCCACAGTAGCCAATGCCATAGCCATAGCAGTTATAGCCATAGCCGTAGCAGCCATTGGCATAGCAATACCAGCCACAGACATAGCAGCCATAGCCATAGCCATAGCAGCCATTGCCATAGCCATAGCCATAGCCACAGCAGGCAATGCCATAGCCATAGCAGTTATAGCCATAGCCGTATCAGCCATACGCATAGCTATACCAGCCATAGACGTAGCAGCCATAGCCGTAGGCATTGCAGCCATTGTCATAGCCATAGCCATAGCCACAGCAGCCAATGCCATAGCCTTAGCAGATATAGCCATAGCCATAGCAACCATAGCAGCCATAGCCATAGCCATAGCAGCCACAGCCGTAGCCATAGCACGCATAGCGACAGCCATAGCAACCGTGGCCATAGCCATAGGAGCCATAGCCATAGCCATAACCTTAGCAGCCATAGTCATAGCCATAGCAGCTATAGCCATACCCAAAGCAGCCAGAAACATAGCCATAGCAGCTATAGCCATACCCAAAGCAGCCATAGCCATAGCCATAGCAGCCATGGCCCTAGCCATACCCAGAGCAGCCATAGCCATAGCCATAGCAGCCATAGCCGTAGCCATAGCCATAGTAGCAATAGCCACAGCCATAGCAGCCATAGCAATAGCCATAACCATAGTAGCCATAGCCATAGCCATAGCCATTGTAGCCACAGCCAAAGCTATTGAATCCATAGCCATAGCCATAGCAGCCATAGCCATAGCCGTAGCCATAGCCATTGCCATTGCAGCATTAGCGATAGCAATAGCAGGCATAGCCATAGCCATAGCGGCCATATCAGCCATAGCCGTAGCCATGGCCAAAGCCATACCAGCCATGGCCAAAGCCATACCAGCCATGGCCATAGCCATAGCAGCAATAGCCACAGCCATAGTTGCCACAGCCAAGGCTATAGCAGCGATATTCATAGCCATAGCAGCCATAGCAGACATAGACATAGCCATAGCCATAGCAGCCATAGCCATAGCCATAGTCATAGCTGTCATAGCCATAGCCATAGCAGCCATAGCCATAGCCATAACCATAGCCATAACCTTAGCAGCAATAGCCATAGCCATGGCAGCCATAGCAGCAATAGCCATAGCCGTAGCACGCATAGCGATAGCCATAGCAGCCATTACCATAACCAGAGCAGCCATAGCCATAGCCATGGCAGCAATAGCCATATTCATAGAAGCCATACCCATAGCCATAGCAGACATAGCCATAGCCATAGCAGCCATAGTCATAGCCATTGTAGCCATAGCCATAGCCATAGGAGCCATAGCATTAGCCACAGCAGCCAGAGCCATAGCCATAGCAGCCAGAGCCATAGCCATAGCGGCTATAGCCAGACCCAAAGCAGCCACAGCCAAAGCTATTGCAGCCATAGCCATAGCCATAGCAGCCGTAGCCATAGCCATAGCAGTCATAACGATAGCCATAGCAGCCATAGCCATAGCCATAGCGGCTATAGCCAGACCCAAAGCAGCCACAGCCAAAGCTATTGCAGCCATAGCCATAGCCATAGCAGCCGTAGCCACAGCCATAGCAGACATTGCCATAGCCATAGCAGCCATAGCCATAGCCATAGCAGCCATAGCCATAGCCATAGCCATAGTAGCCATAGCCATAGCCATAGCACGCATAGCGATAGCCATAGCAGCCATAGCCATAGCCATAGCCATAGCCATAGCCGTAGCAACAATAGCCATAGCCATAGCAGCAGAGCAGTCATAGCCATAGCCAGAGCAGTCATAGCCATAGCCATAGCAGCTATAGCCATACCCAAAGCAGCCATAGCCATTGCCATAGCAGCCAGAGCCATAGCAATAGCAGCTATAGCTTTAACCATAGTAGCCATAGCCATAGCCATAGCCATAGCAGACATAGCAGCCATAGCCATAGCCATAGCCATAGCAGGCATAGCAGCCATAGCCATAGCCATAGCAGCCATAGCCATAGCCACAGCAGTCATAGCGATAGCCATAGCAGCCGTAGCCATAGCCATAGCAGCCATTGTCATAGACATAGCCATATCCGCAGCAGCCATAGCCATAGCCATAGCAGCAATAGCCATAGCCATAGCAGCCATAGTCATAGCATTAGCGGCCATAGCCATAGCTATAGCAGCCATAGCCACAGCAGCCATAGCCACAGCCATAGCAGGCATAGCCATAGCCATAGCCATAGCAGCCATAGCAGCCATAGCCATTGCCATAGCCATAGCAGCCATAGCCGTAGCCATTGCAGCCATAACAATAGCCATAGCAGCCGTAGCCATAGCCATAGCCGCCACAGCCATGGCCATAGCAGCCATAGCCATATCCATAGGAGCCATAGCCACAGCCATAGCCATAGCAGCTATAGCAGCCATAGCCATAGCAGCCATAGCCATTGCCATAGCCATAGCAGCCATGGCCACAGCCATAGCCAGAGCAGCCATAGCCATAGCCATAGCAGCCATAGCCATAGCCATAGCAGCTATAGCCATACCCAAAGCAGCCATAGCCATAGCAATAGCAGAAATAGCAGCCATAGCCATAGCCATAGCACGCATAGCGATAGCCATAGCAGCCATAGCCATAGCCATAGCAGCCATGGCCATAGCCATAGCCAGAGCAGCCATAGCCATAGCCATAGCAGCCGTAGCCATAGCCGTAGCCATAGCCATTGCCATTGCAGCATTAGCGATAGCAATAGCAGGCATAGCCATAGCCATAGCGGCCATATGAGCCATAGCCGTAGCCATGGCCATAGCCATACCAGCCATGGCCATAGCCATGGCAACAATAGCCACAGCCATAGTAGCCACAGCCAAACCTATAGCAGCGATATTCATAGCCATAGCAGCCATAGCAGACATAGCCATAGCCATAGCCATAGCAGCCATAGCCATAGCCATAGTCATAGGAGTCATAGCCATAGCCATAGCAGCCATAGCCATAGCCATAGAAGCCATAGCCATAGCCATAGCCATAGCCATAGCCTTAGCAGCAATAGCCATAGCCATGGCAGCCATAGCAGCCATAGCCATAGCCATAGCAGCCATAGCCATAGCCATAGCACGCATAGCGATAGCCATAGGAGCCGTAGCCATAGCCATACCAGCGATAGACATAGCCATATCAGCCATTGCCGTAGCCATAGCCGTAGCCATAGCATCCATAGCCATAGCCACAGCAGCGGTAGCCATAGCCATAGTCTTAGCAGCCATAGCCATAGCCGTAGTACCTATAGCAATAACCATAGCAGACATAGCCATAGCCGTAGCACGCATAGCGATAGCCATAGCAGCCATAGCCATAGCAGTAGCAAGCATAGCGATAGCCATAGCAGCCGCAGCCATAGCCATGTCATCCATAGCCATAGCCAAAGCATCCGTAGCCATTGCCATAGCATCCATAGCCATAGCCATAGCGGCCATAGCCATAGCCATAGCACGCATAGCGACAGCCATAGCTGCCGTAGCCATAGCCATAGCAGCCATAGCAATAGCCATATCAGCCATAGCCATAGCCAAAGCATCCATACCCATAGCCATAGCAGCTATAGCCATAGCCATATCAGCCATAGCCATAGCTATAGCAGCCATATCCAAAGCAGCCGTAGCCATAGCCATAGCAGCCATAGCCATAGCCCTAGCAGCCATGGCCACAGCCATAGCCAGAGCAGCCATAGCCATAGTCATAGCAGCCATAGCCACAGCCATAGCAGCTATAGCCATACCCAAAGCAGCCTTAGCCATTGCCATAGCAGCCATAGCCATAGCTATAGCAGCCATATCCAAAGCAGCCATAGCCATAGCCATAGCAGCCATAGCCATAGCTATAGCAGCCATATCCAAAGCAGCCATAGCCATAGCCATAGCCATAGCAGCCACAGCGACAGCCATAGCAGCCGTAGCCGTTGCCATAGTCACAGCAGCCATCGCCACGGCCATAGCAGCCATAGCCATATCCATAGGAGCCAAAGCCATAGCCACAGCTTTAGCAGCCATAGTCATAGCCATACCAGCCATAGCCATAGCCATAGCAGACATAGCCATAGCCATAGCAGCCACAGCGATAGCCATAGCAGCCGTAGCCATTGCCATAGCCATAGCAGCCATAGCTATATCCATAGCAGCCATAGCCATAGCCGTAGCCATAGCAGCCATAGACATAGCCATAACACGCATAGCGACAGCCATAGCAACCGTGGCCATAGCCATAACAGCCACAGCCATAGCCATATCAGCCATAGCCATAGCCATTGCCGTAGCAGCAATAGCCAGAGCCATAGCAGCCATAGCCATAGCCACAGCACGCATAACGACAGCCACAGCAGCCGTAGCCATAGCCATAGCAGCCATAGCCATTGCCATAGCCATAGCAGCCATAGCCGTAGCCATTGCAGCCATAACAATAGCCATAGCAGCCGTAGCCATAGCCATAGCCGCCATAGCCATGGCCATAGCAGCCATAGCCATATCCATAGGAGCCATAGCCACAGCCATAGCCATAGCAGCTATAGCAGCCATAGCCATAGCAGCCATAGCCATTGCCATAGCCATAGCAGCCATGGCCACAGCCATAGACAGAGCAGCCATAGCCATAGCCATAGCAGACATAGCCATAGCCATAGCAGCTATAGCCATACCCAAAGCAGCCATAGCCATAGCAATAGCAGAAATAGCAGCCATAGCCATAGCCATAGCACGCATAGCGATAGCCATAGCAGCAATAGCCATAGCCATAGCAGCCACAGCGACAGCCATAGCAGCGGTAGCCATAGCCATAGTCTTAGCAGCCATAGCCATAGCCGTAGTACCTATAGCAATAACCATAGCAGACATAGCCATAGCCGTAGCACGCATAGCGATAGCCATAGCAGCCATAGCCATAGCAGTAGCAAGCATAGCGATAGCCATAGCAGCCGCAGCCATAGCCATGTCATCCATAGCCATAGCCAAAGCATCCGTAGCCATTGCCATAGCATCCATAGCCATAGCCATAGCAGCCATAGCCATAGCCATAGCACGCATAGCGACAGCCATAGCTGCCGTAGCCATAGCCATAGCAGCCATAGCCATAGCCATATCAGCCATAGCCATAGCCAAAGCATCCATACCCATAGCCATAGCAGCTATAGCCATAGCCATATCAGCCATAGCCATAGCTATAGCAGCCATATCCAAAGCAGCCGTAGCCATAGCCATAGCAGCCATAGCCATAGCCCTAGCAGCCATGGCCACAGCCATAGCCAGAGCAGCCATAGCCATAGTCATAGCAGCCATAGCCACAGCCATAGCAGCTATAGCCATACCCAAAGCAGCCTTAGCCATTGCCATAGCAGCCAGAGCCATAGCCATAGCAGCTATAGCCATAACCATAGTAGCCATAGTCATAGCCATAGCCATAGCATCCATAGCAGCCATAGCCATAGCCATACCAGCCATAGCCATAGCCATAGCACGCATAGCGATAGCCATAGCAGCCATAGCCGTAGCCATAGCAGGCATAGCCATAGCCATGTCATCCATAGCCATATCCAAATCATCCATAGCCATTGCCATAGCATCCATAGCAATAGCCATAGCAGCCATAGCCATAGGCATATCAGCCATCGCCATAGCCATAGCCATAGCAGCCATAGCCATAGCCATATCAGCCATAGCCATAGCCACAGCAGCCATAGCCATAGCCACAGCCATAGCAGCCACAGACATAGCCATAGCAGCCATAGCCATAGCAATACCACGCATAGCGATAGCCATAGCAGCCGCAGCCATAGCCATATCAGCCATACCCATAGCTATAGCAGCCATATCCAAAGCAGCCATAGCCATAGCCATAGCAGCCATAGCCATAGCTATAGCAGCCATATCCAAAGCAGCCATAGCCATAGCCATAGCCATAGCAGCCACAGCGACAGCCATAGCAGCCGTAGCCATTGCCATAGTCACAGCAGCCATCGCCACGGCCATAGCAGCCATAGCCATATCCATAGGAGCCAAAGCCATAGCCACAGCTTTAGCAGCCATAGTCATAGCCATACCAGCCATAGCCATAGCCATAGCAGACATAGCCATAGCCATAGCAGCCACAGCGATAGCCATAGCAGCCGTAGCCATTGCCATAGCCATAGCAGCCATAGCTATATCCATAGCAGCCATAGCCATAGCCATAGCCATAGCAGCCATAGACATAGCCATAACACGCATAGCGACAGCCATAGCAACCGTGGCCATAGCCATAGCAGTCATAGCGATAGCCATAGCAGCCGTAGCCATAACCATAGCAGCCATAGCCATAGCCATAGCAGCCATAGCCATAGCCATAGCACGCATAGCGATAGCCATAGCAGCCCTATCCATAGTCATAGCAGCAATGGCCATAGCCATAGCCAGAGCAGCCATAGCCATAGCCATAGCAGTCATAGCCATAGCCGTAGCCATAGCCATTGCCATTGCTGCATTAGCGATAGCAATAGCATGCATAGCCATAGCCATAGCGGCTATAGCAGCCATAGCCGTAGCCATGGCCATAGCAGGCATAGCCATAGAAGTAGCAGCCTTAGCCATAGCCATTGGAGCCATAGCTATATCCATAGCAGCAATAGCCACAGCCATAGCAGCCATAGGCAAGGCTATAGGAGCCATAGCCATAGCAATACCACGCATAGCGATAGCCATAGCAGCCTAGCCATAGCCATAGTAGCCATAGCCATAGCCATATCAGCCATAGTCATAGCCATTGTAGCCATAGCCATAGCCATAGCAGCCATAGCATTAGCCACAGCAGCCAGAGCCATAGCCATAGCAGCCAGAGCCATAGCCACAGCGGCTATAGCTATACCCAAAGCAGCCACAGCCAAAGCTATTGCAGCCATAGCCATAGCCATAGCAGCCATAGCCATAGCCATAGCAGTCATAGCGATAGCCATAGCAGCCGTAGCCATAGGCATAGCAGCCATTGCCATAGCCCCAGCAGCCATGGCCATAGCCATAGTCATAGCAGCCATAGGAATAGCCATAGCCGCTATAGCCATACCCAAAGCAGCCATAGCCATTGCCATAGCAGCCAGAGCCATAGCCATAGCAGCTGTAGCCATAACCATAGTAGCCACAGCCATAGCCATAGCCATAGGAGCCATAGCAGCCATAGCTATACCCATAGCAGCCATGGCCATAGCCATAGCCAGACCAGCCATAGCCATAGCCATAGCAGCCATAGCCATAGCCGTAGCCATTGCCATTGCCATTGCAGCATTAGCGACAGAAATAGCAGGCATAGCCATAGCCATAGCGGCTATAGCTGCCATAGCCGTAGCCATGGCCATGGCCATACCAGGCATGGCCATAGCCATAGCAGTCATAGCCATAGACATAACAGCCATAGCCATAGCCATAGCAGCCATTGTCATAGCCATAGCCATAGCCAGAGCAGCCAATGCCATAGCCATAGCAGTTATAGCCATAGCCGTAGCAGCCATACGCATAGCTATAACAGCCATAGACGTAGCAGCCATAGGCATAGCCATAGGAGCCACAGCTGTATCCATAGCAGCAATAGCCACAGCCATAGCAGCCGTGGGCATAGCTATAGGAGTCATAGCCATAGCAATAGCACGCATAGCGATAGCCATAGCAGCCTAGCCATAGCCATAGCAGCCATAGCCATAGCCATAGCCACATCAGCCATTGCCATAGCCATAGCCATAGCAGACATAGCAGCCACAGCCATACCCATTGTAGCCACAGCCAAAGCTATTGCTGCCATAGCCATCGCCATAGTCACAGCAGCCATAGCCATAGCCATAGCAGCCATAGCCATAGCCATAGCAGCCATAGCCATAGCCATAGCCATAGCCGTAGCAGCAATAGCCATAGCCATAGCAGCCAGAGCAGTCATAGCCATAGCCATAGTAGCCATAGCCATAGGCACAGCAGCCATGGGCATAGCCATAGCCATAGCAGACATAGCCATAGCTATAGCTGTACCAGCCACAGCCAAAGCCACAGCCATAGCAGACATTGCCATAGCCATAGAAGCCATAGCCATAGCCATAGCCATAGCCATAGCCTTAGCAGCAATAGCCATAGCCATGGCAGCCATAGCAGCCATAGCCATAGCCATAGCAGCCATAGCCATAGCCATAGCACGCATAGCGATAGCCATAGGAGCCGTAGCCATAGCCATACCAGCGATAGACATAGCCATATCAGCCATTGCCGTAGCCATAGCCGTAGCCATAGCATCCATAGCCATAGCCACAGCAGCGGTAGCCATAGCCATAGTCTTAGCAGCCATAGCCATAGCCGTAGTACCTATAGCAATAACCATAGCAGACATAGCCATAGCCGTAGCACGCATAGCGATAGCCATAGCAGCCATAGCCATAGCAGTAGCAAGCATAGCGATAGCCATAGCAGCCGCAGCCATAGCCATGTCATCCATAGCCATAGCCAAAGCATCCGTAGCCATTGCCATAGCATCCATAGCCATAGCCATAGCGGCCATAGCCATAGCCATAGCACGCATAGCGACAGCCATAGCTGCCGTAGCCATAGCCATAGCAGCCATAGCAATAGCCATATCAGCCATAGCCATAGCCAAAGCATCCATACCCATAGCCATAGCAGCTATAGCCATAGCCATATCAGCCATAGCCATAGCTATAGCAGCCATATCCAAAGCAGCCGTAGCCATAGCCATAGCAGCCATAGCCATAGCCCTAGCAGCCATAGCCATAGCCATAGCCATAGTAGCCATAGCCATAGCCATAGCACGCATAGCGATAGCCATAGCAGCCATAGCCATAGCCATAGCCATAGCCGTAGAAACAATAGCCGTAGCCATAGCAGCAGAGCAGTCATAGCCATATCCAGAGCAGTCATAGCCATAGCCATAGCAGCTATAGCCATACCCAAAGCAGCCATAGCCATTGCCATAGCAGCCAGAGCCATAGCAATAGCAGCTATAGCTTTAACCATAGTAGCCATAGCCATAGCCATAGACATAGCAGACATAGCAGCCATAGCCATAGCCGTAGCCATAGCAGACATAGCAGCCATAGACATAGCCATAGCAGCCATAGCCATAGCCACAGCAGTCATAGCGATAGCCATAGCAGCCGTAGCCATAGCCATAGCAGCCATTGTCATAGACATAGCCATATCCACAGCAGCCATAGCCATAGCCATAGCAGCCATTGCCATAGCCATAGGCATAGCCACAGCAGCCATAGCCATAGCCAGGGCAGACATAGCCATAGCCATAGCAGCCGCAGCCAAACTTATAGCAGCCATAGTCACAGCCATAGCAGCCATAGCAGCCATGGCCATAGCCATAGCCATAGCAACTATAGCCATAGCCATAGTAGACACAGCCAAAGCTGTAGCAGCGATATTCATAGCCATAGCAGCCATAGCAGACACAGCCATAGCCATAGCCACAGCAGCCAATGCCATAGCCATAGCAGTTACAGCCATAGCCGTAGCAGCCATAGGCATCGATATACCAGCCGTAGACATAGCAGCCATTGCCATGGACATTGCAGCCGTAGCCATAGCCATAGCCATAGCAGCCATAGCCATAGCAGCCATAGCCATTGCCATAGCAGCCAGAGCCACAGCCATAGCAGCTATAGCCATACCCAAAGCAGCCATAGCCAAAGCTATTGCAGCCATAGCCATAGCCATAGCAGCCATAGCAATAGCCATAGCAGTCATAGCGATAGCCATAGCAGCCGTAGCCATAGCCATAGCCGCCATGGCCACAGCCATAGCAGCCATAGCCATAGCCATAGCTATAGCCGTAGCAACAATAGCCATAGCCATAGCAGCCAGAGCAGTCGTAGCCATAGCCATAGTAGCCATAGCCATAGCCACAGCAGCCATCGGCATAGCCATAGCCATTGCAGCCAAAGCCATAGCTATATCTGTACCAGCCATAGCCAAAGCCACAGCCATAGCAGACATTGCCATAGCCATAGCAGCCATAGCCATAGCCATAGCAGCCATAGCCATGGCCATAGCAGCCATAGCCATATCCATAGGAGCCATAGCCATAGCCATAGCCATAGCAGCCATAGCAGCCATAGCCATAGCAGCCATAGCCGTAGCCATTGCGGCCATAACAATAGCCGTAGCAACAATAGCCATAGCCATAGCAGCCAGAGCAGTCGTAGCCATAGCCATAGTAGCCATAGCCATAGCCACAGCAGCCATCGGCATAGCCATAGCCATTGCAGCCAAAGCCATAGCTATAGCTTTACCAGCCATAGCCAAAGCCACAGCCATAGCAGACATTGCCATAGCCATAGCAGCCATAGCCATAGTCATAGCAGCCATAGCCATAGCCATAGCCATAGTAGCCATAGCCATAGCCATAGCACGCATAGCGATAGCCATAGCAGCCATAGCCATAGCCATAGCCATAGCCGTAGCAACAATAGCCATAGCCATAGCAGCAGAGCAGTCATAGCCATGGCCAGAGCAGTCATAGCCATAGCCATAGCAGCTATAGCCATACCCAAAGCAGCCATAGCCATAGCCACAGCAGCCATCGGCATAGCCATAGCCATTGCAGCCAAAGCCATAGCTATAGCTTTACCAGCCATAGCCAAAGCCACAGCCATAGCAGACATTGCCATAGCCATAGGAGCCATAGCCATAGCCATAGCAGCCATAGCCATAGCCATAGCCATAGTAGCCATAGCCATAGCCATAGCACGCATAGCGATAGCCATAGCAGCCATAGCCATAGCCATAGCCATAGCCGTAGCAACAATAGCCGTAGCCATAGCAGCAGAGCAGTCATAGCCATATCCAGAGCAGTCATAGCCATAGCCATAGCAGCTATAGCCATACCCAAAGCAGCCATAGCCATTGCCATAGCAGCCAGAGCCATAGCAATAGCAGCTATAGCTTTAACCATAGTAGCCATAGCCATAGCCATAGACATAGCAGACATAGCAGCCATAGCCATAGCCGTAGCCATAGCAGACATGGCAGCCATAGACATAGCCATAGCAGCCATAGCCATAGCCACAGCAGTCATAGCGATAGCCATAGCAGCCGTAGCCATAGCCATAGCAGCCATTGTCATAGACATAGCCATATCCACAGCAGCCATAGACATAGCCATAGCCACATCAGGCATAGCCATAGCCAAAGCCATAGCAGACATAGCAGCCACAGCCATACCCATTGTAGCCACAGCCAAAGCTATTGCTGCCATAGCCATCGCCATAGTCACAGCAGCCATAGCCATAGCCATAGCAGCCATAGCCATAGCCATAGCAGCCATAGCAGCCAAAGCCATTGCCATAGCAGCCATAGCCATAGCAGTAGCAAGCATAGCGATAGCTATAGCAGCCGTAGCCATAGCCATAGCAGCCATAGCCATAGCCATATCCGCCATAGCCATAGCCAAAGCATCCATACCCATAGCCATAGCAGCTATAGCCATAGCCATATCAGCCATAGCCATAGCTATAGCAGCCATATCCAAAGCAGCCATAGCCATAGCCATAGCAGCCATAGCCATAGCCATAGCAGCGATAGCCATAGCAATAGCACGCATAGCGATAGCCATAGCAGCCTAGCCATAGCCATAGCAGCCGTAGCCATAGCTGCCATAGCCATAGCCATAGCAGGAATAGCCGTAGCCATCGCAGATATAGCCATAGCCATAGCCATAGCCATAGCAGCAATAGCAATAGCCATAGCAGCCATAGCAGCCATAGCTATAGCCATAGCAGCCATAGCCATAGATATAGCACGCAAAGCGACTGCCATAGCAGCCGTAGCCATAGCCCTAGCAGCCGTAGCCATAGCCATAGCAGCCATAGTCATAGCCATAGCGGCCATAGCCATAGCCATAGCAGCCATAGCCATAGCCATAGCAGACATAGCCATAGCCATAGCAGCCACAGCGATAGCCATAGCAGCCGTAGCCATTGCCATAGTCACAGCAGCCATCGCCACGGCCATAGCAGCCATAGCCATATCCATAGGAGCCAAAGCCATAGCCACAGATTTAGCAGCCATAGTCATAGCCATACCAGCCATAGCCATAGCCATAGCAGACATAGCCATAGCCATAGCAGCCACAGCGATAGCCATAGCAGCCGTAGCCATTGCCATAGCCATAGCAGCCATAGCTATATCCATAGCAGCCATAGCCATAGCCATAGCCATAGCAGCCATAGACATAGCCATAACACGCATAGCGACAGCCATAGCAACCGTGGCCATAGCCATAACAGCCACAGCCATAGCCATATCAGCCATAGCCATAGCCATTGCCATAGCAGCAATAGCCAGAGCCATAGCAGCCATAGCCATAGCCATTGCAGCCATAGCCATGGCCACAGCACGCATAACGACAGCCACAGCAGCCGTAGCCATAGCCATAGCAGCCATAGCCATAGCCATATCAGCCATATCCATAGCCATAGCAGCAATAGCAATAGCCATAGCAGCCATAGCAGCCATAGCTATATCCATAGCAGCCATAGCCATAGCCACAGCCACAGCAGCCATAAACATAGCCATAGCCACAGTAGCCAATGCCATAGCCATAGCAGTTATAGCCATAGCCGTAGCAGCCATTGGCATAGCAATACCAGCCACAGACATAGCAGCCATAGCCATAGCCATAGCAGCCATTGCCATAGCCATAGCCATAGCCACAGCAGGCAATGCCATAGCCATAGCAGTTATAGCCATAGCCGTATCAGCCATACGCATAGCTATACCAGCCATAGACGTAGCAGCCATAGCCGTAGGCATTGCAGCCATTGTCATAGCCATAGCCATAGCCACAGCAGCCAATGCCATAGCCTTAGCAGATATAGCCATAGCCATAGCAACCATAGCAGCCATAGCCATAGCCATAGCAGCCACAGCCGTAGCCATAGCACGCATAGCGACAGCCATAGCAACCGTGGCCATAGCCATAGGAGCCATAGCCATAGCCATAACCTTAGCAGCCATAGTCATAGCCATAGCAGCTATAGCCATACCCAAAGCAGCCAGAAACATAGCCATAGCAGCTATAGCCATACCCAAAGCAGCCATAGCCATAGCCATAGCAGCCATGGCCCTAGCCATACCCAGAGCAGCCATAGCCATAGCCATAGCAGCCATAGCCGTAGCCATAGCCATAGTAGCAATAGCCACAGCCATAGCAGCCATAGCAATAGCCATAACCATAGTAGCCATAGCCATAGCCATAGCCATTGTAGCCACAGCCAAAGCTATTGAATCCATAGCCATAGCCATAGCAGCCATAGCCATAGCCGTAGCCATAGCCATTGCCATTGCAGCATTAGCGATAGCAATAGCAGGCATAGCCATAGCCATAACGGCCATATCAGCCATAGCCGTAGCCATGGCCAAAGCCATACCAGCCATGGCCATAGCCATACCAGCCATGGCCATAGCCATAGCAGCAATAGCCACAGCCATAGTTGCCACAGCCAAGGCTATAGCAGCGATATTCATAGCCATAGCAGCCATAGCAGACATAGACATAGCCATAGCCATAGCAGCCATAGCCATAGCCATAGTCATAGCTGTCATAGCCATAGCCATAGCAGCCATAGCCATAGCCATAACCATAGCCATA
Organism: Calliopsis andreniformis; assembly: GCF_051401765.1. NCBI lineage: Eukaryota > Metazoa > Arthropoda > Insecta > Hymenoptera > Andrenidae > Calliopsis > Calliopsis andreniformis. The sequence goes on from NW_027480495.1 coordinate 126,519, forward strand.
ACCTTAGCAGCAATAGCCATAGCCATGGCAGCCATAGCAGCAATAGCCATAGCCGTAGCACGCATAGCGATAGCCATAGCAGCCATTACCATAACCAGAGCAGCCATAGCCATAGCCATGGCAGCAATAGCCATATTCATAGAAGCCATACCCATAGCCATAGCAGACATAGCCATAGCCATAGCAGCCATAGTCATAGCCATTGTAGCCATAGCCATAGCCATAGGAGCCATAGCATTAGCCACAGCAGCCAGAGCCATAGCCATAGCAGCCAGAGCCATAGCCATAGCGGCTATAGCCAGACCCAAAGCAGCCACAGCCAAAGCTATTGCAGCCATAGCCATAGCCATAGCAGCCGTAGCCATAGCCATAGCAGTCATAACGATAGCCATAGCAGCCATAGCCATAGCCATAGCGGCTATAGCCAGACCCAAAGCAGCCACAGCCAAAGCTACTGCAGCCATAGCCATAGCCATAGCAGCCGTAGCCACAGCCATAGCAGACATTGCCATAGCCATAGCAGCAATAGCCATAGCCATAGCAGCCATAGCCATAGCCATAGCCATAGTAGCCATAGCCATAGCCATAGCACGCATAGCGATAGCCATAGCAGCCATAGCCATAGCCATAGCCATAGCCATAGCCGTAGCAACAATAGCCATAGCCATAGCAGCAGAGCAGTCATAGCCATAGCCAGAGCAGTCATAGCCATAGCCATAGCAGCTATAGCCATACCCAAAGCAGCCATAGCCATTGCCATAGCAGCCAGAGCCATAGCAATAGCAGCTATAGCTTTAACCATAGTAGCCATAGCCATAGCCATAGCCATAGCAGACATAGCAGCCATAGCCATAGCCATAGCCATAGCAGACATAGCAGCCATAGCCATAGCCATATCAGCCATAGCCATAGCCACAGCAGTCATAGCGATAGCCATAGCAGCCGTAGCCATAGCCATAGCAGCCATTGTCATAGACATAGCCATATCCGCAGCAGCCATAGCCATAGCCATAGCAGCAATAGCCATAGCCATAGCAGCCATAGTCATAGCATTAGCGGCCATAGCCATAGCTATAGCAGCCATAGCCACAGCAGCCATAGCCACAGCCATAGCAGGCATAGCCATAGCCATAGCCATAGCAGCCATAGCAGCCATAGCCATTGCCATAGCCATAGCAGCCATAGCCGTAGCCATTGCAGCCATAACAATAGCCATAGCAGCCGTAGCCATAGCCATAGCCGCCATAGCCATGGCCATAGCAGCCATAGCCATATCCATAGGAGCCATAGCCACAGCCATAGCCATAGCAGCTATAGCAGCCATAGCCATAGCAGCCATAGCCATTGCCATAGCCATAGCAGCCATGGCCACAGCCATAGCCAGAGCAGCCATAGCCATAGCCATAGCAGCCATAGCCATAGCCATAGCAGCTATAGCCATACCCAAAGCAGCCATAGCCATAGCAATAGCAGAAATAGCAGCCATAGCCATAGCCATAGCACGCATAGCGATAGCCATAGCAGCCATAGCCATAGCCATAGCAGCCATGGCCATAGCCATAGCCAGAGCAGCCATAGCCATAGCCATAGCAGCCGTAGCCATAGCCGTAGCCATAGCCATTGCCATTGCAGCATTAGCGATAGCAATAGCAGGCATAGCCATAGCCATAGCGGCCATATGAGCCATAGCCGTAGCCATGGCCATAGCCATACCAGCCATGGCCATAGCCATGGCAACAATAGCCACAGCCATAGTAGCCACAGCCAAACCTATAGCAGCGATATTCATAGCCATAGCAGCCATAGCAGACATAGCCATAGCCATAGCCATAGCAGCCATAGCCATAGCCATAGTCATAGGAGTCATAGCCATAGCCATAGCAGCCATAGCCATAGCCATAGAAGCCATAGCCATAGCCATAGCCATAGCCATAGCCTTAGCAGCAATAGCCATAGCCATGGCAGCCATAGCAGCCATAGCCATAGCCATAGCAGCCATAGCCATAGCCATAGCACGCATAGCGATAGCCATAGGAGCCGTAGCCATAGCCATACCAGCGATAGACATAGCCATATCAGCCATTGCCGTAGCCATAGCCGTAGCCATAGCATCCATAGCCATAGCCACAGCAGCGGTAGCCATAGCCATAGTCTTAGCAGCCATAGCCATAGCCGTAGTACCTATAGCAATAACCATAGCAGACATAGCCATAGCCGTAGCACGCATAGCGATAGCCATAGCAGCCATAGCCATAGCAGTAGCAAGCATAGCGATAGCCATAGCAGCCGCAGCCATAGCCATGTCATCCATAGCCATAGCCAAAGCATCCGTAGCCATTGCCATAGCATCCATAGCCATAGCCATAGCGGCCATAGCCATAGCCATAGCACGCATAGCGACAGCCATAGCTGCCGTAGCCATAGCCATAGCAGCCATAGCAATAGCCATATCAGCCATAGCCATAGCCAAAGCATCCATACCCATAGCCATAGCAGCTATAGCCATAGCCATATCAGCCATAGCCATAGCTATAGCAGCCATATCCAAAGCAGCCGTAGCCATAGCCATAGCAGCCATAGCCATAGCCCTAGCAGCCATGGCCACAGCCATAGCCAGAGCAGCCATAGCCATAGTCATAGCAGCCATAGCCACAGCCATAGCAGCTATAGCCATACCCAAAGCAGCCTTAGCCATTGCCATAGCAGCCATAGCCATAGCTATAGCAGCCATATCCAAAGCAGCCATAGCCATAGCCATAGCAGCCATAGCCATAGCTATAGCAGCCATATCCAAAGCAGCCATAGCCATAGCCATAGCCATAGCAGCCACAGCGACAGCCATAGCAGCCGTAGCCATTGCCATAGTCACAGCAGCCATCGCCACGGCCATAGCAGCCATAGCCATATCCATAGGAGCCAAAGCCATAGCCACAGCTTTAGCAGCCATAGTCATAGCCATACCAGCCATAGCCATAGCCATAGCAGACATAGCCATAGCCATAGCAGCCACAGCGATAGCCATAGCAGCCGTAGCCATTGCCATAGCCATAGCAGCCATAGCTATATCCATAGCAGCCATAGCCATAGCCATAGCCATAGCAGCCATAGACATAGCCATAACACGCATAGCGACAGCCATAGCAACCGTGGCCATAGCCATAACAGCCACAGCCATAGCCATATCAGCCATAGCTATAGCCATTGCCATAACAGCAATAGCCAGAGCCATAGCAGCCATAGCCATAGCCACAGCACGCATAACGACAGCCACAGCAGCCGTAGCCATAGCCATAGCAGCCATAGCCATTGCCATAGCCATAGCAGCCATAGCCGTAGCCATCGCAGCCATAACAATAGCCATAGCAGCCGTAGCCATAGCCATAGCCGCCATAGCCATGGCCATAGCAGCCATAGCCATATCCATAGGAGCCATAGCCACAGCCATAGCCATAGCAGCTATAGCAGCCATAGCCATAGCAGCCATAGCCATTGCCATAGCCATAGCAGCCATGGCCACAGCCATAGACAGAGCAGCCATAGCCATAGCCATAGCAGACATAGCCATAGCCATAGCAGCTATAGCCATACCCAAAGCAGCCATAGCCATAGCAATAGCAGAAATAGCAGCCATAGCCATAGCCATAGCACGCATAGCGATAGCCATAGCAGCCATAGCCATAGCCATAGCAGCCACAGCGACAGCCATAGCAGCGGTAGCCATAGCCATAGTCTTAGCAGCCATAGCCATAGCCGTAGTACCTATAGCAATAACCATAGCAGACATAGCCATAGCCGTAGCACGCATAGCGATAGCCATAGCAGCCATAGCCATAGCAGTAGCAAGCATAGCGATAGCCATAGCAGCCGCAGCCATAGCCATGTCATCCATAGCCATAGCCAAAGCATCCGTAGCCATTGCCATAGCATCCATAGCCATAGCCATAGCAGCCATAGCCATAGCCATAGCACGCATAGCGACAGCCATAGCTGCCGTAGCCATAGCCATAGCAGCCATAGCCATAGCCATATCAGCCATAGCCATAGCCAAAGCATCCATACCCATAGCCATAGCAGCTATAGCCATAGCCATATCAGCCATAGCCATAGCTATAGCAGCCATATCCAAAGCAGCCGTAGCCATAGCCATAGCAGCCATAGCCATAGCCCTAGCAGCCATGGCTACAGCCATAGCCAGAGCAGCCATAGCCATAGTCATAGCAGCCATAGCCACAGCCATAGCAGCTATAGCCATACCCAAAGCCGCCTTAGCCATTGCCATAGCAGCCAGAGCCATAGCCATAGCAGCTATAGCCATAACCATAGTAGCCATAGTCATAGCCATAGCCATAGCATCCATAGCAGCCATAGCCATAGCCATACCAGCCATAGCCATAGCCATAGCACGCATAGCGATAGCCATAGCAGCCATAGCCGTAGCCATAGCAGGCATAGCCATAGCCATGTCATCCATAGCCATATCCAAATCATCCATAGCCATTGCCATAGCATCCATAGCAATAGCCATAGCAGCCATAGCCATAGGCATATCAGCCATCGCCATAGCCATAGCCATAGCAGCCATAGCCATAGCCATATCAGCCATAGCCATAGCCACAGCAGCCATAGCCATAGCCACAGCCATAGCAGCCACAGACATAGCCATAGCAGCCATAGCCATAGCAATACCACGCATAGCGATAGCCATAGCAGCCGCAGCCATAGCCATATCAGCCATACCCATAGCTATAGCAGCCATATCCAAAGCAGCCATAGCCATAGCCATAGCAGCCATAGCCATAGCTATAGCAGCCATATCCAAAGCAGCCATAGCCATAGCCATAGCCATAGCAGCCACAGCGACAGCCATAGCAGCCGTAGCCATTGCCATAGTCACAGCAGCCATCGCCACGGCCATAGCAGCCATAGCCATATCCATAGGAGCCAAAGCCATAGCCACAGCTTTAGCAGCCATAGTCATAGCCATACCAGCCATAGCCATAGCCATAGCAGACATAGCCATAGCCATAGCAGCCACAGCGATAGCCATAGCAGCCGTAGCCATTGCCATAGCCATAGCAGCCATAGCTATATCCATAGCAGCCATAGCCATAGCCATAGCCATAGCAGCCATAGACATAGCCATAACACGCATAGCGACAGCCATAGCAACCGTGGCCATAGCCATAGCAGTCATAGCGATAGCCATAGCAGCCGTAGCCATAACCATAGCAGCCATAGCCATAGCCATAGCAGCCATAGCCATAGCCATAGCACGCATAGCGATAGCCATAGCAGCCCTATCCATAGTCATAGCAGCAATGGCCATAGCCATAGCCAGAGCAGCCATAGCCATAGCCATAGCAGTCATAGCCATAGCCGTAGCCATAGCCATTGCCATTGCTGCATTAGCGATAGCAATAGCATGCATAGCCATAGCCATAGCGGCTATAGCAGCCATAGCCGTAGCCATGGCCATAGCAGGCATAGCCATAGACGTAGCAGCCTTAGCCATAGCCATTGGAGCCATAGCTATATCCATAGCAGCAATAGCCACAGCCATAGCAGCCATAGGCAAGGCTATAGGAGCCATAGCCATAGCAATACCACGCATAGCGATAGCCATAGCAGCCTAGCCATAGCCATAGTAGCCATAGCCATAGCCATATCAGCCATAGTCATAGCCATTGTAGTCATAGCCATAGCCATAGCAGCCATAGCATTAGCCACAGCAGCCAGAGCCATAGCCATAGCAGCCAGAGCCATAGCCACAGCGGCTATAGCTATACCCAAAGCAGCCACAGCCAAAGCTATTGCAGCCATAGCCATAGCCATAGCAGCCATAGCCATAGCCATAGCAGTCATAGCGATAGCCATAGCAGCCGTAGCCATAGGCATAGCAGCCATAGCCATAGCCCCAGCAGCCATGGCCATAGCCATAGTCATAGCAGCCATAGGAATAGCCATAGCCGCTATAGCCATACCCAAAGCAGCCATAGCCATTGCCATAGCAGCCAGAGCCATAGCCATAGCAGCTGTAGCCATAACCATAGTAGCCACAGCCATAGCCATAGCCATAGGAGCCATAGCAGCCATAGCTATACCCATAGCAGCCATGGCCATAGCCATAGCCAGACCAGCCATAGCCATAGCCATAGCAGCCATAGCCATAGCCGTAGCCATTGCCATTGCCATTGCAGCATTAGCGACAGAAATAGCAGGCATAGCCATAGCCATAGCGGCTATAGCTGTCATAGCCGTAGCCATGGCCATGGCCATACCAGGCATGGCCATAGCCATAGCAGTCATAGCCATAGACATAACAGCCATAGCCATAGCCATAGCAGCCATTGTCATAGCCATAGCCATAGCCAGAGCAGCCAATGCCATAGCCATAGCAGTTATAGCCATAGCCGTAGCAGCCATACGCATAGCTATAACAGCCATAGACGTAGCAGCCATAGGCATAGCCATAGGAGCCACAGCTATATCCATAGCAGCAATAGCCACAGCCATAGCAGCCGTGGGCATAGCTATAGGAGTCATAGCCATAGCAATAGCACGCATAGCGATAGCCATAGCAGCCTAGCCATAGCCATAGCAGCCATAGCCATAGCCATAGCCACATCAGCCATTGCCATAGCCATAGCCATAGCAGACATAGCAGCCACAGCCATACCCATTGTAGCCACAGCCAAAGCTATTGCTGCCATAGCCATCGCCATAGTCACAGCAGCCATAGCCATAGCCATAGCAGCCATAGCCATAGCCATAGCAGCCATAGCCATAGCCATAGCCATAGCCGTAGCAGCAATAGCCATAGCCATAGCAGCCAGAGCAGTCATAGCCATAGCCATAGTAGCCATAGCCATAGGCACAGCAGCCATGGACATAGCCATAGCCATAGCAGACATAGCCATAGCTATAGCTGTACCAGCCACAGCCAAAGCCACAGCCATAGCAGACATTGCCATAGCCATAGCAGCCATAGCCATAGCCATAGCAGCCATAGCCATAGCCATAGCCATAGTAGCCATAGCCATAGCCATAGCACGCATAGCGATAGCCATAGCAGCCATAGCCATAGCCATAGCCATATCCGTAGAAACAATAGCCGTAGCCATAGCAGCAGAGCAGTCATAGCCATATCCAGAGCAGTCATAGCCATAGCCATAGCAGCTATAGCCATACCCAAAGCAGCCATAGCCATTGCCATAGCAGCCAGAGCCATAGCAATAGCAGCTATAGCTTTAACCATAGTAGCCATAGCCATAGCCATAGACATAGCAGACATAGCAGCCATAGCCATAGCCGTAGCCATAGCAGACATAGCAGCCATAGACATAGCCATAGCAGCCATAGCCATAGCCACAGCAGTCATAGCGATAGCCATAGCAGCCGTAGCCATAGCCATAGCAGCCATTGTCATAGACATAGCCATATCCACAGCAGCCATAGACATAGCCATAGCAGCCATTGCCATAGCCATAGGCATAGCCACAGCAGCCATAGCCATAGCCAGGGCAGACATAGCCATAGCCATAGCAGCCGCAGCCAAACTTATAGCAGCCATAGTCACAGCCATAGCAGCCATAGCAGCCATGGCCATAGCCATAGCCATAGCAACTATAGCCATAGCCATAGTAGCCACAGCCAAAGCTGTAGCAGCGATATTCATAGCCATAGCAGCCATAGCAGACATAGCTATAGCCATAGCCATAGATGCCATTGACAAAGCTATTGCCGCCATAGCCATAGCCACAGCAGCCATAGCCATAGCCTGGGCAGACATAGCCATAGCCAGAGCAGACATAGCCATAGCCATAGCCACAGCAGCCAATGCCATAGCCATAGCAGTTACAGCCATAGCCGTAGCAGCCATAGGCATCGATATACCAGCCGTAGACATAGCAGCCATTGCCATGGACATTGCAGCCGTAGCCATAGCCATAGCCATAGCAGCCATAGCCATAGCAGCCATAGCCATTGCCATAGCAGCCAGAGCCACAGCCATAGCAGCTATAGCCATACCCAAAGCAGCCATAGCCAAAGCTATTGCAGCCATAGCCATAGCCATAGCAGCCATAGCAATAGCCATAGCAGTCATAGCGATAGCCATAGCAGCCGTAGCCATAGCCATAGCCGCCATGGCCACAGCCATAGCAGCCATAGCCATAGCCATAGCTATAGCCGTAGCAACAATAGCCATAGCCATAGCAGCCAGAGCAGTCGTAGCCATAGCCATAGTAGCCATAGCCATAGCCACAGCAGCCATCGGCATAGCCATAGCCATTGCAGCCAAAGCCATAGCTATATCTGTACCAGCCATAGCCAAAGCCACAGCCATAGCAGACATTGCCATAGCCATAGCAGCCATAGCCATAGCCATAGCAGCCATAGCCATGGCCATAGCAGCCATAGCCATATCCATAGGAGCCATAGCCATAGCCATAGCCATAGCAGCCATAGCAGCCATAGCCATAGCAGCCATAGCCGTAGCCATTGCGGCCATAACAATAGCCGTAGCAACAATAGCCATAGCCATAGCAGCCAGAGCAGTCGTAGCCATAGCCATAGTAGCCATAGCCATAGCCACAGCAGCCATCGGCATAGCCATAGCCATTGCAGCCAAAGCCATAGCTATAGCTTTACCAGCCATAGCCAAAGCCACAGCCATAGCAGACATTGCCATAGCCATAGCAGCCATAGCCATAGTCATAGCAGCCATAGCCATAGCCATAGCCATAGTAGCCATAGCCATAGCCATAGCACGCATAGCGATAGCCATAGCAGCCATAGCCATAGCCATAGCCATAGCCGTAGCAACAATAGCCATAGCCATAGCAGCAGAGCAGTCATAGCCATAGCCAGAGCAGTCATAGCCATAGCCATAGCAGCTATAGCCATACCCAAAGCAGCCATAGCCATAGCCACAGCAGCCATCGGCATAGCCATAGCCATTGCAGCCAAAGCCATAGCTATAGCTTTACCAGCCATAGCCAAAGCCACAGCCATAGCAGACATTGCCATAGCCATAGGAGCCATAGCCATAGCCATAGCAGCCATAGCCATAGCCATAGCCATAGTAGCCATAGCCATAGCCATAGCACGCATAGCGATAGCCACAGCAGCCATAGCCATAGCCATAGCCATAGCCGTAGCAACAATAGCCGTAGCCATAGCAGCAGAGCAGTCATAGCCATATCCAGAGCAGTCATAGCCATAGCCATAGCAGCTATAGCCATACCCAAAGCAGCCATAGCCATTGCCATAGCAGCCAGAGCCATAGCAATAGCAGCTATAGCTTTAACCATAGTAGCCATAGCCATAGCCATAGACATAGCAGACATAGCAGCCATAGCCATAGCCGTAGCCATAGCAGACATGGCAGCCATAGACATAGCCATAGCAGCCATAGCCATAGCCACAGCAGTCATAGCGATAGCCATAGCAGCCGTAGCCATAGCCATAGCAGCCATTGTCATAGACATAGCCATATCCACAGCAGCCATAGACATAGCCATAGCAGCCATTGCCATAGCCATAGGCATAGCCACAGCAGCCATAGCCATAGCCAGGGCAGACATAGCCATAGCCATAGCAGCCGCAGCCAAACTTATAGCAGCCATAGTCACAGCCATAGCAGCCATAGCAGCCATGGCCATAGCCATAGCCATAGCAACTATAGCCATAGCCATAGTAGCCACAGCCAAAGCTGTAGCAGCGATATTCATAGCCATAGCAGCCATAGCAGACATAGCTATAGCCATAGCCATAGATGCCATTGACAAAGCTATTGCCGCCATAGCCATAGCCACAGCAGCCATAGCCATAGCCTGGGCAGACATAGCCATAGCCAGAGCAGACATAGCCATAGCCATAGCCACACCAGCCAATGCCATAGCCATAGCAGTTATAGCCATAGGCGTAGCAGCCATACGCATAGCTATACCTGCCATAGACGTAGCAGCCATAGCCATAGCCATAGGAGCCATAGCTATATCCATAGCAGCAATAGCCACAGCCATAGCAGACATAGGCATAGCTATAGGAGCCATAGCCATAGCCAGAGCAGACACAGCCATAGCCATAGCCACAGCAGCCAATGCCATAGCCACAGCAGTTACAGCCATAGCCGTAGCAGCCATAGGCATCGATATACCAGCCGTAGACATAGCAGCCATTGCCATGGACATTGCAGCCATAGCCATAGCCATAGCAGCCGTAGCCATAGCCATAGCCATAGCAGCCATAGCCATAGCAGCCATAGCCATTGCCATAGCAGCCAGAGCCACAGCCATAGCAGCTATAGCCATACCCAAAGCAGCCATAGCCAAAGCTATTGCAGCCATAGCCATAGCCGTAGCAGCCATAGCCATAGCCATAGCAGTCATAGCGATAGCCATAGCAGCCGTAGCCATAGCCATAGCCGCCATGGCCACAGCCATAGCAGCCATAGCCATAGCCATAGCTATAGCCGTAGCAACAATAGCCATAGCCATAGCAGCCAGAGCAGTCGTAGCCATAGCCATAGTAGCCATAGCCATAGCCACAGCAGCCATCGGCATAGCCATAGCCATTGCAGCCAAAGCCATAGCTATAGCTGTACCAGCCATAGCCAAAGCCACAGCCATAGCAGACATTGCCATAGCCATAGCAGCCATAGCCATAGCCATAGCAGCCATAGCCATGGCCATAGCAGCCATAGCCATATCCATAGGAGCCATAGCCATAGCCATAGCCATAGCAGCCATAGCAGCCATAGCCATAGCAGCCATAGCCGTAGCCATTGCGGCCATAACAATAGCCGTAGCAACAATAGCCATAGCCATAGCAGCCAGAGCAGTCGTAGCCATAGCCAGAGCAGTCATAGCCATAGCCATAGCAGCTATAGCCATACCCAAAGCAGCCATAGCCATTGCCATAGCAGCCAGAGCCATAGCAATAGCAGCTATAGCTTTAACCATAGTAGCCATAGCCATAGCCATAGCCATAGCAGACATAGCAGCCATAGCCATAGCCATAGCCATAGCAGACATAGCAGCCATAGCCATAGCCATAGCAGCCATAGACGTAGCAGCCATAGCCGTAGGCATTGCAGGCATTGTCATAGCCATAGCCATAGCCACAGCAGCCAATGCCATAGCCTTAGCAGATATAGCCATAGCCGTAGCAACCATAGCAGCCATAGCCATAGCCATAGCAGCCATAGCCATAGCCATAGCCATAGCCATAAACTTAGCAGCAATAGCCATAGCCATGGCAGCCATAGCAGCCATAGCCATAGCCGTAGCACGCATAGCGATAGCCATAGCAGCCATTACCATAACCAGAGCAGCCATAGCCATAGCCATGGCAGCAACAGCCATATTCATAGAAGCCATACCCATAGCCATAGCAGACATAGCCATAGCCATAGCAGCCATAGTCATAGCCATTGTAGCCATAGCCATACCCGTAGGAGCCATAGCATTAGCCACAGCAGCCAGAGCCATAGCCATAGCAGCCAGAGCCATAGTCATAGCGGCTACAGCCATACCCAAAGCAGCCACAGCCAAAGCTATTGCAGCCATAGCCATAGCCATAGCAGCCGTAGCCATAGCCATAGCAGTCATAGCGATAGCCATAGCAGCCGTAGCCATAGCCATAGCAGCCATAGCCATAGCCCTAGCAGCCATGGCCATAGCCATAGTCATAGCAGCCATATGAATAGCCATAGCCGCTATAGCCATACCCAAAGCAGCCATAGCCATTGCCATAGCAGCCAGAGCCATAGCCATAGCAGCTGTAGCCATAACCATAGTAGCCACAGCCATAGCCATAGCCATAGGAGCCATAGCAGCCATAGCCATAGCCATAGCAGCCATGGCCATAGCCATAGCCAGACCAGCCATAGCCATAGCCATTGCAGCCATAGCCATAGCCGTAGCAATTGCCATTGCCATTGCAGCATTAGCGACAGAAATAGCAGGCATAGCCATAGCCATAGCGGCTATAGCAGCCATAGCCGTAGCCATGGCCATGGCCATACCAGCCATGGCCATAGCCATAGCAGTCATAGCCATAGACATAACAGCCATAGCCATAGCAGCCATTGTCATAGCCATAGCCATAGCCAGAGCAGCCAATGCCATAGCCATAGCAGTTATAGCCATAGCCGTAGCAGCCATACGCATAGCTATAACAGCCATAGACGTAGCAGCCATAGGCATAGCCATAGGAGCCATAGCTATATCCATAGCAGCAATAGCCACAGCCATAGCAGCCGTGGGCATAGCTATAGGAGCCATAGCCATAGCAATAGCACGCATAGCGATAGCCATAGAAGCCTAGCCATAGCCATAGCAGCCATAGCCATAGCCATAGCCACATCAGGCATAGCCATAGCCAAAGCCATAGCAGACATAGCAGCCACAGCCATACCCATTGTAGCCACAGCCAAAGCTATTGCTGCCATAGCCATCGCCATAGTCACAGCAGCCATAGCCATAGCCATAGCAGCCATAGCCATAGCCATAGCAGCCATAGCCATAGCCATAGCCATAGCCGTAGCAGCAATAGCCATACCCATAGCAGCCAGAGCAGTCATAGACATAGCCATAGTAGCCATAGCCATAGGCACAGCAGCCATGGGCATAGCCATAGCCATAGCAGACATAGCCATAGCTATAGCTGTACCAGCCACAGCCAAAGCCACAGCCATAGCAGACATTGCCATAGCCATAGCAGCCATAGCCATAGCCATAGCAGCCATAGCCATAGCCATAGCCGTAGTAGCCATAGCCATAGCCATAGCACGCATAGCGATAGCCATAGCAGCCATAGCCATAGCCATAGCCATAGCCGTAGCAACAATAGCCATAGCCATAGCCATAGCAGCCATAGCCATAGCCACAGCAGCCATAGCCATAGCCAGGGCAGACATAGCCATAGCCAGAGCAGACATAGCCATAGCCATAGCCACACCAGCCAATGCCATAGCCATAGCAGTTACAGCCATAGGCGTAGCAGCCATACGCATAGCTATACCTGCCATAGACGTAGCAGCCATAGCCATAGCCATAGGAGCCATAGCTATATCCATAGCAGCAATAGCCACAGCCATAGCAGACATAGGCATAGCTATAGGAGCCATAGCCATAGCCAGAGCAGACACAGCCATAGTCATAGCCACAGCAGCCAATGCCATAGCCATAGCAGTTACAGCCATAGCCGTAGCAGCCATAGGCATAGATATACCAGCCGTAGACATAGCAGCCATTGCCATGGACATTGCAGCCATAGCCATAGCCATAGCAGCCGTAGCCATAGCCATAGCCATAGCAGCCATAGCCATAGCAGCCATAGCCATTGCCATAGCAGCCAGAGCCACAGCCATAGCAGCTATAGCCATACCCAAAGCAGCCATAGCCAAAGCTATTGCAGCCATAGCCATAGCCATAGCAGCCATAGCCATAGCCATAGCAGTCATAGACATAGCCATATCCGCAGCAGCCATAGCCATAGCCATAGCAGCCATTGCCATAGCCATAGGCATAGCCACAGCAGCCATAGCCATAGCCAGGGCAGACATAGCCATAGCCATAGCAGCCGCAGCCAAACTTATAGCAGCCATAGTCACAGCCATAGCAGCCATAGCAGCCATGGCCATAGCCATAGCCATAGCAACTATAGCCATAGCCATAGTAGCCACAGCCAAAGCTGTAGCAGCGATATTCATAGCCATAGCAGCCATAGCAGACATAGCCATAGCCATAGCCATAGATGCCATTGCCAAAGCTATTGCAGCCATAGCCATAGCCACAGCAGCCATAGCCATAGCCAGGGCAGACATAGCCATAGCCAGAGCAGACATAGCCATAGCCATAGCCACACCAGCCAATGCCATAGCCATAGCAGTTATAGCCATAGGCGTAGCAGCCATACGCATAGCTATACCTGCCATAGACGTAGCAGCCATAGCCATAGCCATAGGAGCCATAGCTATATCCATAGCAGCAATAGCCACAGCCATAGCAGCCATAGGCATAGCTATAGGAGCCATAGCCATAGCCAGAGCAGACACAGCCATAGCCATAGCCACAGCAGCCAATGCCATAGCCATAGCAGTTACAGCCATAGCCGTAGCAGCCATAGGCATAGATATACCAGCCAAAGACATAGCAGCCATTGCCATGGACATTGCAGCCATAGCCATAGCCATAGCAGCCGTAGCCATAGCCATAGCCATAGCAGCCATAGCCATAGCAGCCATAGCCATAGCAGCCATAGCCATTGCCATAGCAGCCAGAGCCATAGCCATAGCAGCTGTAGCCATACCCAAAGCAGCCATAGCCAAAGCTATTGCAGCCATAGCCATAGCCATAGCAGCCATAGCCATAGCCATAGCAGTCATAGCGATAGCCATAGCAGCCGTAGCCATAGCCATAGCAGCCATAGCCATAGCCCTAGCAGCCATGGCCATAACCACAGCCAGAGCAGCCATAGCCATAGCCATTGCAGCCATAGGAATAGCCATAGCAGGTATAGCCATACCCAAAGCAGCCATAGCCATTGCCATAGCAGCCAGAGCCATAGCCATAGCAGCTATAGCCATACCCAAAGCAGACATAGCCAAAGCTATTGCAGCCATAGCCATAGCCATACCGGCCATAGCCATAGCCATAGCAGCCATAGGAGCCATAGCAGCCATAGCCATAGCCATAGCAGCCATAGCCATAGCCATAGCACGCATAGCGATAGCCATAGCAGCCCTATCCATAGTCATAGCAGCAATGGCCATAGCCATAGCCAGAGCAGCCATAGCCATAGCCATAGCAGTCATAGCCATAGCCGTAGCCATTGCCATTGCCATTGCTGCATTAGCGATAGCAATAGCATGCATAGCCATAGCCATAGCGGCTATAGCAGCCATAGCCGTAGCCATGGCCATAGCAGGCATAGCCATAGACGTAGCAGCCTTAGCCATAGCCATTGGAGCCATAGCTATATCCATAGCAGCAATAGCCACAGCCATAGCAGCCATAGGCAAGGCTATAGGAGCCATAGCCATAGCAATAGCACGCATAGCGATAGCCATAGCAGCCTAGCCATAGCCATAGTAGCCATAGCCATAGCCATATCAGCCATAGTCATAGCCATTGTAGCCATAGCCATAGCCATAGCAGCCATAGCATTAGCCACAGCAGCCAGAGCCATAGCCATAGCAGCCAGAGCCATAGCCATAGCGGCTATAGCAATACCCAAAGCAGCCACAGCCAAAGCTATTGCAGCCATAGCCATAGCCATAGCAGCCATAGCCATAGCCATAGCAGACATAGCGATAGCCATAGCAGCCGTAGCCATAGGCATAGCAGCCATAGCCATAGCCCTAGCAGCCATGGCCATAGCCATAGTCATAGCAGCCATAGGAATAGCCATAGCCGCTATAGCCATACCCAAAGCAGCCATAGCCATTGCCATAGCAGCCAGAGCCATAGCCATAGCAGCTGTAGCCATAACCATAGTAGCCACAGCCATAGCCATAGCCATAGGAGCCATAGCAGCCATAGCCATACCCATAGCAGCCATGGCCATAGCCATAGCCAGACCAGCCATAGCCATAGCCATAGCAGCCATAGCCATAGCCGTAGCCATTGCCATTGCCATTGCAGCATTAGCGACAGAAATAGCAGGCATAGCCATAGCCATAGCGGCTATAGCTGCCATAGCCGTAGCCATGGCCATGGCCATACCAGGCATGGCCATAGCCATAGCAGTCATAGCCATAGACATAACAGCCATAGCCATAGCCATAGCAGCCATACGCATAGCTATAACAGCCATAGACGTAGCAGCCATAGGCATAGCCATAGGAGCCACAGCTATATCCATAGCAGCAATAGCCACAGCCATAGCAGCCGTGGGCATAGCTATAGGAGTCATAGCCATAGCAATAGCACGCATAGCGATAGCCATAGCAGCCTAGCCATAGCCATAGCAGCCATAGCCATAGCCATAGCCACATCAGCCATAGCCATAGCCATAGCCATAGCAGACATAGCAGCCACAGCCATACCCATTGTAGCCACAGTCAAAGCTATTGCTGCCATAGCCATCGCCATAGTCACAGCAGCCATGGGCATAGCCATAGCCATAGCAGCCATCGGCATAGCCATAGCCATTGCAGCCAAAGCCATAGCTATAGCTTTACCAGCCATAGCCAAAGCCACAGCCATAGCAGACATTGCCATAGCCATAGGAGCCATAGCCATAGCCATAGCAGCCATAGCCATAGCCATAGCCATAGTAGCCATAGCCATAGCCATAGCACGCATAGCGATAGCCATAGCAGCCATAGCCATAGCCATAGCCATAGCCGTAGCAACAATAGCCGTAGCCATAGCAGCAGAGCAGTCATAGCCATATCCAGAGCAGTCATAGCCATAGCCATAGCAGCTATAGCCATACCCAAAGCCGCCATAGCCATTGCCATAGCAGCCAGAGCCATAGCAATAGCAGCTATAGCTTTAACCATAGTAGCCATAGCCATAGCCATAGACATAGCAGACATAGCAGCCGTAGCCATAGCCGTAGCCATAGCAGACATAGCAGCCATAGACATAGCCATAGCAGCCATAGCCATAGCCACAGCAGTCATAGCGATAGCCATAGCAGCCGTAGCCATAGCCATAGCAGCTATTGTCATAGACATAGCCATATCCACAGCAGCCATAGACATAGCCATAGCAGCCATTGCCATAGCCATAGGCATAGCCACAGCAGCCATAGCCATAGCCAGGGCAGACATAGCCATAGCCATAGCAGCCGCAGCCAAACTTATAGCAGCCATAGTCACAGCCATAGCAGCCATAGCAGCCATGGCCATAGCCATAGCCATAGCAACTATAGCCATAGCCATAGTAGCCACAGCCAAAGCTGTAGCAGCGATATTCATACCCATAGCAGCCATAGCAGACATAGCTATAGCCATAGCCATAGATGCCATTGACAAAGCTATTGCCGCCATAGCCATAGCCACAGCAGCCATAGCCATAGCCAGGGCAGACATAGCCATAGCCAGAGCAGACATAGCCATAGCCATAGCCACACCAGCCAATGCCATAGCCATAGCAGTTATAGCCATAGGCGTAGCAGCCATACGCATAGCTATACCTGCCATAGACGTAGCAGCCATAGCCATAGCCATAGGAGCCATAGCTATATCCATAGCAGCAATAGCCACAGCCATAGCAGACATAGGCATAGCTATAGGAGCCATAGCCATAGCCAGAGCAGACATAGCCATAGCCATAGCCACAGCAGCCAATGCCATAGCCATAGCAGTTACAGCCATAGCCGTAGCAGCCATAGGCATAGATATACCAGCCGTAGACATAGCAGCCATTGCCATGGACATTGCAGCCATAGCCATAGCCATAGCAGCCGTAGCCATAGCCATAGCCATAGCAGCCATAGCCATAGCAGCCATAGCCATTGCCATAGCAGCCAGAGCCACAGCCATAGCAGCTATAGCCATACCCAAAGCAGCCATAGCCAAAGCTATTGCAGCCATAGCCATAGCCATAGCAGCCATAGCCATAGCCATAGCAGTCATAGCGATAGCCATAGCAGCCGTAGCCATAGCCATAGCCGCCATGGCCACAGCCATAGCAGCCATAGCCATAGCCATAGCTATAGCCGTAGCAACAATAGCCATAGCCATAGCAGCCAGAGCAGTCGTAGCCATAGCCATAGTAGCCATAGACATAGCCACAGCAGCCATCGGCATAGCCATAGCCATTGCAGCCAAAGCCATAGCTATAGCTGTACCAGCCATAGCCAAAGCCACAGCCATAGCAGACATTGCCATAGCCATAGCAGCCATAGCCATAGCCATAGCAGCCATAGCCATGGCCATAGCAGCCATAGCCGTATCCATAGGAGCCATAGCCATAGACATAGCCATAGCAGCCATAGCAGCCGTAGCCATAGCAGCCATAGCCGTAGCCATTGCGGCCATAACAATAGCCGTAGCAACAATAGCCATAGCCATAGCAGCCAGAGCAGTCGTAGCCATAGCCATAGTAGCCATAGCCATAGCCACAGCAGCCATCGGCATAGCCATAGCCATTGCAGACAAAGCCATAGCTATAGCTTTACCAGCCATAGCCAAAGCCACAGCCATAGCAGACATTGCCATAGCCATAGCAGCCATAGCCATAGCCATAGCAGCCATAGCCATAGCCATAGCCATAGTAGCCATAGCCACAGCCATAGCAGCCATAGCCACAGCCATAGCAGCCATAGCAATAGCCATAACCAGAGTAGCCATAGCCATAGCCATAGCCATAGTAGCCACAGCCAAAGCTATTGCAGCCATAGCCATAGCCATGGTAGCCACAGCCAAAGCTATTGCAGCCATAGCCATAGCCATAGCAGCCGTAGCCATAGCCATAGCCGTCATAGCGATAGCCATAGCAGCCGTAGCCATAGCCATAGCAGCCATAGCCGTAGCCCTAGCAGCCATGGCCACAGCCATAGCCAGAGCAGCCATAGCCATAGCCATAGCAGCCATAGCCATAGCCACAGCAGCCATAGCCATAGCCATAGCCATAGCCATAGCAGCCATAGCAGCCATAGCCATAGCAGCCATAGCCGTAGCCATTGCGGCCATAACAATAGCCGTAGCAACAATAGCCATAGCCATAGCAGCCAGAGCAGTCGTAGCCATAGCCATAGTAGCCATAGCCATAGCCACAGCAGCCATCGGCATAGCCATAGCCATTGCAGCCAAAGCCATAGCTATAGCTTTACCAGCCATAGCCAAAGCCACAGCCATAGCAGACATTGTCATAGCCATAGCAGCCATAGCCATAGCCATAGCAGCCATAGCCATAGCCATAGCCATTGTAGCCATAGCCATAGCCATAGCACGCATAGCGATAGCCATAGCAGCCATAGCCATAGCCATAGCCATAGCTGTAGCAACAATAGCCATAGCCATAGCAGCAGAGCAGTCATAGCCATAGCCAGAGCAGTCATAGCCATAGCCATAGCAGCTATAGCCATACCCAAAGCAGCCATAGCCATTGCCATAGCAGCCAGAGCCATAGCAATAGCAGCTATAGCTTTAACCATAGTAGCCATAGCCATAGCCATAGCCATAGCAGACATAGCAGCCATAGCCATAGCCATAGCCATAGCAGACATAGCAGCCATAGCCATAGCCATAGCAGCCATAGCCATAGCCACAGCAGCCATAGCCATAGCCAGGGCAGACATAGCCATAGCCAGAGCAGACATAGCCATAGCCATAGCCACAGCAGGCAATGCCATAGCCATAGCAGTTATAGCCATAGCCGTAGCAGCCATACGCATAGCTATACCAGCCATAGACGTAGCAGCCATAGCCGTAGGCATTGCAGGCATTGTCATAGCCATAGCCATAGCCACAGCAGCCAATGCCATAGCCTTAGCAGATATAGCCATAGCCGTAGCATACATAGCAGCCATAGCCATAGCCATAGCAGCCATAGCCATAGCCATAGCCATAGCCATAAACTTAGCAGCAATAGCCATAGCCATGGCAGCCATAGCAGCCATAGCCATAGCCGTAGCACGCATAGCGATAGCCATAGCAGCCATTACCATAACCAGAGCAGCCATAGCCATAGCCATGGCAGCAACAGCCATATTCATAGAAGCCATACCCATAGCCATAGCAGACATAGCCATAGCCATAGCAGCCATAGTCATAGCCATTGTAGCCATAGCCATACCCATAGGAGCCATAGCATTAGCCACAGCAGCCAGAGCCATAGCCATAGCAGCCAGAGCCATAGTCATAGCGGCTACAGCCATACCCAAAGCAGCCACAGCCAAAGCTATTGCAGCCATAGCCATAGCCATAGCAGCCGTAGCCATAGCCATAGCAGTCATAGCGATAGCCATAGCAGCCGTAGCCATAGCCATAGCAGCCATAGCCATAGCCCTAGCAGCCATGGCCATAGCCATAGTCATAGCAGCCATATGAATAGCCATAGCCGCTATAGCCATACCCAAAGCAGCCATAGCCATTGCCATAGCAGCCAGAGCCATAGCCATAGCAGCTGTAGCCATAACCATAGTAGCCACAGCCATAGCCATAGCCATAGGAGCCATAGCAGCCATAGCCATAGCCATAGCAGCCATGGCCATAGCCATAGCCAGACCAGCCATAGCCATAGCCATTGCAGCCATAGCCATAGCCGTAGCAATTGCCATTGCCATTGCAGCATTAGCGACAGAAATAGCAGGCATAGCCATAGCCATAGCGGCTATAGCAGCCATAGCCGTAGCCATGGCCATGGCCATACCAGCCATGGCCATAGCCATAGCAGTCATAGCCATAGACATAACAGCCATAGCCATAGCAGCCATTGTCATAGCCATAGCCATAGCCAGAGCAGCCAATACCATAGCCATAGCAGTTATAGCCATAGCCGTAGCAGCCATACGCATAGCTATAACAGCCATAGACGTAGCAGCCATAGGCATAGCCATAGGAGCCATAGCTATATCCATAGCAGCAATAGCCACAGCCATAGCAGCCGTGGGCATAGCTATAGGAGCCATAGCCATAGCAATAGCACGCATAGCGATAGCCATAGAAGCCTAGCCATAGCCATAGCAGCCATAGCCATAGCCATAGCCACATCAGGCATAGCCATAGCCAAAGCCATAGCAGACATAGCAGCCACAGCCATACCCATTGTAGCCACAGCCAAAGCTATTGCTGCCATAGCCATCGCCATAGTCACAGCAGCCATAGCCATAGCCATAGCAGCCATAGCCATAGCCATAGCAGCCATAGCCATAGCCATAGCCATAGCCGTAGCAGCAATAGCCATACCCATAGCAGCCAGAGCAGTCATAGACATAGCCATAGTAGCCATAGCCATAGGCACAGCAGCCATGGGCATAGCCATAGCCATAGCAGACATAGCCATAGCTATAGCTGTACCAGCCACAGCCAAAGCCACAGCCATAGCAGACATTGCCATAGCCATAGCAGCCATAGCCATAGCCATAGCAGCCATAGCCATAGCCATAGCCGTAGTAGCCATAGCCATAGCCATAGCACGCATAGCGATAGCCATAGCAGCCATAGCCATAGCCATAGCCATAGCCGTAGCAACAATAGCCATAGCCATAGCCATAGCAGCCATAGCCATAGCCACAGCAGCCATAGCCATAGCCAGGGCAGACATAGCCATAGCCAGAGCAGACATAGCCATAGCCATAGCCACACCAGCCAATGCCATAGCCATAGCAGTTACAGCCATAGGCGTAGCAGCCATACGCATAGCTATACCTGCCATAGACGTAGCAGCCATAGCCATAGCCATAGGAGCCATAGCTATATCCATAGCAGCAATAGCCACAGCCATAGCAGACATAGGCATAGCTATAGGAGCCATAGCCATAGCCAGAGCAGACACAGCCATAGTCATAGCCACAGCAGCCAATGCCATAGCCATAGCAGTTACAGCCATAGCCGTAGCAGCCATAGGCATAGATATACCAGCCGTAGACATAGCAGCCATTGCCATGGACATTGCAGCCATAGCCATAGCCATAGCAGCCGTAGCCATAGCCATAGCCATAGCAGCCATAGCCATAGCAGCCATAGCCATTGCCATAGCAGCCAGAGCCACAGCCATAGCAGCTATAGCCATACCCAAAGCAGCCATAGCCAAAGCTATTGCAGCCATAGCCATAGCCATAGCAGCCATAGCCATAGCCATAGCAGTCATAGACATAGCCATATCCGCAGCAGCCATAGCCATAGCCATAGCAGCCATTGCCATAGCCATAGGCATAGCCACAGCAGCCATAGCCATAGCCAGGGCAGACATAGCCATAGCCATAGCAGCCGCAGCCAAACTTATAGCAGCCATAGTCACAGCCATAGCAGCCATAGCAGCCATGGCCATAGCCATAGCCATAGCAACTATAGCCATAGCCATAGTAGCCACAGCCAAAGCTGTAGCAGCGATATTCATAGCCATAGCAGCCATAGCAGACATAGCCATAGCCATAGCCATAGATGCCATTGCCAAAGCTATTGCAGCCATAGCCATAGCCACAGCAGCCATAGCCATAGCCAGGGCAGACATAGCCATAGCCAGAGCAGACATAGCCATAGCCATAGCCACACCAGCCAATGCCATAGCCATAGCAGTTATAGCCATAGGCGTATCAGCCATACGCATAGCTATACCTGCCATAGACGTAGCAGCCATAGCCATAGCCATAGGAGCCATAGCTATATCCATAGCAGCAATAGCCACAGCCATAGCAGCCATAGGCATAGCTATAGGAGCCATAGCCATAGCCAGAGCAGACACAGCCATAGCCATAGCCACAGCAGCCAATGCCATAGCCATAGCAGTTACAGCCATAGCCGTAGCAGCCATAGGCATAGATATACCAGCCAAAGACATAGCAGCCATTGCCATGGACATTGCAGCCATAGCCATAGCCATAGCAGCCGTAGCCATAGCCATAGCCATAGCAGCCATAGCCATAGCAGCCATAGCCATAGCAGCCATAGCCATTGCCATAGCAGCCAGAGCCATAGCCATAGCAGCTGTAGCCATACCCAAAGCAGCCATAGCCAAAGCTATTGCAGCCATAGCCATAGCCATAGCAGCCATAGCCATAGCCATAGCAGTCATAGCGATAGCCATAGCAGCCGTAGCCATAGCCATAGCAGCCATAGCCATAGCCCTAGCAGCCATGGCCATAACCACAGCCAGAGCAGCCATAGCCATAGCCATTGCAGCCATAGGAATAGCCATAGCAGCTATAGCCATACCCAAAGCAGCCATAGCCATTGCCATAGCAGCCAGAGCCATAGCCATAGCAGCTATAGCCATACCCAAAGCAGACATAGCCAAAGCTATTGCAGCCATAGCCATAGCCATACCGGCCATAGCCATAGCCATAGCAGCCATAGGAGCCATAGCAGCCATAGCCATAGCCATAGCAGCCATAGCCATAGCCATAGCACGCATAGCGATAGCCATAGCAGCCCTATCCATAGTCATAGCAGCAATGGCCATAGCCATAGCCAGAGCAGCCATAGCCATAGCCATAGCAGTCATAGCCATAGCCGTAGCCATAGCCATTGCCATTGCTGCATTAGCGATAGCAATAGCATGCATAGCCATAGCCATAGCGGCTATAGCAGCCATAGCCGTAGCCATGGCCATAGCAGGCATAGCCATAGACGTAGCAGCCTTAGACATAGCCATTGGAGCCATAGCTATATCCATAGCAGCAATAGCCACAGCCATAGCAGCCATAGGCAAGGCTATAGGAGCCATAGCCATAGCAATAGCACGCATAGCGATAGCCATAGCAGCCTAGCCATAGCCATAGTAGCCATAGCCATAGCCATATCAGCCATAGTCATAGCCATTGTAGCCATAGCCATAGCCATAGCAGCCATAGCATTAGCCACAGCAGCCAGAGCCATAGCCATAGCAGCCAGAGCCATAGCCATAGCGGCTATAGCAATACCCAAAGCAGCCACAGCCAAAGCTATTGCAGCCATAGCCATAGCCATAGCAGCCATAGCCATAGCCATAGCAGACATAGCGATAGCCATAGCAGCCGTAGCCATAGGCATAGCAGCCATAGCCATAGCAGCCATAGCCATAGCCGTAGCCATTGCCATTGCCATTGCAGCATTAGCGACAGAAATAGCAGGCATAGCCATAGCCATAGCGGCTATAGCTGCCATAGCCGTAGCCATGGCCATGGCCATACCAGGCATGGCCATAGCCATAGCAGTCATAGCCATAGACATAACAGCCATAGCCATAGCCATAGCAGCCATACGCATAGCTATAACAGCCATAGACGTAGCAGCCATAGGCATAGCCATAGGAGCCACAGCTATATCCATAGCAGCAATAGCCACAGCCATAGCAGCCGTGGGCATAGCTATAGGAGTCATAGCCATAGCAATAGCACGCATAGCGATAGCCATAGCAGCCTAGCCATAGCCATAGCAGCCATAGCCATAGCCATAGCCACATCAGCCATAGCCATAGCCATAGCCATAGCAGACATAGCAGCCACAGCCATACCCATTGTAGCCACAGCCAAAGCTATTGCTGCCATAGCCATCGCCATAGTCACAGCAGCCATGGGCATAGCCATAGCCATAGCAGCCATCGGCATAGCCATAGCCATTGCAGCCAAAGCCATAGCTATAGCTTTACCAGCCATAGCCAAAGCCACAGCCATAGCAGACATTGCCATAGCCATAGGAGCCATAGCCATAGCCATAGCAGCCATAGCCATAGCCATAGCCATAGTAGCCATAGCCATAGCCATAGCACGCATAGCGATAGCCATAGCAGCCATAGCCATAGCGATAGCCATAGCCGTAGCAACAATAGCCGTAGCCATAGCAGCAGAGCAGTCATAGCCATATCCAGAGCAGTCATAGCCATAGCCATAGCAGCTATAGCCATACCCAAAGCCGCCATAGCCATTGCCATAGCAGCCAGAGCCATAGCAATAGCAGCTATAGCTTTAACCATAGTAGCCATAGCCATAGCCATAGACATAGCAGACATAGCAGCCGTAGCCATAGCCGTAGCCATAGCAGACATAGCAGCCATAGACATAGCCATAGCAGCCATAGCCATAGCCACAGCAGTCATAGCGATAGCCATAGCAGCCGTAGCCATAGCCATAGCAGCTATTGTCATAGACATAGCCATATCCACAGCAGCCATAGACATAGCCATAGCAGCCATTGCCATAGCCATAGGCATAGCCACAGCAGCCATAGCCATAGCCAGGGCAGACATAGCCATAGCCATAGCAGCCGCAGCCAAACTTATAGCAGCCATAGTCACAGCCATAGCAGCCATAGCAGCCATGGCCATAGCCATAGCCATAGCAACTATAGCCATAGCCATAGTAGCCACAGCCAAAGCTGTAGCAGCGATATTCATAGCCATAGCAGCCATAGCAGACATAGCTATAGCCATAGCCATAGATGCCATTGACAAAGCTATTGCCGCCATAGCCATAGCCACAGCAGCCATAGCCATAGCCAGGGCAGACATAGCCATAGCCAGAGCAGACATAGCCATAGCCATAGCCACACCAGCCAATGCCATAGCCATAGCAGTTATAGCCATAGGCGTAGCAGCCATACGCATAGCTATACCTGCCATAGACGTAGCAGCCATAGCCATAGCCATAGGAGCCATAGCTATATCCATAGCAGCAATAGCCACAGCCATAGCAGACATAGGCATAGCTATAGGAGCCATAGCCATAGCCAGAGCAGACATAGCCATAGCCATAGCCACAGCAGCCAATGCCATAGCCATAGCAGTTACAGCCATAGCCGTAGCAGCCATAGGCATAGATATACCAGCCGTAGACATAGCAGCCATTGCCATGGACATTGCAGCCATAGCCATAGCCATAGCAGCCGTAGCCATAGCCATAGCCATAGCAGCCATAGCCATAGCAGCCATAGCCATTGCCATAGCAGCCAGAGCCACAGCCATAGCAGCTATAGCCATACCCAAAGCAGCCATAGCCAAAGCTATTGCAGCCATAGCCATAGCCATAGCAGCCATAGCCATAGCCATAGCAGTCATAGCGATAGCCATAGCAGCCGTAGCCATAGCCATAGCCGCCATGGCCACAGCCATAGCAGCCATAGCCATAGCCATAGCTATAGCCGTAGCAACAATAGCCATAGCCATAGCAGCCAGAGCAGTCGTAGCCATAGCCATAGTAGCCATAGACATAGCCACAGCAGCCATCGGCATAGCCATAGCCATTGCAGCCAAAGCCATAGCTATAGCTGTACCAGCCATAGCCAAAGCCACAGCCATAGCAGACATTGCCATAGCCATAGCAGCCATAGCCATAGCCATAGCAGCCATAGCCATGGCCATAGCAGCCATAGCCGTATCCATAGGAGCCATAGCCATAGCCATAGCCATAGCAGCCATAGCAGCCGTAGCCATAGCAGCCATAGCCGTAGCCATTGCGGCCATAACAATAGCCGTAGCAACAATAGCCATAGCCATAGCAGCCAGAGCAGTCGTAGCCATAGCCATAGTAGCCATAGCCATAGCCACAGCAGCCATCGGCATAGCCATAGCCATTGCAGCCAAAGCCATAGCTATAGCTTTACCAGCCATAGCCAAAGCCACAGCCATAGCAGACATTGCCATAGCCATAGCAGCCATAGCCATAGCCATAGCAGCCATAGCCATAGCCATAGCCATAGTAGCCATAGCCACAGCCATAGCAGCCATAGCCACAGCCATAGCAGCCATAGCAATAGCCATAACCAGAGTAGCCATAGCCATAGCCATAGCCATAGTAGCCACAGCCAAAGCTATTGCAGCCATAGCCATAGCCATGGTAGCCACAGCCAAAGCTATTGCAGCCATAGCCATAGCCATAGCAGCCGTAGCCATAGCCATAGCCGTCATAGCGATAGCCATAGCAGCCGTAGCCATAGCCATAGCAGCCATAGCCGTAGCCCTAGCAGCCATGGCCACAGCCACAGCCAGAGCAGCCATAGCCATAGCCATAGCAGCCATAGCCATAGCCACAGCAGCCATAGCCATAGCCATAGCAGCCATAGCCATAGCCATAGCCATAGCCGTAGCAACAATAGCCATAGCCATAGCAGCCAGAGCAGTCATGGCCATAGCCATAGTAGCCATAGCCATAGTCATAGCATCCATAGCCATAGCCATAGCCATAGTAGCCATAGCCACAGCCATAGCAGCCATAGCAATAGCCATAACCATAGTAGCCATAGCCATAGCCATAGCGATAGTAGCCACAGCCAAAGCTGTTGCAGCCATAGCCATAGCCACAGCAGCCATGGCCATAGTCATAGCCATAGCAGCCATAGCCATAGGTATAGCTGTACCAGCCATAGCCAAAGCCAGAGCCATGGCAGACATTGCCATAGCCATAGCAGCCATAGCCATAGCCATAGCAGCCATAGCCATAGCCATAGCAGCCATAGCCATAGCCGTAGGCATAGCCATTGCCATTGCAGCATTAGCGATAGCAATAGCAGCCATAGCCACAGCCATAGCGGCCATAGCAGCCGTAGCCGTAGAAATGGCCATAGCCATACCAGCCATGGCCATAGCCATAGCAGCCATAGCCATAGCCATAGCAGCCACAGCCAAAGCTATAGCAGCCATAGTCATAGCCATAGCAGCCATAGCAGCCATAGCCATAGCCATAGCAGCCACAGCCAAAGCTATAGCAGCCATAGTCATAGCCATAGTAGCCATAGCAGCCATAGCCATAGCCATAGCCATAGCAGACGCAGCCATAGCCATAGCAGCCATAGCCCTAGGCATAGCAGTCATAGCCATAGCCATAGCCATAGACGTAGCAACAATAGCCATAGCCATAGCAGCGAGAGCAGTCATAGCCATAGCCATAGTAGCCATAGCCATAGCCACAGCAGCCATAGCCATAGCCAGAGCAGCCATAGCCGTAGCCATAGCCATAGCAGACATAGCCACAGCCAAAGCTAATGCAGCCATAGTCATAGCAATAGCAGCCATAGCCATAGCCGTCATAGCCATAGCCATAGCAGCCATAGCCACTGCCATAGCAATCATAGCGATAGCCATAGCAGCCGTAGCCATAGCCAAAGCATCCATAGCCATGGCCATAGCAGCCTAAGCCATAGCCATAGCAGCCATAGACATGGCCAAATACATAGCCATTGCAGCCATAGCCATAGCCACAGCAGCCAGAGCCATAGCCATAGCAGCCATAGACATGGCCAAAGCCATAGCCATAGCAGCCATAGCTATAGCCATAGCATCCAGAGCCATAACCATAGCAGCTATAGCCATACCCAAAGCAGCCTTAGCCATAGCCATAGCAGCCATAGCCATAGCCATAGCCGTCATAGCTATAGCCATAGCAGCCATAGCCATTGCCATAGCAGTCATAGCGATAGTCATAGCAGCCGTAGCCATAGCCAAAGCACGCATAGCGATAGCCATAGCAGCCATAGCCATAGCCATAGCAGCCATGGCCATAGCCATAGCCAGAGCAGCCGTAGCCATAGCCATTGCAGCCATAGCCATAGCCGTAGCCATAGCCATTGCCATTGCAGCATTAGCGATAGCAATAGCAGGCATAGCCATAGCCATAGCAGCCATAGCCATAGTCATATCAGCCATAGCCACAGCCAAAGCATCCATTGCCATTGCCATATCATCCATAGCCATAGCCATAGCAGCCATAGCCACAGCCATAGCAGCCATAGCCATAGCCATAGCCATAGCAGCCAGAGCCATAACCATAGAAGCTATACCCATACCCTAGGCATAGCAATAGCCATAGCCATAGCAGCCGGAGCCATAGCCGTAGCAGCTATAGCCATAGCCATAATAGCGATAGCCGTAGCCATAGCCATAGCAGACATAGCCATAGCCAAAGCTAATGCAGCCATAGTCATAGCAATAGCAGCCATAGACATAGCAGTAATAGTCATGGCCATAGCAGCCATAGCAGCCATAGCCATAGCCATTGTAGCCACAGCCAAAGGTATTGCTGCCATAGCCATAGCCATAGCCGTAGCAGCCATAGCCATTGTCATAGCAGCCATAGCCATAGCCATAGCAGCCATAGCCATAGGCATAGCAGTCATAGCCATAGCCATAGCCATAGGCGTAGCAACAATAGCCATAGCCATAGCAGCGAGAGCAGTCATAGCCATAGCCATAGTAGCAATAGCCATAGCCACAGCAGCCATAGCCATAGCCAGAGCAGACATAGCCGTAGCCATAGCCATAGCCAAAGCAGCCATAGCCATGGCCACAGCAGCCTTAACCATAGCCATAGCAGCCATAGCCATAGCCATAGCAGCCATAGCCATAGCCAGAGCAGACATAGCCAAGGCCATACCCACAGCAGCCAATGCTATAGCCATAGCAGTTGTAGCCATAGCCATAGCAGCCATAGCCATAGCAGTAGTCATAGCCATTGCCATTGCAGCATTAGCGATAGCCATAGCAGGCATAGCCATAGCCATAGCGACCATAGCAGCCATAGCCGTAGCCATGGCCATAGCCGTACCAGCCATGGCCATAGCCATAGCAGCCATAGCCATAGCCATAGCAGCCACAGCCAAAGCTATAGCAGCCATAGTCATAGCCATAGCAGCCATAGCAGCCATAGCCATAGCCATAGCCATAGCAACTATAGCCATAGCCAAAGTAGCCACAGCCAAAGCTATAGCAGCGATATTCATAGCCATAGCAGCCATAGACATAGCAGCCATAGCCACAGCCACAGCAGCCAATGCCATAGCCATAGCAGTTATAGCCATAGCCATAGCAGCAATAGCCATAACCATAGCAGCCATAGCCACAGCCATAGCAGCCATAGCCATAGCCATAGCCATAGCAGCCAGAGCCATAACCATAGCAGCTATACCCATACCCTAGGCATAGTAATAGCCATAGCCATAGCAGCCGGAGCCATAGCCTTAGCAGCCATAGCCATAGCCACAGCAGCCAGAGCCATAGCCATAGCAGCTATAGCCATACCCGAAGCAGCCTTAGCCATGGCCATAGCGGCCATAGACATTACCATAGCCATAGCCATAGCAGCCATAGCCATAGCCATAGCAGGCATAGCGATAGCCATAGCAGCTGTAGCCATAGCCATAGCAGCCATGGCCATAGCCATAGCCAGAGCAGCCAATGCCATAGCCATAGCAGCCATAACCATAGCCAGAGCAGACATAGCCATGGCCATAGCCACAGCAGCCAATGCCATAGCCATAGCAGTTATAGCCATAGCCATAGCAGCCATAGCCATAGCAGTAGTCATAGCCATTGCCATTGCAGCATTAGCGATAGCCATAGCAGGCATAGCCATAGCCATAGCGGCCATAGCAGCCATAGCCGAAGCCATGGCCATAGCCATACCAGCCATGGCCGTAGCCAAAGCAGCCATAGCCATAGCCATAGCAGCCACAGCCAAAGCTATAGCAGCCATAGTCATAGCCATAGCAGCCATAGCAGCCATAGCCATAGCCATAGCCATAGCAACTATAGCCATAGCCAAAGTAGCCACAGCCAAAGCTATAGCAGCGATATTCATAGCCATAGCAGCCATAGACATAGCAGCCATAGCCATAGCCACAGCAGCCAATGCCATAGCCATAGCAGTTATAGCCATAGCCATAGCAGCCATAGCCATAGCCGTAGTCATAGCCATTGCCATTGCAGCATTAGCGATAGCAATAGCAGGCATAGCCATAGCCATAGCGGCCGTAGCAGCCGTAGCCGTAGCCATGGCCATAGCCATACCAGCCATGGCCATAGCCATAGCAGCCATAGCCATAGCCATAGCAGCCACAGCCAAAGCTATAGCAGCCATAGTCATAGCCATAGCAGCCATAGCAGCCATAGCAGCCATAGCCATAGCCATAGCCATAGCAACTATAGCCATAGCCAAAGTAGCCACAGCCAAAGCTATAGCAGCGATATTCATAGCCATAGCAGCCATAGCAGGCATAGCCATAGCAATAGCGGCCATAGCAGCCATAGCCGTAGCCATGGCCATAGCCATACCAGCCATAGCCATAGCCAGTGCAGCCATAGCCATAGCCATAGCAGCAGTAGCCATATTCATAGCAGCCATAGCCATAGCCATAGCAGGCATAGCCACAGCCATAGCAGCCATAGTCATAGCCATAGTAGCCATAGCAATAGCCACAGCAGCCATAGCCATAGCCACAGCCATTGCAGCCACAGCCACAGCCATAGCAGCAATAGCCATAGTCATAGTAGCCACAGCCAAAGCTATAGCAGCGTTAGTCATAGCCATAGCAGCCACAGCAGCCACAGCCATAGCCATAGCCATAGCCATAGCAGCAATAGCCATAGCCATAGCAGCCATAGCAGCCAGAGCAATAGCCATAGCCATAGCAGACGCAGCCATAGCCACAGTCACAGCAGCCATAGCCATAGCCATCGCAGCCATAGACATGACCATAACCATAGCCATCGCAGCCATAGCCATAGCCATAGCAGCCAGACCCATAGCCACAACAGCTATAGCCATACCCAAAGCAGCCATAGCCATAGCCATAGCAGCCATAGCCATAGCCATAGCAGCCAGAGCCATAGCCATAGCAGCCATAGCCATAGCCATAGCAGATATAGCCATACCCCAAGCAGCCATAGACATAGCCATAGCCATAGCCGTAGCAACAATAGCCATAGCCATAGCAGCGGGAGCAGTCATAGCCATAGCCATAGCCATAGCCAAAGCAGCCATAGCCATGGCCATAGCAGTCATAGCCATTGCCATAGCAGCCAGAGCCATAGCCATAGCAGCTATAGCCATAACCATAGTAGCCATAGCCATAGCCATAGCCATAGCAGCCAGAGCCATAGCCATAGCAGCTATAGCCATACCCAAAGCAGCCTTAGCCATAGCCATAGCGGCCATAGACATAACCATAGCCACTGCCATAGCAGCCTTAGCCATAGCCATAGCAGCCAGAGCCATAGCCATAGCAGCTATAGCCATACCCAAAGCAGACATAGCCATAGCCATAGCAGCCATAGCCATAGCCATAGCAGCCAGAGGCATAGCCATAGCCACAGCAGCCAATGCTATAGCCATAGCAGATATAGCCATACCCAAAGCAGCCAGCGCCATAGCCATAGCAGCTATAGCCATACCCAAAGCAGCCATAGCCATAGCCATAGCAGTCATAGCGATAGCCATAGCAGCCGTAGCCATAGCCATAGCATCCATAGCCACAGCCATAGCAGCCATAGGCATAGCTATAGGAGTCATAGCCGTAGCAATACCACGCATAGCGATAGCCATAGCAGCCTAGCCATAGCCATAGCAGGCATAGCCATAGCCATAGTCATAGCAGCCATAGCCAAAGCTATAGCAGCGTTAGTCATAGCCATAGCAGCCATAGCAGCCATAGCCGTAGCCATAGCAGCAATAGCCATAGCCATAGCAGCCATAGCAGCCATAGCCATAGCCATAGCCATAGCGGACGCAGCCATAGCCACAGCCACAGCAGCCATAGCCATAGCCATAGCAGCCATAGACATAGCCACAGCCATTGCAGCCACAGCCACAGCCATAGCAGCAATATCCATAGCCATAGCAGCCACAGCAAAAGCTATGGCAGCGATAGTCATAGCCATAGCAGCCATAGCAGCCATAGCCATAGCCATAGCCATAGCAGACGCAGCCATAGCCACAGCCACAGCAGCCATAGCCATAGCCATAGCAGACATAGCCATAGCCATAGCAGCCATAGCCATAGCCATAGCAGCCATGGCCATAGCCATAGACAGAGCAGCCATAGCCATAGCCATAGCAGCCATAGCCATAGCCGTAGGCATAGCCATTGCCATTGCAGCATTAGCGATAGCAATAGCAGCCATAGCCACAGCCATAGCGGCCATAGCAGCCGTAGCCGTAGCCATGGCCATAGCCATACCAGCCATGGCCATAGCCACAGCAGCCATAGCCATAGCCATAGCAGCCACAGCCAAAGCTATAGCAGCCATAGTCATAGCCATAGCAGCCATAGCAGCCATAGCCATAGCCATAGCAGCCACAGCCAAAGCTATTGCAGCCATAGTCATAGCCATAGCAGCCATAGCAGCCATAGCCATAGCCATAGCCATAGCAGACGCAGCCATAGCCAGAGCAGGCATAGCTATAGCCATAGCCAGAGCAGCCAATGCCATAGCCATAGCAGTTATAGCCATAACCGTAGCAGCCATACGCATAGCTATACCAGCCATAGACGTAGCAGCCATAGCCATAGACATAGCCATAGGAGCCATAGCCATAGCCAGAGCAGACATAGCCATGGGCATAGCAGCCATAGACATGGCCAAAGCCATAGCCATAGCAGCCATAGCCATAGCCATAGCTGCCAGAGCCATAGCCATAGCAGCTATAGCCATACCCAAAGCAGCCTTAGCCATAGCCATAGCGGCCATAGACATGACCATAACCATAGCCATAGCTGCCATAGCCATAGCCATAGCAGCCAGAGCCATAGCCACAGCAGCCATAGCCATAGGCATAGCAGTCATAGCCATAGCCATAGCCATAGACATAGCAACAATAGCCATAGCCATAGCAGCGAGAGCAGTCATAGCCATAGCCATAGTAGCCATAGCCATAGCCACAGCAGCCATAGCCATAGCCAGAGCAGCCATAGCCGTAGCCATAGCCATAGCAGACATAGCCATAGCCAAAGCTAATGCAGCCATAGTCATAGCAATAGCAGCCATAGCCATAGCCGTCATAGCCATAGCCATAGCAGCCATAGCCACTGCCATAGCAATCATAGCGATAGCCATAGCAGCCGTAGCCATAGCCAAAGCATCCATAGCCATGGCCATAGCAGCCTAAGCCATAGCCATAGCAGCCATAGACATGGCCAAATACATAGCCATTGCAGCCATAGCCATAGCCACAGCAGCCAGAGCCATAGCCATAGCAGCCATAGACATGGCCAAAGCCATAGCCATAGCAGCCATAGCTATAGCCATAGCATCCAGAGCCATAACCATAGCAGCTATAGCCATACCCAAAGCAGCCTTAGCCATAGCCATAGCAGCCATAGCCATAGCCATAGCCGTTATAGCCATAGCCATAGCAGCCATAGCCATTGCCATAGCAGTCATAGCGATAGTCATAGCAGCCGTAGCCATAGCCAAAGCACGCATAGCGATAGCCATAGCAGTCATAGCCATAGCCATAGCAGCCATGGCCATAGCCATAGCCAGAGCAGCCGTAGCCATAGCCATTGCAGCCATAGCCATAGCCGTAGCCATAGCCATTGCCATTGCAGCATTAGCGATAGCAATAGCAGGCATAGCCATAGCCATAGCAGCCATAGCCATAGCCATAGCAGCCATAGCCACAGCCATAGCAGCCATAGTCATAGCCATAGCAGCCATAGCCATAGCCATAGCACGCATAGCGATAGCCATAGCAGCTGTAGCCATAGCCATAGCAGCCATGGCCATAGCCATAGCCAGAGCAGCCATAGCCATAGCCATAGCAGCCATAGCCATAGCAGTAGTCATAGCCATTGCCATTGCAGCATTAGCGATAGCAATAGCAGGCATAGCCGTAGCCATAGCGGCCATAGCAGCCATAGCCGCAGCCATGGCCATAGCCATACCAGCCATGGCCATAGCCATAGCAACCATAGCCATAGCCATAGCAGCTATAGCCATAGCCGTAGCAGCCATAGGCATAGCTATACCTGCCATAGACATAGCAGGCATAGCCATAGCCATAGCAGCCATTGTCATAGCCATAGCCATAGCCAGAGCAGTCAATGCCATAGCCATAGCAGTTATAGCCATAGCCGTTGCAGTCATACGCATAGCTATACCAGCCATAGACGTAGCAGCCATAGCCATAGCCATAGGAGCCATAGCTATATCCATGGCAGCAATAGCCACAGCCATAGCAGCCAGAGCCATAGCCATAGCAGCTATAGCCATACCACAAGCAGCCATAGACATAGCCATAGCCATAGCCGTAGCAACAATAGCCATAGCCATAGCAGCGGGAGCAGTCATAGCCATAGCCATAGCCATAGCCAAAGCAGCCATAGCCATGGCCATAGCAGTAATAGCCATTGCCATAGCAGCCAGAGCCATAGCCATAGCAGCTATAGCCATAACCATAGTAGCCATAGCCATAGCCATAGCCATAGCAGCCAGAGCCATAGCCATGGCAGCTATAGCCATACCCAAAGCAGCCTTAGCCATAGCCATAGCGGCCATTGCAGCCATAGCCGTAGCCATGGCCATAGCCATACCAGCCATAGCCATAGCCATAGCAGCCATAGCCATAGCCATAGCAGCAGTAGCCATATTCATAGAAGCCATAGCCATAGCCATAGCAGGCATAGCCATTGCCATAGCAGCCATAGTCATAGCCATAGTAGCCATAGCCATAGCCAGAGCAGCCATAGCCATAGCCATAGCAGCCATAGCCATAGCCATAGCAGCCAGAGCCATAGCCATAGCAGCCATAGCCATAGCCATAGCAGATATAGCCATACCCCAAGCAGCCATAGACATAGCCATAGCCATAGCTGTAACAACAATAGCCATAGCCATAGCAGCGGGAGCAGTAATAGCCATAGCCATAGCCATAGCCAAAGCAGCCATAGCCATGGCCATAGCAGTCATAGCCATTGCCATAGCAGCCAGAGCCATAGCCATAGCAGCTATAGCCATAACCATAGTAGCCATAGCCATAGCCATAGCCATAGCAGCCAGAGCCATAGCCATAGCAGCTATAGCCATACGCAAAGCAGCCTTAGCCATAGCCATAGCGGCCATAGACATAACCATAGCCACTGCCATTGCAGCCTTAGCCATAGCCAGAGCAGCCATAGCCATAGCCATAGCAGCCATAGCCATAGCCGTAGGCATAGCCATTGCCATTGCAGCATTAGCGATAGCAATAGCAGCCATAGCCACAGCCATAGCGGCCATAGCAGCCGTAGCCGTAGAAATGGCCATAGCCATACCAGCCATGGCCATAGCCATAGCAGCCATAGCCATAGCCATAGCAGCCACAGCCAAAGCTATAGCAGCCATAGTCATAGCCATAGCAGCCATAGCAGCCATAGCCATAGCCATAGCAGCCACAGCCAAAGCTATAGCAGCCATAGTCATAGCCATAGTAGCCATAGCAGCCATAGCCATAGCCATAGCCATAGCAGACGCAGCCATAGCCATAGCAGCCATAGCCATAGGCATAGCAGTCATAGCCATAGCCATAGCCATAGACGTAGCAACAATAGCCATAGCCATAGCAGCGAGAGCAGTCATAGCCATAGCCATAGTAGCCATAGCCATAGCCACAGCAGCCATAGCCATAGCCAGAGCAGCCATAGCCGTAGCCATAGCCATAGCAGACATAGCCACAGCCAAAGCTAATGCAGCCATAGTCATAGCAATAGCAGCCATAGCCATAGCCGTCATAGCCATAGCCATAGCAGCCATAGCCACTGCCATAGCAATCATAGCGATAGCCATAGCAGCCGTAGCCATAGCCAAAGCATCCATAGCCATGGCCATAGCAGCCTAAGCCATAGCCATAGCAGCCATAGACATGGCCAAATACATAGCCATTGCAGCCATAGCCATAGCCACAGCAGCCAGAGCCATAGCCATAGCAGCCATAGACATGGCCAAAGCCATAGCCATAGCAGCCATAGCTATAGCCATAGCATCCAGAGCCATAACCATAGCAGCTATAGCCATACCCAAAGCAGCCTTAGCCATAGCCATAGCAGCCATAGCCATAGCCATAGCCGTCATAGCCATAGCCATAGCAGCCATAGCCATTGCCATAGCAGTCATAGCGATAGTCATAGCAGCCGTAGCCATAGCCAAAGCACGCATAGCGATAGCCATAGCAGTCATAGCCATAGCCATAGCAGCCATGGCCATAGCCATAGCCAGAGCAGCCGTAGCCATAGCCATTGCAGCCATAGCCATAGCCGTAGCCATAGCCATTGCCATTGCAGCATTAGCGATAGCAATAGCAGGCATAGCCATAGCCATAGCAGCCATAGCCATAGTCATATCAGCCATAGCCACAGCCAAAGCATCCATTGCCATTGCCATAGCATCCATAGCCATAGCCATAGCAGCCATAGCCACAGCCATAGCAGCCATAGCCATAGCCATAGCCATAGCAGCCAGAGCCATAACCATAGAAGCTATACCCATACCCTAGGCATAGCAATAGCCATAGCCATAGCAGCCGGAGCCATAGCCGTAGCAGCTATAGCCATAGCCATAATAGCGATAGCCGTAGCCATAGCCATAGCAGACATAGCCATAGCCAAAGCTAATGCAGCCATAGTCATAGCAATAGCAGCCATAGACATAGCAGTAATAGTCATGGCCATAGCAGCCATAGCAGCCATAGCCATAGCCATTGTAGCCACAGCCAAAGGTATTGCTGCCATAGCCATAGCCATAGCCGTAGCAGCCATAGCCATTGTCATAGCAGCCATAGCCATAGCCATAGCAGCCATAGCCATAGGCATAGCAGTCATAGCCATAGCCATAGCCATAGGCGTAGCAACAATAGCCATAGCCATAGCAGCGAGAGCAGTCATAGCCATAGCCATAGTAGCAATAGCCATAGCCACAGCAGCCATAGCCATAGCCAGAGCAGACATAGCCGTAGCCATAGCCATAGCCAAAGCAGCCATAGCCATGGCCACAGCAGCCTTAACCATAGCCATAGCAGCCATAGCCATAGCGATAGCAGCCATAGCCATAGCCAGAGCAGACATAGCCAAGGCCATACCCACAGCAGCCAATGCTATAGCCATAGCAGTTGTAGCCATAGCCATAGCAGCCATAGCCATAGCAGTAGTCATAGCCATTGCCATTGCAGCATTAGCGATAGCCATAGCAGGCATAGCCATAGCCATAGCGACCATAGCAGCCATAGCCGTAGCCATGGCCATAGCCGTACCAGCCATGGCCATAGCCATAGCAGCCATAGCCATAGCCATAGCAGCCACAGCCAAAGCTATAGCAGCCATAGTCATAGCCATAGCAGCCATAGCAGCCATAGCCATAGCCATAGCCATAGCAACTATAGCCATAGCCAAAGTAGCCACAGCCAAAGCTATAGCAGCGATATTCATAGCCATAGCAGCCATAGACATAGCAGCCATAGCCACAGCCACAGCAGCCAATGCCATAGCCATAGCAGTTATAGCCATAGCCATAGCAGCAATAGCCATAACCATAGCAGCCATAGCCACAGCCATAGCAGCCATAGCCATAGCCATAGCCATAGCAGCCAGAGCCATAACCATAGCAGCTATACCCATACCCTAGGCATAGCAATAGCCATAGCCATAGCAGCCGGAGCCATAGCCGTAGCAGCTATAGCCATAGCCATAATAGCCATAGCCGTAGCCATAGCCATAGCAGACATAGCCATAGCCAAAGCTAATGCAACCATAGTCATAGCAA
Organism: Calliopsis andreniformis; assembly: GCF_051401765.1. Classification (NCBI taxonomy): domain Eukaryota; kingdom Metazoa; phylum Arthropoda; class Insecta; order Hymenoptera; family Andrenidae; genus Calliopsis; species Calliopsis andreniformis. The sequence continues at coordinate 164,618 of NW_027480495.1, forward strand.
TAGCAGCCATAGACATAGCAGTAATAGCCATGGCCATAGCAGCCATAGCAGCCATAGCCATAGCCTTTGTAGCCACAGCCAAAGGTATTGCTGCCATAGCCATAGCCATAGTCATAGCAGCTATAGCCATTGTCATAGCAGCCATAGCCATAGCCATGGCAGCTATAGCCATACCCAAAGCAGCCTTAGCCATAGCCATAGCGGCCATAGACATAACCATAGCCACTGCCATAGCAGCCTTAGCCATAGCCAGAGCAGCCATAGCCATAGCCATAGCAGCCATAGCCATAGCCGTAGGCATAGCCATTGCCATTGCAGCATTAGCGATAGCAATAGCAGCCATAGCCACAGCCATAGCGGCCATAGCAGCCGTAGCCGTAGAAATGGTCATAGCCATACCAGCCATGGCCATAGCCATAGCAGCCATAGCCATAGCCATAGCAGCCACAGCCAAAGCTATAGCAGCCATAGTCATAGCCATAGCAGCCATAGCAGCCATAGTCATAGCCATAGTAGCCATAGCAGCCATAGCCATAGCCATAGCCATAGCAGACGCAGCCATAGCCATAGCAGCCATAGCCATAGGCATAGCAGTCATAGCCATAGCCATAGCCATAGACGTAGCAACAATAGCCATAGCCATAGCAGCGAGAGCAGTCATAGCCATAGCCATAGTAGCCATAGCCATAGCCACAGCAGCCATAGCCATAGCCAGAGCAGCCATAGCCGTAGCCATAGCCATAGCAGACATAGCCACAGCCAAAGCTAATGCAGCCATAGTCATAGCAATAGCAGCCATAGCCATAGCCGTCATAGCCATAGCCATAGCAGCCATAGCCACTGCCATAGCAATCATAGCGATAGCCATAGCAGCCGTAGCCATAGCCAAAGCATCCATAGCCATGGCCATAGCAGCCTAAGCCATAGCCATAGCAGCCATAGACATGGCCAAATACATAGCCATTGCAGCCATAGCCATAGCCACAGCAGCCAGAGCCATAGCCATAGCAGCCATAGACATGGCCAAAGCCATAGCCATAGCAGCCATAGCTATAGCCACAGCATCCAGAGCCATAACCATAGCAGCTATAGCCATACCCAAAGCAGCCTTAGCCATAGCCATAGCAGCCATAGCCATAGCCATAGCCGTCATAGCCATAGCCATAGCAGCCATAGCCATTGCCATAGCAGTCATAGCGATAGTCATAGCAGCCGTAGCCATAGCCAAAGCACGCATAGCGATAGCCATAGCAGTCATAGCCATAGCCATAGCAGCCATGGCCATAGCCATAGCCAGAGCAGCCGTAGCCATAGCCATTGCAGCCATAGCCATAGCCGTAGCCATAGCCATTGCCATTGCAGCATTAGCGATAGCAATAGCAGGCATAGCCATAGCCATAGCAGCCATAGCCATAGTCATATCAGCCATAGCCACAGCCAAAGCATCCATTGCCATTGCCATAGCATCCATAGCCATAGCCATAGCAGCCATAGCCACAGCCATAGCAGCCATAGCCATAGCCATAGCCATAGCAGCCAGAGCCATAACCATAGAAGCAATACCCATACCCTAGGCATAGCAATAGCCATAGCCATAGCAGCCGGAGCCATAGCTGTAGCAGCTATAGCCATAGCCATAATAGCGATAGCCGTAGCCATAGCCATAGCAGACATAGCCATAGCCAAAGCTAATGCAGCCATAGTCATAGCAATAGCAGCCATAGACATAGCAGTAATAGTCATGGCCATAGCAGCCATAGCAGCCATAGCCATAGCCATTGTAGCCACAGCCAAAGGTATTGCTGCCATAGCCATAGCCATAGCCGTAGCAGCCATAGCCATTGTCATAGCAGCCATAGCCATAGCCATAGCAGCCATAGCCATAGGCATAGCAGTCATAGCCATAGCCATAGCCATAGGCGTAGCAACAATAGCCATAGCCATAGCAGCGAGAGCAGTCATAGCCATAGCCATAGTAGCAATAGCCATAGCCACAGCAGCCATAGCCATAGCCAGAGCAGACATAGCCGTAGCCATAGCCATAGCCAAAGCAGCCATAGCCATGGCCACAGCAGCCTTAACCATAGCCATAGCAGCCATAGCCATAGCCATAGCAGCCATAGCCATAGCCAGAGCAGACATAGCCAAGGCCATACCCACAGCAGCCAATGCTATAGCCATAGCAGTTGTAGCCATAGCCATAGCAGCCATAGCCATAGCAGTAGTCATAGCCATTGCCATTGCAGCATTAGCGATAGCCATAGCAGGCATAGCCATAGCCATAGCGACCATAGCAGCCATAGCCGTAGCCATGGCCATAGCCGTACCAGCCATGGCCATAGCCATAGCAGCCATAGCCATAGCCATAGCAGCCACAGCCAAAGCTATAGCAGCCATAGTCATAGCCATAGCAGCCATAGCAGCCATAGCCATAGCCATAGCCATAGCAACTATAGCCATAGCCAAAGTAGCCACAGCCAAAGCTATAGCAGCGATATTCATAGCCATAGCAGCCATAGACATAGCAGCCATAGCCACAGCCACAGCAGCCAATGCCATAGCCATAGCAGTTATAGCCATAGCCATAGCAGCAATAGCCATAACCATAGCAGCCGTAGCCACAGCCATAGCAGCCATAGCCATAGCCATAGCCATAGCAGCCAGAGCCATAACCATAGCAGCTATACCCATACCCTAGGCATAGCAATAGCCATAGCCATAGCAGCCGGAGCCATAGCCGTAGCAGCTATAGCCATAGCCATAATAGCCATAGCCGTAGCCATAGCCATAGCAGACATAGCCATAGCCAAAGCTAATGCAACCATAGTCATAGCAATAGCAGCCATAGACATAGCAGTAATAGCCATGGCCATAGCAGCCATAGCAGCCATAGCCATAGCCTTTGTAGCCACAGCCAAAGGTATTGCTGCCATAGCCATAGCCATAGTCATAGCAGCTATAGCCATTGTCATAGCAGCCATAGCCATAGCCATAGCAGCCATAGCCATAGCCGTACCAGCCATGGCCATAGCCATAGCAGCCATAGCCATAGCCATAGCAGCCACAGCCAAAGCTATAGCAGCCATAGTCATAGCCATAGCAGCCATAGCAGCCATAGCCATAGCCATAGCCATAGCAACTATAGCCATAGCCAAAGTAGCCACAGCCAAAGCTATAGCAGCGATATTCATAGCCATAGCAGCCATAGACATAGCAGCCATAGCCACAGCCACAGCAGCCAATGCCATAGCCATAGCAGTTATAGCCATAGCCATAGCAGCAATAGCCATAACCATAGCAGCCATAGCCACAGCCATAGCAGCCATAGCCATAGCCATAGCCATAGCAGCCAGAGCCATAACCATAGCAGCTATACCCATACCCTAGGCATAGCAATAGCCATAGCCATAGCAGCCGGAGCCATAGCCGTAGCAGCTATAGCCATAGCCATAATAGCCATAGCCGTAGCCATAGCCATAGCAGACATAGCCATAGCCAAAGCTAATGCAACCATAGTCATAGCAATAGCAGCCATAGACATAGCAGTAATAGCCATGGCCATAGCAGCCATAGCAGCCATAGCCATAGCCTTTGTAGCCACAGCCAAAGGTATTGCTGCCATAGCCATAGCCATAGTCATAGCAGCTATAGCCATTGTCATAGCAGCCATAGCCATAGCCATGGCAGCTATAGCCATACCCAAAGCAGCCTTAGCCATAGCCATAGCGGCCATAGACATAACCATAGCCACTGCCATAGCAGCCTTAGCCATAGCCAGAGCAGCCATAGCCATAGCCATAGCAGCCATAGCCATAGCCGTAGGCATAGCCATTGCCATTGCAGCATTAGCGATAGCAATAGCAGCCATAGCCACAGCCATAGCGGCCATAGCAGCCGTAGCCGTAGAAATGGTCATAGCCATACCAGCCATGGCCATAGCCATAGCAGCCATAGCCATAGCCATAGCAGCCACAGCCAAAGCTATAGCAGCCATAGTCATAGCCATAGCAGCCATAGCAGCCATAGCCATAGCCATAGCAGCCACAGCCAAAGCTATAGCAGCCATAGTCATAGCCATAGTAGCCATAGCAGCCATAGCCATAGCCATAGCCATAGCAGACGCAGCCATAGCCATAGCAGCCATAGCCATAGGCATAGCAGTCATAGCCATAGCCATAGCCATAGACGTAGCAACAATAGCCATAGCCATAGCAGCGAGAGCAGTCATAGCCATAGCCATAGTAGCCATAGCCATAGCCACAGCAGCCATAGCCATAGCCAGAGCAGCCATAGCCGTAGCCATAGCCATAGCAGACATAGCCACAGCCAAAGCTAATGCAGCCATAGTCATAGCAATAGCAGCCATAGCCATAGCCGTCATAGCCATAGCCATAGCAGCCATAGCCACTGCCATAGCAATCATAGCGATAGCCATAGCAGCCGTAGCCATAGCCAAAGCATCCATAGCCATGGCCATAGCAGCCTAAGCCATAGCCATAGCAGCCATAGACATGGCCAAATACATAGCCATTGCAGCCATAGCCATAGCCACAGCAGCCAGAGCCATAGCCATAGCAGCCATAGACATGGCCAAAGCCATAGCCATAGCAGCCATAGCTATAGCCACAGCATCCAGAGCCATAACCATAGCAGCTATAGCCATACCCAAAGCAGCCTTAGCCATAGCCATAGCAGCCATAGCCATAGCCATAGCCGTCATAGCCATAGCCATAGCCATAGCAGCCATAGCCATTGCCATAGCAGTCATAGCGATAGTCATAGCAGCCGTAGCCATAGCCAAAGCACGCATAGCGATAGCCATAGCAGTCATAGCCATAGCCATAGCAGCCATGGCCATAGCCATAGCCAGAGCAGCCGTAGCCATAGCCATTGCAGCCATAGCCATAGCCGTAGCCATAGCCATTGCCATTGCAGCATTAGCGATAGCAATAGCAGGCATAGCCATAGCCATAGCAGCCATAGCCATAGTCATATCAGCCATAGCCACAGCCAAAGCATCCATTGCCATTGCCATAGCATCCATAGCCATAGCCATAGCAGCCATAGCCACAGCCATAGCAGCCATAGCCATAGCCATAGCCATAGCAGCCAGAGCCATAACCATAGAAGCAATACCCATACCCTAGGCATAGCAATAGCCATAGCCATAGCAGCCGGAGCCATAGCCGTAGCAGCTATAGCCATAGCCATAATAGCGATAGCCGTAGCCATAGCCATAGCAGACATAGCCATAGCCAAAGCTAATGCAGCCATAGTCATAGCAATAGCAGCCATAGACATAGCAGTAATAGTCATGGCCATAGCAGCCATAGCAGCCATAGCCATAGCCATTGTAGCCACAGCCAAAGGTATTGCTGCCATAGCCATAGCCATAGCCGTAGCAGCCATAGCCATGGCCACAGCAGCCTTAACCATAGCCATAGCAGCCATAGCCATAGCCATAGCAGCCATAGCCATAGCCAGAGCAGACATAGCCAAGGCCATACCCACAGCAGCCAATGCTATAGCCATAGCAGTTGTAGCCATAGCCATAGCAGCCATAGCCATAGCAGTAGTCATAGCCATTGCCATTGCAGCATTAGCGATAGCCATAGCAGGCATAGCCATAGCCATAGCGACCATAGCAGCCATAGCCGTAGCCATGGCCATAGCCGTACCAGCCATGGCCATAGCCATAGCAGCCATAGCCATAGCCATAGCAGCCACAGCCAAAGCTATAGCAGCCATAGTCATAGCCATAGCAGCCATAGCAGCCATAGCCATAGCCATAGCCATAGCAACTATAGCCATAGCCAAAGTAGCCACAGCCAAAGCTATAGCAGCGATATTCATAGCCATAGCAGCCATAGACATAGCAGCCATAGCCACAGCCACAGCAGCCAATGCCATAGCCATAGCAGTTATAGCCATAGCCATAGCAGCAATAGCCATAACCATAGCAGCCATAGCCACAGCCATAGCAGCCATAGCCATAGCCATAGCCATAGCAGCCAGAGCCATAACCATAGCAGCTATACCCATACCCTAGGCATAGCAATAGCCATAGCCATAGCAGCCGGAGCCATAGCCGTAGCAGCTATAGCCATAGCCATAATAGCCATAGCCGTAGCCATAGCCATAGCAGACATAGCCATAGCCAAAGCTAATGCAACCATAGTCATAGCAATAGCAGCCATAGACATAGCAGTAATAGCCATGGCCATAGCAGCCATAGCAGCCATAGCCATAGCCTTTGTAGCCACAGCCAAAGGTATTGCTGCCATAGCCATAGCCATAGTCATAGCAGCTATAGCCATTGTCATAGCAGCCATAGCCATAGCCATGGCAGCTATAGCCATACCCAAAGCAGCCTTAGCCATAGCCATAGCGGCCATAGACATAACCATAGCCACTGCCATAGCAGCCTTAGCCATAGCCAGAGCAGCCATAGCCATAGCCATAGCAGCCATAGCCATAGCCGTAGGCATAGCCATTGCCATTGCAGCATTAGCGATAGCAATAGCAGCCATAGCCACAGCCATAGCGGCCATAGCAGCCGTAGCCGTAGAAATGGTCATAGCCATACCAGCCATGGCCATAGCCATAGCAGCCATAGCCATAGCCATAGCAGCCACAGCCAAAGCTATAGCAGCCATAGTCATAGCCATAGCTGCCATAGCAGCCATAGCCATAGCCATAGCAGCCACAGCCAAAGCTATAGCAGCCATAGTCATAGCCATAGTAGCCATAGCAGCCATAGCCATAGCCATAGCCATAGCAGACGCAGCCATAGCCATAGCAGCCATAGCCATAGGCATAGCAGTCATAGCCATAGCCATAGCCATAGACGTAGCAACAATAGCCATAGCCATAGCAGCGAGAGCAGTCATAGCCATAGCCATAGTAGCCATAGCCATAGCCACAGCAGCCATAGCCATAGCCAGAGCAGCCATAGCCGTAGCCATAGCCATAGCAGACATAGCCACAGCCAAAGCTAATGCAGCCATAGTCATAGCAATAGCAGCCATAGCCATAGCCGTCATAGCCATAGCCATAGCAGCCATAGCCACTGCCATAGCAATCATAGCGATAGCCATAGCAGCCGTAGCCATAGCCAAAGCATCCATAGCCATGGCCATAGCAGCCTAAGCCATAGCCATAGCAGCCATAGACATGGCCAAATACATAGCCATTGCAGCCATAGCCATAGCCACAGCAGCCAGAGCCATAGCCATAGCAGCCATAGACATGGCCAAAGCCATAGCCATAGCAGCCATAGCTATAGCCACAGCATCCAGAGCCATAACCATAGCAGCTATAGCCATACCCAAAGCAGCCTTAGCCATAGCCATAGCAGCCATAGCCATAGCCATAGCCGTCATAGCCATAGCCATAGCAGCCATAGCCATTGCCATAGCAGTCATAGCGATATTCATAGCAGCCGTAGCCATAGCCAAAGCACGCATAGCGATAGCCATAGCAGTCATAGCCATAGCCATAGCAGCCATGGCCATAGCCATAGCCAGAGCAGCCGTAGCCATAGCCATTGCAGCCATAGCCATAGCCGTAGCCATAGCCATTGCCATTGCAGCATTAGCGATAGCAATAGCAGGCATAGCCATAGCCATAGCAGCCATAGCCATAGTCATATCAGCCATAGCCACAGCCAAAGCATCCATTGCCATTGCCATAGCATCCATAGCCATAGCCATAGCAGCCATAGCCACAGCCATAGCAGCCATAGCCATAGCCATTGCCATAGCAGCCAGAGCCATAACCATAGAAGCAATACCCATACCCTAGGCATAGCAATAGCCATAGCCATAGCAGCCGGAGCCATAGCCGTAGCAGCTATAGCCATAGCCATAATAGCGATAGCCGTAGCCATAGCCATAGCAGACATAGCCATAGCCAAAGCTAATGCAGCCATAGTCATAGCAATAGCAGCCATAGACATAGCAGTAATAGTCATGGCCATAGCAGCCATAGCAGCCATAGCCATAGCCATTGTAGCCACAGCCAAAGGTATTGCTGCCATAGCCATAGCCATAGCCGTAGCAGCCATAGCCATGGCCACAGCAGCCTTAACCATAGCCATAGCAGCCATAGCCATAGCCATAGCAGCCATAGCCATAGCCAGAGCAGACATAGCCAAGGCCATACCCACAGCAGCCAATGCTATAGCCATAGCAGTTGTAGCCATAGCCATAGCAGCCATAGCCATAGCAGTAGTCATAGCCATTGCCATTGCAGCATTAGCGATAGCCATAGCAGGCATAGCCATAGCCATAGCGACCATAGCAGCCATAGCCGTAGCCATGGCCATAGCCGTACCAGCCATGGCCATAGCCATAGCAGCCATAGCCATAGCCATAGCAGCCACAGCCAAAGCTATAGCAGCCATAGTCATAGCCATAGCAGCCATAGCAGCCATAGCCATAGCCATAGCCATAGCAACTATAGCCATAGCCAAAGTAGCCACAGCCAAAGCTATAGCGGCGATATTCATAGCCATAGCAGCCGTAGACATAGCAGCCATAGCCACAGCCACAGCAGCCAATGCCATAGCCATAGCAGTTATAGCCATAGCCATAGCAGCAATAGCCATAACCATAGCAGCCGTAGCCACAGCCATAGCAGCCATAGCCATAGCCATAGCCATAGCAGCCAGAGCCATAACCATAGCAGCTATACCCATACCCTAGGCATAGCAATAGCCATAGCCATAGCAGCCGGAGCCATAGCCGTAGCAGCTATAGCCATAGCCATAATAGCCATAGCCGTAGCCATAGCCATAGCAGACATAGCCATAGCCAAAGCTAATGCAACCATAGTCATAGCAATAGCAGCCATAGACATAGCAGTAATAGCCATGGCCATAGCAGCCATAGCAGCCATAGCCATAGCCTTTGTAGCCACAGCCAAAGGTATTGCTGCCATAGCCATAGCCATAGTCATAGCAGCTATAGCCATTGTCATAGCAGCCATAGCCATAGCCATAGCAGCCATAGCCATAGGCATAGCAGTCATAGCCATAGCCATAGCAGCGAGAGCAGTCATAGCCATAGCCATAGTAGCCATAGCCATAGCCACAGCAGCCATAGCCATAGCCAGAGCAGCCATAGCCGTAGCCATAGCCATAGCCAAAGCAGCCATAGCCACGGCCATAGCAGCCTTAGACATAGCCATAGCAGCCATAGACATGGCCAAAGCCATAGCCGTAGAAGCCATAGCCATAGCCATAGCAGGCAGAGCCATAGCCATAGCAGCTATAGCCATACCCAAAGCAGCCTTAGCCATAGCCATAGCAGCCATAGCCATAGCCATAGCCGTCATAGCCATAGCCATAGCAGCCATAGCCACTGCCATAGCAATCATAGCGATAGCCATAGCAGCCGTAGCCATAGCCAAAGCATCCATGGCCATGGCCATAGCAGCCTAAGCCATAGCCATAGCAGCCATAGACATGGCCAAATACATAGCCACAGCAGCCATAGCCATAGCCACAGCAGCCAGAGCCATAGCCATAGCAGCCATAGACATGGCCAAAGCCATAGCCATAACAGCCATAGCTATAGCCATAGCAGCCAGAGCCATAGCCATTGCAGCTATAGCCATACCCAAAGCAGCCTTAGCCATAGCCATAGCAGCCATAGCCATAGCCTTAGCAGCCATAGCCATAGCCACAGCAGCCAGAGCCATAGCCATAGCAGCTATAGCCATACCCGAAGCAGCCTTAGCCATGGCCATAGCGGCCATAGACATTACCATAGCCATAGCCATAGCAGCCATAGCCATAGCCATAGCAGGCATAGCGATAGCCATAGCAGCTGTAGCCATAGCCATAGCAGCCATGGCCATAGCCATAGCCAGAGCAGCCAATGCCATAGCCATAGCAGCCATAACCATAGCCAGAGCAGACATAGCCATGGCCATAGCCACAGCAGCCAATGCCATAGCCATAGCAGTTATAGCCATAGCCATAGCAGCCATAGCCATAGCAGTAGTCATAGCCATTGCCATTGCAGCATTAGCGATAGCCATAGCAGGCATAGCCATAGCCATAGCGGCCATAGCAGCCATAGCCGAAGCCATGGCCATAGCCATACCAGCCATGGCCGTAGCCAAAGCAGCCATAGCCATAGCCATAGCAGCCACAGCCAAAGCTATAGCAGCCATAGTCATAGCCATAGCAGCCATAGCAGCCATAGCCATAGCCATAGCCATAGCAACTATAGCCATAGCCAAAGTAGCCACAGCCAAAGCTATAGCAGCGATATTCATAGCCATAGCAGCCATAGACATAGCAGCCATAGCCATAGCCACAGCAGCCAATGCCATAGCCATAGCAGTTATAGCCATAGCCATAGCAGCTATAGCCATACCCGAAGCGGCCTTAGCCATGGCCATAGCGGCCATAGACATTACCATAGCCATAGCCATAGCAGCCATAGCCATAGCCATAGCAGGCATAGCGATAGCCATAGCAGCTGTAGCCATAGCCATAGCAGCCATGGCCATAGCCATAGCCAGAGCAGCCAATGCCATAGCCATAGCAGCCATAACCATAGCCAGAGCAGACATAGCCATGGCCATAGCCACAGCAGCCAATGCCATAGCCATAGCAGTTATAGCCATAGCCATAGCAGCCATAGCCATAGCAGTAGTCATAGCCATTGCCATTGCAGCATTAGCGATAGCCATAGCAGGCATAGCCATAGCCATAGCGGCCATAGCAGCCATAGCCGAAGCCATGGCCATAGCCATACCAGCCATGGCCGTAGCCAAAGCAGCCATAGCCATAGCCATAGCAGCCACAGCCAAATCTATACAAGCCATAGTCATAGCCATAGCAGCCACAGCAAAAGCTATAGCAGCGATAGTCATAGCCATAGCAGCCATAGCAGCCATAGCCATAGCCATAGCCATAGCAGACGCAGACATAGCCAGAGCAGGCACAGCCATAGCCATAGCCAGAGCAGCCAATGCCATAGCCATAGCAGTTATAGCCATAACCGTAGCAGCCATACGCATAGCTATACCAGCCATAGACGTAGCAGCCATAGCCATAGACATAGCCATAGCAGCCATAGCCATAGCCAGAGCAGACATAGCCATAGCCATAGCCACAGCAGCCAATGCCATAGCCATAGCGGTTATAGCCATAGCCGTAGCAGCCATTGGCATAGCTATACCAGCCACAGAGATAGCGGCAGTAGCAGCCATAGCCGTTGTCATAGCCATAGCCACAGCAGCCTTAGCCATAGCCATAGCGGCCATAGACATGACCATAACCATAGCCATCGCAGCCATAGCCATAGCCATAGCAGCCAGACCCATAGCCACAACAGCTATAGCCATACCCAAAGCAGCCATAGCCATAGCCATAGCAGCCATAGCCATAGCCATAGCAGCCAGAGCCATAGCCATAGCAGCCATAGCCATAGCCATAGCAGATATAGCCATACCCCAAGCAGCCATAGACATAGCCATAGCCATAGCCGTAGCAACAATAGCCATAGCCATAGCAGCGGGAGCAGTCATAGCCATAGCCATAGCCATAGCCAAAGCAGTCATAGCCATGGCCATAGCAGTCATAGCCATTGCCATAGCAGCCAGAGCCATAGCCATAGCAACTATAGCCATAACCATAGTAGCCATAGCCATAGCCATAGCCATAGCAGCCAGAGCCATAGCCATAGCAGCTATAGCCATACCCAAAGCAGCCTTAGCCATAGCCATAGCGGCCATAGACATAACCATAGCCACTGCCATAGCAGCCTTAGCCATAGCCATAGCAGCCAGAGCCATAGCCATAGCAGCTATAGCCATACCCAAAGCAGCCATAGCCATAGCCATAGCAGCCATAGCCATAGCCATAGCAGCCAGAGGCATAGCCATAGCCACAGCAGCCAATGCTATAGCCATAGCAGATATAGCCATACCCAAAGCAGCCAGCGCCATAGCCATAGCAGCTATAGCCATACCCAAAGCAGCCATAGCCATAGCCATAGCAGTCATAGCGATAGCCATAGCAGCCGTAGCCATAGCCATAGCATCCATAGCCACAGCCATAGCAGCCATAGGCATAGCTATAGGAGTCATAGCCGTAGCAATACCACGCATAGCGGTAGCCATAGCAGCCTAGCCATTGTCATAGCAGGCATAGCCATAGCCATAGTCATAGCAGCCATAGCCAAAGCAATAGCAGCGTTAGTCATAGCCATAGCAGCCATAGCAGCCATAGCCGTAGCCATAGCAGCAATAGCCGTAGCCATAGCAGCCATAGCAGCCATAGCCATAGCCATAGCCATAGCGGACGCAGCCATAGCCACAGCCACAGCAGCCATAGCCATAGCCATAGCAGCCATAGACATAGCCACAGCCATTGCAGCCACAGCCACAGCCATAGCAGCAATATCCATAGCCATAGCAGCCACAGCAAAAGCTATGGCAGCGATAGTCATAGCCATAGCAGCCATAGCAGCCATAGCCATAGCCATAGCCATAGCAGACGCAGCCATAGCCACAGCCACAGCAGCCATAGCCATAGCCATAGCAGCCATAGCCATAGCCATAGCAGCCATAGCCATAGCCATAGCAGCCATGGCCATAGCCATAGCCAGAGCAGCCATAGCCATAGCCATAGCAGCCATAGCCATAGCAGCCATAGCCATAGCCGTAGGCATAGCCATTGCCATTGCAGCATTAGCGATAGCAATAGCAGCCATAGCCACAGCCATAGCGGCCATAGCAGCCGTAGCCGTAGCCATGGCCATAGCCATACCAGCCATGGCCATAGCCACAGCAGCCATAGCCATAGCCATAGCAGCCACAGCCAAAGCTATAGCAGCCATAGTCATAGCCATAGCAGCCATAGCAGCCATAGCCATAGCCATAGCAGCCACAGCCAAAGCTATTGCAGCCATAGTCATAGCCATAGCAGCCATAGCAGCCATAGCCATAGCCATAGCCATAGCAGACGCAGCCATAGCCAGAGCAGGCATAGCTATAGCCATAGCCAGAGCAGCCAAAGCCATAGCCATAGCAGTTATAGCCATAACCGTAGCAGCCATACGCATAGCTATACCAGCCATAGACGTAGCAGCCATAGCCATAGACATAGCCATAGGAGCCATAGCCATAGCCAGAGCAGACATAGCCATGGCCATAGCAGCCATAGACATGGCCAAAGCCATAGCCATAGCAGCCATAGCCATAGCCATAGCTGCCAGAGCCATAGCCATAGCAGCTATAGCCATACCCAAAGCAGCCTTAGCCATAGCCATAGCGGCCATAGACATGACCATAACCATAGCCATAGCTGCCATAGCCATAGCCATAGCAGCCAGAGCCATAGCCACAGCAGCTATAGCCATACCCAAAGCAGCCATAGTCATAGCCATAGCAGCCATAGCCATAGCCATAGCAGCCAGAGCCATAGCCATAGCCACAGCAGCCAATGCTATAGCCATAGCAGTTATAGCCATAGTCGTAGCAGCCGTAGGCATAGCTATACCGGCCACAGACATAGCGACAGTAGCAGCCATAGCCGTAGTCATAGCCATAGCCACAGCAGCCATAGCCATAGCCAGAGCAGCCATGGACACAGTCATAGCCATCGCCAAAGCAGCCATAGCCATGGCCATAGCATTCATGGCCATAGCCATAGCCATAGCCGTAGCAACAATAGCCATAGCCATAGCAGCGTGAGCAGTCATAGCCATAGCCATAGCAGCCATAGCCACAGCTGCCATAGACATAGCCAGAGCAGCCATAGCCGTAGCCATAGCCATAGCCAAAGCATCCATAGCCATAGCCATAGCAGCCTTGGCCATAGCCATAGCAGCCATAGCCATAGCAATAGCACTCATAGCGATAGCAATAGCAGGCATAGCCATAGCCATAGCGGCCATAGCAGCCATAGCCGCAGCCATGGCCATAGCCATACCAGCCATTGCCATAGCCATAGCAGTCATAGCCATAGCCATAGCAGTTATAGCCATAGCCGTAGCAGCCATAGGCATAGCTATACCAGCCATAGACATAGCAGCCATTGCCATGGACAATGCAGCCATAGCCATAGCCATAGCAGCCGTAGTCATAGCCATAGCCATAGCAGCCATAGACATTGCCATAGCCACAGAAGCCAATGTCATAGAAATAGCAGTTATAGCCATAGCCGTAGCAGCCATAGGCATAGCTATACCAGCCATAAACGCAGCAGCCATTGCCATAGCCATAGGAGCCATAGCTATATCCATAGCAGCAATAGCCACAGCCATAGCAGCCAGAGCCATAGCCATAGCAGCTATAGCCATACCCAAAGCAGCCATAGTCATAGCCATAGCAGCCATAGACATAGCAGTAATAGCCATGGCCATAGCAGCCATAGCCATAGCCATAGACATAGCCATAGCCATAGTCATAGCAGCCGTAGCCATAGCAGCCAGAGCCATAGCCATAGCCACAGCAGCCAATGCTGTAGCCATAGCAGCTATAGCCATAGCAAGAGCAGCCATAGCCATAGCCATAGCAGCCATAGCCATAGCCGTACCCATAGCCATTGCCATAGCAGCAATAGCGATAGCCATAGCAGGCATAGCCATAGCCATAGCGGCCATAGCATCCATAGCCCTAGCCACGGCCATAGCCATACCAGCCATAGCCATAGCCAGAGCAGCCATAGCCATAGCTATACCAGCCACAGACATAGCAGCCATAGCAATAGCCATAGCAGCCATAGCCATAGCCATAGCCGTCATAGCCATAGCCATAGCAGGCATAGCCATAGCCATAGCAGCCATTGTCATAGCCATAGTAGCCATAGCCATAGCCAGAGCAGCCATAGCCATAGCCATAGCAGCCATAGCCATAGCCATAGCAGCCAGAGCCATAGCCATAGCAGCCATAGCCATAGCCATAGCAGATATAGCCATACCCCAAGCAGCCATAGACATAGCCATAGCCATAGCCGTAGCAACAATAGCCATAGCCATAGCAGCGGGAGCAGTCATAGCCATAGCCATAGCCATAGCCAAAGCAGCCATAGCCATGGCCATAGCAGTCATAGCCATTGCCATAGCAGCCAGAGCCATAGCCATAGCAGCTATAGCCATAACCATAGTAGCCATAGCCATAGCCATAGCCACAGCAGCCAGAGCCATAGCCATAGCAGCTATAGCCATACCCAAAGCAGCCTTAGCCATAGCCATAGCGGCCATAGACATAACCATAGCCACTGCCATAGCAGCCTTAGCCATAGCCATAGCAGCCAGAGCCATAGCCATAGCAGCTATAGCCATACCCAAAGCAGCCATAGCCATAGCCATAGCAGCCATAGCCATAGCCATAGCAGCCAGAGGCATAGCCATAGCCACAGCAGCCAATGCTGTAGCCATAGCAGCTATAGCCATACCCAAAGCAGCCAGCGCCATAGCCATAGCAGCTATAGCCATACCCAAAGCAGCCATAGCCATAGCCATAGCAGTCATAGCGATAGCCATAGCAGCCGTAGCCATAGCCATAGCATCCATAGCCACAGCCATAGCAGCCATAGGCATAGCTATAGGAGTCATAGCCGTAGCAATACCACGCATAGCGATAGCCATAGCAGCCTAGCCATAGCCATAGCAGGCATAGCCATAGCCATAGTCATAGCAGCCATAGCCAAAGCTATAGCAGCGTTAGTCATAGCCATAGCAGCCATAGCAGCCTTAGCCGTAGCCATAGCAGCAATAGCCATAGCCATAGCAGCCATAGCAGCCATAGCCATAGCCATAGCCATAGCGGACGCAGCCATAGCCACAGCCACAGCAGCCATAGCCATAGCCATAGCAGCCATAGACATAGCCACAGCCATTGCAGCCACAGCCACAGCCATAGCAGCAATATCCATAGCCATAGCAGCCACAGCAAAAGCTATGGCAGCGATAGTCATAGCCATAGCAGCCATAGCAGCCATAGCCATAGCCATAGCCATAGCAGACGCAGCCATAGCCACAGCCACAGCAGCCATAGCCATAGCCATAGCAGCCATAGCCATAGCCATAGCCATAGCAGCCATAGCCATAGCCATAGCAGCCATGGCCATAGCCATAGCCAGAGCAGCCATAGCCATAGCCATAGCAGCCATAGCCATAGCCGTAGGCATAGCCATTGCCATTGCAGCATTAGCGATAGCAATAGCAGCCATAGCCACAGCCATAGCGGCCATAGCAGCCGTAGCCGTAGCCATGGCCATAGCCATACCAGCCATGGCCATAGCCATAGCAGCCATAGCCATAGCAATAGCAGCCACAGCCAAAGCTATAGCAGCCATAGTCATAGCCATAGCAGCCATAGCAGCCATAGCCATAGCCATAGCAGCCACAGTCAAAGCTATAGCAGCCATAGTCATAGCCATAGCAGCCATAGCAGCCATAGCCATAGCCATAGCCATAGCAGACGCAGCCATAGCCAGAGCAGGCATAGCTATAGCCATAGCCAGAGCAGCCAATGCCATAGCCATAGCAGTTATAGCCATAACCGTAGCAGCCATACGCATAGCTATACCAGCCATAGACGTAGCAGCCATAGCCATAGACATAGCCATAGGAGCCATAGCCATAGCCAGAGCAGACATAGCCATAGCCATAGCCACAGCAGCCAATGCCATAGCCATAGCAGTTATAGCCATAGCCGTAGTAGCCATGGGCATAGCTATACCAGCCACAGACATAGCGGCAGTAGCAGACATAGCCGTTGTCATAGCCATAGCCACAGCAGCCATAGCCATAGCCAGAGCAGCCATAGCCACAGCCATAGCCATAGCCAAAGCAGCCATAGCCATGGATATAGCAGCCATAGCCATTGCCATAGCAGTCATGGACATAGCAATAGCCATAGCCGTAGCAACAATAGCCATAGCCATAGCAGCGAGAGCAGTCATAGCCATAGCCAAAGCAGCCATAGCCATGGTCATAGCAGCCTTAGCCATACCCATTGCAGCCATAGACATGGCCAAAGCCATAGCCATAGCATCCAATGCCATAGCCATAGCAGCTATAGCCATACCCAAAGCAGCCATAGCCATAGCCATAGCAGCCGTAGCCATAGCCATAGCAGCCAGAGGCATAGCCATAGCAGCTGTAGCCATACCCAAAGCAGCCCTAGACATAGCCATAGCGGCCATAGACATGACCATAGCCATAGCCATAGCAGCCATAGCCATAGCCATAGCAGCCAAAGCCATAGCCACAGCAGGTATAGCCATACCCAAAGCAGCCATAGCCATAGCCAAAGCAGCCATAGACATAGCCATAGCCACAGCAGCCAATGCCATAGCCATAGCAGTTGTAGCCATAGCCGTAGCATCCATAGGCATAGCTATACCAGCCACAGACATAGCGGCAGTAGCAGCCATAGCCGTAGTCATAGCCATAGCCACAGCAGCCATAGCCATAGCCAGAGCAGCCATGGCCATAGCCATAGCCATAGCCATAGCCATGGCCATAGCCGTAGCAACAATAGCCATAGCCATAGCAGCGTGAGCAGTCATATCCATAGCCATAGTAGCCATAGCCGTAGCCATAGCCATAGCCATAGCAGCCATAACCATAGCCGTAGCCATAGCCATTGCCATTGCAGCATTAGCGATAGCAATAGCAGGCATAGCCATAGCCATAGCGGCCATAGCAGCCATAGCCGCAGCCATGGCCATAGCCATACCAGCCATAGCCACAGCCACAGCTGCCATAGACATAGCCAGAGCAGCCATAGCCGTAGCCATAGCCATAGCCAAAGCATCCATAGCCATGGCCATAGCAGCCTTGGCCATAGCCATAGCAGCCATAGACATGGCCAAATCCATAGCCATAGCAGCCATAGCCATAGTCATAGCAGCCATGGCCATAGCCATACCAGCCATAGCAGCCATAGCCATAGCCATAGCCATAGCGGACGCAGCCATAGCCACAGCCACAGCAGCCATAGCCATAGCCATAGCAGCCATAGACATAGCCACAGCCATTGCAGCCACAGCCACAGCCATAGCAGCAATATCCATAGCCATAGCAGCCACAGCAAAAGCTATGGAAGCGATAGTCATAGCCATAGCAGCCATAGCAGCCATAGCCATAGCCATAGCCATAGCAGACGCAGCCATAGCCATAGCAGGCATAGCCATAGCCATAGTCATAGCAGCCATAGCCAAAGCTATAGCAGCGTTATTCATAGCCATAGCAGCCATAGCAGCCATAGCCGTAGCCATAGCAGCAATAGCCATAGCCATAGCAGCCATAGCAGCCATAGCCATAGCCATAGCCATAGCGGACGCAGCCATAGCCACAGCCACAGCAGCCATAGCCATAGCCATAGCAGCCATAGACATAGCCACAGCCATTGCAGCCACAGCAACAGCCATAGCAGCAATATCCATAGCCATAGCAGCCACAGCAAAAGCTATGGCAGCGATAGTCATAGCCATAGCAGCCATAGCAGCCATAGCCATAGCCATAGCCATAGCAGACGCAGCCATAGCCACAGCCACAGCAGCCATAGCCATAGCCATAGCAGCCATAGCCATAGCCATAGCAGCCACAGCCAAAGCTATAGCAGCCAGAGCCATAGCCACAGCAGCTATAGCCATACCCAAAGCAGCCATAATCATAGCCATAGCAGCCATAGCCATAGCCATAGCAGCCAGAGCCATAGCCATAGCCACAGCAGCCAATGCTATAGCCATAGCAGATATAGCCATAGTCGTAGCAGCCGTAGGCATAGCTATACCGGCCACAGACATAGCGACAGTAGCAGCCATAGCCGTAGTCATAGCCATAGCCACAGCAGCCATAGCCATAGCCAGAGCACCCATGGACACAGTCATAGCCATCGCCAAAGCAGCCATAGCCATGGCCATAGCAGTCATGGCCATAGCCATAGCCATAGCCGTAGCAACAATAGCCATAGCCATAGCAGCGTGAGCAGTCATAGCCATAGCCATAGCAGCCATAGCCACAGCCACAGCTGCCATAGACGTAGCCAGAGCAGCCATAGCCGTAGCCATAGCCATAGCCAAAGCATCCATAGCCATGGCCATAGCAGCCTTGGCCATAGCCATAGCAGCCATAGCCATAGCCATAGCACTCATAGCGATAGCCATAGCAGCCATAGCCATAGCCATAGCAGCCGTGGCCATAGCCATAGCCATAGCACGCATAGCGAGAGGCATAGCAGCCATAGCCATAGCCATAGCAGCCATGGCCATAGCCATAGCCAGAGCAGCCATAGCCATAGCCATAGCAACCATAGCCATAGCCGTAGCCATAGCCATTGCCATTGCAGCATTAGCGATAGCAATAGCAGGCATAGCCATAGCCATAGCGGCCATAGCAGCCATAGCCTCAGCCATGGCCATAGCCATACCAGCCATGGCCATAGGCATAGCAGTCATAGCCATAGCCATAGCAGCCATAGACATTGCCATAGCCACAGGAGCCAATGTCATAGAAATAGCAGTTATAGCCATAGCCGGAGCAGCCATAGGCATAGCTATACCAGCCATAGGCATAGCAGGCATAGCCATAGCCATAGCAGCCATTGTCATAGCCATAGCCATAGCG
Organism: Calliopsis andreniformis; assembly: GCF_051401765.1. Classification (NCBI taxonomy): domain Eukaryota; kingdom Metazoa; phylum Arthropoda; class Insecta; order Hymenoptera; family Andrenidae; genus Calliopsis; species Calliopsis andreniformis. The sequence goes on from NW_027480495.1 coordinate 184,219, forward strand.
AGAGCAGCCAATGCCATAGCCATAGCAGTTATAGCCATAGCCGTACCAGCCATACGCATAGCTATACCAGCCATAAACGCAGCAGCCATTGCCATAGCCATAGGAGCCATAGCCATAGCCATAGCCACAGCAGCCAATGCTGTAGCCATAGCAGCTATAGCCATAGCAAGAGCAGCCATAGCCATAGCCATAGCAGCCATAGCCATAGCCGTACCCATAGCCATTGCCATAGCAGCAATAGCATAGCCATAGCAGGCATATCCATAGCCATGGCGGCCATAGCATCCATAGCCCTAGCCATGGCCATAGCCATACCAGCCATAGCCATAGCCAGAGCAGCCATAGCCATAGCTATACCAGCCACAGACATAGCAGCCATAGCAATAGCCATAGCAGCCATAGCCATAGCCATAGCCGACATAGCCATAGCCATAGCAGCCATAGCCATAGCCACAGCCATTGCAGCCACAGCAACAGCCATAGCAGCAATAGCCATAGCCATAGTAGCCACAGTCAAAGCTATAGCAGCGATAGTCATAGCCATAGCAGCCATAGCAGCCATAGCAGCCATAGCAGCCATAGCCATAGCCATAGCCATAGCCATAGCAGCAATAGCCATAGCCATAGCAGCCATAGCAGCCATAGCCATAGCCATAGCCATAGCAGACGCAGCCATAGCCACAGCCACAGCAGCCATAGCCATAGCCATAGCAGCCATAGCCATAGCCATAGCGGCCATAGCGGCCATAGCCGTAGCCATAACCACAGCCATAGCGGCCATAGCAGCCATGGCCATAGCCATAGACATCGCAGCCATAGCAGCCATAGCGATAGCCATGGCAGCCATAGCGATAGCCATAGCAGCCGTAGCCATAGCCATAGCAGCCATAGCCATAGCCATAGCAGCAATAGCCATAGCCATACCAGCCCTAGCAGCCATAGCCATAGCCATAGCAGCCATAGCCATAGTCATATCAGCCATAGCCACAGCCAAAGCATCCATAGCCATTGCCATAGCATCCATAGCCATAGCCATAGCAGCCATAGCCACAGCCATAGCAGCCATAGCCATAGCCATAGCCATAGCCATAGCAGACATAGCCATAGCCAAGGCTAATGCAGCCATAGTCATAGCCATAGCAGCCATAGCCATGACCATAGCAGCTATAGCCACAGCCATAGCAGCCATAGCCATAGCCATAGCCATAGCAGCCAGAGCCATAACCATAGCAGCTATATCCATACCCAGGCATAGCAATAGCCATAGCCATAGCAGCCGGAGCCATAACCATAGCAGCTATAGCCATAGCCATAATAGCCATAGCCATAGCCATAGCCATAGCAGACATAGCCATAGCAGACATAGCCATAGCCAAAGCTAATGCAGCCATAGTCGTAGCCATAGCAGCCATAGACATAGCCATTGTAGCCACAGCCAAAGCTATTGCTGCCATAGCCATAGCCATAGTCATAGCAGCCATAGCCATAGCCATAGCAGCCATAGCCATAGCCATAGCCATAGCCACAGCAATAGCCATAGCCAAAGCAGCCATAGCCATGGCCATAGCAGTCATAGCCATTGCCATAGCAGCCAGAGCCATGGCCATAGCAGCTATAGCCATAACCATAGTAGCCATAGCCATAGCCATAGCCATAGCAGCCAGAGCCATAGCCATAGCAGCTATAGCCATACCCAAAGCAGCATTAGCCATAGCCATAGCGGCCATAGACATGACCATAGCCACTGCAACAGCAGCGTTAGCCATATCCATAGCAGCCAGAGCCATAGCCACAGCAGCCATAGCCATAGCCAGAGCAGCCATAGCCACAGCCATAGCCATAGCCAAAGCAGCCATAGCCATGGCCATAGCAGCCATAGACATGGCCAAAGCCATAGCCATTGCAGCCATAGCCATAGCCACAGCAGCCAGAGCCATAGCCATAGCAGCCATAGACATGGCCAAAGCCATAGCCATAGCAGCCATAGCTATAGCCACAGCATCCAGAGCCATAACCATAGCAGCTATAGCCATACCCAAAGCAGCCTTAGCCATAGCCATAGCAGCCATAGCCATAGCCATAGCCGTCATAGCCATAGCCATAGCAGCCATAGCCATTGCCATAGCAGTCATAGCGATAGTCATAGCAGCCGTAGCCATAGCCAAAGCACGCATAGCGATAGCCATAGCAGTCATAGCCATAGCCATAGCAGCCATGGCCATAGCCATAGCCAGAGCAGCCGTAGCCATAGCCATTGCAGCCATAGCCATAGCCGTAGCCATAGCCATTGCCATTGCAGCATTAGCGATAGCAATAGCAGGCATAGCCATAGCCATAGCAGCCATAGCCATAGTCATATCAGCCATAGCCACAGCCAAAGCATCCATTGCCATTGCCATAGCATCCATAGCCATAGCCATAGCAGCCATAGCCACAGCCATAGCAGCCATAGCCATAGCCATAGCCATAGCAGCCAGAGCCATAACCATAGAAGCAATACCCATACCCTAGGCATAGCAATAGCCATAGCCATAGCAGCCGGAGCCATAGCTGTAGCAGCTATAGCCATAGCCATAATAGCGATAGCCGTAGCCATAGCCATAGCAGACATAGCCATAGCCAAAGCTAATGCAGCCATAGTCATAGCAATAGCAGCCATAGACATAGCAGTAATAGTCATGGCCATAGCAGCCATAGCAGCCATAGCCATAGCCATTGTAGCCACAGCCAAAGGTATTGCTGCCATAGCCATAGCCATAGCCGTAGCAGCCATAGCCATTGTCATAGCAGCCATAGCCATAGCCATAGCAGCCATAGCCATAGGCATAGCAGTCATAGCCATAGCCATAGCCATAGGCGTAGCAACAATAGCCATAGCCATAGCAGCGAGAGCAGTCATAGCCATAGCCATAGTAGCAATAGCCATAGCCACAGCAGCCATAGCCATAGCCAGAGCAGACATAGCCGTAGCCATAGCCATAGCCAAAGCAGCCATAGCCATGGCCACAGCAGCCTTAACCATAGCCATAGCAGCCATAGCCATAGCCATAGCAGCCATAGCCATAGCCAGAGCAGACATAGCCAAGGCCATACCCACAGCAGCCAATGCTATAGCCATAGCAGTTGTAGCCATAGCCATAGCAGCCATAGCCATAGCAGTAGTCATAGCCATTGCCATTGCAGCATTAGCGATAGCCATAGCAGGCATAGCCATAGCCATAGCGACCATAGCAGCCATAGCCGTAGCCATGGCCATAGCCGTACCAGCCATGGCCATAGCCATAGCAGCCATAGCCATAGCCATAGCAGCCACAGCCAAAGCTATAGCAGCCATAGTCATAGCCATAGCAGCCATAGCAGCCATAGCCATAGCCATAGCCATAGCAACTATAGCCATAGCCAAAGTAGCCACAGCCAAAGCTATAGCAGCGATATTCATAGCCATAGCAGCCATAGACATAGCAGCCATAGCCACAGCCACAGCAGCCAATGCCATAGCCATAGCAGTTATAGCCATAGCCATAGCAGCAATAGCCATAACCATAGCAGCCGTAGCCACAGCCATAGCAGCCATAGCCATAGCCATAGCCATAGCAGCCAGAGCCATAACCATAGCAGCTATACCCATACCCTAGGCATAGCAATAGCCATAGCCATAGCAGCCGGAGCCATAGCCGTAGCAGCTATAGCCATAGCCATAATAGCCATAGCCGTAGCCATAGCCATAGCAGACATAGCCATAGCCAAAGCTAATGCAACCATAGTCATAGCAATAGCAGCCATAGACATAGCAGTAATAGCCATGGCCATAGCAGCCATAGCAGCCATAGCCATAGCCTTTGTAGCCACAGCCAAAGGTATTGCTGCCATAGCCATAGCCATAGTCATAGCAGCTATAGCCATTGTCATAGCAGCCATAGCCATAGCCATAGCAGCCATAGCCATAGCCGTACCAGCCATGGCCATAGCCATAGCAGCCATAGCCATAGCCATAGCAGCCACAGCCAAAGCTATAGCAGCCATAGTCATAGCCATAGCAGCCATAGCAGCCATAGCCATAGCCATAGCCATAGCAACTATAGCCATAGCCAAAGTAGCCACAGCCAAAGCTATAGCAGCGATATTCATAGCCATAGCAGCCATAGACATAGCAGCCATAGCCACAGCCACAGCAGCCAATGCCATAGCCATAGCAGTTATAGCCATAGCCATAGCAGCAATAGCCATAACCATAGCAGCCATAGCCACAGCCATAGCAGCCATAGCCATAGCCATAGCCATAGCAGCCAGAGCCATAACCATAGCAGCTATACCCATACCCTAGGCATAGCAATAGCCATAGCCATAGCAGCCGGAGCCATAGCCGTAGCAGCTATAGCCATAGCCATAATAGCCATAGCCGTAGCCATAGCCATAGCAGACATAGCCATAGCCAAAGCTAATGCAACCATAGTCATAGCAATAGCAGCCATAGACATAGCAGTAATAGCCATGGCCATAGCAGCCATAGCAGCCATAGCCATAGCCTTTGTAGCCACAGCCAAAGGTATTGCTGCCATAGCCATAGCCATAGTCATAGCAGCTATAGCCATTGTCATAGCAGCCATAGCCATAGCCATGGCAGCTATAGCCATACCCAAAGCAGCCTTAGCCATAGCCATAGCGGCCATAGACATAACCATAGCCACTGCCATAGCAGCCTTAGCCATAGCCAGAGCAGCCATAGCCATAGCCATAGCAGCCATAGCCATAGCCGTAGGCATAGCCATTGCCATTGCAGCATTAGCGATAGCAATAGCAGCCATAGCCACAGCCATAGCGGCCATAGCAGCCGTAGCCGTAGAAATGGTCATAGCCATACCAGCCATGGCCATAGCCATAGCAGCCATAGCCATAGCCATAGCAGCCACAGCCAAAGCTATAGCAGCCATAGTCATAGCCATAGCAGCCATAGCAGCCATAGCCATAGCCATAGCAGCCACAGCCAAAGCTATAGCAGCCATAGTCATAGCCATAGTAGCCATAGCAGCCATAGCCATAGCCATAGCCATAGCAGACGCAGCCATAGCCATAGCAGCCATAGCCATAGGCATAGCAGTCATAGCCATAGCCATAGCCATAGACGTAGCAACAATAGCCATAGCCATAGCAGCGAGAGCAGTCATAGCCATAGCCATAGTAGCCATAGCCATAGCCACAGCAGCCATAGCCATAGCCAGAGCAGCCATAGCCGTAGCCATAGCCATAGCAGACATAGCCACAGCCAAAGCTAATGCAGCCATAGTCATAGCAATAGCAGCCATAGCCATAGCCGTCATAGCCATAGCCATAGCAGCCATAGCCACTGCCATAGCAATCATAGCGATAGCCATAGCAGCCGTAGCCATAGCCAAAGCATCCATAGCCATGGCCATAGCAGCCTAAGCCATAGCCATAGCAGCCATAGACATGGCCAAATACATAGCCATTGCAGCCATAGCCATAGCCACAGCAGCCAGAGCCATAGCCATAGCAGCCATAGACATGGCCAAAGCCATAGCCATAGCAGCCATAGCTATAGCCACAGCATCCAGAGCCATAACCATAGCAGCTATAGCCATACCCAAAGCAGCCTTAGCCATAGCCATAGCAGCCATAGCCATAGCCATAGCCGTCATAGCCATAGCCATAGCAGCCATAGCCATTGCCATAGCAGTCATAGCGATAGTCATAGCAGCCGTAGCCATAGCCAAAGCACGCATAGCGATAGCCATAGCAGTCATAGCCATAGCCATAGCAGCCATGGCCATAGCCATAGCCAGAGCAGCCGTAGCCATAGCCATTGCAGCCATAGCCATAGCCGTAGCCATAGCCATTGCCATTGCAGCATTAGCGATAGCAATAGCAGGCATAGCCATAGCCATAGCAGCCATAGCCATAGTCATATCAGCCATAGCCACAGCCAAAGCATCCATTGCCATTGCCATAGCATCCATAGCCATAGCCATAGCAGCCATAGCCACAGCCATAGCAGCCATAGCCATAGCCATAGCCATAGCAGCCAGAGCCATAACCATAGAAGCAATACCCATACCCTAGGCATAGCAATAGCCATAGCCATAGCAGCCGGAGCCATAGCCGTAGCAGCTATAGCCATAGCCATAATAGCGATAGCCGTAGCCATAGCCATAGCAGACATAGCCATAGCCAAAGCTAATGCAGCCATAGTCATAGCAATAGCAGCCATAGACATAGCAGTAATAGTCATGGCCATAGCAGCCATAGCAGCCATAGCCATAGCCATTGTAGCCACAGCCAAAGGTATTGCTGCCATAGCCATAGCCATAGCCGTAGCAGCCATAGCCATGGCCACAGCAGCCTTAACCATAGCCATAGCAGCCATAGCCATAGCCATAGCAGCCATAGCCATAGCCAGAGCAGACATAGCCAAGGCCATACCCACAGCAGCCAATGCTATAGCCATAGCAGTTGTAGCCATAGCCATAGCAGCCATAGCCATAGCAGTAGTCATAGCCATTGCCATTGCAGCATTAGCGATAGCCATAGCAGGCATAGCCATAGCCATAGCGACCATAGCAGCCATAGCCGTAGCCATGGCCATAGCCGTACCAGCCATGGCCATAGCCATAGCAGCCATAGCCATAGCCATAGCAGCCACAGCCAAAGCTATAGCAGCCATAGTCATAGCCATAGCAGCCATAGCAGCCATAGCCATAGCCATAGCCATAGCAACTATAGCCATAGCCAAAGTAGCCACAGCCAAAGCTATAGCAGCGATATTCATAGCCATAGCAGCCATAGACATAGCAGCCATAGCCACAGCCACAGCAGCCAATGCCATAGCCATAGCAGTTATAGCCATAGCCATAGCAGCAATAGCCATAACCATAGCAGCCATAGCCACAGCCATAGCAGCCATAGCCATAGCCATAGCCATAGCAGCCAGAGCCATAACCATAGCAGCTATACCCATACCCTAGGCATAGCAATAGCCATAGCCATAGCAGCCGGAGCCATAGCCGTAGCAGCTATAGCCATAGCCATAATAGCCATAGCCGTAGCCATAGCCATAGCAGACATAGCCATAGCCAAAGCTAATGCAACCATAGTCATAGCAATAGCAGCCATAGACATAGCAGTAATAGCCATGGCCATAGCAGCCATAGCAGCCATAGCCATAGCCTTTGTAGCCACAGCCAAAGGTATTGCTGCCATAGCCATAGCCATAGTCATAGCAGCTATAGCCATTGTCATAGCAGCCATAGCCATAGCCATGGCAGCTATAGCCATACCCAAAGCAGCCTTAGCCATAGCCATAGCGGCCATAGACATAACCATAGCCACTGCCATAGCAGCCTTAGCCATAGCCAGAGCAGCCATAGCCATAGCCATAGCAGCCATAGCCATAGCCGTAGGCATAGCCATTGCCATTGCAGCATTAGCGATAGCAATAGCAGCCATAGCCACAGCCATAGCGGCCATAGCAGCCGTAGCCGTAGAAATGGTCATAGCCATACCAGCCATGGCCATAGCCATAGCAGCCATAGCCATAGCCATAGCAGCCACAGCCAAAGCTATAGCAGCCATAGTCATAGCCATAGCAGCCATAGCAGCCATAGCCATAGCCATAGCAGCCACAGCCAAAGCTATAGCAGCCATAGTCATAGCCATAGTAGCCATAGCAGCCATAGCCATAGCCATAGCCATAGCAGACGCAGCCATAGCCATAGCAGCCATAGCCATAGGCATAGCAGTCATAGCCATAGCCATAGCCATAGACGTAGCAACAATAGCCATAGCCATAGCAGCGAGAGCAGTCATAGCCATAGCCATAGTAGCCATAGCCATAGCCACAGCAGCCATAGCCATAGCCAGAGCAGCCATAGCCGTAGCCATAGCCATAGCAGACATAGCCACAGCCAAAGCTAATGCAGCCATAGTCATAGCAATAGCAGCCATAGCCATAGCCGTCATAGCCATAGCCATAGCAGCCATAGCCACTGCCATAGCAATCATAGCGATAGCCATAGCAGCCATAGCCATAGGCATAGCAGTCATAGCCATAGCCATAGCAGCGAGAGCAGTCATAGCCATAGCCATAGTAGCCATAGCCATAGCCACAGCAGCCATAGCCATAGCCAGAGCAGCCATAGCCGTAGCCATAGCCATAGCCAAAGCAGCCATAGCCACGGCCATAGCAGCCTTAGACATAGCCATAGCAGCCATAGACATGGCCAAAGCCATAGCCGTAGAAGCCATAGCCATAGCCATAGCAGGCAGAGCCATAGCCATAGCAGCTATAGCCATACCCAAAGCAGCCTTAGCCATAGCCATAGCAGCCATAGCCATAGCCATAGCCGTCATAGCCATAGCCATAGCAGCCATAGCCACTGCCATAGCAATCATAGCGATAGCCATAGCAGCCGTAGCCATAGCCAAAGCATCCATGGCCATGGCCATAGCAGCCTAAGCCATAGCCATAGCAGCCATAGACATGGCCAAATACATAGCCACAGCAGCCATAGCCATAGCCACAGCAGCCAGAGCCATAGCCATAGCAGCCATAGACATGGCCAAAGCCATAGCCATAACAGCCATAGCTATAGCCATAGCAGCCAGAGCCATAGCCATTGCAGCTATAGCCATACCCAAAGCAGCCTTAGCCATAGCCATAGCAGCCATAGCCATAGCCTTAGCAGCCATAGCCATAGCCACAGCAGCCAGAGCCATAGCCATAGCAGCTATAGCCATACCCGAAGCAGCCTTAGCCATGGCCATAGCGGCCATAGACATTACCATAGCCATAGCCATAGCAGCCATAGCCATAGCCATAGCAGGCATAGCGATAGCCATAGCAGCTGTAGCCATAGCCATAGCAGCCATGGCCATAGCCATAGCCAGAGCAGCCAATGCCATAGCCATAGCAGCCATAACCATAGCCAGAGCAGACATAGCCATGGCCATAGCCACAGCAGCCAATGCCATAGCCATAGCAGTTATAGCCATAGCCATAGCAGCCATAGCCATAGCAGTAGTCATAGCCATTGCCATTGCAGCATTAGCGATAGCCATAGCAGGCATAGCCATAGCCATAGCGGCCATAGCAGCCATAGCCGAAGCCATGGCCATAGCCATACCAGCCATGGCCGTAGCCAAAGCAGCCATAGCCATAGCCATAGCAGCCACAGCCAAAGCTATAGCAGCCATAGTCATAGCCATAGCAGCCATAGCAGCCATAGCCATAGCCATAGCCATAGCAACTATAGCCATAGCCAAAGTAGCCACAGCCAAAGCTATAGCAGCGATATTCATAGCCATAGCAGCCATAGACATAGCAGCCATAGCCATAGCCACAGCAGCCAATGCCATAGCCATAGCAGTTATAGCCATAGCCATAGCAGCTATAGCCATACCCGAAGCGGCCTTAGCCATGGCCATAGCGGCCATAGACATTACCATAGCCATAGCCATAGCAGCCATAGCCATAGCCATAGCAGGCATAGCGATAGCCATAGCAGCTGTAGCCATAGCCATAGCAGCCATGGCCATAGCCATAGCCAGAGCAGCCAATGCCATAGCCATAGCAGCCATAACCATAGCCAGAGCAGACATAGCCATGGCCATAGCCACAGCAGCCAATGCCATAGCCATAGCAGTTATAGCCATAGCCATAGCAGCCATAGCCATAGCAGTAGTCATAGCCATTGCCATTGCAGCATTAGCGATAGCCATAGCAGGCATAGCCATAGCCATAGCGGCCATAGCAGCCATAGCCGAAGCCATGGCCATAGCCATACCAGCCATGGCCGTAGCCAAAGCAGCCATAGCCATAGCCATAGCAGCCACAGCCAAATCTATACAAGCCATAGTCATAGCCATAGCAGCCACAGCAAAAGCTATAGCAGCGATAGTCATAGCCATAGCAGCCATAGCAGCCATAGCCATAGCCATAGCCATAGCAGACGCAGACATAGCCAGAGCAGGCACAGCCATAGCCATAGCCAGAGCAGCCAATGCCATAGCCATAGCAGTTATAGCCATAACCGTAGCAGCCATACGCATAGCTATACCAGCCATAGACGTAGCAGCCATAGCCATAGACATAGCCATAGCAGCCATAGCCATAGCCAGAGCAGACATAGCCATAGCCATAGCCACAGCAGCCAATGCCATAGCCATAGCGGTTATAGCCATAGCCGTAGCAGCCATTGGCATAGCTATACCAGCCACAGAGATAGCGGCAGTAGCAGCCATAGCCGTTGTCATAGCCATAGCCACAGCAGCCTTAGCCATAGCCATAGCGGCCATAGACATGACCATAACCATAGCCATCGCAGCCATAGCCATAGCCATAGCAGCCAGACCCATAGCCACAACAGCTATAGCCATACCCAAAGCAGCCATAGCCATAGCCATAGCAGCCATAGCCATAGCCATAGCAGCCAGAGCCATAGCCATAGCAGCCATAGCCATAGCCATAGCAGATATAGCCATACCCCAAGCAGCCATAGACATAGCCATAGCCATAGCCGTAGCAACAATAGCCATAGCCATAGCAGCGGGAGCAGTCATAGCCATAGCCATAGCCATAGCCAAAGCAGTCATAGCCATGGCCATAGCAGTCATAGCCATTGCCATAGCAGCCAGAGCCATAGCCATAGCAGCTATAGCCATAACCATAGTAGCCATAGCCATAGCCATAGCCATAGCAGCCAGAGCCATAGCCATAGCAGCTATAGCCATACCCAAAGCAGCCTTAGCCATAGCCATAGCGGCCATAGACATAACCATAGCCACTGCCATAGCAGCCTTAGCCATAGCCATAGCAGCCAGAGCCATAGCCATAGCAGCTATAGCCATACCCAAAGCAGCCATAGCCATAGCCATAGCAGCCATAGCCATAGCCATAGCAGCCAGAGGCATAGCCATAGCCACAGCAGCCAATGCTATAGCCATAGCAGATATAGCCATACCCAAAGCAGCCAGCGCCATAGCCATAGCAGCTATAGCCATACCCAAAGCAGCCATAGCCATAGCCATAGCAGTCATAGCGATAGCCATAGCAGCCGTAGCCATAGCCATAGCATCCATAGCCACAGCCATAGCAGCCATAGGCATAGCTATAGGAGTCATAGCCGTAGCAATACCACGCATAGCGGTAGCCATAGCAGCCTAGCCATTGTCATAGCAGGCATAGCCATAGCCATAGTCATAGCAGCCATAGCCAAAGCAATAGCAGCGTTAGTCATAGCCATAGCAGCCATAGCAGCCATAGCCGTAGCCATAGCAGCAATAGCCATAGCCATAGCAGCCATAGCAGCCATAGCCATAGCCATAGCCATAGCGGACGCAGCCATAGCCACAGCCACAGCAGCCATAGCCATAGCCATAGCAGCCATAGACATAGCCACAGCCATTGCAGCCACAGCCACAGCCATAGCAGCAATATCCATAGCCATAGCAGCCACAGCAAAAGCTATGGCAGCGATAGTCATAGCCATAGCAGCCATAGCAGCCATAGCCATAGCCATAGCCATAGCAGACGCAGCCATAGCCACAGCCACAGCAGCCATAGCCATAGCCATAGCAGCCATAGCCATAGCCATAGCAGCCATAGCCATAGCCATAGCAGCCATGGCCATAGCCATAGCCAGAGCAGCCATAGCCATAGCCATAGCAGCCATAGCCATAGCAGCCATAGCCATAGCCGTAGGCATAGCCATTGCCATTGCAGCATTAGCGATAGCAATAGCAGCCATAGCCACAGCCATAGCGGCCATAGCAGCCGTAGCCGTAGCCATGGCCATAGCCATACCAGCCATGGCCATAGCCACAGCAGCCATAGCCATAGCCATAGCAGCCACAGCCAAAGCTATAGCAGCCATAGTCATAGCCATAGCAGCCATAGCAGCCATAGCCATAGCCATAGCAGCCACAGCCAAAGCTATTGCAGCCATAGTCATAGCCATAGCAGCCATAGCAGCCATAGCCATAGCCATAGCCATAGCAGACGCAGCCATAGCCAGAGCAGGCATAGCTATAGCCATAGCCAGAGCAGCCAAAGCCATAGCCATAGCAGTTATAGCCATAACCGTAGCAGCCATACGCATAGCTATACCAGCCATAGACGTAGCAGCCATAGCCATAGACATAGCCATAGGAGCCATAGCCATAGCCAGAGCAGACATAGCCATGGCCATAGCAGCCATAGACATGGCCAAAGCCATAGCCATAGCAGCCATAGCCATAGCCATAGCTGCCAGAGCCATAGCCATAGCAGCTATAGCCATACCCAAAGCAGCCTTAGCCATAGCCATAGCGGCCATAGACATGACCATAACCATAGCCATAGCTGCCATAGCCATAGCCATAGCAGCCAGAGCCATAGCCACAGCAGCTATAGCCATACCCAAAGCAGCCATAGTCATAGCCATAGCAGCCATAGCCATAGCCATAGCAGCCAGAGCCATAGCCATAGCCACAGCAGCCAATGCTATAGCCATAGCAGTTATAGCCATAGTCGTAGCAGCCGTAGGCATAGCTATACCGGCCACAGACATAGCGACAGTAGCAGCCATAGCCGTAGTCATAGCCATAGCCACAGCAGCCATAGCCATAGCCAGAGCAGCCATGGACACAGTCATAGCCATCGCCAAAGCAGCCATAGCCATGGCCATAGCAGTCATGGCCATAGCCATAGCCATAGCCGTAGCAACAATAGCCATAGCCATAGCAGCGTGAGCAGTCATAGCCATAGCCATAGCAGCCATAGCCACAGCTGCCATAGACATAGCCAGAGCAGCCATAGCCGTAGCCATAGCCATAGCCAAAGCATCCATAGCCATAGCCATAGCAGCCTTGGCCATAGCCATAGCAGCCATAGCCATAGCAATAGCACTCATAGCGATAGCAATAGCAGGCATAGCCATAGCCATAGCGGCCATAGCAGCCATAGCCGCAGCCATGGCCATAGCCATACCAGCCATTGCCATAGCCATAGCAGTCATAGCCATAGCCATAGCAGTTATAGCCATAGCCGTAGCAGCCATAGGCATAGCTATACCAGCCATAGACATAGCAGCCATTGCCATGGACAATGCAGCCATAGCCATAGCCATAGCAGCCGTAGTCATAGCCATAGCCATAGCAGCCATAGACATTGCCATAGCCACAGAAGCCAATGTCATAGAAATAGCAGTTATAGCCATAGCCGTAGCAGCCATAGGCATAGCTATACCAGCCATAAACGCAGCAGCCATTGCCATAGCCATAGGAGCCATAGCTATATCCATAGCAGCAATAGCCACAGCCATAGCAGCCAGAGCCATAGCCATAGCAGCTATAGCCATACCCAAAGCAGCCATAGTCATAGCCATAGCAGCCATAGACATAGCAGTAATAGCCATGGCCATAGCAGCCATAGCCATAGCCATAGACATAGCCATAGCCATAGTCATAGCAGCCGTAGCCATAGCAGCCAGAGCCATAGCCATAGCCACAGCAGCCAATGCTGTAGCCATAGCAGCTATAGCCATAGCAAGAGCAGCCATAGCCATAGCCATAGCAGCCATAGCCATAGCCGTACCCATAGCCATTGCCATAGCAGCAATAGCGATAGCCATAGCAGGCATAGCCATAGCCATAGCGGCCATAGCATCCATAGCCCTAGCCACGGCCATAGCCATACCAGCCATAGCCATAGCCAGAGCAGCCATAGCCATAGCTATACCAGCCACAGACATAGCAGCCATAGCAATAGCCATAGCAGCCATAGCCATAGCCATAGCCGTCATAGCCATAGCCATAGCAGGCATAGCCATAGCCATAGCAGCCATTGTCATAGCCATAGTAGCCATAGCCATAGCCAGAGCAGCCATAGCCATAGCCATAGCAGCCATAGCCATAGCCATAGCAGCCAGAGCCATAGCCATAGCAGCCATAGCCATAGCCATAGCAGATATAGCCATACCCCAAGCAGCCATAGACATAGCCATAGCCATAGCCGTAGCAACAATAGCCATAGCCATAGCAGCGGGAGCAGTCATAGCCATAGCCATAGCCATAGCCAAAGCAGCCATAGCCATGGCCATAGCAGTCATAGCCATTGCCATAGCAGCCAGAGCCATAGCCATAGCAGCTATAGCCATAACCATAGTAGCCATAGCCATAGCCATAGCCACAGCAGCCAGAGCCATAGCCATAGCAGCTATAGCCATACCCAAAGCAGCCTTAGCCATAGCCATAGCGGCCATAGACATAACCATAGCCACTGCCATAGCAGCCTTAGCCATAGCCATAGCAGCCAGAGCCATAGCCATAGCAGCTATAGCCATACCCAAAGCAGCCATAGCCATAGCCATAGCAGCCATAGCCATAGCCATAGCAGCCAGAGGCATAGCCATAGCCACAGCAGCCAATGCTGTAGCCATAGCAGCTATAGCCATACCCAAAGCAGCCAGCGCCATAGCCATAGCAGCTATAGCCATACCCAAAGCAGCCATAGCCATAGCCATAGCAGTCATAGCGATAGCCATAGCAGCCGTAGCCATAGCCATAGCATCCATAGCCACAGCCATAGCAGCCATAGGCATAGCTATAGGAGTCATAGCCGTAGCAATACCACGCATAGCGATAGCCATAGCAGCCTAGCCATAGCCATAGCAGGCATAGCCATAGCCATAGTCATAGCAGCCATAGCCAAAGCTATAGCAGCGTTAGTCATAGCCATAGCAGCCATAGCAGCCTTAGCCGTAGCCATAGCAGCAATAGCCATAGCCATAGCAGCCATAGCAGCCATAGCCATAGCCATAGCCATAGCGGACGCAGCCATAGCCACAGCCACAGCAGCCATAGCCATAGCCATAGCAGCCATAGACATAGCCACAGCCATTGCAGCCACAGCCACAGCCATAGCAGCAATATCCATAGCCATAGCAGCCACAGCAAAAGCTATGGCAGCGATAGTCATAGCCATAGCAGCCATAGCAGCCATAGCCATAGCCATAGCCATAGCAGACGCAGCCATAGCCACAGCCACAGCAGCCATAGCCATAGCCATAGCAGCCATAGCCATAGCCATAGCCATAGCAGCCATAGCCATAGCCATAGCAGCCATGGCCATAGCCATAGCCAGAGCAGCCATAGCCATAGCCATAGCAGCCATAGCCATAGCCGTAGGCATAGCCATTGCCATTGCAGCATTAGCGATAGCAATAGCAGCCATAGCCACAGCCATAGCGGCCATAGCAGCCGTAGCCGTAGCCATGGCCATAGCCATACCAGCCATGGCCATAGCCATAGCAGCCATAGCCATAGCAATAGCAGCCACAGCCAAAGCTATAGCAGCCATAGTCATAGCCATAGCAGCCATAGCAGCCATAGCCATAGCCATAGCAGCCACAGTCAAAGCTATAGCAGCCATAGTCATAGCCATAGCAGCCATAGCAGCCATAGCCATAGCCATAGCCATAGCAGACGCAGCCATAGCCAGAGCAGGCATAGCTATAGCCATAGCCAGAGCAGCCAATGCCATAGCCATAGCAGTTATAGCCATAACCGTAGCAGCCATACGCATAGCTATACCAGCCATAGACGTAGCAGCCATAGCCATAGACATAGCCATAGGAGCCATAGCCATAGCCAGAGCAGACATAGCCATAGCCATAGCCACAGCAGCCAATGCCATAGCCATAGCAGTTATAGCCATAGCCGTAGTAGCCATGGGCATAGCTATACCAGCCACAGACATAGCGGCAGTAGCAGACATAGCCGTTGTCATAGCCATAGCCACAGCAGCCATAGCCATAGCCAGAGCAGCCATAGCCACAGCCATAGCCATAGCCAAAGCAGCCATAGCCATGGATATAGCAGCCATAGCCATTGCCATAGCAGTCATGGACATAGCAATAGCCATAGCCGTAGCAACAATAGCCATAGCCATAGCAGCGAGAGCAGTCATAGCCATAGCCAAAGCAGCCATAGCCATGGTCATAGCAGCCTTAGCCATACCCATTGCAGCCATAGACATGGCCAAAGCCATAGCCATAGCAGCCAATGCCATAGCCATAGCAGCTATAGCCATACCCAAAGCAGCCATAGCCATAGCCATAGCAGCCGTAGCCATAGCCATAGCAGCCAGAGGCATAGCCATAGCAGCTGTAGCCATACCCAAAGCAGCCCTAGACATAGCCATAGCGGCCATAGACATGACCATAGCCATAGCCATAGCAGCCATAGCCATAGCCATAGCAGCCAAAGCCATAGCCACAGCAGGTATAGCCATACCCAAAGCAGCCATAGCCATAGCCAAAGCAGCCATAGACATAGCCATAGCCACAGCAGCCAATGCCATAGCCATAGCAGTTGTAGCCATAGCCGTAGCATCCATAGGCATAGCTATACCAGCCACAGACATAGCGGCAGTAGCAGCCATAGCCGTAGTCATAGCCATAGCCACAGCAGCCATAGCCATAGCCAGAGCAGCCATGGCCATAGCCATAGCCATAGCCATAGCCATGGCCATAGCCGTAGCAACAATAGCCATAGCCATAGCAGCGTGAGCAGTCATATCCATAGCCATAGTAGCCATAGCCGTAGCCATAGCCATAGCCATAGCAGCCATAACCATAGCCGTAGCCATAGCCATTGCCATTGCAGCATTAGCGATAGCAATAGCAGGCATAGCCATAGCCATAGCGGCCATAGCAGCCATAGCCGCAGCCATGGCCATAGCCATACCAGCCATAGCCACAGCCACAGCTGCCATAGACATAGCCAGAGCAGCCATAGCCGTAGCCATAGCCATAGCCAAAGCATCCATAGCCATGGCCATAGCAGCCTTGGCCATAGCCATAGCAGCCATAGACATGGCCAAATCCATAGCCATAGCAGCCATAGCCATAGTCATAGCAGCCATGGCCATAGCCATACCAGCCATAGCAGCCATAGCCATAGCCATAGCCATAGCGGACGCAGCCATAGCCACAGCCACAGCAGCCATAGCCATAGCCATAGCAGCCATAGACATAGCCACAGCCATTGCAGCCACAGCCACAGCCATAGCAGCAATATCCATAGCCATAGCAGCCACAGCAAAAGCTATGGAAGCGATAGTCATAGCCATAGCAGCCATAGCAGCCATAGCCATAGCCATAGCCATAGCAGACGCAGCCATAGCCATAGCAGGCATAGCCATAGCCATAGTCATAGCAGCCATAGCCAAAGCTATAGCAGCGTTATTCATAGCCATAGCAGCCATAGCAGCCATAGCCGTAGCCATAGCAGCAATAGCCATAGCCATAGCAGCCATAGCAGCCATAGCCATAGCCATAGCCATAGCGGACGCAGCCATAGCCACAGCCACAGCAGCCATAGCCATAGCCATAGCAGCCATAGACATAGCCACAGCCATTGCAGCCACAGCAACAGCCATAGCAGCAATATCCATAGCCATAGCAGCCACAGCAAAAGCTATGGCAGCGATAGTCATAGCCATAGCAGCCATAGCAGCCATAGCCATAGCCATAGCCATAGCAGACGCAGCCATAGCCACAGCCACAGCAGCCATAGCCATAGCCATAGCAGCCATAGCCATAGCCATAGCAGCCACAGCCAAAGCTATAGCAGCCAGAGCCATAGCCACAGCAGCTATAGCCATACCCAAAGCAGCCATAATCATAGCCATAGCAGCCATAGCCATAGCCATAGCAGCCAGAGCCATAGCCATAGCCACAGCAGCCAATGCTATAGCCATAGCAGATATAGCCATAGTCGTAGCAGCCGTAGGCATAGCTATACCGGCCACAGACATAGCGACAGTAGCAGCCATAGCCGTAGTCATAGCCATAGCCACAGCAGCCATAGCCATAGCCAGAGCACCCATGGACACAGTCATAGCCATCGCCAAAGCAGCCATAGCCATGGCCATAGCAGTCATGGCCATAGCCATAGCCATAGCCGTAGCAACAATAGCCATAGCCATAGCAGCGTGAGCAGTCATAGCCATAGCCATAGCAGCCATAGCCACAGCCACAGCTGCCATAGACGTAGCCAGAGCAGCCATAGCCGTAGCCATAGCCATAGCCAAAGCATCCATAGCCATGGCCATAGCAGCCTTGGCCATAGCCATAGCAGCCATAGCCATAGCCATAGCACTCATAGCGATAGCCATAGCAGCCATAGCCATAGCCATAGCAGCCGTGGCCATAGCCATAGCCATAGCACGCATAGCGATAGGCATAGCAGCCATAGCCATAGCCATAGCAGCCATGGCCATAGCCATAGCCAGAGCAGCCATAGCCATAGCCATAGCAACCATAGCCATAGCCGTAGCCATAGCCATTGCCATTGCAGCATTAGCGATAGCAATAGCAGGCATAGCCATAGCCATAGCGGCCATAGCAGCCATAGCCTCAGCCATGGCCATAGCCATACCAGCCATGGCCATAGGCATAGCAGTCATAGCCATAGCCATAGCAGCCATAGACATTGCCATAGCCACAGGAGCCAATGTCATAGAAATAGCAGTTATAGCCATAGCCGGAGCAGCCATAGGCATAGCTATACCAGCCATAGGCATAGCAGGCATAGCCATAGCCATAGCAGCCATTGTCATAGCCATAGCCATAGCGAGAGCAGCCAATGCCATAGCCATAGCAGTTATAGCCATAGCCGTACCAGCCATACGCATAGCTATACCAGCCATAAACGCAGCAGCCATTGCCATAGCCATAGGAGCCATAGCCATAGCCATAGCCACAGCAGCCAATGCTGTAGCCATAGCAGCTATAGCCATAGCAAGAGCAGCCATAGCCATAGCCATAGCAGCCATAGCCATAGCCGTACCCATAGCCATTGCCATAGCAGCAATAGCATAGCCATAGCAGGCATATCCATAGCCATGGCGGCCATAGCATCCATAGCCCTAGCCATGGCCATAGCCATACCAGCCATAGCCATAGCCAGAGCAGCCATAGCCATAGCTATACCAGCCACAGACATAGCAGCCATAGCAATAGCCATAGCAGCCATAGCCATAGCCATAGCCGACATAGCCATAGCCATAGCAGCCATAGCCATAGCCACAGCCATTGCAGCCACAGCAACAGCCATAGCAGCAATAGCCATAGCCATAGTAGCCACAGTCAAAGCTATAGCAGCGATAGTCATAGCCATAGCAGCCATAGCAGCCATAGCCATAGCCATAGCCATAGCCATAGCAGCAATAGCCATAGCCATAGCAGCCATAGCAGCCATAGCCATAGCCATAGCCATAGCAGACGCAGCCATAGCCACAGCCACAGCAGCCATAGCCATAGCCATAGCAGCCATAGCCATAGCCATAGCGGCCATAGCGGCCATAGCCGTAGCCATAACCACAGCCATAGCGGCCATAGCAGCCATGGCCATAGCCATAGACATCGCAGCCATAGCAGCCATAGCGATAGCCATGGCAGCCATAGCGATAGCCATAGCAGCCGTAGCCATAGCCATAGCAGCCATAGCCATAGCCATAGCAGCAATAGCCATAGCCATACCAGCCCTAGCAGCCATAGCCATAGCCATAGCAGCCATAGCCATAGTCATATCAGCCATAGCCACAGCCAAAGCATCCATAGCCATTGCCATAGCATCCATAGCCATAGCCATAGCAGCCATAGCCACAGCCATAGCAGCCATAGCCATAGCCATAGCCATAGCCATAGCAGACATAGCCATAGCCAAGGCTAATGCAGCCATAGTCATAGCCATAGCAGCCATAGCCATGACCATAGCAGCTATAGCCACAGCCATAGCAGCCATAGCCATAGCCATAGCCATAGCAGCCAGAGCCATAACCATAGCAGCTATATCCATACCCAGGCATAGCAATAGCCATAGCCATAGCAGCCGGAGCCATAACCATAGCAGCTATAGCCATAGCCATAATAGCCATAGCCATAGCCATAGCCATAGCAGACATAGCCATAGCAGACATAGCCATAGCCAAAGCTAATGCAGCCATAGTCGTAGCCATAGCAGCCATAGACATAGCCATTGTAGCCACAGCCAAAGCTATTGCTGCCAAAGCCATAGCCATAGTCATAGCAGCCATAGCCATAGCCATAGCAGCCATAGCCATAGCCATAGCCATAGCCACAGCAATAGCCATAGCCAAAGCAGCCATAGCCATGGCCATAGCAGTCATAGCCATTGCCATAGCAGCCAGAGCCATGGCCATAGCAGCTATAGCCATAACCATAGTAGCCATAGCCATAGCCATAGCCATAGCAGCCAGAGCCATAGCCATAGCAGCTATAGCCATACCCAAAGCAGCATTAGCCATAGCCATAGCGGCCATAGACATGACCATAGCCACTGCAACAGCAGCGTTAGCCATATCCATAGCAGCCAGAGCCATAGCCACAGCAGCCATAGCCATAGCCAGAGCAGCCATAGCCACAGCCATAGCCATAGCCAAAGCAGCCATAGCCATGGCCATAGCAGCCATAGACATGGCCAAAGCCATAGCCATAGCAGCCATAGCCATAGCCTTAGCTGCCAGAGCCATAGCCATAGCAGCTATAGCCATACCCAAAGCAGCCTTAGCCATAGCCATAGCGGCCATAGACATGACCATAACCATAGCCATAGCAGCCATAGCCATAGCCATAGCAGCCAGAGCCATAGCCACAGCAGCTATAGCCATACCCAAAGCAGCCATAGTCATAGCCATAGCAGCCATAGCCATAGCCATAGCAGCCAGAGCCATAGCCATAGCCACAGCAGCCAATGCTATAGCCATAGCAGTTATAGCCATAGTCGTAGCAGCCGTAGGCATAGCTATACCGGCCACAGACATAGCGACAGTAGCAGCCATAGCCGTAGTCATAGCCATAGCCACAGCAGCCATAGCCATAGCCAGAGCACCCATGGACACAGTCATAGCCATCGCCCAAGCAGCCATAGCCATGGCCATAGCAGTCATGGCCATAGCCATAGCCATAGCCGTAGCAACAATAGCCATAGCCATAGCAGCGTGAGCAGTCATAGCCATAGCCATAGCAGCCATAGCCACAGCCACAGCTGCCATAGACATAGCCAGAGCAGACATAGCCGTAGCCATAGCCATAGCCAAAGCATCCATAGCCATGGCCATAGCAGCCTTGGCCATAGCCATAGCAGCCATAGCCATAGCCATAGCACTCATAGCGATAGCCATAGCAGCCATAGCCATAGCCATAGCAGCCGTGGCCATAGCCATAGCCATAGCACGCATAGCGATAGGCATAGCAGCCATAGCCATAGCCATAGCAGCCATGGCCATAGCCATAGCCAGAGCAGCCATAGCCACAGCCAAAGCATCCATAGCCATTGCCATAGCATCCATAGCCATAGCCATAGCAGCCATAGCCACAGCCATAGCAGCCATAGCCATAGCCATAGCCATAGCCATAGCAGACATAGCCATAGCCAAGGCTAATGCAGCCATAGTGGTAGCCATAGCAGCCATAGCCATGACCATAGCAGCTATAGCCACAGCCATAGCAGCCATAGCCATAGCCATAGCCATAGCAGCCAGAGCCATAACCATAGCAGCTTTATCCATACCCAGGCATAGCAATAGCCATAGCCATAGCAGCCGGAGCCATAACCATAGCAGCTATAGCCATAGCCATAATAGCCATAGCCATAGCCATAGCCATAGCAGACATAGCCATAGCAGACATAGCCATAGCCAAAGCTAATGCAGCCATAGTCGTAGCCATAGCAGCCATAGACATAGCCATTGTAGTCACAGCCAAAGCTATTGCTGCCATAGCCATAGCCATAGTCATAGCAGCCATAGCCATAGCCATAGCAGCCATAGCCATAGCCATAGCCATAGCCACAGCCATAGCCATAGCCAAAGCAGCCATAGCCATGGCCATAGCAGTCATAGCCATTGCCATAGCAGCCAGAGCCATGGCCATAGCAGCTATAGCCATAACCATAGTAGCCATAGCCATAGCCATAGCCATAGCAGCCAGAGCCATAGCCATAGCAGCTATAGCCATACCCAAAGCAGCCTTAGCCATAGCCATAGCGGCCATAGACATGACCATAGCCACTGCAACAGCAGCGTTAGCCATATCCATAGCAGCCAGAGCCATAGCCATAGCAGCTATAGCCATACCCAAAGCAGCCATAGCCATAGCCATAGCAGCCATAGCCATAGCCATAGCAGCCAGAGGCATAGCCATAGCAGCTATAGCCATACCCAAAGCAGCCTTAGACATAGCCATAGCGGCCATAGACATGACCATAGCCATAGCCATAGCAGCCATAGCCATAGCCATAGCAGCCAAAGCCATAGCCACAGCAGCTATAGCCATGCCCAAAGCAGCCATAGCCATAGCCAAAGCAGCCATAGACATAGCTATACCAGCCACAGACATAGCGGCAGTAGCAGCCATAGCCGTAGTCATAGCCATAGCCACAGTAGCCATAGTCATAGCCACAGCAGCCATAGCCAAAGCCAGAGCAGCCATAGCCGTAGCCATAACCATAGCCAAAGCATCCATAGCCATGGCCATAGCAGCCTTATCCATAGCCATAGCAGCCATAGACATGGCCAAAGCCACAGCCATAGCAGCCATAGCCATAGTCATAGCAGCCATGGCCATAGCCATAGTAGCCATAGCCATAGCCATAGCAGCCATAGCATTAGCCACAGCAGCCATAGCCATAGCCACAGCCATTGCAGCCACAGCCACAGCCATAGCAGCAATAGCCATAGCCATAGTAGCCACAGCCAAAGCTATAGCAGCGATAGTCATAGCCATAGCAGCCATAGCAGCCATAGCCATAGCCATAGCCATAGCCATAGCAGCAATAGCCATAGCCATAGCAGCAATAGCCATAGCCATAGCAGCCATAGCAGCCATAGCCATAGCCATAGCCATAGCAGACGCAGCCATAGCCACAGCCACAGCAGCCATAGCCATAGCCATAGCATCCATAGCCATAGCCATAGCAGCCAGAGCCATAACCATAGCAGCTATATCCATACCCAGGCATAGCAATATCCATAGCCATAGCAGCCGGAGCCATAGCCATAGCAGCTACAGCCATAGCCATAATAGCCATAGCCATAGCCATAGCCATAGCCATAGCAGACATAGCCATAGCCAAGGCTAATGCAGCCATAGTCATAGCCATAGCAGCCATAGCCATGACCATAGCAGCTATAGCCACAGCCATAGCAGCCATAGCCATAGCCACAGCCATAGCAGCCAGAGCCATAACCATAGCAGCTATATCCATACCCAGGCATAGCAATAGCCATAGCCATAGCAGCCGGAGCCATAGCCATAGCAGCTATAGCCATAGTCATAATAGCCATAGCCATAGCCATAGCCATAGCAGACATAGCCATAGCAGACATAGCCATAGCAGACATAGCCATAGCCAAAGCTAATGCAGCCATAGTCGTCGCCATAGCAGCCATAAACATAGTAGTAATAGCCATGTCCATAGCAGCCATAGCAGCCATAGCCATAGCCATTGTAGCCACAGCCAAAGCTATTGCTGCCATAGCCATAGCCATAGTCATAGCAGCCATAGCCATAGCCATAGCAGCCATAGCCATAGCCATAGCCATAGCCACAGCCATAGCCATGGCCATAGCAGTCATAGCCATTGCCATAGCAGCCAGAGGCATGGCCATAGCAGCTATAGCCATACCCAAAGCAGCCTTAGACATAGCCATAGCGGCCATTGACATGACCATAGCCATAGCCATAGCAGCCATAGCCATAGCCATAGCCATAGCAGACATAGCCACAGCCAAAGCTAATGCAGCCATAGTCATAGCCATAGCAGCCATAGACATAGCAGTAATAGCCATGGCCATAGCAACCATAGCAGCCACAGCCATAGCCATTGTAGCCAAAGCCAAAGCTGTTGCTGCCATAGCCATCGCCATAGTCACAGCAGCCGTATCCATAGCCATAGCAGCCATAGCCGTAGTCATAGCAGCCATAGCCATAGCCATAGCCGTAGCCGTGGCAACAATAGCCATAGCCATAGCAGCCAGAGCAGTCATAGCCATAGCCATAGTAGCCATAGCCGTAGCCACAGCAGCCATGGGCATAGCCATAGCCATAGTAGCCATAGCCACAGCCATAGCAGCCATAGCAATAGCCGTAACCATAGTAGCCATAGCCATAGCCATAGCCATTGTAGCCACAGCCAAAGCTATTGCAGCCATAGCCATAGACATAGCAGCCATAGCCATATCCATAGCCGTCATAGCGATATCCATAGCAGCCGTAGCCATAGCCATAGCAGACATAGCCATAGCCCTAGCAGCCACGGCCATAGCCATAGCCAGAGCAGCCATAGCCATAGCCATAGCAGCCATAGCCATAGCCATAGCAGCTATAGCCGTACCCAAAACAGCCATAGCCATTGCCATAGCAGCCAGAGCCATAGCCATAGCAGCTATGGCCATAACCATAGTAGCCATAGCCATAGCCATAGCCATAGCAGCCATAGCAGCCATAGCCATAGCCATAGCAGCCATAACCATAGCCATAGCACGCATAGCGATAGCCATAGCAGTCATAGCCATAGCCATAGCAGCCATGGCCATAGCCACAGCCAGAGCAGCCGTAGCCATAGCCATTGCAGACATAGCCATAGCCGTAGCCATAGCCATTGCCATTGCAGCATTAGCGATAGCAATAGCAGGCATAGCCATAGCCATAGCGGCAATAGCAGCCATAGCCGTAGCCATGGCCATAGCCATACCAGCCATGGCCATAGCCATAGCAGCCATAGCCATAGCCATAGCAGCCACAGCCAAAGCTATAGCAGCCATAGTCATAGCCATAGCAGCCATAGCAGCCATAGCCATTGCCATAGCCATAGCACCTATAGCCATAGCCAAAGTACCCACAGCCAAAGCTATAGCAGCGACATTCATAGCCATAGCAGCCATAGCAGACATAGCCATAGCCATAGCCATAGCAGCCATAGCCATAGCCACAGTCATAGCAGCCATAGCCATAGCCATAGCAGCCATAGCCGTAGCCATAGCCATAGAAGACATAGCCACAGCCATAGCCTTAGCTGCAATAGCCATAGCCATAGCAGCCATAGCAGCCATAGCCATAGCCATAGCAGCCATAGCCATTGCCATAGCAGCCGTGGCCATAGCCATAGCCAGAGCAGCCATAGCCGTAGCCATAGCAGCCATAACCATAGCCGTAGCCATAGCCATTGCCATAGCAGCAATAGCCATAACCATAGTAGCCATAGCGATAGCCTTAGCCATAGTAGCCACAACAAGAGCTATTGCAGCCATAGCCATAGCCATAGCAGCCATAGCCATAGCCATAGCAGCTATAGCCATAACCATAGTAGCTATAGCCATAGCCATAGCCATAGCAGCCGTAGCAGCCATAGCCATAGCCACAGCAGTCACAGCCATAGGCATAGCAGCCGTAGCCATAGCCATAGCAGCCATTGTCATAGTCATAGCCATAGCCAGAGCAGCCAATGTCATAGCCATAGCAGTTATAGCCATAGCCGTAGCAGCCATACGCGTAGCTATACCAGCCATAGACGTAGCAGCCATAGCCATAGACATAGCCATAGCAGCCATAGCCATAGCCAGAGCAGACATAGCCATAGCCATTGCCACAGCAGTTAATGCCATAGCCATAGCAGCTTTAGCCATAGCCATAGCAGCCATAGGCATAGCTATACCAGCCATAGACATAGCAGCCATTGCAATGGACATTGCAGCCATAGCCATAGCCATAGCAGCCGTAGCCATAGACATAGCCATAGCAGCCACAGCTATATCCATAGCAGACATAGCCATAGCCATAGCCATAGCAGCCATAGACATAGCCATAGCCACAGCAGCCAATGCCATAG
This sequence comes from Calliopsis andreniformis, assembly GCF_051401765.1. Lineage (NCBI taxonomy): Eukaryota > Metazoa > Arthropoda > Insecta > Hymenoptera > Andrenidae > Calliopsis > Calliopsis andreniformis. Next base: position 210,124 of record NW_027480495.1, read on the forward strand.
CCATAGCAGTTATAGCCATAGCCGTAGCAATCATAGGCATAGCTATACCAGCCACAGATATAGCAGCCATAGCCATAGCCATAGCAGGCATAGTCATAGCCATAGCCATAGCCATAGGAGCAATAGTCATAGCCACAGCAGGCCTAGCAGCCATAGCCGTAGCCATAGCAGCCATAGTCATTGCCATAGCCATAGCCATAGCAGCAATAGTCATAGCCATAGCAGCCCTAGCAGCCATAGCCATAGCCATAGCAGCCATAGCCATAGTCATATCAGCCATAGCCACAGCCAAAGCATCCATAGCCATTGCCATAGCATCCATAGCCATAGCCTAAGCAGCCATAGCCACAGCCATAGCAGCCATAGCAATAGCCATAGCCATAGCAGCCAGAGCCATAACCATAGCAGCTATACCCATACCCTAGGCATAGCAATAGCCATAGCCATAGCAGCCGGAGCCATAGCCATAGCAGCTATAGCCATAGCCATAATAGCCATAGCCGTAGCCATAGCCATAGCAGACATAGCCATAGCCAAAGCTAATGCAGCCATAGTCATAGCAATAGCAGCCATAGCCATAGCAGTAATAGCCATGGCCATAGCAGCCATAGCAGCCATAGCCATAGCCATTGTAGCCACAGCCAAAGGTATGGCTGCCATAGCCATAGCCATAGTCATAGCAGCCATAGCCATTGTCATAGCAGCCATAGCCATAGCCATAGCAGACATAGCCATAGGCATAGCAGTCATAGCCATAGCCGTAGCCATAGCCATAGTAGCCATAGCCATAGCCACAGCAGCCATAGCCATAGCCAGAGCAGCCATAGCCGTAGCCATAGCGATAGCCAAAGCAGCCATAGCCATGGCCATAGCAGCCTTAGGCATAGCCATAGCAGCCATAGCCATAGCCATAGCAGCCATAGCCATAGCCATAGCCATAGCCGTAGCAACAATAGCCATAGCCATAGCAGCGGGAGCAGTCATAGCCATAGCCAGAGCCATAGCCAAAGCAGCCATAGCCATGGCCATAGCAGTCATAGCCATTGCCATAGCAGCCAGAGCCATGGCCATAGCAGCTATAGCCATAACCATAGTAGCCATAGCCATAGCCATAGCCATAGCAGCCAGAGCCATAGCCATAGCAGCTATAGCCATACCCAAAGCAGCCATAGCCATAGCCATAGCAGCCATAGCCATAGCCATAGCAGCCAGAGGCATGGCCATAGCAGCTATAGCCATACCCAAAGCAGCCTTAGACATAGCCATAGCGGCCATAGACATGACCATAGCCATAGCCATAGCAGCCATAGCCATAGCCATAGCAGCCAAAGCCATAGCCACAGCAGCTATAGCCATACCCAAAGCAGCCATAGCCATAGCCAAAGCAGCCATAGACATAGCCATAGCAGCTATAGCCATACCCAAAGCAGCCTTAGCCATAGCCATAGCGGCCATAGACATGACCATAGCCACTGCCACAGCAGCCTTAGCCATATCCATAGCAGCCAGAGCCATAGCCATAGCAGCTATAGCCATACCCAAAGCAGCCATAGCCATAGCCATAGCAGCCATAGCCATAGCCATAGCAGCCAGAGGCATGGCCATAGCAGCTATAGCCATACCCAAAGCAGCCTTAGACATAGCCATAGCGGCCATAGACATGACCATAGCCATAGCCATAGCAGCCATAGCCATAGCCATAGCAGCCAAAGCCATAGCCACAGCAGCTATAGCCATACCCAAAGCAGCCATAGCCATAGCCAAAGCAGCCATAGACATAGCCATAGCCACAGCAGCCAATGCCATAGCCATAGCAGTTGTAGCCATAGCCGTAGCAGCCATAGGCATAGCTATACCAGCCACAGACATAGCGGCAGTAGCAGCCATAGCCGTAGTCATAGCCATAGCCACAGCAGCCATAGCCATAGCCAGAGCAGCCATGGCCATAGCCATAGCCATAGCCATTGCCGTAGCAACAATAGCCATAGTCACAGCAGCGAGAGCAGTCATAGCCATAGCCACAGTAGCCATAGTCATAGCCACAGCAGCCATAGCCAAAGCCAGAGCAGCCATAGCCGTAGCCATAGCCATAGCCAAAGCATCCATAGCCATGGCCATAGCAGCCTTATCCATAGCCATAGCAGCCATAGACATGGCCAAAGCCACAGCCATTGCAGCCATAGCCATAGTCATAGCAGCCAGAGCCATGGCCATAGCAGCTATAGCCATAACCATAGTAGCCATAGCCATAGCCATAGCCATAGCATCCAGAGCCATAGCCATAGCAGCTATAGCCATACCCAAAGCAGCCTTAGCCATAGCCATAGCGGCCATAGACATAACCATAGCCACTGCCATAGCAGCCTTAGCCATAGCCATAGCAGCCTTAGCCATAGCCATAGCAGCCAGAGCCATAGCCATAGCAGCCAGAGGCATAGCCATAGCAGCTATAGCCATACCCAAAGCAGCCTTAGACATAGCCATAGCGGCCATAGACATGACCATAGCCATAGCCATAGCAGCCATAGCCATAGCCATAGCAGCCAAAGCCATAGCCACAGCAGCTATAGCCATGCCCAAAGCAGCCATAGCCATAGCCAAAGCAGCCATAGACATAGCTATACCAGCCACAGACATAGCGGCAGTAGCAGCCATAGCCGTAGTCATAGCCATAGCCACAGTAGCCATAGTCATAGCCACAGCAGCCATAGCCAAAGCCAGAGCAGCCATAGCCGTAGCCATAACCATAGCCAAAGCATCCATAGCCATGGCCATAGCAGCCTTATCCATAGCCATAGCAGCCATAGACATGGCCAAAGCCACAGCCATAGCAGCCATAGCCATAGTCATAGCAGCCATGGCCATAGCCATAGTAGCCATAGCCATAGCCATAGCAGCCATAGCATTAGCCACAGCAGCCATAGCCATAGCCACAGCCATTGCAGCCACAGCCACAGCCATAGCAGCAATAGCCATAGCCATAGTAGCCACAGCCAAAGCTATAGCAGCGATAGTCATAGCCATAGCAGCCATAGCAGCCATAGCCATAGCCATAGCCATAGCCATAGCAGCAATAGCCATAGCCATAGCAGCAATAGCCATAGCCATAGCAGCCATAGCAGCCATAGCCATAGCCATAGCCATAGCAGACGCAGCCATAGCCACAGCCACAGCAGCCATAGCCATAGCCATAGCATCCATAGCCATAGCCATAGCAGCCAGAGCCATAACCATAGCAGCTATATCCATACCCAGGCATAGCAATATCCATAGCCATAGCAGCCGGAGCCATAGCCATAGCAGCTACAGCCATAGCCATAATAGCCATAGCCATAGCCATAGCCATAGCCATAGCAGACATAGCCATAGCCAAGGCTAATGCAGCCATAGTCATAGCCATAGCAGCCATAGCCATGACCATAGCAGCTATAGCCACAGCCATAGCAGCCATAGCCATAGCCACAGCCATAGCAGCCAGAGCCATAACCATAGCAGCTATATCCATACCCAGGCATAGCAATAGCCATAGCCATAGCAGCCGGAGCCATAGCCATAGCAGCTATAGCCATAGTCATAATAGCCATAGCCATAGCCATAGCCATAGCAGACATAGCCATAGCAGACATAGCCATAGCAGACATAGCCATAGCCAAAGCTAATGCAGCCATAGTCGTCGCCATAGCAGCCATAAACATAGTACTAATAGCCATGTCCATAGCAGCCATAGCAGCCATAGCCATAGCCATTGTAGCCACAGCCAAAGCTATTGCTGCCATAGCCATAGCCATAGTCATAGCAGCCATAGCCATAGCCATAGCAGCCATAGCCATAGCCATAGCCATAGCCACAGCCATAGCCATGGCCATAGCAGTCATAGCCATTGCCATAGCAGCCAGAGGCATGGCCATAGCAGCTATAGCCATACCCAAAGCAGCCTTAGACATAGCCATAGCGGCCATTGACATGACCATAGCCATAGCCATAGCAGCCATAGCCATAGCCATAGCCATAGCAGACATAGCCACAGCCAAAGCTAATGCAGCCATAGTCATAGCCATAGCAGCCATAGACATAGCAGTAATAGCCATGGCCATAGCAACCATAGCAGCCACAGCCATAGCCATTGTAGCCAAAGCCAAAGCTGTTGCTGCCATATCCATCGCCATAGTCACAGCAGCCGTATCCATAGCCATAGCAGCCATAGCCGTAGTCATAGCAGCCATAGCCATAGCCATAGCCGTAGCCGTGGCAACAATAGCCATAGCCATAGCAGCCAGAGCAGTCATAGCCATAGCCATAGTAGCCATAGCCGTAGCCACAGCAGCCATGGGCATAGCCATAGCCATAGTAGCCATAGCCACAGCCATAGCAGCCATAGCAATAGCCGTAACCATAGTAGCCATAGCCATAGCCATAGCCATTGTAGCCACAGCCAAAGCTATTGCAGCCATAGCCATAGACATAGCAGCCATAGCCATAGCCATAGCCGTCATAGCGATATCCATAGCAGCCGTAGCCATAGCCATAGCAGACATAGCCATAGCCCTAGCAGCCACGGCCATAGCCATAGCCAGAGCAGCCATAGCCATAGCCATAGCAGCCATAGCCATAGCCATAGCAGCTATAGCCGTACCCAAAACAGCCATAGCCATTGCCATAGCAGCCAGAGCCATAGCCATAGCAGCTATGGCCATAACCATAGTAGCCATAGCCATAGCCATAGCCATAGCAGCCATAGCAGCCATAGCCATAGCCATAGCAGCCATAACCATAGCCATAGCACGCATAGCGATAGCCATAGCAGTCATAGCCATAGCCATAGCAGCCATGGCCATAGCCACAGCCAGAGCAGCCGTAGCCATAGCCATTGCAGACATAGCCATAGCCGTAGCCATAGCCATTGCCATTGCAGCATTAGCGATAGCAATAGCAGGCATAGCCATAGCCATAGCGGCAATAGCAGCCATAGCCGTAGCCATGGCCATAGCCATACCAGCCATGGCCATAGCCATAGCAGCCATAGCCATAGCCATAGCAGCCACAGCCAAAGCTATAGCAGCCATAGTCATAGCCATAGCAGCCATAGCAGCCATAGCCATTGCCATAGCCATAGCACCTATAGCCATAGCCAAAGTACCCACAGCCAAAGCTATAGCAGCGACATTCATAGCCATAGCAGCCATAGCAGACATAGCCATAGCCATAGCCATAGCAGCCATAGCCATAGCCACAGTCATAGCAGCCATAGCCATAGCCATAGCAGCCATAGCCGTAGCCATAGCCATAGAAGACATAGCCACAGCCATAGCCTTAGCTGCAATAGCCATAGCCATAGCAGCCATAGCAGCCATAGCCATAGCCATAGCAGCCATAGCCATTGCCATAGCAGCCGTGGCCATAGCCATAGCCAGAGCAGCCATAGCCGTAGCCATAGCAGCCATAACCATAGCCGTAGCCATAGCCATTGCCATAGCAGCAATAGCCATAACCATAGTAGCCATAGCGATAGCCTTAGCCATAGTAGCCACAACAAGAGCTATTGCAGCCATAGCCATAGCCATAGCAGCCATAGCCATAGCCATAGCAGCTATAGCCATAACCATAGTAGCTATAGCCATAGCCATAGCCATAGCAGCCGTAGCAGCCATAGCCATAGCCACAGCAGTCACAGCCATAGGCATAGCAGCCGTAGCCATAGCCATAGCAGCCATTGTCATAGTCATAGCCATAGCCAGAGCAGCCAATGCCATAGCCATAGCAGTTATAGCCATAGCCGTAGCAGCCATACGCGTAGCTATACCAGCCATAGACGTAGCAGCCATAGCCATAGACATAGCCATAGCAGCTATAGCCATAGCCAGAGCAGACATAGCCATAGCCATTGCCACAGCAGTTAATGCCATAGCCATAGCAGCTTTAGCCATAGCCATAGCAGCCATAGGCATAGCTATACCAGCCATAGACATAGCAGCCATTGCAATGGACATTGCAGCCATAGCCATAGCCATAGCAGCCGTAGCCATAGACATAGCCATAGCAGCCACAGCTATATCCATAGCAGACATAGCCATAGCCATAGCCATAGCAGCCATAGACATAGCCATAGCCACAGCAGCCAATGCCATAGCCATAGCAGTTATAGCCATAGCCGTAGCAATCATAGGCATAGCTATACCAGCCACAGATATAGCAGCCATAGCCATAGCCATAGCAGGCATAGTCATAGCCATAGCCATAGCCATAGGAGCAATAGTCATAGCCACAGCAGGCCTAGCAGCCATAGCCGTAGCCATAGCAGCCATAGTCATTGCCATAGCCATAGCCATAGCAGCAATAGTCATAGCCATAGCAGCCCTAGCAGCCATAGCCATAGCCATAGCAGCCATAGCCATAGTCATATCAGCCATAGCCACAGCCAAAGCATCCATAGCCATTGCCATAGCATCCATAGCCATAGCCTAAGCAGCCATAGCCACAGCCATAGCAGCCATAGCAATAGCCATAGCCATAGCAGCCAGAGCCATAACCATAGCAGCTATACCCATACCCTAGGCATAGCAATAGCCATAGCCATAGCAGCCGGAGCCATAGCCATAGCAGCTATAGCCATAGCCATAATAGCCATAGCCGTAGCCATAGCCATAGCAGACATAGCCATAGCCAAAGCTAATGCAGCCATAGTCATAGCAATAGCAGCCATAGCCATAGCAGTAATAGCCATGGCCATAGCAGCCATAGCAGCCATAGCCATAGCCATTGTAGCCACAGCCAAAGGTATGGCTGCCATAGCCATAGCCATAGTCATAGCAGCCATAGCCATTGTCATAGCAGCCATAGCCATAGCCATAGCAGACATAGCCACAGGCATAGCAGTCATAGCCATAGCCGTAGCCATAGCCATAGTAGCCATAGCCATAGCCACAGCAGCCATAGCCATAGCCAGAGCAGCCATAGCCGTAGCCATAGCGATAGCCAAAGCAGCCATAGCCATGGCCATAGCAGCCTTAGGCATAGCCATAGCAGCCATAGACATGGCCAAAGCCATAGCCATAGCAGCCATAGCCATAGCCATAGCAGCCAGAGCCATAGCCATACCAGCTATAGCCATACCCAAAGCAGCCTTGGCCATGGCCATAGCAGCCTAAGCCATAGCCATAGCAGCCATAGACATGGCCAAATACATAGCCATAGCAGCCATAGCCATAGCCACAGCAGCCAGAGCCATAGCCATAGCAGCCATAGACATGGCCAAAGCCATAGCCATAGCAGCCATAGCTATAGCCATAGCAGCCAGAGCCATAGCCATAGCAGCTATAGCCATACCCAAAGCAGCCTTAGCCATAGCCATAGCAGCCGTAGCCATATCCATAGCCGTCATAGCCATAGTCATATCAGCCATAGCCACAGCCAAAGCATCCATAGCCATTGCCATAGCATCCATAGCCATAGCCTAAGCAGCCATAGCCACAGCCATAGCAGCCATAGCCATAGCCATTGTAGCCACAGCCAAAGGTATGGCTGCCATAGCCATAGCCATAGCCATAGCAGCCAGAGCCATAGCCATAGCAGCTATAGCCATACCCAAAGCAGCCAGCGCCATAGCCATAGCAGCTATAGCCATACCCAAAGCAGCCATAGCCATAGCCATAGCAGTCATAGCGATAGCCATAGCAGCCATAGACATAGCCGCAGCCATTGCAGCCACAGCCACAGCCATAGCAGCAATATCCATAGCCATAGCAGCCACAGCAAAAGCTATGGCAGCGATAGTCATAGCCATAGCAGCCATAGCAGCCATAGCCATAGCCATAGCCATAGCAGACGCAGCCATAGCCACAGCCACAGCAGCCATAGCCATAGCCATAGCAGCCATAGCCATAGCCATAGCAGCCATAGCCATAGCCATAGCAGCCATGGCCATAGCCTTAGCCAGAGCAGCCATAGCCATAGCCATAGCAGCCATAGCCATAGCCGTAGGCATAGCCATTGCCATTGCAGCATTAGCGATAGCAATAGCAGCCATAGCCACAGCCATAGCGGCCATAGCAGCCGTAGCCGTGGCCATGGCCATAGCCATACCAGCCATGGCCGTAGCCATAGCAGCCATAGCCATAGCCATAGCAGCCACAGCCAAAGCTATAGCAGCCATAGTCATAGCCATAGCAGCCATAGCAGCCATAGCCATAGCCATAGCAGCCACAGCCAAAGCTATAGCAGCCATAGTCATAGCCATAGCAGCCATAGCAGCCATAGCCATAGCCATAGCCATAGCAGACGCAGCCATAGCCAGAGCAGGCATAGCTATAGCCATAGCCAGAGCAGCCAATGCCATAGCCATAGCAGTTATAGCCATAGCCATAGCCATAGCCACAGCCATAGCCATAGCCAAAGCAGCCATAGCCATGGCCATAGCAGTCATAGCCATTGCCATAGCAGCCAGAGCCATGGCCATAGCAGCTATAGCCATAACCATAGTAGCCATAGCCATAGCCATAGCCATAGCAGCCAGAGCCATAGCCATAGCAGCTATAGCCATACCCAAAGCAGCCTTAGCCATAGCCATAGCGGCCATAGACATGACCATAGCCACTGCAACAGCAGCGTTAGCCATATCCATAGCAGCCAGAGCCATAGCCATAGCAGCTATAGCCATACCCAAAGCAGCCATAGCCATAGCCATAGCAGCCATAGCCATAGCCATAGCAGCCAGAGGCATAGCCATAGCAGCTATAGCCATACCCAAAGCAGCCTTAGCCATAGCCATAGCGGCCATAGACATGACCATAGCCATAGCCATAGCAGCCATAGCCATAGCCATAGCAGCCAAAGCCATAGCCACAGCAGCTATAGCCATACCCAAAGCAGCCATAGCCATAGCCAAAGCAGCCATAGACATAGCCATAGCCACAGCAGCCAATGCCATAGCCATAGCAGTTGTAGCCATAGCCGTAGCAGCCATAGGCACAGCTATACCAGCCACAGACATAGCGGCAGTAGCAGCCATAGCCGTAGTCATAGCCATAGCCACAGCAGCCACAGCCATAGCCAGAGCAGCTATGGCCATAGCCATAGCCATAGCCATAGCCGTAGCAACAATAGCCATAGCCATAGCAGCGTGAGCAGTCATAGCCATAGCCATAGTAGCCATAGCCGTAGCCATAGCCATAGCATCCATAGCCACAGCCATAGCAGCCATAGCCATTGCCATAGCCATAGCAGCCAGAGCCATAACCATAGCAGCTATATCCATACCCAGGCATAGCAATAGCCATAGCCATAGCAGCCGGAGCCATAGCCATAGCAGCTATAGCCATAGCCATAATAGCCATAGCCATAGCCATAGCCATAGCAGACATAGCCATAGCAGACATAGCCATAGCCAAATCTAATGCAGTCATAGTCGTAGCCATAGCAGCCATAGACATAGTAGTAATAGCCATGTCCATAGCAGCCATAGCAGCCATAGCCATAGCCATTGTAGCCACAGCCAAAGCTATTGCTGCCATAGCCATAGCCATAGTCATAGCAGCCATAGCCATAGCCATAGCAGCCATAGACATAGCCATAGCCATAGCCACAGCCATAGCCATAGTCATAGCAGCCATAGCCATAGCCATAGCAGCCATAGCCATAGCCATAGCCATAGCCGTAGCAACAATAGCCATAGCCATAGCAGCGGGAGCAGTCATAGCCATAGCCAGAGCCATAGCCAAAGCAGCCATAGCCATGGCCATAGCAGTCATAGCCATTGCCATAGCAGCCAGAGCCATGGCCATAGCAGCTATAGCCATAACCATAGTAGCCATAGCCATAGCCATAGCCATAGCAGCCAGAGCCATAGCCATAGCAGCTATAGCCATACCCAAAGCAGCCTTAGCCATAGCCATAGCGGCCATAGACATGACCATAGCCACTGCCACAGCAGCCTTAGCCATATCCATAGCAGCCAGAGCCATAGCCATAGCAGCTATAGCCATACCCAAAGCAGCCATAGCCATAGCCATAGCAGCCATAGCCATAGCCATAGCAGCCAGAGGCATGGCCATAGCAGCTATAGCCATACCCAAAGCAGCCTTAGACATAGCCATAGCGGCCATAGACATGACCATAGCCATAGCCATAGCAGCCATAGCCATAGCCATAGCAGCCAAAGCCATAGCCACAGCAGCTATAGCCATACCCAAAGCAGCCATAGCCATAGCCAAAGCAGCCATAGACATGGCCATAGCCACAGCAGCCAATGCCATAGCCATAGCAGTTGTAGCCATAGCCGTAGCAGCCATAGGCATAGCTATACCAGCCACAGACATAGCGGCAGTAGCAGCCATAGCCGTAGTCATAGCCATAGCCACAGCAGCCATAGCCATAGCCAGAGCAGCCATGGCCATAGCCATAGCCATAGCCATTGCCGTAGCAACAATAGCCATAGTCACAGCAGCGAGAGCAGTCATAGCCATAGCCACAGTAGCCATAGTCATAGCCACAGCAGCCATAGCCAAAGCCAGAGCAGCCATAGCCGTAGCCATAGCCATAGCCAAAGCATCCATAGCCATGGCCATAGCAGCCTTATCCATAGCCATAGCAGCCATAGACATGGCCAAAGCCACAGCCATTGCAGCCATAGCCATAGTCATAGCAGCCAGAGCCATGGCCATAGCAGCTATAGCCATAACCATAGTAGCCATAGCCATAGCCATAGCCATAGCATCCAGAGCCATAGCCATAGCAGCTATAGCCATACCCAAAGCAGCCTTAGCCATAGCCATAGCGGCCATAGACATAACCATAGCCACTGCCATAGCAGCCTTAGCCATAGCCATAGCAGCCTTAGCCATAGCCATAGCAGCCAGAGCCATAGCCATAGCAGCTATAGCCATACCCAAAGCAGCCATAGCCATAGCCATAGCAGCCATAGCCATAGCCATAGCATCCATAGCCACAGCCATAGCAGCCATAGGCATAGCTATAGGAGTCATAGCCGTAGCAATACCACGCATAGCGATAGCCATAGCAGCCTAGCCATAGCCATAGCAGGCATAGCCATAGCCATAGTCATAGCAGCCATAGCCAAAGCTATAGCAGCGTTATTCATAGCCATAGCAGCCATAGCAGCCATAGCCGTAGCCATAGCAGCAATAGCCATAGCCATAGCAGCCGTAGCAGCCATAGCCATAGCCATAGCCATGGCGGACGCAGCCATAGCCACAGCCACAGCAGCAATAGCCATAGCCATAGCAGCCATAGACATAGCCACAGCCATTGCAGCCACAGCCACAGCCATAGCAGCAATATCCATAGCCATAGCAGCCACAGCAAAAGCTATGGCAGCGATAGTCATAGCCATAGCAGCCATAGCAGCCATAGCCATAGCCATAGCCATAGCAGACGCAGCCATAGCCACAGCCACAGCAGCCATAGCCATAGCCATAGCAGCCATAGCCATAGCCATAGCAGCCATAGCCATAGCCATAGCAGCCATGGCCATAGCCATAGCCAGAGCAGCCATAGCCATAGCCATAGCAGCCATAGCCATAGCCGTAGGCATAGCCATACCAGCCATGGCCATAGCCATAGCAGCCATAGCCATAGCCATAGCAGCCACAGCCAAAGCTATAGCAGCCAATGCCATAGCCATAGCAGTTATAGCCATAACCGTAGCAGCCATACGCATAGCTATACCAGCCATAGACGTAGCAGCCATAGCCATAGACATAGCCATAGGAGCCAAAGCCATAGCCAGAGCAGACATAGCCATAGCCATAGCCACAGCAGCCAATGCCATAGCCATAGCAGTTATAGCCATAGCCGTAGTAGCCATGGGCATAGCTATACCAGCCACAGACATAGCGGCAGTAGCAGCCATAGCCGTTGTCATAGCCATAGCCACAGCAGCCATAGCCATAGCCAGAGCAGCCATAGCCACAGCCATAGCCATAGCCAAAGCAGCCATAGCCATGGCCATAGCAGCCATAGACATGGCCAAAGCCATAGCCATAGCAGCCATAGCCATAGCCATAGCTGCCAGAGCCATAGCCATAGCAGCTATAGCCATACCCAAAGCAGCCTTAGCCATAGCCATAGCGGCCATAGACATGACCATAACCATAGCCATAGCAGCCATAGCCATAGCCATAGCAGCCAGAGCCATAGCCACAGCAGCTATAGCCATACCCAAAGCAGCCATAATCATAGCCATAGCAGCCATAGCCATAGCCATAGCAGCCAGAGCCATAGCCATAGCCACAGCAGCCAATGCTATAGCCATAGCAGTTATAGCCATAGTCGTAGCAGCCGTAGGCATAGCTATACCGGCCACAGACATAGCGACAGTAGCAGCCATAGCCGTAGTCATAGCCATAGCCACAGCAGCCATAGCCATAGCCAGAGCACCCATGGACACAGTCATAGCCATCGCCAAAGCAGCCATAGCCATGGCCATAGCAGTCATGGCCATAGCCATAGCCATAGCCGTAGCAACAATAGCCATAGCCATAGCAGCGTGAGCAGTCATAGCCATAGCCATAGCAGCCATAGCCACAGCCACAGCTGCCATAGACGTAGCCAGAGCAGCCATAGCCGTAGCCATAGCCATAGCCAAAGCATCCATAGCCATGGCCATAGCAGCCTTGGCCATAGCCATAGCAGCCATAGCCATAGCCACAGCACTCATAGCGATAGCCATAGCAGCCATAGCCATAGCCATAGCAGCCGTGGCCATAGCCATAGCCATAGCACGCATAGCGATAGGCATAGCAGCCATAGCCATAGCCATAGCAGCCATGGCCATAGCCATAGCCAGAGCAGCCATAGCCATAGCCATAGCAGCCATAGCCATAGCCGTAGCCATAGCCATTGCCATTGCAGCATTAGCGATAGCAATAGCAGGCATAGCCATAGCCATAGCGGCCATAGCAGCCATAGCCTCAGCCATGGCCATAGCCATACCAGCCATGGCCATAGGCATAGCAGTCATAGCCATAGCCATAGCAGCCATAGACATTGCCATAGCCACAGGAGCCAATGTCATAGAAATAGCAGTTATAGCCATAGCCGTAGCAGCCATAGGCATAGCTATACCAGCCATAGGCATAGCAGGCATAGCCATAGCCATAGCAGCCATTGTCATAGCCATAGCCATAGCGAGAGCAGCCAATGCCATAGCCATAGCAGTTATAGCCATAGCCGTACCAGCCATACGCATAGCTATACCAGCCATAAACGCAGCAGCCATTGCCATAGCCATAGGAGCCATAGCCATAGCCATAGCCACAGCAGCCAATGCTGTAGCCATAGCAGCTATAGCCACAGCAAGAGCAGCCATAGCCATAGCCATAGCAGCCATAGCCATAGCCGTACCCATAGCCATTGCCATAGCAGCAATAGCATAGCCATAGCAGGCATATCCATAGCCATGGCGGCCATAGCATCCATAGCCCTAGCCATGGCCATAGCCATACCAGCCATAGCCATAGCCAGAGCAGCCATAGCCATAGCTATACCAGCCACAGACATAGCAGCCATAGCAATAGCCATAGCAGCCATAGCCATAGCCATAGCCGACATAGCCATAGCCATAGCAGCCATAGCCATAGCCACAGCCATTGCAGCCACAGCAACAGCCATAGCAGCAATAGCCATAGCCATAGTAGCCACAGTCAAAGCTATAGCAGCGATAGTCATAGCCATAGCAGCCATAGCAGCCATAGCCATAGCCATAGCCATAGCCATAGCAGCAATAGCCATAGCCATAGCAGCCATAGCAGCCATAGCCATAGCCATAGCCATAGCAGACGCAGCCATAGCCACAGCCACAGCAGCCATAGCCATAGCCATAGCAGCCATAGCCATAGCCATAGCGGCCATAGCGGCCATAGCCGTAGCCATAACCACAGCCATAGCGGCCATAGCAGCCATAGCAGCCATAGCCATAGCCATAGCCATGGCGGACGCAGCCATAGCCACAGCCACAGCAGCAATAGCCATAGCCATAGCAGCCATAGACATAGCCACAGCCATTGCAGCCACAGCCACAGCCATAGCAGCAATATCCATAGCCATAGCAGCCACAGCAAAAGCTATGGCAGCGATAGTCATAGCCATAGCAGCCATAGCAGCCATAGCCATAGCCATAGCCATAGCAGACGCAGCCATAGCCACAGCCACAGCAGCCATAGCCATAGCCATAGCAGCCATAGCCATAGCCATAGCAGCCATAGCCATAGCCATAGCAGCCATGGCCATAGCCATAGCCAGAGCAGCCATAGCCATAGCCATAGCAGCCATAGCCATAGCCGTAGGCATAGCCATACCAGCCATGGCCATAGCCATAGCAGCCATAGCCATAGCCATAGCAGCCACAGCCAAAGCTATAGCAGCCAATGCCATAGCCATAGCAGTTATAGCCATAACCGTAGCAGCCATACGCATAGCTATACCAGCCATAGACGTAGCAGCCATAGCCATAGACATAGCCATAGGAGCCAAAGCCATAGCCAGAGCAGACATAGCCATAGCCATAGCCACAGCAGCCAATGCCATAGCCATAGCAGTTATAGCCATAGCCGTAGTAGCCATGGGCATAGCTATACCAGCCACAGACATAGCGGCAGTAGCAGCCATAGCCGTTGTCATAGCCATAGCCACAGCAGCCATAGCCATAGCCAGAGCAGCCATAGCCACAGCCATAGCCATAGCCAAAGCAGCCATAGCCATGGCCATAGCAGCCATAGACATGGCCAAAGCCATAGCCATAGCAGCCATAGCCATAGCCATAGCTGCCAGAGCCATAGCCATAGCAGCTATAGCCATACCCAAAGCAGCCTTAGCCATAGCCATAGCGGCCATAGACATGACCATAACCATAGCCATAGCAGCCATAGCCATAGCCATAGCAGCCAGAGCCATAGCCACAGCAGCTATAGCCATACCCAAAGCAGCCATAATCATAGCCATAGCAGCCATAGCCATAGCCATAGCAGCCAGAGCCATAGCCATAGCCACAGCAGCCAATGCTATAGCCATAGCAGTTATAGCCATAGTCGTAGCAGCCGTAGGCATAGCTATACCGGCCACAGACATAGCGACAGTAGCAGCCATAGCCGTAGTCATAGCCATAGCCACAGCAGCCATAGCCATAGCCAGAGCACCCATGGACACAGTCATAGCCATCGCCAAAGCAGCCATAGCCATGGCCATAGCAGTCATGGCCATAGCCATAGCCATAGCCGTAGCAACAATAGCCATAGCCATAGCAGCGTGAGCAGTCATAGCCATAGCCATAGCAGCCATAGCCACAGCCACAGCTGCCATAGACGTAGCCAGAGCAGCCATAGCCGTAGCCATAGCCATAGCCAAAGCATCCATAGCCATGGCCATAGCAGCCTTGGCCATAGCCATAGCAGCCATAGCCATAGCCACAGCACTCATAGCGATAGCCATAGCAGCCATAGCCATAGCCATAGCAGCCGTGGCCATAGCCATAGCCATAGCACGCATAGCGATAGGCATAGCAGCCATAGCCATAGCCATAGCAGCCATGGCCATAGCCATAGCCAGAGCAGCCATAGCCATAGCCATAGCAGCCATAGCCATAGCCGTAGCCATAGCCATTGCCATTGCAGCATTAGCGATAGCAATAGCAGGCATAGCCATAGCCATAGCGGCCATAGCAGCCATAGCCTCAGCCATGGCCATAGCCATACCAGCCATGGCCATAGGCATAGCAGTCATAGCCATAGCCATAGCAGCCATAGACATTGCCATAGCCACAGGAGCCAATGTCATAGAAATAGCAGTTATAGCCATAGCCGTAGCAGCCATAGGCATAGCTATACCAGCCATAGGCATAGCAGGCATAGCCATAGCCATAGCAGCCATTGTCATAGCCATAGCCATAGCGAGAGCAGCCAATGCCATAGCCATAGCAGTTATAGCCATAGCCGTACCAGCCATACGCATAGCTATACCAGCCATAAACGCAGCAGCCATTGCCATAGCCATAGGAGCCATAGCCATAGCCATAGC
Source organism: Calliopsis andreniformis (assembly GCF_051401765.1). Taxonomy (NCBI): domain Eukaryota; kingdom Metazoa; phylum Arthropoda; class Insecta; order Hymenoptera; family Andrenidae; genus Calliopsis; species Calliopsis andreniformis. Next base: position 226,147 of record NW_027480495.1, read on the forward strand.
CACAGCAGCCAATGCTGTAGCCATAGCAGCTATAGCCACAGCAAGAGCAGCCATAGCCATAGCCATAGCAGCCATAGCCATAGCCGTACCCATAGCCATTGCCATAGCAGCAATAGCATAGCCATAGCAGGCATATCCATAGCCATGGCGGCCATAGCATCCATAGCCCTAGCCATGGCCATAGCCATACCAGCCATAGCCATAGCCAGAGCAGCCATAGCCATAGCTATACCAGCCACAGACATAGCAGCCATAGCAATAGCCATAGCAGCCATAGCCATAGCCATAGCCGACATAGCCATAGCCATAGCAGCCATAGCCATAGCCACAGCCATTGCAGCCACAGCAACAGCCATAGCAGCAATAGCCATAGCCATAGTAGCCACAGTCAAAGCTATAGCAGCGATAGTCATAGCCATAGCAGCCATAGCAGCCATAGCCATAGCCATAGCCATAGCCATAGCAGCAATAGCCATAGCCATAGCAGCCATAGCAGCCATAGCCATAGCCATAGCCATAGCAGACGCAGCCATAGCCACAGCCACAGCAGCCATAGCCATAGCCATAGCAGCCATAGCCATAGCCATAGCGGCCATAGCGGCCATAGCCGTAGCCATAACCACAGCCATAGCGGCCATAGCAGCCATGGCCATAGCCATAGACATCGCAGCCATAGCAGCCATAGCGATAGCCATGGCAGCCATAGCGATAGCCATAGCAGCCGTAGCCATAGCCATAGCAGCCATAGCCATAGCCATAGCAGCAATAGCCATAGCCATACCAGCCCTAGCAGCCATAGCCATAGCCATAGCAGCCATAGCCATAGTCATATCAGCCATAGCCACAGCCAAAGCATCCATAGCCATTGCCATAGCATCCATAGCCATAGCCATAGCAGCCATAGCCACAGCCATAGCAGCCATAGCCATAGCCATAGCCATAGCCATAGCAGACATAGCCATAGCCAAGGCTAATGCAGCCATAGTCATAGCCATAGCAGCCATAGCCATGACCATAGCAGCTATAGCCACAGCCATAGCAGCCATAGCCATAGCCATAGCCATAGCAGCCAGAGCCATAACCATAGCAGCTATATCCATACCCAGGCATAGCAATAGCCATAGCCATAGCAGCCGGAGCCATAGCCATAGCAGCTATAGCCATAGCCATAATAGCCATAGCCATAGCCATAGCCATAGCAGACATAGCCATAGCAGACATAGCCATAGCAGACATAGCCATAGCCAAAGCTAATGCAGCCATAGTCGTCGCCATAGCAGCCATAAACATAGTAGTAATAGCCATGTCCATAGCAGCCATAGCAGCCATAGCCATAGCCATTGTAGCCACAGCCAAAGCTATTGCTGCCATAGCCATAGCCATAGTCATAGCAGCCATAGCCATAGCCATAGCAGCCATAGCCATAGCCATAGCCATAGCCACAGCCATAGCCATGGCCATAGCAGTCATAGCCATTGCCATAGCAGCCAGAGGCATGGCCATAGCAGCTATAGCCATACCCAAAGCAGCCTTAGACATAGCCATAGCGGCCATTGACATGACCATAGCCATAGCCATAGCAGCCATAGCCATAGCCATAGCCATAGCAGACATAGCCACAGCCAAAGCTAATGCAGCCATAGTCATAGCCATAGCAGCCATAGACATAGCAGTAATAGCCATGGCCATAGCAACCATAGCAGCCACAGCCATAGCCATTGTAGCCAAAGCCAAAGCTGTTGCTGCCATAGCCATCGCCATAGTCACAGCAGCCGTATCCATAGCCATAGCAGCCATAGCCGTAGTCATAGCAGCCATAGCCATAGCCATAGCCGTAGCCGTGGCAACAATAGCCATAGCCATAGCAGCCAGAGCAGTCATAGCCATAGCCATAGTAGCCATAGCCGTAGCCACAGCAGCCATGGGCATAGCCATAGCCATAGTAGCCATAGCCACAGCCATAGCAGCCATAGCAATAGCCGTAACCATAGTAGCCATAGCCATAGCCATAGCCATTGTAGCCACAGCCAAAGCTATTGCAGCCATAGCCATAGACATAGCAGCCATAGCCATAGCCATAGCCGTCATAGCGATATCCATAGCAGCCGTAGCCATAGCCATAGCAGACATAGCCATAGCCCTAGCAGCCACGGCCATAGCCATAGCCAGAGCAGCCATAGCCATAGCCATAGCAGCCATAGCCATAGCCATAGCAGCTATAGCCGTACCCAAAACAGCCATAGCCATTGCCATAGCAGCCAGAGCCATAGCCATAGCAGCTATGGCCATAACCATAGTAGCCATAGCCATAGCCATAGCCATAGCAGCCATAGCAGCCATAGCCATAGCCATAGCAGCCATAACCATAGCCATAGCACGCATAGCGATAGCCATAGCAGTCATAGCCATAGCCATAGCAGCCATGGCCATAGCCACAGCCAGAGCAGCCGTAGCCATAGCCATTGCAGACATAGCCATAGCCGTAGCCATAGCCATTGCCATTGCAGCATTAGCGATAGCAATAGCAGGCATAGCCATAGCCATAGCGGCAATAGCAGCCATAGCCGTAGCCATGGCCATAGCCATACCAGCCATGGCCATAGCCATAGCAGCCATAGCCATAGCCATAGCAGCCACAGCCAAAGCTATAGCAGCCATAGTCATAGCCATAGCAGCCATAGCAGCCATAGCCATTGCCATAGCCATAGCACCTATAGCCATAGCCAAAGTACCCACAGCCAAAGCTATAGCAGCGACATTCATAGCCATAGCAGCCATAGCAGACATAGCCATAGCCATAGCCATAGCAGCCATAGCCATAGCCACAGTCATAGCAGCCATAGCCATAGCCATAGCAGCCATAGCCGTAGCCATAGCCATAGAAGACATAGCCACAGCCATAGCCTTAGCTGCAATAGCCATAGCCATAGCAGCCATAGCAGCCATAGCCATAGCCATAGCAGCCATAGCCATTGCCATAGCAGCCGTGGCCATAGCCATAGCCAGAGCAGCCATAGCCGTAGCCATAGCAGCCATAACCATAGCCGTAGCCATAGCCATTGCCATAGCAGCAATAGCCATAACCATAGTAGCCATAGCGATAGCCTTAGCCATAGTAGCCACAACAAGAGCTATTGCAGCCATAGCCATAGCCATAGCAGCCATAGCCATAGCCATAGCAGCTATAGCCATAACCATAGTAGCTATAGCCATAGCCATAGCCATAGCAGCCGTAGCAGCCATAGCCATAGCCACAGCAGTCACAGCCATAGGCATAGCAGCCGTAGCCATAGCCATAGCAGCCATTGTCATAGCCATAGCCATAGCCAGAGCAGCCAATGCCATAGCCATAGCAGTTATAGCCATAGCCGTAGCAGCCATACGCGTAGCTATACCAGCCATAGACGTAGCAGCCATAGCCATAGAAATAGCCATAGCAGCCATAGCCATAGCCAGAGCAGACATAGCCATAGCCATTGCCACAGCAGTTAATGCCATAGCCATAGCAGCTTTAGCCATAGCCATAGCAGCCATAGGCATAGCTATACCAGCCATAGACATAGCAGCCATTGCAATGGACATTGCAGCCATAGCCATAGCCATAGCAGCCGTAGCCATAGACATAGCCATAGCAGCCACAGCTATATCCATAGCAGACATAGCCATAGCCATAGCCATAGCAGCCATAGACATAGCCATAGCCACAGCAGCCAATGCCATAGCCATAGCAGTTATAGCCATAGCCGTAGCAATCATAGGCATAGCTATACCAGCCACAGATATAGCAGCCATAGCCATAGCCATAGCAGGCATAGTCATAGCCATAGCCATAGCCATAGGAGCAATAGTCATAGGCACAGCAGGCCTAGCAGCCATAGCCGTAGCCATAGCAGCCATAGTCATTGCCATAGCCATAGCCATAGCAGCAATAGTCATAGCCATAGCAGCCCTAGCAGCCATAGCCATAGCCATAGCAGCCATAGCCATAGTCATATCAGCCATAGCCACAGCCAAAGCATCCATAGCCATTGCCATAGCATCCATAGCCATAGCCTAAGCAGCCATAGCCACAGCCATAGCAGCCATAGCAATAGCCATAGCCATAGCAGCCAGAGCCATAACCATAGCAGCTATACCCATACCCTAGGCATAGCAATAGCCATAGCCATAGCAGCCGGAGCCATAGCCATAGCAGCTATAGCCATAGCCATAATAGCCATAGCCGTAGCCATAGCCATAGCAGACATAGCCATAGCCAAAGCTAATGCAGCCATAGTCATAGCAATAGCAGCCATAGCCATAGCAGTAATAGCCATGGCCATAGCAGCCATAGCAGCCATAGCCATAGCCATTGTAGCCACAGCCAAAGGTATGGCTGCCATAGCCATAGCCATAGTCATAGCAGCCATAGCCATTGTCATAGCAGCCATAGCCATAGCCATAGCAGACATAGCCATAGGCATAGCAGTCATAGCCATAGCCGTAGCCATAGCCATAGTAGCCATAGCCATAGCCACAGCAGCCATAGCCATAGCCAGAGCAGCCATAGCCGTAGCCATAGCGATAGCCAAAGCAGCCATAGCCATGGCCATAGCAGCCTTAGGCATAGCCATAGCAGCCATAGACATGGCCAAAGCCATAGCCATAGCAGCCATAGCCATAGCCATAGCAGCCAGAGCCATAGCCATACCAGCTATAGCCATACCCAAAGCAGCCTTAGCCATGGCCATAGCAGCCTAAGCCATAGCCATAGCAGCCATAGACATGGCCAAATACATAGCCATAGCAGCCATAGCCATAGCCACAGCAGCCAGAGCCATAGCCATAGCAGCCATAGACATGGCCAAAGCCATAGCCATAGCAGCCATAGCTATAGCCATAGCAGCCAGAGCCATAGCCATAGCAGCTATAGCCATACCCAAAGCAGCCTTAGCCATAGCCATAGCAGCCGTAGCCATATCCATAGCCGTCATAGCCATAGTCATATCAGCCATAGCCACAGCCAAAGCATCCATAGCCATTGCCATAGCATCCATAGCCATAGCCTAAGCAGCCATAGCCACAGCCATAGCAGCCATAGCCATAGCCATTGTAGCCACAGCCAAAGGTATGGCTGCCATAGCCATAGCCATAGCCATAGCAGCCAGAGCCATAGCCATAGCAGCTATAGCCATACCCAAAGCAGCCAGCGCCATAGCCATAGCAGCTATAGCCATACCCAAAGCAGCCATAGCCATAGCCATAGCAGTCATAGCGATAGCCATAGCAGCCGTAGCCATAGCCATAGCATCCATAGCCATAGCCATAGCAGCCATGGCCCTAGCCATAGCAGCCATAGTCATAGCCATAGTAGCCATGGCCATAGCCATAGCCAGAGCAGCCATAGCCATAGACGTAGCAGCCATAGCCATAGACATAGCCATAGCAGCCATAGCCATAGCCAGAGCAGACATAGCCATAGCCATTGCCACAGCAGTTAATGCCATAGCCATAGCACCTTTAGCCATAGCCGTAGCAGCCATAGGCATAGCTATACCAGCCATAGACATAGCAGCCATTGCAATGGACATTGCAGCCATAGCCATAGCCATAGCAGCCGTAGCCATAGACATAGCCATAGCAGCCACAGCTATATCCATAGCAGACATAGCCATAGCCATAGCCATAGCAGCCAGAGTCATAGCCATAGCCACAGCAGCCAATGCCATAGCCATAGCAGGTATAGCCATAGCCGTAGCAATCATAGGCATAGCTATACCAGCCACAGACATAGCAGCCATAGCCATAGCCATAGCAGCCATAGTCATAGCCATAGCCATAGCCATAGGAGCAATAGTCATAGCCACAGCAGGCCTATCAGCCATAGCCATAGCCATAGCAGCCATAGTCATAGCCATAGCCATAGCCATAGCAGCAATAGTCATAGCCATAGCAGCCCTAGCAGCCATAGCCATAGCCACAGCAGCCATAGTCATAGTCATATCAGCCATAGCCACAGCCAAAGCATCCATAGCCATTGCCATAGCATCCATAGCCATAGCCATAGCAACCATAGCCACAGCCATAGCAGCCATAGCCATAGCCATAGCCATAGCCATAGCAGCCATAGCCATAGCCATAGCACGCATAGCGATAGCCATAGCAGTCATAGCCATAGCCATAGCAGCCATGGCCATAGCCATAGCCAGAGCAGCCGTAGCCATAGCCATTGCAGACATAGCCATAGCCGTAGCCATAGCCATTGCCATTGCAGCATTAGCGATAGCAATAGCAGGCATTGCCATAGCCATAGCGGCCATAGCAGCCATAGCCGTAGCCATGGCCATAGCCATACCAGCCATGGCCATAGCCATAGCAGCCATAGTCATAGCCATAGCAGCCACAGCCAAAGCTATAGCAGCCATAGTCATAGCCATGGCAGCCATAGCAGCCATAGCCATTGCCATAGCCATAGCACCTATAGCCATAGCCAAAGTAGCCACAGCCAAAGCTATAGCAGCGACATTCAGAGCCATAGCAGCCATAGCAGTCATAGCCATAGCCATAGCCATAGCAGTCATAGCCATAGCCACAGTCATAGCAGCCATAGCCATAGCCATAGCAGCCATAGCCATAGCCATAGCAGCCATAGCCATAGCCATAGCCAAAGAAGACATAGCCATAGCCATAGCCTTAGCTGCAATAGCCATAGCCATAGCAGCCATAGCAGCCATAGCCATAGCAGCCATAGCCATAGCCATAGCAGCCGTGGCCATAGCCATAGCCAGAGCAGCCATAGCCATAGCCATAGCAGCCATAACCATAGCCGTAGCCATAGCCATTGCCATAGTAGCCACAGCAAGAGCTATTGCAGCCATAGCCATAGCCATAGCAGCCGTAGCAGCCATAGCCATAGCCATAGCAGTCACAGCCATAGCCATAGCAGCCGTAGCCATAGCCATAGCAGCCGTAGCCATATCCATAGCCGTCATAGCCATAGTCATATCAGCCATAGCCACAGCCAAAGCATCCATAGCCATTGCCATAGCATCCATAGCCATAGCCTAAGCAGCCATAGCCACAGCCATAGCAGCCATAGCCATAGCCATTGTAGCCACAGCCAAAGGTATGGCTGCCATAGCCATAGCCATTGCCATAGCAGCCAGAGCCATAGCCATAGCAGCTATAGCCATACCCAAAGCAGCCAGCGCCATAGCCATAGCAGCTATAGCCATACCCAAAGCAGCCATAGCCATAGCCATAGCAGTCATAGCGATAGCCATAGCAGCCGTAGCCATAGTCATAGCATCCATAGCCATAGCCATAGCAGCCATGGCCCTAGCCATAGCAGCCATAGTCATAGCCATAGTAGCCATGGCCATAGCCATAGCCAGAGCAGCCATAGCCATAGCCATAGCAGCCATAGCCATAGCCGTAGGCATAGCCGTAGGCATAGCCATTGCCATTGCAGCATTAGCGATAGCAATAGCAGCCGTAGCCACAGCCATAGCGGCGATACCAGCCATAGCCGTAGCCATGGCCATATTCATACCAGCCATAGCCATAGCAGCCATAGCCATAGCCATACCAGTTAGAGCCATAGCCATAGCAGCTATAGCCATAGCCATAGCAGACATAACCAGAGCAATAGCAGTCACAGCCATAGCAGCCATAGCCATAGCCATTGCAGTCAGAGCCATAGCCATAGCCATTGCAGTCAGAGCCATAGCCATAGCAGCTATAGCCATAGCCATAGCAGTCATAGCCATAGCCATAGCAGTTATAGCCATAGCCGTAGCAGCCATAGGCATAGCTATACCAGCCATAGACATAGCAGCCATTGCCACGGACATTGCAGCCATAGCCATAGCCATAGCAGCCGTAGCCATAGCCATAGCCATAGCAGCCATAGCCATAGCAGCCATAGCCATAGCCATAGTAGTCAGAGCCATAGCCATAGCAGCTATAGCCATTGCCATAGCAGCCATAACCATAGCCATAGCAGTCATAGCCATAGCCATAGCCATAGCCGTAGCAACAATAGCCATAGCCATAGCAGCGAGAGCAGTCGTAGCCATACCCATAGTAGCCATAGTCATAGCCACAGCAGCCAAAGCCAAAGCCAGAGCAGCCATAGCCGTAGCCGTAGCCATAGCCAAATCATCCATAGCCATGGCCATAGCAGCCTTATCCATAGCCATAGCAGCCATAGACATGGCCAAAGCCATAGCCATAGCAGCCACAGCCATAGTCATAGCAGCCATGGCCATAGCCATAGCAGCCATAACCATAGCCAGAGCAGCCATAGCCATAGCCATAGCAGCCATAGCCACAGCCATAGCAGCTATAGCCGTACCCAAAACAGCCATAGCCATTGCCATAGCAGCCAGAGCCATTTCCATAGCAGCTATGGCCATAACCATAGTAGCCATAGCCATAGCCATAGCCATAGCAGCCATAGCAGCCATAGCCATAGCCATAGCAGCCATAACCATAGCCATAGCACGCATAGCGATAGCCATAGCAGTCATAGCCATAGCCATAGCAGCCATGGCCATAGCCACAGCCAGAGCAGCCGTAGCCATAGCCATTGCAGACATAGCCATAGACGTAGCCATAGCCATTGCCATTGCAGCATTAGCGATAGCAATAGCAGGCATAGCCATAGCCATAGCGGCAATAGCAGCCATAGCCGTAGCCATGGCCATAGCCATACCAGCCATGGCCATAGCCATAGCAGCCATAGCCATAGCCATAGCAGCCACAGCCAAAGCTATAGCAGCCATAGTCATAGCCATAGCAGCCATAGCAGCCATAGCCATTGCCATAGCCATAGCACCTATAGCCATAGCCAAAGTACCCACAGCCAAAGCTATAGCAGCGACATTCATAGCCATAGCAGCCATAGCAGACATAGCCATAGCCATAGCCATAGCAGCCATAGCCATAGCCACAGTCATAGCAGCCATAGCCATAGCCATAGCAGCCATAGCCGTAGCCATAGCCATAGAAGACATAGCCACAGCCATAGCCTTAGCTGCAATAGCCATAGCCATAGCAGCCATAGCAGCCATAGCCATAGCCATAGCAGCCATAGCCATTGCCATAGCAGCCGTGGCCATAGCCATAGCCAGAGCAGCCATAGCCGTAGCCATAGCAGCCATAACCATAGCCGTAGCCATAGCCATTGCCATAGCAGCAATAGCCATAACCATAGTAGCCATAGCGATAGCCTTAGCCATAGTAGCCACAACAAGAGCTATTGCAGCCATAGCCATAGCCATAGCAGCCATAGCCATAGCCATAGCAGCTATAGCCATAACCATAGTAGCTATAGCCATAGCCATAGCCATAGCAGCCGTAGCAGCCATAGCCATAGCCACAGCAGTCACAGCCATAGGCATAGCAGCCGTAGCCATAGCCATAGCAGCCATTGTCATAGCCATAGCCATAGCCAGAGCAGCCAATGCCATAGCCATAGCAGTTATAGCCATAGCCGTAGCAGCCATACGCGTAGCTATACCAGCCATAGACGTAGCAGCCATAGACATAGACATAGCCATAGCAGCCATAGCCATAGCCAGAGCAGACATAGCCATAGCCATTGCCACAGCAGTTAATGCCATAGCCATAGCAGCTTTAGCCATAGCCATAGCAGCCATAGGCATAGCTATACCAGCCATAGACATAGCAGCCATTGCAATGGACATTGCAGCCATAGCCATAGCCATAGCAGCCGTAGCCATAGACATAGCCATAGCAGCCACAGCTATATCCATAGCAGACATAGCCATAGCCATAGCCATAGCAGCCATAGACATAGCCATAGCCACAGCAGCCAATGCCATAGCCATAGCAGTTATAGCCATAGCCGTAGCAATCATAGGCATAGCTATACCAGCCACAGATATAGCAGCCATAGCCATAGCCATAGCAGGCATAGTCATAGCCATAGCCATAGCCATAGGAGCAATAGTCATAGCCACAGCAGGCCTAGCAGCCATAGCCGTAGCCATAGCAGCCATAGTCATTGCCATAGCCATAGCCATAGCAGCAATAGTCATAGCCATAGCAGCCCTAGCAGCCATAGCCATAGCCATAGCAGCCATAGCCATAGTCATATCAGCCATAGCCACAGCCAAAGCATCCATAGCCATTGCCATAGCATCCATAGCCATAGCCTAAGCAGCCATAGCCACAGCCATAGCAGCCATAGCAATAGCCATAGCCATAGCAGCCAGAGCCATAACCATAGCAGCTATACCCATACCCTAGGCATAGCAATAGCCATAGCCATAGCAGCCGGAGCCATAGCCATAGCAGCTATAGCCATAGCCATAATAGCCATAGCCGTAGCCATAGCCATAGCAGACATAGCCATAGCCAAAGCTAATGCAGCCATAGTCATAGCAATAGCAGCCATAGCCATAGCAGTAATAGCCATGGCCATAGCAGCCATAGCAGCCATAGCAGCCATAGCCATAGGCATTGTAGCCACAGCCAAAGCTATTGCTGCCATAGCCATAGCCATAGTCATAGCAGCCATAGCCATAGCCATAGCAGCCATAACCATAGCCATAGCAGTCATAGCCATAGCAATAGCCATAGCCGTAGCAACAATAGCAATAGCCATAGCAGCGAGAGCAGTCATAGCCATAGCCATAGTAGCCATAGACATAGCCACAACAGCCATAGCCATAGCCAGAGCAGCCATAGCCGCAGCCATAGCCATAGCCAAAGCATCCATAGCCATGGCCATAGCAGCCTTAGCCATAGCCATAGCAGCCATAGCCATAGCCATAGCCATAGCCATAGCAGCAATAGCCATAGACATAGCAGCCATAGCAGACATAGCCATAGCCATAGCAGCCATAGCCATAGCCATAGAAGCTATAGCCATACACAAAGCAGCGATAGACATAGCAGACATAGCCATAGCCATAGCAGCCATTGTCATAGCCATAGCCATAGCCACAGCAGCCGTAGTCAGAGCCAGAGCAGACATAGCCATGGCCATAGCCACATCAGCCAATGCCATAGCCATAGCAGTTATAGCCATAGCCATAGCCGTAGTCATATCCATCGCCATTGCAGTATTAGCGATAGCAACAGCAGGCATAGCCATAGCCATAGCGGCCATAGCAGCCATAGCCGTAGCCATGGCCATAGCCATACCAGCCATGGCCATAGCCATAGCAGCCATAGCCATAGCCATAGCAGCCACAGCCAAAGCTATAGCAGCCATAGTCATAACCATAGCAGCCATAGCAGCCATAGCCATAGCCATAGCCATAGCAACTATAGCCATAGCCAAAGTAGCCACAGCCAAAGCTATAGCAGCGATATTCATAGCCATAGCAGCCATAGCAGGCATAGCCATAGCAATAGCGGCCATAGCAGCCATAGCCGTAGCCATGGCCATAGCCATACCAGCCATAGCCATAGCCAGAGCAGCCATAGCCATAGCCATTGCAGCAGTAGCCATATTCATAGCAGCCATAGCCATAGCCATAGCAGGCATAGCCACAGCCATAGCAGCCATAGTCATAGCCATAGTAGCCATAGCCATAGCCATAGCAGCCATAGCATTAGACATAGCCATAGCAGACGCAGCCATAGCCACAGCCACAGCAGCCATAGCCATAGCCATCGCAGCCATAGCTATAGCCACAGCCATAGCAGCAATAGCCATAGCCATAGCAGCCACAGCAAAAGCTATAGCAGCGATAGTCATAGCCATAGCAGCCATAGCAGCCATAGCCATAGCCATAGCCATAGCAGACGCAGCCATAGCCAGATTAGGCATAGCCATAGCCATAGCCGGAGCAGCCAATGCCATAGCCATAGCAGTTATAGCCATAGCCGTAGCAGCCATACGCATAGCTATACCAGCCATAGACGTAGCAGCCATAGCCAGAGACATAGCCATAGCAGCCATAGCCATAGCCAGAGCAGACATAGCCATAGCCATAGCCACAGCAGCCAATGCCATAGCCATAGCAGCTTTAGCCATAGCCGTAGCAGCCATAGGCATAGCTATACCAGCCACAGACATAGCAGCCATAGCCACAGCCATAGCCATAGCAGCCATAGACATAGCCATAGCCACAGGAGCCAATGCCATAGAATCAGCAGTTATAGCCATAGCCGTAGCAGCCATAGCCACAGCCATAGCCATAGCCATAGCAGCCATAGCCATAGCCATAGCAGCCGTGGCCATAGCCATAGCCATAGCACGCATAGCGATAGCCATAGCAGCCATAGCCATAGCCATAGCAGCCATGGCCATAGCCATAGCCAGAGCAGCCATAGCCATAGCCATAGCAGCCATAGACATAGCCGTAGCCATAGCCATTGCCATTGCAGCATTAGCGATAGCAATAGCAGGCATAGCCATAGCCATAGCGGCCATAGACATAGCAGTAATAGCCATGGCCATAGCAGCCATAGCAGCCGTGGCCATAGCCATTGTAGCCACAGCCAAAGCTATTGCTGCCATAGCCATAGCCATAGTCATAGCAGCCATAGCCATAGCCATAGCAGCCATATCCATAGCCATAGCCATAGCCATAGCAGACATAGCCATAGCCATAGCAGCCAGAGCCATAGCCATAGCCACAGCAGCCAATGCTATAGCCATAGCAGTTATAGCCATAGCCGTAGCAGCCATAGGCATAGCTATACCAGCTACAGACATAGCGGCAGTAGCAGCCATAGCCGTAGTCATAGCCATAGCCACATCAGCCATAGCCATAGCCAGAGCAGCCAGAGCCACAGCCAGAGCCATAGCCATAGCAGCTATAGCCATACCCAAAGCAGCCTTAGCCATAGCCATGGCGGCCATAGACATGACCATAGCCATTGCCATAGCAGCCATAGCCATAGCCATCGCAGCCAGAGCCATAGCCACAGCAGCTATAGCCATACCCAAAGCAGCCATAGCCATAGCCATAGCAGCCATAGCCATAGCCATAGCAGCCAGAGCCATAGCCATAGCCACAGCAGCCAATGCTATAGCCATAGCAGTTATAGCCATAGTCGTAGAGGCCGTAGGCACAGCTATACCGGACACAGACATAGCGACAGTAGCAGCCATGGCCGTAGTCATAGCCATAGCCACAGAAGCCATAGCCATAGCCAGAGCAGCCATGGCCACAGTCATAGCCATCGCCAAAGCAGCCGTAGCCATGGCCATAGCAGTCATGGCCATAGCCATAGCCATAGCCGTAGCAACAATAGCCATAGCCATAGCAGCGTAAGCAGTCATAGCCATAGCCGTAGTAGCCATAGCCATAGCCACAGCTGCCATAGCCATAGCCAGAGCAGCCATAGCCGTAGCCATAGCCATAGCCAAAGCATCCATAGCCATGGCCATAGCAGGCTTAGCCATAGCCATAGCAGCCAGAGCCACAGCCATAGCAGCTATAGCCATACCCAAAGCAGCCATAGCCATAGCCATAGCAGCCATAGCCATAGCCATAGCAGTCATAGACATAGCAGTAATAGCCATGGCCATAGCAGCCATAGCAGCCATAGCCATAGGCATTGTAGCCACAGCCAAAGCTATTGCTGCCATAGCCATAGCCATAGTCATAGCAGCCATAGCCATGGCCATAGCAGCCATAACCATAGCCATAGCAGTCATAGCCATAGCAATAGCCATAGCCGTAGCAACAATAGCCATAGCCATAGCAGCGAGAGCAGTCATAGCCATAGCCATAGTAGCCATAGACATAGCCACAACAGCCATAGCCATAGCCAGAGCAGCCATAGCCGCAGACATAGCCATAGCCAAAGCATCCATAGCCATGGCCATAGCAGCCTTAGCCATAGCCATAGCAGCCATAGACATGGCCAAAGCCATAGCCATAGCAGCCATAGCCATAGTCATAGCAGCCATGGCCATAGCCATACCAGCCATAGCCATAACAAGAGCAGCCATAGCCATAGCCATAGCAGCAGTAGCCATATTCATAGCAGCCATACCCATAGCCATAGCAGGCATAGCCATAGACATAGCAGCCATAGATATAGCCATAGTAGCCATAGCCATAGCAGCCATAGCATTAGCCACAGCAGCCATAGCCATAGCCACAGCCATTGCAGCCACAGCCACAGCCATAGCAGCAATAGCCATAGCCATAGTAGCCACAGCCAAAGCTACAGCAGCGATAGTCATAGCCATAGCAGCCATAGCAGCCATAGCCATAGCCATAGCCATAGCCATAGCAGCAATAGCCATAGCCATAGCAGCCATAGCAGACATAGCCATAGCCATAGCAGCCATAGCCATAGCCATAGAAGCTATAGCCATACACAAAGCAGCGATAGACATAGCAGACATAGCCATAGCCATAGCAGCCATTGTCATAGCCATAGCCATAGCCACAGCAGCCGTAGTCAGAGCCAGAGCAGACATAGCCATGGCCATAGCCACAGCAGCCAATGCCATAGCCATAGCAGTTATAGCCATAGCCATAGCCGTAGTCATAGCCATCGCCATTGCAGCATTAGCGATAGCAATAGCAGGCATAGCCATAGCCATAGCGGCCATAGCAGCCATAGCCGTAGCCATGGCCATAGCCATACCAGCCATGGCCATAGCCATAGCAGCCATAGCCATAGCCATAGCAGCCACAGCCAAAGCTATAGCAGCCATAGTCATAACCATAGCAGCCATAGCAGCCATAGCCATAGCCATAGCCATAGCAACTATAGCCATAGCCAAAGTAGCCACAGCCAAAGCTATAGCAGCGATATTCATAGCCATAGCAGCCATAGCAGGCATCGCCATAGCAATAGCGGCCATAGCAGCCATAGCCGTAGCCATGGCCATAGCCATACCAGCCATAGCCATAGCCAGAGCAGCCATAGCCATAGCCATTGCAGCAGTAGCCATATTCATAGCAGCCATAGCCATAGCCATAGCAGGCATAGCCACAGCCATAGCAGCCATAGTCATAGCCATAGTAGCCATAGCCATAGCCATAGCAGCCATAGCATTAGCCATAGCCATAGCAGACGCAGCCATAGCCACAGCCACAGCAGCCATAGCCATAGCCATCGCAGCCATAGCTATAGCCACAGCCATAGCAGCAATAGCCATAGCCATAGCAGCCACAGCAAAAGCTATAGCAGCGATAGTCATAGCCATAGCAGCCATAGCAGCCATAGCCATAGCCATAGCCATAGCAGACGCAGCCATAGCCAGATTAGGCATAGCCATAGCCATAGCCGGAGCAGCCAATGCCATAGCCATAGCAGTTATAGCCATAGCCGTAGCAGCCATACGCATAGCTATACCAGACATAGACGTAGCAGCCATAGCCAGAGACATAGCCATAGCAGCCATAGCCATAGCCAGAGCAGACATAGCCATAGCCATAGCCACAGCAGCCAATGCCATAGCCATAGCAGCTTTAGCCATAGCCGTAGCAGCCATAGGCATAGCTATACCAGCCACAGACATAGCAGCCATAGCCACAGCCATAGCAGCCATAGTCATAGCCATAGCCATAGCCATAGCAGCAATAGTCATAGCCATAGCAGCCCTAGCAGCCATAGCCATAGCCGTAGCAGCCATAGGCATAGCTATACCAGCCATAGACATAGCAGCAATTGCCATGGACATTGCAGCCATAGCCATAGCCATAGCAGCCGTAGCCATAGCCATAGCCATAGCAGCCATAGACATAGCCATAGCCACAGGAGCCAATGCCATAGAATCAGCAGTTATAGCCATAGCCGTAGCAGCCATAGCCACAGCCATAGCCATAGCCATAGCAGCCATAGCCATAGCCATAGCAGCCGTGGCCATAGCCATAGCCATAGCACGCATAGCGATAGCCATAGCAGCCATAGACATAGCCATAGCAGCCATGGCCATAGCCATAGCCAGAGCAGCCATAGCCATAGCCATAGCAGCCATAGACATAGCCGTAGCCATAGCCATTGCCATTGCAGCATTAGCGATAGCAATAGCAGGCATAGCCATAGCCATAGCGGCCATAGACATAGCAGTAATAGCCATGGCCATAGCAGCCATAGCAGCCGTGGCCATAGCCATTGTAGCCACAGCCAAAGCTATTGCTGCCATAGCCATAGCCATAGTCATAGCAGCCATAGCCATAGCCATAGCAGCCATAGCCATAGCCATAGCCATAGCCATAGCCATAGTCATAGCAGGCATAGCCACAGCCATAGCAGCCATAGCCATAGCCATAGCCATGGCCGTAGCAACAATAGCCATAGCCATAGCAGCGAGAGCAGTCATAGCCATAGCCATAGCCATAGCCATAGTAGCCAGAGCCATAGCCATAGCCACAGCAGCCAATGCTATAGCCATAGCAGCTATAGCCTTAGCCAGTGCAGCCATAGCCATAGCCATAGCAGCCAGAGCCATAGCCATAGCAGCTATAGCCATACCCAAAGCAGCCTTAGCCATAGCCATAGCAGCCATAGCCATAGCCATAGCCATGGCCGTAGCAACAATAGCCATAGCCATAGCAGCAATAGCCATATTCAGAGCAGCCATACCCATAGCCATACCAGACATAGCCATAGCCATAACAGCCATAGTCATAGCCATAGTAGCCATAGCCATAGCCATAGCCATAGCAGCCATAGCAGCCATAGCCATAGCCATAGCAGCCATAGCCATAGCCATAGCACACATAGCCATAGCCATAGCAGTCATAGCCATAGCCAGTGCAGCCGTAGCCATAGCCATTGCAGACATAGCCATAGCCGTAGCCATATCCATTGCCATTGCAGCATTAGCGATAGCAATAGCAGGCATAGCCATAGCCATAGCGGCCATAGCAGCCATAGCCGTAGCCATGGCCATAGCCATACCAGCCATGGCCATAGCCATAGCAGCCATAGCCATAGCCATAGCAGCCACAGCCAAAGCTATAGCAGCCATAGTCATAGCCATAGCAGCCATAGCAGCCATAGCCATTGCCATAGCCATAGCACCTATAGCCATAGCCAAAGTAGCCACAGCCAAAGCTATAGCAGCGATATTCATAGCCATAGCAGCCATAGCAGACATAGCCATAGCCATAGCCATAGCAGCCATAGCCATAGCCACAGTCATAGCAGCCATAGCCATAGTCATAGCAGCCATAGCCATAGCCATAGCCATAGAAGACATAGCCATAGCCATAGCCTTAACTGCAATAGCAATAGCCATAGCAGCCATAGCAGACATAGCCATAGCCATAGCAGCCATAGCCATAGCCATAGCAGCCGTGGCCATAGCCATAGCCAGAGTAGCCATAGCCATAGCCATAGCAGCCATAACCATAGCCGTAGCCATAGCCATTGCCATAGCAGCAATAGCCATAAGCATAGTAGCCATAGCCATAGCCATAGCCATAGTAGCAGCAGCAAAAGCTATTGCAGCCATAGCCATAGCCATAGCAGCCATAGCCATAGCCATAGCAGCTATAGCCATAACCATAGTAGCCATAGCCATAGCCATAGCCATAGCAGTCACAGCCATAGCCATAGCAGCCGTAGCCATAGCCATAGCCACAGGAGCCAATGCCATAGAAATAGCAGTTATAGCCATAGATGTAGCAGCCATAGGCATAGCTATACCAGCCATAGATATAGCAGCCATAGCCATAGCCATAGCAGCCATTGTCATAGCCATAGCCACAGCCACAGCAGCCATAGCCATAGCCATCGCAGCCATAGCTATAGCCACAACCATTGCAGCCACAGCCACAGCCATAGCAGCAATAGCCATAGCCATAGCAGCCACAGCAAAAGCTATAGCAGCGATAGTCATAGCCATAGCAGCCATAGCAGCCATAGCCATAGCCATAGCCATAGCAGACGCAGCCATAGCCAGAGCAGGCATAGCCATAGCCATAGCCAGAGCAGCCAATGCCATAGCCATAGCAGTTATAGCCATAGCCGTAGCAGCCATACGCATAGCTATACCAGCCATAGACGTAGCAGCCATAGCCAGAGACATAGCCATAGCAGCCATAGCCATAGCCAGAGCAGACATAGCCATAGCCATAGCCACAGCAGCCAATGCCATAGCCATAGCAGCTTTAGCCATAGCGGTAGCAGCCATAGGCATAGCTATACCAGCCACAGACACAGCAGCCATAGCCACAGCCATAGCAGCCATAGTCATAGCCATAGCCATAGCCATAGCAGCAATAGTCATAGCCATAGCAGCCCTAGCAGCCATAACCATAGCCGTAGCAGCCATAGGCATAGCTATACCAGCCATAGACATAGCAGCCATTGCCATGGACACTGCAGCCATAGCCATAGCCATAGCAGCCGTAGCCATAGCCATAGCCATACCAGCCATAGACATAGCCATAGCAGTTGTAGCCATAGCCGTACCAGCCATAGGCATAGCTATACCAGCCACAGACATAGCAGCCATAGCAATAGCCATAGCAACCATAGCCATAGCCATAGCCATAGCAGCCTGAGCCATAACCATAGCAGTTATACCCATACCCAAAGCAGCCTTAGACATAGCCATAGCGGCCACAGACATGACCATAGCCATAGCCATAGCAGCCATAGCCATAGCCATAGCAGTTATAGCCATAGCCGTAGCAGCCATAGCCATAGCCGTAGTCATAGCCATTGCCATTGCAGCATTAGCGATAGCAATAGCAGGCATAACCATAGCCATAGCGGCCATAGCAGCCATAGCCGTAGCCATGGCCATAGCCATACCAGCCATAGCCATAGCCAGAGCAGCCATAGCCATAGCCATAGCCATAGCAGCCATAGCCATAGCCATAGCAGCCATAGCCATAGCCATAGCAGTTGTAGCCATAGCCGTACCAGCCATAGGCATAGCTATACCAGCCACAGACATAGCAGCCATAGCAATAGCCATAGCAACCATAGCCATAGCCATAGCAGTCATAGCGATAGCCATAGCAGCCGTAGCCATAGCCAAAGCATCCATAGCCATGGCCATAGCAGCCTAAGCCATGGCCATAGCAGCCATGGACATGGCCAAATACATAGCCATAGCAGCCATAGCCATAGCCACAGGAGCCAGAGCCACAGCCATAGCAGCTATAGCCATACCCGAAGCAGCCTTAGCCATGGCCATAGCGGCCATAGACATGACCATAGCCATAGCCATAGCAGCCATAGCCATAGCCATAGCAGTTATAGCCATAGCCGTAGCAGCCATAGCCATAGCCGTAGTCATAGCCATTGCCATTGCAGCATTAGCGATAGCAATAGCAGGCATAGCCATAGCCATAGCGGCCATAGCAGCCATAGCCGTAGCCATGGCCATAGCCATACCAGCCATAGCCATAGCCAGAGCAGCCATAGCCATAGCCATAGCAGCAGTAGCCATATTCATAGCAGCCATAGCCATAGCCATAGCAGGCATAGCCACAGCCATAGCAGCAATAGCCATAGCCATAGCAGCCACAGCAAAAGCTATAGCAGCGATAGTCATAGCCATAGCAGCCATAGCAGCCATAGCCATAGCCATAGCCATAGCAGACGCAGCCACAGCCAGAGCAGGCATAGCCAGAGCCGTAGCAGCCATAGGCATAGCTATACCAGCCATAGACATAGCAGCCATAGCCATAGCCATAGCAGCCATTATCATAGCCATAGCCATAGCCAGAGCAGCCAATGCCATAGCCATAGCTGTTATAGCCATAGCCGTAGGAGCCATACGCGTAGCTATACCAGCCATAGACATAGCAGCCATTGCAATGGACATTGCAGCCATAGCCATAGCCATAGCAGCCGTAGCCATAGACATAGCCATAGCAGCCACAGCTATATCCATAACAGACATAGCCATAGCCATTGCCATAGCAGCCAGAGCCATAGCCATAGCAGCTATAGCCATACCCAAAGCAGCCATAGCCATAGCCATAGCAGACATAGCCATAGCCATAGCAGCCAGAGCCATAGCCATAGTCACAGCAGCCAATGCTATAGCCATAGCAGTTATAGCCATAGCCGTAGCAGCCATACGCATAGCTATACCAGCCATAGACGTAGCAGCCATAGCCAGAGACATAGCCATAGCAGCCATAGCCATAGCCAGAGCAGACATAGCCATAGCCATAGCCACAGCAGCCAATGCCATAGCCATAGCAGCTTTAGCCATAGCGGTAGCAGCCATAGGCATAGCTATACCAGCCACAGACACAGCAGCCATAGCCACAGCCATAGCAGCCATAGTCATAGCCATAGCCATAGCCATAGCAGCAATAGTCATAGCCATAGCAGCCATAGACATGGCCAAAGCCATAGCCATAGCAGCCATAGCCATGATCATAGCAGCCATGGCCATAGCCATAGTAGCCATAGCCATAGCCATAGCAGCCATAGACATAGCCATAGCCACAGGAGCCAATGCCATAGAAACAGCAGTTATAGCCATAGCCGTACCAGACATAGCCACAGCCATAGCCATAGCCAAAGCAGCCATAGCCATGGCCATAGCAGCCATAGACATAGCAGTAATAGCCATGGCCATAGCAGCCATAGCCATAGCCATAGCCATAGCCGTAGCAACAATAGCCATAGCCATAGCAGCGAGAGCAGTCATAGCCATAGCCATAGCAGCGAGAGCAGTCATAGCCATAGCCATAGCCATAGCCAAACCAGCCATAGCCATGGCCATAGCAGCCATAGCCATTGCCATAGCAGCCAGAGCTATAGCCATAGCAGCTATAGCCATAACCATAGTAGCCATAGCCATAGCCATAGCCATAGCAGCCAGAGCCATAGCCATAGCAGCCAGAGCCATAGCCATAGCAGCTATAGCCATACCCAAAGCAGCCATAGCCATAGCCATAGCAGATATAGCCATAGCCATAGCAGCCAGAGCCATAGCCATAGCCACAGCAGCCAATGCTATAGCTATAGCAGTTATAGCCATAGCCGTAGCAGCCATAGGCATAGCTATACCAGCTACAGACATAGCGGCAGTAGCAGCCATAGCCGTAGTCATAGCCATAGCCACATCAGCCATAGCCATAGCCAGAGCAGCCAGAGCCACAGCCAGAGCCATAGCCATAGCAGCTATAGCTATACCCAAAGCAGCCTTAGCCATAGCCATAGCGGCCATAGACATGACCATAGCCATAGCCATAGCAGCCATAGCCATAGCCACAGCAGCCAGAGCCATAGCCATAGCAGCTATAGCCATAGCCATAGCCATAGCCGTAGTAACAATAGCCATAGCCATAGCAGCGAGAGCAGCCATAGCCATAGCCATAGTAGACATAGCCATAGCCACAGCTGCCATAGCCATAGCCAGAGCAGCCATAGACGTAGCCATAGCCATAGCCAAAGCAGCCATAGCCATGAACATAGCAGATATAGCCATACCCAAAGCAGCCTTAGCCATAGCCATAGCGGCCATAGACATGACCATAGCCATAGCCATAGCAGCCATAGCCATAGCCATAGCAGCCAGAGCCATAGCCATAGCAGCCAGAGCCATAGCCACAGCAGGTATAACCATACCCAAAGCCGCCATAGCCATAGCCACAGCAGCGATAGCCAAAGCCAGAGCAGCCATAGCCGTAGCCATAGCCATAGCCAAAGTATCCATAGCCATGGCCATAGCAGCCTTAGCCATATCCATAGCAGCCATAGACATGGCCAAAGCCATAGCCATAGCAGCCATAGCCATGATCATAGCAGCCATGGCCATAGCCATAGTAGCCATAGCCATAGCCATAGCAGCCATAGCATTAGCCACAGCAGCCATAGCCATAGCCACAGCCATTGCAGCCACAGCCACAGCCATAGCAGCAATAGCCATAGCCATAGTAGCCACAGCCAAAGCTATAGCAGCGACAGTCATAGCCATAGCAGCCATAGCAGCCATAGCCATAGCCATAGCCATAGCCATAGCAGCAATAGCCATAGCCATAGCAGCCGGAGCCATAGCCATAGCAGCTGTAGCCATAGCCATAATAGCCATAGCCATAGCCATAGCCATAGCAGACATAGCCATAGCAGACATAGCCATAGCCAAAGCTAATGCAGCCATAGTCGTAGGCATAGCAGCCATAGACATAGCAGTAATAGCCATGTCCATAGCAGCCATAGCAGCCATAGCCATAGCCATTGTAGCCACAGCCAAAGATATTGCTGCCATAGCCATAACCATAGTCATAGCAGCCATAGCCATAGCCATAGCAGCCATAGCAGCCATAGCCATAGCCATAGCCATAGCCGTAGCAACAATAGCCGTAGCAACAATAGCCATAGCCATAGCAGCGAGAGCAGTCATAGCCATAGCCAAAGCAGCCATAGCCATGGTCATAGCAGCCTTAGCCATAGCCATAGCAGCCGTAGACATGGCCAAAGCCATAGCCATAGCAGCCATAGCCATAGCCATAGCAGCCAGAGCCATAGCCATAGCAGCTATAGCCATTGCCATTGCAGCATTAGCGATAGCAATAGCAGGCATAGCCATAGCCAAAGCGGCCATAGCAGCCATAGCCGTAGCCATGGCCATAGCCATACCAGCCGTATCCATAGCCAGAGCAGCCATAGCCATAGCCATAGCAGCAGTAGCCATATTCATAGCAGCCATAGCCATAGCCATAGCAGGCATAGCCATAGCCATAGCAGCCATAGTCATAGCCATAGTAGCCATAGCCATAGCCAGAGCAGCCATAGCCATAGCCATAGCAGCCATAGCCATAGCCGTGGGCATAGCCATTGCCATTGCAGCACTAGCGATAGCAATAGCAGGCATAGCCACAGCCATAGCGGCCATAGCAGCCATAGCCGTAGCCATGGCCACAGCCATACCAGCCATGGCCATAGCCATACCAGCCATAGCCATAGCCAGAGCAGCCATAGCCATAGCTATACCAGCCACAGGCATAGCAGCCATAGCAATAGCCATAGCAGCCATAGCCATAGCCACAGCCGTCATAGCCATAGCCGTAGCAGCCATAGCCATAGCCATAGCAGTCATAGACATAGCAGTAATAGCCATGGCCATAGCAGCCATAGCAGCCATAGCCATAGGCATTGTAGCCACAGCCAAAGCTATTGCTGCCATAGCCATAGCCATAGTCATAGCAGCCATAGCCATAGCCATAGCAGTCCTAACCATAGCCATAGCAGTCATAGCCATAGCAATAGCCATAGCCGTAGCAACAATAGCCATAGCCATAGCAGCGAGAGCAGTCATATCCATAGCCATAGTAGCCATAGTCATAGCCACAACAGCCATAGCCATAGCCAGAGCAGCCATAGACGTAGCTATAGCCATAGCCAAAGCATCCATAGCCATGGCCATAGCAGCCTTAGCCATAGCCATAGCAGCCATAGACATGGCCAAAGCCATAGCCATAGCAGCCATAGCCATAGTCATAGCAGCCATGGCCATAGCCATACCAGCCATAGCCATATCCAGAGCAGCCATAGCCATAGCCATAGCAGCAGTAGCCATATTCATAGCAGCCATAGCCATAGCCATAGCAGGCATAGCCATAGACATAGCAGCCATAGATATAGCCATAGTAGCCATAGCCATAGCAGCCATAGCATTAGCCACAGCAGCCATAGCCATAGCCACAGCCATTGCAGCCACAGCCACAGCCATAACAGCAATAGCCATAGCCATAGGAGCCACAGCCAAAGCTACAGCAGCGATAGTCATAGCCATAGCAGCCATAGCAGCCATAGCCATAGCCATAGCCATAGCCATAGCAGCAATAGCCATAGCCATAGCAGCCATAGCAGACATAGCCATAGCCATAGCAGCCATAGCCATAGCCATAGAAGCTATAGCCATACCCAAAGCAGCGATAGACATAGCAGCCATAGCCATAGCCATAGCAGCCATTGTCATAGCCATAGCCATAGCCACAGCAGCCGTAGTCAGAGCCAGAGCAGACATAGCCACAGCCATAGCAGCCATAGTCATAGCCATAGTAGCCATAGCCATAGCCATAGCAGCCATAGCATTAGCCATAGCCATAGCAGACGCAGACATAGCCACAGCCACAGCAGCCATAGCCATAGCCATCGCAGCCATAGCTATAGCCACAGCCATAGCGGCAATAGCCATAGCCATAGCAGCCACAGCAAAAGCTATAGCAGCGATAGTCATAGCCATAGCAGCCATAGCAGCCATAGCCATAGCCATAGCCATAGCAGACGCAGCCATAGCCAGAGCAGGCATAGCGATAGCCATAGCCGGAGCAGCCAATGCCATAGCCATAGCAGTTATAGCCATAGCCGTAGCAGCCATACGCATAGCTATACCAGCCATAGACGTAGCAGCCATAGCCAGAGACATAGCCATAGCAGCCATAGCCATAGCCAGAGCAGACATAGCCATAGCCATAGCCACAGCAGCCAATGCCATAGCCATAGCAGCTTTAGCCATAGCCGTAGCAGCCATAGGCATAGCTATACCAGCCACAGACATAGCAGCCATAGCCACAGCCATAGCAGCCATAGTCATAGCCATAGCCATAGCCATAGCAGCAATAGTCATAGCCATAGCAGCCCTAGCAGCCATAGCCATAGCCGTAGCAGCCATAGACATAGCTATACCAGCCATTGCCATGGACATTGCAGCCATAGCCATAGCCATAGCAGCCGTAGCCATAGCCATGGCCATAGCAGCCTTAGCCATAGCCATAGCAGCCAGAGCCACAGCCATAGCAGCTATAGCCATACCCAAAGCAGCCATAGCCATAGCCATAGCGGCCATAGACATGACCATAGCCATAGCCATAGCAGCCATAGCCATAGCCATAGCACTCATAGCGATAGCCATAGCAGCCAGAGCCATAGCCACAGCAGCTATAGCCATACCCAAAGCAGTCATAGCCATAGCCATAGCAGCCATAGCCATAGCCATAGCAGCCAGAGCCATAGCAATAGCCACAGCAGCCAATGCTATAGCCATAGCAGTTATAGCCATAGCCGTAGCAGCCATAGGCATAGCTATACCAGCCACAGACATAGCGGCAGTAGCAGCCATAGCCGTAGTCATAGTCATAGCCACAGCAGCCATAGCCAGAGCCAGAGCAGCCATCGCCACAGCCATAGCCATAGCCAAAGCAGCCATAGCCATGGCCATAGCAGCCATAGACATGGCCGAAGCCATAGCCATAGCAGCCATAGCCATAGTCATAGCAGCCATGGCCATAGCCTTAGTAGCCATAGCCATAGCCATAGCAGCCATAGCATTAGCCACAGCAGCCATAGCCATAGCCACAGCCATTGCAGCCACAGCCACAGCCATAGCAGCAATAGCCATAGCCATAGTAGCCACAGCCAAAGCTATAGCAGCGATAGTCATAGCCATAGCAGCCATAGCAGCCATAGCCATAGCCATAGCCATAGCCATAGCAGCAATAGCCATAGCCATAGCAGCCATAGCAGCCATAGCCATAGCCATAGCCATTGCAGACGCAGCCATAGCCACAGCCACAGCAGCCATAGCCATAGCCATAGCAGCCATAGCCATAGCCATAGCAGCCATAGCGGCCATAGCCGTAGCCATAACCACAGCCATAGCGGCCATAGCAGCCATGGCCATAGCGATAGACATCGCAGCCATAGCAGCCATAGCGATAGCCACAGCAGCCGTAGCCATAGCCATAGCAGCCATAGCCATAGCCATAGCAGCAGTAGCCATATTCATAGTAGCCATAGCCATAGCCATAGCAGGCATAGCCATAGCCATAGCAGCCATAGTCATAGCCATAGTAGCCATAGCCATAGCAATAGCAGCCATAGCATTAGCCACAGCAGCCGTAGCCATAGCCACAGCTATTGCAGCCACAGCCACAGCCAAAGCAGCCATAGCCATGGCCATAGCAGTCACAGCCATAGCCATAGACATAGCCGTAGCAACAATAGCCATAGCCATAGCAGCGTGAGCAGTCATAGCCATAGCCATAGAAGCAATAGCCATAGCCACAGCTGCCATAGCCATAGCCAGAGCAGCCATAGCCGTAGCCATAGCCATAGCCAAAGCATCCATAGCAATGGCCATAGCAGCCTTAGCCATAGCCATAGCAGCCGTGGCCATAGCGATAGCCATAGCACGCATAGGGATAGCCATAGCAGCCATAGCCATAGCCATAGCAGCCATGGCCATAGCCATAGCCAGAGCAGCCATAGCCATAGCCATAGCAGCCATAGCCATAGCCGTAGCCATAGCCATTGCCATTGCAGCATTAGCGATAGCAATAGCAGGCATAGCCATAGCCATAGCGGCCATAGCAGCCATACCCGCAGCCATGGCCATAGCCATACCAGCCATGGCCATAGCCATAGCAGTCATAGCCATAGCCATAGCAGTTATAGCCATAGCCGTAGCAGCCATAGGCATAGCTATACCAGCCATAGACATAGCAGCCATTGCCATGGACATTGCAGCCATAGCCATAGCCATAGCAGCCGTAGCCGTAGCCATAGCCATAGCAGCCATAGACATTCCTATAGCCACAGGAGCCAATGTCATGGAAATAGCAGTTATAGCCATAGCCCTAGCAGCCATAGGCATAGCTATACCAGCCATAGACTTAGCAGGCATAGCCATAGCCATAGCAGCCATTGTCATAGCCATAGCGGCCATAGCGGCCATAGCCGTAGCCATAACCACAGCCATAGCGGCCATAGCAGCCATGGCCATAGCGATAGACATCGCAGCCATAGCAGCCATAGCGATAGCCACAGCAGCCGTAGCCATAGCCATAGCAGCCATAGCCATAGCCATAGCAGCAGTAGCCATATTCATAGCAGCCATAGCCATAGCCATAGCAGGCATAGCCATAGCCATAGCAGCCATAGTCATAGCCATAGTAGCCATAGCCATAGCCATAGCAGCCATAGCCATAGCCAAAGCATCCATATCCATGGCCATAGCAGCCTTATCCATAGCCATAGCGGCCATAGTCATAGCCATAGTAGCCATAGCCAGAGCCATAGCAGCCATAGCATTAGCCACAGCAGCCATAGCCATAGCCACAGCCATTGCAGCCACAGCCACAGCCATAGCAGCAATAGCCATAGCAATAGTAGCCACAGCCAAAGCTGTAGCAGCGATAGTCATAGCCATAGCAGCCATAGCAGCCATAGCCATAGCCATAGCCATAGCCATAGCAGCAATAGCCATAGCCATAGCAGCCATAGCAGCCATAGCCATAGCCATAGCCATAGCAGACGCAGCCATAGCCACAGCCACAGCAGCCATAGCCACAGCCATAGCAGCCATAGCCATAGCCATAGCGGCCGTAGCGGCCATAGCCATAGCCATAGCATCCATAGCCATGGCCATAGCAGCTATAGCCACAGCCATAGCAGCCATAGCCATAGCCATAGCCATAGCAGCCAGAGCCATAACCATAGCAGCTATATCCATACCCAGGCATAGCAATAGCCATAGCCATAGCAGCCGGAGCCATAGCCATAGCAGCTATAGCCATAGGCATAATAGCCATAGCCATAGCCATAGCCATAGCAGACATAGACATAGCCAAAGCTAATGCAGCCATAGTCATAGTCATAGCAGCCATAGACATAGCATTATAGCCATGGCCATACCAGCCATACCCATAGCCAAAGCAGCCATAGCCATAGCCATAGCAGCCATTGTCATAGCCATAGCCATAGCCAGAGCAGCCAATGCCATAGCCAGAGCAGACATAGCCATAGCCATAGCCACAGCAGCCAATGCCATAGCCATAGCAGTTATAGCCATAGCCGTAGCAGCCATAGGCATAGCTATACCAGCCACAGACATAGCGGCAGTAGCAGCCATAGCCGTAGTCATAGTCATAGCCACAGCAGCCATAGCCAGAGCCAGAGCAGCCATCGCCACAGCCATAGCCATAGCCAAAGCAGCCATAGCCATGGCCATAGCAGCCATAGACATGGCCGAAGCCATAGCCATAGCAGCCATAGCCATAGTCATAGCAGCCATGGCCATAGCCTTAGTAGCCATAGCCATAGCCATAGCAGCCATAGCATTAGCCACAGCAGCCATAGCCATAGCCACAGCCATTGCAGCCACAGCCACAGCCATAGCAGCAATAGCCATAGCCATAGTAGCCACAGCCAAAGCTATAGCAGCGATAGTCATAGCCATAGCAGCCATAGCAGCCATAGCCATAGCCATAGCCATAGCCATAGCAGCAATAGCCATAGCCATAGCAGCCATAGCAGCCATAGCCATAGCCATAGCCATTGCAGACGCAGCCATAGCCACAGCCACAGCAGCCATAGCCATAGCCATAGCAGCCATAGCCATAGCCATAGCAGCCATAGCGGCCATAGCCGTAGCCATAACCACAGCCATAGCGGCCATAGCAGCCATGGCCATAGCGATAGACATCGCAGCCATAGCAGCCATAGCGATAGCCACAGCAGCCGTAGCCATAGCCATAGCAGCCATAGCCATAGCCATAGCAGCAGTAGCCATATTCATAGTAGCCATAGCCATAGCCATAGCAGGCATAGCCATAGCCATAGCAGCCATAGTCATAGCCATAGTAGCCATAGCCATAGCAATAGCAGCCATAGCATTAGCCACAGCAGCCGTAGCCATAGCCACAGCTATTGCAGCCACAGCCACAGCCAAAGCAGCCATAGCCATGGCCATAGCAGTCACAGCCATAGCCATAGACATAGCCGTAGCAACAATAGCCATAGCCATAGCAGCGTGAGCAGTCATAGCCATAGCCATAGAAGCAATAGCCATAGCCACAGCTGCCATAGCCATAGCCAGAGCAGCCATAGCCGTAGCCATAGCCATAGCCAAAGCATCCATAGCAATGGCCATAGCAGCCTTAGCCATAGCCATAGCAGCCGTGGCCATAGCGATAGCCATAGCACGCATAGGGATAGCCATAGCAGCCATAGCCATAGCCATAGCAGCCATGGCCATAGCCATAGCCAGAGCAGCCATAGCCATAGCCATAGCAGCCATAGCCATAGCCGTAGCCATAGCCATTGCCATTGCAGCATTAGCGATAGCAATAGCAGGCATAGCCATAGCCATAGCGGCCATAGCAGCCATACCCGCAGCCATGGCCATAGCCATACCAGCCATGGCCATAGCCATAGCAGTCATAGCCATAGCCATAGCAGTTATAGCCATAGCCGTAGCAGCCATAGGCATAGCTATACCAGCCATAGACATAGCAGCCATTGCCATGGACATTGCAGCCATAGCCATAGCCATAGCAGCCGTAGCCGTAGCCATAGCCATAGCAGCCATAGACATTCCTATAGCCACAGGAGCCAATGTCATGGAAATAGCAGTTATAGCCATAGCCCTAGCAGCCATAGGCATAGCTATACCAGCCATAGACTTAGCAGGCATAGCCATAGCCATAGCAGCCATTGTCATAGCCATAGCGGCCATAGCGGCCATAGCCGTAGCCATAACCACAGCCATAGCGGCCATAGCAGCCATGGCCATAGCGATAGACATCGCAGCCATAGCAGCCATAGCGATAGCCACAGCAGCCGTAGCCATAGCCATAGCAGCCATAGCCATAGCCATAGCAGCAGTAGCCATATTCATAGCAGCCATAGCCATAGCCATAGCAGGCATAGCCATAGCCATAGCAGCCATAGTCATAGCCATAGTAGCCATAGCCATAGCCATAGCAGCCATAGCCATAGCCAAAGCATCCATATCCATGGCCATAGCAGCCTTATCCATAGCCATAGCGGCCATAGTCATAGCCATAGTAGCCATAGCCAGAGCCATAGCAGCCATAGCATTAGCCACAGCAGCCATAGCCATAGCCACAGCCATTGCAGCCACAGCCACAGCCATAGCAGCAATAGCCATAGCAATAGTAGCCACAGCCAAAGCTGTAGCAGCGATAGTCATAGCCATAGCAGCCATAGCAGCCATAGCCATAGCCATAGCCATAGCCATAGCAGCAATAGCCATAGCCATAGCAGCCATAGCAGCCATAGCCATAGCCATAGCCATAGCAGACGCAGCCATAGCCACAGCCACAGCAGCCATAGCCACAGCCATAGCAGCCATAGCCATAGCCATAGCGGCCGTAGCGGCCATAGCCATAGCCATAGCATCCATAGCCATGGCCATAGCAGCTATAGCCACAGCCATAGCAGCCATAGCCATAGCCATAGCCATAGCAGCCAGAGCCATAACCATAGCAGCTATATCCATACCCAGGCATAGCAATAGCCATAGCCATAGCAGCCGGAGCCATAGCCATAGCAGCTATAGCCATAGGCATAATAGCCATAGCCATAGCCATAGCCATAGCAGACATAGACATAGCCAAAGCTAATGCAGCCATAGTCATAGTCATAGCAGCCATAGACATAGCATTATAGCCATGGCCATACCAGCCATACCCATAGCCAAAGCAGCCATAGCCATAGCCATAGCAGCCATTGTCATAGCCATAGCCATAGCCAGAGCAGCCAATGCCATAGCCAGAGCAGACATAGCCATAGCCATAGCCACAGCAGCCAATGCCATAGCCATAGCAGTTATAGCCATAGCCGTAGCAGCCATAGGCATAGCAATACCAGCCATAGACATAGCAGCCATTGCCATGGACATTGCAGCCATTGCCATAGCCATAGCAGGCGTAGCCATAGCCATAGCCATAGCAGCCATTGTCATAGCCATAGCCATAGCCAGAGCAGCCAATGCCACAGCCATAGCAGATATAGCCATAGCCGTAGCAGCCATACGCATAGCTATACCAGCCATAGACATAGCAGCCATAGCCATAGCCATAGGAGCCATAGATATATCCATCGCAGCAATAGCCACAGCCATAGCAGCCATAGGCATAGCTATAGGAGCCATAGCCATAGCAATAGCACGCATAGCGATTGCCATAGCAGCCTAGCCATAGCCATAGCAGCCATGGCCATAGCCATATCAACCACAGCCATAGCCATAGCCATAGCAGCCATAGCCATAGCCAGAGCAGACATAGCCATAGCCATAGCCATAGCAGCAATAGCCATAGCCATAGCAGCCATATACATAGCATTATCAGCCATAGCGATAGCTATAGCAGCCATAGCCAAAGCCACAGCAATAGCAGACATAGCCATAGCCATAGCAGCCGCAGCCATAGCCATAGCCATAGCAGCCGGAGCCATAGCCATAGCAGCTATAGCCATAGCCATAATAGCCATAGGCATAGCCATAGCCACAGCCAAAGCTAATGCAGCCATAGTCATAGCCATAGCAGCCATAAACATAGCAGTAATAGCCATGGCCATAGCAGCCATACCAGCCACAGCAATAGCCATTGTAGCCTCAGCCAAAGCTATTGCTGCCATAGCCATCGCCATAGTCACAGCAGCCATAGCCATAGCCAAAGCAGCCATAGCCATAGCCATAGCAACCATAGCCATAGCCATAGCCATAGCCGTAGCAACAATAGCCACAGCCATAGCAGCCAGAGCAGTCACCGCCATAGCCATAGTAGCCATAGCCATAGCCACCGCAGCCATGGGCATAGCCATTGCCATAGCAGCCATAGCCATAGCTATAGCTGTACCAGCCATAACCAAAGCCACAGCCACAGCAGACATAGCCATAGCCATAGCAGCCATAGCCATAGCCAAAGCAGCCGTAGCCATAGCCGTACCCATAGCCATTGACATAACAGCAATAGCGATAGGCATAGCAGGCATAGCCATAGCCATAGCGGCCATAGCAGCCATAGCCGTAGCCATGGCCATAGCCATACCAGCCATAGCCATAGCCAGAGCAGTCAGAGCCATAGCCATAGCAGCCATAGTCATAGCAGTAAGAGTCATAGCCATAGCAGCCATAGCCAAAGCAATAGCAACCATAGCCACAGCTATAGCAGCCATAGCCATATCTATAGCAGCCATAGCCAAAGCAGCCATAGCCATAGCCATAGCAGCCATTGTCATAGCCATAGCCATAGCCAGAGCAGCCAATGCCATAGCCAGAGCAGACATAGCCATAGCCATAGCCACAGCAGCCAATGCCATAGCCATAGCAGTTACAGCCATAGCCGTAGCAGCCATAGGCATAGCAATACCAGCCATAGACATAGCAGCCATTGCCATGGACATTGCAGCCATTGCCATAGCCATAGCAGGCGTAGCCATAGCCATAGCCATAGCAGCCATTGTCATAGCCATAGCCATAGCCAGAGCAGCCAATGCCACAGCCATAGCAGATATAGCCATAGCCGTAGCAGCCATACGCATAGCTATACCAGCCATAGACATAGCAGCCATAGCCATAGCCATAGGAGCCATAGATATATCCATCGCAGCAATAGCCACAGCCATAGCAGCCATAGGCATAGCTATAGGAGCCATAGCCATAGCAATAGCACGCATAGCGATTGCCATAGCAGCCTAGCCATAGCCATAGCAGCCATGGCCATAGCCATATCAACCACAGCCATAGCCATAGCCATAGCAGCCATAGCCATAGCCAGAGCAGACATAGCCATAGCCATAGCCATACCAGCAATAGCCATAGCCATAGCAGCCATATACATAGCATTATCAGCCATAGCGATAGCTATAGCAGCCATAGCCAAAGCCACAGCCATAGCAGACATAGCCATAGCCATAGCAGCCGCAGCCATAGCCATAGCCATAGCAGCCGGAGCCATAGCCATAGCAGCTATAGCCATAGCCATAATAGCCATAGCCATAGCCATAGCCACAGCCAAAGCTAATGCAGCCATAGTCATAGCCATAGCAGCCATAGACATAGCAGTAATAGCCATGGCCATAGCAGCCATACCAGCCACAGCAATAGCCATTGTAGCCACAGCCAAAGCTATTGCTGCCATAGCCATCGCCATAGTCACAGCAGCCATAGCCATAGCCAAAGCAGCCATAGCCATAGCCATAGCAACCATAGCCATAGCCATAGCCATAGCCGTAGCAACAATAGCCACAGCCATAGCAGCCAGAGCAGTCATCGCCATAGCCATAGTAGCCATAGCCATAGCCACCGCAGCCATGGGCATAGCCATTGCCATAGCAGCCATAGCCATAGCTATAGCTGTACCAGCCATAACCAAAGCCACAGCCACAGCAGACATAGCCATAGCCATAGCAGCCATAGCCATAGCCATAGCAGCCATAGCCATAGCAGCCATAGCCATAGCCATAGCCATAGTAGCCATAGCCATAGCCATATCCATAGGAGCCATAGCAGCCAAGCCATAGCCATAGCAGCCATAGCCATAGCCATATCAGCCATAGCCATAGACATAGCCATAGCAGCCATAGCCATAGCCAGAGCAGACATAGCCATAGCTATAGCCACAGCAGCCAATGCCATAGCCATAGCAGTTATAGCCATAGCCGTAGCAGCCATAGGCATAGCTATACCAGCCATAGACTTAGCAGCCATTGTCATGGACATTGCAGCCATAGCCATAGCCATAGCAGCCGTAGCCATAGCCATAGCCGTAGCAGCCACAGCTATATCCATAGCAGTCGTAGCCATAGCCATAGCCATAGCAGCCATAGACATAGCCATAGTAGCCATAGCCATAGCCACAGCCATAGCAGACATAGCCATAGGCATAGCAGCCATTGCCATAACCATAGTCATAGTTATAATCATAATCATAATCATAATCGTAAACATAATTATAGTTATAATCGTAATCCTAGTCATAATCATAACCATAATCATAATCGTAATAATAATTATAAAACAATGACAACAAGAACGACAACGACATTTACAAGACGTTTGTATCGCCCCTTTTTACGGTTGCTGATCTGGAAACACGGCGCAAACAATGCAGCCTATCGACTAATGTTATGTGAAACATTAAGGCTCAAATCTGCAACCAGTAAAGCGTACTCGACAATAGCGCAAAGCAGCTAAACGAGTAGATTTTACATATTGTAAATAACTCATGGAACCCTGAAATAAAAAAGAAAAAAAGCTTACCAAACTCAATCGTTTCTGTTTTTCTCCTTAATAGTATTTCTAAAAATTAAAAGAAAGTCAAATCCTATAATTAAAGAAATATTTTTTAATAATATAAAGAGGCACATGCATTTCAAAATAAAAGCAATAGAGAGCGGAATCAAAAGCATTAACGAAAAACATCTTGTAGACGTAATCTAATTTAAGCGTTTTATGAAAATGCTTTTTAAGACGTCCTAAAAACATACTGATTTGTAATGATCAAACATCTCAGGAACGTCTCATCGCCATTTTTTTTTTCGAACTTTACCGTATTTCTTTTAGACACTTTTACTCATGCATCTCTGTGCTACGTATGAGGTTGCGTACATCCCTAAACCGTACATGCGATAGAGACACACAGTATAAATTGTATACATTAAGAAAACATATCGGTTTGTCTTATCGCTTCTGCGATTTAACGAAGCATATTTACACATAAATACAAAGTAATGACAAATATTGTTATGAATTTACTTGCCTTAAATCAGTACAAATGTAATAAAAAAACCACCTCTTCGTCGCAACGCAATGTAGCCAACAATATGTATAATCCCTATATACAAGAAACGATATATATATATCTATATATATATATATATATATATATATATATATATATATATATATATATATGATTTTTCATTTGTTTTAGTGTTTATTTAAGATAAACAATTTTTTTTTAATTTAATGATTTTAATGATTAGATTCATTAAAGTATAGAAGTCCGAGAATGGAAATTACATACGATTGAATAAATAAAACTGAGATTTCTAGAATAAATAATATATTTTGAATAATGATTATAAATGGAATAATAATTAATCAGGAACTTTCTATTGATTATCCTAGTAAAGTTAAAAGTAAATGACCTGCTAATATATTAGCTGTTAGTCGAATTGATAATGTTCATGGACGAATAATGTTTCTAATTGTTTCAATTAATACTATAAAATTTATTAATATTAAAGGTGTATTTAGTGGTACTAAATGAATTAATATTTTTTCTCAATTTATAGTTCAACCGTAAAATATATATGTTAATCATATTGATATTGTTAATGATAAATTAATTGATAAGTGACTTGTAGGAGTGAAAATATATGGTATTAATCCTATTAAATTATAAAGTATAATTATTATTAGTATTCTTAAGAAAATAATTATATTAAATATATATTTGTAACTAATTAGTAATTTAAATTCATTGTAAATTATTATTATAAGCTTAATTCATAATATATTTAAACGAGAGGGAATAAACCAATATATTATTGGTATCATTATTAATGGTAGTAATAAACTAATTCAATTTATTATAAGTACAATATATGTAGATGGGTCGAAAATTGATAATAGGTTTATCATATTCACTTTCATAAATTTTTATTCTTATTTTTTAATATTTTCTTTTTATTTTTATATGGAGAAAAATTAATAAATAAATAATGAAGATTAATGATTATAATGTAAATAATTCTTAACGTGAAAAATAGAAGAATTGATCATAATATTGGTTTTATCTGTGGTATAAAAAAATATTTAAATATTGGCCATTAGAAGTATATCGAATTTATACTGTAATATGGTTTAAGAGACCAATTCTTTCATTTCAGACATCTAATGATTAAATTATTATTGTTAAATAAAATATAAATAAAAAATATTAAAAAATTAATAATTTTAAATTGACAATTTAATGTTATATGTTTAACTAATTTTTTATCTTAGGATTTTATAAAGTTATTATTCTAAGTAATCAATTTCCAAAATCATTTATTGATGTTGATTCTACTACGATAGGTATAAATCTATGATTTGTTCCACAAATTTCTGAACATTGGCCAAACAATAATCCTGGTCGGTATGTAAATAATATTAGTTGATTAAGGGGGCAGACTCCTTGTGTTTTGAGCTGTGTGCGTCCGCTCACACAAGCAAGGAAAGTCATACACGTATACGCGATGAGCGAGAGAGACAACCGGTTTCGCAAATTAAGCTTTACGTCTCGATACTTGCATAAACGAATTTTTCGCGGGTACAGAACCCACGAGTAGACTTCACTACAGGGTGCTCTGGTCCGTTTAAACTCCAATAAACACTATACGTGGAGAAAACTGTAAAATTACAAACTGTAAGCATGAAACAGACGCTGTTGTAAACTAGCAAGATGGCTGCCGAAGTGTCATTTTCGCAAATATCTCACGATTTAATGGTTCATAGCTCATAGCACACCAGAGCACCCTTCCTTGAATTAGCACAATATCGTGGAAATGCGATTTTCCTCAATTTAACACTTCTTGAAGGCGTAAAGCGTAATTTTCGTTGTGCACCCGTTTTGACACAAAAATAGTTCAACGATTTGCCGTTAGAAGCGTTAATGGTATATCTCAATCAATTTGGTCATATTGCCATTAGCATCGATAAAAATACAGATCAGTCGGTAAATGTAATCTAGAATTTGACAGCTGAATGGAGTATTCATCGAATACACGAATACAGACGCAAGAAAGGCTTAGTTGCCAAAACGTATTGAAAGTTTCGTCACACTGTTGCCACATATATGTATGTACATATTACAATTCTGCCCATCAGGAAAACTTGAACGAATCCAACTCCAGTCGAGATTTTGATTCTTACTAATAAGGGAACATCCCGAGGTGAAAGTCTCCGATTTTGATGAAACTTTGTAGGATTGTAGAATAGCCGAAAATATTCGACTCGAATTTTTTTTATTGCTTCTAATTCATCTAAAGGGTGTGAAAACCACCCCCAAAGTTGGGGGTGGAAAACATATTTCGTTTAATATCTCCAAAACTAGTGCGGATAGCAAAATGATATAAATGGGGCGATTGTGTATTTTTGAATGACGAATCCACCTATGTAAATAGTTTTCAAAAATATCAATTCATTTAAAAAATATATTAAAAAATAGTATATTGTCGTTGTTTTCACTGACAACATGCTGATCGATCGTTTTGTAAATTTGTATGCAAATACTGTGAACCAAAACACAAAATACGGCTAAAATAGAATTTTGAATTTTTACGTTATGAACAAAATAGTAGCATTCTTAGTTAAACTGCATTTTGTGCGAAGTTGGGCCCTGAAACGAGTGGTTTTACGAAAAATATATACCCCTATAATGTTTTTGTCATTATATTATGATACATGTTGTTTATTGTTTGCTAAATGTATAAATTATAACATTGCTAATGAATACTCGCAACGTCTTGCACTCGTTGCAAACAGTAGGAGAGATTCAGTGTAAGTGACCCTTGCATCGATGAAAATGTAGCAAGTAAAAGTGATTTACAAATCATTATTCTTCAATAGTTATTATTTACTATAAACAAACAATTGGAATTGTTCCAGAAGTTATAGTTTAATCCACTAATTTTACACGAAAGTATCTTAGTTGAGTGAGAATTAGGCATTCCCTCATAATCTGTAGGTGCCTGGTTCGAATCTATGGTAGCTTTTAATTTTTTTTGTTTTCAATTTTTAGTTTAAATAATTCTAATTTTTGTATACCTTTTCACAGATTACAATTATACCACTCATAACATTTTTATTTTTAAATAAAGAAAAATTAAAATAATGTCGTTTGTTTATTTCTTAAAAAGTAGGAATGAATGAATGAATGAATAGCATGAATTTAATGAATTATTTATTCTATATATATAAGTTTTAGAATTTCACATATTAGTATATATATATGCCCATAATTATGAAAGTGGTCTAAATTGTATATTTCTTATTTTGTGATATTGAAAGGATTACATTTGAATAAATTAGAAAATATTTCTATATTACGTAACATTATAATTAGTCTTGATTAATGAACATTTATTATAAATGTGAAATTTTGTGTGAATCTCATACGAAAATGTTGTTTCTTAGACTACTTTCATAATTTTGGGCACATATGTATTGTTTCATTCGTGATACTTTTTCTTTCTCGCTCGCACCGTCCTTTTCTATATTCCGTATGAAGCAAAATATCGGCTCAAGGCGTATTCAGTAGAGATTTACTGATGCATAAAATTGTAATTGATGTGGCAACAGCGTGACAGAACTTTCCTACGATGCGATTTGGCAATTATACCTTCGCAATTCTCATTTGTAATTCAACAGGATAACGCTAAATGCCACATTATCAAATGTCGCATGTATAAATTATGCTTTCCCTAATGCCCGTTTTTTCGCAACAGCGCTTCGATCGATTCGGAGTAGGCCCCGAAGGAGTCTGCCCCCTTAAGTCGTCCTGGAGTTGCATCTATTTTTATTCCTAAGGATGGAATTGTTCATGTGTGAATTACATCAACAGATGTTGTAATTAAACGAATTGGGGTTTTAAATGGAATAATAATTCGATTATCTACATCTAATAGTTGAAATAATCTTAAATTTGAATAATCATTGATTATAAAAGAATCATAATTTAAATAAAATTCTGGATATTCATATCTTCAATATTATTGAAGACCAATAGCTTTAATTGTAAAATATGAGAATGATCATATTTCATCAACAATATAAAGAGTTTTTAATGATGGAAATGCAATAATTATTAATACAATTATTGGAAAAATAGTTCAAATAATTTCAATTAAATTATTTTCTAATAAAAATCGATTTCTAAATTTTCTTAAAATGATATTTATTATTATAAATAATGTTATCGAAATAATTATTGATAATATTATATATAGTAATATTATAAAATACAACTAAATTATCAGCAAAAGGATAGTTAGGATCTTGAAGTGAAAATATATTTCATGTAGCAATTTTTAATAAAAGAAATATATCTTTATATATGAAGCTTAAATTGATCGCACTAATCTGCCATATTAAGTTTAATTTTTAATTTATAAATTTTCTAAGCTTAAAATTAAATTTTCTTTCTTTTATTTTCTTTTTTAAAAATCAAAGGAATTTCATTAAATGAGTGTTCAAGTGGGGGATAATTTTGTAATCATTCAAGTGAATTTTGAAAATATTTAAATAAAATTAATCGTTTTACTATAAATCTTTCTAATATAATAAAAATAATTATTATTATTCTATTAATTGAACTTAATGATCCTAGTGAAGATAAAAAATTTCAACAGTAATATGCGTCAGGGTAATCTGAATATCGTCGTGGTATTTCTATTAATCCTAAAAAATGTTGAGGGAAGAATGTTATATTTACTCCAATAAATATAAAATAAAATTGAATTTTAAGAAATTTTTTGTTTAATGTTAATCCAGTAATTAAAGGATATCAGTGAATTAATCTTGCAATAATTCTAAATACTGCTACTATTGAAAGTACATAATGAAAATGACCTACAACATAGTATGTAACATGAAGTAAAATATCAATAGATGAATTTGATAATATAATTCCTGTTAATCCTCCTATTGTAAACAAAAAAATAAATCCCCTAGATCATAAAGTTGTTGGATTTGCGTAAACTTTTGATCCATGGAATGTTGCTCGTCATCTAAAAACTTTAATGCCAGTGGGAATGGCAATAGTTATAGTTGCTGATGTGAAATCAGCGCGACTATCTACATCTATTCCAACAGTAAATATGTGATGTGCTCATACAATAAATCCTAGAAAACCAATTCCTAGTATTGCGTATACTATTCCCATGTTTCCAAATGTTTCTTTTTTACCTCTTTCGTTTAAAATAATATGTGAGACTAGTCCAAATCCTGGAAGAATTGGAATATAAACTTCTGGATGTCCAAAGAATCAAAATAAGTGTTGGTATAAAATTGGGTCACCCCCTCCTATAGGGTCAAAAAAAGAAGAATTTAAATTTCGATCTGATAAAAGTATTGTAATTGCTCCAGCAAGAACAGGTAGTGATAGTAAAAGTAAAATTGCTGTAATTACAACTGATCATGGGAATAAAGGTAGTTGATCATATTGTAACGAATAATTTATTATATTGAAAATTGTCACTAAAAAATTAATAGCCCCTATGATTGATGATACTCCGGCGATATGAAGGGAAAAAATTGTTAGATCGGTAGATGATGATGGGTGGTATATAGATGATGATAATGGAGGGTAAATTGTTCATCCTGTGCCTGATCCTGAATTTAAATAATTTCTTATTAATAATAAAAAAATTGAAGGAGGTAGTAATCAAAATCTTATATTGTTTATTCGTGGAAATGCCATATCTGGAGCTCCAATCATTAAGGGAACTAATCAGTTCCCAAAACCTCCACTTATGAATGGTATAACCATAAAATGAAATTATAACAAAAGCATGAGACGTTACAATTGAATTATAAATCTGATCATTTTTAATTCATGCCCCTGTCTTCTTAATTCTAATCGAATAATAAATCTTATTGATGAACCAATTATTCCTGATCATATAGCGAATATAAAATATAATATGCCAATATTTTTATGATTAGTGGAGTATAATCATTTTTTTATTCACGAAGAAATTAAGATTTATAAAATTAAATTTATATTTTTAATTTTGAAGATTAATAGTTTAAAATTAACTTAAAATCTTTAAATAAAGTATTAGAGTATTATGCCTGATAAAAGGAATAAATTGTAAATTTATTTATGAAAATAAAATTTTCTAATACTATTAATATAATTTCTATAGTTTAATCAAAATATTAAATTGCAAATTTAAAACTAAAATATAATTTTTTAGAAATTAGATTTTAAAGTAAATGTATATGATTCTAAATATAATTACTATAATATTTATAATGAATAAAATTCACACATCTATATATTTGTATTTTAAGAATATATTTGAGGAATTTTTATTGAATAAATTATTATTAATAAAATTTAAATAATTTCAAATTATTAATAGTCTTGATATTACAATAATGTTAGAGAGGATAAGATTAAAACCATTAAGTTTAATTACTAAGTTCTCTAACCCTAATCATTTTAAAGAAAATACTCCTATTGGTGGAATAAGTATATATGTTAGTAATAAATAAAAAAATGTAAGTTTTGATTTATTGTTAAAGATTATTATTTCTATTTTAATTTCTAATTTTATATCTATGATTAAATAGATTATATTATATGATAATACTGAATATATGATGAAGTAAAGAATAAAAATATAAAAATTTAAATTCTCACGGGCCGAGCGAAGTAACAATGTTTAAAATACATTTAAATTTCGAAGCATCGTTTCGTCCGCGAGAATCGCAGTACGTTAACGTGCTGTGACCGACCGAAGGTCGCCTTCGGTAGGAAATTCAGTTGCGTTGACAATAAACTCGGTACATTCGAATTGCGACTCGTTTTTTCATCCGATGCGGTTGAAGTTCGAACAGGTGAGCGATTACGATCAGCTGTTTGAATCTCAGGCCCGATAACGAGTGGGGGTATCGGAGCCTGACAAAGAGAGAGAGCAAAATCGGTACATTAGACAAAGAGAGACAATGATAAGCGAGCGCCGCGTAGCGGATTTTCGGGGACTCCGCGATTTTCGCGGAGCGTCTCGCGCTCGCATGTCGAAGTCAGTCTTGCACCGAACGCTCGCACGGTAGCAAGGAACAGCATTATAGAAGAGTCTACTGAGTTAGGAAATTTGGGCACCAAGTTCCTTAGCTCTTGACGCCTTCTACGCTGTATTATCGCACTACAGCTCGCCATAGCTCCCTTCGAGAACCACGTATTACACGTGCGAAGGCAAAGCGATTGTTTAGTCGCGATAAATTTAAAAGACGAGTAACTGCGCTCTTGGAATCGGTGGCTACCCCGATTCCCTGAGCTTGCTATTCGTCGGAGGAGCAATCAAGACCTCTTCTTGGTTGAGCCCCGATATTGGCACCAACAGAGAGGGTAAACGTAAGTGTATCACCTCTGCGTTGCCCGTGTTGTGTCACCCGTTTAGTAGCAGCCCGCGTACGACGAATAGATGCGTACGTTGCGGTGAACGGTGAGTGCTACAACCTCTGGCCTTTATCCGCCGCCAAGGCTAGCTAAAGCTAGTACCGAGGGTCGAACG
The DNA here is from genome assembly GCF_051401765.1 of Calliopsis andreniformis. Lineage (NCBI taxonomy): Eukaryota > Metazoa > Arthropoda > Insecta > Hymenoptera > Andrenidae > Calliopsis > Calliopsis andreniformis. The sequence goes on from NW_027480495.1 coordinate 268,096, forward strand.
CTCGCGAATCTCGGCTTACAACCGTGATTCGCACGAGGCAAGCCTTCTTGGAAGGCAGGTTGAGCAGAGAAAAGGAGGATCCCTCCTCTCTGCACACTCGTCTGCCGACGCTTTCTTCAGAGCGAAGAAACGTCGGTATTACAGTCCACTACATTACCTTAACGATACGTCAAGGTACTGCTCCCCCCTCCACGTAGGCTCGTTTCGAAGCCTGGAGTCGGGAAGACAACGGTTTGGCTTGAAAGCAATACGCTCGCTGACCAGTGCGGTTTCGCCGCTCTTTTCTTTTCCAGACGCCAGCGTCGCTAAGGGACACCGGCCGGCGTCAGTCCAAGGGACCCTTCCCTAAGATTTTGGTCGAAGACCCCCAACTAAACTAAAAAATAAACGTCGTATTTAAGTCCTTTTTAGGGCCGACTCAAATTTAATTAAGTGTACAATTTTTTTTCTTGACACCCTTCTCTCAACCACCCAATCCGGACCCCGTTAGATCCCTGAATTTTCAGCGATTCTAACAAACAAAATAAACCAAACGAAAAGCTAACGTTAGAAGCGACGCAAACGCGACGAGCCAAACGTACGCCGAACGCAAAAGCCAACGTTGGGAATCTCATGGTCCAAGTAAACACGATGAGCCAAACGAAAAGCCGACGCGAGGAAGCGATAAGAAAGAGTATAAAGAGGGGGGCAGGCGAACGCGAGAGTTAGTCCTGAGTTAGACTCTGGTGGTTTTCACGTCAAAATCATTGTCAATAGTTGTAACGTCAATTGTGAACGAATAAAGGTTCCTCTTCTCGAAACTTCGTGTGTAACATATTTGGTGGCAGCGGTGGGATTTCCTGAAAATCGTTGCTGAGTCAACGTAGCTGCGGAGACGGCCAGCGGATTCCGAAACCACGAGCAACGAAGAGAATACCTGACGAAGAGCCAACTCTCTAAGAAGTACGAAAAAGAAAGGAAAGAAAACAAAAACCAAGGTAAGATGGCCGAATCAGAAACTGTTACTAAAATGCTCTCTGAAATAATGAATCGATTGGAGAAGTTAGAAACGAAGGGTGAATCACTCCGGAGAGAGGATCTCCTCTCAAAATCAATGCAGTCTGTACTGACAAGCGATAACGAATTCGAACCGGCTCCGTGTACATTGAACGAATTATTAGGAACTGTGTCCGAGTTTGACGGAGAAACATTACCGGTTGAGAGACCTTCATTTGTCAAATAGAAACAGCCAAACATAATGTCCAGAAAGAAAAAGCCCAGCTATTGTTAGGAAACATATTAGGCCAAAAGATAGTTGGAAAGGCCAGAACGGTGATCCGCGCTGAGATGATAGGAACATTCGATGACTTGAAAGAACAATTGCGACAAAACTATGGAACTCCAATCGATTCAACAGTACTTCAATTACAGAGAATTCAATGCAAACAAGAGTTCAGAGAACCCGTAAATTCGTACGTATCCCGGTTCATGAGAATACACGATGCTGCACTAAACGCCGCATTAAGTAGGCCACTACCGACAGGGTATCGCGAACTGTTATTAGAAGAGGAAAAGAAAAAAGGAGTGATAGATTTTATAAATGGATTAGACAAAGAAACCCGGTTAGAGGTAAAAACAGCAAACCCGCGATCAATCCAAGAAGCAATAAACGCGGAAATTATGCAGCAGAGACAGCACCTTTTTAAACCGAACCTAGCGAGATTTCAAAACCGTGTGAACTTCAATGCGAAAAGACCGCAACCGAATTCCCAAGCTCGTTCAAATCCCGTAAAACCCCAGGTGCGAAACACGATAAAACAATGTAATTACTGCAAAAGAATAGGACATCTAGAGGCAGAGTGTAGAACGAAACAATTTCAAAATTTTCAAACGCGCCAAGGCTTCCCAGAAACCCCACCGGCGCACGCAATCCAAGAAAACCAAAAACCCGAACAAGAAACTTCTCTGGAAGAGAACTTTCAGGGGAACACCAGCGAAATGCTATACGAATAAACACGGCAGTAGGGGATCGATTAACGTACGTTACTCTGAAATCAGAAAACGTGAAGACAAGTAAATTCTTAGTAGACACGGGGGCAGCCATATCACTATTAAAAGAATCTATGATCATCGACAAAAAGAAGATATCTAGGCAAAATATACGCGAAGTGAGAACTCTTTCACGAAGTACCTTTAAAACGGCAGGAGAATTTGAAAGAAAATTGTTCGGAAAGAATTTAAGATTTCAAGTAGTAAGAGACGAAGTTATGCAGGAAGATGGCCTGATCGGAATAGATTCGTTGAGAACGTTGCATTGTACATGGGATATAAGCAGAGGACAGTTACGATTAGAGAACAACTTGTTCAAGAGAAAAGAAGACGACAGGGAAGAAATAACCATACCGCCGAAAACGAGCAAACTACAAAAAATTAAAGTAGCTAACATCCAAGACGGAGAAGCAAAGATAACACTAGAAGATACAGATATGCTAGTGTAACGTCCCTAAAGCGATGCTACGTTGTCCATGGAAGAGCGGCTTTCCGATGGACGAAAAGTGGGGTTCGTGTGGCGTGCGGTTGAGTTAAAATCCAAAGCTTAGATCTTTCTTGACATTAATTTATTCAGTAAAACCCTATTCTAATTCTAACGTAAATACAATACTAATGCCTATTCTAATTCGTTAAATATTTATAAGAACAAATAAGGTTAATTATTATGTACAGACGAGGTTATGTTGATCGTAATCGTTATGCGATATACTTCGCGAGAGTTAGGTTATGTGTCTATGATTCGTGAATAGAAATTAAGTTATTAATTATTAATCCGTATTAATTGCGGTAGAGGATCCTCTGTATTAGACGATACGCAGTGTAAGTGTGTGTGTGTGTGCAATAGATCTTGTCTCGTATGCCCTGGTCGCTGCCGAAGTTATAGATGGCTATAACCTAAGAGCGGTCTCAAGGTTTCATGAAACATATAATCTTTGCTTGATTGCCTAAGCATCCGTAAGCCCTTCGTTATCTTTTTTACATCAGTCGCTACCTTGGAGAAAAGACTCTTCAGGCGCGGTCTTAGAAATGCGTCCGACTTAGAATGGCTTCTAGCACTTGTTGGCAAGCGATTCGTCTGCCTACGGCAAGCACGAACTCTATATTAAAGGAGCATCAATTACTATTTGGTAGAACGGTCGCTACCCCTAAAGGAGCGGTCTCGATCTTTAGTATCTCAGCTACCTCCAAGATGTTGCCCGTACTGCACTTGCTTAGAATCGTCGTAGTGCACCTGTCATAAAGCTACTCAAGATTGAACCTGTAAAGGAGCATCGAATACTCTTGATCTCTGGAAAACGGTCGCTACCCCTAAAGGAGCGGTCTCGATCTCACTGGACGAGTATCTCAGCTGCCTCCCAGATCTTCGTCTATTCGCAACTTGATGCCAGAGAGAAGTGTGTTCCTGCTGCTTTCGCAGCTCCTTTTATACTCGCCAGTCGGAGTTCGCACATGCGCAGTTGTTCTAATTCTAATGGCGCTCTTATTCTAATAGTGGCTGCTTTAACATGAAAACGTACGAAATATGCTATACTTATATGAAAATGTAATTAAAATCTATAATATATAATGTGTGTCGTAATACAAAAATGTTTATTAGTAATTGGATAACAGAATACGCACTATTATACAGTTATAAGATAGAAATAGAAAAAGATAGATATGTTTACAATAAGATGGAGAGAGACAGCGATAGTAGAGAGAGATAGAGTGAAATAGGAAGAGACAGAGACAGAGACAGAGACAGAGACAGAGACAGAGTCGTGGGGCGTTACACTAGTCACGGTGAAAGGTGGAATCGCCCGAATACCTGTAAACAACTTAAGTGAAACAGAAACCAAAAGGGTGAGAGCGACGGAAGTATTGGGCCAGAAAATCCAACCGTCAGATTTCCCAAAAAACCCTGAACCTCTTACGAAGGAACGCGAAGAATTGTTGAAACAAAACACTAGACTGGACCACGTTATAGAAGGGAAAGAACAAATATGGGAAATAATAAAAAGATATCACGACACCTTCGTACTACCAGGAGATCCCCTACCCTTAACAAATTTAACTGAACACTCCATAGAGTTAACGGACTCAACCCTAATACACACCAGACAATATAGGTTCCCACCAATTCATCAAGAAGAAGTGGCAACGCAAGTAAGGAAAATGCTAGAGCAAGGAATAATTAGAGAAAGCAATTCCCCTTTCAATTCGCCATTGTGGATAGTACCCAAAAAACCGGACGCTTCAGGTAAACGGAAGTGGAGACTCGTGATAGACTATCGGAAATTAAATGAGAGAACAAAACAGGACTCTTATCCACTCCCATTAATAGACGAAATATTGGATAAACTGGGCAATGCGAAATACTTTTCTGCATTTGATTTAGCTTCAGGCTTTCATCAAATAGCCATGAGAGAAGGAGATAAGGCAAAAACCGCTTTTTCTACTACAGACGGACACTACGAATATAACAGAATGCCGTTTGGACTGAAAAATGCACCAGCCACTTTTCAAAGGATGATGAACAACGGTCTAAGAGGATTAATTGGAAACACTTGCTTCGTGTATATGGACGATATAATAGTATTTGGAACAACCTTAGAGGAACACAATAAAAATTTGCAAATTCTGCTTGAACGATTATCGAAAGTCGGCCTAAAACTACAACCAGACAAATGCGAATACCTTAAACCAGAGTTATCATATCTAAGACACATAATATCCGCAGAAGGAATAAAACCGAATCCAGAACGAATAGAGAAAATAAAAACCTTTCCAACGTCTAAGAGTCCAAAGGAAATCAAGCAATTTCTAGGACTAGCAGGATACTATAGGAAGTTTATAAGAGACTTCTCGAAAAAAGCGTCGCCGCTAACAACCCTACTCAAGGACGGAATCAAGTGGAAATGGGGAAATGAGGAGCAAACGGCTTTCGACACATTGCGAAGCGCCCTTTGCGACGAACCAGTTCTTGCGTATCCCGATTGGAAAAAACACTTTATATTGACCACAGACGCAAGCAATGAGGCAATCGGAGCTGTGCTTTCGCAAGGAATAGTTGGTCAGGACCGGCCAGTGGCGTACGCATCCAGAACGCTCAACCAGACCGAAAAAAACTATTGAACCACCGAGAAAGAACTCCTGGCAATAGTTTGGGGAATAAAGCACTTTCATCAATACCTATACGGACGAAAATTTAAGGTAGTCACGGATCACAAACCCCTGACATGGGCTATGAACGTTAAGGATCCGACATCTAGGCTTACAAGATGGAGGCTGAAATTAGAAGAGTACGAGTACGAAATAATTTACAAAAAGGGTAAGAGTAACACTAATGCGGACGCCCTATCCCGGATTACGGAAACCAACGTACACATGGTAAACGACGGCGAGACGGATGAGACAAGTGAAAATGTACTGAGCGACCTTCAGGAGGAAGCCGCTCCAACGTATGCCGAATTTAAAAGCAGAGCAAGAGCCCTCGGAAAAGAAGAAACGCTGGAATATGATACTGGACGTGTATCCCGGAGAGGACTCGTCGTAACAACCAGCAAAACAGAGAGGGGGCTGCAAATCGATCCAGAAGCGGAGGAAGAAGCATGGTACGCTGGGCTGAAAACCAAGGTACCTCAAGTGGATGAAATAGAAGTACGAATCCTGGATCCATATGTAAAAGAAACTATCCTGCGAATGATAGAATTCATTCATAAGGAAAAAACACCAGAAAAGCGCCTAATAGTAAGATGTAATCTCACTAAGGATCCGGAAACGCGAGAAGAGAAAGAACGCTTGATAAAAAACGTGCACGAAAGCACGTTAGGAGGACATCAAGGAGTCGAAAAAACGCTCCAACGACTACGGACCACATATAACTGGTCAGGGATAGCAAAGGACGTGGAAAATTTTGTAAGGGAATGTGAGGTATGTCAAAGAGAAAGACTAAAGTATACAGCCAACAGACCGCCTCCAGGAACGCCAGACATACCAATGAAACCCAACGACAAAGTATCGTTTGATACCCTGGGACCATTACCATCGGACGGGAAGTACCGATACATTTTAGTCATACAGGATTATTTGACAAGGTACGTGCAGCTGGCCCCACTAAGAACAAAAACGCCTAAGGAGGTTATGGAAAATTTTTGGATAAGTTATTGTCGGATATTCGGGGTGCCAAAAGAAATATTAACAGATAACGGTTTAGAATTCAGAGGGGAATTTCAAGAGTTCATAGATGAGAAACTTCGAATTAGACACACGACAACCGCCGTATATCACCCGCAATCGAATGGAAAGGACGAAAGAACTCATAGAGAAATATTCAACTATTTAAGAAGCTTTATAGGAGAAAAAAATGAATGGGTCAAACTTCTACCTGACGCTACCATGTCGTACAATACAACACATAACGAAGTTACTGGAGTATACCCTTCCGAGTTTATGTCAGGCTGGAAACAGTATATTCCGATAGAAACACGTGAAATGGAATTCGGAGAAAGAATGGCATACCAGGCACTGAGCAATAGGAGACGGAAAATACAAGAGGCCGCTAAAGAAGAAATAAAGAAGCAACAGGAGAAAACGCGACAAAGGTTACCGACAGCTAGAATAGAAAGAGAATACAGAATAGGACAATACGTAATGGTCAGACGAAGGCAACCGCAGGACAAGAGACTCGACTCACCGTGGGAAGGACCATACAAGATAATACGAGTTATAGACAACCAAGCAGTTGCAATAAGGAAAAACAATAGGGAAGTAACGTATCATTTATCGGATGTAAAACCTTTCTTTGTTGCAGAAACAGAAGGAGAAAGTCCAGAAGCAACGCAAAGCCAAAATGAAGATGAATCAGCTACCGAAACTTCTGATTCTGAATATTTTAGTCCACAAAGCTTGGATGAAACCACTCAATAAAGAAGAGATAACCATAACACCTATAGAAGAAAAGAAATCGGTCTACCTAGAACACATGAAGAAAACGCAGATATACCATGGTACATGGAAAATGACGGTGGGAATAGAATACGGGCATTTGCAAGAGGAGATAAAACTGTTAATGCTACAAACAAACCAACCAGCAGAAAGATGTAAAGAAATCGAACCGTGCCTAAGCAAACAGCGAATAACACTCGAACTAGAACGAAACAACCGACTGAGTCAGGAGTTAACATCCTTGAGGAAATTCATTGGACACGTGCAGAACAGAGGATTACTGAATGTAATATGGGAAGGAATGAAAGTATTATTCGGGACGATGTCAGCCTCAGACGCAGAATACTATAACAATGAATTGGATAAGTTAAGAGAAGACAACCTCAAGATAGCACACTTAATAAAAGATCAAACCACAGTGTTACTTCATAAAATGCAAAACAACCTAGGAACTTATAAATATATACAACAACAAACGGAAAATCTGAACATTAACTTTCAACTATTACAGAACGCAACAAAAGAAGAAATTTTCAATATGGAAATAGATGAGACATTAGCAGATCACATATTCCTCTACCACGATGTGTCAGCCACTATGCAGAAACTTCAAGAAGCTATAGTGGACGGAAAACACGGAATAGTACACCCAACGATTTTACCTCCTAAAGAGCTATTTGACGCAATCAAGAGTACCACCCAGTCCGAAAAATTTCCAGTACCACTAAAAGAAGAATACTATGGCACACTATTGGATGTAAGTGAAATAGCGATAACTCTCACGAAAGAAAAGCTAATTTATAATTTCCGAATTCCCATAATAGAAGAAGACATATACATGCTATACAAGCCAATTGCCTTACCAACGTATTCATACCTACAAGGATACTCTATATACAATATAGAACTCGAATACCTGCTCTTAAACGAACCGCGAACAGAGTTTATGCCTATCAACGAAGAAGAAAAAGCACAGTTTAAAACTATAGGAAACCAGTACGTGGCACGGAGGAAACACCCGAATTACCTCACGTCATCATCAAATGCATGCCTGATAGCGCTACTCCTGAAAAAGGGCCAAGAATGTTCACAAAAATATATCAAGTTGCAAGGAACGTTGTTCATCCAACTCTTGACTAACCAAGATTGGATAGCAATCACCCCAAAGAGAGAACAGCTACACGTCCTACGCGATAAGGAAGAACCGCATGTAATAACAATACAAGACAGAAATATAATACACCTACCACAAGGCGGCGTAGGAACTACAGAAGAAGCCATAATAAAAGCCGGAGGAGATAAAAGGAATATCACGCTCAATATACCTGTAGAAACAATAGAGCACCAAGATCACTGGAAGCAAACATTGGCGGAAAAACAAATCGACGTACAGGATCTAAACATAACGTATCTCAAGAAGACTCAAGTGACAGCGCGAGACCTCCAATTACTAGGAACCACCATAGATGTAATAAACCAACAGATTGAGACACTGTCATTAAAGAAGAGAACAATGACGGTAATGGAACATCTCAAGTACTAAACGGCAATATTGGGGTATATCAGCCTAATAGGAGCAGGACTATATGTCCTATACAAAATAAACTGCTTACAACCGACATGGAACCTATTAAAGGGAATCTTCAGACCGTGCACCATCATCTACGACCACTGTTCGTTGGGAAGATACGCACAAACAATAGATAGAACACCAGCGGAACCAGTAAGAATGACGGATCTAATGCATCAAGACGAAGAACCACCTCAATACCAGGAACAAGAAACCTCACCAAGACCAAGACCACCTAGGAGAGGATTTTACAAACTTACAGTCAAAGAAGTTCAATAATTCATGTGTTGCAGGATGGGGTACACCGCCGAGTACACATTAGAGGGAAACCTATTAGAAGATGAAACCAGAAAACTGGAAACATTCATTGACATCCTAGAAAATTTCGTCTGCGCCAGAGGAATAGAAGACGACAGCCTAGTCTATACCACATTGGATGACGACGAGCAAGAACAATATTATTGCAAAAATTGTCAGCCAGAACTCACCTCGCTCACCCTTGAAGACAGAAGGAACACGTGGAAATACGCGAAGTACGGCATAGAAAGACACATTTTATCAACCCGGGCCTTAGCAGAAAGAGAACTTTGTAGCATGTGCGGAAAGAATATTCACAAGTATAGACGCGCCGAAGACTGTAACATCTGTTCGCTATACGTTACCAAATTTTTCTTTTTCCTAAAGCATAAGACACTAGACCTTAGAAGGTATATGCCGGCCTGCTATAGTGTAAATGTAAATTACGAAAACAAAACCAATCAGTATCTACCGCGAACATTTAACGAATGGGCACGCGAAAGAGATATAGCTACAAAGTTAGACCACATCCTAAACGTTGCGGAGGAACTAGAATACAACCTAATACTATTAGATAGGAACGTAGAATTGTAATCAAAATGCGAGGACGCATTTTCTTTCACCCCAGGAGGAATCTCACGGGCCGAGCGAAGTAACAAAATAAACCAAACGAAAAGCTAACGTTAGAAGCGACGCAAACGCGACGAGCCAAACGTACGCCGAACGCAAAAGCCAACGTTGGGAGTCTCATGGTCCAAGTAAACACGATGAGCCAAACGAAAAGCCGATGCGAGGAAGCGATAAGAAAGAGTATAAAGAGGGGGGCAGGCGAACGCGAGAGTTAGTCCTGAGTTAGACTCTGGTGGTTTTCACGTCAAAATCATTGTCAATAATTGTAACGTCAATTGTGAACGAATAAAGGTTTCTCTTCTCGAAACTTCGTGTGTAACAAAATATATTAATGTTATTATTAATGAAGTTTGATAAATTGAAGAAAATGATATTATTAGTATTAAAGAACTTTTATTTAATATTAATAGCGGTGATACAATTAAATTTAGAGTAATTATAATTAATAATTCTTTTATAGGGATTGAATTTATTAAAAGAATAAAAGGAATTAATTTTATGAATGTTATTAATAAAAATGCATTTATGAAATTAATTGATTTAAATATAAAATTAAATCAAGCATTAAATGGAATAATCCCGAATTTTAATGAAGTTCCCATTATTATCAGGATTGATGAGTATACATTAAAATTATTAAATAAAATTCCCGTTAAAACTAGAGATCTTCTAATAAATGAAATAAAAAAATAAAGAACTCTAATTTTCATATTTTTTGAAATAGCTAATAATGATAAAAAAATTAAGTTAGTAATTTCTATAATTAGTCAAATGAAAAATATATTGTTTAATATTAGAGAAAATAGCGATAAAAAGATAATTATTATAGATGAAAAATAAGAATAAAAATTTTTTATCATGGTAAATTTTTTGTTAAATCTTTATATTTTAGTGTATGAGCATATAAATTTTTGAAGTTTATGGAATTAAAATTATTACTAAATTACTATTACACTAAATACAATCATTATTCTGCCATCCGCTGTATCGGTATCTATCATAAGATCGAAAAACTGCTTACTTGTTCTCAATTTTATGCTTTTCAAATCGATTTCTGCGGCCCTAATTGTCCGATCTGGTTGAGTAGCGGCTCAAACTGCAGCCTGGGTGCAAACTGCGGCCTGGATTTTTTTTTTTTTTAGTATCACGTGGAGGAAATGTCCTACCGCACACCTTAGGTCTGTCAGAGTAGTGTGGGACTCTCACCCACTAAAACCTCCACGGTATCCTCTTCTAAATTCCCTATTCAGAAAGGTGGTACTTCGTAGGCAAACGCGGTTATATTTCACCAATACGTCTGGAAACTTATCGAGACATCGTTTTCAGTGACTTGTAATGCGTAGTGTCAAATTAAAATCGGCGTTTGACTTAAAATTCGCAATATTTCATCAAATGCGGATATATTTTACTGACATAGCTCAAAACTTGCCCAAATATCTATTTCAGTGATATATACTGCGTAGTCTCACGTTACAGTCGACGTTTGACGCGAAATTCGCAGTATTACAGCAAGCATGGCGATATTTCACCAGTATGACACGAAACTTGCCCAAGCATCGATGTCAGTGGTATATAGCGTAGTCTCACGTTAAAGTCGACGTTTGACGCGAAATTCGCAGTATTACAGGAAGCATGGCGATATTTCACCAGTATGACACGAAACTTGCCCAAGCATCGATGTCAGTGGTATATAGCGTAGTTTTACGTTAAAGTTGACGTTTGACGTGAAATCCGCATTATTTTGTCAAGTGCGGTGGTATTTCACCAGTATGACTCGAAACTTGCCTAAGCATCGTTTTCAGCGATATATAATGCGTACTTTTACGTTAAGGTAGGTGTTGAGTTGTGCGCCAATGATAAAACTATGTGAAACAGGCTTTCACCGATGGCGGAGTGGGGAGCTTCCGATGGGAACAGTCTTTATGACGACGCAGCACCGCGACACGCGGACATGGTAATAATATATATTTTTCTCGTAACTAAGAATTGCGGAATTTATTTCGAACCCGTTCCTCCCTAAAACAGTAGGCGTTTGACGTGAAATTCGCAATATTTCTTCAGCTCGGTGACATTTCACCAATATGACTCGGAACTTCCCAAGCATCGGTTTTAGTGGTATACAGGGTGTAACAAAAATGTCGCAGTTCCTTAAAAGGGGTGATTCAGGGGGTGATTTGAAACAACTTTTTCCTTAGTGAAAATGTAAGATGAGGCTTTGTTAACCAGTTATTAATGAAAAACACCGCCCAATTAGAGCACGAGTTTGCCGTCCGAGCGACTGCGGTGGCGTGCAGCCGAGTCCCCACCATTTTTGTCATAGATTTTTGACTATAAGAAGGCCAAGAGACTCGGTCTAGCGGGCTCATTTCCAATCCAGTTCGAGTTCAGTATGCGGCTGAGACTGGAAGCAAGATCGAGCATTTGTTCTCCTTCGAGCAGAATCACAGAGTACAGTACGTAAAGTAAATTCACTGTAACGTGGTCTTAACGACGCGTCCCCCGCATACCTCTGTGCGTAATCTAGAGAGAGAGGACGTAGTTCCGGGACACTTAAAACTCATCGACAATTGTATTCCTTCGAGTCAAACTTAAACGTGTAGTAATATACATTTTTATAAGGTTTGTTAAATTGGACTTAGTTCAATCAAAACCTTTCCTAAATCCAATAAGAAGCGAACGCGTAACGATCCCACAAATATTATATCTTTACCGCTCGAGATATATTATAAATTTAAAAGTTACGAGGCTCTACTAACATCTTCGCAATCCTTGCGACGGTCCCTTTCCTAACCTACAAGTGGCTCCTGGTGTTGGCCATTGCGCACTGGTTCGTCCACATCCCGTAGCTCCTGGCGAGTGCAAAGTTACTCACTAGTTCGTCCACAGTCTTTATTCCACCCTAGTGGCTCCCGATACTCGCCAAGTTGAGTGTTGGTTCGTCCACGAAAACCTACCTAAAACCTGAGGAGGCTCCCGGTGTTGGCCTTTGCGCACTGGTTCGTCTACATCCGTGAGGTGGCTCTCAACGAGTGCAAAGTTACCCGTTGGTTCGTCCACGAAACAATAACAATATCCCAAAAAACCCTCACCCTCGGTCGGACTATCTAGCCCTCGGATCGTAACACATTATTATATTGTCGGCGTCGGCGCTCTTCACGGTGCATTATAAACACTAAGTTTATAAGCTGTAAGCAAACGAAGGATACAGAAAATTAATAAAAAATTAAATGGAATAAGTATTTTATTAAAATGTATTATTCGGAAATGGTACTTACGACGTGATACGCCTGGTGCTCCTTGCATATGTTTTGCTGCCGCCGACGTCGCATGGCATAGAACCTCATAAACCAATGGTTTATGAGCTGAAAAAATACATAAAGAATTAATTGTATAAATTTAGGGGTGCGTGGACGCTTGACAATGTAAAAACTATCGCGAGATACTCTAGGAGTACCCTCAGACAATATCTTTTCAGTTACTGTCAATGCAATGTCACTATCTGAAAGTATTCCAGAGAGAAGCTCGTTACAGCTTAATTAAAGTATAATTAAAGTGAAAATAGTACTTACGATATCCAGTGCTGCCGATTCCAATTTTTTTGGGAATCTTTTCAATGTAAAAAAATATAATTTGGATTTTTATAAATTTTTATTCTGAATTGCAACAATGTTTCATCAGATCACACGTTATATATAGCTATCCCCACTAGTTTTGTCCCCACTAGATCATCATTCTTATCTTTCACCTGCATGGCAAGGTTCTACAGTCTCACAGCGTTCAGCTACAGAGACAATGTAGTGATGTGTTGTATGATACATGTATATTCAGGAATCAGAACCATGTTTCTAATCATAACTGCATCTTATTAATACAATATTAAATAATGCATTATTGTTGGTCTGTAATCAAAATTTTAATCAATCATTAGTCGGATCATGGTGAACAGTAATCAATCTATATCGACCTATGGTTTAAGCGTAATGAACCACAATCGAACCACATTGAACAATGATCAATCCATGTCGAACCATAATAGAACTACAATTGTACAATGATCGATCTACATCAAACCATCAATGCACCACATCGAACCACAACTGAACCATGGTTGTACCACATCGAGCCTCAACTGAACCATGATTGTACCGCATGGATCTACAACTGAACCATGATTGTACCATATCGATCCACAACTGAACCATAGGTGATAGATGATTAAACTATCTATCAAATCACAATTAAACCACATCGTGCAATGATTTATTATGATTAATGTTATATACTTCAAAATGTTATTAAATAACAATGGAATTATATCGCACAGCAATTAAATCATTACATTAAAGTAATTAAATCATTGTTACTATTACGTTAAAGGAAATGGGGGAGCGATAGAAGAAGAAGAAATATATGGTTTGATAAAATGAATACATATATATTATGCAATTTCTCTTAAACATTCAAAATTAGTAATTGAATAGTTCAAAATACATGTTTTTACTCTTATTTATTAGTTTATTTTGCGTACAATATTTGTTAATGGATTGTATTTGATTACCCGATCATGTAGAATGAGACAAGAAGCTGTAGTATTTGCTGGAATATTTTCACCACAATCAAATTCTATACGCACATCCACAGTACTCTTCTTGATTGAATCATTTTGGTGTGAACAATCAATCACCATGAGAGGACCATGTTGTAGAAACTCATCAATCGTTAGAAACGCTTGTCTATTGCTACATCCGTAATAAGCCTTAGAAAAATGGATATACGTGTTATACAAAAGAGCATATTTATTTCTGTTGAAATCAGTGTTTAGATCGTCATATGGATAGAATTCTGAATTGAGATAAATTTTCACGTTCGATAGCTTACCGTTATCAAACTCTGTAGCATTTTCACTCATTACATTTTTTTTACCAGTTTGCAAAGCAAAAATTACATATCGCGTCTTTTCCAATTGTGTAGCCGTTTTAACAGACCAAGAATGCTTAGTCGTGTTTGTAACAGAGGATACTCATACAGATCCCACGAACGAAAACACATGCTCAGATTTCGTCCACTTTTTAAAACACGTAGTAATGATAGTTTAGTAATATCATTCAATATCACATGTGGTAAGCGCCATTGTACTTTAAATAATTCGATTTCTGGTTCTAGCATTAAAGATCCTACAAGACAATTGTTATCATTGCGTGATCGTATTAAAATGAACTCGTGACGAGCATTAATTACTATGTGTTTATAATCTTCAGAAAATCCGAATAAAATTTTTAGTAGTACGCAAAAATTGAAATGGTATTTTACATTCTTCTCATCGTTCCATCTAATGTTCCATCCAGCATTCTTCATAATTTTATCTTCATCGCATGTAAATGATATGTAGTTCTTAAGTGTGCTAGTTATTCCAACGTTTCTATTGTAATCAATTTCCACACCATTCAGTTCGTATCGAATTTCGTCAAGCATGAATGCTATGCAATTATTTCCCAACTTTATAATTGATTCATCATTTCGATGTTTTATCACCACCTTGCCTTCCACGTTTAGAAAACTCTCACATGTAATGCGTATAGATCTTGTTGTTGTATAGCTATTCTAATCTCATCGTCATATCCAAACGTCGAGTTAGCATACGGATTATATGTATGAGTTACAAGCTTGACGAAACGATCGTCGAACATGGGTTGTTCAGCAATATTTAAAATATTCACTGTTTTTTAGTAATTATGCACAATGAATCCCAATGATTCTAAAAATGCGATATTCACTGCACTTAGCTTCTCTTTTTTTTCCTTTCAATGTATTTAGGGGAAGCCTTAATGTCGTATGCAGTCTTATTTGTAAAGGAAAACGTTTTTTGATGCCGTGTTTCGTTGAATACAAACATCTGATTTACATGTTAGCGTCAACGTACTTTTAAGAGAGAATTTGAGAAGGATGGCCAGATGATGACTGGTTTTTGATGGATTTATGATAGGGTCTTAGTTTACGTGTGGCTAATTGAGGATGCATGAGACTAAACAGTCCCGTTGGCAACCGATGGCTGATGGTTACTTTGGACTTCCCAGCTACCGGGTGTTGTGTGACTGTTTAAAAGAAGAGCGAGTGTTTAGAGGAGGCAAGCGGTCCGATACCGTATTGCAAAAGAATGGGAATATTGTTCCTAAAGGATCTGGCCACGGAGTGGGGAAGGCTATGCATTTTGGTAAGAGGGCTGTGTAAATCCCACGGCACTTACCCCAGAACATTGTGCAAGGAACCAGTTTTCGGGTAGTTTTCTTGACATACATGTAGTACATGTAATACATGGATTATCGACGTCGCCGTATGTGTAACTTTACTGTAATTTCTTCTCCACGAAAATCAATTAACCAGTCTGATCTATGATGCGTATTGTTAGATCCGTAATATTCCGTGCAATGATTGGAAGGTAAACGACTTGAGCAGGCGTTTCTGATATTTCATATCCAGGTGGTACGTTTGAGGAGAATGCATGTATCGTATGTGCGCACTTATCATTGTTGTATGCGCCAGCAGTTATATTGCATTCTACTCGAATAATGTTTATATCCATGGTATTAATTGAGCTATCCGATTCATGCCGCTGATTCTGTTTCAAAGCGCGAGTGGATGAGAATCCTAACAATGAACCAATGTTGTTAGGTTTGGTAAAATTTATTCGATAAGCACACTTTATTTCTCTCTTCATAGTATTGTTATTAGCCCGAATTAATAAATTATCATAGGCATTGTTATCATCGTCATTAATGTCAAAGTCTATATCCATTTTAGATACATCTGTTTTTAAATAATTATTAGACGACGAGTAGTCTGCATAATTGCGCGATTCAGATACTTTCTTATTGCATACAACTCATATGATCCATCGGGAATCACTATTGCTTTGTCATCCTTATCAAAGTAAAATGTATTATGGAAAGAATTCACATTTGGTATCGTATTATATATTTCAAAAGCTGTTAGACCAAGCTCATAAATATCATCACTCAAATCTACAGGCAGAAATTAGCTTACCGCCAGAATGTTACTCTTACCACTTAATGTAAATGTTATCGACATGTTTCAAGAAACAGCCCAATTCATACTGAATTATGATTACAAAGATTCAACGTTTAAATTTACTATCAACCGTTTGTAGAAATTGTAGGCACAATTGTCACAATTGGCACAATACGGAGCGAGATAAACTCCTCGCCCTTCCATAGCTCGATTGTGACGTTGCATTCCTTCCAGTTGGCCTTCCGTAGCCTTTTTATTATTTATCGCCTTAGCTACCTCCGCTGCCCCACCAACTAGTGAGCCCAGAACACGTAACAATGATAAAATAGGTAAAATACAACCACGTCTTGCAACTGGAAGTATCCGCTTTCTTCTTGCTCCAGTCTTATTTTTGCACTTATTTGTTGTTTTCGTTCCCATTCCAAGTTTCGTTTTAGTTTTCATAGCAGCCCAAAGTGTTGCAGCTGCAGCTTTTTCACTCAGGGTCAAATCTTTTGTAGTGATACGTTTTTGCGCTTTGTCAGCTCTATGTCTCTCACCTAGATTGTTACTATGCGAATATGCAATATCGTGCTCACGACATGCAGCATCCAAGGGATTGATGCCTGAATCAGCTCTTGATAATCGCTTCGAAAGATGAGTTCCTGGGCCACAAAATTGATATCCAGGCATATGCAACTCAATGGGAAGAGCGTTTATTGCTCGATTCAAAAACCCACTACCAGCTTTTACTTTTGCCGAAGACATTCACTACAGCTTTTAATCAGTGGTTCTGGACCATCAATATGTGTTTGCTGCCAAGGACGATTGTAGTGTTCCAAACACCGGCGATATTCTTGAGCCTCCTTATCAGCTTTTATATATTCCGGAAGCTTATCCCACAAATTGTCAATATATGTATCAAACTTGTGCAATAAAATATTCTTTGGTATATATTTCAACTGTTCAGAGGTTAAATCATGAATGTTGATGTCATCTGATACGATGGGAAACATTTCGACTAGTGAACAAATCTTAATTTGGTGAATGTATATATAAGAGCGCCATGGATGCGTATGTTTCAGAATCTTGAAAACATGCGGTTCGTGAGACAATCAATGATTATACGTGTAAAATATTTCGACAATAGAATTCAAATAACTGGCAACAACATGGGATACAGACATGGTAATATGCTACCAAACACTATACGTGGAATTATTTGTGGTCCATCCAATTGTGGGAAGACCAACGTGTTAATAAGTTTATTAGAAAGCCCTTATGGTGTACTATTTGAGAATGTCTACGTGTATTCAAAGTCCCTGCAGCAGCCGAAATATCAGTATTTGGAGAATTTATTGGCATCAGTAGATGAAATTGGTTATTTTAAATTTTCAAACAATTGCGATGTTATTTCGCCACAGTAATCGCTTCCAAATTCAATTTTCATTTTTGATGACTTAGCATGTGACAAACAAGATACGATAAGAGAGTATTTTTCAATGGGGAGACATTCAAAGGTAGACTGTTTCTATCTCTGTCAAACGCAATCAAAAATTCCCAAACATCTTATACGCGATAGTGCGAATCTGTTGATTTTGTTTAAACAGGATGGTACATAATTAAAACATGTCTTTTGATGATTTCAAAACATTGTGTCGTAGTTGTTGGCAACACAAGTATGGTTTTGTTGTGATCGATAAGGATAGCTCGATGTCTAATGAACTTTCTTGTTACAGGAGGGGATTTAATGAATTTGCAATAGCATAATGGAATCAATTGTTAATTGTCGCGCCGCACGAGAAGAACGTTTCTGTTCAAACAATGATTGATGGACAAGATATGAAGGACCGTGAGAGAATTGCAAAGGAAGATGCTAACGCAAGTGAATCTATTCGCAAAAAATATCGAGCTTTGAAAACAGGCAAGATGGATGAAGATGCTGCATTGAACAGATATTTTAAACCACTTGTCGACCCCTTAAAACCGATTGCGGAAAATACTTATACAATGGAAGCTGATGAACAGATTGTGAAAAATGTCTCTGCAATGGACGCTGATGAATCATTGTTATCAAGTTCAAATACTAAATTGAATGATACAATAACACCTGTACAATTAAAAGTGAATAATATAAAACGGAAACATTCATCGGATAAATCATTCATGACCTCTACACGAATTCAATCGAAACGAAAAAATGTTATACGAACCAAGTCATCGATTTCTTCTATATCAGTGGATCCGGTGGTGCAATCGTCGACTATCGATGAGGATGATGTTTTTGAAACTACTAATGGATCGATTCTAACATCTGCTAGACAGCAACTACAGACATCCGAAGGTCATGAAACACTTCATAGCTATCTTGGCCCATTAGGTATCAAATACATAGGTGCACAAAAATTCAATATAGACAAGGACGATAATATATTTATAGATGATGTCAAATACATTGAAACACCAGGTTTATATGAATTAATTTTTATCAGAATTCCTGACGATGCAGTGTACACTGATACTGATAAACAAAAACGCAACAGCAAATTGATGGTAACCAATGCACACAAGCGTGATCTTAACTCTCAAAGCCCCATGGGGTAACAAAGGATACAAATATAAACATACAGGGAGTAACAAAAATGTTACAGTTACTTGAAACGGCAGATTCAGGGGGTGATTTGAAACAACTTTTTCCTTAGCGAAAATATAAGATGAGGCTTCGTTAATGTGTTATTAGCGAAAAACACCGGCCAATGAGAGCACGAATTTGCCGCCCGAGCGACCGCGGTAGCGTTGGGTACGCGCTGGTCGTTACGATTGTACTCCGAATAAGAAAGTCGGCATGCGTCGAAGGAAATAGCATTAGTATGAAAATATTTGCATAACGCATAAACGAAAAAGCAATGCAACAAAAAAAATGAACGGAGAATTGGAGAATTAACGTTGAAGACAAAAAGGTTGAAAGTAGTCTGCGTTAGATTTAAAACATAATAATCACTAATGAATTAAATACAATTCATCTGTAATTTGTAAATCTATGTCACTGGGTCACTGTACCGACCTTGGTCATCGACCGTCGAAATAGTTTGTGGTTTGGTAGAATTTTTCCAAAGAAGCTCCTTGTA
Source organism: Calliopsis andreniformis (assembly GCF_051401765.1). Lineage (NCBI taxonomy): Eukaryota > Metazoa > Arthropoda > Insecta > Hymenoptera > Andrenidae > Calliopsis > Calliopsis andreniformis. The sequence continues at coordinate 287,683 of NW_027480495.1, forward strand.
CCCCCACGTAGTTTAAGCACCTCAGACCTTCCTTGTTCGGACACTCCGAGGTCACGTCTCCTTCGAAACCAGAGCAATAAAGCCATAAATTACCTAATGCGTGCCCCTGATCTCTGCTAAGGCGGTTAGACTGGTCCTAACAGCGACAACTGGACACATGGTGCCCACAATTTTTTTCTTATTCTTTGGGGACGAAAAAGAGTTTCTCTTCTTCGCGGACCCTTTTGGACCGATGCACGATGTGTCTGTTTTCTATCTCGAAGCATTGGATACGTAGTCAGTAAAAGAATGGAGTGAGCACTTTTGTAAAACTGCTTGTTGGTACTCGTTGTGCACTTCTGCAAAGCACATGTTTTCTTGACAGATGCTGATTTTCTCTCTCTCAACCATGTGGTCGCAGTGAAAGTTAACTAATAATAGAACGATGGAAAACTATGTGAGGGTGGAGGGAGCTTCTTTGATAAAATTCTACCCTAGTGTAACGGATCGTGTGTCGTACATAAAACGTTCACGGATAGAGCGGCTTACCCGTGAACAAGGGGGTAGGATTCGTGTGGCGCGCGGTTAAGAAATGAGTTCCATAGACTATGATTTCTCTTTTGAAATATAACAAGAAACTATTTATTAGCTAAATGTTCTACAATAATAGGTGTCTTAACTTTATTCTTATAATGGTACTACCTTTAGTCCTCTGCGTAGTAGATTCTTATCACTATGCAATGAATGCTTATCACTAGATTTTAATAGAAATAAAATACTAATTAATCTTAATTTGAGCAGGTGGCAGTGATAGAATGCGTCAAGTAAAGACTAAGGAGCTAGTTGAAGCTGTCTCAGTCGGTAATGGAGAAGCTAATCAAAACTGCTTCAATTTAGAGGATCAAGGAGCTAGTTAAAGCTGCTTTAGTGAGATTCGGAGTTTTGGGGAGGACTAGGGTTTTTAACACTTATTATTTTAACACTGATTAAATTTTAGCACTTAGTAATTTCGAAGAAGACCCTCCGCTGGGGCTGGCGCTGCCCTATTTATACATGGAAATTGCCTCCCTCTTTTGGGCCCAATGACTGACCTTGGTGTAGGGGCAGCGTCGTGTTGCACTTGCGCGTGTAGGTGTCATCGCAGGATATGCGTCCTCTATTGGTTCCGGGTTTTCAGCGTATGCATCTGGTGGTGTTTGCGCCGGCGTACAGAGAGCGTTGTTTGTTGATTGGCTTGTACTGTCATCATTCGGTCGTCATCCTGTCGTCAGCGTGTGTTCCATCGCATGCCATAGGATGTCGCCCTGATGACGTACCGATCCCGTGCGCACGCGCGCCGCGTGTCACTGGCGCGAGGATTCGATTGAGGATTCGATTGAGGATTTGATTGAGGATTCGATTAGGGTTTTCCTTCCACTGCCACTGTTCGAATTTTGATTATCGCTTATTATTTATTAATTATTAAGGGGAAATGTCTTGCGACACCGGACTTCCTCACAAATGAGGTCGCGACTGGTCGTTACACTAGCATAAACCATTTCGACGGTCGGTGACGAGGAGCGGTACAGTAACCCAGTGACACAAGTTGACAAACTACAGGTGAAGTTTGTTCTCCCGTCCCTTTATTTTTTGTTATATTTCTTTTTTGCTTATACGTTATGCGAATAAGAAATTTACGTATTCGCGTTGTTACGTTGCACGTAGTTTTCCTCGATATTAACTAATTATTCACTTCAAGTGATAAACAGAAAAAGGACTCGGTATTATTTATTGTGACGCATTCAGTTTTCATACTAATGCTATTTTCTACGATGAATGACGGCATTCTTGTTCGGAGTACAACCGTAGCATCTAGCGCGCGTACCCAACGCTACCGCGCTGGCTCGGACGGCAACCTCGCCCTCTCACTGGCCGGTGTTTTTCGTTAATAACTCGTTAGCGAAGCCTCATCTTACATTTTCGGTAAGGAACAAGTAGTTTCAAATCACCCCCTGAGTCACCACTTTCAAGCAACTGCAACAGTTTTGTTACACTCTGTATAAATCCTCCCCTACTTGCTCGTGCAATTAAGAGCCGAACAGGTAGAAGATTTGAACATACTACACCAAATGTCATAACAGTTAACAAGCAGATACCAAATTCTATGCCAGTAAACAATAACCAAATCGGTTATATACATTGGGATGATCCAAACGAATTAGTAGATCGTCTGCGTTTGTTAGAAGCATCGCGTCAACCGGGTAAAAATTCACACGACATCGAGTTTCTATCGATTATCGAAGAACTTCGCGAAGCAGGTCTCATTATAAATTAAACTGCAAGCTCATAATTGATTTATTCTCAACGAAATGTTAATCAATAAGTTTGGGGTATCACTTAGAAAGTATGAGACCTCACCAGTATAGTAGTATAAATGGAGTGGCATGTTTCGAAATTATATGCACGATAACGCGCTCTACATGATTGATTCCAACTTTGACGCAAAATACTACAAAATTCGAAATGTTACACAGCTGGAGGCCAACACAGATGCAGTCAATAAGCAGTACTTGGAACAATGCATATCAATCTTAAAGGTTCAACAGCAGGAATTTGAGAAAAAGTTGAGCACATTTCAAAGCAATGTGGTAACAATACAGAATAATGTTCAACAGATACAGCAGGAATTTGAATAAAGATTGGCTACATTTCAGAACAATTTAATAATACTGCAAAATGATGTTCGACAAGTATTGCATGTATTGAACCCTCATTCTCAAGAGGAAGATTATATAACAGACCACAGCAGTAACAACAATGTAAAAATCAATGAAATCTAAGGAAAAGCATAGCCTCGAAAACCAACAGCTTGTAAAGGAGTTGCATGCGTCAGCACGAAGAAATTTCCCCCGCAGACGTGTTATCGTACATGGATATGATGGTCTGTGGCAAGCTGATATGGTTGATATGCGTCCATACTCACGATTCAATGAAGGTTATCATTACATACTCACAGTTACAGATGCATTAAGCAAATATGCATAGGTTATACCACTCAAAACAAAAAATGGTTTCGAAGTAGCCAAAGCATTTGCAAAAGTAATTCGAGATCGATGTCCAAAAAATTTACAAACCGACCAAGAAAAGAAATTTTACAATGCTGATGTACAGAGATTCTTAAAAAAACATAATATTAATCAGTATTCAACATATTCAGTGATGAAGGCTTCCATCGAGGAACGTTTTAATCGTACTTTAAAGCATCATATTTGGAAACTGTTTGTACTCATTGGAACATACAGATGGATCGACGCATTACCGAACCTTGTGGCTGAATACAACATACGGAAACATAGGACTATTAGAATGCGACCATGTGGTGTTGCCCCTACAATTGCTGGTAAGCTTTTGAACACAGTATATAGCCATATAAAGATTGCTGCTTCACCGAGATTTAAGGTTGGTGTCTCTGTACGCGTCAGCAAATACAAAACCGTTTCCGACAAAGGATATACACCATATTGGACTCCTGAAGTGTTCAAGATAATCAAAGTATAGATAACTAATCCTGTGACTTATCTGCTGCAAGATTCATGCGGAAAGCCTATTGCAGGAGGATTTTATGAACATGAATTACAACGCGTTATCAATCCCGATGTGTATTTAGTGGAAAAAGTATTACGTAAGGAGGATGATAAAGTATATGTTAAATGGTTAAGGTTTGATAATTCACGCAATTCATGGATACATGAAAATAATGTACTGTAAACATAAAAGGATGTTTTTACTACAACGTTAATATAAAAGATGCAAATAAATCGATTTTCGTAAAATAATTTTAATCTATTATTGTACAGCTTCTATCCTTTACAACTTTATTTTATAATGCCCCCAAGCTAGTATATCATTTGAATCAGATATAAGATATCGCTTATCATCATATGGACTGAGAGCAATTTTCAATTTTGTTACAATATATACCTTATGCAATTCAGATCTTATGCATGACTGACGACGAGATATTTCATATGCATTGCGTAAACAATGCTTGTAATCATCGAAATTGATCATTTTGGCAACAACATTGTTTTTGACAATTTTCAACGTTTTGACATCTTTTTTACCAAACACTTTCACAGCATACGCCTTTGCTCTGAGTCCAATGAATTCAGTCATTATTGAATCACTGTTTTCATAATTCATCGAACCAGCCCTTTCTTATTGACAAGCGGTATACCATATACATTGTCTTTTGGATAATCGCTGGTGCCGAATCTATGGATATCGCATTTCATCATCTCATAAACATGTTCACATTGAATATAATAAATTAAACTATCTGTGTCAGTATACATAATTTTACAACTTCGTTGGTGTAATGGACACATATAATCGTAGTGGAATATGTTTAGAATGGCCATACCAACGTAAATTGATTTGTTGAATTTAACCATAAGTTTACGCAACTCAATTGCAACTAAATTTTCTGAAAGAATACTTCTGCTTTGAAAGTTAGGTTTTGAGATTATTGCCTGTACACCAAATCTTCCATCCCATTTTGTCAGATGTTTTACATCAACATGATTTCGAACATTTTTCATTGTTTTACCAAATACTGCATTGTTCTTTAATTTATACAAATTTTTTTCAAAATCATTTGATGCATGTGTTCGAAATTGAGTATTGAGTTCTATATAATCGCGAAGCCATGGTGATTGATTAAATTCGAGAATGCGTTGTATCTTTGTAATGTGAAGACCATGATGAATACACTGTTGTAAGTTGCAATAATGTATACCGTAACGCTCCTTATCGTATAATGTAGCCAATAACTTATCCTGTTTCTTACCAGAGGATTTGGCACGTGTTGGACAAAACGGTAGATCAGCATGATCATCATGTAGATGTTGTGGATATTCTATATCAACTTCAAGAATATAACCTATCGATGAATCAATTGCAATTGAGGATACATCAAAATTTTCAACACTATCGATCCATTGAAATCCTGCATATGGTAATGGTTGGCACATTGCCCATCCATATAAATTGTTTATATCAAAGTACATGAGGTACGATGACGATTTCGATGGATCATAGGATAACATATACTTATTATTGGCTTGCGCATATCTCCCAGAACATTGACTCAAACCACCACGTATACACCGCTCGGTAAACAAAACCATTTCGATGTCAGTGAGCAATTCAAAATTAACTTTAGTATGCTTTAAGGGGGCAGACTCCTTGTGTTTTGAGCTGTGTGCGTGCGCTCACACAAGCAAAGAAAGTCATACACGTATACGCGATGAGCGAGAGAGACAAACGGTTCCGCAAATTAAGCTTTACGTCTCGATACTTGCAGAAATGAATTTTTCGCGGGTACAGAACCCACGAGTAGACTTCACTACAGGGTGCTCTGGTCCGTTTAAACTCCAATAAACACTATACGTTGAGAAAACTGTAAAATTACAAACTGTAAGCATGAAACAGACGCTGTTGTAAACTAGCAAGATGGCTGCCGAAGTGTCATTTTCGCAAATATCTCACGATTTAATGGTTCATAGCTCATAGCACACCAGTGCACCCGTTTTGACACAAAAATAGTTCAACGATTTGCCGTTAGAAGCGTTAATGGTATATCTCAATCAATTTGGTCATATTACCATCAGCATCGATAAAAATACAGATCAGTCGGTAAATGTAATCTAGAATTTGACAGCTGAATAGCGTATTCATCGAATACACGAATCAGACGCAAGAAAGGCTTAGTTGCCAAAATGTATTGAAAGTTTCGTTACGCTGTTGCCACATATATGTATGTACATATTACAATTCTGCCCATCAGGAAAACTCGAACGAATCCAACTCCAGCCGAGATTTTGATTCTTAATAATAAGGGAACATCGCGAGGTGAAAGTCTCCGATTTTGATGAAACTTTGTAGGATTGTAGAATAGCCGAAAATATTCGACACGTATTTTTTTATTGCTTCTAATTCATCTAAAGGGTGTGAAAACCACCCCCAAAGTTGGTGGTGGAAAACATATGTCGTATACCCGGAGGATGGCAAATTAAACACGAATTGTCGAGATATATAATTCAATACTCTTTATTACAAAAACGATGTGTTCAGTTCAGTGGTCTAATTCTTTCTGACAAAATAAGGGGGTGCAAGGACAAGGAAAACCTTAGTGGGGAAAAGAGGGTAAAGAGAAAGTTTTGGGTCCTTGGCAGGGAGGCCGTTTTTATGATGGTATGAAGTGGTTGAAAAAAACTCTTGGGACTTGACGTTGGCCAGATGCCTACATTTCTGAAGGAAATAAGAAACGAATTCTAGGAGTATCTGACACATATTTCGTTTAATATCTCCAAAACTAATGCGTATAGCAAAATGATATAAATGGGGCGATTCTGTATTTTTGAACGACGAATCCACCTATGTAAATAGTTTTTAAAAATATCAATTTATTTAAAAAATATATTAAAAAATAGTATATTGTCGTTGTTTTCACTGACAACATGCTGATCGATCGTTTTGCAAATTTGTATGCAAATACTATGAACCAAAACACAAAATACGGCTAAAATAGAATTTGGAATTTTTACGTTATACACAAATTAATAACATTCCTAGTTAAACTGCATTGTGTGCGAAATTGGGCCCTGAAACGAGTGGTTTTACGAAAAATATATACCCCTATAATGTTTTTGTCATTATATTATGATAAATGTTGTTTATTGTTCACTAAATGTATAAATTATAACATTGCTAATGAATACTCGCAACGTCTTGCACTCGTTGCAAACAGTACGAGAGGTTCAGTGTGAGTGACTCCTGATCGATGAAAATGTAGCAAGTAAAGGTGATTTACAAATCATTATTCTTCAATAGTTATTATTTACTATAAACAAACAATTGGAATTGTTTCAGAAGTTATAGTTTAATCCACTAATTTTACCAGAAAGTACCTTAGTTGAGTGTGAATTAGGCATTCCTTCATAATCTGTAGGTGCCTGGTTCGAATCTCGTGGTAGCTTTTAATTCTTTTTGTTTTCAATTTTTATTTCAAATAATTCTAATTTTTGTACACCTTTTCACAGATTACAATTATACCACTCATAACATTTTTATTTTTAAATAAAAAAAAATTAAAATAGTTTCGTTTGTTTATTTCTTAAAAAGTATGAATGAATGAATGAATGAATAGCATGAATTTAATGAATTATTTATTCTGTGGGATTATTTTAGATGGTATGATAGGAAACAAATGTCAGTGCGATCAAGATTAGAGTTAATTAAATATATTTGAAATGTAACACACCAGCAATCGTACTTATAACCTAATGATAATCTACCAACAACGCGACAAAAATGGCCTTTCGCCCAATACAACGTGGTTGTTCCTCCTTCCGAGGTTTTCGGTCAACTGCCCCACGCTTTGCGTTCTTTTTGGCCTCTTGAGTGAGTTTTCCAAACCTAACGACATTTCCCCATCTGGTCGACGAAAAATGCCTTGCGCCGTTCGCTTCGCCAGGCCTGCAGTCCTTTAACGTGCGACGCGACCCAGTCGTAAATTATCATACCTAACAATAAGCTTAAAACTAAACGTGTCTAACATCCTACAATTCTATATATATAAGTTTTAGGATTTCACATATTAGTATATATATATGCCCATAATTATGAAAGTGGTCTAAATTGTATATTTCTTATTTTAGGATATTGAAAGGATTACATTTGAATTAATTAGAAAATATTTCTATATTACGTAACATTATAATTAGTCTTGATTAATAAACATTTATTATAAATGTGAAATTTTGTGTGAATCTCATACGAAAATGTTGTTTCTTAGATCTCTTTCATAATTTTGGGCACATGTGTATTGTTTCATTCGTGATACTCTTTCTTTCTCGCTCGCACTGTCCTTTTCTATATTCCGTATGAAGCAAAATATCGGCTCAAGGCATATTCAGTAGAGATTTACTGATGCATAAAATTGTAATTGATGTGGCAACAGCGTGACAGAACTTTCCTACGATGCGATTTGGCAATTATACCTTCGCACTTCTCATTTGTAATTCAACAGGATAACGCTAGATGCCACATTATCAAATGTCGCATGTATAAATTATATGTTTTCACTAATGCCCATTTCTTCGCAACAGCGCTTCGATCGATTCGGAGTAGGCCCCGAAGGAGTCTGCCCCCTTAACATAGCATCCCATATAAAACCAGGTAATGTGTAATAGTGAGCCTGATCTAGACCATAACTCTTGATACAACTTTCACGGAAATTTTCGAAAATATCTGCTAATAATAAAATATCTGTTTTTAAATACAAATCGCTGTATTCACCTAAAGTTTTAATCTCGAAAGAATGCCATATGTTCTCAGCGTGTGCGTAATCGCTTTCGGATACTATTTCATCAGTCAACGAACTGTAAAAAGATTCCAGCGATGGTAAACAAGAATCTTCTAATTTCTCAAAGCAATCAATGTATTCGTACGGAAAGACACCCTTTCACGTCAATAAATCAAATTTTTCTGTGGACAACATTTGAAGATTAGATTATAAAATTGTTTGCTTATCTTTACTGAGAAAAGACGCTAATTTACAAAGACTAGTATTTAAAAATTTATACTTAAAAATCGATAAATCGTAATCTTATATAATTTCGACAACATAATTCTTCTTCTGTTACATCTTTTAAATGTTTTGTAACAGAAATATACTTTTCTTTGGTTATAGGTAGTAAATCAATGTAACCTTCAAATGCGTTAGCTAATTCCATGATGATAAAATGTGAATCATATCCAGATAAATTGTGAAAGGCTATCGGGACGTGGAATGAGTTTTTATAATTTATATTACAGTCAACATGTGTAGGACCTCTATCGCGCCCTGTTAAATGACAATGATATCGCACACGTGTTTCGTTGATATCGAATGGTTTCTCACAAATATGGTAATGTATAACATTGTGAAATTCATCCCACTGCTCTTTTGTTAGGTGAGCCATAGAGATATTATTAGATAATATAGATTTAACAGTCTGTGCTAAATTCTTTAATTCCTGGATAAACCATGAAACGCAGTCTATATCGCGACGATATTGATATGATGATAATGATGTATCATAAGAACAATGCATACAATATCCAATACTGAATACCCTATGATGTTGATATGCATGCGATATACATTCATCTGCGACACTATCCTTAATTTTTTCTAAAACACACTCGAGGTCTTCATAAACCACAAACGGAACCCGATCCTTTCTGCAATAATTGTTAACTTTGAGTCATTTATCGTCCTCGCTGGCTGGCAGAACAGTGCATTTATTCATATTCTGACAATCATTCTGATGAGTATCTAACCTCTCACGGGAATTGAAGAAGTGTAAGCTTCTGTAAAAGTATTCATATATAATCGTTTATTCTTCATAAAATTAAAATCTTAATGTTTTTACACGTTTTATACATACCGATCACAGATGAACTTCTTTTCTTTATGTTTGCTTAATTGTGTGCTAACAAGTCGAGACAAATTTTTTATCCATGCAAAGTGTCCTATGCCATCATTCTCTATGTACAACAAATTCACATGTCCATCCCTGTCCTGATCAGTGAGACGCAATGGAACGATGACTTACTTCAGATCCTACTTTGTTTTCTTGATGTTTTCTTCGATGCTGAATAGATTAACGGAGATATTGTTCATCGTTTCAAACTTTTTAATATCATTCATGGATATTGGATATCCGATATTCTCAAAATTAAGCACTGTTCTATAATATGGATAGGAACTTTGTTGGGATGTATGCTGTTTAGCTGAATATAAAGCGGCTGCCACAGCCCATGCGAAACATGCGTGGTCATAGGATTTTACAGAAATTACTGCTTTTTTAAGTAGTATTTCTCGCGGTAGCTTGAAATGACATCCAACATGCTTCGGATTATACTTGTTTAAATTGATTATTAAATTCAGTATTTGCGACAATGTCCACCCACTATCCCATTCCTGAAATTCTTCCAACAATGTTATTGTACATTCAACAATACATCGTTCATACCACTCTTCAAGATCCGATGCGCGAAATAACTAACAGTCTTTGGTATTTAAGCTTTTCGTTTCACATATATCACCTGCTATAAATTCCCCATTAAATATCGTATTCACTTTATGTGCAGTGTGCTTCACCAATGCATGTCTGACATGTAAAAGCACTATACTTCTCGCACCGTGAAGGAAATTACGTGGATCGATATAATCTGAGTTTATCACAACACCTGTCAATACATGATTTTCGAATGCAGTTTCTAATTCACGCCACAAGAGACCATTGTTTTGAATGTCCTGCACCTTCGTGCACGAAACGATTACGCGTCACTAGTTTAAGACTTTCAAATTGTGCAATTCGAGCAACCAGAGATTGTTGAGTACCAATTGATAATCGAGGGCGTTTCTTTACTCGACAATATTGTTCCAATGACTCAAGATATTCGTTGCAACCTTCTTCCCATGCAATGTATTCATCTAGACAATTCAAACGAACGGCTTGTTCCCGCAATTCGTGTTCAGTAAGAACAAATTCATCCATGTCCGTGACTTGTTAACTCTTGGATGTAACAGCACATTTCATACAAATCTTTTATTTTACTTTTATATATTCTGATCACAGTTTAAACTGGTGTCATATGTCGCAATCACGTTGCATCTGTTTGCTCGTATAAAATTTTTGATAATTTTAGATTATGCTGACGTTATGCTGACGAGAAGTCACACGCAATTCGAGAAACTAAATAAATCATATAATATGTTACAAATGCATTTTAAAAATTAGTTAAGCAAAAAAAAATGTATTCTTTTTGGAAATTATTTTAACACTTATTGTATCAGTATAAATACAATGCTTACATCTTTTTTTCATGTATTATGCAATGGTTATAAATACAATGCAGATTTATGACTGGTCAGCTGTTATTGAATCAAGCATTCATTTATACAATTTATAAGAACATAAATACTCAACATAAATATTTCATATTACATTGTGAGATTGCAAGTGATATATAGATGTATTGCTAATCAATTACGACGAAATATTAGACATCTATTATACAATTTGGCAAAATGTATAATTATAATTGATGTAGAACATGTTGACGAATAGTTGTGATGGTAAAGTAAGGGGAGGGGAAACTGAATTCAATGTATGTGGCAGGGGGGGGGGGGGGGGGATCGTTCGCGCTCGATATGTGATACGAAAGAGAGTAGGAAGTCTCCCCCTCCCAATTGATCATAACAACAAATATAAGTGGGAGGAGTAAAGCATATTTGCAATGGTCGGAAGCCAACTGAAAACATTTCTTACGGGAACTTGCCTGAGTTATTCATTAAATGCTGTGCTAAAATATAAAGTTCAATCTATAAACTTCGGGTCATACGTGTGAGTTAATTGTGTTTGAAATATTACGTACAGAAAAATTGTATTAATTACTATTAATTGTATACCAGAATACAGTTTTTATAAATAGAATTATATTAAAATGTGTTCTCAATATTATGAAGAAAATAATGAATCTGTGACTCATACTCCAATCAACGAATCAACCGAAGATAATGAAACTAAGAAAATTAAATATGTGAAGTATTGTGGGGTTCGATAAGATTATGTTATGTTTAAAAACATTTAGACTTAAGTAGTTTATGACTGGGCCATTTGGGACGTTGATGTTTTGCAGGCGACTGGCGATGGTCAGCAGAACCGTGTCCCAAACCCTTGGAGATAGCTTTAGATTTATTGTTTAGGTTTGGGTCGTGAGTGAGACAGAGCATGAAAGAAATGAGTGGTGTCGACGGTGCGGGATGAAGGAAAATTCGGCAGAGTGGATTGGAAAGGCATAGGGCACAGATCAGAAGTTAAGGCGTAGAATATTGTGTGGATTATTAAAATATTTAGCCTAATTCATTTAGTAATATTATATTTCCAGTGATTATACAAATATATATATACTTACATTATCATATACACGAGCTTGATTTAGCAAAAATCTTCCAATCCCACAATCTTTTTGGGGGCTCGTCCGGGATTGAGTGAGCAGTGAAATCGAGTCGTGTAAAGTTTAAGAGTGGACTGTGAAGACTATAAGAATTGAACGATCGCGTGGACTATTTAAAAGCTTTGTGACGTAAAGGCTCAAGAAGTGTAAACCCGTGAAAATTGTGAAGACTGTGATATTGAGTGTCTTTAGTGTGTAACGCGATGAATACCGCTAAGAATCCGAATGAATTCACGGTGACACAATTAAAAGACATTTTAAAAGCGAGAGGTTTGAACACGATTGGTTTAAAGCAGGAATTGATTAGCAGACTTATTTTAGACGATCCGACGGGTTCGTGGATGGATGAACAAACGAGCGGTACAGTTGTAGTGGGCGCGGACGATGATTTGGGGTTGAACGAAACGCCTAGAGGGAATCCATCGGAGACATCAAGTCCATCAGCTGACGTAGCGAGTAATATCAGGGACATGGATATTCTCAGGAAGGAAAAAGAACTTGCGGAACGTGAGATACAATTATTGAAACGCGAAGTCGAGATGATGCGCAAAATGCAGGGACTGAGCGTCAGGGAATCATCTATATCACAAAACTCAGCAATGTATTCAGATCATCATGCACCGGTCATAGTGAACGAATCAATGAAAGCGATGCTGAATTATTTTGACGGAAACGGTGAAACTTTCGATGCATGGGAAAGGCAATTGGCACTCCTACGAGCAACATATAAGTTAGACGACAACGCAGCAAAATTATTAGCGGTATCACGACTGAAGAATCAGGCTCTCGAATGGTTTCATTCGAAGCCAGAACACGTCGAAATGTGTATTGACGACCTGGTGAAGGGGTTGAAGGACATTTTCGGTGATAGGCAAAACCGAATAGCGGCGCGCAGGGAATTTGAGAGTCGAATTTGGAAAAAGGAGGAGACATTTGCCGAGTATTTTCACCGAAAAATTATTTTGGCAAACCGTATTCGTATTGACGAGGAAGAGTTTATAGAATATTCAATTGACGGGATACCGGACCATTCGCTGAGAAATCATGCGAAAATGCAGAAGTTCAAATCGCAGGCATCACTTTTAGGGGCGTTCAAGGGAGTGATTTTGCCGTCTACTACATATAAGGGCACAAGATATAGCGTGGATGTACAAGAGCAGAATTGGCGAAGAGGTGCTGGGGTGCAACGGTCCGACAATGTAGTACAGCGCGGAGGTGCGGCGATGTGGCGAGCAGCATCTGGACCCCGCCGATGGGACCAGGTCCAGCGACTGGATAACCTGCCCCGACGGTGAGATGATGGGATTCAACAGTGCGACGACGGGATTCAACGACGAGTCAACGAGGTACAGCGACGGGACGACGGGATACAGCGGCGCAATGAAGAACATCAGTGACAAGAGGCACGGGTTGCAACACCAGGAAGATGCTACAGTTGCGGCGGTCGCGATCATTTTTTCTATAATTGTCCGATGAGGAGCAGAGGGTCCAAATGTTTTGAATGCGGAGAATTTGGACACATTGCGGTAAATTGTCCGACAAAGAAAACACCAACTACTGGAATAAACTTTGCCGTTCAACAGACATCACGTGATAAGTATTATAAAAAAGTATATATTTGCAAGCGTGAGGTAAGCGCCTTGATCGACACTGGCAGCGATTTATGTTTAATACGATGCGATCAATACCATAAGCTTAGACCGAAGGTACCTGCGTTGAGAGATAGCAGTGTTTATTTTCGCGGTATAGGCTCAGATATGAATAAAGCGGTTGGCGAATTTAAAACAGAAGTGCGAATAGACGAGAGTAGGTATCCGATAATAATTTGTGTGATACCGGATCGGTTGATGACTCACGGACTCTTGATGGGGACAGATTTTTTAGACACGGTAGAACTGACTGTTAGACAAGGGCAGGTCATGATTCGCAAAGCAGAAAAGAGTAATATCCCATGCATTTCTGAGATTAGTTTAGAGTGCGAGGTTAATGGGATGGATATTTCATACGTAGCAGACACTGAACGTAGGCGAAGTTTAACCGAAATGATTAATAATTATAAACCTGTTGCAACACGCGAGACAGAGATAGAAATGACAATAATATTTAAGGATGATAAACCGGTATTAAAACTATATAAAATTGGCGCAGAAACTGAATTGCATACTGATGCATCTAAGTTCGGATATGGAGCAATTTTAATGCAAAAAGACGATTGTGATGGTAAATTATACCCAATATATTTTGCAGGCGGTAAAACAACGCCAGCGGAAGAGCGTTATGCGAGTTAGGAATTAGAAGTTCTGGCGATTATAAAATCCCTGAAGAAATTTCGCGTCTATTTGTTGGGGATACCTTTCAAAATAATTACAGATTGCCGAGCGTTCGCTTTAACAATGCGGAAAAAGGACTTGTCAGTACGTGTCGCGCGGTGGGCATTGTTATTGGAGGAATTCCAGTAGACTATTGAACACCGTCCGGGTAAAAACCTTATGCACGTGGACGCCTTGAGTCGGAACCCTCTTCCATCGTGCTTGCTAGTAGGTGAGAGCGAAAGTAGCATGAGCGGTAGGTTAAGAAAATCACAGCAAGAGGACCCAAGTATCCAGAAAATATTCGAGCTGGTAGAGCCAGGACAAGCTGAGGGTTTTAAAATTAGGGGTGGCATCTTATTCAAAGAAATTAATGGGGATATACGTGTTTTAGTGCCAAGGTCAATGCGGACCCAAATAATTAGACGCGCTCACGAAAACGGTCATTTCGCATCCGGAAAAACCGAAGCCTTATTAAAAAGGAATTATTGGTTTCGGAATATGAGGGAGAAAATAGACAAAGTGCTGCGAAATTGCGTTGATTGTATACTTGCAGAAAGAAAGCAAGGTAGGCAGGAGGAGTTTTTATTTGCGATAAGTAAAGGCCAGGTGCCGTTAGATACTTTCCATGTGGATCACTTAGGGCTGCTCCCATCGACAAAGAAAAGATACCATTATATCTTCGTTGTTATCGATGCGTTTTCAAAATTTGTGTGGCTTTACGCCACAAAAAGTTGTAATTCGACAGAAGTAATAGACCATTTAAGAAAACGGGCGATTCTTTTTGGAAATCCTCGAAGGATTATTTCAGATAGAGGTGCCGCTTTCACATGAACTGCGTTTCAGGATTTTTGTAAATACGAACGTATAGAACACGTGTTGACTACTACAGGTATGCTGCGGGCAAACAGTCAGGTAAAACGGGTCAATCGTACGCTAATACCGTTATTAACCAAACTCTCAGCGCCGAAAACTGACGAGTGGTATAAATTCTTGGACCTGTGTCAAAGGTGTTTTAATACTACTCCGAGCCGAAGTATAAAAACGACACCATTTCAGATATTATTTGGAATAGATCCTAGATATCGGGACGATCCTCAGATAGTAGAGTTGCTTGAGTGCGAATGGGAAAATGTATTTCAAGAAAATCGAGACGAATTGCGGGAAGAGGCGCGACAGAATATATTAAAAATTCAGCAGGAGAATAGGAAATCTTTTAATAAAAAAAGAATAGAAGGTAGGAAATATCGAGAGGGCGATCTAGTTGCAATTAAGCGAACTCAACAGGGTCCAGGTCTGAAATTCGCAGCGAAATACTTCGGGCCTTACGAGCTAGCAAAAGTGTTACGGAACGATCGTTATATTGTAACAAAAGTTGGCGAACATGAAGGGCCACGTCAGACATCTACAGCAGTAGACTATATTAAACCATGGGTGAGTGAAAATAGCGATGATTTGTATAGTGACACTGAAGAAACTTGTGATGAATAACACAATATCTGAGGTCAGATATTCTCGCAGGATGGCCGAGTGTGGGGTTCGATAAGATTATGTTATGTTTAAAAACATTTAGACTTAAGTAGTTTATGACTGGGCCATTTGGGACGTTGATGTTTTGCAGGCGAGTGGCGATGGTCAGCAGAACCGTGTCCCAAACCCTTGGAGATAGCTTTAGATTTATTGTTTAGGTTTGGGTCGTGAGTGAGACAGAGCATGAAAGAAATGAGTGGTGTCGACGGTGCGGGATGAAGGAAAATTCGGCAGAGTGGATTGGTAAGCCATAGGCCACAGATCAGAAGTTAAGGCGTAGAATATTGTGTGGATTATTAAAATATTTAGTCTAATTCATTTAGTAATATTATATTTCCAGTGATTATACAAATATATACAGGGTGTAACAAAAATGTTGCAGTTCCTTAAAAGGGGTGATTCAGGGGGTGATTTGAAACAACTTCTTCCTTAGCGAAAATGTAAGATGAGGCTTCGTTAACGAGTTATTAACGAAAAACACCGGCCAATGAGAGCGCGAGTTTGCCGTCCGAGCGACCGCGGTAGTGTTGAGTAGGCGCGCTAGATGCTACGGTTGGACTCCGAACAAGAAAGTCGTCATACATCGAAGAAAATAGCATTAGTATGAAAACTGAAAGCGACATAATAAATAATACCGAGTCCTTTTTTTGTTTATCACTTGAAGTGAATAATTACTTAAAATCGAGGAAAACTACGTGCAACGTAAAAACACGAATATGTAAATTTCTTATTCGCATAACGTATAAACGAAAAAGCAATACAACAAAAAATAAAGGAAGAGGAGAACAAACTTCACCTGTAGTTTGTAAACCTGTGTCACTGGGTCACTGTACCGATCTCGGTCATCGACCGTCGAAATGGTTTTTGCTAGGGCAGGCGTTTAGGTAATTTATGGCTTTATTGCTTTGGTTTCGAAGGAGACATGATCTCGGAGTGTCCGAACAAGGAAGGTCTGAGGTACTTAAACTACGTGGGGGGTACAAGGAGCTTTCTTGGAAAAATTCTACCCTACCATAAACCATTTCGACGGTCGATGACCAGTATCGGTACAGTGACCCAGTGACACAGATTTACAAACTACAGATGAATTGCATTTAATTCATTAATGATTATTATTTTTTAAATATAACGCAGACTACTTTCAACGTTTCTATCTTCAACATTAATTCTCCAATTTTCCGTTCATTTCTTTTGTTGCATTGCTTTTTCGTTTATACGTTATGCAAATATTTTCATACTAATGCTATTTCCTTCGACGCATGCCGACTTTCTTGTTCGGAGTACAACAGTAGCGCCTAGCGCGTATCCAACGCTACCGCAGTCGCTCGGACGGCAAACTCGCGCTCTCATTGGCCGGTGTTTTTCATTAATAACTCGTTAACGAAGCCACATCTTACATTTTCGCTAAGGAAAAAGTTGTTTCGAATCACCCCCTGAATCACCCCTTTTAAGGAACTGCGACATTTTTGTTACACCCTGTATATACTTACATTATCATATACACGAGCTTGATTTAGCAGAAATCTTCCAATCCCACAGTATGTATTAATCTTACTCTTAATCTTTAAATTAAAATATTAAATTTATATGTATCTTATAAAAAAAATTGATTTCTTCTAGATCTAATTCTACTTTCAAACCGTCACACCCATGCCCTGTTCGTATCATGGGAAGTAGCTACCCGCTGACAGCAACATCCTATAAATATTTAGAAATTGGAATCGCAGTTGGACCCATATCAACCGTTGAAATTATTCTTGGTGATAATCGGGGCACTCAACTTCTATTACCTGCACCAATATGGGATGCACTCATTGAAAAACGTGCAGAAATTAAAGAATGTGTTCTATCCGTGAATTCAGATTCCCCACCAATATGGATTGAAGAATTTGTAATAGAATTTACCAAAATTCATAATGTTAAGCTTATAAAATTTAGTCTAGCCAGTATCTCCTTACATTACACTATGGAAACGTTGAATAATTTATTCAATCATGTAAAATGTATTAATCTTATGCGGTCCCAACTATATGAAAATACGCATCGTATTAATATTCAGTTTATAAATTTCGTAAATGTTTTGAAACAAAATGGTGTCACACCAAAAACGAACTTGTCATGTATTGCTAATATGATATGTAACAGTAAATATTTCGACGACGATTCTTTGATTGATTGTGAACTACTAGCGTGTGCTTTAAATATTCTTGTCTACAATGCTAATATTTAATATTGTATAAAATTCTATTGTGATTTTACGCATTTAAATAATAATGAAGAAAAAAGTTTAATAAATATTAACATTAAATTTTAATTTCATGTACTTAGTTACCTATTGCATTCTACCTTCCCACTCTATACTTACATTTCTATAAATCAATTCGTAACAAGTGCAACTAATATATATATAATTTTTAAAATTTTATTATATTTCAAATAACTAATTTCATGTACTCAATCACATTTTTTTTTTAAAATATTTTAAATCCTTTTGTTGAAAAAAATTGAATAATTTTACACATACACACATACACAGTCTATCATTTCAAAATAACTAATTTCATCTACTTAAGGGGTAAAACCACTCTAGACGCAGAAAAGAAGCCCTAAATTTGACAATTTATTTTGGGAGTATGACAAACGGAGTAGAATTTCTTTTCAGAGGGTTTACTCAACACATATTGAAGTATGAAAAGCAATATTTTTATTTTCATTTCCATACAAAATGGCGGCGACGGGGCCCTTCGTCGAAAACAGCTTTTTTAAAACACCCCCATGGGAGGACGAATTTCTCGCCATGTATGAGTCGTGGAACAAAAGATCAAAAGATTTTGTGATCTATGTACAACTGGCTTTGGAAGTATGTAGGATTATTCTTTTTAATCGATCCTGGAAGTAGTGCACTTTTTAAGAAATGAATCGATCTCTTGCCATAAAAATGGGCATTGAATTGTTTATAAAAATTACTATGATTACTATGATTATTACGATCATCACTAAGGTTATTATTGTGACAATGATTATTATGATTATTATGGCTATTATAATGATTATTAATATTATTTCAATGATTATTCTGTCTATTATAACGATTGCAATGATTATTCAGTTTATTATTACGATTGTTACCATTGTTACGGTTATTACATTTATTACTATTATTATTATGATTATTATAATTATTACGATTATTATTGTGATTATTATCGTGGTTATTATGATTATTATCGCAATTATTATGATTGCTATGATGTATTATTATTATTATGATTATTATGATTATTATGGTTATTATGGTCATTAATATTATTATTATTATTATTATTATTATTATTATTATTATTATTATTATTATTATTATTATTATGGTTATTATGATTATAGTGGTTATTATAATGATTATTATGATTATTATGGTTGTTAGAATGATTATTATGATCATCATTAAGATTATTATGTCTATTATGATTATTATGTTTCTTATGTATTTATAATGGTCATTATGGTTATTTCCAGGTATATTATGTATATTATTATGATTAATATGGTTATTATGGTTTTTAGTATGATTACTATGATTATTATGATCATCATTAAGGTTACTGTGGCTATTATGATTATTATGATGACTATGGCTATTATAATGATTATTAAGATTACTTCCATGATTATTCGTTTTATTCTTACGATTGATATGATTATTATGGTTATTACAGTTATTACTATGATTATTATGATTGTTAAGGTTATTACAGTTATTACTATGATTATTATGATTGTTAAGGTTATTACTATGATTATTGTGATTATTATGGATCTTAGTATGATAATTATGATCATCGTTAAGATTATTATTGCTACTATGATTATTCTGGTTATTATGATTATTATGATTATTATGACTGTAATAATGGTTATTAAAATAGTTTTCATGATTACTCTACTTATTATTACGATTGTTATGATTATTATAGTTAGTATAATTATTACTATCGTTATTATGACTGTTATGATTATTGCTATGGTTATTATGATTATTATTATGATTATTATGATTATTGTGGTTATGATGACGATTACTATAATTATTATTGTTGTTAGTATGATTATTATGATCATCATTCAGATCAAAATGGCTATTATGATTATTATGGTTATTATGGCTATTATAATGGCTATTATGATTATTTCCAAGTTTGTTATGGTTATTATTATGATGATTATGATTATTATGGTTCTTTGTATGATTATGGTGAATATTATGATCATCATTAAGGTTATTATGGTTTAATGATTACTCAAATTATTGTGGCTATTATAGTGATTATTATGATTATTTCCATGATTATTCGTTTTATTATTACGATTGTTATGATTATAATGGTTATTACAGTTACTACTATGATTATTATGATTGTTAAGATTATTATTATGATTATTGTGATTACTATAGTTAGCATAAGTATTACTACGATTATTATGATTATTATTATTGTTATTATGATTATTGTGGTTATTATGACGATTACTATGATTATTATGCTTGTTGGTATGATTATTATGAACATCATTCGGATTATTATGTCTAAAATGGGATATACAATTTCTGTCGATGCTTTCCGAAGTAAAAATGTCAGCTGCAACGCGTGGCTGGGTCAGATTTTCTCCTAGACCCTTAGTTTTTTAAGCAAATTGAAAATTATCTGCCAAGATTGGTGCATTTCGGGTGTCCTTTTGCCTTTGTTCTTTGTTTAAACATTTTTAAATGTTTACAGCCCAGTAACAATGCATGTCATTTTGTTTGGGAATGTTCACTGAATAATCTGACACAAAAATCAACTGAATAACTATTACCGTTTAAACACAATAATTGTTCAAAGTTTAAGAATTGCGTTTATTTTCAAATCCTGTTTTTTCGAAAACTGAGGGTGATGGACCAATTCCGTTTCCGGATTCGTATTTCGGACAGGGTAATCTACGAGAATCACACAGTTGATATTGAAAGGTAAAACTCGTGTTGGACAGTATAATTCATGAAATTCCTGCAATATGTATTGAAAAAGTTGTTATGTCTGTTAAGGAAGATGGGTGATATATATGGGTGATATAGTGGAGGATAAATTGTTCATCCAGTTCCTGATCCTCAATTCAATACGTTTCCTAATTATAATAAGATAATTGAAGGGGGCAGTAATCAAAATTTTATATTATTTATACGAGGAAATGCCATATCTGGTGCACCAATTATTAAAGAGATTAATCAATTTCCTAATCCTCCAATTATAAACGGTGTAACTATAAAAAAGATTATAATGAAAGCATGGGATGTTACAACAGAATTATAAATTTGATCATTTTTATTTCATGTACCAGGATTTCCTAATTCAAATCGAATAATTAATCTTAACGATGATCCAATTATTCCTGATCATATAGCGAATATAAAATATAATATTCCAATGTTTTTATGATTAGTAGAGTATATCCATTTCTTAATTCATAAAAAAATTAAGTTTTATATAATTATTTTATATATTTAATTTAGAAGATTAATAGTTTCAATTAACTTAAAATCTCATTGAGAGTATTATGGCTGATTAAGAGGAATAAATTGTAAGTTTATTAATGAAATGAAAATTTCTAATACTAAATATATAGGGAGAGAATAGATATTAAATTTAAATATTAAATTGTCATTATAAGTATTTTAATTTAGAAAATACAATTATTATAATAAATAAAGAGTTAAATTGATAATAAAATAAATGAATATTTATTTCTATAATTTAATGAAAAATATTAAATTGCAAATATAAAAATAAAAAAATTAATTTTTTAGAAATTAAGTGTCAAAATAAATATATATAATTCTAAGAATAATTATTGTGATATTTGATGATATTAGAATTCATATATATAAACGTTTATATTTTAAAAATGTATTAGAATAATTTTTATTAAATAAATTATTATTAATGAAATTTAAATAATTTCAGGTTATAGTAAGTCTTGAAATTGCAATAATAATAGAAAGTACATAGTTGAAACGTTTGAGTTTAATTAATAAATTTTTTAAAGTTATTCATTTTATAAATAATACCCTTATGGGAGGGACAAATATATATGTTAAAGAATAAAAAAATATAAGTTTGGAATTAGTTCTATAAATTATGTATATATGTGTTTATTGTTCCCCTTGAGGTCACAATTTTCTCCCTCTTCTCATACCCTAGCCTCCTCTCTCTCAGATTCTACATCTTACACCTATTTATGATCTACGTCTTACGACGGAAGTTTGGGAAGTGTTAATCGCCGATTTTAATGAAACTTTATACAATTATTCTATGGTCCTACCTAAGAATCTTGCCGTAGAAAGAAGCTGCCCATACGCACTTTTAAGGGAGAAGCTACCTCTTTAATTCAAGTCGCCCTTCTCCTTTCGGTGCTTATAGTTCGCAACGTAAAAGCGCTATAGAAAAACGTTTCATACAAAAGTTTTGCTGCTTTTCATGTCCTATAAAATGGCTTTAAAAAAATTTTGAAGAAACGCATTGTTTTTAAAGATTCAATTTCCCCTCCCCCCTATTTTCTAACAAAAAATGTTTTTATTTCAGATAAATAAAGAGCTTTTTGTTGTGAATTCTGCATTGTATAGCGATATACAATTATTCCATTTCTTGTATACAAAAGCGCTGCATCATTTCTGCGTAGCATAATATTCGTTCTTATTGGTACGGTGAATGGAAGTAAATATTCAATTATTATATTTTTTATTCTGATTTTTGCGTGCTGTCGTTATCGTTATTCGTTAAAAGCCCTTCACTTATCTGAAATAAAAACATTTTTTGTCAGAAAAAGGGGGGGGGGGGCGGGATATTGCATTTTTATAAACAATGCGTTCTTTCAAAATTTTTTTAAAGCCATTTTGTAGGTCCTGAAAAACAGTAAAACTTTTGTATAGAGCATTTTTTTATAGCGCTTACACTTTGCGAGCTATAAGCACCGAAAGGAAAGGGGCAATTTGGTTTTAAGGGGTAGTTTCTCCCTTAAAAGTGCGTATGGGCAGCTACTCTGTATGGCAAAATTCTTAGGTAGGACCATAGAATAATTGTATAAAGTTTTATTAAAATCGGCGATTAACACTTCCCAAACTTCCGTCGTAAGACATAAATCATAAATCGGTGTAAGGTGTAGAATGGCAGAGAGAGGAGGCTAGGGTAAGAGAAGAAGGAGAAAATTGTAACCTCAAGAGGAACAACAAACACATATATACATAATTCGTAGAACTAATTCCAAACTTATATTTTTTTATTCTTTATTAACATATATATTTATCCCTCCCATAAGGGTATTTTTTATAAAATGAATAACTTTAAAAAAGTTATTAATTAAATTCAAACGTTTCAACTATGTACTTTCTATTATTATTGCAATTTCAAGACTTACTTATTTAAATTTCATTAATAATAATTTATTTAATAAAAATTATTCTAATACATTTTTAAAATACAAACGTTTATATATATGAATTCTAATATCATCAAATATCATAATAATTATTCTTAGAATTATATATATTTATTTTAGTATTTAATTTCTAAAAAATTAATTTTTTTATTTTTATATTTGCAATTTAATATTTTTCATTAAATTATAGAAATAAATATTCATTTATTTCATTATCAATTTAACTCTTTATTTATTATAATAATTATATTTTCTAAATTAAAATGCTTATGATGTCAATTTAATATTTAAACTTAATATCTATTCTCTCTCCATATATTTAGTATTAGAAATTTTGATTTCATTAATAAATTTACAATTTATTCCTTTTAATCAGCCATAATACTTTCAATGAGATTTTAAGTTAATTGAAACTATTAATCTTCAAAATTAAATATATAAAATAACTACATAAATCTTAATTTTTTTATGAATTAAGAAATGGATATACTCTACTAATCATAAAAACATTGGAATATTATATTTTATATTCGCTATATGATCAGGAATAATTGGATCATCCATAAGATTTATTATTCGTTTAGAATTAAGAAATCCTGGTACATGAAATAAAAATGATCAAATTTATAATTCTGTTGTAACATCCCATGCTTTCATTATAATCTTTTTTGTAGTTACACCGTTTATAATTGGAGGATTTGGAAATTGATTAATCTCTTTAATAATTGGAGCACCAGATATGGCATTTCCTCGTATAAATAATATAAGATTTTGATTACTACCCCCTTCAATTATCTTATTATTATTAAGAAACTTATTCAATTCAGGATCAGGAACTGGATGAACAATTAATCTCCACTATCATCATTTATACAGGGTGTCCCACATAAGGTGGCGGAGCCGAAAAGGGGAGATTCCTGGTGTGATTCTAAACAACCTTTTCCTTTACAGAAATGTTCTCTGAAGCTTTGTTCACGAGTTATTAACGAAAAACATCGATCAATCAGAAAACGCGGATAGCGAGCGATCGGCCGTTCAGTGACAGCGCACAAGCTACGCGTAGTGTTTCCTACTCGCTGTGCTCGAATCTTGTACAAGAAACTCAAGGTCTCTATGTTATTGCCCAATTTCTCTTAAACTATTAGATGGGAAATTATGAAAAAAATCACGGACACGTCAGCTATTCCGACACATATTTTGGAATTTTTTCAAATTTTTAAATTAATTGTCTAAGTTGTAAAAAATAAAAAACGAGGAAGAAGAATATAAAAATGCCGATTTATTAAAGTAATGCTAGGCTGAACTTTACTTTGGGGAAACAAAAATTAATGGTTTTTTTTACTTATTTTAATAATACTGGACGAGCGGTATCCAAAAATGCAAGTTTTAAGTTTAGGAATCCAGCGGTTGAAAAGTTATGCGTATTTAGAGGTGAGCATTTTTAAACTATTCACTAGCTATTTCGACGCCGTATTGGCTTGTACAGGCAGCTTAGCCAATGAGCGGAGCCGTTGGATATGAGCAATTGCGCCACTGATATCATAATAGCGACCATTTAGGCAGGATAAATCAAATTTCGATGTTCAAAGTTTTACGAGTGATTTGATTTACGTGGTGATACCACAATATTCCCATGCGTTTGAGTTTAAGGTGTTCATTGCTAATTTCTTTGATTTTGTGTACTTTCGATTTTAATATAGTATTTCTTGTAGAATAGTAGTATAGTATAGTATTTTAACATTTATAGTGTTGTAGTCTTTATAATATTTTAGAATTATTTATAGTATTTTATGATTTATATTAGTTTTTATTTAGTATAGTAAATGAGTATAGCATTTTATTAACGTATTTTAAATATCTTATATATAGTATTCTAACGTTTCATTCATATATTTATAGTATTTTAACGATTCACTCATTTTATTTATAGCATTTTAACGTTCATATTAGCTTTTATTTAGTACATTCAAGTAGTATAGCATTAATTTTATTTGATTGTTATGTATTATTAACTTTTGCCTACTTTCCGTGTTTTTTTTTCCTTTATTAGCTGTAGTATACTTTATATTTCTATTTTCTTGCAATTGTTTATTTTTTTCCTTTTGTAATAATGAGTGTTGGTGAATGGAATTTATCGAATGTTGTAATATGGGATAACGATTTAAAATAAAAAGAAATTTAATTGTAACACAACGCACGGAAGAAGTCTGTACGATATCAGATCCCACATGAATATATTCAAAAGTAAATAAAAAACCATAGAAACAAGACAGAACACTTTCTGTATCCTTCGATACTTTCGATACTTGTCTTTGTTCCTTGATTATATAATCTAACAGGCCCCCTCAAAAACAAGTCGGTGCTGTCCATATTAATTGTACATTAATACGTCTAATAAGTGTACTACGAGTATTACCGTACAGACTGTCTACCTTGTGTTTTATTTTGACTCTAATTCTGGGAACAAAATACAAATGGTCCAACATTCGTTGCAAGGGAATGGGGAAACCCAGAAAAACCCATCCAGACCATACAAACTATATACAAAATAATAATAATTTTTATGCTTATATTAATCTTATTATTCTAATCCCATTTTTGCTCTAAATTCCAAATATTTGCTTGCTGGCAACAGCTTCGTTAAAGCATCTGCTAGTTGATCACCTGTAGGAATATATTCAAGTTTTATTACATTCTTTTCAACTTGTTCTCTTGAAAAGTGGTATTTTATGTCTATATGTTTTGAACGCTTATGGCTACTTGGATTACTCGCAATATTAATGCAACCCATATTGTCTTCGTAAATTATTATTGCATCAAAGACATTTATATTAATACTGATTGCCAAGGATTTTAACCATAATGCCTCTCTCACAGCTTCAAAAAGAGCCATGTACTCTGCTTCTGTGGACGAGACAGCCACTGATGTTTGCCTTTTCGTATTCCAGCAGATTGTACATTGTTCATATAACTTAAATAAATATCCCGTTGTGCTCTTACGATCTGTATTTTCATTACCTCCCCAATCAGAATCGACATGTCCACTAAATAGATTTTTATAATCAGTTTTAACGTATGTTAATTTAATATCAGCAGACCCTTTAAGATACCTCAGAACCCTTTTAAGGTTTTGCCACAGTTCTCTGTTATTTTTACTTGAATATCAACTTAAAATATTTACCGCTATACTTAAATCGGGTCTCGTATAAATCATTATATACATCAAGCATCCAATTAAATTACGACAAGGTGCATTATATTCTTCTTCTGAATTCAAAGCTATATGATCTAATACACTTGGAAGAGGTGTACTTACAGGTTTGCAATCTAACATATTAAATTTCATAAGAACAGTCTTAATATATGCACTTTGATCCAATGTTACTTGTCCATTAGTTCTTTCCACTTTTATTCCAAGAAATAACTTAATTTCATTTAAATCTGTCATGCAAAATCTATTTTTCAAATAATTTTTGAAATTTTGCATTGTCTCAGATTCAGCAGTCATAATCACTAGATCATCCACATATAGTACCACATATATATTCTTTAATATATTCTTTCTATCTAATATATAAATACAACGATCCGCTGATGAATTTCGGAAACCTTTCTCTAGAAGAGCTTTTTCGAACATCTCAAACCAGCATCTGGCTGATTGCTTGAGACCATACAAAGCTTTATTCAATTTACACACTTGATTGTTACTATCACATTTAACACCTTCAGGAATTCGCATATAAATTTCTTCCCTTAAAATACCATTTAAAAATGCCGTCTTAACATCCATTTGATGCACTAGCAAATTATGCTGATTAGCAAAAGCCATAAGAAATCTAAAGCTTGACATTCTAGCTACAGGTGCAAATGTGTCATTATAATCTTCTAAATATTTCTGACTGAAACCACGGGCCACTAATCGAGCTTTGTATTTTAACGGATTTCCGAATTCATCATTTTTGATCGTGAATACCCATTTAAAATCAACAATGTTCTTATTCTTTGGCTTCGATACCAAATTCCAAGTTTTATTTATTACTAACGAGTTTATTTCATCGGCAATAGCTTGTTCCCACTTAGCTCTGTCATCTCTAGTTTTAATTTCATCAAATGAGTTGGGTATTTTGCAAATTATCGATTGAGCGCATAAAAGATAATCATCGTTATCATTAAATTCATTATATGACATAGGAGACCGTCGCTTAATCCTATCACTCCTTCTAGGTTCTATACTATCTTTTAATTCTACCACTTGATTATTTCCTGGTCCCGATACTCCTGTTACATCTGTTTCAGTTACAGATTTACTTTTCTCTTGATCTACCATTACTTTAATTCTCGGCTCTATCATATCTGATTTATTGTTATCAGATTTTTTTCTTTTTAACACATCTGATTTTTGATTATCAGATTTATTTACTCCACACTGTATATCTACTGATTTCAGCACTTCACGAGATGCATCAGTTTCACATAAACCACGTTTTAAACCTATTTCCTTTATTACCGGCCGAGATTCTAAGTAATTAATTTCATCAACTATTACATCTCTTACTATCTCAAATTTCCCATTTTCTACGTTCCACACTTTGTATCCATTTGGTGTAAACCCTACCAATATACATTTATAAGACTTTTCGTCAAATTTCGATTTCCTAATTTTATCATGCACATACACTGTGGAACCAAACACTTTTAAATACTTCAATTTGGGCCTTTTATTATGCCACAATTCAAATGGGGTTTTATTAACATTAAGAGCTTTCGATGGGGTTAAATTAATTAAATATGTAGCAGTTAAAACTGTTTCTCCCCAGAACTCTTTTCCTAAACCTGCACCGTTTATCATCGCACGTGCTTTTTCAGTTATAGTTCTATTCATGCGTTCTGCAACACCATTTAACTGAGGAGTTCGCGGAACCGTTAAGTGATAGCTTATACCCTTTTGTATACAATAATTTTTCATCTCATTAGATAAAAATTCCTTGCCATTACCACAGTATAAATTGACAATCTTTAAATTAAAACGTGCTTCACTTTTAGCAACGTAATCCTTAAAGATTGTAGAAACATCTGATTTATTTTCAAGTAAATACGTCACGTAATAATACGTAAATTCATCTATGAAAGTTATAAAATACTTTTTATCATTAGTTGTAGAAGGAGTGATCGGTCCACAAACGTCTGTGTGAACAATAAACAATGGCTGCCTAATGTGACTTTTATCTTTTGCCTTTTCAAATAGCAATTGTGCTTGTTTTCCTTTAATACAAGCTTCACATATATCATCGTCTGGAATTACTTTTTCAAGATACGTCACATCTTCCACCACCTGCTTATTCTTCAACTGTAAAAATTTTGCCTTTCCTATATGCCCTAAGCGCCTATGCCATAATTCATAATTATTAACTATCTTATTTGAAATATAAGAATTAAGTGAATTTACTCCTTTTTCGATGACATCAAAATCTATAGATATTAAATTATTTGAAGGCTTACCAATCATCATGATTTTACCGTTTTTGATTATTTCGACGCCCCTCTCATTGAAAGTTATACTCATTCCTTTTTGCTGCAACTTTCTAACGGATAGTAAGTTGTACGGCACGTCCGGGCAGTACAATACGTCCTCCAAAACGCCTTCAATTCCCGTATTGGTAGTCACAGGTATCTGTCCCTACTTCGATGCAGTTATATATTCTCCATTCTTCGCTATCGAAATCCTGATGGGTGGATCAAGTATGGTCATATTTGGAAATACATTATCTTCTTTGACTATATGATCCGATGCTCCAGAATCCAGGATAAATGTTAATTTTCTGGTTTTCATGACCTGGTAGTCTCCGGTCATAAAGGCATATCCCGACACGTTGTTGCTTGTAACAGCTTGCGTCGTCTGAATTGTATGTATATTTTGATTTTTGTTTCTTTGTTCTGCTCTATATTGGTGCCTCTTTTTATAGTAGTAACACTCTTTAATCTTGTGTCCTGTTCTTCCACACTGATGACATTTTCCGGTAAAAGATTGTCTATTCGGCTTGAATGTATTTCCTCTTCTAATGTTACCTCTTCTATTACTTCCTCTTTTAAAGCGTGTACTTCCAAAATTATGTGGTCTTTGATTTTTCACTTCAGCTTGGAGTATTTTCGCGTTGGTATCCAACTTTTCACTCCTAATTTTCGTCTCATCATCCAACAGTCTCTTTTTAACTGTGTCAAGTGTAATTCTCGCTTCTGTCATCATCGTCTCAATGACAGTTGACACCGTATCATATACTTCGGGCAAACTAGATAACAAAATTGAAATAATTTCGTTTTCCCGAAATGATCTTTCAACGAACTGTCACTTTTCATTTTCAATCTTAATAGCTTTTTCCTAATGGATAATTCCGTAGCCGTACTTTGACTCTCATACACTGAATCTAAACTTAATATAATTGATTTTGCTGTACTTCCCGGAGTGTCATACTTCAAATGCGTATCAGATAAATATTGCACAACAGTGCATTTGGCAATGCGTTCCGCCATCGATCATACTGCGGTGACAGGAACCGGTGGTTGCTCGTCAAGAACTTTTAATACATCGAGCTCATATAATAAATTACGAACTCTATGCTTCCACGCGTTGTATTTCGTACCACTGAATTGCTGAATGTTTCTCCTGTCTTTGGACATCTCCATCGTCACGCAGTTTAAAGTATTTTACACTTAATTGATTAAAAAAAAACTAAACTAATTAACACGCGATACACTTAATTATTATAGAATGAATTCTGGGCCCATAACCTGTTGTAATATGGGATAACGATTTAAAATAAAAAGAAATTTAATTGTAACACAACGCACGGAAGAAGTCTGTATGATATCAGATCCCACATGAATATATTCAAAAGTAAACAAAAAACCATAGAAACAAGACAGAACATTTTCTGTATCCTTCGATACTTTCGATACTTGTTTTTGTTCCTTGATTATATAATCTAACATCGAATTTACCAAATTCAAAAGAAAGTGCGATCGCCTGGGCTCAAGAGCATGGATTGTTAAGAACAGATAAAAATTGTTCTGTCCATCGAAAGCCGATGAAATTATATAAGTCATCGCAACACGGTGCTGGGCGGTTTCTCTGTTCGGTTGGAAGGTCCAGATGCAAACAATTTGCAGCCACAGTTGATTCCTTTTTTGAGGATGTCCGTTTGCCTTTTGATAAGGCGATAAAGTTAGAATTATTTTTCGTGATTTCATCAAATTAACGATTAAAAAATTTAGAAGATTCTTAAAAACGTTTTTTTGTTTTTGTAATGCTCGTTTTAGATTGATGTATTGTTTCACGCGAGATTTTTCGTGCGAAGATACTGCCCACGAATTGTGCGACTTCACAGAAGAAGATAGTACCAATTTATCATCTGCCACTATTTCTGCATGGTATCAATATTGCCGAGAAATGGTTGTAGATCATTTATCAAAAATTCAAGCAGGAATGCCTAAATTGGGAGGCATTTCCGAATCTGGATCTCGTATCATTGTTCAGGTATCTTATATAACTGTTCTATAGTACTTTTTCCATTTCTTTTCTTAGTTTTTATTCTGTAGTGACACATTGTTAGTTTTATATTATTTCATTTATAAAAGATTGACGAAGCCAAATTTGGAAAAAGAAAATACAATCGTGGCAGAAGAGTGGAAGGCCACTGGGTATTAGGTATAGTCGATACCAAAACGAATGATTGTCGAATGATAGTCGTTGAAAATCGAGAAGCATCGACTTTAATCGACATCATCGATAGACATGTAATTGCCGACAGTGAAATACACACGGACAGTTTTAAAAGTTACGCAGGACTTACTGCCCGTGGATATATCCATAAAACAGTAAATCATAGTATTGAATTTGTAGGTAAGGGTTAAACTAAACTTCGTGTTGAGGACCAAAATTTTTGGTAATTATTTAGAATAATGGTCTCCTTAACAATTTCTTTGAAACTTTTTTATATCATGTGTCTTGATACGTGGATTAATTTTTCTAAATGAAGTGAAAGTGATTTGTCGCTCTCTTTTCGTTTTCGAGATATAAATTTGTATATGCTTGAAAATTATGGTGGCAGGCCGAGGGTAGGTAGCAAAAAGGGGATTTGAGTTGGGTTAGAGCTACGGCCAGTAAAAGAGATGTTTCGAGTTGGTTAGAGCTAGGGTCAGGAAAAGAGATGTTTCAAGTTGGTTAGAGCTAGGGCCAGGAAAAGAGATATTTCGAGTTGTGTTACGTCCCCGTAACTTTTGACAGTAATTACCAGAGCCCTATATGCTATATCTACGCTATATATATATATATATATATACACATAAGCACGATTTTATTTCCGGTTCGGTTCAAAACGGTCTTAACGGAATCATTCTCGCGCGACCGAATTCGAATTCTTTCGCGGCCCTAGCTCTAACCCAACTCAAATCCCCTTTTTGCTACCTACCCTCGGCCTGCCACCATAATTTTCAAGCATATAAAAATGTTTATCTCGAAAACGAAAGGTGAGCGACAATTATTTCATTTAGAAAAATTAATCCATGTATCAAGATACATGGTATAAAAAAGTTTCAAAAAAATCGGTGAGGAGGCACGTATTATAAATAATTACTAAATTTTTTAATCAACTTTAATGTTTTGTAAATAATTTTTGTAAATAATTTTTGTAAATAATTTTTAATGCAAATAATGTAAATAAATGTAAATAATTTTTTAATTGAAGCCAGCGATGGTACCCACACTCAAAAAATTGAGTCCAACTGGCGACCAGCGAAAGACTGGATGCGTGGAAGAGCTCGTTTTCACGACGATGAATATGCATACCGTTTATGCGAATTCTTATGGCGTCGATTTTGTAAATATAATAAAATTGATATGATGTCATCTTTAATGCATGCTATTAGAAACGAATATACATTTAATTGATTACATAATGAATTTGGCTTTTGCACGCAGTCACCACTTAGAACGACTTCAATTCGTTGAAATTAGTATATCTCATCACTTGGTTCTAGTCCGTCACTAGGTCTAGACTAGAAAGGAAATTGAAAAAGGGAAATAATAACGTTTGTATATACAGCTTAAATGGTCATCACCATATGCAATTGCTCGTAGCCAGCGGCTCCGCTCATTGGCTGAGCAGCGTGTAGAAGCCAATATGGCGTCAAAGTAGCTAGTGAAATAGTTTAAAAATGCTCACCTATAAATACGCATAACTTTTCAACCGCTGGATTCCTAAACTTAAAATTTGCATTTTTGGATTCCGCTCGTCCAGTGTTATTAAAATATGTAAAAAAAACCCATTAATTTTTGTTTTCCCAAAGTAAAGTTTAACCCAAGAAAATATAAGTGTGAAACAAGATAAAACTATCTTTGAATCAAACTGAAGAATTTAAAAATTCATAAAGGTATGTATAAGCACCGACCAGATAATGATAGACCTAACATTCAATGGGGTTTTGTGTCTCAGGTCAAACTGCCTTACCGATGCATAGTTTGTAGACTGAATTAGGCGACCTCTACTCACGAATAACGTTTACGTGGAGAACTATTTCAACCTGTGGTGAAATATCGAATAGTGTGTGTGCTTACATACGTGTGACTTCTCAGAATAGAGTCGAATTTGACAGTTCATTCAATATAGAAAAGGAGCTTTGCGCACCCACGCTTTAGCTCACATACTATGTGTTACGAATTAGAACATTGTAAAAAAATGTTATTTTGCATAGTTATACATATAGTCATGTCGTTACTTTTGTCTCTTCATGATATATAAATATAAACATATATATGAAAATATAATATGTTCTTTTACATAGAAATAATAAACTAACTAATTAAGAAGACCATGAAAAATAAATTCCAACTTAAATAATTAAATATGCTAGCGTTAAGGTATTTTGAGAGAGAGTTTGGGACGGTTATCCGAACGAGAATGTGTCTTTGAGGGATTTATGATAGGGTAATAGGGTCTTAGTCTGCCTGTGGCTGATTGAAGGTGCATGAGATTAAACAGTCCCGTTGGTGCCTGATGGCTGATGGCTACGTTTGGCCTTCCAGTTATTGGGTGTTGTGTGACTGTTTGAAAGAAGAACGAGTGTTTAAAGAAGGCAAGCGGCCCGACACCGTATTGCTAAAGAATGGGAGTATTGTTCCTAAAGGATCTGACCACGGAGTGGGGAAGGCTATGCCTTTCGGTAACAGGACTGTGATGAACCCCACAGCACTTACCCCAACCATTGTCTAAGGAACAGATTTCTTATTCTTCGTATTTTTCTGACAAATAAATTTCAATACAATTTCTTACAAATTTATCCAAACAAATTGAATCAGAGAACCATATCTAAATTTTAAAATTGTTTATTATTATAAACAATAATTTAACGGATTTTTTCCAGTTCTATTTAAAAGATCAGAGCGTTATTTATAGCAAGTCATCTTGGGAAATAATAATTGAAACGTTACGAGTATTAAGAAAGTTAAATATATTCTTATAGATATCGTCCAGAAGAATATAGAAAAAAATATAGAATCTCGTTTCAAAAATATCAGTGACCTTGAAATCTCGTAAAAAGCATGACTGGGAAAAATTCTTTCCATTGTTAAATTACATTGTGTAATAATAAACAGGACAAGTATGTAGGTGCTCTCATTTAGCTTGTTTATATACTATAATTATTATGTTTATTTATTATTACTATTTACTTCGAAATACTTTGAAACTTTGAAACTTTACTACTTTATACTTTGAAACTTTACAAAGATTGCAAGTTAAAGTAAGTTATTATACAACTATTACAACATATAACAAATATTGTTTCTTAGTACCATGATTTTTTTTAGTTATATACATTAATATATATACATTAAGGAGTTTTTATACTTTAATAGTTCAAATCGTTAGAAAATTGTACTGTTTAATAGCTTAATACATTACAAAATGTTAAACTTTAATATCTCAATGGCTGATACGGAGAGTATAGTTATTATTTATGTAAGTAGTTTGTCTTATTTTCTAAATATTGCAACTTGATTTATATTCTTCATATTTTCTATATTTTGGCAGAAATGAATGAAATTCGCAATATAGTTATTAACTATTACTCTTACATATACATTCAAAAATTGCGGGCTTAATATAACCTGCCTACTCCATTTTAATTGTAATTCCGAAAATTCGTAGCGTTGCAATCTACTTTGAGACTTCGCCGGTAATATTGGCGGTGACACTAAAGTGATAATGGGGTGCTAGCACCCCAAAAATCAGGGACAGAAAAATACATAGGATGTTAGGTCTATTATTACCTAGTCGGTGGTATAAGTTAATAGAGAGACGTGGAATAGACAAAATTATTGGTGCGGAGCCAAATAGGTTATGTGAACAGGTGAAACAGGCTAAAGAGGTTAGCATAATTAGATATTGAAAGGAACAATTATGCAGTTAATTATAAAATCGTGTTAGAGGATATATTGTATTGTAATTATGAAAGATTTCTTCACCACCCTAGGGGTATTTATCATGGCGCGTTACCCTTTTTTTATTATAATGGGTGGTTCGCCTATAGTCAGGTCATCCCACTTTCTAAAATGAAATTAATTTTAAATAAAACATAACAAAAACATAATTTTTGTATTCATTATTAAATAAAGTATTACATTTTGAAATAATAATAGTAGATAATCTTGAATAATATTAATAAGAAAACATAACAAAACGTACTCTTGAAATACTACCAGTAAAACCTTAAATCTTGTGAAATAGTACATACTAAGCAAATAAATAAAACTCTATTAATGTATTAAAACATATTGAAAAGAATAAGTTGAATATATATACATCAAAATTGATGTTTTAAGAAAAGTGAAATTAAAAGAACATCGTTGAAAATCTACTTCCTATTAAAAGGTTTCTAATTTTCGATTTTTAGAATAGATGGCTGCACGCCTTTCCAACAGACTATTATTTAGAGTTTTTACATAATTGCTTGATAAAATATATGAAAAAATTGATAATAATTGAAACAAAATACTGTGGTAAGTTTGTCCACAAACGCATGTATCTGAAAATGCTAAATAATGCATATCTGCTTGAATACTAATATATGTTAATTTACATAAAATGTATTTATGATTTTCAGATTGTAAGAATTGAGATTCTAAATTACCATCATTTATTTTGGCCTCCAGTAGTGCATACATATGAATAAGTGTGGTTATCACTTCTTCAGTGGGAAGAGAAAGGCCGCCTCTTTGTAAGTGATCAAAATATATATCGCCTACAGTTTTACCTTTATCCTCCACAATTAATAACCTACATATATTGCAATTTCATTTTTTAGCAGCAGGTTGGGATGCATACTCGGATATGTAAATTTTAATGGAATCATCAACAACACAATTGGACAAATATGCAGAATCAAAGATTCCCAAGAAACCAGTTACATCAATGGAAAGATCGGTACTGTTATCATTCGAAATTTATTTTTGATTTCAGTAAAAGAAAACGAACTTGCCGATTTTGTAAATGTACGTTTCAATCTGATATTTTTTCTGCATGAATTGCTTCAGTATACGATATATGATGAATACAACCAGATAAAAGTCTATAATTTCCAAATCGTTTCTCTAATTTTTCGGTTGTAAATTTTCCAGCTAGAAAATATAATATATCAAAATTTTGTAAACAGTACTCTGTAAGTTGTAAAAGAACTGTAGTACTGTGATGCAGAGATTTGAAAGTATCTAATGTTAAGTGGCCATTTGTCTCTAAATTTTGCCAAGAACTTAACCATATTAGAAATTTCTTTAAAAATTCACATGTAAAATCATTGACATTCAAAATCGGTTTACAAGCTTCGTTTCTTTTCCTGTTGCCTTTCACAGTACTTGTATTATTCACGATGTTCCACCAATTGCGATATATTGAAAAGAATAAGTTGAATATATATACATCAAAATTGATGTTTTAAGAAATGTGAAACTAAAAGAACTTCGTTGAAAATCTAGTTCCTATTAAAAAGTTTTTAATTTTCGAGTTTTAGAAGAGATGTCTGCACGCCTTTCCAACTGACTATTATTTACAGTTAATGCAATATACAATAATTAGTAATAATACAATAAATTATATTCTTTGGTTCAGTAAGTGGTGTAAGTTTAATACAACAACAGAAATAATGAATAAACTAGGATAAATATTGATAAATATATATAAAATATAAGTATCATTAAATAATCAGCGGTTTGTTGTTCGTGCTGAGTTTTATTTGGCTTTAGGATAAACATCAGAGTGTCATAGATAATTAATCACTTGATAAATTTTACTAAGTAATTTGTAAATGGTTTCATTCAAAATGTCAAAATTGATTCGGAAAGACCATTTTCAATTTTATTATTATTTTTATACATCGATTTAAGTAAAAAAGTATACCTAATCTTATAGAAATATGATAAAAAATATATTCTTTTCAGAAAAAAGATAAATTTATTAAATAAATATTTTTGGGGGTGTTTATTAGGATAATAAAATAATCAATAACCAAAATAAATCCCTAATAAATAAATTAATAAAATAAATATTTTATCATAAAAATTCAATAAGATAATGTAAACTTTAAAGATTAGATAAAAAATAAGTATTCCCATAAAAGTAACTATAATAAACAAAAAGGAAATACATAAATTAATATATAAAGGTTCATAATATGCTCTATAAGTAAAATTTTTAAATTCAAAAGGATAAAAGATTTATAAAACTAAACGAAATGAGTATCTTAGTGTAAACACCATAGACATATAAAATATACAAAATATTGTAATTCTAATATCTCTATTAAAAAAGAAATATTCAATAATTATATCTTTAGAGAGAAAACCTGACAAAAAGAAAAACCTGCATAGACTTAATTTTCCAATTAATAGAACTATACTATTTAAAGGTATTAAAATTCTCATAGAATTAAAATTTCGAATATCTTGGTTATTATTAGATCTATGAATAAATCTTCCTGCACATATAAATATTATTGATTTAAATAAATCATGAATAACTAAATGAGAAAAGGCTAAATCCACTAACCCTACAGATAAAGTTCTTATTATTAATCCTAACTGACTTAAAGTTGATAGGGCAATAATTTTCTTTAAATCATATTCAAAATTAGCAATAGAACTAGCCATAAATATATTAAAGATTGAGATAAATAAAATAACGTTATTATTTATTGTAAACACTAAACTGTAATAACGGATTAATAAGTAAACCCCTGCAGTAACTAAGGTTGAAGAATGAACTAAAGTAGAAATAGGGGTTGGAGCTATTATAGCTACAGGTAACCATGATGAAAAGGGTATTTGAGCTCTTTTAGTTAAAGCACCTAAAAATATGAAAAATATTATAAATCTATCTATTTCATAAATTATTAAATTTCACGACCCATTTGCTGAATTTGAAACAATCAATATTAAAAATCCAATATCTCCAACCCGATTACATAAAATTGTTAAAACTCCAGAATTAAAAGCTCTATATCTTTGATAATAAATAATTAAACCAAAAGAAATTAAACCTAGCCCATCCCATCCTAATAAAATTGATAAAACTCTGGGACTTAAAGTTATTAAACATATTGATAGAATAAATAAAATTAATAAATAAAAAAACCGACAAATTCTTTTATCTGACCTTATATATTCAATTCTGTAAATTATTACGCATGAGGAAATAATAGAAACAACTCCGATAAATATTAATCTAATAAAATCCAAATAAATTCTAAATTTTATACAAAATAAATTTATTAAATCCCATTCTAAAATAATCACATATTTAGATGTATATAAATATAGGCCTAAAAATAGGTATAGTATTTCAGAAAATAGTATGAATAAACTAATTAAAAACATTTTTATGATAATTTAAAATATAAATACATATATCATAGACACCACAAGTCAATATTTTAATTAAACTATTTAAATAAAATATATTTAAAATTAATATGAAAAAATAATTAAATTTAAAAATATAAAATTTAGGGGAATTCAATGCATCAATAAAATATAATAATCTAAGATATTAGCATTAAAAATCTTTAAAAAAAAATTTATTTTTCCATGTTGAACATAAATATATAAATATAATGAATAACAAAATCTAAGAAAACAATAAAAAATTAATAAATAAATCGAATATTTCAATCATAAATAAATAATTATTAAAAAAAATACCTCACCAACTAAATTTAATGAAACAGGAGCAGATATATTAGATGTACAAAATATAAATCAAAATATAGATATTGAAGGCATTAACGCTATTATCCCCTTATTTAAAAATATAATCCGTCTCCCTGAAGATTTATAACACAAATTTACTAAATAAAATAAACCCGAAAAACATAATCCATGAGCAATTATAATAATATAACTACATACAAATCCTAAAAGTATTTCAGTTATTATAGATCTTAATAAAATTCTTGTATGAATTACTGAAGAATAAGCTACCAAAATCTTTATATCAATTTGATGTAAACATAAAATTGAAACAATTAACCCCCCAATTAATCTAAATACTAAAATTACCAAATTTACAAAATAAAAATTAGAATAAAAAATATATATAAATCGCAATAAACCATATGTTCCTAATTTTAATAAAATAGCTGCTAAAATTATTTCTACAAACACAAGGGCTTCAACATGAGCTTTTAATAATCATCCATGTAATATAAATATAGGAATTTTCACTAAAAATGAACTTAATATATAAATAAATATAAAAATATTTAAATTATAATCTATTATTTCTATTAAATTTATTAGGGCTAAATTATTCGAATAAATAATAATTAATAAAAAAACCAGTAAGGGAAATGAAAAAAATATTGTATAAAACATCAGATAATAACCAGCTAACAATCGTATGTTACCTGTCCCTCATTTTACAATAATTAAACATATAATAATTAACCTTACCTCAAAAAAGAAATAAAATATTAAAAAATTTATTGTTAAAAATGTAAAATATAAAACAATCAACAAAATCAAATTTAAATTAAAACAAATTCTAGATAAATTTATTAACAAAATCAAATTAAAAATTCATAAATTTAAAATAACTGATATAAATGAAAAAAAATTGAAGCCAAAATTAAACCTAATTGTGTTTCAATATATTTCATTTCTAAAATTGAATAATAATATAAATCTAATAAACATCAAAATAAAAATGTAAATTTTAAAAATTTATTTAAATTATAAAGAAAAAATAATATCAAAATTATTAAAAAAGCTTTTATCATGTTAAATTTAATATTGAAATTCTTTGATTCCCATAAAAATAAGTACAATTAACTAAAATTCTCAAACCAATAACTCTATCGCACACAGAAAATACTATAAAATATATAAAAATTCATTCGTTAGAATAAATTTCAAACATAAAGATTATTGATAGTATAGGAATTACAAAAAATTGTATACTAATCAATATTATCAATAAATCACTCTTAAAAACGAAAATCAACATAAAATTTAATAAAATTAAAATAAGTAAATAAGCGATAAAATAAAATCATTATTTTAGTTAAATAGTTTAATTTAAAACATAAATCTAGTAAATTAAAAATATTTTATAATAATTTTAACTAATTAACCACAAAATATTTTATGATACAAAATACATAATAATTTTATTTTCAAAAAAAATTAAATAGATAATTATCATTAATCTCCAAAATTAATATTTTAATTAAACTATTTTTTGAATCAAATAAAATAATATAAAATGATAATATATATTAAATATATATCAAAATAGCAGAATATCTTGTTGGTGTCCAATTTTGATTTCAAACGAATAACAAATTGAAAATTAGTTTGTAATTTATACGACAGAACCTAATAGATAATAAGAAATAAACTTAGATCAAAGGTTAATAAGGAAGTAACTAGTAAAGTTAGATAAGGTCCATAATTATATAAAATAATATTTATTTCAATCAATAAAATAAATCATTAATCTTATAATAAAATTAAATTAATCATTAGTCATTAAACGCCTTCTGTGTACTAGCAAGATTTCCACCCATTTTGGTAAAGATCAAAATAAGAAAAGAACTTTATGAAATGAAAGAAAAGGATAATGCTAGAAATAGTAAAATTAAAAATTTAGCCAGAGTAACAAGAACGATAATAAATTAAGGTGTCACAAACCTCGTTATAACGAAGAAGCATACACAGATGAATAATTCAATAAGAAATTAATAGAAAGTTACGTATCTTGCCTTACACAAGGGAAAGGAAAATATGAACAAGACCTGGAAAAAGAAATCAAATTAACTAAGGAGAATACAATCAAAGAATGGCAAAATATATGAGAGGAATCTAACACAGGAATCTGGACTAAAAGGCTGATTAGAGATATTGAGAAATGGGTCACAAGAAAGCATGGGTATATAAATTTTTATACCACACAGATACTTCCAGGTCATGGTTGCTTCAACCAATATACGAAAAAGAAATAGGTGAATACCAAACGGATCACTGCTGATACAGCTGTCAAACACAAGATGATGCGCAACCCACTCTCCTTTACTGTAAGAAATGGAAAGATCAAAGGCAAAAATTAACGCACAATCTAGAAATTAATATCCAATGAGAGCCTAATGAGATAATTGATACAATTATCCCAGACTAAAATAAATGGAACGCTTTCCAAAGTTTCTGTCCAGAAGTACTGAATAAAAGACAGGCCGATGAAAGAGTAATACAAAAGACTGAAAGAGAGAACACTACAATATGATAATCTATTGTACTGTAAGAATAAGATACATACCATCTATGGGTAACAAATTAAAAGTAAAACCCTCAGGAAGATAAATATAATATAATTTAACAGAAGCGAACGCAAACCTGAAACAGGAAAGAAATATTAACCTAATTAAAATATAGATAATAATTTACATTTAATTAAAAATAGAGAGATTGTGAAACAATAAACGTGATATATTGTATTACAACAATATTAGTACAATAAGAGTCCTTACTAGTGAATGTAATCCAAAGAGGTGCGAAGAGTTTTGGAAGCAATGCAACTAAATTAACTAAAATATAAATAATAGTAAACCGTGAAATTAAATAATAACGTACCAAGAAATGCATAAACTTTGAAGACGCTATCAAAGCTAAAAATCGTAAATAACGAATCTAGTAAATCATTATAACAGAATCCAAACAAATGACAGATCGACTAGATGGATAACCTAACACCGCACAACCCAGTATTCAGTTTCAGACGCTGGACAACCAAATTGGACAATTGGGGCCGCAGAAATCGACTTCAGAAGCAAAAAATTCAGAATCAATTTGCAGTTTTTCGATCCTAGGATTGGGTCAGATGCAGTGGACAGCAAAAGAATGGTTATATTTACGTTCCGGACACCCTAGGCTTCCGTTAGAGGCGCTGCTCAACCAGATCGGACAATTAGGGCCGCTGAAATCGACATGAGAATCATAAGATTGAGAATAAATGAGCAGTTTTTCCATTCTATGGCAGGTTTTGACGCAAT
Organism: Calliopsis andreniformis; assembly: GCF_051401765.1. NCBI lineage: Eukaryota > Metazoa > Arthropoda > Insecta > Hymenoptera > Andrenidae > Calliopsis > Calliopsis andreniformis. The sequence goes on from NW_027480495.1 coordinate 329,607, forward strand.
AAAAGGCAAAGTAATATTTATATTTACGTTCCGCACAACCCAGGCTGCAGTTTGAGCCGCTGCTGAGCCATATCGGACAAGTAGGGCCGCTGAAATTGACTCCAGAAGCACAAAATTCGGAATGAATTTGAAGTTTTTCGAACATAGGATAGGTTCAGATGCAATGGAAAGCAAAATAATGTGTATATTTACGTTCCGCACAACCTAGGCTTCAGGTAGAGACGCTACTCAACCAGATCGGACAATTAGGGCCGCAGAAATCGATTTGAGAAGCATAAAATTGAGAACAAGGAAGCAGTTTTTCGATCTTATGATAGATACCGATACAGCGGATGGCAGAATAATGATTGTATTTAGTGTAATAGTAATTTAGTAATAATTTTAATTCCATAAACTTCAAAAATTTATATGCTCATACACTAAAATATAAAGATTTAACAAAAAATTAACCATGATAAAAAATTTTTATTCTTATTTTTCATCTATAATAATTATCTTTTTATCGCTATTTTCTCTAATATTAAACAATATATTTTTCATTTGACTAATTATAGAAATTACTAACTTAATTTTTTTATCATTATTAGCTATTTCAAAAAATATGAAAATTAGAGTTCTTTATTTTTTTATTTCATTTATTAGAAGATCTCTAATTTTAACGGGAATTTTATTTAATAATTTTAATGTATACTCATCAATCCTAATAATAATGGGAACTTCATTATAATTCGGGATTATTCCATTTAATGCTTGATTTAATTTTATATCTAAATCAATTAATTTCATAAATGCATTTTTATTAATAACATTCATAAGATTAATTCCTTTTATTCTTTTAATAAATTCAATCCCTATAAAAGAATTATTAATTATAATTACTCTAAATTTAATTGTATCACCGCTATTAATATTAAATAAAAATTCATTAATACTAATAATATCATTTTCTTCAATTTATCAAACTTCATTAATAATAACATTAATATATTTAAATTTTTATATTTTTATTCTTTACTTCATCATATATTCAGTATTATCATATAATATAATCTATTTAATCATAGATATAAAATTAGAAAATAAAATAGAAATAATAATCTTTAACAATAAATCAAAACTTACATTTTTTTATTTATTACTAACATATATACTTATTCCACCAATAGGAGTATTTTCTTTAAAATGATTAGGGTTAGAGAACTTAGTAATTAAACTTAATGGTTTTAATCTTATCCTATCTATCATTATTGTAATATCAAGACTATTAATAATTTGAAATTATTTAAATTTCATTAATAATAATTTATTCAATAAAAATTACTCAAATATATTCTTAAAATACAAATATATAGATATGTGAATTTTATTTATTATAAATATTATAGTAATTATATTTAGAATCATATACATTTACTTTAAAATCTAATTTCTAAAAAATTATATTTTATTTTTAAATTTGCAATTTAATATTTTGATTAAACTATAGAAATTATATTAATAGTATTAGAAAATTTTATTTTCATAAATAAATTTACAATTTATTCCTTTTATCAGACATAATACTCTAATACTTTATTTAGAGATTTGAAGTTAATTTTAAACTATTAATCTTCAAAATTAAAAATATAAATTTAATTTTATAAATCTTAATTTCTTCGTGAATAAAAAAATGATTATACTCCACTAATCATAAAAATATTGGCATATTATATTTTATATTCGCTATATGATCAGGAATAATTGGTTCATCAATAAGATTTATTATTCGATTAGAATTAAGAAGACAGGGGCATGAATTAAAAATGATCAGATTTATAATTCAATTGTAACGTCTCATGCTTTTGTTACAATTTCATTTTATGGTTATACCATTCATAATTGGAGGTTTTGGGAACTGATTAGTTCCCTTAATGATTGGAGCTCCAGATATGGCATTTCCACGAATAAACAATATAAGATATTGATTACTACCTCCTTCAATTTTTTTATTATTAATAAGAAATTATTTAAATTCAGGATCAGGCACAGGATGAACAATTTACCCTCCATTATCATCATTTATATACCACCCATCATCATCTACCGATCTAACAATTTTTTCCCTTCATATCGCCGGAGTATCATCAATCATAGGGGCTATTAATTTTTTAGTGACAATTTTCAATATAATAAATTATTCGTTACAATATGATCAACTACCTTTATTCCCATGATCAGTTGTAATTACAGCAATTTTACTTTTACTATCACTACCTGTTCTTGCTGGAGCAATTACAATACTTTTATCAGATCGAAATTTAAATTCTTCTTTTTTTGACCCTATAGGAGGGGGTGACCCAATTTTATACCAACACTTATTTTGATTCTTTGGACATCCAGAAGTTTATATTCCAATTCTTCCAGGATTTGGACTAGTCTCACATATTATTTTAAACGAAAGAGGTAAAAAAGAAACATTTGGAAACATAGGAATAGTATACGCAATACTAGGAATTGGTTTTCTAGGATTTATTGTATGAGCACATCACATATTTACTGTTGGAATAGATGTAGATACTCGCGCTTATTTCACATCAGCAACTATAACTATTGCCATTCCCACTGGCATTAAAGTTTTTAGATGACGAGCAACATTCCATGGATTAAAAGTTTACGCAAATCCAACAACTTTATGATCTATGGGATTTATTTTTTTGTTTACAATAGGAGGATTAACAGGAATTATATTATCAAATTCATCTATTGATATTTTACTTCATGATACATACTATGTTGTAGGACATTTTCATTATGTACTTTCAATAGGAGCAGTATTTAGAATTATTGCAAGATTAATTCACTGATATCCTTTAATTACTGGATTAACACTAAACAAAAAATTTCTTAAAATTCAAGTTTATTTTATATTTATTGGAGTAAATATAACATTCTTCCCTCAACATTTTTTAGGATTAATAGGAATACCACGACGATATTCAGATTACCCTGACGCATATTACTGTTGAAATTTTCTATCTTCACTAGGATCATTAATTTCAATTAATAGAATAATAATATTTATTTTTATTATATTAGAAAGATTTATAGTAAAACGATTAATTTTATTTAAATATTTTCAAAATTCACTTGAATGATTACAAAATTATCCCCCATTTGAACACTCATTTAGTGAAACTCCTTTGATTTTTAAAAAAGAAAATAAAAGAAAGAAAATTTAATTTTAAGCTTATAAAATTTATAAATTAAAAATTAAATTTAATATGGCAGATTAGTGCGATGAATTTAAGCTTCATATATAAAGATATATTTCTTTTATTAAAAATTACTACATGAAATATATTTTCACTTCAAGATCCTAACTCTCCTTTTGCTGATAATTTAGTTGTATTTTATAATATTACTATATATAATATTATCAATAATTATTTCGATAACATTATTTATAATAATAAATATCATTTTAAGAAAATTTAGAAATCGATTTTTATTAGAAAATAATTTAATTGAAATTATTTGAACTATTTTTCCAATAATTGTATTAATAATTATTGCATTTCCATAATTAAAAACTCTTTATTTTGTTGATGAAATATGGACATTCTCATATTTTACAATTAAAGCTATTGGTCATCAATGATATTGAAGATATGAATATCCAGAATTTTATTTAAATTATGATTCTTTTATAATCAATGATTATTCAAATTTAAGATTATTTCGACTATTAGATGTAGATAATCGAATTATTATTCCATTTAAAACCCTAATTCGTTTAATTACAACATCTGTTGATGTAATTCACTCATGAACAATTCCATCCTTAGGAATAAAAATAGATGCAACTCAAGGACGACTTAATCAAATAATATTATTTACATACCGACCAGGATTATTTTTTGGCCAATGTTCAGAAATTTGTGGAACAAATCATAGATGTATACCTATCGTAGTAGAATCAACATCAATAAATGATTTTGGAAATTGATTACTTAGAATAATAACTTTATAAAATCCTAAGATAAAAAATTAGTTAAACATATAACATTAAATTGTCAATTTAAAATTATTAATTTTTTAATATTTTTTATTTATATTTTATTTAACAATAATAATTTAATCATTAGATGTCTGAAATGAAAGAATTGGTCTCTTAAACCATATTATAGTATAAATTCGATATACCTCTAATGGCCAATATTTAAATATTTTTTTATACCACAGATAAAACAAATATTATGATCAATTCTTCTATTTTTCACATTCAGAATTATTTACATTATAATCATTAATCTTCAGTATTTACTTATTAATTTTTCTCCATATGAAAATAAAAAGAAAATATTAAAAAATAAGAATAAAAATTTATGAAAGTGAATATGATAAACCTATTATCAATTTTCGACCCATCTACATATATTATACTTATAATAAATTGAATTAGTTTATTACTACCATTAATAATGATACCAATAATATATTGATTTATTTCCTCTCGTTTAAATATATTATGAATTAAGCTTATAATAATAATTTACAATGAATTTAAATTACTAATTAGTTACAAATATATATTTAATCTAATTATTTTCTTAAGAATACTAATAATAATCATACTTTATAATTTAATAGGATTATTACCATATATTTTCACTCCTACATGTCACTTATCAATTAATTTACCATTAACAATATCAATATGATTAACATATATATTTTACGGTTGAACTATAAATTGAGAAAAAATATTAATTCATTTAGTACCACTAAATACACTTTTAATATTATCTATTATCCTCAATCTTCAATAATATATCCTCAATTCTCAGCTTTCAATACTCAATCCTCAATCTTGAAATCTCAATCTACAAACAACAATTCTCAACCCACAGTCCTCAATCCTCAACCCTCAATCCTCAATCCTCAATCTTCAATCCTCAATCTTCAATCCTCAATCCAGAACACTCAATCCTCAATCCTCAGTCCTCAATCCTCAATCCTCAAACCTCAATCCTCAATCCTCCATCCTCAATCCACATCCTCAATCTTCAATCCTCAATCCTCAATCCCCAGTCCTCAGTCCTCAAACCTCAACCCTCAACGCTCAGACCTCATCCTCAATCCTCAATCCTCAATCCTCAATCCACAGTCTTCAATCCTCAGTACTCAACCTTCAATACTCAATCCTCAATCCTCAATACTCAACCATCAATCCGCAATTCTCAATACTCAGTAGAATATCCTGAATTCTCAGGATTCAATACTCAAACCTCAAACCTCAACCCACAGCCCTCATCTTCAATCCTCAATCCTCAATCCTCAATCCTCAGTATTCAATCCTCAATGCTCAATTTTCAATCCTCAATCCTCAATCCTCAATCCTCAATCCTCTGTCATCAATCCTCAATCCTCAATCCTCAATACTCAACCATCAATCCGCAATTCTCAATACTCAATAGAATATCCTGAATTCTCAGGATTCAATACTCAAACCTCAACCCTCAGCCCACAGCCCTCATCCTCAATCCTCAATACTCAATCCTCAATCCTCAATATTCAATCCTCAAAGCTCAATCTTCAATCCTCAATCCTCAATCCTCAATCCTCAATTCTCAATCCTCAATACTCAACCCTCAATCCTCAGTGCTCAAGCCTCAATCCCGAATCCTCAATCCTGAATCCTCAATCTTCAGCCCTCAGTCCTCAACAATCAATTGTCAATTCTCAATCCTGATTAGAATATCCTCAATTCACTGTTTTCAATACTCAATCCCCATTCTTCACTCATCAAATCTCAATCCACAAACATCAATTCTCATCACTCAACCCTCCACACTCAGTCCTCAATCGTGAATCCTCAATCCCCAATCCTCAATCTTCAATCCTCAATGCTCAATCCTCAATCCTCAATCCTCAGTCCTCAATCCTCACTCCTCAATCCTCAAACCTCAATCCTCATCCGTCAGTCCTCGTCCTCAATCCTCAATCCTCAATCCTCAATCTTCAATGCTCAATACTCAATCTTCAATCGTCAATCCTCAGTCATCAAACCTCAGTTCTGAATCCTCAATCCTGAGTCCTCAATCCTCAGCCCTCAGTCCTCAACAATCAGCTGTCACTCCTCAATCCACAATAGAATATCCTCAATTCACAGTTTTCAATACTCAATACTCAATCTGCAATCATCAAGTCTCTATCCACAAACATCAATTCTCATCACTCAACCCTCAACACTCAGTCCTCAATCGTCAATCCTCAATCCCCAATCCTCAATCTTCAATCCTCAATCCTCAATCCTCAATCCTCAATCCTCAATCCTCAATCCTCAATCCTCAATTGTCAGTCTTCAATCCTCAATACTCAATCTCCAATCCTCAATCCTCAATCCTCAATCCTCAATCCTCATTCTTCAATCCTCAATACCCAATCCTCAATCTTCAATCCTCAATCCTCAATCCTCAATCCTCAATCCTCAATTCTCAATCCTCAATCCTCAGTCCTCAGTCCTCAAACCTCAATCCTCAACTCTCAGCCCTCATCCTCAATCCTCAATCCTCAATCCACAATTCTCAATCCTCAATCCTCAATCCTAAGTCATCAATACTCAATCTTCAATACTCAATACTCAATCCTCAGTCCTCAAACCTCAATTCTGAATCCTCAATCCTGAATCCTCAATCTTCAGCACTCAGTCCTCAACAATAAGTTGTCAATCCTCAATCCTCAATAGAATATCCTGAATTCACAGTTTTCATTACTCAACACTCAATCTGCAATCTTCAAAACTCTATTCACAAACATCAATTCTCATCACTCAATCCTCAACACTCAGTCCTCAATGTTCAATCCTCAATCCTCAATCCACAATCCCCAATCGTCAATCTTCAATACTCAATACTCAATCTTCAGTCCTCAATCCTCAATCCACAATCCTCAATCCTCATTCTTCAATCCTGAATACCCAATCCTCAATCTTCAATCCTCAATCCTCAATCCTCAATCCTCAATCCTCAGTCCTCAGTCCTTAAACCTCAATCCTCAACCCTCAGCCCTCAGCCCTCATCCTCAATCCTCAATCCTCAATACTCAATCTTCAATCCTCAATTTTCAATCCTCAATCCTCAATCCTCAATCCTCATTCTTCAATCCTCAATACCCAATCCTCAATCTTCAATCCTCTATCCTCAGTTCGCAATCCTCAATCCTCAATCATCAGACCTCAAGTATCAATACTCAATCCTCAGTCCTCGTCCTCAATACACAACCCTCAATCATCAATCCTCAACCTTCATTCATCAATATTCAACCTTCAATCCTCAATCCACAATCCTCAATGTTCAATTCTCAATACCCAATCCTCAATCTTCATTCCTCAATCCTCAATCCTCAATCCTCAATCCTCAATCCTCAATCCTCAATCCTCAATCCTCAATCCTCAATCCTCAATCCTCAGTCCTCAAACCTCAATCCTGAATCCTCAATCCTGAATCCTCAATCTTCAGCCCTCAGTCCTCAACAATCAGCTGTCAATCCTCAATCCTCCAAAGAATATCATCAATTCACAGTTTTCAATACTCAATACTCAATCTGCAATCTTCAAGTCTCTATCCACAAACATCAATTCTCATCACTCAACCCCCAACACTCAGTCCCCAATCCTCAATATTCAATCCTCAATCCTCAATCCTCAATCCACAATTATCAACCTTCAATCCTCAATACTCAATCTTCAATCCTCAATCCTCAATCCTCAATCCTCAATCTTCAATCCTCAATCCTCAGTCCTCAATATTGAATCCTCAATACTCAATCTTCAATCATCAATCATCAATCCTCAATCCTCAGTCCTCAATCCTCAGTCATCAATCCTCAATCTTCAATACTCAATCGTCAATCCTTAGACCTCAATCCTCAATCCTCAATCCTCGTTCCTCAAACCTCAATCCTCAACCCTCAGTCCTCATCCTCAATTCTCAATTCTCAATCCTCAATCCTCAATCCTCAATCTTCAATCCTCAATAATCAATTTCCAATCCTAGATCCTCAATCCCCAATCTTCAATCCTTAATCCTCAATCCTCAGTCATAAATCCTCAATCTTCAATACTCAATCGTCAATCCTCAATCCTCAGTCCTCAATCCTCAATCCTCAATCCTCAATCTTCAATCCTCAATAATCAATCTCCAATCCCAGATCCTCTATCCCCAATCTTGAATCCTTCATCCTCAATCTTCAATCCTCAATCCCCAGTCCTCAATCTTCAATCCTCAATGCTCAATCCTCAATCCTAAATCCTCAGTCCTCAATCCTCAATCCTCAATCCTCAAACCTCAATCCTCAACCGTCAGTCCTCATCCTCCATCCTCAATCCTCAATCCTCAATCCTCAATCTTCAATCCCCAAAACACGATCTTCAATCCTCAATCCTCAATCCTCAATCCACAATCCTCAATCCTCAGGCATCAATACTGACTCTTCAATACTCAATCCTCAATCCTCAATCCACAATCCTCAATCCTCAACCCTCAATCCTCATTCCTCAAACCTCAATCCTCAACCCTCAGTCCTCATCCTCAATTCTCAATTCTCAATCCTCAATCCTCAATCCTCAATCTTCAATCCTCAATAATCAATCTCCAATCCTAGATCCTCAATCCCCAATCTTCAATCCTTAATCCTCAATCCTCAGTCATAAATCCTCAATCTTCATTACTCAATCGTCAATCCTCAATCCTCAATCCTCAATCCTCAATCTTCAATCCTCAATCCTCAATCCTCAATCCTCAATCCTCAACCCTCAATCCACATTCCTCAAACCTCAATCCTCAACCCTCAGTCCTCATCCTCAATTCTCAATTCTCAATCCTCAATCCTCAATCCTCAACTCTCAATCTTCAATACTCAATCCTCAATCCTCAATCCTCAATCCTGAATCCACAATCCTCAATCCTCAGGCATCAATACTCACTCTTCAATACTCAATCCTCAATCCTCAATCCTCAATCCTCAATCCTCAACCCTCAATCCTCATTCCTCAAACCTCAACCCTCAACCCTCAGTCCTCATCCTCAATTCTCAATTCTCAATCCTCAATCCTCAATCCTCAATCTTCAATCCTCAATAATCAATTTCCAATCCTAGATCCTCAATCCCCAATCTTCAATCCTTAATCCTCAATCCTCAGTCATAAATCCTCAATCTTCAATACTCAATCGTCAATCCTCAATCCTCAGTCCTCAATCCTCAATCCTCAATCCTCAATCTTCAATCCTCAATAATCAATCTCCAATCCCAGATCCTCTATCCCCAATCTTGAATCCTTAATCCTCAATCTTCAATCCTCAATCCCCAGTCCTCAATCTTCAATCCTCAATGCTCAATCCTCAATCCTAAATCCTCAGTCCTCAATCCTCAATCCTCAATCCTCAAACCTCAATCCTCAACCGTCAGTCCTCATCCTCCATCCTCAATCCTCAATCCTCAATCCTCAATCTTCAATCCCCAAAACACAATCTTCAATCCTCAATCCTCAATCCTCAATCCACAATCCTCAATCCTCAGGCATCAATACTGACTCTACAATACTCAATCCTCAATCCTCAATCCTCAATCCTCAATCCTCAACCCTCAATCCTCATTCCTCAAACCCTGAATCCTCAACCCTCAGTCCTCATCCTCAATTCTCAATTCTCAATCCTCAATCCTCAATCGTCAATCTTCAATCCTCAATAATCAATCTCCAATCCTAGATCCTCAATCCCCAATCTTCAATCCTTAATCCTCAATCCTCAGTCATAAATCCTCAATCTTCATTACTCAATCGTCAATCCTCAATCCTCAATCCTCAATCCTCAATCTTCAATCCTCAATCCTCAATCCTCAATCCTCAATCCTCAATCCTCAATCCTCAACCCTCAATCCACATTCCTCAAACCTCAATCCTCAACCCTCAGTCCTCATCCTCAATTCTCAATCCTCAATCCTCAATCCTCAATCCTCAATCCTCAATCCTCAATCCTCAATATTCAACTCTCAACCCTCAACCATCAATCCTCAATACTCAACCATCAATCCTCAATTCTCAATACTCAATAGAACATCCTGAATTCTCATGGTTCAATACTCAATTCATAATATTCAATAATCAAATCTCAAACCTCAAGCATCAATTCTCAACACTCAATCCTCAACACTCAGGCCTCTCTCCTCAATCCTACATCCTCAACCCTCAAACCTGAAGCGTCAATCCTCAATACCCAATCCTCAATCCTCAATCCTCAATCCTCAGCCCTCATTCTCAATCATCAATACTCAATCTTCAATCCTCAATCCTCAATCCTCAATCATCAATCCTCAATCTTCAATACTCAATCCTCAATCCTCAATCCTCAATCCTCAATACTCAACCATCAATCCTCAATTCTCAATGCTCAATACAATATCCTGAATTCTCAGGATTCTATACTCAAACCTCAATCCTCAACCCTCAGCCCTCATTCTCAATCATCAATACTCAATCTTCAATCCTCAATCCTTAATCCTCAATCTTCAATCCCGAATAATCAATCTCCAATCCTCAATCCTTAATACTCAATCTTCAATTCTCAATCGCCAGTCCTCAATCTTCAATCATCTATGCCCAATCCTCAATCCTCAGCCTCAGTCCTCAATCCTCAATCCTCAATCCTCAAATCTCGATCCTCAACCGTCAGTCCTCGCCCTCAATCCTCAAACCTAAATCCTCAATCCTCAATATTCAATCATCAATACTCAATCTTCAATCCTCAATCCTCAATCCTCAATCCTCAATCCTCAATCCTCAATCCTCAATCTTGAATCCTCAATAATCAATCTCCAATCCCAGATCCTCAATCCTCAATCCTCAGTCCTCAATCCTCAATCCTCAATCCTCAATACTCAACCATCAATCCTCAATTTTCAATGCTCAATACAATATCCTGAATTCTCAGGATTCTATACCCAAACCTCAATCCTCAACCCTCAGCCCTCATTCTCAATCCTCAATCTTCAATCCTCAATCCTCAATATTCAATCCTCAGTACTCAACCTTCAATCCTCAATCCTCAATCCTCAATCCTCAATCCTCAATCCTCAGTCACAAATCCTCAATCTTCAATACTCAATCGTCAATGCTCAGTCCTCAATCCTCAATCCTCAATCCACAATCCTCAATATTCAATCCTCAATACTCAACCTTCAATTCTCAATCCTCTATCCTCAATCCTCAGTCCTCAATCCTCAGTCATAAATCCTCAATCTTCAATACTCAATCGTCAATCCTCAGTCCTCAATCCTCAATCCTCAATTCTCGTTCCTCAAACCTCAATCCTCAACCCTCAGTCATCATCCTCAATTCTCAATTCTCAATCCTCAATCCTCAATCCTCAATCTTCAATCCCCAATAATAAATCTCCAATCCTAGATCCTCAATCCCCAATCCTCAATCCTTAATCCTCAATCTCCAATCCTCTATCGCCAGTCCTCAATCTTCAATCCTCTATGATCAATCCTCAATCCTCAGCCTCAGTCCTCATTCTCAATTCTCAATTCTCATTCCTTAATCCTCAATCGCCAATCTTCAATCCTCCATAATCACACTCCAATCCAAGATCCTCAATCCCCAATCTTCAATCCTTAATCCTCAAACTTCAATCCTCAATCCCCAGCCATCAATCTTCAATCCTCAATGCTCAATCCTCAATCCCCAACCGTCAGCCCTCGTCCTCAATCCTCAACACTCAATCCTCAATCCTCAATCTTCAATCATCAATACTCAATCTTCAAACCTCAATACTCAATCCTCAATCGTCAATCCTCAATCCCCCATCCTCAATCTTCAATGCTCAATCCTGAATCCTCAATCTTCAATCCTCAATACCCAATCCACAATCCTCAATCCTCAATCCTCAATCATCAATTCTCAATCCTCAATCCTCAATCCTCAGGTCTCAAACATCAATATTCAACCCTCAGTCCTCGTCCTCAATCCACAACCCTCAATCCTCAATCCTCAATCTTCAATCATCAATATTCAATCTTTAATCCTCAATCCTCATTCCTCAATCCTCAATCCTCAATCCTCAATCTTCAACCCTCAATCCTCAATCCTCAATCCTCAATCCTCAATCTTCAATCCTCAACAATCAATCTCCAATCCTAGATCCTCAATCCCCAATCTTCAATCCTTAATCCTCAATCTTCAATCCTCAATCCCCAGTCCTCAATCTCCAATCCTCAATGCTCAATCCTCAATCCTCAATCTTCAGTCCTCAATCCTCAATCCTCAATCCTCAATCCTCAATCGTCAATCTTCAATCCTCAATAATCAACCTCCAATCCAAGATCCTCAATCCCCAATCTTCAATTCTTAATCCTCAAACTTCAGTCCTCAATCCCCAGTCATCAACCTTCAATCCTCAATGCTCAATCCTCAATACTCAATCCTCAGTACTCAATCCTCAATCCTCAATCCTCAAACCTCAATCCTCAACCGTCAGTCCTCATCCTCCATCCCCAATCCTCAATCCTCAATCCTCAATCTTTAATCCCCAATACTCAATCTTCAATCCTCAATCCTCAATCCTGAATCTTCAATCCTCAATCCCCCATCCTCAATCTTCAATGCTCAATCCTCAATCCTCAATCCTCAATACTCATTCCTCAATCTTCAATCCTCAATACTTAATCTTCAATCCTCAATTCTCAATCCTCAATCCACAACCCTCAATCCTCAATCCTGAATCCTCAATCTTCAATCCTCAATACCCAATCCTCAATGCTCAATCCTCAATCCTCAATCCTCAATTCTCAATCCTCAATCCTCAATCCTCAGGCCTCAAACATCAATATTCAACCCTTAGCCCTCGTCCTCAATCCACAACACTCAATCCTCAATCCTCAATCTTCAATCATCAATATTCAATCTTTAATCCTCAATCCTCAATCCTCAATCGTCAATCCTCAATCCTCAATCTTCAACCCTCAATCCTCAATCCTCAATCCTCAATCCTCAATCTTCAATCCTCAACAATCAATCTCCAATCCTAGATCCTCAATCCCCAATCTTCAATCCTTAATCCTCAATCTTCAATCCTCAATCCCCAGTCCTCAACATCTAATCCTCAATGCTCAATCCTCAATCCTCAATCCTCAGTCCTCAATCCTCAATCCTCAATCCTCAGGCATCAATACGCAATCTTCAATACTCAATCCTCAATAGTCAATCCTCAATCCTCAATCCTCAACCCTCAATCCTCATTCCTCAAACCTCAATCCTCAACTCTCAGTCCTCATTCTCAATTCTCAATTCTCAATCCTCAATCCTCAATCGTCAATCTTCAATCCACAATCCTCAATCCTCAATCCTCAATCCTCAATCCTCAATTGTCAGTCTTCAATCCTCAATATTCAATCTCCAATCTTCAATCCTCAATCCTCAATCCTCAATCCTCATTCTTCAATCCTCAATACCCAATCCTCAATCTTCAATCCTCAATCCTCAATCCTCAATCCTCAATCCTCAATTCTCAATCCTCAATCCTCAGTCCTCAGTCCTCAAACCTCAATCCTCAACTCTCAGCCCTCATCCTCAATCCTCAATCCTCAATCCACAATTCTCAATCCTCAATCCTCAATCCTAAGTCATCAATACTCAATCTTCAATACTCAATACTCAATCCTCAGTCCTCAAACCTCAATTCTGAATCCTCAATCCTGAATCCTCAATCTTCAGCACTCAGTCCTCAACAATAAGTTGTCAATCCTCAATCCTCAATAGAATATCCTGAATTCACAGTTTTCATTACTCAACACTCAATCTGCAATCTTCAAAACTCTATTCACAAACATCAATTCTCATCACTCAATCCTCAACACTCAGTCCTCAATGTTCAATCCTCAATCCTCAATCCACAATCCCCAATCGTCAATCTTCAATACTCAATACTCAATCTTCAGTCCTCAATCCTCAATCCACAATCCTCAATCCTCATTCTTCAATCCTGAATACCCAATCCTCAATCTTCAATCCTCAATCCTCAATCCTCAATCCTCAATCCTCAGTCCTCAGTCCTTAAACCTCAATCCTCAACCCTCAGCCCTCAGCCCTCATCCTCAATCCTCAATCCTCAATACTCAATCTTCAATCCTCAATTTTCAATCCTCAATCCTCAATCCTCAATCCTCATTCTTCAATCCTCAATACCCAATCCTCAATCTTCAATCCTCTATCCTCAGTTCGCAATCCTCAATCCTCAATCATCAGACCTCAAGTATCAATACTCAATCCTCAGTCCTCGTCCTCAATACACAACCCTCAATCATCAATCCTCAACCTTCATTCATCAATATTCAACCTTCAATCCTCAATCCACAATCCTCAATGTTCAATTCTCAATACCCAATCCTCAATCTTCATTCCTCAATCCTCAATCCTCAATCCTCAATCCTCAATCCTCAATCCTCAATCCTCAATCCTCAATCCTCAATCCTCAATCCTCAATCCTCAGTCCTCAAACCTCAATCCTGAATCCTCAATCCTGAATCCTCAATCTTCAGCCCTCAGTCCTCAACAATCAGCTGTCAATCCTCAATCCTCCAAAGAATATCATCAATTCACAGTTTTCAATACTCAATACTCAATCTGCAATCTTCAAGTCTCTATCCACAAACATCAATTCTCATCACTCAACCCCCAACACTCAGTCCCCAATCCTCAATATTCAATCCTCAATACTCAATCTTCAATCATCAATCATCAATCCTCAATCCTCAGTCCTCAATCCTCAGTCATCAATCCTCAATCTTCAATACTCAATCGTCAATCCTTAGTCCTCAATCCTCAATCCTCAATCCTCGTTCCTCAAACCTCAATCCTCAACCCTCAGTCCTCACCCTCAATTCTCAATTCTCAAATCGCAATCCTCAATCCTCAATCTTCAATCCTCAATAATCAATCTCCAATCCTACATCCTCAATCCCAAATCCTCAATCCTTAATCCTCAATCTTCAATCCTCAATCGCCAGTCTTCAATCTTCAATCCTCAATGTTCAATCCTCAATCCTCAAGCCTCAGTCCTCAATCCACAATCCTCAATCCTCAAACCTCAATCCTCATCCGTCAGTCCTCGTCCTCAATCCTCAAAGCTCAATCCTCAATCCTCAATCCTCAATCTTCAATCATCAATAATCAATCTTCAATCCTCAATCATCAATCCTCAATCCTCAATCCTCAATCCTCAATATTCAACTCTCAACCCTCAACCCTCAACCATCAATCCTCAATACTCAATTCTCAATAATCAATCTCCAATCCTAGATCCTCAATCCCCAATCTTCAATCCTTAATCCTCAATCTTCAATCCTCAATCCCCAGTCATCAATCTTCAATCCTCAATGCTCAATCCTCAATCCCCAATCCTCAGTCCTCAATCCTCAATCGTCAATCCTCAATCCCCAATCCTGAATCTTCAATCCTCAATCCTCAATCCTCAATCCTCAATCCTCAATATTCAATCCTCAATACTCAATCTTCAATCCTCAATCCTCAATCCTCAATCCTTAATCCTCAATCCTCAATCCTCAATACTCAATCCTCAATCCTCAATACTCAATCTGCAATCCTCAATCCTCAATCCTCAATCCTCAATGCTCATTCTTCAATCCTCAATACCCAATCCTCAATCTTCAATCCTCAATCCTCAATCCTCAATTCTCAATCCTCAATCCTCAATCCTCAGACCTCAAACATCAATATTCAACCCTCAGTTCTCGTCCTCAATCCACAACCCTCAATCCTCAATCCTCAATCTTCAATCCTCAATGCTCAATCCTCAATCCTAAATCCTCAGTCCTCAATCCTCAATCCTCAATCTTCAATCCCCAAAACACAATCTTCAATCCTCAATCCTCAATCCTCAATCCACAATCCTCAATCCTGAGGCATCAATACTCACTCTTCAATACTCAATCCTCAATCCTCAATCCTCAATCCTCAATCCTCAACCCTCAATCCTCATTCCTCAAACCTCAATCCTCAACCCTCAGTCCTCATCCTCAATTCTCAATTCTCAATCCTCAATCCTCAATCCTCAATCTTCAATCCTCAATAATCAATTTCCAATCCTAGATCCTCAATCCCCAATCTTCAATCCTTAATCCTCAATCCTCAGTCATAAATCCTCAATCTTCAATACTCAATCGTCAATCCTCAATCCTCAGTCCTCAATCCTCAATCCTCAATCCTCAATCTTCAATCCTCAATAATCAATCTCCAATCCCAGATCCTCTATCCCCAATCTTGAATCCTTAATCCTCAATCTTCAATCCTCAATCCCCAGTCCTCAATCTTCAATCCTCAATGCTCAATCCTCAATCCTAAATCCTCAGTCCTCAATCCTCAATCCTCAATCCTCAAACCTCAATCCTCAACCGTCAGTCCTCATCCTCCATCCTCAATCCTCAATCCTCAATCCTCAATCTTCAATCCCCAAAACACGATCTTCAATCCTCAATCCTCAATCCTCAATCCACAATCCTCAATCCTCAGGCATCAATACTGACTCTTCAATACTCAATCCTCAATCCTCAATCCTCAATCCTCAATCCTCAACCCTCAATCCTCATTCCTCAAACCTCAATCCTCAACCCTCAGTCCTCATCCTCAATTCTCAATTCTCAATCCTCAATCCTCAATCCTCAATCTTCAATCCTCAATAATCAATCTCCAATCCTAGATCCTCAATCCCCAATCTTCAATCCTTAATCCTCAATCCTCAGTCATAAATCCTCAATCTTCATTACTCAATCGTCAATCCTCAATCCTCAATCCTCAATCCTCAATCTTCAATCCTCAATCCTCAATCCTCAATCCTCAATCCTCAACCCTCAATCCACATTCCTCAAACCTCAATCCTCAACCCTCAGTCCTCATCCTCAATTCTCAATTCTCAATCCTCAATCCTCAATCCTCAACTCTCAATCTTCAATACTCAATCCTCAATCCTCAATCCTCAATCCTGAATCCACAATCCTCAATCCTCAGGCATCAATACTCACTCTTCAATACTCAATCCTCAATCCTCAATCCTCAATCCTCAATCCTCAACCCTCAATCCTCATTCCTCAAACCTCAACCCTCAACCCTCAGTCCTCATCCTCAATTCTCAATTCTCAATCCTCAATCCTCAATCCTCAATCTTCAATCCTCAATAATCAATTTCCAATCCTAGATCCTCAATCCCCAATCTTCAATCCTTAATCCTCAATCCTCAGTCATAAATCCTCAATCTTCAATACTCAATCGTCAATCCTCAATCCTCAGTCCTCAATCCTCAATCCTCAATCCTCAATCTTCAATCCTCAATAATCAATCTCCAATCCCAGATCCTCTATCCCCAATCTTGAATCCTTAATCCTCAATCTTCAATCCTCAATCCCCAGTCCTCAATCTTCAATCCTCAATGCTCAATCCTCAATCCTAAATCCTCAGTCCTCAATCCTCAATCCTCAATCCTCAAACCTCAATCCTCAACCGTCAGTCCTCATCCTCCATCCTCAATCCTCAATCCTCAATCCTCAATCTTCAATCCCCAAAACACAATCTTCAATCCTCAATCCTCAATCCTCAATCCACAATCCTCAATCCTCAGGCATCAATACTGACTCTACAATACTCAATCCTCAATCCTCAATCCTCAATCCTCAATCCTCAACCCTCAATCCTCATTCCTCAAACCCTGAATCCTCAACCCTCAGTCCTCATCCTCAATTCTCAATTCTCAATCCTCAATCCTCAATCGTCAATCTTCAATCCTCAATAATCAATCTCCAATCCTAGATCCTCAATCCCCAATCTTCAATCCTTAATCCTCAATCCTCAGTCATAAATCCTCAATCTTCATTACTCAATCGTCAATCCTCAATCCTCAATCCTCAATCCTCAATCTTCAATCCTCAATCCTCAATCCTCAATCCTCAATCCTCAACCCTCAATCCACATTCCTCAAACCTCAATCCTCAACCCTCAGTCCTCATCCTCAATTCTCAATCCTCAATCCTCAATCCTCAATCCTCAATCCTCAATATTCAACTCTCAACCCTCAACCATCAATCCTCAATACTCAACCATCAATCCTCAATTCTCAATACTCAATAGAACATCCTGAATTCTCATGGTTCAATACTCAATTCATAATATTCAATAATCAAATCTCAAACCTCAAGCATCAATTCTCAACACTCAATCCTCAACACTCAGGCCTCTCTCCTCAATCCTACATCCTCAACCCTCAAACCTGAAGCGTCAATCCTCAATACCCAATCCTCAATCCTCAATCCTCAATCCTCAGCCCTCATTCTCAATCATCAATACTCAATCTTCAATCCTCAATCCTCAATCCTCAATCATCAATCCTCAATCTTCAATACTCAATCCTCAATCCTCAATCCTCAATCCTCAATACTCAACCATCAATCCTCAATTCTCAATGCTCAATACAATATCCTGAATTCTCAGGATTCTATACTCAAACCTCAATCCTCAACCCTCAGCCCTCATTCTCAATCATCAATACTCAATCCTCAATCCTCAATCCTCAATCCTCAATCTTCAATCCTCAATCCTCAATCCTCAATCCTCAATTCTCAATCCTCAATCCTCAATATTCAATCCTCAATACTCAATCTTCAATCATCAATCCTCAAACCTCAATCCTCAATCCTCAGTTCTCAGTCATAAATCCTCTATCTTCAATACTTAATCGTCAATCCTCAGTCCTCAATCCTCAATCCTCAATCCTCGTTCCTCAAACCTCAATCCTCAACCCTCAGTCCTCATCCGCAATTCTCAATTCTCAATCCTCAATCCTTAATCCTCAATCTTCAATCCCGAATAATCAATCTCCAATCCTCAATCCTTAATACTCAATCTTCAATTCTCAATCGCCAGTCCTCAATCTTCAATCATCTATGCCCAATCCTCAATCCTCAGCCTCAGTCCTCAATCCTCAATCCTCAATCCTCAAATCTCGATCCTCAACCGTCAGTCCTCGCCCTCAATCCTCAAACCTAAATCCTCAATCCTCAATATTCAATCATCAATACTCAATCTTCAATCCTCAATCCTCAATCCTCAATCCTCAATCCTCAATCCTCAATCTTGAATCCTCAATAATCAATCTCCAATCCCAGATCCTCAATCCTCAATCCTCAGTCCTCAATCCTCAATCCTCAATCCTCAATACTCAACCATCAATCCTCAATTTTCAATGCTCAATACAATATCCTGAATTCTCAGGATTCTATACCCAAACCTCAATCCTCAACCCTCAGCCCTCATTCTCAATCCTCAATCTTCAATCCTCAATCCTCAATATTCAATCCTCAGTACTCAACCTTCAATCCTCAATCCTCAATCCTCAATCCTCAATCCTCAATCCTCAGTCACAAATCCTCAATCTTCAATACTCAATCGTCAATGCTCAGTCCTCAATCCTCAATCCTCAATCCACAATCCTCAATATTCAATCCTCAATACTCAACCTTCAATCCTCAATCCTCTATCCTCAATCCTCAGTCCTCAATCCTCAGTCATAAATCCTCAATCTTCAATACTCAATCGTCAATCCTCAGTCCTCAATCCTCAATCCTCAATTCTCGTTCCTCAAACCTCAATCCTCAACCCTCAGTCATCATCCTCAATTCTCAATTCTCAATCCTCAATCCTCAATCCTCAATCTTCAATCCCCAATAATAAATCTCCAATCCTAGATCCTCAATCCCCAATCCTCAATCCTTAATCCTCAATCTCCAATCCTCTATCGCCAGTCCTCAATCTTCAATCCTCTATGATCAATCCTCAATCCTCAGCCTCAGTCCTCATTCTCAATTCTCAATTCTCATTCCTTAATCCTCAATCGCCAATCTTCAATCCTCCATAATCACACTCCAATCCAAGATCCTCAATCCCCAATCTTCAATCCTTAATCCTCAAACTTCAATCCTCAATCCCCAGCCATCAATCTTCAATCCTCAATGCTCAATCCTCAATCCCCAACCGTCAGCCCTCGTCCTCAATCCTCAACACTCAATCCTCAATCCTCAATCTTCAATCATCAATACTCAATCTTCAAACCTCAATACTCAATCCTCAATCGTCAATCCTCAATCCCCCATCCTCAATCTTCAATGCTCAATCCTGAATCCTCAATCTTCAATCCTCAATACCCAATCCACAATCCTCAATCCTCAATCCTCAATCATCAATTCTCAATCCTCAATCCTCAATCCTCAGGTCTCAAACATCAATATTCAACCCTCAGTCCTCGTCCTCAATCCACAACCCTCAATCCTCAATCCTCAATCTTCAATCATCAATATTCAATCTTTAATCCTCAATCCTCATTCCTCAATCCTCAATCCTCAATCCTCAATCTTCAACCCTCAATCCTCAATCCTCAATCCTCAATCCTCAATCCTCAATCTTCAATCCTCAACAATCAATCTCCAATCCTAGATCCTCAATCCCCAATCTTCAATCCTTAATCCTCAATCTTCAATCCTCAATCCCCAGTCCTCAATCTCCAATCCTCAATGCTCAATCCTCAATCCTCAATCTTCAGTCCTCAATCCTCAATCCTCAATCCTCAATCCTCAATCGTCAATCTTCAATCCTCAATAATCAACCTCCAATCCAAGATCCTCAATCCCCAATCTTCAATTCTTAATCCTCAAACTTCAGTCCTCAATCCCCAGTCATCAACCTTCAATCCTCAATGCTCAATCCTCAATCCTCAATCCTCAGTACTCAATCCTCAATCCTCAATCCTCAAACCTCAATCCTCAACCGTCAGTCCTCATCCTCCATCCCCAATCCTCAATCCTCAATCCTCAATCTTTAATCCCCAATACTCAATCTTCAATCCTCAATCCTCAATCCTGAATCTTCAATCCTCAATCCCCCATCCTCAATCTTCAATGCTCAATCCTCAATCCTCAATCCTCAATACTCATTCCTCAATCTTCAATCCTCAATACTTAATCTTCAATCCTCAATTCTCAATCCTCAATCCACAACCCTCAATCCTCAATCCTGAATCCTCAATCTTCAATCCTCAATACCCAATCCTCAATGCTCAATCCTCAATCCTCAATCCTCAATTCTCAATCCTCAATCCTCAATCCTCAGGCCTCAGACATCAATATTCAACCCTTAGCCCTCGTCCTCAATCCACAACACTCAATCCTCAATCCTCAATCTTCAATCATCAATATTCAATCTTTAATCCTCAATCCTCAATCCTCAATCGTCAATCCTCAATCCTCAATCTTCAACCCTCAATCCTCAATCCTCAATCCTCAATCCTCAATCTTCAATCCTCAACAATCAATCTCCAATCCTAGATCCTCAATCCCCAATCTTCAATCCTTAATCCTCAATCTTCAATCCTCAATCCCCAGTCCTCAACATCTAATCCTCAATGCTCAATCCTCAATCCTCAATCCTCAGTCCTCAATCCTCAATCCTCAATCCTCAGGCATCAATACGCAATCTTCAATACTCAATCCTCAATAGTCAATCCTCAATCCTCAATCCTCAACCCTCAATCCTCATTCCTCAAACCTCAATCCTCAACTCTCAGTCCTCATTCTCAATTCTCAATTCTCAATCCTCAATCCTCAATCGTCAATCTTCAATCCACAATAATCAATCTCCAATCCAAGATCATCAATCCCCTATCTTCAATCCTTAATCCTCAATCTTCAGTCCTCAATCCCCAGTCATCAATCTTCAATCGTCAATGCTCAATCCTTAATCCTCAACCGTCAGTCCTCGTCCTCAATCCTCAACTCTCAATCCCCAATCGTCAATCTTCAATCATCAATACTCAATCTTCAATCCTCAATACTCAATCCTCAATCGTCAATCCTCAATCCCCAATCCTCAATCTTCAATGCTCAATCCTCAATCCTCAGTCCTCAACCCTCAATCCGCAATCTTCAATCCTCAATACTCAATATTCAATCCCCAATCCTCAATCCTCAATCCTCAATACTCAATCCTCGGTTCTGAATCCTCATTCTTCAATCCTCAATACCCAATCCTCAATCTTCAATCCTCAATCCTCAATCATCAATTCTCAATCCTCAATCCACAATCCTCAGGCCTCAAACATCATTATTCAACCCTCAGTCCTCGTCCTCAATCCACAACCCTCAATCCTCAGTCCTCAACCTTCAATCATCAATATTCAATCTTTAATCCTCAATCCTCAATCCTCAATCCTCAATCATCAATCCTCAATCTTCAATACTCAATCCTCAATCCTCAATCCTCATTCCTCAAACCTCAATCCTCAACCCTCAGTCCTCATTCTCAATTCTCAATTCTCAATCCTCAATCCTCAATCCTCAATCTTGAATCCTCAATAATCAATCTCC
Organism: Calliopsis andreniformis; assembly: GCF_051401765.1. Taxonomy (NCBI): domain Eukaryota; kingdom Metazoa; phylum Arthropoda; class Insecta; order Hymenoptera; family Andrenidae; genus Calliopsis; species Calliopsis andreniformis. Next base: position 352,062 of record NW_027480495.1, read on the forward strand.
AATCCTAGATCCTCAATCCCCAATCTTCAATCCTTAATCCTCAATCTTCAATCCTCAATCCCCAGTCCTCAATCTTCAATCCTCAATGCTCAATCCTCAATCCTCAATCCTCAATCCTCAGTCCTCAATCCTCAATCCTCAATCCTCAAACCTCAATCCTCAACCGTCAGTCCTCATCCTCCATCCTCAATCCTCAGTTCTCATCCTCAATTCTAAATTCTCAATCCTCAATCCTCAATCCTCAATCTTGAATCCTCAATAATCAATCTCCAATCCTAGATCCTCAATCCCCAATCTTCAATCCTTAATCCTCAATCTTCAATCCTCAATCGCCAGTCCTCAATCTTCAATCCTCAATCGCCAGTCCTCAATCTTCAATCCTCTATGCTCAATCCTCAATCCTCAGCCTCAGTCCTCAATCCTCAATCCTCAATCCTCAAACCTCAATCCTCAACCGTCAGTCCTCGTCCTCAATCCTCAATACTCAATCCTCAATCCTCAGTCCTCAGACCTCAAACCTCAATCCTCAATAATCAATCTCCAATCCCAGATCCTCAATCCTCAATCCTCAATCCCCAATCATCAATCCCCAATAATCAATCTCCAATCCTAGGTCCTCAATCCTCAATCCTCAATCCTAAATCCTCAATCCTCATTCTTCAATCTCAATACTAAACCATCAACTCTCAATCCGCAATCCGCAATCCTCAATCCTCAATCCTCAATCCTCAGTCATAAATCCTCAATCTTCAATACTCAATCGTCAAACCTCAGTCCTCAATATTCAATCCTCAATCCTCAATCCTCAATCCACAATCCTCAACCTTCAATCCTCAATAATCAATCTTCAATCCTCAATCCTCAATCCTCAATCCTCAGTCCTCAATCCTCAGTCATCAATCCTCAATCTTCAATACTCAATCGTCAATCCTTAGTGCTCAATCCTCAATCCTCAATCCTCGTACCTCAAACTTCAATCCTCAACCCTCACTCCTCACCCTCAATTCTCAATTCTCAATTCTCAATCCTCAATACTCAATCTTCAATCCTCAATAATCAATCTCCAATCCTACATCCTCAATCCCCAATACTCAATCCTTAATCCTCAATCTTCAATCCTCAATCTTCAAACCTCAATCCTCAATCCTCAATCCTCAGTCCTCAATCCTCAATATTCTATCATCAATACTCAATCTTCAATCCTCAATCGTCTATCCTCAATCCTCAATCCTCGATCCTCAATATTCAACACACAACCCTCAGCCATCAATCCTCAATACTCAACCATCAATCCTCAATTCTCAATACTCAGTAGAATATCCTGAATTCTCATGGTTCAGTACTCAACCCACAATATTCAATAATCAAATCTCAATACTCAATCTTCAATCCTCAATACTCAATTTCAATCCTCAATCCTCAATTCTCAATCCTCAATACTCAATCCTCAATCGTCAATCCTCAATCCCCAATCCTGAATCTTCAATCCTCAATCCTCAATCCTCAATCCTCAATCCTCAATATTCAATCCTCAATACTCAATCTTCAATCCTCAATCCTCAATCCTCAATCCTTAATCCTCAATCCTCAATCCTCAATACTCAATCCTCAATCCTCAATCCTCAATACTCAATCTGCAATCCTCAATCCTCAATCCTCAATCCTCAATGCTCATTCTTCAATCCTCAATACCCAATCCTCAATCTTCAATCCTCAATCCTCAATCCTCAGTTCTCAATCCTCAATCCTCAATCCTCAGACCTCAAACATCAATATTCAACCCTCAGTTCTCGTCCTCAATCCACAACCCTCAATCCTCAATCCTCAATCTTCAATCCTCAATGCTCAATCCTCAATCCTAAATCCTCAGTCCTCAATCCTCAATCCTCAATCTTCAATCCCCAAAACACAATCTTCAATCCTCAATCCTCAATCCTCAATCCACACTCCTCGATCCTCAGGCATCAATACTCACTCTTCAATACTCAGTCCTCAATCCTCAACCCTCAATCCTCAATCCTCAACCCTCAATCCTCATTCCTCAGACCTCAATCCTCAACCCTCAGTCCTCATCCTCAATTCTCAATTCTCAATCCTCAATCCTCAATCCTCAATCTTCAATCATCAATAATCAATTTCCAATCCTAGATCCTCAATCCCCAATCTTCAATCCTTAATCCTCAATCCTCAGTCATAAATCCTCAATCTTCAATACTCAATCGTCAATCCTCAATCCTCAGTCCTCAATCCTCAATCCTCAATCCTCAATCTTCAATCCTCCATAATCATTCTCCAATCCCAGATACTCTATCCCCAATCTTGAATCCTTAATCCTCAATCTTCAATCCTCAATCCCCAGTCCTCAATCTTCAATCCTCAATGCTCAATCCTCAATCCTAAATCCTCAGTCCTCAATCCTCAATCCCCAATCCTCAAACCTCAATCCTCAACCGTCAGTCCTCATCCTCCATCCTCAATCCTCAATCCTCAATCCTCAATCTTCAATCCCCAAAACACAATCTTCAATCCTAAATCCTCAATCCTCAATCCACAATCCTCAATGCTCAGGCATCAATAGTGACTCTTCAATACTCAATCCTCAATCCTCAATCCTCAATCCTCAATCCTCAATCCTCAACCCTCAATCCTCATTCCTCAAACCTCAATCCTCAACCATCAGTCCTCATCCTCAATTCTCAATTCTCAATCCTCAATCCTCAATCCTCAATCTTCAATCCTCAATAATCAATCTCCAATCCTAGATCCTCAATCCCCAATCTTCAATCCTTAATCCTCAATCCTCAGTCATAAATCCTCAATCTTCATTACTCAATCGTCAATCCTCAATCCTCAATCCTAAATCCTCAATCTTCAATCCTCAATCCTCAATCCTCAACCCTCAATCCACATTCCTCAAACCTCAATCCTCAAACCTAAATCCTCAATCCTCAATATTCAATCATCAATACTCAATCTTCAATCCTCAATCCTCAATCCTCAATCCTCAATCCTCAATCCTCAATCTTCAATCCTCAATAATCAATCTCCAATCCCAGATCCTCAATCCTCAATCCTCAGTCCTCAATCCTCAATCCTCAATCCTCAATACTCAACCATCAATCCTCAATTCTCAATGCTCAACACAATATCCTGAATTCTCAGGATTCTATACCCAAACCTCAATCCTCAACCCTCAGCCCTCATTCCCAATCCTCAATCTTCAATCCTCAATCCTCAATATTCAATCCTCAGTACTCAACCTTCAATCCTCAATCCTCAATCCTCAATCCTCAATCCTCAATCCTCAGTCACAAATCCTCAATCTTCAATACTCAATCGTCAATGCTCAGTCCTCAATCCTCAGTCCTCAATCCACAATCCTCAATATTCAATCCTCAATACTCAACCTTCAATACTCAATCGTCAATCCTCAGTCCTCAATCCTCAATCCTCAATTCTCGTTCCTCAAACCTCAATCCTCAACCCTCAGTCATCATCCTCAATTCTCAATTCTCAATTCTCAATCCTCAATCCTCAATCCTCAATCTTCAATCCCCAATAATAAATCTCCAATCCTAGATCCTCAATCCCCAATCCTCAATCCTTATTCCTCAATCTCCAATCCTCTATCGCCAGTCCTCAATCTTCAATCCTCTATGATCAATCCTCAATCCTCAGCCTCAGTCCTCATTCTCAATTCTCAATTCTCATTCCTTAATCCTCAATCGCCAATCTTCAATCCTCCATAATCAAACTCCAATCCAAGATCCTCAATCCCCAATCTTCAATCCTTAATCCTCAAACTTCAATCCTCAATCCCCAGCCATCAATCTTCAATCCTCAATGCTCAATCCTCAATCCCCAACCGTCAGCCCTCGTCCTCAATCCTCAACACTCAATCCTCAATCCTCAATCTTCAATCATCAATACTCAATCTTCAAACCTCAATACTCAATCCTCAATCGTCAATCCTCAATCCCCCATCCTCAATCTTCAATGCTCAATCCTGAATCCTCAATCTTCAATCCTCAATACCCAATCCTCAATCCTCAATCCTCAATCCTCAATCATCAATTCTCAATCCTCAATCCTCAATCCTCAGGTCTCAAACATCAATATTCAACCCTCAGTCCTCGTCCTCAATCCACAACCCTCAATCCTCAATCCTCAATCTTCAATCATCAATATTCAATCTTTAATCCTCAATCCTCATTCCTCAATCCTCTATCCTCAATCCTCAATCTTCAACCCTCAATCCTCAATCCTCAATCCTCAATCCTCAATCTTCAATCCTCAACAATCAATCTCCAATCCTAGATCCTCAATCCCCAATCTTCAATCCTTAATCCTCAATCTTCAATCCTCAATCCCCAGTCCTCAATCTCCAATCCTCAATGCTCAATCCTCAATCCTCAATCCTCAGTCCTCAATCCTCAATCCTCAATCCTCAATCCTCAATCGTCAATCTTCAATCCTCAATAATCAACCTCCAATCCAAGATCCTCAATCCCCAATCTTCAATCCTTAATCCTCAAACTTCAGTCCTCAATCCCCAGTCATCAACCTTCAATCCTCAATGCTCAATCCTCAATCCTCAATCCTCAGTACTCAATCCTCAATCCTCAATCCTCAAACCTCAATCCTCAACCGTCAGTCCTCATCCTCCATCCCCAATCCTCAATCCTCAATCCTCAATCTTTAATCCCCAATACTCAATCTTCAATCCTCAATCCTCAATCCTGAATCCTCTATCCTCAATCCCCCATCCTCAATCTTCAATGCTCAATCCTCAATCCTCAATCCTCAATACTCATTCCTCAATCTTCAATCCTCAATACTTAATCTTCAATCCTCAATTCTCAATCCTCAATCCACAACCCTCAATCCTCAATCCTGAATCCTCAATCTTCAATCCTCAATACCCAATCCTCAATGCTCAATCCTCAATCCTCAATCCTCAATTCTCAATCCTCAATCCTCAATCCTCAGGCCTCAAACATCAATATTCAACCCTCAGTCCTCGTCCTCAATCCACAACACTCAATCCTCAATCCTCAATCTTCAATCATCAATATTCAATCTTTAATCCTCAATCCTCAATCCTCAATCCTCAATCCTCAATCCTCAATCTTCAACCCTCAATCCTCAATCCTCAATCCTCAATCCTCAATCTTCAATCCTCAACAATCAATCTCCAATCCTAGATCCTCATTCCCCAATCTTCAATCCTTAATCCTCAATCTTCAATCCTCAATCCCCAGTCCTCAACATCTAATCCTCAATGCTCAATCCTCAGTCCTCAATCCTCAGTCCTCAATCCTCAATCCTCAATCCTCAGGCATCAATACGCAATCTTCAATACTCAATCCTCAATAGTCAATCCTCAATCCTCAATCCTCAACCCTCAATCCCCAATCCTCAATCTTCAATGCTCAATCCTCAATCCTCAGTCCTCAACCCTCAATCCGCAATCTTCAATCCTCAATACTCAATATTCAATCCCCAATACTCAATCCTCAATCCTCAATACTCAATCCTCAGTTCTGAATCCTCATTCTTCAATCCTCAATACCCAATCCTCAATCTTCAATCCTCAGTCCTCAATCCTCAATCCTCAATCCTCAGGCATCAATACGCAATCTTCAATACTCAATCCTCAATAGTCAATCCTCAAACCTCAATCCTCAACTCTCAGTCCTCATTCTCAATTCTCAATTCTCAATCCTCAATCCTCAATCGTCAATATTCAATCCACAATAATCAATCTCCAATCCAAGATCATCAATCCCCAATCTTCAATCCTTAATCCTCAATCTTCAGTCCTCAATCCCCAGTTATCAATCTTCAATCGTCAATGCTCAATCCTTAATCCTCAACCGTCAGTCCTCGTCCTCAATCCTCAACCCTCAATCCCCAATCGTCAATCTTCAATCATCAATACTCAATCTTCAATCCTCAATACTCAATCCTCAATCGTCAATCCTCAATCCCCAATCCTCAATCTTCAATGCTCAATCCTCAATCCTCAGTCCTCAACCCTCAATCCGCAATCTTCAATCCTCAATACTCAATATTCAATCCCCAATACTCAATCCTCAATCCTCAATACCCAATCCTCAGTTCTGAATCCTCATTCTTCAATCCTCAATACCCAATCCTCAATCTTCAATCCTCAATTCTCAATCATCAATTCTCAATCCTCAATCCACAATCCTCAGGCCTCAAACATCATTATTCAACCCTCAGTCCTCGTCCTCAATCCACAACCCTCAATCCTCAGTCCTCAACCTTCAATCATCAATATTCAATCTTTAATCCTCAATCCTCAATCCTCAATCCTCAATCATCAATCCTCAATCTTCAATACTCAATCCTCAATCCTCAATCCTCATTCCTCAAACCTCAATCCTCAACCCTCAGTCCTCATCCTCAATTCTCAATTCTCAATCCTCAATCCTCAATCCTCAATCTTGAATCCTCAATAATCAATCTCCAATCCTAGATCCTCAATCCCCAATCTTCAATCCTTAATCCTCAATCTTCAATCCTCAATCCCCAGTCCTCAATCTTCAATCCTCAATGCTCAATCCTCAATCCTAAATCCTCAGTCCTCAATCCTCAATCCCCAATCCTCAAACCTCAATCCTCAACCGTCAGTCCTCATCCTCCATCCTCAATCCTCAATCCTCAATCCTCAATCCTCAATCATCAATTCTCAATCCTCAATCCTCAATCCTCAGGTCTCAAACATCAATATTCAACCCTCAGTCCTCGTCCTCAATCCACAACCCTCAATCCTCAATCCTCAATCTTCAATCATCAATATTCAATCTTTAATCCTCAATCCTCATTCCTCAATCCTCAATCCTCAATCCTCAATCTTCAACCCTCAATCCTCAATCCTCAATCCTCAATCCTCAATCTTCAATCCTCAACAATCAATCTCCAATCCTAGATCCTCAATCCCCAATCTTCAATCCTTAATCCTCAATCTTCAATCCTCAATCCCCAGTCCTCAATCTCCAATCCTCAATGCTCAATCCTCAATCCTCAATCCTCAGTCCTCAATCCCCAATCCTCAATCCTCAATCCTCAATCGTCAATCTTCAATCCTCAATAATCAACCTCCAATCCAAGATCCTCAATCCCCAATCTTCAATCCTTAATCCTCAAACTTCAGTCCTCAATCCCCAGTCATCAACCTTCAATCCTCAATGCTCAATCCTCAATCCTCAATCCTCAGTACTCAATCCTCAATGCTCAATCCTCAAACCTCAATCCTCAACCGTCAGTCCTCATCCTCCATCCCCAATCCTCAATCCTCAATCCTCAATCTTTAATCCCCAATACTCAATCTTCAATCCTCAATCCTCAATCCTGAATCCTCTATCCTCAATCCCCCATCCTCAATCTTCAATGCTCAATCCTCAATCCTCAATCCTCAATACCCATTCCTCAATCTTCAATCCTCAATACTTAATCTTCAATCCTCAATTCTCAATCCTCAATCCACAACCCTCAATCCTCAATCCTGAATCCTCAATCTTCAATCCTCAATACCCAATCCTCAATGCTCAATCCTCAATCCTCAATCCTCAATTCTCAATCCTCAATCCTCAATCCTCAGGCCTCAAACATCAATATTCAACCCTCAGTCCTCGTCCTCAATCCACAACACTCAATCCTCAATCCTCAATCTTCAATCATCAATATTCAATCTTTAATCCTCAATCCTCAATCCTCAATCCTCAATCCTCAATCCTCAATCTTCAACCCTCAATCCTCAATCCTCAATCCTCAATCCTCAATCTTCAATCCTCAACAATCAATCTCCAATCCTAGATCCTCATTCCCCAATCTTCAATCCTTAATCCTCAATCTTCAATCCTCAATCCCCAGTCCTCAACATCTAATCCTCAATGCTCAATCCTCAGTCCTCAATCCTCAGTCCTCAATCCTCAATCCTCAATCCTCAGGCATCAATACGCAATCTTCAATACCCAATCCTCAATAGTCAATCTTCAATCCTCAATAATCAACCTCCAATCCAAGATCCTCAATCCCCAATCTTCAATCCTTAATCCTCAAACTTCAGTCCTCAATCCCCAGTCATCAACCTTCAATCCTCAATGCTCAATCCTCAATCCTCAATCCTCAGTACTCAATCCTCAATCCTCAATCCTCAAACCTCAATCCTCAACCGTCAGTCCTCATCCTCCATCCCCAATCCTCAATCCTCAATCCTCAATCTTTAATCCCCAATACTCAATCTTCAATCCTCAATCCTCAATCCTGAATCCTCTATCCTCAATCCCCCATCCTCAATCTTCAATGCTCAATCCTCAATCCTCAATCCTCAATACTCATTCCTCAATCTTCAATCCTCAATACTTAATCTTCAATCCTCAATTCTCAATCCTCAATCCACAACCCTCAATCCTCAATCCTGAATCCTCAATCTTCAATCCTCAATACCCAATCCTCAATGCTCAATCCTCAATCCTCAATCCTCAATTCTCAATCCTCAATCCTCAATCCTCAGGCCTCAAACATCAATATTCAACCCTCAGTCCTCGTCCTCAATCCACAACACTCAATCCTCAATCCTCAATCTTCAATCATCAATATTCAATCTTTAATCCTCAATCCTCAATCCTCAATCCTCAATCCTCAATCCTCAATCTTCAACCCTCAATCCTCAATCCTCAATCCTCAATCCTCAATCTTCAATCCTCAACAATCAATCTCCAATCCTAGATCCTCATTCCCCAATCTTCAATCCTTAATCCTCAATCTTCAATCCTCAATCCCCAGTCCTCAACATCTAATCCTCAATGCTCAATCCTCAGTCCTCAATCCTCAGTCCTCAATCCTCAATCCTCAATCCTCAGGCATCAATACGCAATCTTCAATACTCAATCCTCAATAGTCAATCCTCAATCCTCAATCCTCAACCCTCAATCCCCAATCCTCAATCTTCAATGCTCAATCCTCAATCCTCAGTCCTCAACCCTCAATCCGCAATCTTCAATCCTCAATACTCAATATTCAATCCCCAATACTCAATCCTCAATCCTCAATACTCAATCCTCAGTTCTGAATCCTCATTCTTCAATCCTCAATACCCAATCCTCAATCTTCAATCCTCAGTCCTCAATCCTCAATCCTCAATCCTCAGGCATCAATACGCAATCTTCAATACTCAATCCTCAATAGTCAATCCTCAATCCTCAATCCTCAACCCTCAATCCTGATTCCTCAAACCTCAATCCTCAACTCTCAGTCCTCATTCTCAATTCTCAATTCTCAATCCTCAATCCTCAATCGTCAATCTTCAATCCACAATAATCAATCTCCAATCCAAGATCATCAATCCCCAATCTTCAATCCTTAATCCTCAATCTTCAGTCCTCAATCCCCAGTTATCAATCTTCAATCGTCAATGCTCAATCCTTAATCCTCAACCGTCAGTCCTCGTCCTCAATCCTCAACCCTCAATCCCCAATCGTCAATCTTCAATCATCAATACTCAATCTTCAATCCTCAATACTCAATCCTCAATCGTCAATCCTCAATCCCCAATCCTCAATCTTCAATGCTCAATCCTCAATCCTCAGTCCTCAACCCTCAATCCGCAATCTTCAATCCTCAATACTCAATATTCAATCCCCAATACTCAATCCTCAATCCTCAATACTCAATCCTCAGTTCTGAATCCTCATTCTTCAATCCTCAATACCCAATCCTCAATCTTCAATCCTCAATCCTCAATCATCAATTCTCAATCCTCAATCCTCAATCCACAATCCTCAGGCCTCAAACATCATTATTCAACCCTCAGTCCTCGTCCTCAATCCACAACCCTCAATCCTCAGTCCTCAACCTTCCATCATCAATATTCAATCTTTAATCCTCAATCCTCAATCCTCAATCCTCAATCATCAATCCTCAACCTTCAATACTCAATCCTCAATCCTCAATCCTCATTCCTCAAACCTCAATCCTCAACCCTCAGTCCTCATCCTCAATTCTCAATTCTCAATCCTCAATCCTCAATCCTCAATCTTGAATCCTCAATAATCAATCTCCAATCCTAGATCCTCAATCCCCAATCTTCAATCCTTAATCCTCAATCTTCAATCCTCAATCCCCAGTCCTCAATCTTCAATCCTAAATGCTCAATCCTCAATCCTAAATCCTCAGTCCTCAATCCTCAATCCCCAATCCTCAAACCTCAATCCTCAACCGTCAGTCCTCATCCTCCATCCTCAATCCTCAATCCTCAATCCTCAATCTTCAATCCCCAAAACACAATCTTCAATCCTAAATCCTCGATCCTCAATCCACAATCCTCAATGCTCAGGCATCAATACTGACTCTTCAATACTCAATCCTCAATCCTCAATCCTCAATCCTCAATCCTCAACCCTCAATCCTCATTCCTCAAACCTCAATCCTCAACCCTCAGTCCTCATCCTCAATTCTCAATTCTCAATCCTCAATCCTCAATCCTCAATCTTCAATCCTCAATAATCAATCTCCAATCCTAGATCCTCAATCCCCAATCTTCAATCCTTAATCCTCAATCCTCAGTCATAAATCCTCAATCTTCATTACTCAATCGTCAATCCTCAATCCTCAATCCTCAATCCTCAATCTTCAATCCTCAATCCTCAATCCTCAATCCTCAATCCTCAATCCTCAACCCTCAATCCACATTCCTCAAACCTCAATCCTCAAACCTAAATCCTCAATCCTCAATATTCAATCATCTATACTCAATCTTCAATCCTCAATCCTCAATCCTCAATCCTCAATCCTCAATCCTCAATCTTCAATCCTCAATAATCAATCTCCAATCCCAGATCCTCAATCCTCAATCCTCAGTCCTCAATCCTCAATCCTCAATCCTCAATACTCAACCATCAATCCTCAATTCTCAATGCTCAATACAATATCCTGAATTCTCAGGATTCTATACCCAAACCTCAATCCTCAACCCTCAGCCTTCATTCTCAATCCTCAATCTTCAATCCTCAATCCTCAATATTCAATCCTCAGTACTCAACCTTCAATCCTCAATCCTCAATCCTCAATCCTCAATCCTCAATCCTCAGTCACAAATCCTCAATCTTCAATACTCAATCGTCAATGCTCAGTCCTCAATCCTCAATCCTCAATCCCCAGTCCTCAATCTTCAATCCTCAATGCTCAATCCTCAATCCTAAATCCTCAGTCCTCAATCCTCAATCCCCAATCCTCAAACCTCAATCCTCAACCGTCAGTCCTCATCCTCCATCCTCAATCCTCAATCCTCAATCCTCAATCCTCAATCATCAATTCTCCATCCTCAATCCTCAATCCTCAGGTCTCAAACATCAATATTCAACCCTCAGTCCTCGTCCTCAATCCACAACCCTCAATCCTCAATCCTCAATCTTCAATCATCAATATTCAATCTTTAATCCTCAATCCTCATTCCTCAATCCTCAATCCTCAATCCTCAATCTTCAACCCTCAATCCTCAATCCTCAATCCTCAATCCTCAATCTTCAATCCTCAACAATCAATCTCCAATCCTAGATCCTCAATCCCCAATCTTCAATCCTTAATCCTCAATCTTCAATCCTCAATCCCCAGTCCTCAATCTCCAATCCTCAATGCTCAATCCTCAATCCTCAATCCTCAGTCCTCAATCCTCAATCCTCAATCCTCAATCCTCAATCGTCAATCTTCAATCCTCAATAATCAACCTCCAATCCAAGATCCTCAATCCCCAATCTTCAATCCTTAATCCTCAAACTTCAGTCCTCAATCCCCAGTCATCAACCTTCAATCCTCAATGCTCAATCCTCAATCCTCAATCCTCAGTACTCAATCCTCAATCCTCAATCCTCAAACCTCAATCCTCAACCGTCAGTCCTCATCCTCCATCCCCAATCCTCAATCCTCAATCCTCAATCTTTAATCCCCAATACTCAATCTTCAATCCTCAATCCTCAATCCTGAATCCCCTATCCTCAATCCCCCATCCTCAATCTTCAATGCTCAATCCTCAATCCTCAATCCTCAATACCCATTCCTCAATCTTCAATCCTCAATACTTAATCTTCAATCCTCAATTCTCAATCCTCAATCCACAACCCTCAATCCTCAATCCTGAATCCTCAATCTTCAATCCTCAATACCCAATCCTCAATGCTCAATCCTCAATCCTCAATCCTCAATTCTCAATCCTCAATCCTCAATCCTCAGGCCTCAAACATCAATATTCAACCCTCAGTCCTCGTCCTCAATCCACAACACTCAATCCTCAATCCTCAATCTTCAATCATCAATATTCAATCTTTAATCCTCAATCCTCAATCCTCAATCCTCAATCCTCAATCCTCAATCTTCAACCCTCAATCCTCAATCCTCAATCCTCAATCCTCAATCTTCAATCCTCAACAATCAATCTCCAATCCTAGATCCTCATTCCCCAATCTTCAATCCTTAATCCTCAATCTTCAATCCTCAATCCCCAGTCCTCAACATCTAATCCTCAATGCTCAATCCTCAGTCCTCAATCCTCAGTCCTCAATCCTCAATCCTCAATCCTCAATCCTCAGGCATCAATACGCAATCTTCAATACTCAATCCTCAATAGTCAATCCTCAATCCTCAATCCTCAACCCTCAATCCTGATTCCTCAAACCTCAATCCTCAACTCTCAGTCCTCATTCTCAATTCTCAATTCTCAATCCTCAATCCTCAATCGTCAATCTTCAATCCACAATAATCAATCTCCAATCCAAGATCATCAATCCCCAATCTTCAATCCTTAATCCTCAATCTTCAGTCCTCAATCCCCAGTTATCAATCTTCAATCGTCAATGCTCAATCCTTAATCCTCAACCGTCAGTCCTCGTCCTCAATCCTCAACCCTCAATCCCCAATCGTCAATCTTCAATCATCAATACTCAATCTTCAATCCTCAATACTCAATCCTCAATCGTCAATCCTCAATCCCCAATCCTCAATCTTCAATGCTCAATCCTCAATCCTCAGTCCTCAACCCTCAATCCGCAATCTTCAATCCTCAATACTCAATATTCAATCCCCAATACTCAATCCTCAATCCTCAATACTCAATCCTCAGTTCTGAATCCTCATTCTTCAATCCTCAATACCCAATCCTCAATCATCAATCCTCAATCCTCAATCATCAATTCTCAATCCTCAATCCACAATCCTCAGGCCTCAAACATCATTATTCAACCCTCAGTCCTCGTCCTCAATCCACAACCCTCAATCCTCAGTCCTCAACCTTCAATCATCAATATTCAATCTTTAATCCTCAATCCTCAATCCTCAATCCTCAATCATCAATCCTCAACCTTCAATACTCAATCCTCAATCCTCAATCCTCATTCCTCAAACCTCAATCCTCAACCCTCAGTCCTCATCCTCAATTCTCAATTCTCAATCCTCAATCCTCAATCCTCAATCTTGAATCCTCAATAATCAATCTCCAATCCTAGATCCTCAATCCCCAATCTTCAATCCTTAATCCTCAATCTTCAATCCTCAATCCCCAGTCCTCAATCTTCAATCCTCAATGCTCAATCCTCAATCCTAAATCCTCAGTCCTCAATCCTCAATCCCCAATCCTCAAACCTCAATCCTCAACCGTCAGTCCTCATCCTCCATCCTCAATCCTCAATCCTCAATCCTCAATCTTCAATCCCCAAAACACAATCTTCAATCCTAAATCCTCGATCCTCAATCCACAATCCTCAATGCTCAGGCATCAATACTGACTCTTCAATACTCAATCCTCAATCCTCAATCCTCAATCCTCAATCCTCAACCCTCAATCCTCATTCCTCAAACCTCAATCCTCAACCCTCAGTCCTCATCCTCAATTCTCAATTCTCAATCCTCAATCCTCAATCCTCAATCTTCAATCCTCAATAATCAATCTCCAATCCTAGATCCTCAATCCCCAATCTTCAATCCTTAATCCTCAATCCTCAGTCATAAATCCTCAATTTTCATTACTCAATCGTCAATCCTCAATCCTCAATCCTCAATCCTCAATCATCAATCCTCAATCTTCAATACTCAATCCTCAATCCTCAATCCTCATTCCTCAAACCTCAATCCTCAACCCTCAGTCCTCATCCTCAATTCTCAATTCTCAATCCTCAATCCTCAATCCTCAATCTTGAATCCTCAATAATCAATCTCCAATCCTAGATCCTCAATCCCCAATCTTCAATCCTTAATCCTCAATCTTCAATCCTCAATCCCCAGTCCTCAATCTTCAATCCTCAATGCTCAATCCTCAATCCTAAATCCTCAGTCCTCAATCCTCAATCCCCAATCCTCAAACCTCAATCCTCAACCGTCAGTCCTCATCCTCCATCCTCAATCCTCAATCCTCAATCCTCAATCCTCAATCATCAATTCTCAATCCTCAATCCTCAATCCTCAGGTCTCAAACATCAATATTCAACCCTCAGTCCTCGTCCTCAATCCACAACCCTCAATCCTCAATCCTCAATCTTCAATCATCAATATTCAATCTTTAATCCTCAATCCTCATTCCTCAATCCTCAATCCTCAATCCTCAATCTTCAACCCTCAATCCTCAATCCTCAATCCTCAATCCTCAATCTTCAATCCTCAACAATCAATCTCCAATCCTAGATCCTCAATCCCCAATCTTCAATCCTTAATCCTCAATCTTCAATCCTCAATCCCCAGTCCTCAATCTCCAATCCTCAATGCTCAATCCTCAATCCTCAATCCTCAGTCCTCAATCCTCAATCCTCAATCCTCAATCCTCAATCGTCAATCTTCAATCCTCAATAATCAACCTCCAATCCAAGATCCTCAATCCCCAATCTTCAATCCTTAATCCTCAAACTTCAGTCCTCAATCCCCAGTCATCAACCTTCAATCCTCAATGCTCAATCCTCAATCCTCAATCCTCAGTACTCAATCCTCAATGCTCAATCCTCAAACCTCAATCCTCAACCGTCAGTCCTCATCCTCCATCCCCAATCCTCAATCCTCAATCCTCAATCTTTAATCCCCAATACTCAATCTTCAATCCTCAATCCTCAATCCTGAATCCTCTATCCTCAATCCCCCATCCTCAATCTTCAATGCTCAATCCTCAATCCTCAATCCTCAATACCCATTCCTCAATCTTCAATCCTCAATACTTAATCTTCAATCCTCAATTCTCAATCCTCAATCCACAACCCTCAATCCTCAATCCTGAATCCTCAATCTTCAATCCTCAATACCCAATCCTCAATGCTCAATCCTCAATCCTCAATCCTCAATTCTCAATCCTCAATCCTCAATCCTCAGGCCTCAAACATCAATATTCAACCCTCAGTCCTCGTCCTCAATCCACAACACTCAATCCTCAATCCTCAATCTTCAATCATCAATATTCAATCTTTAATCCTCAATCCTCAATCCTCAATCCTCAATCCTCAATCCTCAATCTTCAACCCTCAATCCTCAATCCTCAATCCTCAATCCTCAATCTTCAATCCTCAACAATCAATCTCCAATCCTAGATCCTCATTCCCCAATCTTCAATCCTTAATCCTCAATCTTCAATCCTCAATCCCCAGTCCTCAACATCTAATCCTCAATGCTCAATCCTCAGTCCTCAATCCTCAGTCCTCAATCCTCAATCCTCAATCCTCAGGCATCAATACGCAATCTTCAATACCCAATCCTCAATAGTCAATCTTCAATCCTCAATAATCAACCTCCAATCCAAGATCCTCAATCCCCAATCTTCAATCCTTAATCCTCAAACTTCAGTCCTCAATCCCCAGTCATCAACCTTCAATCCTCAATGCTCAATCCTCAATCCTCAATCCTCAGTACTCAATCCTCAATCCTCAATCCTCAAACCTCAATCCTCAACCGTCAGTCCTCATCCTCCATCCCCAATCCTCAATCCTCAATCCTCAATCTTTAATCCCCAATACTCAATCTTCAATCCTCAATCCTCAATCCTGAATCCTCTATCCTCAATCCCCCATCCTCAATCTTCAATGCTCAATCCTCAATCCTCAATCCTCAATACTCATTCCTCAATCTTCAATCCTCAATACTTAATCTTCAATCCTCAATTCTCAATCCTCAATCCACAACCCTCAATCCTCAATCCTGAATCCTCAATCTTCAATCCTCAATACCCAATCCTCAATGCTCAATCCTCAATCCTCAATCCTCAATTCTCAATCCTCAATCCTCAATCCTCAGGCCTCAAACATCAATATTCAACCCTCAGTCCTCGTCCTCAATCCACAACACTCAATCCTCAATCCTCAATCTTCAATCATCAATATTCAATCTTTAATCCTCAATCCTCAATCCTCAATCCTCAATCCTCAATCCTCAATCTTCAACCCTCAATCCTCAATCCTCAATCCTCAATCCTCAATCTTCAATCCTCAACAATCAATCTCCAATCCTAGATCCTCATTCCCCAATCTTCAATCCTTAATCCTCAATCTTCAATCCTCAATCCCCAGTCCTCAACATCTAATCCTCAATGCTCAATCCTCAGTCCTCAATCCTCAGTCCTCAATCCTCAATCCTCAATCCTCAGGCATCAATACGCAATCTTCAATACTCAATCCTCAATAGTCAATCCTCAATCCTCAATCCTCAACCCTCAATCCCCAATCCTCAATCTTCAATGCTCAATCCTCAATCCTCAGTCCTCAACCCTCAATCCGCAATCTTCAATCCTCAATACTCAATATTCAATCCCCAATACTCAATCCTCAATCCTCAATACTCAATCCTCAGTTCTGAATCCTCATTCTTCAATCCTCAATACCCAATCCTCAATCTTCAATCCTCAGTCCTCAATCCTCAATCCTCAATCCTCAGGCATCAATACGCAATCTTCAATACTCAATCCTCAATAGTCAATCCTCAATCCTCAATCCTCAACCCTCAATCCTGATTCCTCAAACCTCAATCCTCAACTCTCAGTCCTCATTCTCAATTCTCAATTCTCAATCCTCAATCCTCAATCGTCAATCTTCAATCCACAATAATCAATCTCCAATCCAAGATCATCAATCCCCAATCTTCAATCCTTAATCCTCAATCTTCAGTCCTCAATCCCCAGTTATCAATCTTCAATCGTCAATGCTCAATCCTTAATCCTCAACCGTCAGTCCTCGTCCTCAATCCTCAACCCTCAATCCCCAATCGTCAATCTTCAATCATCAATACTCAATCTTCAATCCTCAATACTCAATCCTCAATCGTCAATCCTCAATCCCCAATCCTCAATCTTCAATGCTCAATCCTCAATCCTCAGTCCTCAACCCTCAATCCGCAATCTTCAATCCTCAATACTCAATATTCAATCCCCAATACTCAATCCTCAATCCTCAATACTCAATCCTCAGTTCTGAATCCTCATTCTTCAATCCTCAATACCCAATCCTCAATCTTCAATCCTCAATCCTCAATCATCAATTCTCAATCCTCAATCCTCAATCCACAATCCTCAGGCCTCAAACGTCATTATTCAACCCTCAGTCCTCGTCCTCAATCCACAACCCTCAATCCTCAGTCCTCAACCTTCAATCATCAATATTCAATCTTTAATCCTCAATCCTCAATCCTCAATCCTCAATCATCAATCCTCAACCTTCAATACTCAATCCTCAATCCTCAATCCTCATTCCTCAAACCTCAATCCTCAACCCTCAGTCCTCATCCTCAATTCTCAATTCTCAATCCTCAATCCTCAATCCTCAATCTTGAATCCTCAATAATCAATCTCCAATCCTAGATCCTCAATCCCCAATCTTCAATCCTTAATCCTCAATCTTCAATCCTCAATCCCCAGTCCTCAATCTTCAATCCTAAATGCTCAATCCTCAATCCTAAATCCTCAGTCCTCAATCCTCAATCCCCAATCCTCAAACCTCAATCCTCAACCGTCAGTCCTCATCCTCCATCCTCAATCCTCAATCCTCAATCCTCAATCTTCAATCCCCAAAACACAATCTTCAATCCTAAATCCTCGATCCTCAATCCACAATCCTCAATGCTCAGGCATCAATACTGACTCTTCAATACTCAATCCTCAATCCTCAATCCTCAATCCTCAATCCTCAACCCTCAATCCTCATTCCTCAAACCTCAATCCTCAACCCTCAGTCCTCATCCTCAATTCTCAATTCTCAATCCTCAATCCTCAATCCTCAATCTTCAATCCTCAATAATCAATCTCCAATCCTAGATCCTCAATCCCCAATCTTCAATCCTTAATCCTCAATCCTCAGTCATAAATCCTCAATTTTCATTACTCAATCGTCAATCCTCAATCCTCAATCCTCAATCCTCAATCTTCAATCCTCAATCCTCAATCCTCAATCCTCAATCCTCAATCCTCAACCCTCAATCCACATTCCTCAAACCTCAATCCTCAAACCTAAATCCTCAATCCTCAATATTCAATCATCAATGCTCAATCTTCAATCCTCAATCCTCAATCCTCAATCCTCAATCCTCAATCCTCAATCCTCAATCTTCAATCCTCAATAATCAATCTCCAATCCCAGATCCTCAATCCTCAATCCTCAGTCCTCAATCCTCAATCCTCAATCCTCAATACTCAACCATCAATCCTCAATTCTCAATGCTCAATACAATATCCTGAATTCTCAGGATTCTATACCCAAACCTCAATCCTCAACCCTCAGCCCTCATTCTCAATCCTCAATCTTCAATCCTCAATCCTCAATATTCAATCCTCAGTACTCAACCTTCAATCCTCAATCCTCAATCCTCAATCCTCAATCCTCAATCCTCAGTCACAAATCCTCAATCTTCAATACTCAATCGTCAATGCTCAGTCCTCAATCCTCAATCCTCAATCCACAATCCTCAATATTCAATCCTCAATACTCAACCTTCAATCCTCAATCCTCTATCCTCAATCCTCAGTCCTCAATCCTCAGTCATAAATCCTCAATCTTCAATACTCAATCGTCAGTCCTCAGTCCTCAATCCTCAATCCTCAATTCTCGTTCCTCAAACCTCAATCCTCAACCCTCAGTCATCATCCTCAATTCTCAATTCTCAATTCTCAATCCTCAATCCTCAATCCTCAATCTTCAATCCCCAATAATAAATCTCCAATCCTAGATACTCAATCCCCAATCCTCAATCCTTAATCCTCAATCTCCAATCCTCTATCGCCAGTCCTCAATCTTCAATCCTCTATGATCAATCCTCAATCCTCAGCCTCAGTCCTCATTCTCAATTCTCAATTCTCATTCCTTAATCCTCAATCGCCAATCTTCAATCCTCCATAATCAAACTCCAATCCAAGATCCTCAATCCCCAATCTTCAATCCTTAATCCTCAAACTTCAATCCTCAATCCCCAGCCATCAATCTTCAATCCTCAATGCTCAATCCACAATCCCCAACCGTCAGCCCTCGTCCTCAATCCTCAACACTCAATCCTCAATCCTCAATCTTCAATCATCAATACTCAATCTTCAAACCTCAATACTCAATCCTCAATCGTCAATCCTCAATCCCCCATCCTCAATCTTCAATGCTCAATCCTGAATCCTCAATCTTCAATCCTCAATACCCAATCCTCAATCCTCAATCCTCAATCCTCAATCATCAATTCTCAATCCTCAATGCTCAATCCTCAGGTCTCAAACATCAATATTCAACCCTCAGTCCTCGTCCTCAATCCACAACCCTCAATCCTCAATCCTCAATCTTCAATCATCAATATTCAATCTTTAATCCTCAATCCTCATTCCTCAATCCTCAATCCTCAATCCTCAATCTTCAACCCTCAATCCTCAATCCTCAATCCTCAATCCTCAATCTTCAATCCTCAACAATCAATCTCCAATCCTAGATCCTCAATCCCCAATCTTCAATCCTTAATCCTCAATCTTCAATCCTCAATCCCCAGTCCTCAATCTCCAATCCTCAATGCTCAATCCTCAATCCTCAATCCTCAGTCCTCAATCCTCAATCCTCAATCCTCAATCCTCAATCGTCAATCTTCAATCCTGAATAATCAACCTCCAATCCAAGATCCTCAATCCCCAATCTTCAATCCTTAATCCTCAAACTTCAGTCCTCAATCCCCAGTCATCAACCTTCAATCCTCAATGCTCAATCCTCAATCCTCAATCCTCAGTACTCAATCCTCAATCCTCAATCCTCAAACCTCAATCCTCAACCGTCAGTCCTCATCCTCCATCCCCAATCCTCAATCGTCAATCCTCAATCCTCAATCCTCAATCCTCAATCTTCAATCCTCAATCCTCAATCCTCAATCCTCAATCCTCAATCCTCAATCCTCAACCCTCAATCCACATTCCTCAAACCTCAATCCTCAAACCTAAATCCTCAATCCTCAATATTCAATCATCAATACTCAATCTTCAATCCTCAATCCTCAGTCCTCAATCCTCAATCCTCAATCCTCAATCCTCAATCTTCAATCCTCAATAATCAATCTCCAATCCCAGATCCTCAATCCTCAATCCTCAGTCCTCAATCCTCAATCCTCAATCCTCAATACTCAACCATCAATCCTCAATTCTCAATGCTCAATACAATATCCTGAATTCTCAGGATTCTATACCCAAACCTCAATCCTCAACCCTCAGCCCTCATTCTCAATCCTCAATCTTCAATCCTCAATCCTCAATATTCAATCCTCAGTACTCAACCTTCAATCCTCAATCCTCAATCCTCAATCCTCAATCCTCAATCCTCAGTCACAAATCCTCAATCTTCAATACTCAATCGTCAATGCTCAGTCCTCAATCCTCAATCCTCAATCCACAATCCTCAATATTCAATCCTCAATACTCAACCTTCAATCCTCAATCCTCTATCCTCAATCCTCAGTCCTCAATCCTCAGTCATAAATCCTCAATCTTCAATACTCAATCGTCAATCCTCAGTCCTCAATCCTCAATCCTCAATTCTCGTTCCTCAAACCTCAATCCTCAACCCTCAGTCATCATCCTCAATTCTCAATTCTCAATTCTCAATCCTCAATCCTCAATCCTCAATCTTCAATCCCCAATAATAAATCTCCAATCCTAGATACTCAATCCCCAATCCTCAATCCTTAATCCTCAATCTCCAATCCTCTATCGCCAGTCCTCAATCTTCAATCCTCTATGATCAATCCTCAATCCTCAGCCTCAGTCCTCATTCTCAATTCTCAATTCTCATTCCTTAATCCTCAATCGCCAATCTTCAATCCTCCATAATCAAACTCCAATCCAAGATCCTCAATCCCCAATCTTCAATCCTTAATCCTCAAACTTCAATCCTCAATCCCCAGCCATCAATCTTCAATCCTCAATGCTCAATCCACAATCCCCAACCGTCAGCCCTCGTCCTCAATCCTCAACACTCAATCCTCAATCCTCAATCTTCAATCATCAATACTCAATCTTCAAACCTCAATACTCAATCCTCAATCGTCAATCCTCAATCCCCCATCCTCAATCTTCAATGCTCAATCCTGAATCCTCAATCTTCAATCCTCAATACCCAATCCTCAATCCTCAATCCTCAATCCTCAATCATCAATTCTCAATCCTCAATCCTCAATCCTCAGGTCTCAAACATCAATATTCAACCCTCAGTCCTCGTCCTCAATCCACAACCCTCAATCCTCAATCCTCAATCTTCAATCATCAATATTCAATCTTTAATCCTCAATCCTCATTCCTCAATCCTCAATCCTCAATCCTCAATCTTCAACCCTCAATCCTCAATCCTCAATCCTCAATCCTCAATCTTCAATCCTCAACAATCAATCTCCAATCCTAGATCCTCAATCCCCAATCTTCAATCCTTAATCCTCAATCTTCAATCCTCAATCCCCAGTCCTCAATCTCCAATCCTCAATGCTCAATCCTCAATCCTCAATCCTCAGTCCTCAATCCTCAATCCTCAATCCTCAATCCTCAATCGTCAATCTTCAATCCTGAATAATCAACCTCCAATCCTCAGTCCTCAATCCTCAATCCTCAATCCTCAATACTCAACCATCAATCCTCAATTCTCAATGCTCAATACAATATCCTGAATTCTCAGGATTCTATACC
Organism: Calliopsis andreniformis; assembly: GCF_051401765.1. NCBI lineage: Eukaryota > Metazoa > Arthropoda > Insecta > Hymenoptera > Andrenidae > Calliopsis > Calliopsis andreniformis. The sequence continues at coordinate 374,221 of NW_027480495.1, forward strand.
CAAACCTCAATCCTCAACCCTCAGCCCTCATTCTCAATCCTCAATCTTCAATCCTCAATCCTCAATATTCAATCCTCAGTACTCAACCTTCAATCCTCAATCCTCAATCCTCAATCCTCAATCCTCAATCCTCAGTCACAAATCCTCAATCTTCAATACTCAATCGTCAATGCTCAGTCCTCAATCCTCAATCCTCAATCCACAATCCTCAATATTCAATCCTCAATACTCAACCTTCAATCCTCAATCCTCTATCCTCAATCCTCAGTCCTCAATCCTCAGTCATAAATCCTCAATCTTCAATACTCAATCGTCAATCCTCAGTCCTCAATCCTCAATCCTCAATTCTCGTTCCTCAAACCTCAATCCTCAACCCTCAGTCATCATCCTCAATTCTCAATTCTCAATTCTCAATCCTCAATCCTCAATCCTCAATCTTCAATCCCCAATAATAAATCTCCAATCCTAGATACTCAATCCCCAATCCTCAATCCTTAATCCTCAATCTCCAATCCTCTATCGCCAGTCCTCAATCTTCAATCCTCTATGATCAATCCTCAATCCTCAGCCTCAGTCCTCATTCTCAATTCTCAATTCTCATTCCTTAATCCTCAATCGCCAATCTTCAATCCTCCATAATCAAACTCCAATCCAAGATCCTCAATCCCCAATCTTCAATCCTTAATCCTCAAACTTCAATCCTCAATCCCCAGCCATCAATCTTCAATCCTCAATGCTCAATCCACAATCCCCAACCGTCAGCCCTCGTCCTCAATCCTCAACACTCAATCCTCAATCCTCAATCTTCAATCATCAATACTCAATCTTCAAACCTCAATACTCAATCCTCAATCGTCAATCCTCAATCCCCCATCCTCAATCTTCAATGCTCAATCCTGAATCCTCAATCTTCAATCCTCAATACCCAATCCTCAATCCTCAATCCTCAATCCTCAATCATCAATTCTCAATCCTCAATCCTCAATCCTCAGGTCTCAAACATCAATATTCAACCCTCAGTCCTCGTCCTCAATCCACAACCCTCAATCCTCAATCCTCAATCTTCAATCATCAATATTCAATCTTTAATCCTCAATCCTCATTCCTCAATCCTCAATCCTCAATCCTCAATCTTCAACCCTCAATCCTCAATCCTCAATCCTCAATCCTCAATCTTCAATCCTCAACAATCAATCTCCAATCCTAGATCCTCAATCCCCAATCTTCAATCCTTAATCCTCAATCTTCAATCCTCAATCCCCAGTCCTCAATCTCCAATCCTCAATGCTCAATCCTCAATCCTCAATCCTCAGTCCTCAATCCTCAATCCTCAATCCTCAATCCTCAATCGTCAATCTTCAATCCTGAATAATCAACCTCCAATCCAAGATCCTCAATCCCCAATCTTCAATCCTTAATCCTCAAACTTCAGTCCTCAATCCCCAGTCATCAACCTTCAATCCTCAATGCTCAATCCTCAATCCTCAATCCTCAGTACTCAATCCTCAATCCTCAATCCTCAAACCTCAATCCTCAACCGTCAGTCCTCATCCTCCATCCCCAATCCTCAATCGTCAATCCTCAATCCTCAATCCTCAATCCTCAATCTTCAATCCTCAATCCTCAATCCTCAATCCTCAATCCTCAATCCTCAACCCTCAATCCACATTCCTCAAACCTCAATCCTCAAACCTAAATCCTCAATCCTCAATATTCAATCATCAATACTCAATCTTCAATCCTCAATCCTCAGTCCTCAATCCTCAATCCTCAATCCTCAATCCTCAATCTTCAATCCTCAATAATCAATCTCCAATCCCAGATCCTCAATCCTCAATCCTCAGTCCTCAATCCTCAATCCTCAATCCTCAATACTCAACCATCAATCCTCAATTCTCAATGCTCAATACAATATCCTGAATTCTCAGGATTCTATACCCAAACCTCAATCCTCAACCCTCAGCCCTCATTCTCAATCCTCAATCTTCAATCCTCAATCCTCAATATTCAATCCTCAGTACTCAACCTTCAATCCTCAATCCTCAATCCTCAATCCTCAATCCTCAATCCTCAGTCACAAATCCTCAATCTTCAATACTCAATCGTCAATGCTCAGTCCTCAATCCTCAATCCTCAATCCACAATCCTCAATATTCAATCCTCAATACTCAACCTTCAATCCTCAATCCTCTATCCTCAATCCTCAGTCCTCAATCCTCAGTCATAAATCCTCAATCTTCAATACTCAATCGTCAATCCTCAGTCCTCAATCCTCAATCCTCAATTCTCGTTCCTCAAACCTCAATCCTCAACCCTCAGTCATCATCCTCAATTCTCAATTCTCAATTCTCAATCCTCAATCCTCAATCCTCAATCTTCAATCCCCAATAATAAATCTCCAATCCTAGATACTCAATCCCCAATCCTCAATCCTTAATCCTCAATCTCCAATCCTCTATCGCCAGTCCTCAATCTTCAATCCTCTATGATCAATCCTCAATCCTCAGCCTCAGTCCTCATTCTCAATTCTCAATTCTCATTCCTTAATCCTCAATCGCCAATCTTCAATCCTCCATAATCAAACTCCAATCCAAGATCCTCAATCCCCAATCTTCAATCCTTAATCCTCAAACTTCAATCCTCAATCCCCAGCCATCAATCTTCAATCCTCAATGCTCAATCCACAATCCCCAACCGTCAGCCCTCGTCCTCAATCCTCAACACTCAATCCTCAATCCTCAATCTTCAATCATCAATACTCAATCTTCAAACCTCAATACTCAATCCTCAATCGTCAATCCTCAATCCCCCATCCTCAATCTTCAATGCTCAATCCTGAATCCTCAATCTTCAATCCTCAATACCCAATCCTCAATCCTCAATCCTCAATCCTCAATCATCAATTCTCAATCCTCAATCCTCAATCCTCAGGTCTCAAACATCAATATTCAACCCTCAGTCCTCGTCCTCAATCCACAACCCTCAATCCTCAATCCTCAATCTTCAATCATCAATATTCAATCTTTAATCCTCAATCCTCATTCCTCAATCCTCAATCCTCAATCCTCAATCTTCAACCCTCAATCCTCAATCCTCAATCCTCAATCCTCAATCTTCAATCCTCAACAATCAATCTCCAATCCTAGATCCTCAATCTCCAATCTTCAATCCTTAATCCTCAATCTTCAATCCTCAATCCCCAGTCCTCAATCTCCAATCCTCAATGCTCAATCCTCAATCCTCAATCCTCAGTCCTCAATCCTCAATCCTCAATCCTCAATCCTCAATCGTCAATCTTCAATCCTGAATAATCAACCTCCAATCCTCAGTCCTCAATCCTCAATCCTCAATCCTCAATACTCAACCATCAATCCTCAATTCTCAATGCTCAATACAATATCCTGAATTCTCAGGATTCTATACCCAAACCTCAATCCTCAACCCTCAGCCCTCATTCTCAATCCTCAATCTTCAATCCTCAATCCTCAATATTCAATCCTCAGTACTCAACCTTCAATCCTCAATCCTCAATCCTCAATCCTCAATCCTCAATCCTCAGTCACAAATCCTCAATCTTCAATACTCAATCGTCAATGCTCAGTCCTCAATCCTCAATCCTCAATCCACAATCCTCAATATTCAATCCTCAATACTCAACCTTCAATCCTCAATCCTCTATCCTCAATCCTCAGTCCTCAATCCTCAGTCATAAATCCTCAATCTTCAATACTCAATCGTCAATCCTCAGTCCTCAATCCTCAATCCTCAATTCTCGTTCCTCAAACCTCAATCCTCAACCCTCAGTCATCATCCTCAATTCTCAATTCTCAATTCTCAATCCTCAATCCTCAATCCTCAATCTTCAATCCCCAATAATAAATCTCCAATCCTAGATACTCAATCCCCAATCCTCAATCCTTAATCCTCAATCTCCAATCCTCTATCGCCAGTCCTCAATCTTCAATCCTCTATGATCAATCCTCAATCCTCAGCCTCAGTCCTCATTCTCAATTCTCAATTCTCATTCCTTAATCCTCAATCGCCAATCTTCAATCCTCCATAATCAAACTCCAATCCAAGATCCTCAATCCCCAATCTTCAATCCTTAATCCTCAAACTTCAATCCTCAATCCCCAGCCATCAATCTTCAATCCTCAATGCTCAATCCACAATCCCCAACCGTCAGCCCTCGTCCTCAATCCTCAACACTCAATCCTCAATCCTCAATCTTCAATCATCAATACTCAATCTTCAAACCTCAATACTCAATCCTCAATCGTCAATCCTCAATCCCCCATCCTCAATCTTCAATGCTCAATCCTGAATCCTCAATCTTCAATCCTCAATACCCAATCCTCAATCCTCAATCCTCAATCCTCAATCATCAATTCTCAATCCTCAATCCTCAATCCTCAGGTCTCAAACATCAATATTCAACCCTCAGTCCTCGTCCTCAATCCACAACCCTCAATCCTCAATCCTCAATCTTCAATCATCAATATTCAATCTTTAATCCTCAATCCTCATTCCTCAATCCTCAATCCTCAATCGTCAATCTTCAATCCTGAATAATCAACCTCCAATCCAAGATCCTCAATCCCCAATCTTCAATCCTTAATCCTCAAACTTCAGTCCTCAATCCCCAGTCATCAACCTTCAATCCTCAATGCTCAATCCTCAATCCTCAATACTCAATCCTCAATCGTCAATCCTCAATCCCCAATCCTCAATCTTCAATGCTCAATCCTCAATCCTCAGTCCTCAACCCTCAATCCGCAATCTTCAATCCTCAATACTCAATATTCAATCCCCAATCCTCAATCCTCAATCCTCAATACTCAATCCTCAGTTCTGAATCCTCATTCTTCAATCCTCAATACCCAATCCTCAATCTTCAATCCTCAATCCTCAATCATCAATTCTCAACCCTCAATCCACAATCCTCAGGCCTCAAACATCATTATTCAACCCTCAGTCCTCGTCCTCAATCCACAACCCTCAATCCTCAGTCCTCAACCTTCAATCATCAATATTCAATCTTTAATCCTCAATCCTCAATCCTCAATCCTCAATCATCAATCCTCAATCTTCAATACTCAATCCTCAATCCTCAATCCTCATTCCTCAAACCTCAATCCTCAACCCTCAGTCCTCATCCTCAATTCTCAATTCTCAATCCTCAATCCTCAATCCTCAATCTTGAATCCTCAATAATCAATCTCCAATCCTAGATCCTCAATCCCCAATCTTCAATCCTTAATCCTCAATCTTCAATCCTCAATCCCCAGTCCTCAATCTTCAATCCTCAATGCTCAATCCTCAATCCTCAATCCTCAGTCCTCAATCCTCAATCCTCAATCCTCAAACCTCAATCCTCAACCGTCAGTCCTCATCCTCCATCCTCAATCCTCAGTCCTCATCCTCAATTCTCAATTCTCAATCCTCAATCCTCAATCCTCAATCTTGAATCCTCAATAATCAATCTCCAATCCTAGATCCTCAATCCCCAATCTTCAATCCTTAATCCTCAATCTTCAATCCTCAATCGCCAGTCCTCAATCTTCAATCCTCTATGCTCAATCTTCAATCCTCAATCCTCAATCCTCAATCCTCAATCCTCAATCATCAATCCTCAATCTTCAATACTCAATCCTCAATCCTCAATCCTCAATCCTCAATACTCAACCATCAATCCTAAATTCTCAATGCTCAATACAATACCCTGAATTGTCAGGGTTGTATACTCAAACCTCAATCCTCAACCCTCAGCCCTCATTCTCAATCCTCAATACTCAATCCTCAATCCTCAATATCCAATCCTCAGTACTCAATCTTCAATCCTCGATCCTCAGTCCTCAATCCTCAATCCTGAATCCTCAGACATAAATCCTCAATCTTCAATACTCAATCGTCAATCCTCAGTCCTCAATCCTCAATCCTCAATCCTCAATCCTCAATATTCAATCCTCAATACTCAATCTTCAATCCTCAATCCTGAATCCTCAATCCTCAATCTTCAATCCTCAGTCATAAATCCTCAATCTTTAATACTTAATCGTCAATCCTCAGTCCTCAATCCTCAATCAAAAATCCTCGTTCCTCAAACCTGAATCCTCAACCCTCAGTCCATTTCCTCAATTCTCAATTCTCAATCCTCAATCCTCAATCCTCAATCTTCAATCTTCAATACTCAATCCTCAATCCTCAATCCTCAATCCTCAATACTCAACCATCAATCCTCAATTCTCAATCCTCAATCCTCAATCCTCAATCCACAATCCTCAACCTTCAATCCTCAATAATCAATCTTCAATCCTCAATCCTCAATCCTCAATCCTCAGTCCTCAATCCTCAGTCATCAATCCTCAATCTTCAATACTCAATCGTCAATCCTTAGTGCTCAATCCTCAATCCTCAATCCTCGTACCTCAAACTTCAATCCTCAACCCTCACTCCTCACCCTCAATTCTCAATTCTCAATTCTCAATCCTCAATACTCAATCTTCAATCCTCAATAATCAATCTCCAATCCTACATCCTCAATCCCCAATCCTCAATCCTTAATCCTCAATCTTCAATCCTCAATCTTCAAACCTCAATCCTCAATCCTCAATCCTCAATCCTCAATCCTCAATCCTCAATACTCAATCTTCAATCCTCAATCCTCAATCCTCAATCCTCAATCCTCAATCCTCAATCATCAATCCTCAATCTTCAATACTCAATCCTCAATCCTCAATCCTCAATCCTCAATACTCAACCATCAATCCTCAATTCTCAATCCTCAATCCTCAATATTCAATCCTCAATACTCAATCTTCAATCCTCAATCCTCAATCCTCAGTCATAAATCCTCAATCTTTAATACTTAATCGTCAATCCTCAGTCCTCAATCCTCAATCATCAATCCTCGTTCCTCAAACCTCAATCCTCAACCCTCAGTCCATATCTTCAATTCTCAATTCTCAATCCTCAATCCTCAATCCTCAATCTTCAATCCCCAATCATCCATCTCCGATCCTAGATCCTCAATCCCCAATCCACAATCCTTAATCCTCAATCTTCAATCCTCAATCGCCAGTCCTCAATCTTCAATCCTCTATGCTCAATCCTCAATCCTCAGCCTCAGTCCTCAATCCTCAATCCTCAATCCTCAAACCTCAATCCTCAACCGTCAGTCCTCGTCAGCAATCCTCAACCCTCAATCCTCGATCCTCAATATTCAATCATCAATAATCAATCTTCAATCCTCAATCATCAGTCCTCAATCCTCAATCCTCAATCCTCAATATTCAACTCTCAACCCTCAACCATCAATCCTCAATACTCAACCATCAATCCTCAATTCTCAATACTCAATAGAACATCCTGAATTCTCATGGTTCAATACTCAATTCATAATATTCAATAATCAAATCTCAAACATCAAGCATCAATTCTCAACACTCAATCCTCATTCCTCAAACCTCAATCCTAAACCCTCAGTCCTCATCCTCAATTCTCAATTCTCAATCCTCAATCCTCAATCCTCAATCTTCAATCCTCAATAATCAATCTCCAATCCTAGATCTTCAATCCCCAATCTTCAATCCTTAATCCTCAATCCTCAGTCATAAATCCTCAATCTTCAATACTCAATCGTCAATCCTCAGTCCTCAATCCTCAATCCTCAATCCTCAACCCTCAATATTCATTCCTCAATACTCAATCTTCAATCCTCAATCCTCAATCCTCAATCCTCAATCCTCAATCCTCAGTCATAAATCCTCAATCTTCAATCCTCAATAATCAATCTCCAATCCTAGATCCTCAATCCCCAATTTTCAATCCTTAATCCTCAATCCTCAGTCATATATCCTCAATCTTCAATACTCAATCGTCAATCCTCAGTCCTCAATCCTCAATCCTCAATCCTCAATCCTCAATATTCAATCCGCAATACTCAATCTTCAATCATCAATCCTCAAACCTCAATCCTCAATCCTCAGTTCTCAGTCATAAATCCTCTATCTTCAATACTTAATCGTCAATCCTCAGTCCTCAATCCTCAATCATCAATCCTCGTTCCTCAAACCTCAATCCTCAACCCTCAGTCCATATCTTCAATTCTCAATTCTCAATCCTCAATCCTCATTCCTCAAACCTCAATCCTAAACCCTCAGTCCTCATCCTCAATTCTCAATTCTCAATCCTCAATCCCCAATCCACAATCCTTAATCCTCAATCTTCAATCCTCAATCGCCAGTCCTCAATCTTCAATCCTCTATGCTCAATCCTCAATCCTCAGCCTCAGTCCTCAATCCTCAATCCTCAATCCTCAAACCTCAATCCTCAACCGTCAGTCCTCGTCAGCAATCCTCAACCCTCAATCCTCGATCCTCTATATTCAATCATCAATAATCAATCTTCAATCCTCAATCATCAGTCCTCAATCCTCAATCCTCAATCCTCAATATTCAACTCTCAACCCTCAACCATCAATCCTCAATACTCAACCATCAATCCTCAATTCTCAATACTCAATAGAACATCCTGAATTCTCATGGTTCAATACTCAATTCATAATATTCAATAATCAAATCTCAAACCTCAAGCATCAATTCTCAACACTCAATCCTCATTCCTCAAACCTCAATCCTAAACCCTCAGTCCTCATCCTCAATTCTCAATTCTCAATCCTCAATCCTCAATCCTCAATCTTCAATCCTCAATAATCAATCTCCAATTCTAGATCTTCAATCCCCAATCTTCAATCCTTAATCCTCAATCCTCAGTCATAAATCCTCAATCTTCAATACTCAATCGTCAATCCTCAGTCCTCAATCCTCAATCCTCAATCCTCAATCCTCAATATTCATTCCTCAATACTCAATCTTCAATCCTCAATCCTCAATCCTCAATCCTCAATCCTCAATCCTCAGTCATAAATCCTCAATCTTCAATCCTCAATAATCAATCTCCAATCCTAGATCTTCAATCCCCAATCTTCAATCCTTAATCCTCAATCCTCAGTCATATATCCTCAATCTTCAATACTCAATCGTCAATCCTCAGTCCTCAATCCTCAATCCTCAATCCTCAATCCTCAATATTCAATCCTCATTACTCAATCTTCAATCATCAATCCTCAAACCTCAATCCTCAATCCTCAATCCTCAATCCTGAATCTTCAATCCTCAGTCCCCAATCCTCAATCTTCAATCCTCAATCCTCAATCCTCGATCCTCAATCTTCAATACTCTGTCCTCAGTCCTCAAACGTGAATGCTCAATCCTCTATCCCCAATCCTCAATCCTCAATCCTCTATCATCAATCGTCAATCTTCAATACTCAATACGCAATCCCCAATGCTCAGTACTCAACCATCAATCCTCAATTATCAATACTCAATAGAATATCCTGAATTCTCAGGATTCAATACTCAATCTTCAATACTCAATCCTCAATCCTCAATTCTCAATCCTCAATCCTCAACCCTCAATCCTCATTCCTCAAACCTCAATCCTCAACCCTCAGTCCTCATCCTCAATTCTCAATCCTCAATCCTCAATCTTCAATCTTCAATCCTCAATCCTCAAACCTCAATCCTCTACCGTCAGTCCCCGTCCTCAATCCTCAAACCTCAATCCTCAATCCTCAATATTGAATCATCAATACTCAATCTTCAATCCTCAATCCTCAATCCTCAATCCTCAATATTCAGCACACAAACCTCAGCCATCAATCCTGAATACTCAACCATCAATCCACAATTCTCAATACTCAATAGAATATTCTGAATTCGCATGGTTCAATACTCTATCCACAATATTCAATAATCAAATCTCAATCCTCAATCTTCAATCCTCAATACTCAATTTCAATCCTCAATTCTCAGTCCTCAATCCTCAGTCCTCAGTCCTCAGTCGTCAACCCTCAATCCCCGCACCTCAGCCCTCATCCTCAATCCTCAGTCCTCAATCCTCAGTCCTCTGTCCTCAAACCTCAATCCTCAACCCTCAGACATCATCCTCAATCCTCAATCCTCAATCCTCAATCCTCAATCTTCAATCCTCAATACTCAATCTTCAATCCTCAATCCTCAGTCCTCAAACCTCAATTCTGAATCCTCAATACTCAACCTTCAATCCTCAATCCTCAGTCCTCAGTACTCAACCATCAACCCTCAATTCTCAATACTCAATAGAATATCCTGAATTCTCAGGATTCAATACTCAAACCTCAACCCTCAACCCTCAGGCCCCATCCTCCATCCTCAATCCTCAAGCCTCAATCCTCAATCTTCAATCCTCAATACTCAAACTTCAATCCTCAATACTCAATCCCCAAAACAAAATCTTCAATCCTCAATCCTCAATCCTCAATCCACAATCCTCAATCCTCAGGCATCAATACTCACTCTTCAATACTCAATCCTCAATCCTCAACCCTCAATCCTCAATCCTCAACCCTCAATCCTCATTCCTCAAACCTCAATCCTCAACCCTCAGTCCTCATCCTCAATTCTCAATTCTCAATCCTCAATCCTCAATCCTCAATCTTCAATCCTCAATAATCAATTTCCAATCCTAGATCCTCAATCCCCAATCTTCAATCCTTAATCCTCAATCCTCAGTCATAAATCCTCAATCTTCAATACTCAATCGTCAATCCTCAATCCTCAGTCCTCAATCCTCAATCCTCAATCCTCAATCCTCAATCCTCAATAATCAATCTCCAATCCCAGATCCTCTATACCCAATCTTGAATCCTTAATCCTCAATCTTCAATCCTCAATCCCCAGTCCTCAATCTTCAATCCTCAATGCTCAATCCTCAATCCTATATCCTCAGTCCTCAATCCTCAATCCTCAATCCTCAAACCTCAATCCTCAACCGTCAGTCCTCATCCTCCATCCTCAATCCTCAATCCTCAATCCTCAATCTTCAATCCCCAAAACACAATCTTCAATCCTCAATCCTCAATCCTCAATCCACGTTCCTCAATCCTCAGGCATCAATACTGACTCTTCAATACTCAATCCTCAATCCTCAATCCTCAATCCTCAATCCTCAACCCTCAATCCTCATTCCTCAAACCTCAATCCTCAACCCTCAGTCCTCATCCTCAATTCTCAATTCTCAATCCTCAATCCTCAATCGTCAATCTTGAATCCTCAATAATCAATCTCCAATCCTAGATCCTCAATCCCCAATCTTCAATCCTTGATCCTCAATCCTCAGTCATAAATCCTCAATCTCATTACTCAATCGTCAATCCTCAATCCTCAATCCTCAATCCTCAATCCTCAATCTTCAATCCTCAATCCTCAATCCTCAATCCTCAATCCTCAATCCTCAATCTTCAATCCTCAATCCTGAATCTTCAATCCTCAGTCCCCAATCCTCAATCTTCAATCCTCAATCCTCAATCCTCGATCCTCAATCTTCAATACTCTGTCCTCAGTCCTCAAACGTGAATGCTCAATCCTCTATCCCCAATCCTCAATCCTCAATCCTCTATCATCAATCGTCAACCTTCAATACTCAATACGCAATCCCCAATGCTCAGTACTCAACCATCAATCCTCAATTATCAATACTCAATAGAATATCCTGAATTCTCAGGATTCAATACTCAATCTTCAATACTCAATCCTCAATCCTCAATTCTCAATCCTCAATCCTCAACCCTCAATCCTCATTCCTCAAACCTCAATCCTCAACCCTCAGTCCTCATCCTCAATTCTCAATCCTCAATCCTCAATCTTCAATCTTCAATCCTCAATCCTCAAACCTCAATCCTCTACCGTCAGTCCTCGTCCTCAATCCTCAAACCTCAATCCTCAATCCTCAATATTGAATCATCAATACTCAATCTTCAATCCTCAATCCTCAATCCTCAATCCTCAATATTCAGCACACAAACCTCAGCCATCAATCCTGAATACTCAACCATCAATCCACAATTCTCAATACTCAATAGAATATTCTGAATTCGCATGGTTCAATACTCTATCCACAATATTCAATAATCAAATCTCAATCCTCAATCTTCAATCCTCAATACTCAATTTCAATCCTCAATTCTCAGTCCTCAATCCTCATTCTTCAGTCCTCAGTCGTCAACCCTCAATCCCCGCACCTCAGCCCTCATCCTCAATCCTCAGTCCTCAATCCTCAGTCCTCTGTCCTCAAACCTCAATCCTCAACCCTCAGACATCATCCTCAATCCTCAATCCTCAATCCTCAATCCTCAATCTTCAATCCTCAATACTCAATCTTCAATCCTCAATCCTCAGTCCTCAAACCTCAATTCTGAATCCTCAATACTCAACCTTCAATCCTCAATCCTCAGTCCTCAGTACTCAACCATCAACCCTCAATTCTCAATACTCAATAGAATATCCTGAATTCTCAGGATTCAATACTCAAACCTCAACCCTCAACCCTCAGGCCCCATCCTCCATCATCAATCCTCAAGCCTCAATCCTCAATCTTCAATCATCAATACTCAAACTTCAATCCTCAATCCTCAATCCCCAAAACACAATCTTCAATCCTCAATCCTCAATCCTCAATCCACAATCCTCAATCCTCAGGCATCAATACTCACTCTTCAATACTCAATCCTCAATCCTCAACCCTCAATCCTCAATCCTCAACCCTCAATCCTCATTCCTCAAACCTCAATCCTCAACCCTCAGTCCTCATCCTCAATTCTCAATTCTCAATCCTCAATCCTCAATCCTCAATCTTCAATCCTCAATAATCAATTTCCAATCCTAGATCCTCAATCCCCAATCTTCAATCCTTAATCCTCAATCCTCAGTCATAAATCCTCAATCTTCAATACTCAATCGTCAATCCTCAATCCTCAGTCCTCAATCCTCAATCCTCAATCCTCAATCTTCAATCCTCAATAATCAATCTCCAATCCCACATCCTCTATACCCAATCTTGAATCCTTAATCCTCAATCTTCAATCCTCAATCCCCAGTCCTCAATCTTCAATCCTCAATGCTCAATCCTCAATCCTATATCCTCAGTCCTCAATCCTCAATCCTCAATCCTCAAACCTCAATCCTCAACCGTCAGTCCTCATCCTCCATCCTCAACCCTCAATCCTCAATCCTCAATCTTCAATCCCCAAAACACAATCTTCAATCCTCAATCCTCAATCCTCAATCCTCAATCCACGTTCCTCAATCCTCAGGCATCAATACTGACTCTTCAATACTCAATCCTCAATCCTCAATCCTCAATCCTCAATCCTCAACCCTCAATCCTCATTCCTCAAACCTCAATCCTCAACCCTCAGTCCTCATCCTCAATTCTCAATTCTCAATCCTCAATCCTCAATCGTCAATCTTGAATCCTCAATAATCAATCTCCAATCCTAGATCCTCAATCCCCAATCTTCAATCCTTGATCCTCAATCCTCAGTCATAAATCCTCAATCTTCATTACTCAATCGTCAATCCTCAATCCTCAATCCTCAATCCTCAATCTTCAATCCTCAATCCTCAATCCTCAATCATCAATCCTCAATCCTCAACCCTCAATCCACATTCCTCAAACCTCAATCCTCAACCCTCAGTCCTCATCCTCAATTCTCAATTCTCAATCCTCAATCCTCAATCCTCAACTCTCAATCTTCAATATTCAATCTTCAATCATCAATCCTCAATCCTCAATCCTCAATCATCAATCCTCAATCTTCAATACTCAATCCTCAATCCTCAATCCTCAATCCTCAATCCTCAATCCTCAATACCCAATCCTCAATCTTCAATCCTCAATCCTCAATCCTCAATCCTCAATACTCAATCTTCAATCCTCAATCCTCAATCCTCAATCCTCAATCCTCAATCCTCAATCACCAATCCTCAATCTTCAATACTCAATCCTCAATCCTCAATCCTCAATCCTCAATACTCAACCATCAATCCTCAATTCTCAATCCTCAATCCTCAATATTCAATCCTCAATACTCAATCTTCAATCCTCAATCCTGGATCCTCAATCCTCAATCCTCAATCCTCAGTCATAAATCCTCAATCTTTAATACTTAATCGTCAATCCTCAGTCCTCAGTCCTCAATCATCAATCCTCGTTCCTCAAACCTCAATCCTCAACCCTCAGTCCATATCTTCAATTCTCAATTCTCAATCCTCAATACTCAATCCTCAATCTTCAATCCCCAATCATCCATCTCCGATCCTAGATCCTCAATCCCCAATCCACAATCCTTAATCCTCAATCTTCAATCCTCAATCGCCAGTCCTCAATCTTCAATCCTCTATGCTCAATCCTCAATCCTCAGCCTCAGTCCTCAATCCTCAATCCTCAATCCTCAAACCTCAATCCTCAACCGTCAGTCCTCGTCAGCAATCCTCAACCCTCAATCCTCGATCCTCAATATTCAATCATCAATAATCAATCTTCAATCCTCAATCCTCAATCCCCAATCTTCAATCCTTAATCCTCAATCCTCAGTCATAAATCCTCAATCTTCAATACTCAATCGTCAATCCTCAATCCTCAGTCCTCAATCCTCAATCCTCAATCCTCAATCCTCAATCCTCAATAATCAATCTCCAATCCCAGATCCTCTATACCCAATCTTGAATCCTTAATCCTCAATCTTCAATCCTCAATCCCCAGTCCTCAATCTTCAATCCTCAATCCCCAGTCCTCAATCTTCAATCCTCAATGCTCAATCCTCAATCCTATATCCTCAGTCCTCAATCCTCAATCCTCAATCCTCAAACCTCAATCCTCAACCGTCAGTCCTCATCCTCCATCCTCAATCCTCAATCCTCAATCCTCAATCTTCAATCCCCAAAACACAATCTTCAATCCTCAATCCTCAATCCTCAATCCACGTTCCTCAATCCTCAGGCATCAATACTGACTCTTCAATACTCAATCCTCAATCCTCAATCCTCAATCCTCAATCCTCAACCCTCAATCCTCATTCCTCAAACCTCAATCCTCAACCCTCAGTCCTCATCCTCAATTCTCAATTCTCAATCCTCAATACTCAATCGTCAATCTTGAATCCTCAATAATCAATCTCCAATCCTAGATCCTCAATCCCCAATCTTCAATCCTTGATCCTCAATCCTCAGTCATAAATCCTCAATCTCATTACTCAATCGTCAATCCTCAATCCTCAATCCTCAATCCTCAATCTTCAATCCTCAATCCTCAATCCTCAATCCTCAATCCTCAATCTTCAATCCTCAATCCTGAATCTTCAATCCTCAGTCCCCAATCCTCAATCTTCAATCCTCAATCCTCAATCCTCGATCCTCAATCTTCAATACTCTGTCCTCAGTCCTCAAACGTGAATGCTCAATCCTCTATCCCCAATCCTCAATCCTCAATCCTCTATCATCAATCGTCAATCTTCAATACTCAATACGCAATCCCCAATGCTCAGTACTCAACCATCAATCCTCAATTATCAATACTCAATAGAATATCCTGAATTCTCAGGATTCAATACTCAATCTTCAATACTCAATCCTCAATCCTCAATTCTCAATCCTCAATCCTCAACCCTCAATCCTCATTCCTCAAACCTCAATCCTCAACCCTCAGTCCTCATCCTCAATTCTCAATCCTCAATCCTCAATCTTCAATCTTCAATCCTCAATACTCAACCTTCAATCCTCAATCCTCAGTCCTCAGTACTCAACCATCAACCCTCAATTCTCAATACTCAATAGAATATCCTGAATTCTCAGGATTCAATACTCAAACCTCAACCCTCAACCCTCAGGCCCCATCCTCCATCATCAATCCTCAAGCCTCAATCCTCAATCTTCAATCATCAATACTCAAACTTCAATCCTCAATCCTCAATCCCCAAAACACAATCTTCAATCCTCAATCCTCAATCCTCAATCCACAATCCTCAATCCTCAGGCATCAATACTCACTCTTCAATACTCAATCCTCAATCCTCAACCCTCAATCCTCAATCCTCAACCCTCAATCCTCATTCCTCAAACCTCAATCCTCAACCCTCAGTCCTCATCCTCAATTCTCAATTCTCAATCCTCAATCCTCAATCCTCAATCTTCAATCCTCAATAATCAATTTCCAATCCTAGATCCTCAATCCCCAATCTTCAATCCTTAATCCTCAATCCTCAGTCATAAATCCTCAATCTTCAATACTCAATCGTCAATCCTCAATCCTCAGTCCTCAATCCTCAATCCTCAATCCTCAATCTTCAATCCTCAATAATCAATCTCCAATCCCAGATCCTCTATACCCAATCTTGAATCCTTAATCCTCAATCTTCAATCCTCAATCCCCAGTCCTCAATCTTCAATCCTCAATGCTCAATCCTCAATCCTATATCCTCAGTCCTCAATCCTCAATCCTCAATCCTCAAACCTCAATCCTCAACCGTCAGTCCTCATCCTCCATCCTCAACCCTCAATCCTCAATCCTCAATCTTCAATCCCCAAAACACAATCTTCAATCCTCAATCCTCAATCCTCAATCCTCAATCCACGTTCCTCAATCCTCAGGCATCAATACTGACTCTTCAATACTCAATCCTCAATCCTCAATCCTCAATCCTCAATCCTCAATCCTCAACCCTCAATCCTCATTCCTCAAACCTCAATCCTCAACCCTCAGTCCTCATCCTCAATTCTCAATTCTCAATCCTCAATCCTCAATCGTCAATCTTGAATCCTCAATAATCAATCTCCAATCCTAGATCCTCAATCCCCAATCTTCAATCCTTGATCCTCAATCCTCAGTCATAAATCCTCAATCTTCATTACTCAATCGTCAATCCTCAATCCTCAATCCTCAATCCTCAATCTTCAATCCTCAATCCTCAATCCTCAATCATCAATCCTCAATCCTCAACCCTCAATCCACATTCCTCAAACCTCAATCCTCAACCCTCAGTCCTCATCCTCAATTCTCAATTCTCAATCCTCAATCCTCAATCCTCAACTCTCAATCTTCAATATTCAATCTTCAATCATCAATCCTCAATCCTCAATCCTCAATCATCAATCCTCAATCTTCAATACTCAATCCTCAATCCTCAATCCTCAATCCTCAATCCTCAATACTCAATCCTCAATCTTCAATCCTCAATCCTCAATCCTCAATCCTCAATACTCAATCTTCAATCCTCAATCCTCAATCCTCAATCCTCAATCCTCAATCCTCAATCCTCAATCACCAATCCTCAATCTTCAATACTCAATCCTCAATCCTCAATCCTCAATCCTCAATACTCAACCATCAATCCTCAATTCTCAATCCTCAATCCTCAATATTCAATCCTCAATACTCAATCTTCAATCCTCAATCCTGGATCCTCAATCCTCAATCCTCAATCCTCAGTCATAAATCCTCAATCTTTAATACTTAATCGTCAATCCTCAGTCCTCAATCCTCAATCATCAATCCTCGTTCCTCAAACCTCAATCCTCAACCCTCAGTCCATATCTTCAATTCTCAATTCTCAATCCTCAATTCTCAATCCTCAATACTCAATCCTCAATCTTCAATCCCCAATCATCCATCTCCGATCCTAGATCCTCAATCCCCAATCCACAATCCTTAATCCTCAATCTTCAATCCTCAATCGCCAGTCCTCAATCTTCAATCCTCTATGCTCAATCCTCAATCCTCAGCCTCAGTCCTCAATCCTCAATCCTCAATCCTCAAACCTCAATCCTCAACCGTCAGTCCTCGTCAGCAATCCTCAACCCTCAATCCTCGATCCTCAATATTCAATCATCAATAATCAATCTTCAATCCTCAATCATCAGTCCTCAATCCTCAATCCTCAATCCTCAATATTCAACTCTCAACCCTCAACCATCAATCCTCAATACTCAACCATCAATCCTCAATTCTCAGTTCTCAGTCATAAATCCTCAATCTTCAATACTCAATCGTCAATCCTCAGTCCTCAATCCACAATCCTCAATCCACAATCCTCAATATTCAGTCCTCAATACTCAATCTTCAATCCTCAATCCTCAATCCTCAATCCTCAATCCTCAATCCTCAGTCATAAATCCTCAATCTTCAATCCTCAATAATCAATCTCCAATCCTAGATCCTCAATCCCCAATCTTCAATCCTTAATCCTCAAACCTCAGTCATATATCCTCAATCTTCAATACTCAATCGTCAATCCTCAGTCCTCAATCCTCAATCCTCCATCCTCAATCCTCAATATTCAATCCTCAATACTCAATCTTCAATCATCAATCCTCAAACCTCAATCCTCAATCCTCAGTTCTCAGTCATAAATCCTCTATCTTCAATACTTAATCGTCAATCCTCAGTCCTCAATCCTCAATCCTCAATCCTCGTTCCTCAAACCTCAATCCTCAACCCTCAGTCCTCATCCGCAATTCTCAATCCTCAATCCTCAATCCTCAATCCTCAATCTTCAATCCCCAATAATCAATCTCCAATCCTCAATCCTTAATACTCAATCTCAATTCTCAATCGCCAGTCCTCAATCTTCAATCATCTATGCCCAATCCTCACTCCTCAGCCTCAGTCCTCAATCCTCAATCCTCAATCCTCAAATCTCAATCCTCAACCGTCAGTACTCGTCCTCAATCCTCAAACCTAAATCCTCAATCCTCAATATTCAATCATCAATACTCAATCTTTAATCCTCAATCCTCAATCCTCAATCCTCAATCCTCAATCCTCAATATTCAACACACAACCCTCAACCAACAATCCTCAATACTCAACCATCAATCCTCAATTCTCAATACTCAATAGAATATCCTGAATTCGCATGGTTCAATACTCAATCCACAATATTCAATAATCAAATCTCAATCTTCAATCATGAATACTCAATCTTCAATCCTCAATACTCAATCCTCAATCGTCAATCCTCAATCCCCAATCCTCAATCTTTAATGCTCAATCCTCAAACCTCAATCCTCAATCCTCAATCCTCAATCTTCAATCCTCAATCCTCAATCATCAATTCTCAATCCTCAGTCCTCAATCCTCAGGCCTCAAACATCAATATTCAACCCTCAGTCCTCGACCTCAATCCACAAACCTCAATCCTCAATCCTCAGACTTCAATAATCAATATTCAATCTTTAATCCCCAATCCTCAATCCTCAATCCTCAATCCTCAATCCTCAATCTTCAACCCTCAATCCTCAATCCTCAATCCTCAATCCTCAATCTTCAATCCTCAATAATCAATCTCCAATCCCAGATTATCAATCCTCAATCCTCAGTCCTCAATCCTCAATCCTCAATCCTCAATACTCAACCATCAATCCTCAATTCTCAATGCTCAATACAATATCCCGAATTCTCAGGATTCTATACCCAAACCTCAATCCTCAACCCTCAGCCCTCATTCTCAATCCTCAATCTTCAATCCTCAATCCTCAATATTCAATCCTCAGTACTCAACCTTCAATCCTCAATCCTCAATCCTCAATCCTCAATCCTCAATCCTCAGTCACAAATCCTCAATCTTCAATACACAATCGTCAATGCTCAGTCCTCAATCCTCAATCCTCAATCGACAATCCTCAATATTCAATCCTCAATCCTCAATCCTCAATACTCAATCCTCAATCTTCAATCCTCAATCCTCAATCCTCAATCCTCAATACTCAATCTTCAATCCTCAATCCTCAATCCTCAATCCTCAATCCTCAACCCTCAATCCTCAACCCTCAGTCCATATCTTCAATTCTCAATTCTCAATTCTCAATCCTCAATACTCAATCCTCAATCTTCAATCCCCAATCATCCATCTCCGATCCTAGATCCTCAATCCCCAATCCACAATCCTTAATCCTCAATCTTCAATCCTCAATCGCCAGTCCTCAATCTTCAATCCTCTATGCTCAATCCTCAATCCTCAGCCTCAGTCCTCAATCCTCAATCCTCAATCCTCAAACCTCAATCCTCAATCCTCAATCCTCAATCACCAATCCTCAATCTTCAATCCTCAATCCTCAATCCTCAATCCTCAATACTCAATCTTCAATCCTCAATCCTCAATCCTCAATCCTCAATCCTCAATCCTCAATCACCAATCCTCAATCTTCAATACTCAATCCTCAATCCTCAATCCTCAATCCTCAATACTCAACCATCAATCCTCAATTCTCAATCCTCAATCCTCAATATTCAATCCTCAATACTCAATCTTCAATCCTCAATCCTGGATCCTCAATCCTCAATCCTCAATCCTCAGTCATAAATCCTCAATCTTTAATACTTAATCGTCAATCCTCAGTCCTCAATCCTCAATCATCAATCCTCGTTCCTCAAACCTCAATCCTCAACCCTCAGTCCATATCTTCAATTCTCAATTCTCAATCCTCAATACTCAATCCTCAATCTTCAATCCCCAATCATCCATCTCCGATCCTAGATCCTCAATCCCCAATCCACAATCCTTAATCCTCAATCTTCAATCCTCAATCGCCAGTCCTCAATCTTCAATCCTCTATGCTCAATCCTCAATCCTCAGCCTCAGTCCTCAATCCTCAATCCTCAATCCTCAAACCTCAATCCTCAACCGTCAGTCCTCGTCAGCAATCCTCAACCCTCAATCCTCGATCCTCAATATTCAATCATCAATAATCAATCTTCAATCCTCAATCATCAGTCCTCAATCCTCAATCCTCAATCCTCAATATTCAACTCTCAACCCTCAACCATCAATCCTCAATACTCAACCATCAATCCTCAATTCTCAGTTCTCAGTCATAAATCCTCAATCTTCAATACTCAATCGTCAATCCTCAGTCCTCAATCCACAATCCTCAATCCACAATCCTCAATATTCAGTCCTCAATACTCAATCTTCAATCCTCAATCCTCAATCCTCAATCCTCAATCCTCAATCCTCAGTCATAAATCCTCAATCTTCAATCCTCAATAATCAATCTCCAATCCTAGATCCTCAATCCCCAATCTTCAATCCTTAATCCTCAAACCTCAGTCATATATCCTCAATCTTCAATACTCAATCGTCAATCCTCAGTCCTCAATCCTCAATCCTCAATCCTCAATCCTCAATATTCAATCCTCAATACTCAATCTTCAATCATCAATCCTCAAACCTCAATCCTCAATCCTCAGTTCTCAGTCATAAATCCTCTATCTTCAATACTTAATCGTCACTCCTCAGTCCTCAATCCTCAATCCTCAATCCTCGTTCCTCAAACCTCAATCCTCAACCCTCAGTCCTCATCCGCAATTCTCAATCCTCAATCCTCAATCCTCAATCCTCAATCTTCAATCCCCAATAATCAATCTCCAATCCTCAATCCTTAATACTCAATCTCAATTCTCAATCGCCAGTCCTCAATCTTCAATCATCTATGCCCAATCCTCACTCCTCAGCCTCAGTCCTCAATCCTCAATCCTCAATCCTCAAATCTCAATCCTCAACCGTCAGTCCTCGTCCTCAATCCTCAAACCTAAATCCTCAATCCTCAATATTCAATCATCAATACTCAATCTTTAATCCTCAATCCTCAATCCTCAATCCTCAATCCTCAATCCTCAATCCTCAATATTCAACACACAACCCTCAACCAACAATCCTCAATACTCAACCATCAATCCTCAATTCTCAATACTCAATAGAATATCCTGAATTCGCATGGTTCAATACTCAATCCACAATATTCAATAATCAAATCTCAATCTTCAATCATGAATACTCAATCTTCAATCCTCAATACTCAATCCTCAATCGTCAATCCTCAATCCCCAATCCTCAATCTTTAATGCTCAATCCTCAAACCTCAATCCTCAATCCTCAATCCTCAATCTTCAATCCTCAATCCTCAATCATCAATTCTCAATCCTCAGTCCTCAATCCTCAGGCCTCAAACATCAATATTCAACCCTCAGTCCTCGACTTCAATCCACAAACCTCAATCCTCAATCCTCAGACTTCAATAATCAATATTCAATCTTTAATCCCCAATCCTCAATCCTCAATCCTCAATCCTCAATCCTCAATCTTCAACCCTCAATCCTCAATCCTCAATCCTCAATCCTCAATCTTCAATCCTCAATAATCAATCTCCAATCCCAGATTATCAATCCTCAATCCTCAGTCCTCAATCCTCAATCCTCAATCCTCAATACTCAACCATCAATCCTCAATTCTCAATGCTCAATACAATATCCCGAATTCTCAGGATTCTATACCCAAACCTCAATCCTCAACCCTCAGCCCTCATTCTCAATCCTCAATCTTCAATCCTCAATCCTCAATATTCAATCCTCAGTACTCAACCTTCAATCCTCAATCCTCAATCCTCAATCCTCAATCCTCAATCCTCAGTCACAAATCCTCAATCTTCAATACACAATCGTCAATGCTCAGTCCTCAATCCTCAATCCTCAATCGACAATCCTCAATATTCAATCCTCAATCCTCAATCCTCAATACTCAATCCTCAATCTTCAATCCTCAATCCTCAATCCTCAATCCTCAATACTCAATCTTCAATCCTCAATCCTCAATCCTCAATCCTCAATCCTCAACCCTCAATCCTCAACCCTCAGTCCATATCTTCAATTCTCAATTCTCAATCCTCAATACTCAATCCTCAATCTTCAATCCCCAATCATCCATCTCCGATCCTAGATCCTCAATCCCCAATCCACAATCCTTAATCCTCAATCTTCAATCCTCAATCGCCAGTCCTCAATCTTCAATCCTCTATGCTCAATCCTCAATCCTCAGCCTCAGTCCTCAATCCTCAATCCTCAATCCTGAAACCTCAATCCTCAATCCTCAATCCTCAATCACCAATCCTCAATCTTCAATCCTCAATCCTCAATCCTCAATCCTCAATACTCAATCTTCAATCCTCAATCCTCAATCCTCAATCCTCAATCCTCAATCCTCAATCACCAATCCTCAATCTTCAATACTCAATCCTCAATCCTCAATCCTCAATCCTCAATACTCAACCATCAATCCTCAATTCTCAATCCTCAATCCTCAATATTCAATCCTCAATACTCAATCTTCAATCCTCAATCCTGGATCCTCAATCCTCAATCCTCAATCCTCAGTCATAAATCCTCAATCTTTAATACTTAATCGTCAATCCTCAGTCCTCAATCCTCAATCATCAATCCTCGTTCCTCAAACCTCAATCCTCAACCCTCAGTCCATATCTTCAATTCTCAATTCTCAATCCTCAATACTCAATCCTCAATCTTCAATCCCCAATCATCCATCTCCGATCCTAGATCCTCAATCCCCAATCCACAATCCTTAATCCTCAATCTTCAATCCTCAATCGCCAGTCCTCAATCTTCAATCCTCTATGCTCAATCCTCAATCCTCAGCCTCAGTCCTCAATCCTCAATCCTCAATCCTCAAACCTCAATCCTCAACCGTCAGTCCTCGTCAGCAATCCTCAACCCTCAATCCTCGATCCTCAATATTCAATCATCAATAATCAATCTTCAATCCTCAATCATCAGTCCTCAATCCTCAATCCTCAATCCTCAATATTCAACTCTCAACCCTCAACCATCAATCCTCAATACTCAACCATCAATCCTCAATTCTCAGTTCTCAGTCATAAATCCTCAATCTTCAATACTCAATCGTCAATCCTCAGTCCTCAATCCACAATCCTCAATCCACAATCCTCAATATTCAGTCCTCAATA
This sequence comes from Calliopsis andreniformis, assembly GCF_051401765.1. Lineage (NCBI taxonomy): Eukaryota > Metazoa > Arthropoda > Insecta > Hymenoptera > Andrenidae > Calliopsis > Calliopsis andreniformis. The sequence continues at coordinate 397,913 of NW_027480495.1, forward strand.
CTCAATCTTCAATCCTCAATCCTCAATCCTCAATCCTCAATCCTCAATCCTCAGTCATAAATCCTCAATCTTCAATCCTCAATAATCAATCTCCAATCCTAGATCCTCAATCCCCAATCTTCAATCCTTAATCCTCAAACCTCAGTCATATATCCTCAATCTTCAATACTCAATCGTCAATCCTCAGTCCTCAATCCTCAATCCTCAATCCTCAATCCTCAATATTCAATCCTCAATACTCAATCTTCAATCATCAATCCTCAAACCTCAATCCTCAATCCTCAGTTCTCAGTCATAAATCCTCTATCTTCAATACTTAATCGTCAATCCTCAGTCCTCAATCCTCAATCCTCAATCCTCGTTCCTCAAACCTCAATCCTCAACCCTCAGTCCTCATCCGCAATTCTCAATCCTCAATCCTCAATCCTCAATCCTCAATCTTCAATCCCCAATAATCAATCTCCAATCCTCAATCCTTAATACTCAATCTCAATTCTCAATCGCCAGTCCTCAATCTTCAATCATCTATGCCCAATCCTCACTCCTCAGCCTCAGTCCTCAATCCTCAATCCTCAATCCTCAAATCTCAATCCTCAACCGTCAGTCCTCGTCCTCAATCCTCAAACCTAAATCCTCAATCCTCAATATTCAATCATCAATACTCAATCTTTAATCCTCAATCCTCAATCCTCAATCCTCAATCCTCAATCCTCAATATTCAACACACAACCCTCAACCAACAATCCTCAATACTCAACCATCAATCCTCAATTCTCAATACTCAATAGAATATCCTGAATTCGCATGGTTCAATACTCAATCCACAATATTCAATAATCAAATCTCAATCTTCAATCATGAATACTCAATCTTCAATCCTCAATACTCTATCCTCAATCGTCAATCCTCAATCCCCAATCCTCAATCTTCAATGCTCAATCCTCAAACCTCAATCCTCAATCCTCAATCCTCAATCTTCAATCCTCAATCCTCAATCATCAATTCTCAATCCTCAGTCCTCAATCCTCAGGCCTCAAACATCAATATTCAACCCTCAGTCCTCGACCTCAATCCACAAACCTCAATCCTCAATCCTCAGACTTCAATAATCAATATTCAATCTTTAATCCCCAATCCTCAATCCTCAATCCTCAATCCTCAATCCTCAATCTTCAACCCTCAATCCTCAATCCTCAATCCTCAATCCTCAGTCACAAATCCTCAATCTTCAATACACAATCGTCAATGTTCAGTCCTCAATCCTCAATCCTCAATCGACAATCCTCAATATTCAATCCTCAATCCTCAATCCTCAATACTCAATCCTCAATCTTCAATCCTCAATCCTCAATCCTCAATCCTCAATACTCAATCTTCAATCCCCAATCCTCAATCCTCAATCCTCAATCCTCAACCCTCAATCCTCAACCCTCAGTCCATATCTTCAATTCTCAATTCTCAATCCTCAATACTCAATCCTCAATCTTCAATCCCCAATCATCCATCTCCGATCCTAGATCCTCAATCCCCAATCCACAATCCTTAATCCTCAATCTTCAATCCTCAATCGCCAGTCCTCAATCTTCAATCCTCTATGCTCAATCCTCAATCCTCAGCCTCAGTCGTCAATCCTCAATCCTCAATCCTCAAACCTCAATCCTCAACCGTCAGTCCTCGTCAGCAATCCTCAACCCTCAATCCTCGATCCTCAATATTCAATCATCAATAATCAATCTTCAATCCTCAATCATCAGTCCTCAATCCTCAATCCTCAATCCTCAATATTCAACTCTCAACCCTCAACCATCAATCCTCAATACTCAACCATCAATCCTCAATTCTCAATACTCAATAGAACATCCTGAATTCTCATGGTTCAATACTCAATTCATAATATTCAATAATCAAATCTCAAACCTCAAGCATCAATTCTCAACACTCAATCCTCATTCCTCAAACCTCAATCCTAAACCCTCAGTCCTCATTCTCAATTCTCAATTCTCAATCCTCACTCCTCAATCCTCAATCTTCAATACTCAATCGTCAATCCTTAGTGCTCAATCCTCAATCCTCAATCCTCGTACCTCAAACTTCAATCCTCAACCCTCACTCCTCACCCTCAATTCTCAATTCTCAATTCTCAATCCTCAATACTCAATCTTCAACCCTCAATAATCAATCTCCAATCCTACATCCTCAATCCCCAATCCTCAATCCTTAATCCTCAATCTTCAATCCTCAATCTTCAAACCTCAATCCTCAATCCTCAATCCTCAATCCTCAATCCCCAATCCTCAATACTCAATCTTCAATCCTCAATCCTCAATCCTCAATCCTCAATCCTCAATCCTCAATCATCAATCCTCAGTCTTCAATACTCAATCCTCAATCCTCAATCCTCAATCCTCAATACTCAACCATCAATCCTCAATTCTCAATCCTCAATCCTCAATATTCAATCCTCAATACTCAATCTTCAATACTCAATCCTGGATCCTCAATCCTCAATCCTCAGTTCTCAGTCATAAATCCTCTATCTTCAATACTTAATCGTCAATCCTCAATCCTCAATCCTCAATCATCAATCCTCAGTCTTCAATACTCAATCCTCAATCCTCAATCCTCAATCCTCAATACTCAACCATCAATCCTCAATTCTCAATCCTCAATCCTCAATATTCAATCCTCAATACTCAATCTTCAATACTCAATCCTGGATCCTCAATCCTCAATCCTCAGTTCTCAGTCATAAATCCTCTATCTTCAATACTTAATCGTCAATCCTCAGTCCTCAATCCTCAATCATCAATCCTCGTTCCTCAAACCTCAATCCTCAACCCTCAGTCCATATCTTCAATTCTCAATTCTCAATCCTCAATCCTCAATCCTCAATCTTCAATCCCCAATCATCCATCTCCGATCCTAGATCCTCAATCCCCAATCCACAATCCTTAACCCTCAATCTTCAATCCTCAATCGCCAGTCCTCAATCTTCAATCCTCTATGCTCAATCCTCAATCCTCAGCCTCAGTCCTCAATCCTCAATCCTCAATCCTCAAACCTCAATCCTCAACCGTCAGTCCTCGTCAGCAATCCTCAACCCTCAATCCTCGATCCTCTATATTCAATCATCAATAATCAATCTTCAATCCTCAATCATCAGTCCTCAATCCTCAATCCTCAATCCTCAATATTCAACTCTCAACCCTCAACCATCAATCCTCAATACTCAACCATCAATCCTCAATTCTCAATACTCAATAGAACATCCTGAATTCTCATGGTTCAATACTCAATTCATAATATTCAATAATCAAATCTCAAACCTCAAGCATCAATTCTCAACACTCAAACCTCATTCCTCAAACCTCAATCCTAAACCCTCAGTCCTCATCCTCAATTCTCAATTCTCAATCCTCAATCCTCAATCCTCAATCTTCAATCCTCAATAATCAATCTCCAATTCTAGATCTTCAATCCCCAATCTTCAATCCTTAATCCTCAATCCTCAGTCATAAATCCTCAATCTTCAATACTCAATCGTCAATCCTCAGTCCTCAATCCTCAATCCTCAATCCTCAATCCTCAATATTCATTCCTCAATACTCAATCTTCAACCCTCAATCCTCAATCCTCAATCCTCAATCCTCAATCCTCAGTCATAAATCCTCAATCTTCAATCCTCAATAATCAATCTCCAATCCTAGATCCTCAATCCCCAATCTTCAATCCTTAATCCTCAACCCTCAGTCATATATCCTCAATCTTCAATACTCAATCGTCAATCCTCAGTCCTCAATCCTCAATCCTCAATCCTCAATATTCAATCCTCAATACTCAATCTTCAATCATCAATCCTCAAACCTCAATCCTCAATCCTCAGTTCTCAGTCATAAATCCTCTATCTTCAATACTTGATCGTCAATCCTCAGTCCTCAATCCTCAATCCTCAATCCTCGTTCCTCAAACCTCAATCCTCAACCCTCAGTCCTCATCCGCAATTCTCAATCCTCAATCTTCAATCCTCAATAATCAATCTCCAATCCTAGATCTTCAATCCCCAATCTTCAATCCTTAATCCTCAATCCTCAGTCATAAATCCTCAATCTTCAATACTCAATCGTCAATCCTCAGTCCTCAATCCTCAATCCTCAATCCTCAATCCTCAATATTCATTCCTCAATACTCAATCTTCAATCCTCAATCCTCAATCCTCAATCCTCAATCCTCAATCCTCAGTCATAAATCCTCAATCTTCAATCCTCAATAATCAATCTCCAATCCTAGATCCTCAATCCCCAATCTTCAATCCTTAATCCTCAATCCTCAGTCATATATCCTCAATCTTCAATACTCAATCGTCAATCCTCAGTCCTCAATCCTCAATCCTCAATCCTCAATCCTCAATCCTCAATATTCAATCCTCAATACTCAATCTTCAATCATCAATCCTCAAACCTCAATCCTCAATCCTCAGTTCTCAGTCATAAATCCTCTATCTTCAATACTTGATCGTCAATCCTCAGTCCTCAATCCTCAAATCTCAATCCTCAACCGTCAGTCCTCGTCCTCAATCCTCAAACCTAAATCCTCAATCCTCAATATTCAATCATGAATACTCAATCTTCAATCCTCAATCCTCAATCCTCAATCCTCAATCCTCAATCCTCAATATTCAACACACAACCCTCAACCAACAATCCTCAATACTCAACCATCAATCCTCAATTCTCAATACTCAATAGAATATCCTGAATTCGCATGGTTCAATACTCAATCCACAATATTCAATAACCAAATCTCAATCTTCAATCATGAATACTCAATCTTCAATCCTCAATACTCAATCCTCAATCGTCAATCCTCAATCCCCAATCCTCAGTCATAAATCCTCAATCTTCAATCCTCAATAATCAATCTCCAATCCTAGATCCTCAATCCCCAATCTTCAATCCTTAATCCTCAATCCTCAGTCATATATCCTCAATCTTCAATACTAAATCGTCAATCCTCAATCCTCAATCTTCAACCCTCAATCCTCAATCCTCAATCCTCAATCCTCAATCTTCAATCCTCAACGATCAATCTCCAATCCTAGATCCTCAATCCCCAATCTTCAATCCTTAATCCTCAATCTTCAATCCTCAATCCCCAGTCCTCAATCTCCAATCCTCAATGCTCAATCCTCAATCCTCAATCCTCAGTCCTCAATCCTCAATCCTCAATCCTCAATCCCCAATCGTCAATCTTCAATCCTCAATAATCAACCTCCAATCCAAGATCCTCAATCCCCAATCTTCAATCCTTAATCCTAAAACTTCAGTCCTCAATCCCCAGTCATCAAGCTTCAATCCTCAATGCTCAATCCTCAATCCTCAATCCTCAGTACTCAATCCTCAATCCTCAATCCTCAAACCTCAATCCTCAACCGTCAGTCCTCATCCTCCATCCCCAATCCTCAATCCTCAATCCTCAATCTTTAATCCCCAATACTCAATCTTAAATCCTCAATCCTCAATCCTGAATCCTCAATCCTCAATCCCCCATCCTCAATCTTCAATGCTCAATCCTCAATCCTCAATCCTCAATACTCATTCCTCAATCTTCAATCCTCAATACTCAATCTTCAATCCTCAATTCTCAATCCTCAATCCACAACCCTCAATCCTCAATCCTGAATCCTCAATCTTCAATCCTCAATACCCAATCCTCAATGCTCAATCCTCAATTCACAATCATCAATTCTCAATCCTCAATCCTCAATCCTCAGGCCTCAAACATCAATATTCAACCCTCAGTCCTCGTCCTCAATCCACAACACTCAATCCTCAATCCTCAATCTTCAATCATCAATATTCAATCTTTAATCCTCAATCCTCAATCCTCAATCCTCAATCCTCAATCCTCAATCTTCAACCCTCAATCCTCAATCCTCAATCCTCAATCCTCAATCTTCAATCCTCAACAATCAATCTCCAATCCTAGATCCTCAATCCCCAATCTTCAATCCTTAATCCTCAATCTTCAATCCTCAATCCCCAGTCCTCAGCATCTAATCCTCAATGCTCAATCCTCAATCCTCAATCCTCAGTCCTCAATCCTCAATCCTCAGTCCTCAGGCATCAATACTCAATCTTCAATACTCAATCCTCAATAGTCAATCCTCAATCCTCAATCCTCAACCCTCAATCCTCATTCCTCAAACCTCAATCCTCAACTCTCAGTCCTCATTCTCAATTCTCAATTCTCAATCCTCAATCCTCAATCGTCAATCTTCAATCCACAATAATCAATCTCCAATCCAAGATCATCAATCCGCAATCTTCAATCCTTAATCCTCAATCTTCAGTCCTCAATCCCCAGTCATCAATCTTCAATCGTCAATGCTCAATCCTTAATCCTCAACCGTCAGTCCTCGTCCTCAATCCTCAACCCTCAATCCCCAATCGTCAATCTTCAATCATCAATACTCAATCTTCAATCCTCAATACTCAATCCTCAATCGTCAATCCTCAATCCCCAATCCTCAATCTTCAATGCTCAATCCTCAATCCTCAATTCTCAATCCTCAATCCGCAATCTTCAATCCTCAATACTCAATATTCAATCCCCAATCCTCAATCGTCAATCCTCAATACTCAATCCTCAGTTCTGAATCCTCATTCTTCAATCCTCAATACCCAATCCTCAATCTTCAATCCTCAATCCTCAATCATCAATTCTCAATCCTCAATCCACAATCCTCAGGCCTCAAACATCATTATTCAACCCTCAGTCCTCGTCCTCAATCCACAACCCTCAATCCTCAGTCCTCAACCTTCAATCATCAATATTCAATCTTTAATCCTCAATCCTCAATCCTCAATCCTCAATCCTCAATCCTCAATCCTCAATCTTCAACCCTCAATCCTCAATCCTCAATACTCAATCTTCAATCTTCAATCCTCAATAATCAATCTTCAAACCCCAATCCTCATTTCTCAATCCTCAATCCTCAATGTTCAATCCTCAATACTCAATCTTCAATCCTCAATCCTCAATCCTCAATCCTCAATCCTCATTCTTCAATCCTCAATACCTAATCCTCAATCTTCAATCCACTATCCTCAATTCGCAATCCTCAATCCTCAATCCTCAGACCTCAAGTATCAATAGTCAGTCCTCAGTCCTCGTCCTCAATACACAACACTCAGTCATCAATCCTCAATCTTCATTCATCAATATTCTACCTTCAATCCTCAGTCCACAATCCTCAATGTTCAATCCTCAATACCCAATCCTCAATCTTCAATCCTCAATCCTCAGTCCTCAATCCTCAATCCTCAATCCTCAATCCTCAACCCTCAGTCCTCAAATCTCAATCCTGAATCCTCAATCCTGAATCCTCAATCTTCAGCCCTCAGTCCTCAACAATCAGTTGTCGATCCTCAATCCTCCAAAGAATATCATCAATTCACAGTGCTCAATACTCAATACTCAATCTGCAATCTTCAAGTCTCTATCCACAAACATCAATTCTCATCACTCAACCCCCAACACTCAGTCCCCAATCCTCAATATTCAATCCTCAATCCTCAATCCTCAATCCCCAATCCTCATCCTTCAATCCTCAATACTCAATCTTCAATCCTCAATCCTCAATCGTCAATCCTCAATACTCAATCCTCAGTTCTGAATCCTCATTCTTCAATCCTCAATACCCAATCCTCAATCTTCAATCCTCAATCCTCAATCATCAATTCTCAATCCTCAATCCACAATCCTCAGGCCTCAAACATCATTATTCAACCCTCAGTCCTCGTCCTCAATCCACAACCCTCAATCCTCAGTCCTCAACCTTCAATCATCAATATTCAATCTTTAATCCTCAATCCTCAATCCTCAATCCTCAATCCTCAATCCTCAATCCTCAATCTTCAACCCTCAATCCTCAATCCTCAATACTCAATCTTCAATCTTCAATCCTCAATAATCAATCTTCAAACCCCAATCCTCATTTCTCAATCCTCAATCCTCAATGTTCAATCCTCAATACTCAATCTTCAATCCTCAATCCTCAATCCTCAATCCTCAATCCCCAATCCTCAATCCTTAATTCTCAATCTTCAATCCTCAATCGCCAGTCCTCAATCATCAATCCTCAATGTTCAATCCTCAATCCTCAAGTCTCAGTCCTCAATCCTCAATCCTCAATCCTCAATCCTCAAACCTCAATCCTCAACCGTCAGTCCTCGTCCTCAATCCTCAACCCTCAATCCTCAATCCGTAGTCTTCAATCATCAATTCTCAATGCCCAATAGAATATCCTGAATTCTCAGGATTCTATACTCAAACCTCAAACCTCAACCATCAGCCCTCATTCTCAATCCTCAATCCTCAATCCTCAATCCTCAATATTTAATCCTCAATACTCAATCTTCAATACTCAATCCTCAATCCTCAATCCTCATCCTCAATCCTCAGTCATAAATCCTCAATCTTCAATACTCAATCGTCAATCCTCAGTCCTCAATCCTCAATCCTCAATCCTCGTTCCTCAAACCTCAATCCTCAACCCTCAGTCCTCATCCTCAATTCTCAATTCTCAATCCTCAATCTTCAATCCTCCATCTTCAATCACCAATAATCAATCTCCAATCCTAGATCCTCAATCCCCAATCCTCAATCCTTTATCCTCAGTCTTCAATCCTCAATCGCCAGTCCTCAGTCTTCAATACTCAATACTCAATCCTCAATCCTCAATCCTCTATACTCAGCCATCAATCCTCAATTCTCAATGCTCAATAGAATATTCTGAATTCGCATGGTTCAATACCCTATCCACAATATTCAATAATCAAATCTCAATCCTCAATCTTCAATCCTCAATACTCAATTTCAATCCTCAATTCTCAGTCCTCAATCCTCAGTCCTCAGTCCTCAGTCGTCAAACCTCAATCCCCGCACCTCAGCCCTCATCCTCAATCCTCAGTCCTCAATCCTCAATCCTCAATCTTCAATCCTCAATCCTCAATCATCAATTCTCAATCCTCAGTCCTCAATCCTCAGGCCTCAAACATCAATATTCAACCCTCAGTCCTCGACCTCAATCCACAAACCTCAATCCTCAATCCTCAGACTTCAATAATCAATATTCAATCTTTAATCCCCAATCCTCAATCCTCAATCCTCAATCCTCAATCCTCAATCTTCAACCCTCAATCCTCAATCCTCAATCCTCAATCCTCAGTCACAAATCCTCAATCTTCAATACACAATCGTCAATGTTCAGTCCTGAATCCTCAATCCTCAATCGACAATCCTCAATATTCAATCCTCAATCCTCAATCCTCAATACTCAATCCTCAATCTTCAATCCTCAATCCTCAATCCTCAATCCTCAATACTCAATCTTCAATCCCCAATCCTCAATCCTCAATCCTCAATCCTCAACCCTCAATCCTCAACCCTCAGTCCATATCTTCAATTCTCAATTCTCAATCCTCAATACTCAATCCTCAATCTTCAATCCCCAATCATCCATCTCCGATCCTAGATCCTCAATCCCCAATCCACAATCCTTAATCCTCAATCTTCAATCCTCAATCGCCAGTCCTCAATCTTCAATCCTCTATGCTCAATCCTCAATCCTCAGCCTCAGTCGTCAATCCTCAATCCTCAATCCTCAAACCTCAATCCTCAACCGTCAGTCCTCGTCAGCAATCCTCAACCCTCAATCCTCGATCCTCAATATTCAATCATCAATAATCAATCTTCAATCCTCAATCATCAGTCCTCAATCCTCAATCCTCAATCCTCAATATTCAACTCTCAACCCTCAACCATCAATCCTCAATACTCAACCATCAATCCTCAATTCTCAATACTCAATAGAACATCCTGAATTCTCATGGTTCAATACTCAATTCATAATATTCAATAATCAAATCTCAAACCTCAAGCATCAATTCTCAACACTCAATCCTCATTCCTCAAACCTCAATCCTAAACCCTCAGTCCTCATTCTCAATTCTCAATTCTCAATCCTCACTCCTCAATCCTCAATCTTCAATACTCAATCGTCAATCCTTAGTGCTCAATCCTCAATCCTCAATCCTCGTACCTCAAACTTCAATCCTCAACCCTCACTCCTCACCCTCAATTCTCAATTCTCAATTCTCAATCCTCAATACTCAATCTTCAACCCTCAATAATCAATCTCCAATCCTACATCCTCAATCCCCAATCCTCAATCCTTAATCCTCAATCTTCAATCCTCAATCTTCAAACCTCAATCCTCAATCCTCAATCCTCAATCCTCAATCCCCAATCCTCAATACTCAATCTTCAATCCTCAATCCTCAATCCTCAATCCTCAATCCTCAATCCTCAATCATCAATCCTCAGTCTTCAATACTCAATCCTCAATCCTCAATCCTCAATCCTCAATACTCAACCATCAATCCTCAATTCTCAATCCTCAATCCTCAATATTCAATCCTCAATACTCAATCTTCAATACTCAATCCTGGATCCTCAATCCTCAATCCTCAGTTCTCAGTCATAAATCCTCTATCTTCAATACTTAATCGTCAATCCTCAATCCTCAATCCTCAATCATCAATCCTCAGTCTTCAATACTCAATCCTCAATCCTCAATCCTCAATCCTCAATACTCAACCATCAATCCTCAATTCTCAATCCTCAATCCTCAATATTCAATCCTCAATACTCAATCTTCAATACTCAATCCTGGATCCTCAATCCTCAATCCTCAGTTCTCAGTCATAAATCCTCTATCTTCAATACTTAATCGTCAATCCTCAGTCCTCAATCCTCAATCATCAATCCTCGTTCCTCAAACCTCAATCCTCAACCCTCAGTCCATATCTTCAATTCTCAATTCTCAATCCTCAATCCTCAATCCTCAATCTTCAATCCCCAATCATCCATCTCCGATCCTAGATCCTCAATCCCCAATCCACAATCCTTAACCCTCAATCTTCAATCCTCAATCGCCAGTCCTCAATCTTCAATCCTCTATGCTCAATCCTCAATCCTCAGCCTCAGTCCTCAATCCTCAATCCTCAATCCTCAAACCTCAATCCTCAACCGTCAGTCCTCGTCAGCAATCCTCAACCCTCAATCCTCGATCCTCTATATTCAATCATCAATAATCAATCTTCAATCCTCAATCATCAGTCCTCAATCCTCAATCCTCAATCCTCAATATTCAACTCTCAACCCTCAACCATCAATCCTCAATACTCAACCATCAATCCTCAATTCTCAATACTCAATAGAACATCCTGAATTCTCATGGTTCAATACTCAATTCATAATATTCAATAATCAAATCTCAAACCTCAAGCATCAATTCTCAACACTCAAACCTCATTCCTCAAACCTCAATCCTAAACCCTCAGTCCTCATCCTCAATTCTCAATTCTCAATCCTCAATCCTCAATCCTCAATCTTCAATCCTCAATAATCAATCTCCAATTCTAGATCTTCAATCCCCAATCTTCAATCCTTAATCCTCAATCCTCAGTCATAAATCCTCAATCTTCAATACTCAATCGTCAATCCTCAGTCCTCAATCCTCAATCCTCAATCCTCAATCCTCAATATTCATTCCTCAATACTCAATCTTCAACCCTCAATCCTCAATCCTCAATCCTCAATCCTCAATCCTCAGTCATAAATCCTCAATCTTCAATCCTCAATAATCAATCTCCAATCCTAGATCCTCAATCCCCAATCTTCAATCCTTAATCCTCAACCCTCAGTCATATATCCTCAATCTTCAATACTCAATCGTCAATCCTCAGTCCTCAATCCTCAATCCTCAATCCTCAATATTCAATCCTCAATACTCAATCTTCAATCATCAATCCTCAAACCTCAATCCTCAATCCTCAGTTCTCAGTCATAAATCCTCTATCTTCAATACTTGATCGTCAATCCTCAGTCCTCAATCCTCAATCCTCAATCCTCGTTCCTCAAACCTCAATCCTCAACCCTCAGTCCTCATCCGCAATTCTCAATCCTCAATCTTCAATCCTCAATAATCAATCTCCAATCCTAGATCTTCAATCCCCAATCTTCAATCCTTAATCCTCAATCCTCAGTCATAAATCCTCAATCTTCAATACTCAATCGTCAATCCTCAGTCCTCAATCCTCAATCCTCAATCCTCAATCCTCAATATTCATTCCTCAATACTCAATCTTCAATCCTCAATCCTCAATCCTCAATCCTCAATCCTCAATCCGCAGTCATAAATCCTCAATCTTCAATCCTCAATAATCAATCTCCAATCCTAGATCCTCAATCCCCAATCTTCAATCCTTAATCCTCAATCCTCAGTCATATATCCTCAATCTTCAATACTCAATCGTCAATCCTCAGTCCTCAATCCTCAATCCTCAATCCTCAATCCTCAATCCTCAATATTCAATCCTCAATACTCAATCTTCAATCATCAATCCTCAAACCTCAATCCTCAATCCTCAGTTCTCAGTCATAAATCCTCTATCTTCAATACTTGATCGTCAATCCTCAGTCCTCAATCCTCAAATCTCAATCCTCAACCGTCAGTCCTCGTCCTCAATCCTCAAACCTAAATCCTCAATCCTCAATATTCAATCATGAATACTCAATCTTCAATCCTCAATCCTCAATCCTCAATCCTCAATCCTCAATCCTCAATATTCAACACACAACCCTCAACCAACAATCCTCAATACTCAACCATCAATCCTCAATTCTCAATACTCAATAGAATATCCTGAATTCGCATGGTTCAATACTCAATCCACAATATTCAATAACCAAATCTCAATCTTCAATCATGAATACTCAATCTTCAATCCTCAATACTCAATCCTCAATCGTCAATCCTCAATCCCCAATCCTCAGTCATAAATCCTCAATCTTCAATCCTCAATAATCAATCTCCAATCCTAGATCCTCAATCCCCAATCTTCAATCCTTAATCCTCAATCCTCAGTCATATATCCTCAATCTTCAATACTAAATCGTCAATCCTCAATCCTCAATCTTCAACCCTCAATCCTCAATCCTCAATCCTCAATCCTCAATCTTCAATCCTCAACGATCAATCTCCAATCCTAGATCCTCAATCCCCAATCTTCAATCCTTAATCCTCAATCTTCAATCCTCAATCCCCAGTCCTCAATCTCCAATCCTCAATGCTCAATCCTCAATCCTCAATCCTCAGTCCTCAATCCTCAATCCTCAATCCTCAATCCCCAATCGTCAATCTTCAATCCTCAATAATCAACCTCCAATCCAAGATCCTCAATCCCCAATCTTCAATCCTTAATCCTAAAACTTCAGTCCTCAATCCCCAGTCATCAAGCTTCAATCCTCAATGCTCAATCCTCAATCCTCAATCCTCAGTACTCAATCCTCAATCCTCAATCCTCAAACCTCAATCCTCAACCGTCAGTCCTCATCCTCCATCCCCAATCCTCAATCCTCAATCCTCAATCCGCAATCTTCAATCCTCAATACTCAATATTCAATCCCCAATCCTCAATCGTCAATCCTCAATACTCAATCCTCAGTTCTGAATCCTCATTCTTCAATCCTCAATACCCAATCCTCAATCTTCAATCCTCAATCCTCAATCATCAATTCTCAATCCTCAATCCACAATCCTCAGGCCTCAAACATCATTATTCAACCCTCAGTCCTCGTCCTCAATCCACAACCCTCAATCCTCAGTCCTCAACCTTCAATCATCAATATTCAATCTTTAATCCTCAATCCTCAATCCTCAATCCTCAATCCTCAATCCTCAATCCTCAATCTTCAACCCTCAATCCTCAATCCTCAATACTCAATCTTCAATCTTCAATCCTCAATAATCAATCTTCAAACCCCAATCCTCATTTCTCAATCCTCAATCCTCAATGTTCAATCCTCAATACTCAATCTTCAATCCTCAATCCTCAATCCTCAATCCTCAATCCTCATTCTTCAATCCTCAATACCTAATCCTCAATCTTCAATCCACTATCCTCAATTCGCAATCCTCAATCCTCAATCCTCAGACCTCAAGTATCAATAGTCAGTCCTCAGTCCTCGTCCTCAATACACAACACTCAGTCATCAATCCTCAATCTTCATTCATCAATATTCTACCTTCAATACTCAGTCCACAATCCTCAATGTTCAATCCTCAATACCCAATCCTCAATCTTCAATCCTCAATCCTCAGTCCTCAATCCTCAATCCTCAATCCTCAATCCTCAACCCTCAGTCCTCAAATCTCAATCCTGAATCCTCAATCCTGAATCCTCAATCTTCAGCCCTCAGTCCTCAACAATCAGTTGTCGATCCTCAATCCTCCAAAGAATATCATCAATTCACAGTGCTCAATACTCAATACTCAATCTGCAATCTTCAAGTCTCTATCCACAAACATCAATTCTCATCACTCAACCCCCAACACTCAGTCCCCAATCCTCAATATTCAATCCTCAATCCTCAATCCTCAATCCCCAATCCTCATCCTTCAATCCTCAATACTCAATCTTCAATCCTCAATCCTCAATCGTCAATCCTCAATACTCAATCCTCAGTTCTGAATCCTCATTCTTCAATCCTCAATACCCAATCCTCAATCTTCAATCCTCAATCCTCAATCATCAATTCTCAATCCTCAATCCACAATCCTCAGGCCTCAAACATCATTATTCAACCCTCAGTCCTCGTCCTCAATCCACAACCCTCAATCCTCAGTCCTCAACCTTCAATCATCAATATTCAATCTTTAATCCTCAATCCTCAATCCTCAATCCTCAATCCTCAATCCTCAATCCTCAATCTTCAACCCTCAATCCTCAATCCTCAATACTCAATCTTCAATCTTCAATCCTCAATAATCAATCTTCAAACCCCAATCCTCATTTCTCAATCCTCAATCCTCAATGTTCAATCCTCAATACTCAATCTTCAATCCTCAATCCTCAATCCTCAATCCTCAATCCCCAATCCTCAATCCTTAATTCTCAATCTTCAATCCTCAATCGCCAGTCCTCAATCATCAATCCTCAATGTTCAATCCTCAATCCTCAAGTCTCAGTCCTCAATCCTCAATCCTCAATCCTCAATCCTCAAACCTCAATCCTCAACCGTCAGTCCTCGTCCTCAATCCTCAACCCTCAATCCTCAATCCGTAGTCTTCAATCATCAATTCTCAATGCCCAATAGAATATCCTGAATTCTCAGGATTCTATACTCAAACCTCAAACCTCAACCATCAGCCCTCATTCTCAATCCTCAATCCTCAATCCTCAATCCTCAATATTTAATCCTCAATACTCAATCTTCAATACTCAATCCTCAATCCTCAATCCTCATCCTCAATCCTCAGTCATAAATCCTCAATCTTCAATACTCAATCGTCAATCCTCAGTCCTCAATCCTCAATCCTCAATCCTCGTTCCTCAAACCTCAATCCTCAACCCTCAGTCCTCATCCTCAATTCTCAATTCTCAATCCTCAATCTTCAATCCTCCATCTTCAATCACCAATAATCAATCTCCAATCCTAGATCCTCAATCCCCAATCCTCAATCCTTTATCCTCAGTCTTCAATCCTCAATCGCCAGTCCTCAGTCTTCAATACTCAATACTCAATCCTCAATCCTCAATCCTCTATACTCAGCCATCAATCCTCAATTCTCAATGCTCAATAGAATATTCTGAATTCGCATGGTTCAATACCCTATCCACAATATTCAATAATCAAATCTCAATCCTCAATCTTCAATCCTCAATACTCAATTTCAATCCTCAATTCTCAGTCCTCAATCCTCAGTCCTCAGTCCTCAGTCGTCAAACCTCAATCCCCGCACCTCAGCCCTCATCCTCAATCCTCAGTCCTCAATCCTCAGTCCTCTGTCCTCAAACCTCAATCCTCAACCCTCAGACATCATCCTCAATCCTCAATCCTCAATCCTCAATCCTCAATCCTCAATCTTCAATCCTCAATACTCAATCTTCAATCCTCAATCCTCAGTCCTCAAACCTCAATTCTGAATCCTCAATACTCAACCTTCAATCCTCAATCCTCAGTCCTCAGTACTCAACCATCAACCCTCAATTCTCAATACTCAATAGAATATCCTGAATTCTCAGGATTCAATACTCAAACCTCAACCCTCAACCCTCAGGCCCCATCCTCCATCCTCAATCCTCAAGCCTCAATCCTCAATCTTCAATCCTCAATACTCAAACTTCAATCCTCAATCCTCAATCCCCAAAACACAATCTTCAATCCTCAATCCTCAATCCTCAATCCACAATCCTCAATCCTCAGGCATCAATACTCACTCTTCAATACTCAATCCTCAATCCTCAACCCTCAATCCTCAATCCTCAACCCTCAATCCTCATTCCTCAAACCTCAATCCTCAACCCTCAGTCCTCATCCTCAATTCTCAATTCTCAATCCTCAATCCTCAATCGTCAATTTTCAATCCTCAATAATCAATCCCCAATCCTAGATCCTCAATCCCCAATCTTCAATCCTTAATCCTCAATCCTCAGTCATAAATCCTCAATCTTCATTACTCAATCGTTAATCCTCAATCCTCAATCCTCAATCCTCAATCTTCAATCCTCAATCCTCAATCCTCAATCCTCAATCCTCAATCCTCAACCCTCAATCCACATTCCTCAAACCTCAATCCTCAACCCTCAGTCCTCATCCTCAATTCTCAATTCTCAATCCTCAATCCTCAATCCTCAACTCTCAATCTTCAATATTCAATCTTCAATCATCAATCCTCAATCCTCAATCCTCAATCATCAATCCTCAATCTTCAATACTCAATCCTCAATCCTCAATCCTCAATCCTCAATCCTCAATCCTCAATACTCAATCCTCAATCTTCAATCCTCAATCCTCAATCCTCAATCCTCAATACTCAATCTTCAATCCTCAATCCTCAATCCTCAATCCTCAATCCTCAATCCTCAATCATCAATCCTCAATCTTCAATACTCAATCCTCAATCCTCAATCCTCAATCCTCAATACTCAACCATCAATCCTCAATTCTCAATCCTCAATCCTCAATATTCAATCCTCAATACTCAATCTTCAATCCTCAATCCTGGATCCTCAATCCTCAATCCTCAAACCTCAGTCATAAATCCTCAATCTTTAATACTTAATCGTCAATCCTCAGTCCTCAATCCTCAATCATCAATCCTCGTTCCTCAAACCTCAATCCTCAACCCTCAGTCCATATCTTCAATTCTCAATTCTCAATCCTCAATACTCAATCCTCAATCTTCGATCCCCAATCATCCATCTCCGATCCTAGATCCTCAATCCCCAATCCACAATCCTTAATCCTCAATCTTCAATCCTCAATCGCCAGTCCTCAATCTTCAATCCTCTATGCTCAATCCTCAATCCTCAGCCTCAGTCCTCAATCCTCAATCCTCAATCCTCAAACCTCAATCCTCAACCGTCAGTCCTCGTCAGCAATCCTCAACCCTCAATCCTCGATCCTCAATATTCAATCATCAATAATCAATCTTCAATCCTCAATCATCAGTCCTCAATCCTCAATCCTCAATCCTCAATATTCAACTC
Source organism: Calliopsis andreniformis (assembly GCF_051401765.1). NCBI lineage: Eukaryota > Metazoa > Arthropoda > Insecta > Hymenoptera > Andrenidae > Calliopsis > Calliopsis andreniformis. The sequence continues at coordinate 415,531 of NW_027480495.1, forward strand.
TCAACCCTCAACCATCAATCCTCAATACTCAACCATCAATCCTCAATTCTCAATACTCAATAGAACATCCTGAATTCTCATGGTTCAATACTCAATTCATAATATTCAATAATCAAATCTCAAACCTCAAGCATCAATTCTCAACACTCAATCCTCATTCCTCAAACCTCAATCCTAAACCCTCAGTCCTCATCCTCAATTCTCAATTCTCAATCCTCACTCCTCAATCCTCAATCTTCAATCCTCAATAATCAATCTCCAATCCTAGCTCTTCAATCCCCAATCGTCAATCCTTAATCCTCAATCTTCAGTCATAAATCCTCAATCTTCAATACTCAATCGTCAATCCTCAGTCCTCAATCCACAATCCTCAATCCTCAATCCTCAATATTCATTCCTCAATACTCAATCTTCAATCCTCAATCCTCAATCCTGAATCCTGAATCCTCAATCCTCAGTCATAAATCCTCAATCTTCAATCCTCAATAATCAATCTCCAATCCTAGATCCTCAATCGCCAATCTTCAATCCTTAATCCTCAATCCTCAGTCATATATCCTCAATCTTCAATACTCAATCGTCAATCCTCAGTCCTCAATCCTCAATCCTCAATCCTCAATATTCAATCCTCATTACTCAATCTTCAATCATCAATCCTCAAACCTCAATCCTCAATCCTCAATCCTCAATCCTGAATCTTCAATCCTCAGTCCCCAATCCTCAATCTTCAATCCTCAATCCTCAATCCTCGATCGTCAATCTTCAATACTCTGTCCTCAGTCCTCAAACGTGAATGCTCAATCCTCTATCCCCAATCCTCAATCCTCAATCCTCTATCATCAATCGTCAATCTTCAATACTCAATACGCAATACCCAATGCTCAGTACTCAACCATCAATCCTCAATTATCAATACTCAATAGAATATCCTGAATTCTCAGGATTCAATACTCAATCTTCAATACTCAATCCTCAATCCTCAATTCTCAATCCTCAATCCTCAACCCTCAATCCTCATTCCTCAAACCTCAATCCTCAACCCTCAGTCCTCATCCTCAATTCTCAATCCTCAATCCTCAATCTTCAATCTTCAATCCTCAATCATCAAACCTCAATCCGCTACCGTCAGTCCTCGTCCTCAATCCTCAAACCTCAATCCTCAATCCTCAATATTGAATCATCAATACTCAATCTTCAATCCTCAATCCTCAATCCTCAATCCTCAATATTCAGCACACAAACCTCAGCCATCAATCCTGAATACTCAACCATCAATCCACAATTCTCAATACTCAATAGAATATTCTGAATTCGCATGGTTCAATACTCTATCCACAATACTCAATAATCAAATCTCAATCTTCAATCTTCAATCCTCAATACTCAATTTCAATCCTCAATTCTCAGTCCTCAATCCTCAGTCCTCAGTCCTCAGTCGTCAACCCTCAATCCCCGCAGCTCAGCCCTCATCCTCAATCCGCAGTCCTCAATCCTCAGTCCTCTGTCCTCAAACCTCAATCCTCAACCCTCAGACATCATCCTCAATCCTCAATCCTCAATCCTCAATCCTCAATCTTCAATCCTCAATACTCAATCTTCAATCCTCAATCCTCAGTCCTCAAACCTCAATTCTGAATCCTCAATACTCAACCTTCAATCCTCAATCCTCAGTCCTCAGTACTCAACCATCAACCCTCAATTCTCAATACTCAATAGAATATCCTGAATTCTCAGGATTCAATACTCAAACCTCAACCCTCAACCCTCAGGCCCCATCCTCCATCCTCAATCCTCAAGCCTCAATCCTCAATACTCAATCTTCTATCCTCAATCCTCAATCCTCAATCCTCAATCCTCAATCCTCAATCCTCAATCCTCAATATTGAATACTCAATACTCAATCTTCAATCATCAATCCTCAATCCTCATTCCTCAGTCCTCAATCCTCAGTCATCAATCCTCAATCTTCAATACTCAATCGTCAATCCTTAGTCCTCAATCCTCAATCCTCAATCCTCGTTCCTCAAACCTCAATCCTCAACCCTCAGTCCTCACCCTCAATTCTCAATTCTCAATCATCAATCCTCAATCTTCAATCCTCAATAATCAATCTCCAATCCTACATCCTCAATCCCCAATCCTCAATCCTTAATTCTCAATCTTCAACCCTCAATCGCCAGTCCTCAATCATCAATCCTCAATGTTCAATCCTCAATCCTCAAGTCTCAGTCCTCAATCCTCAATCCTCAATCCTCAATCCTCAAACCTCAATCCTCAACCGTCAGTCCTCGTCCTCAATCCTCAACCCTCAATCCTCAATCCTCAGTCTTCAATCATCAATTCTCAATGCCCAATAGAATATCCTGAATTCTCAGGATTCTATACTCAAACCTCAAACCTCAACCATCAGCCCTCATTCTCAATCCTCAATCCTCAATCCTCAATCCTCAATATTTAATCCTCAATACTCAATCTTCAATACTCAATCCTCAATCCTCAATCCTCATCCTCAATCCTCAGTCATAAATCCTCAATCTTCAATACTCAATCGTCAATCCTCAGTCCTCAATCCTCAATCCTCAATCCTCGTTCCTCAAACCTCAATCCTCAACCCTCAGTCCTCATCCTCAATTCTCAATTCTCAATCCTCAATCTTCAATCCTCCATCTTCAATCACCAATAATCAATCTCCAATCCTAGATCCTCAATCCCCAATCCTCAATCCTTTATCCTCAGTCTTCAATCCTCAATCGCCAGTCCTCAGTCTTCAATACTCAATACTCAATCCTCAATCCTCAATCCTCTATACTCAGCCATCAATCCTCAATTCTCAATGCTCAATAGAATATTCTGAATTCGCATGGTTCAATACCCTATCCACAATATTCAATAATCAAATCTCAATCCTCAATCTTCAATCCTCAATACTCAATTTCAATCCTCAATTCTCAGTCCTCAATCCTCAGTCCTCAGTCCTCAGTCGTCAAACCTCAATCCCCGCACCTCAGCCCTCATCCTCAATCCTCAGTCCTCAATCCTCAGTCCTCTGTCCTCAAACCTCAATCCTCAACCCTCAGACATCATCCTCAATCCTCAATCCTCAATCCTCAATCCTCAATCTTCAATCCTCAATACTCAATCTTCAATCCTCAATCCTCAGTCCTCAAACCTCAATTCTGAATCCTCAATACTCAACCTTCAATCCTCAATCCTCAGTCCTCAGTACTCAACCATCAACCCTCAATTCTCAATACTCAATAGAATATCCTGAATTCTCAGGATTCAATACTCAAACCTCAACCCTCAACCCTCAGGCCCCATCCTCCATCCTCAACCCTCAAGCCTCAATCCTCAATCTTCAATCCTCAATACTCAAACTTCAATCCTCAATCCTCAATCCCCAAAACACAATCTTCAATCCTCAATCCTCAATCCTCAATCCACAATCCTCAATCCTCAGGCATCAATACTCACTCTTCAATACTCAATCCTCAATCCTCAACCCTCAATCCTCAATCCTCAACCCTCAATCCTCATTCCTCAAACCTCAATCCTCAACCCTCAGTCCTCATCCTCAATTCTCAATTCTCAATCCTCAATCCTCAATCGTCAATTTTCAATCCTCAATAATCAATCCCCAATCCTAGATCCTCAATCCCCAATCTTCAATCCTCAATCCTCAATCCTCAATCCTCAATCCTCAATCCTCAACCCTCAATCCACATTCCTCAAACCTCAATCCTCAACCCTCAGTCCTCATCCTCAATTCTCAATTCTCAATCCTCAATCCTCAATCCTCAACTCTCAATCTTCAATATTCAATCTTCAATCATCAATCCTCAATCCTCAATCCTCAATCATCAATCCTCAATCTTCAATACTCAATCCTCAATCCTCAATCCTCAATCCTCAATCCTCAATCCTCAATACTCAATCCTCAATCTTCAATCCTCAATCCTCAATCCTCAATCCTCAATACTCAATCTTCAATCCTCAATCCTCAATCCTCAATCCTCAATCCTCAATCCTCAATCATCAATCCTCAATCTTCAATACTCAATCCTCAATCCCCAATCCTCAATCCTCAATACTCAACCATCAATCCTCAATTCTCAATCCTCAATCCTCAATATTCAATCCTCAATACTCAATCTTCAATCCTCAATCCTGGATCCTCAATCCTCAATCCTCAATCCTCAGTCATAAATCCTCAATCTTTAATACTTAATCGTCAATCCTCAGTCCTCAATCCTCAATCATCAATCCTCGTTCCTCAAACCTCAATCCTCAACCCTCAGTCCATATCTTCAATTCTCAATTCTCAATCCTCAATACTCAATCCTCAATCTTCAATCCCCAATCATCCATCTCCGATCCTAGATCCTCAATCCCCAATCCACAATCCTTAATCCTCAATCTTCAATCCTCAATCGCCAGTCCTCAATCTTCAATCCTCTATGCTCAATCCTCAATCCTCAGCCTCAGTCCTCAATCCTCAACCCTCAATCCTCAAACCTCAATCCTCAACCGTCAGTCCTCGTCAGCAATCCTCAACCCTCAATCCTCGATCCTCAATATTCAATCATCAATAATCAATCTTCAATCCTCAATCATCAGTCCTCAATCCTCAATCCTCAATCCTCAATATTCAACTCTCAACCCTCAACCATCAATCCTCAATACTCAACCATCAATCCTCAATTCTCAATACTCAATAGAACATCCTGAATTCTCATGGTTCAATACTCAATTCATAATATTCAATAATCAAATCTCAAACCTCAAGCATCAATTCTCAACACTCAATCCTCATTCCTCAAACCTCAATCCTAAACCCTCAGTCCTCATCCTCAATTCTCAATTCTCAATCCTCACTCCTCAATCCTCAATCTTCAATCCTCAATAATCAATCTCCAATCCTAGCTCTTCAATCCCCAATCTTCAATCCTTAATCCTCAATCCTCAGTCATAAATCCTCAATCTTCAATACTCAATCGTCAATCCTCAGTCCTCAATCCACAATCCTCAATCCTCAATCCTCAATATTCATTCCTCAATACTCAATCTTCAATCCTCAATCCTCAATCCTGAATCCTCAATCCTCAATCCTCAGTCATAAATCCTCAATCTTCAATCCTCAATAATCAATCTCCAATCCTAGATCCTCAATCGCCAATCTTCAATCCTTAATCCTCAATCCTCAGTCATATATCCTCAATCTTCAATACTCAATCGTCAATCCTCAGTCCTCAATCCTCAATCCTCAATCCTCAATCCTCAATATTCAATCCTCATTAATCAATCTTCAATCATCAATCCTCAAACCTCAATCCTCAATCCTCAATACTCAATCCTGAATCTTCAATCCTCAGTCCCCAATCCTCAATCCTCAATCCTCAATATTCATTCCTCAATACTCAATCTTCAATGCTCAATCCCCCATCCTCAATCTTCAATGCTCAATCCTCAATCCTCAATCCTCAATACTCATTCCTCAATCTTCAATCCTCAATACTCAATCTTCAATCTTCAATTCTCAATCCACAATCCACAACCCTCAATCCTCAATCCTGAATCCTCAATCTTCAATCCTCAATACCCAATCCTCAATGCTCAATCCTCAATTCACAATCATCAATTCTCAATCCTCAATCCTCAATCCTCAGGCCTCAAACATCAATATTCAACCCTCAGTCCTCGTCCTCAATCCACAACACTCAATCCTCAATCCTCAATCTTCAATCATCAATATTCAATCTTTAATCCTCAATCCTCAATCCTCAATCCTCAATCCTCAATCCTCAATCTTCAACCCTCAATCCTCAATCCTCAATCCTCAATCCTCAATCTTCAATCCTCAACAATCAATCTCCAATCCTAGATCCTCAATCCCCAATCTTCAATCCTTAATCCTCAATCTTCAATCCTCAATCCCCAGTCCTCAACATCTAATCCTCAATGCTCAATCCTCAATCCTCAATCCTCAGTCCTCAATCCTCAATCCTCAATCCTCAGGCATCAATACTCAATCTTCAATACTCAATCCTCAATAGTCAATCCTCAATCCTCAATCCTCAACCCTCAATCCTCATTCCTCAAACCTCAATCCTCAACTCTCAGTCCTCATTCTCAATTCTCAATTCTCAATCCTCAATCCTCAATCGTCAATCTTCAATCCACAATAATCAATCTCCAATCCAAGATCATCAATCCCCAATCTTCAATCCTTAATCCTCAATCTTCAGTCCTCAATCCCCAGTCATCAATCTTCAATCGTCAATGCTCAATCCTTAATCCTCAACCGTCAGTCCTCGTCCTCAATCCTCAACCCTCAATCCCCAATCGTCAATCTTCAATCATCAATACTCAATCTTCAATCCTCAATACTCAATCCTCAATCGTCAATCCTCAATCCCCAATCCTCAATCTTCAATGCTCAATCCTCAATCCTCAATTCTCAATCCTCAATCCGCAATCTTCAATCCTCAATACTCAATATTCAATCCCCAATCCTCAATCGTCAATCCTCAATACTCAATCCTCAGTTCTGAATCCTCATTCTTCAATCCTCAATACCCAATCCTCAATCTTCAATCCTCAATCCTCAATCATCAATTCTCAATCCTCAATCCACAATCCTCAGGCCTCAAACATCATTATTCAACCCTCAGTCCTCGTCCTCAATCCACAACCCTCAATCCTCAGTCCTCAACCTTCAATCATCAATATTCAATCTTTAATCCTCAATCCTCAATCCTCAATCCTCAATCCTCAATCCTCAATCCTCAATCTTCAACCCTCAATCCTCAATCCTCAATACTCAATCTTCAATCTTCAATCCTCAATAATCAATCTTCAAACCCCAATCCTCATTTCTCAATCCTCAATCCTCAATGTTCAATCCTCAATACTCAATCTTCAATCCTCAATCCTCAATCCTCAATCCTCAATCCTCATTCTTCAATCCTCAATACCTAATCCTCAATCTTCAATCCACTATCCTCAATTCGCAATCCTCAATCCTCAATCCTCAGACCTCAAGTATCAATACTCAGTCCTCAGTCCTCGTCCTCAATACACAACACTCAGTCATCAATCCTCAATCTTCATTCATCAATATTCAACCTTCAATCCTCAGTCCACAATCCTCAATGTTCAATCCTCAATACCCAATCCTCAATCTTCAATCCTCAATCCTCAGTCCTCAATCCTCAATCCTCAATCCTCAATCCTCAACCCTCAGTCCTCAAATCTCAATCCTGAATCCTCAATCCTGAATCCTCAATCTTCAGCCCTCAGTCCTCAACAATCAGTTGTCGATCCTCAATCCTCCAAAGAATATCATCAATTCACAGTGCTCAATACTCAATACTCAATCTGCAATCTTCAAGTCTCTGTCCACAAACATCAATTCTCATCACTCAACCCCCAACACTCAGTCCCCAATCCTCAATATTCAATCCTCAATCCTCAATCCTCAATCCACAATCCTCATCCTTCAATCCTCAATACTCAATCTTCAATCCTCAATCCTCAATCCTCAATCCTCAATCCTCAATCCTCAATCCTCAATCCTCAATATTGAATACTCAATACTCAATCTTCAATCATCAATCCTCAATCCTCAATCCTCAGTCCTCAATCCTCAGTCATCAATCCTCAATCTTCAATACTCAATCGTCAATCCTTAGTCCTCAATCCTCAATCCTCAATCCTCGTTGCTCAAACCTCAATCCTCAACCCTCAGTCCTCACCCTCAATTCTCAATTCTCAATCATCAATCCTCAATCTTCAATCCTCAATAATCAATCTCCAATCCTACATCCTCAATCCCCAATCCTCAATCCTTAATCCTCAAACCTCAGTCATATATCCTCAATCTTCAATACTCAATCGTCAATCCTCAGTCCTCAATCCTCAATCCTCAATCCTCAATCCTCAATATTCAATCCTCAATCCTCAATCCTCAATCCTCAATCCTCAATCTTCAACCCTCAATCCTCAATCCTCAATCCTCAATCCTCAATCTTCAATCCTCAATAATCAATCTCCAATCCCAGATTATCAATCCTCAATCCTCAGTCCTCAATCCTCAATCCTCAATCCTCAATACTCAACCATCAATCCTCAATTCTCAATGCTCAATACAATATCCCGAATTCTCAGGATTCTATACCCAAACCTCAATCCTCAACCCTCAGCCCTCATTCTCAATCCTCAATCTTCAATCCTCAATCCTCAATATTCAATCCTCAGTACTCAACCTTCAATCCTCAATCCTCAATCCTCAATCCTCAATCCTCAATCCTCAGTCACAAATCCTCAATCTTCAATACACAATCGTCAATGCTCAGTCCTCAATCCTCAATCCTCAATCGACAATCCTCAATATTCAATCCTCAATCCTCAATCCTCAATACTCAATCCTCAATCTTCAATCCTCAATCCTCAATCCTCAATCCTCAATACTCAATCTTCAATCCTCAATCCTCAATCCTCAATCCTCAATCCTCAACCCTCAATCCTCAACCCTCAGTCCATATCTTCAATTCTCAATTCTCAATCCTCAATACTCAATCCTCAATCTTCAATCCCCAATCATCCATCTCCGATCCTAGATCCTCAATCCCCAATCCACAATCCTTAATCCTCAATCTTCAATCCTCAATCGCCAGTCCTCAATCTTCAATCCTCTATGCTCAATCCTCAATCCTCAGCCTCAGTCCTCAATCCTCAATCCTCAATCCTCAAACCTCAATCCTCAACCGTCAGTCCTCGTCAGCAATCCTCAACCCTCAATCCTCGATCCTCAATATTCAATCATCAATAATCAATCTTCAATCCTCAATCATCAGTCCTCAATCCTCAATCCTCAATCCTCAATATTCAACTCTCAACCCTCAACCATCAATCCTCAATACTCAACCATCAATCCTCAATTCTCAATACTCAATAGAACATCCTGAATTCTCATGGTTCAATACTCAATTCATAATATTCAATAATCAAATCTCAAACCTCAAGCATCAATTCTCAACACTCAATCCTCATTCCTCAAACCTCAATCCTAAACCCTCAGTCCTCATCCTCAATTCTCAATTCTCAATCCTCACTCCTCAATCCTCAATCTTCAATCCTCAATAATCAATCTCCAATCCTAGCTCTTCAATCCCCAATCTTCAATCCTTAATCCTCAATCCTCAGTCATAAATCCTCAATCTTCAATACTCAATCGTCAATCCTCAGTCCTCAATCCACAATCCTCAATCCTCAATCCTCAATATTCATTCCTCAATACTCAATCTTCAATCCTCAATCCTCAATCCTGAATCCTCAATCCTCAATCCTCAGTCATAAATCCTCAATCTTCAATCCTCAATAATCAATCTCCAATCCTAGATCCTCAATCGCCAATCTTCAATCCTTAATCCTCAATCCTCAGTCATATATCCTCAATCTTCAATACTCAATCGTCAATCCTCAGTCCTCAATCCTCAATCCTCAATCCTCAATCCTCAATATTCAATCCTCATTACTCAATCTTCAATCATCAATCCTCAAACCTCAATCCTCAATCCTCAATACTCAATCCTGAATCTTCAATCCTCAGTCCCCAATCCTCAATCCTCAATCCTCAATATTCATTCCTCAATACTCAATCTTCAATGCTCAATCCCCCATCCTCAATCTTCAATGCTCAATCCTCAATCCTCAATCCTCAATACTCATTCCTCAATCTTCAATCCTCAATTCTCAATCCTCAATCCTCAATCCTCAGGCCTCAAACATCAATATTCAACCCTCAGTCCTCGTCCTCAATCCACAACACTCAATCCTCAATCCTCAATCTTCAATCATCAATATTCAATCTTTAATCCTCAATCCTCAATCCTCAATCCTCAATCCTCAATCCTCAATCTTCAACCCTCAATCCTCAATCCTCAATCCTCAATCCTCAATCTTCAATCCTCAACAATCAATCTCCAATCCTAGATCCTCAATCCCCAATCTTCAATCCTTAATCCTCAATCTTCAATCCTCATTCCCCAGTCCTCAACATCTAATCCTCAATGCTCAATCCTCAATCCTCAATCCTCAGTCCTCAATCCTCAATCCTCAATCCTCAGGCATCAATACTCAATCCTCAATCCTCAACCCTCAATCCTCATTCCTCAAACCTCAATCCTCAACTCTCAGTCCTCATTCTCAATTCTCAATTCTCAATCCTCAATCCTCAATCGTCAATCTTCAATCCACAATAATCAATCTCCAATCCAAGATCATCAATCCCCAATCTTCAATCCTTAATCCTCAATCTTCAGTCCTCAATCCCCAGTCATCAATCTTCAATCGTCAATGCTCAATCCTTAATCCTCAACCGTCAGTCCTCGTCCTCAATCCTCAACCCTCAATCCCCAATCGTCAATCTTCAATCATCAATACTCAATCTTCAATCCTCAATACTCAATCCTCAATCGTCAATCCTCAATCCCCAATCCTCAATCTTCAATGCTCAATCCTCAATCCTCAATTCTCAATCCTCAATCCGCAATCTTCAATCCTCAATACTCAATATTCAATCCCCAATCCTCAATCGTCAATCCTCAATACTCAATCCTCAGTTCTGAATCCTCATTCTTCAATCCTCAATACCCAATCCTCAATCTTCAATCCTCAATCCTCAATCATCAATTCTCAATCCTCAATCCACAATCCTCAGGCCTCAAACATCATTATTCAACCCTCAGTCCTCGTCCTCAATCCACAACCCTCAATCCTCAGTCCTCAACCTTCAATCATCAATATTCAATCTTTAATCCTCAATCCTCAATCCTCAATCCTCAATCCTCAATCCTCAATCCTCAATCTTCAACCCTCAATCCTCAATCCTCAATACTCAATCTTCAATCTTCAATCCTCAATAATCAATCTTCAAACCCCAATCCTCATTTCTCAATCCTCAATCCTCAATGTTCAATCCTCAATACTCAATCTTCAATCCTCAATCCTCAATCCTCAATCCTCAATCCTCATTCTTCAATCCTCAATACCTAATCCTCAATCTTCAATCCACTATCCTCAATTCGCAATCCTCAATCCTCAATCCTCAGACCTCAAGTATCAATACTCAGTCCTCAGTCCTCGTCCTCAATACACAACACTCAGTCATCAATCCTCAATCTTCATTCATCAATATTCAACCTTCAATCCTCAGTCCACAATCCTCAATGTTCAATCCTCAATACCCAATCCTCAATCTTCAATCCTCAATCCTCAGTCCTCAATCCTCAATCCTCAATCCTCAATCCTCAATCCTCAATCCTCAATCCTCAATATTGAATACTCAATACTCAATCTTCAATCATCAATCCTCAATCCTCAATCCTCAGTCCTCAATCCTCAGTCATCAATCCTCAATCTTCAATACTCAATCGTCAATCCTTAGTCCTCAATCCTCAATCCTCAATCCTCGTTGCTCAAACCTCAATCCTCAACCCTCAGTCCTCACCCTCAATTCTCAATTCTCAATCATCAATCCTCAATCTTCAATCCTCAATAATCAATCTCCAATCCTACATCCTCAATCCCCAATCCTCAATCCTTAATCCTCAAACCTCAGTCATATATCCTCAATCTTCAATACTCAATCGTCAATCCTCAGTCCTCAATCCTCAATCCTCAATCCTCAATCCTCAATATTCAATCCTCAATACTCAATCTTCAATCATCAATCCTCAAACCTCAATCCTCAATCCTCAGTTCTCAGTCATAAATCCTCTATCTTCAATACTTAATCGTCAATCCTCAGTCCTCAATCCTCAATCCTCAATCCTCGTTCCTCAAACCTCAATCCTCAACCCTCAGTCCTCATCCGCAATTCTCAATCCTCAATCCTCAATCCTCAATCCTCAATCTTCAATCCCCAATAATCAATCTCCAATCCTCAATCCTTAATACTCAATCCTCAATCCTCAATCCTCAATCCTCAATCCTCAATCCTCAATCCTCTGTCATAAATCCTCAATCTTCAATCCTCAATAATCAATCTCCAATCCTAGATCCTCAATCCCCAATCTTCAATCCTTAATCCTCAAACCTCAGTCATATATCCTCAATCTTCAATACTCAATCGTCAATCCTCAGTCCTCAATCCTCAATCCTCAATCCTCAATCCTCAACATTCAATCCTCAATACTCAATCTTCAATCATCAATCCTCAAACCTCAATCCTCAATCCTCAGTTCTCAGTCATAAATCCTCTATCTTCAATACTTAATCGTCAATCCTCAGTCCTCAATCCTCAATCCTCAATCCTCGTTCCTCAAACCTCAATCCTCAACCCTCAGTCCTCATCCGCAATTCTCAATCCTCAATCCTCAATCCTCAATCCTCAATCTTCAATCCCCAATAATCAATCTCCAATCCTCAATCCTTAATACTCAATCTCAATTCTCAATCGCCAGTCCTCAATCTTCAATCATCTATGCCCAATCCTCACTCCTCAGCCTCAGTCCTCAATCCTCAATCCTCAATCCTCAAATCTCAATCCTCAACCGTCAGTCCTCGTCCTCAATCCTCAAACCTAAATCCTCAATCCTCAATATTCAATCATCAATACTCAATCTTTAATCCTCAATCCTCAATCCTCAATCCTCAATATTCAACACACAACCCTCAACCAACAATCCTCAATACTCAACCATCAATCCTCAATTCTCAATACTCAATAGAATATCCTGAATTCGCATGGTTCAATACTCAATCCACAATATTCAATAATCAAATCTCAATCTTCAATCATGAATACTCAATCTTCAATCCTCAATACTCAATCCTCAATCGTCAATCCTCAATCCCCAATCCTCAATCTTCAATGCTCAATCCTCAATCCTCAATCCTCAATCCTCAATCCTCAATCTTCAATCCTCAATCCTCAATCATCAATTCTCAATCCTCAGTCCTCAATCCTCAGGCCTCAAACATCAATATTCAACCCTCAGTCCTCGACCTCAATCCACAAACCTCAATCCTCAATCCTCAGACTTCAATAATCAATATTCAATCTTTAATCCTCAATCCTCAATCCTCAATCCTCAATCCTCAATCCTCAATCTTCAACCCTCAATCCTCAATCCTCAATCCTCAATCCTCAATCTTCAATCCTCAATAATCAATCTCCAATCCCAGATTATCAATCCTCAATCCTCAGTCCTCAATCCTCAATCCTCAATCCTCAATACTCAACCATCAATCCTCAATTCTCAATGCTCAATACAATATCCCGAATTCTCAGGATTCTATACCCAAACCTCAATCCTCAACCCTCAGCCCTCATTCTCAATCCTCAATCTTCAATCCTCAATCCTCAATATTCAATCCTCAGTACTCAACCTTCAATCCTCAATCCTCAATCCTCAATCCTCAATCCTCAATCCTCAGTCACAAATCCTCAATCTTCAATACACAATCGTCAATGCTCAGTCCTCAATCCTCAATCCTCAATCGACAATCCTCAATATTCAATCCTCAATCCTCAATCCTCAATACTCAATCCTCAATCTTCAATCCTCAATCCTCAATCCTCAATCCTCAATACTCAATCTTCAATCCTCAATCCTCAATCCTCAATCCTCAATCCTCAACCCTCAATCCTCAACCCTCAGTCCATATCTTCAATTCTCAATTCTCAATCCTCAATACTCAATCCTCAATCTTCAATCCCCAATCATCCATCTCCGATCCTAGATCCTCAATCCCCAATCCACAATCCTTAATCCTCAATCTTCAATCCTCAATCGCCAGTCCTCAATCTTCAATCCTCTATGCTCAATCCTCAATCCTCAGCCTCAGTCCTCAATCCTCAATCCTCAATCCTCAAACCTCAATCCTCAACCGTCAGTCCTCGTCAGCAATCCTCAACCCTCAATCCTCGATCCTCAATATTCAATCATCAATAATCAATCTTCAATCCTCAATCATCAGTCCTCAATCCTCAATCCTCAATCCTCAATATTCAACTCTCAACACTCAACCATCAATCCTCAATACTCAACCATCAATCCTCAATTCTCAATACTCAATAGAACATCCTGAATTCTCATGGTTCAATACTCAATTCATAATATTCAATAATCAAATCTCAAACCTCAAGCATCAATTCTCAACACTCAATCCTCATTCCTCAAACCTCAATCCTAAACCCTCAGTCCTCATCCTCAATTCTCAATTCTCAATCCTCACTCCTCAATCCTCAATCTTCAATCCTCAATAATCAATCTCCAATCCTAGCTCTTCAATCCCCAATCTTCAATCCTTAATCCTCAATCCTCAGTCATAAATCCTCAATCTTCAATACTCAATCGTCAATCCTCAGTCCTCAATCCACAATCCTCAATCCTCAATCCTCAATATTCATTCCTCAATACTCAATCTTCAATCCTCAATCCTCAATCCTGAATCCTCAATCCTCAATCCTCAGTCATAAATCCTCAATCTTCAATCCTCAATAATCAATCTCCAATCCTAGATCCTCAATCGCCAATCTTCAATCCTTAATCCTCAATCCTCAGTCATATATCCTCAATCTTCAATACTCAATCGTCAATCCTCAGTCCTCAATCCTCAATCCTCAATCCTCAATCCTCAATATTCAATCCTCATTACTCAATCTTCAATCATCAATCCTCAAACCTCAATCCTCAATCCTCAATACTCAATCCTGAATCTTCAATCCTCAGTCCCCAATCCTCAATCCTCAATCCTCAATCCTCAATATTCATTCCTCAATACTCAATCTTCAATCCTCAATCCCCCATCCTCAATCTTCAATGCTCAATCCTCAATCCTCAATCCTCAATACTCATTCCTCAATCTTCAATCCTCAATACTCAATCTTCAATCCTCAATCCTCAATCCTCAATCCACAACCCTCAATCCTCAATCCTGAATCCTCAATCTTCAGTCCTCAATACCCAATCCTCAATGCTCAATCCTCAATTCACAATCATCAATTCTCAATCCTCAATCCTCAATCCTCAGGCCTCAAACATCTATATTCAACCCTCAGTCCTCGTCCTCAATCCACAACACTCAATCCTCAATCCTCAATCTTCAATCATCAATATTCAATCTTTAATCCTCAATCCTCAATCCTCAATCCTCAATCCTCAATCCTCAATCTTCAACCCTGAATCCTCAATCCTCAATCCTCAATCCTCAATCTTCAATCCTCAACAATCAATCTCCAATCCTAGATCCTCAATCCCCAATCTTCAATCCTTAATCCTCAATCTTCAATCCTCAATCCCCAGTCCTCAACATCTAATCCTCAGTGCTCAATCCTCAATCCTCAATCCTCAGTCCTCAATCCTCAATCCTCAATCCTCAGGCATCAATACTCAATCTTCAATACTCAATCCTCAATAGTCAATCCTCAATCCTCAATCCTCAACCCTCAATCCTCATTCCTCAAACCTCAATCCTCAACTCTCAGTCCTCATTCTCAATTCTCAATTCTCAATCCTCAATCCTCAATCGTCAATCTTCAATCCACAATAATCAATCTCCAATCCAAGATCATCAATCCCCAATCTTCAATCCTTAATCCTCAATCTTCAGTCCTCAATCCCCAGTCATCAATCTTCAATCGTCAATGCTCAATCCTTAATCCTCAACCGTCAGTCCTCGTCCTCAATCCTCAACCCTCAATCCCCAATCGTCAATCTTCAATCATCAATACTCAATCTTCAATCCTCAATACTCAATCCTCAATCGTCAATCCTCAATCCCCAATCCTCAATCTTCAATGCTCAATCCTCAATCCTCAATTCTCAATCCTCAATCCGCAATCTTCAATCCTCAATACTCAATATTCAATCCCCAATCCTCAATCGTCAATCCTCAATACTCAATCCTCAGTTCTGAATCCTCATTCTTCAATCCTCAATACCCAATCCTCAATCTTCAATCCTCAATCCTCAATCATCAATTCTCAATCCTCAATCCACAATCCTCAGGCCTCAAACATCATTATTCAACCCTCAGTCCTCGTCCTCAATCCACAACCCTCAATCCTCAGTCCTCCACCTTCAATCATCAATATTCAATCTTTAATCCTCAATCCTCAATCCTCAATCCTCAATCCTCAATCCTCAATCCTCAATCTTCAACCCTCAATCCTCAATCCTCAATACTCAATCTTCAATCTTCAATCCTCAATAATCAATCTTCAAACCCCAATCCTCATTTCTCAATCCTCAATCCTCAATGTTCAATCCTCAATACTCAATCTTCAATCCTCAATCCTCAATCCTCAATCCTCAATCCTCATTCTTCAATCCTCAATACCTAATCCTCAATCTTCAATCCACTATCCTCAATTCGCAATCCTCAATCCTCAATCCTCAGACCTCAAGTATCAATACTCAGTCCTCAGTCCTCGTCCTCAATACACAACACTCAGTCATCAATCCTCAATCTTCATTCATCAATATTCAACCTTCAATCCTCAGTCCACAATCCTCAATGTTCAATCCTCAATACCCAATCCTCAATCTTCAATCCTCAATCCTCAGTCCTCAATCCTCAATCCTCAATCCTCAATCCTCAACCCTCAGTCCTCAAATCTCAATCCTGAATCCTCAATCCTGAATCCTCAATCTTCAGCCCTCAGTCCTCAACAATCAGTTGTCGATCCTCAATCCTCCAAAGAATATCATCAATTCACAGTGCTCAATACTCAATACTCAATCTGCAATCTTCAAGTCTCTGTCCACAAACATCAATTCTCATCACTCAACCCCCAACACTCAGTCCCCAATCCTCAATATTCAATCCTCAATCCTCAATCCTCAATCCACAATCCTCATCCTTCAATCCTCAATACTCAATCTTCAATCCTCAATCCTCAATCCTCAATCCTCAATCCTCAATCCTCAATCCTCAATCCTCAATATTGAATACTCAATACTCAATCTTCAATCATCAATCCTCAATCCTCAATCCTCAGTCCTCAATCCTCAGTCATCAATCCTCAATCTTCAATACTCAATCGTCAATCCTTAGTCCTCAATCCTCAATCCTCAATCCTCGTTCCTCAAACCTCAATCCTCAACCCTCAGTCCTCACCCTCAATTCTCAATTCTCAATTCTCAGTCATCAATCCTCAATCTTCAATCCTCAATAATCAATCTCCAATCCTACATCCTCAATCCCCAATCCTCAAGCCTTAATTCTCAATCTTCAATCCTCAATCGCCAGTCCTCAATCATCAATCCTCAATGTTCAATCCTCAATCCTCAAGTCTCAGTCCTCAATCCTCAATCCTCAATCCTCAATCCTCAAACCTCAATCCTCAACCGTCAGTCCTCGTCCTCAATCCTCAACCCTCAATCCTCAATCCTCAGTCTTCAATCATCAATTCTCAATGCCCAATAGAATATCCTGAATTTCAGGATTCTATACTCAAACCTCAAACCTCAACCATCAGCCCTCATTCTCAATCCTCAATCCTCAATCCTCAATCCTCAATATTTAATCCTCAATACTCAATCTTCAATACTCAATCCTCAATCCTCAATCCTCATCCTCAATCCTCAGTCATAAATCCTCAATCTTCAATACTCAATCGTCAATCCTCAGTCCTCAATCCTCAATCCTCAATCCTCGTTCCTCAAACCTCAATCCTCAACCCTCAGTCCTCATCCTCAATTCTCAATTCTCAATCCTCAATCTTCAATCCTCCATCTTCAATCACCAATAATCAATCTCCAATCCTAGATCCTCAATCCCCAATCCTCAATCCTTTATCCTCAGTCTTCAATCCTCAATCGCCAGTCCTCAGTCTTCAATACTCAATACTCAATCCTCAATCCTCAATCCTCTATACTCAGCCATCAATCCTCAATTCTCAATGCTCAATAGAATATTCTGAATTCGCATGGTTCAATACCCTATCCACAATATTCAATAATCAAATCTCAATCCTCAATCTTCAATCCTCAATACTCAATTTCAATCCTCAATTCTCAGTCCTCAATCCTCAGTCCTCAGTCCTCAGTCGTCAAACCTCAATCCCCGCACCTCAGCCCTCATCCTCAATCCTCAGTCCTCAATCCTCAGTCCTCTGTCCTCAAACCTCAATCCTCAACCCTCAGACATCATCCTCAATCCTCAATCCTCAATCCTCAATCCTCAGTCTTCAATCCTCAATACTCAATCTTCAATCCTCAATCCTCAGTCCTCAAACCTCAATTCTGAATCCTCAATACTCAACCTTCAATCCTCAATCCTCAGTCCTCAGTACTCAACCATCAACCCTCAATTCTCAATACTCAATAGAATATCCTGAATTCTCAGGATTCAATACTCAAACCTCAATCCTCAACCCTCAGACATCATCCTCAATCCTCAATCCTCAATCCTCAATCCTCAGTCTTCAATCCTCAATACTCAATCTTCAATCCTCAATCCTCTGTCCTCAAACCTCAATTCTGAATCCTCAATACTCAACCTTCAATCCTCAATCCTCAGTCCTCAGTACTCAACCATCAACCCTCAATTCTCAATACTCAATAGAATATCCTGAATTCTCAGGATTCAATACTCAAACCTCAACCCTCAACCCTCAGGCCCCATCCTCCATCCTCAATCCTCAAGCCTCAATCCTCAATCTTCAATCCTCAATACTCAAACCTCAATCCTCAACCCTCAGTCCTCATCCTCAATTCTCAATTCTCAATCCTCAATCCTCAATCGTCAATTTTCAATCCTCAATAATCAATCTCCAATCCTAGATCCTCAATCCCCAATCTTCAATCCTTAATCCTCAATCCTCAGTCATAAATCCTCAATCTTCATTACTCAATCGTTAATCCTCAATCCTCAATCCTCAATCCTCAATCTTCAATCCTCAATCCTCAATCCTCAATCCTCAATCCTCAATCCTCAACCCTCAATCCACATTCCTCAAACCTCAATCCTCAACCCTCAGTCCTCATCCTCAATTCTCAATTCTCAACCCTCAATCCTCAATCCTCAACTCTCAATCTTCAATATTCAATCTTCAATCATCAATCCTCATTCCTCAATCCTCAATCATCAATCCTCAATCTTCAATACTCAATCCTCAATCCTCAATCCTCAATCCTCAATCCTCAATCCTCAATACTCAATCCTCAATCTTCAATCCTCAATCCTCAATCCTCAATCCTCAATACTCAATCTTCAATCCTCAATCCTCAATCCTCAATCCTCAATCCTCAATCCTCAATCATCAATCCTCAATCTTCAATACTCAATCCTCAATCCTCAATCCTCAATCCTCAATACTCAACCATCAATCCTCAATTCTCAATCCTCAATTCTCAATATTCAATCCTCAATACTCAATCTTCAATCCTCAATCCTGGATCCTCAATCCTCAATCCTCAATCCTCAGTCATAAATCCTCAATCTTTAATACTTAATCGTCAATCCTCAGTCCTCAATCCTCAATCATCAATCCTCGTTCCTCAAACCTCAATCCTCAACCCTCAGTCCATATCTTCAATTCTCAATTCTCAATCCTCAATACTCAATCCTCAATCTTCAATCCCCAATCATCCATCTCCGATCCTAGATCCTCAATCCCCAATCCACAATCCTTAATCCTCAATCTTCAATCCTCAATCGCCAGTCCTCAATCTTCAATCCTCTATGCTCAATCCTCAATCCTCAGCCTCAGTCCTCAATCCTCAATCCTCAATCCTCAAACCTCAATCCTCAACCGTCAGTCCTCGTCAGCAATCCTCAACCCTCAATCCTCGATCCTCAATATTCAATCATCAATAATCAATCTTCAATCCTCAATCATCAGTCCTCAATCCTCAATCCTCAATCCTCAATATTCAACTCTCAACCCTCAACCATCAATCCTCAATACTCAACCATCAATCCTCAATTCTCAGTTCTCAGTCATAAATCCTCAATCTTCAATACTCAATCGTCAATCCTCAGTCCTCAATCCACAATCCTCAATCCTCAATCCTCAATATTCAGTCCTCAATACTCAATCTTCAATCCTCAATCCTCAATCCTCAATCCTCAATCCTCAATCCTCAGTCATAAATCCTCAATCTTCAATCCTCAATAATCAATCTCCAATCCTAGATCCTCAATCCCCAATCTTCAATCCTTAATCCTCAAACCTCAGTCATATATCCTCAATCTTCAATACTCAATCGTCAATCCTCAGTCCTCAATCCTCAATCCTCAATCCTCAATCCTCAATATTCAATCCTCAATACTCAATCTTCAATCATCAATCCTCAAACCTCAATCCTCAATCCTCAGTTCTCAGTCATAAATCCTCTATCTTCAATACTTAATCGTCAATCCTCAGTCCTCAATCCTCAATCCTCAATCCTCGTTCCTCAAACCTCAATCCTCAACCCTCAGTCCTCATCCGCAATTCTCAATCCTCAATCCTCAATCCTCAATCCTCAATCTTCAATCCCCAATAATCAATCTCCAATCCTCAATCCTTAATACTCAATCTCAATTCTCAATCGCCAGTCCTCAATCTTCAATCATCTATGCCCAATCCTCACTCCTCAGCCTCAGTCCTCAATCCTCAATCCTCAATCCTCAAATCTCAATCCTCAACCGTCAGTCCTCGTCCTCAATCCTCAAACCTAAATCCTCAATCCTCAATATTCATTCATCAAAACTCAATCTTTAATCCTCAATCCTCAATCCTCAATCCTCAATCCTCAATCCTCAATATTCAACACACAACCCTCAACCAACAATCCTCAATACTCAACCATCAATCCTCAATTCTCAATACTCAATAGAATATCCTGAATTCGCATGGTTCAATACTCAATCCACAATATTCAATAATCAAATCTCAATCTTCAATCATGAATACTCAATCTTCAATCCTCAATACTCAATCCTCAATCGTCAATCCTCAATCCCCAATCCTCAATCTTCAATGCTCAATCCTCAATCCTCAATCCTCAATCCTCAATCCTCAATCTTCAATCCTCAATCCTCAATCATCAATTCTCAATCCTCAGTCCTCAATCCTCAGGCCTCAAACATCAATATTCAACCCTCAGTCCTCGACCTCAATCCACAAATCTCAATCCTCAATCCTCAGACTTCAATAATCAATATTCAATCTTTAATCCTCAATCCTCAATCCTCAATCCTCAATCCTCAATCCTCAATCTTCAACCCTCAATCCTCAATCCTCAATCCTCAATCCTCAATCTTCAATCCTCAATAATCAATCTCCAATCCCAGATTATCAATCCTCAATCCTCAGTCCTCAATCCTCAATCCTCAATCCTCAATACTCAACCATCAATCCTCAATTCTCAATGCTCAATACAATATCCCGAATTCTCAGGATTCTATACCCAAACCTCAATCCTCAACCCTCAGCCCTCATTCTCAATCCTCAATCTTCAATCCTCAATCCTCAATATTCAATCCTCAGTACTCAACCTTCAATCCTCAATCCTCAATCCTCAATCCTCAATCCTCAATCCTCAGTCACAAATCCTCAATCTTCAATACACAATCGTCAATGCTCAGTCCTCAATCCTCAATCCTCAATCGACAATCCTCAATATTCAATCCTCAATCCTCAATCCTCAATACTCAATCCTCAATCTTCAATCCTCAATCCTCAATCCTCAATCCTCAATCCTCAATCCTCAATCTTCAACCCTGAATCCTCAATCCTCAATCCTCAATCCTCAATCTTCAATCCTCAACAATCAATCTCCAATCCTAGATCCTCAATCCCCAATCTTCAATCCTTAATCCTCAATCTTCAATCCTCAATCCCCAGTCCTCAACATCTAATCCTCAGTGCTCAATCCTCAATCCTCAATCCTCAGTCCTCAATCCTCAATCCTCAATCCTCAGGCATCAATACTCAATCTTCAATACTCAATCCTCAATAGTCAATCCTCAATCCTCAATCCTCAACCCTCAATCCTCATTCCTCAAACCTCAATCCTCAACTCTCAGTCCTCATTCTCAATTCTCAATTCTCAATCCTCAATCCTCAATCGTCAATCTTCAATCCACAATAATCAATCTCCAATCCAAGATCATCAATCCCCAATCTTCAATCCTTAATCCTCAATCTTCAGTCCTCAATCCCCAGTCATCAATCTTCAATCGTCAATGCTCAATCCTTAATCCTCAACCGTCAGTCCTCGTCCTCAATCCTCAACCCTCAATCCCCAATCGTCAATCTTCAATCATCAATACTCAATCTTCAATCCTCAATACTCAATCCTCAATCGTCAATCCTCAATCCCCAATCCTCAATCTTCAATGCTCAATCCTCAATCCTCAATTCTCAATCCTCAATCCGCAATCTTCAATCCTCAATACTCAATATTCAATCCCCAATCCTCAATCGTCAATCCTCAATACTCAATCCTCAGTTCTGAATCCTCATTCTTCAATCCTCAATACCCAATCCTCAATCTTCAATCCTCAATCCTCAATCATCAATTCTCAATCCTCAATCCACAATCCTCAGGCCTCAAACATCATTATTCAACCCTCAGTCCTCGTCCTCAATCCACAACCCTCAATCCTCAGTCCTCCACCTTCAATCATCAATATTCAATCTTTAATCCTCAATCCTCAATCCTCAATCCTCAATCCTCAATCCTCAATCCTCAATCTTCAACCCTCAATCCTCAATCCTCAATACTCAATCTTCAATCTTCAATCCTCAATAATCAATCTTCAAACCCCAATCCTCATTTCTCAATCCTCAATCCTCAATGTTCAATCCTCAATACTCAATCTTCAACCCTCAATCCTCAATCCTCAATCCTCAATCCTCATTCTTCAATCCTCAATACCTAATCCTCAATCTTCAATCCACTATCCTCAATTCGCAATCCTCAATCCTCAATCCTCAGACCTCAAGTATCAATACTCAGTCCTCAGTCCTCGTCCTCAATACACAACACTCAGTCATCAATCCTCAATCTTCATTCATCAATATTCAACCTTCAATCCTCAGTCCACAATCCTCAATGTTCAATCCTCAATACCCAATCCTCAATCTTCAATCCTCAATCCTCAGTCCTCAATCCTCAATCCTCAATCCTCAATCCTCAACCCTCAGTCCTCAAATCTCAATCCTGAATCCTCAATCCTGAATCCTCAATCTTCAGCCCTCAGTCCTCAACAATCAGTTGTCGATCCTCAATCCTCCAAAGAATATCATCAATTCACAGTGCTCAATACTCAATACTCAATCTGCAATCTTCAAGTCTCTGTCCACAAACATCAATTCTCATCACTCAACCCCCAACACTCAGTCCCCAATCCTCAATATTCAATCCTCAATCCTCAATCCTCAATCCACAATCCTCATCCTTCAATCCTCAATACTCAATCTTCAATCCTCAATCCTCAATCCTCAATCCTCAATCCTCAATCCTCAATCCTCAATCCTCAATATTGAATACTCAATACTCAATCTTCAATCATCAATCCTCAATCCTCAATCCTCAGTCCTCAATCCTCAGTCATCAATCCTCAATCTTCAATACTCAATCGTCAATCCTTAGTCCTCAATCCTCAATCCTCAATCCTCGTTCCTCAAACCTCAATCCTCAACCCTCAGTCCTCACCCTCAATTCTCAATTCTCAATTCTCAGTCATCAATCCTCAATCTTCAATCCTCAATAATCAATCTCCAATCCTACATCCTCAATCCCCAATCCTCAAGCCTTAATTCTCAATCTTCAATCCTCAATCGCCAGTCCTCAATCATCAATCCTCAATGTTCAATCCTCAATCCTCAAGTCTCAGTCCTCAATCCTCAATCCTCAATCCTCAATCCTCAAACCTCAATCCTCAACCGTCAGTCCTCGTCCTCAATCCTCAACCCTCAATCCTCAATCCTCAGTCTTCAATCATCAATTCTCAATGCCCAATAGAATATCCTGAATTCTCAGGATTCTATACTCAAACCTCAAACCTCAACCATCAGCCCTCATTCTCAATCCTCAATCCTCAATCCTCAATCCTCAATATTTAATCCTCAATACTCAATCTTCAATACTCAATCCTCAATCCTCAATCCTCATCCTCAATCCTCAGTCATAAATCCTCAATCTTCAATACTCAATCGTCAATCCTCAGTCCTCAATCCTCAATCCTCAATCCTCGTTCCTCAAACCTCAATCCTCAACCCTCAGTCCTCATCCTCAATTCTCAATTCTCAATCCTCAATCTTCAATCCTCCATCTTCAATCACCAATAATCAATCTCCAATCCTAGATCCTCAATCCCCAATCCTCAATCCTTTATCCTCAGTCTTCAATCCTCAATCGCCAGTCCTCAGTCTTCAATACTCAATACTCAATCCTCAATCCTCAATCCTCTATACTCAGCCATCAATCCTCAATTCTCAATGCTCAATAGAATATTCTGAATTCGCATGGTTCAATACCCTATCCACAATATTCAATAATCAAATCTCAATCCTCAATCTTCAATCCTCAATACTCAATTTCAATCCTCAATTCTCAGTCCTCAATCCTCAGTCCTCAGTCCTCAGTCGTCAAACCTCAATCCCCGCACCTCAGCCCTCATCCTCAATCCTCAGTCCTCAATCCTCAGTCCTCTGTCCTCAAACCTCAATCCTCAACCCTCAGACATCATCCTCAATCCTCAATCCTCAATCCTCAATCCTCAGTCTTCAATCCTCAATACTCAATCTTCAATCCTCAATCCTCAGTCCTCAAACCTCAATTCTGAATCCTCAATACTCAACCTTCAATCCTCAATCCTCAGTCCTCAGTACTCAACCATCAACCCTCAATTCTCAATACTCAATAGAATATCCTGAATTCTCAGGATTCAATACTCAAACCTCAACCCTCAACCCTCAGGCCCCATCCTCCATCCTCAATCCTCAAGCCTCAATCCTCAATCTTCAATCCTCAATACTCAAACCTCAATCCTCAACCCTCAGTCCTCATCCTCAATTCTCAATTCTCAATCCTCAATCCTCAATCGTCAATTTTCAATCCTCAATAATCAATCTCCAATCCTAGATCCTCAATCCCCAATCTTCAATCCTTAATCCTCAATCCTCAGTCATAAATCCTCAATCTTCATTACTCAATCGTTAATCCTCAATCCTCAATCCTCAATCCTCAATCTTCAATCCTCAATCCTCAATCCTCAATCCTCAATCCTCAATCCTCAACCCTCAATCCACATTCCTCAAACCTCAAGCCTCAACCCTCAGTCCTCATCCTCAATTCTCAATTCTCAACCCTCAATCCTCAATCCTCAACTCTCAATCTTCAATATTCAATCTTCAATCATCAATCCTCATTCCTCAATCCTCAATCATCAATCCTCAATCTTCAATACTCAATCCTCAATCCTCAATCCTCAATCCTCAATCCTCAATCCTCAATACTCAATCCTCAATCTTCAATCCTCAATCCTCAATCCTCAATCCTCAATACTCAATCCTCAATCCTCAATCCTCAATATTCAATCCTCAATACTCAATCTTCAATCCTCAATCCTCAATCCTCAATCCTCAATACTCAACCATCAATCCTCAATTCTCAATCCTCAATCCTCAATATTCAATCCTCAATACTCAATCTTCAATCCTCAATCCTGGATCCTCAATCCTCAATCCTCAATCCTCAGTCATAAATCCTCAATCTTTAATACTTAATCGTCAATCCTCAGTCCTCAATCCTCAATCATCAATCCTCGTTCCTCAAACCTCAATCCTCAACCCTCAGTCCATATCTTCAATTCTCAATTCTCAATCCTCAATACTCAATCCTCAATCTTCAATCCCCAATCATCCATCTCCGATCCTAGATCCTCAATCCCCAATCCACAATCCTTAATCCTCAATCTTCAATCCTCAATCGCCAGTCCTCAATCTTCAATCCTCTATGCTCAATCCTCAATCCTCAGCCTCAGTCCTCAATCCTCAATCCTCAATCCTCAAACCTCAATCCTCAACCGTCAGTCCTCGTCAGCAATCCTCAACCCTCAATCCTCGATCCTCAATATTCAATCATCAATAATCAATCTTCAATCCTCAATCATCAGTCCTCAATCCTCAATCCTCAATCCTCAATATTCAACTCTCAACCCTCAACCATCAATCCTCAATACTCAACCATCAATCCTCAATTCTCAGTTCTCAGTCATAAATCCTCAATCTTCAATACTCAATCGTCAATCCTCAGTCCTCAATCCACAATCCTCAATCCTCAATCCTCAATATTCAGTCCTCAATACTCAATCTTCAATCCTCAATCCTCAATCCTCAATCCTCAATCCTCAATCCTCAGTCATAAATCCTCAATCTTCAATCCTCAATAATCAATCTCCAATCCTAGATCCTCAATCCCCAATCTTCAATCCTTAATCCTCAAACCTCAGTCATATATCCTCAATCTTCAATACTCAACCATCAGCCCTCATTCTCAATCCTCAATCCTCAATCCTCAATCCTCAATATTTAATCCTCAATACTCAATCTTCAATACTCAATCCTCAATCCTCAATCCTCATCCTCAATCCTCAGTCATAAATCCTCAATCTTCAATACTCAATCGTCAATCCTCAGTCCTCAATCCTCAATCCTCAATCCTCGTTCCTCAAACCTCAATCCTCAACCCTCAGTCCTCATCCTCAATTCTCAATTCTCAATCCTCAATCTTCAATCCTCCATCTTCAATCACCAATAATCAATCTCCAATCCTAGATCCTCAATCCCCAATCCTCAATCCTTTATCCTCAGTCTTCAATCCTCAATCGCCAGTCCTCAGTCTTCAATACTCAATACTCAATCCTCAATCCTCAATCCTCTATACTCAGCCATCAATCCTCAATTCTCAATGCTCAATAGAATATTCTGAATTCGCATGGTTCAATACCCTATCCACAATATTCAATAATCAAATCTCAATCCTCAATCTTCAATCCTCAATACTCAATTTCAATCCTCAATTCTCAGTCCTCAATCCTCAGTCCTCAGTCCTCAGTCGTCAAACCTCAATCCCCGCACCTCAGCCCTCATCCTCAATCCTCAGTCCTCAATCCTCAGTCCTCTGTCCTCAAACCTCAATCCTCAACCCTCAGACATCATCCTCAATCCTCAATCCTCAATCCTCAATCCTCAGTCTTCAATCCTCAATACTCAATCTTCAATCCTCAATCCTCAGTCCTCAAACCTCAATTCTGAATCCTCAATACTCAACCTTCAATCCTCAATCCTCAGTCCTCAGTACTCAACCATCAACCCTCAATTCTCAATACTCAATAGAATATCCTGAATTCTCAGGATTCAATACTCAAACCTCAACCCTCAACCCTCAGGCCCCATCCTCCATCCTCAATCCTCAAGCCTCAATCCTCAATCTTCAATCCTCAATACTCAAACCTCAATCCTCAACCCTCAGTCCTCATCCTCAATTCTCAATTCTCAATCCTCAATCCTCAATCGTCAATTTTCAATCCTCAATAATCAATCTCCAATCCTAGATCCTCAATCCCCAATCTTCAATCCTTAATCCTCAATCCTCAGTCATAAATCCTCAATCTTCATTACTCAATCGTTAATCCTCAATCCTCAATCCTCAATCCTCAATCTTCAATCCTCAATCCTCAATCCTCAATCCTCAATCCTCAATCCTCAACCCTCAATCCACATTCCTCAAACCTCAAGCCTCAACCCTCAGTCCTCATCCTCAATTCTCAATTCTCAACCCTCAATCCTCAATCCTCAACTCTCAATCTTCAATATTCAATCTTCAATCATCAATCCTCATTCCTCAATCCTCAATCATCAATCCTCAATCTTCAATACTCAATCCTCAATCCTCAATCCTCAATCCTCAATCCTCAATCCTCAATACTCAATCCTCAATCTTCAATCCTCAATCCTCAATCCTCAATCCTCAATACTCAATCCTCAATCCTCAATCCTCAATATTCAATCCTCAATACTCAATCTTCAATCCTCAATCCTCAATCCTCAATCCTCAATACTCAACCATCAATCCTCAATTCTCAATCCTCAATCCTCAATATTCAATCCTCAATACTCAATCTTCAATCCTCAATCCTGGATCCTCAATCCTCAATCCTCAATCCTCAGTCATAAATCCTCAATCTTTAATACTTAATCGTCAATCCTCAGTCCTCAATCCTCAATCATCAATCCTCGTTCCTCAAACCTCAATCCTCAACCCTCAGTCCATATCTTCAATTCTCAATTCTCAATCCTCAATACTCAATCCTCAATCTTCAATCCCCAATCATCCATCTCCGATCCTAGATCCTCAATCCCCAATCCACAATCCTTAATCCTCAATCTTCAATCCTCAATCGCCAGTCCTCAATCTTCAATCCTCTATGCTCAATCCTCAATCCTCAGCCTCAGTCCTCAATCCTCAATCCTCAATCCTCAAACCTCAATCCTCAACCGTCAGTCCTCGTCAGCAATCCTCAACCCTCAATCCTCGATCCTCAATATTCAATCATCAATAATCAATCTTCAATCCTCAATCATCAGTCCTCAATCCTCAATCCTCAATCCTCAATATTCAACTCTCAACCCTCAACCATCAATCCTCAATACTCAACCATCAATCCTCAATTCTCAGTTCTCAGTCATAAATCCTCAATCTTCAATACTCAATCGTCAATCCTCAGTCCTCAATCCACAATCCTCAATCCTCAATCCTCAATATTCAGTCCTCAATACTCAATCTTCAATCCTCAATCCTCAATCCTCAATCCTCAATCCTCAATCCTCAGTCATAAATCCTCAATCTTCAATCCTCAATAATCAATCTCCAATCCTAGATCCTCAATCCCCAATCTTCAATCCTTAATCCTCAAACCTCAGTCATATATCCTCAATCTTCAATACTCAATCGTCAATCCTCAGTCCTCAATCCTCAATCCTCAATCCTCAATCCTCAATATTCAATCCTCAATACTCAATCTTCAATCATCAATCCTCAAACCTCAATCCTCAATCCTCAGTTCTCAGTCATAAATCCTCTATCTTCAATACTTAATCGTCAATCCTCAGTCCTCAATCCTCAATCCTCAATCCTCGTTCCTCAAACCTCAATCCTCAACCCTCAGTCCTCATCCGCAATTCTCAATCCTCAATCCTCAATCCTCAATCCTCAATCTTCAATCCCCAATAATCAATCTCCAATCCTCAATCCTTAATACTCAATCTCAATTCTCAATCGCCAGTCCTCAATCTTCAATCATCTATGCCCAATCCTCACTCCTCAGCCTCAGTCCTCAATCCTCAATCCTCAATCCTCAAATCTCAATCCTCAACCGTCAGTCCTCGTCCTCAATCCTCAAACCTAAATCCTCAATCCTCAATATTCATTCATCAAAACTCAATCTTTAATCCTCAATCCTCAATCCTCAATCCTCAATCCTCAATCCTCAATATTCAACACACAACCCTCAACCAACAATCCTCAATACTCAACCATCAATCCTCAATTCTCAATACTCAGGCATCAATACTCACTCTTCAATACTCAGTCCTCAATCCTCAACCCTCAATCCTCAATACTCAACCCTCAATCCTCATTCCTCAAACCTCAATCCTCAACCCTCAGTCCTCATCCTCAATTCTCAATTCTCAATCCTCAATCCTCAATCCTCAATCTTCAATCCTCAATAATCAATTTCCAATCCTAGATCCTCAATCCCCAATCTTCAATCCTTAATCCTCAATCCTCAGTCATAAATCCTCAATCTTCAATACTCAATCGTCAATCCTCAATCCTCAGTCGTCAATCCTCAATCCTCGATCCTCAATCTTCAATCCTCAATAATCAATCTCCAATCCCAGATCCTCTATACCCAATCTTGAATCCTTAATCCTCAATCTTCAATCCTCAATCCCCAGTCCTCAATCTTCAATCCTCAATGCTCAATCCTCAATCCTATATCCTCAGTCCTCAATCCTCAATCCTCAATCCTCAAACCTCAATCCTCAACCGTCAGTCCTCATCCTCCATCCTCAACCCTCAATCCTCAATCCTCAATCTTCAATCCCCAAAACACAATCTTCAATCCTCAATCCTCAATCCTCAATCCACGTTCCTCAATCCTCAGGCATCAATACTGACTCTTCAATACTCAATCCTCAATCCTCAATCCTCAATCCTCAATCCTCAACCCTCAATCCTCATTCCTCAAACCTCAATCCTCAACCCTCAGTCCTCATCCTCAATTCTCAATTCTCAATCCTCAATCCTCAATCGTCAATCTTGAATCCTCAATAATCAATCTCCAATCCTAGATCCTCAATCCCCTATCTTCAATCCTTGATCCTCAATCCTCAGTCATAAATCCTCAATCTTCATTACTCAATCGTCAATCCTCAATCCTCAATCCTCAATCCTGAATCTTCAATCCTCAATCCTCAATCCTCAATCATCAATCCTCAATCCTCAACCCTCAATCCACATTCCTCAAACCTCAATCCTCAACCCTCAGTCCTCATCCTCAATTCTCAATTCTCAATCCTCAATCCTCAATCCTCAACTCTCAATCTTCAATATTCAATCTTCAATCATCAATCCTCATTCCTCAATCCTCAATCATCAATCCTCAATCTTCAATACTCAATCCTCAATCCTCAATCCTCAATCCTCAATCCTCAATCCTCAATACTCAATCCTCAATCTTCAATCCTCAATCCTCAATCCTCAATCCTCAATACTCAATCTTCAATCCTCAATCCTCAATCCTCAATCCTCAATCCTCAATCCTCAATCATCAATCCTCAATCTTCAATACTCAATCCTCAATCCTCAATCCTCAATCCTCAATACTCAACCATCAATCCTCAATTCTCAATCCTCAATCCTCAATATTCAATCCTCAATACTCAATCTTCAATCCTCAATCCTGGATCCTCAATCCTCAATCCTCAATCCTCAGTCATAAATCCTCAATCTTTAATACTTAATCGTCAATCCTCAGTCCTCAATCCTCAATCATCAATCCTCGTTCCTCAAACCTCAATCCTCAACCCTCAGTCCATATCTTCAATTCTCAATTCTCAATCCTCAATACTCAATCCTCAATCTTCAATCCCCAATCATCCATCTCCGATCCTAGATCCTCAATCCCCAATCCACAATCCTTAATCCTCAATCTTCAATCCTCAATCGCCAGTCCTCAATCTTCAATCCTCTATGCTCAATCCTCAATCCTCAGCCTCAGTCCTCAATCCTCAATCCTCAATCCTCAAACCTCAATCCTCAACCGTCAGTCCTCGTCAGCAATCCTCAACCCTCAATCCTCGATCCTCAATATTCAATCATCAATAATCAATCTTCAATCCTCAATCATCAGTCCTCAATCCTCAATCCTCAATCCTCAATATTCAACTCTCAACCCTCAACCATCAATCCTCAATACTCAACCATCAATCCTCAATTCTCAGTTCTCAGTCATAAATCCTCAATCTTCAATACTCAATCGTCAATCCTCAGTCCTCAATCCACAATCCTCAATCCTCAATCCTCAATATTCAGTCCTCAATACTCAATCTTCAATCCTCAATCCTCAATCCTCAATCCTCAATCCTCAATCCTCAGTCATAAATCCTCAATCTTCAATCCTCAATAATCAATCTCCAATCCTAGATCCTCAATCCCCAATCTTCAATCCTTAATCCTCAAACCTCAGTCATATATCCTCAATCTTCAATACTCAATCGTCAATCCTCAGTCCTCAATCCTCAATCCTCAATCCTCAATCCTCAATATTCAATCCTCAATACTCAATCTTCAATCATCAATCCTCAAACCTCAATCCTCAATCCTCAGTTCTCAGTCATAAATCCTCTATCTTCAATACTTAATCGTCAATCCTCAGTCCTCAATCCTCAATCCTCAATCCTCGTTCCTCAAACCTCAATCCTCAACCCTCAGTCCTCATCCGCAATTCTCAATCCTCAATCCTCAATCCTCAATCCTCAATCTTCAATCCCCAATAATCAATCTCCAATCCTCAATCCTTAATACTCAATCTCAATTCTCAATCGCCAGTCCTCAATCTTCAATCATCTATGCCCAATCCTCACTCCTCAGCCTCAGTCCTCAATCCTCAATCCTCAATCCTCAAATCTCAATCCTCAACCGTCAGTCCTCGTCCTCAATCCTCAAACCTAAATCCTCAATCCTCAATATTCAATCATCAATACTCAATCTTTAATCCTCAATCCTCAATCCTCAATCCTCAATCCTCAATCCTCAATATTCAACACACAACCCTCAACCAACAATCCTCAATTCTCAACCATCAATCCTCAATTCTCAATACTCAATAGAATATCCTGAATTCGCATGGTTCAATACTCAATCCACAATATTCAATAATCAAATCTCAATCTTCAATCATGAATACTCAATCTTCAATCCTCAATACTCAATCCTCAATCGTCAATCCTCAATCCCCAATCCTCAATCTTCAATGCTCAATCCTCAATCCTCAATCCTCAATCCTCAATCCTCAATCTTCAATCCTCAATCCTCAATCATCAATTCTCAATCCTCAGTCCTCAATCCTCAGGCCTCAAACATCAATATTCAACCGTCAGGCCTCGACCTCAATCCACAAATCTCAATCCTCAATCCTCAGACTTCAATAATCAATATTCAATCTTTAATCCTCAATCCTCAATCCTCAATCCTCAATCCTCAATCCTCAATCTTCAACCCTCAATCCTCAATCCTCAATCCTCAATCCTCAATCTTCAATCCTCAATAATCAATCTCCAATCCCAGATTATCAATCCTCAATCCTCAGTCCTCAATCCTCAATCCTCAATCCTCAATACTCAACCATCAATCCTCAATTCTCAATGCTCAATACAATATCCCGAATTCTCAGGATTCTATACCCAAACCTCAATCCTCAACCCTCAGCCCTCATTCTCAATCCTCAATCTTCAATCCTCAATCCTCAATATTCAATCCTCAGTACTCAACCTTCAATCCTCAATCCTCAATCCTCAATCCTCAATCCTCAATCCTCAATCCTCAGTCACAAATCCTCAATCTTCAATCCTCAATCCTCAATACTCAATCCTCAATCTTCAATCCTCAATCCTCAATCCTCAATCCTCAATACTCAATCTTCAATCCTCAATCCTCAATCCTCAATCCTCAATCCTCAACCCTCAATCCTCAACCCTCAGTCCATATCTTCAATTCTCAATTCTCAATCCTCAATACTCAATCCTCAATCTTCAATCCCCAATCATCCATCTCCGATCCTAGATCCTCAATCCCCAATCCACAATCCTTAACCCTCAATCTTCAATCCTCAATCGCCAGTCCTCAATCTTCAATCCTCTATGCTCAATCCTCAATCCTCAGCCTCAGTCCTCAATCCTCAATCCTCAATCCTCAAACCTCAATCCTCAACCGTCAGTCCTCGTCAGCAATCCTCAACCCTCAATCCTCGATCCTCAATATTCAATCATCAATAATCAATCTTCAATCCTCAAGCATCAGTCCTCAATCCTCAATCCTCAATCCTCAATATTCAACTCTCAACCCTCAACCATCAATCCTCAATACTCAACCATCAATCCTCAATTCTCAATACTCAATAGAACATCCTGAATTCTCATGGTTCAATACTCAATTCATAATATTCAATAATCAAATCTCAAACCTCAAGCATCAATTCTCAACACTCAATCCTCATTCCTCAAACCTCAATCCTAAACCCTCAGTCCTCATCCTCAATTCTCAATTCTCAATCCTCACTCCTCAATCCTCAATCTTCAATCCTCAATAATCAATCTCCAATCCTAGCTCTTCAATCCCCAATCTTCAATCCTTAATCCTCAATCCTCAGTCATAATTCCTCAATCTTCAATACTCAATCGTCAATCCTCAGTCCTCAATCCACAATCCTCAATCCTCAATCCTCAATATTCATTCCTCAATACTCAATCTTCAATCCTCAATCCTCAATCCTGAATCCTCAATCCTCAATCCTCAGTCATAAATCCTCAATCTTCAATCCTCAATAATCAATCTCGAATCCTAGATCCTCAATCGCCAATCTTCAATCCTTAATCCTCAATCCTCAGTCATATATCCTCAATCTTCAATACTCAATCGTCAATCCTCAGTCCTCAATCCTCAATCCTCAATCCTCAATCCTCAATATTCAATCCTCATTACTCAATCTTCAATCATCAATCCTCAAACCTCAATCCTCAATCCTCAATACTCAACCCTGAATCTTCAATCCTCAGTCCCCAATCCTCAATCTTCAATCCTCAATCCTCAATCCTCGATCCTCAATCTTCAATACTCTGTCCTCAGTCCTCAAACGTGAATGCTCAATCCTCTATCCCCAATCCTCAATCCTCAATCCTCTATCATCAATCGTCAATCTTCAATACTCAATACGCAATCCCCAATGCTCAGTACTCAACCATCAATCCTCAATTATCAATACTCAATAGAATATCCTGAATTCTCAGGATTCAATACTCAATCTTCAATACTCAATCCTCAATCCTCAATTCTCAATCCTCAATCCTCAACCCTCAATCCTCATTCCTCAAACCTCAATCCTCAACCCTCAGTCCTCATCCTCAATTCTCAATCCTCAGTCCTCAATCTTCAATCTTCAATCCTCAATCCTCAAACCTCAATCCTCTACCGTCAGTCCTCGTCCTCAATCCTCAAACCTCAATCCTCAATCCTCAATATTGAATCATCAATACTCAATCTTCAATCCTCAATCCTCAATCCTCAATCCTCAATATTCAGCACACAAACCTCAGCCATCAATCCTGAATACTCAACCATCAATCCACAATTCTCAATACTCAATAGAATATTCTGAATTCGCATGGTTCAATACTCTATCCACAATATTCAATAATCAAATCTCAATCCTCAATCTTCAATCCTCAATACTCAATTTCAATCCTCAATTCTCAGTCCTCAATCCTCATTCTTCAGTCCTCAGTCGTCAACCCTCAATCCCCGCACCTCAGCCCTCATCCTCAATCCTCAGTCCTCAATCCTCAGTCCTCTGTCCTCAAACTTCAATCCTCAACCCTCAGACATCATCCTCAATCCTCAATCCTCAATCCTCAATCCTCAATCTTCAATCCTCAATACTCAATCTTCAATCCTCAATCCTCAGTCCTCAAACCTCAATTCTGAATCCTCAATACTCAACCTTCAATCCTCAATCCTCAGTCCACAGTACTCAACCATCAACCCTCAATTCTCAATACTCAATAGAATATCCTGAATTCTCAGGATTCAATACTCAAACCTCAACCCTCAACCCTCAGGCCCCATCCTCCATCATCAATCCTCAAGCCTCAATCCTCAATCTTCAATCATCAATACTCAAACTTCAATCCTCAATCCTCAATCCCCAAAACACAATCTTCAATCCTCAATCCTCAATCCTCAATCCACAATCCTCAATCCTCAGGCATCAATACTCACTCTTCAATACTCAATCCTCAATCCTCAACCCTCAATCCTCAATCCTCAACCCTCAATCCTCATTCCTCAAACCTCAATCCTCAACCCTCAGTCCTCATCCTCAATTCTCAATTCTCAATCCTCAATCCTCAATCCTCAATCTTCAATCCTCAATAATCAATTTCCAATCCTAGATCCTCAATCCCCAATCTTCAATCCTTAATCCTCAATCCTCAGTCATAAATCCTCAATCTTCAATACTCAATCGTCAATCCTCAA
This sequence comes from Calliopsis andreniformis, assembly GCF_051401765.1. Taxonomy (NCBI): domain Eukaryota; kingdom Metazoa; phylum Arthropoda; class Insecta; order Hymenoptera; family Andrenidae; genus Calliopsis; species Calliopsis andreniformis. The sequence continues at coordinate 451,359 of NW_027480495.1, forward strand.
TCCTCAGTCGTCAATCCTCAATCCTCAATCCTCAATCTTCAATCCTCAATAATCAATCTCCAATCCCAGATCCTCTATACCCAATCTTGAATCCTTAATCCTCAATCTTCAATCCTCAATCCCCAGTCCTCAATCTTCAATCCTCAATGCTCAATCCTCAATCCTATATCCTCAGTCCTCAATCCTCAATCCTCAATCCTCAAACATCAATCCTCAACCGTCAGTCCTCATCCTCCATCCTCAACCCTCAATCCTCAATCCTCAATCTTCAATCCCCAAAACACAATCTTCAATCCTCAATCCTCAATCCTCAATCCACGTTCCTCAATCCTCAGGCATCAATACTGACTCTTCAATACTCAATCCTCAATCCTCAATCCTCAATCCTCAATCCTCAACCCTCAATCCTCATTCCTCAAACCTCAATCCTCAACCCTCAGTCCTCATCCTCAATTCTCAATTCTCAATCCTCAATCCTCAATCGTCAATCTTGAATCCTCAATAATCAATCTCCAATCCTAGATCCTCAATCCCCTATCTTCAATCCTTGATCCTCAATCCTCAGTCATAAATCCTCAATCTTCATTACTCAATCGTCAATCCTCAATCCTCAATCCTCAATCCTGAATCTTCAATCCTCAATCCTCAATCCTCAATCATCAATCCTCAATCCTCAACCCTCAATCCACATTCCTCAAACCTCAATCCTCAACCCTCAGTCCTCATCCTCAATTCTCAATTCTCAATCCTCAATCCTCAATCCTCAACTCTCAATTTTCAATATTCAATCTTCAATCATCAATCCTCAATCCTCAATCCTCAATCATCAATCCTCAATCTTCAATACTCAATCCTCAATCCTCAATCCTCAATCCTCAATCCTCAATCCTCAATACTCAATCCTCAATCTTCAATCCTCAATCCTCAATCCTCAATCCTCAATACTCAATCTTCAATCCTCAATCCTCAATCCTCAATCCTCAATCCTCAATCCTCAATCACCAATCCTCAATCTTCAATACTCAATCCTCAATCCTCAATCCTCAATCCTCAATACTCAACCATCAATCCTCAATTCTCAATCCTCAATCCTCAATATTCAATCCTCAATACTCAATCTTCAATCCTCAATCCTGGATCCTCAATCCTCAATCCTCAATCCTCAGTCATAAATCCTCAATCTTTAATACTTAATCGTCAATCCTCAGTCCTCAATCCTCAATCATCAATCCTCGTTCCTCAAACCACAATCCTCAACCCTCAGTCCATATCTTCAATTCTCAATTCTCAATCCTCAATACTCAATCCTCAATCTTCAATCCCCAATCATCCATCTCCGATCCTAGATCCTCAATCCCCAATCCACAATCCTTAATCCTCAATCTTCAATCCTCAATCGCCAGTCCTCAATCTTCAATCCTCTATGCTCAATCCTCAATCCTCAGCCTCAGTCCTCAATCCTCAATCCTCAATCCTCAAACCTCAATCCTCAACCGTCAGTCCTCGTCAGCAATCCTCAACCCTCAATCCTCGATCCTCAATATTCAATCATCAATAATCAATCTTCAATCCTCAATCATCAGTCCTCAATCCTCAATCCTCAATCCTCAATATTCAACTCTCAACCCTCAACCATCAATCCTCAATACTCAACCATCAATCCTCAATTCTCAGTTCTCAGTCATAAATCCTCAATCTTCAATACTCAATCGTCAATCCTCAGTCCTCAATCCACAATCCTCAATCCTCAATCCTCAATATTCAGTCCTCAATACTCAATCTTCAATCCTCAATCCTCAATCCTCAATCCTCAATCTTCAATCCTCAATCCACAACCTTCAACCCTCAATCTTCAATCCTCAATCCTCAATCCTCAATGCTCAATCCTCAAACCTCAGACATCAATACTCAATCTTCAATCCTCAATACTCAATTTCAATCCTCAATCCTCAATTCTCAATCCTCAATACTCAATCCTCGATCCTCAATCCTCAATCCTCAATCCTCAATCCTCAATCCTCAATCCTCAATCCTCAATCCTCATTCTTCAATCCTCAATAGCCAATCCTCAATCTTGAATCCTCAATCCTCAATCCTCAATTCTCAATCCACAATCCTCAATCCTCAGACCTCAAACATCAATACTCAGCCCTCATTACTCGTCCTCAATCCACAACCCTCAATGCTCAATCCTCAATCTTCAATCATCAATATTCAATCTTCAATCCTCAATCCTCAATCCTCAATCCTCAATCCTCAATCCTCAATCCTCAATCCTCAATCTTAAATCCTCAATACTCAATCTTCAATGCTCAATCCTCAATCCTCAATCCTCAACCTTCATTCCTCAATCCACAATCCTCACTCCTCAATCCTCATTCCTCAATCCTCAATACCCAATCCTCAATCTTCAATCCTCAATCCTCAATCCTCAATTCTCAATCCTCAATCCTCAATCTTCAATCCACAATACACAATCCTTAATCTTCAATCCTCAATCCTCAATCCTCAATTCTCAATCCTCAATCCTCAGCCCTCAGTCCTCAAGCCTCAATCCTCAACCCTCAGCCCTCATCCTCAAACTTCAATCCTCAATCCTCAATCTTCGAACCTCAATCTTCAATCCTCAATACTCAATCTTCAATCCTCAATACTCAATCCTCAATCCTCAATCCTCAATCCTCAATCCTCAATCCTCAATCCTCAATCCTCAATCTTCAATCCTCAATACTCAGTCTTTAATCCTCTATCCTCATTCCTCGAACCTCAATTCTGAATCCGCATTCCTGAATCCTCAATCTTCAGCCCTAAGTCATCAACAATCAGTTGTCAATCCTCAATCCTCAATAGAATATCGTCAATTCACAGTTTTCAATACACAATACTCAATCTGCAATCTTCAAACCTGTATACACAATCATCAATTCTCATCACTCACCACTCAACACTCAGTCCTCAATCCTCAATCCTCAATCCTCAATCCTCAGTCCTCAAACCTCAATCCTGAATCCTCAATCCTGAATCCTCAATCTTCAGACCTCAGACATCAACAATCAGTTGTCAATCCTCAATCCTCAAACCTCAATCCTCAATCCTCAGTCCTCAATTCTCAATCTTTAATCCCCAATACTCAATCTTCAATTCTCAATCCTCAATCCTCAATCCTCAATCCTCAATCCTCAAACCTCAATCCTCAATCCTCAGTCCTCAATTCTCAATCCTCAATCCTCAGCCCTCAGTTCTCAAACGTCAATCCTCAACCCTCAGCCCTCATCCTCAATCTTCAATCCTCAATCCTCAATCCTCAATCCCCAATCCTCAATCTTCAATCCTCAATTCTCTTTCTTCAATCCTCAATCCTCAATCCTCAATCCTCAATCCTCATTCTTCAATCCTCAATCCCCAATCGTCAATCCTCAATACTCAATCTTCAATCCTCTATCCTCAATCCTCAATCCTCAATCTTCATTCCTCAATCCTCAATCCCCAATCCTCAATCTTCAATCCTCAATACTCTTTCTTCAATCCTCAATCCTCAATCCTCAATCCTCATTCTTCAATCCTCAATACCCAATCCTCAATCTTCAATCCTCAATCCTCAATCCGCAATTCTCAATCCTCAATCCTGAATCCTCAGACCTCAAACATCAATACTCAGCCCTCAGTCCTCGTCCTCAATCCACAACCCTCAATGCTCAATCCTCAATCTTCAATCATCAATATTCAATCTTCATTCCTCAATCCTCAATCCTCAATCCTCAATACTCAATCCTCAATGTTCAATCCTCAATACCCAATCCTCAATCTTCAATCCTCAATCCTCAATCCTCAATTCTCAATCCTCAATCCTCAGTCCTCAGTCCTCAAACCTCAATCCTCAACCCTCAGCCCTCATCCTCAATCCTCAATCCTCAATCCTCAATCCTCAATCCTCAATCTTCAATCCTCAATACTCATTCCTCAATCTTCAATCCTCAATCCTCAATCATCAATTCTCAATCCTCAATCCTCAGCCCTCAGTCCTCAAACGTCAATCCTCAAACCTCAGCCCTCATCCTCAAACTTCAATCCTCAATCCTCAATCCTCAATCCTCAATCCTCAATCTTCAATCCTCAATACTCAATCTTCAATCCTCAATCCTCAATTCTCAATCCTCAATCCTCAATCCTAAATCGTCAGTCTTCAATCCTCAATACTCAATCTTCAATCCTCAATCCTCAATCCTCAATCGTCAATCCTCAATTCTCAATCCTCGATCCTCAGTCTTCAGTCCTCAAACCTCAATCCTCAATCCTCAGCCCTCATCCTCAATCCTCAATCCTCAATCCTCAATCCTCAGTCCTCAATCCTCAATCCTCAATCCTCAATCCTCAATCCTCAGTCCTCAAACCTCAATCCTGAATCCTCAATCCTGTATCCTCAACCTTCAGAAATCAGACCTCAACAATCAGTTGTCAATCCTCAATCCTCAATAGAATATCATCAATTCACACCTTTCAATACTCAAAACTCAACCTGCAATCTTCAAATCTCTATCCACAAACATCAATTGTCATCACTCAACCCTCAACACTCAGTCCCCAATCCTCAATCTTCAATCCTCAATCATCAATCCTCAATCCTCAATTCTCAATCTTTAATCCCCAATACTCAATCTTCAATCCCCAATCCTCAATCCTCAATCCTCAATCCTCAATCCTCAATCCTCAATCCTCAATCCTCAATCCTCAATTCTCAATCCTCAATCCTCAGCCCTCAGTCCTCAAACCTCAATCCTCAACCCTCAGCCCTCATCCTCAATCTTCAATCCTCAATCCTCAATCCTCAATCCCCAATCCTCAATCTTCAATCCTCAATACTCTTTCTTCGATCCTCAATCCTCAATCCTCAATCCTCTATCCTCATTCTTCAATCCTCAATACCCAATCCTCAATCTTCAGTCCTCAATCCTCAATCCTCAATTCTCTATCCTCAATCCTCAATCCTCAATCCTCAATCCTCAATCCTGAATCCTCAATCGTCAGTCTTCAATCCTCAATACTCAATCTTCAATCCTCAATCCTCAATCCTCAATCGTCAACCCTCAATTCTCAATCCTCGATCCTTAGTCTTCAGTCCTCAAACCTCAATTCTCAACCCTCAGCCCTCATCTTCAATCCTCAATCCTCAATCTTCAATCCTCAGTCCTCAATCCTCAATCCTCAATCCTCAATCCTCAATCCTCAGTCCTCAAACCACAATCCTGAATCCTCAATCCTGAATCCTCAATCTTCAGCACTCAGTCCTCAACAATCAGTTGTCAATCCTCAATCCTCAATAGAATATCCTCAGTTCAGAGTTTTCAATACGCAATCCTCAGTCTGCAATCTTCAAATCTCTATCCACAAACCTCAATTCTCATCACTCAACCCCCAACACTCAGTCCCCAATCCTCAATCTTCAATCCTCAATCCTCAATCCTCAGTCCCCGATCGTCAATCCTCAATCCTCAATCCTCAATCCTCAGTCCTCAAACCTCAATCCTGAATCCTCAATCCTGTATCCTCAACCTTCAGAAATCAGACCTCAACAATCAGTTGTCAATCCTCAATCCTCAATAGAATATCATCAATTCACACCTTTCAATACTCAAAACTCAACCTGCAATCTTCAAATCTCTATCCACAAACATCAATTGTCATCACTCAACCCTCAACACTCAGTCCCCAATCCTCAATCTTCAATCCTCAATCATCAATCCTCAATCCTCAATTCTCAATCTTTAATCCCCAATACTCAATCTTCAATCCCCAATCCTCAATCCTCAATCCTCAATCCTCAATCCTCAATCCTCAATCCTCAATCCTCAATCCTCAATTCTCAATCCTCAATCCTCAGCCCTCAGTCCTCAAACCTCAATCCTCAACCCTCAGCCCTCATCCTCAATCTTCAATCCTCAATCCTCAATCCTCAATCCCCAATCCTCAATCTTCAATCCTCAATACTCTTTCTTCGATCCTCAATCCTCAATCCTCAATCCTCTATCCTCATTCTTCAATCCTCAATACCCAATCCTCAATCTTCAGTCCTCAATCCTCAATCCTCAATTCTCTATCCTCAATCCTCAATCCTCAATCCTCAATCCTCAATCCTGAATCCTCAATCGTCAGTCTTCAATCCTCAATACTCAATCTTCAATCCTCAATCCTCAATCCTCAATCGTCAACCCTCAATTCTCAATCCTCGATCCTTAGTCTTCAGTCCTCAAACCTCAATTCTCAACCCTCAGCCCTCATCTTCAATCCTCAATCCTCAATCTTCAATCCTCAGTCCTCAATCCTCAATCCTCAATCCTCAATCCTCAATCCTCAGTCCTCAAACCACAATCCTGAATCCTCAATCCTGAATCCTCAATCTTCAGCACTCAGTCCTCAACAATCAGTTGTCAATCCTCAATCCTCAATAGAATATCCTCAGTTCAGAGTTTTCAATACGCAATCCTCAGTCTGCAATCTTCAAATCTCTATCCACAAACCTCAATTCTCATCACTCAACCCCCAACACTCAGTCCCCAATCCTCAATCTTCAATCCTCAATCCTCAATCCTCAGTCCCCGATCTTCAATCCTCAATCCTCAATCCTCAATCTTCAATCCTCAATACTCAATCTTCAACCCTCAATCCTCAGTCTTCGAACCTCAATTCTGAATCCTCATTCCTGAATCGTCAATCTTCAGCTCTCAGTCATCAACAATCAGTTGTCAATCCTCAATCCCCAATAGAATATCCTCAATTCACAGATTTCAATACTCAATACTCAATCTGCAACCTTCAAACCTCTATCCACAATCATCAATTCTCATCACTCAACCCTCAACACGCAGTCCTCAATGCTCAATCCTCAATCCTCAATTCTCAATCTTCAATCCTCAATACTGAATTTTCAATCCTCAATCCTCAATACACAATACTCAATACTCAATCCTCAATGTTCAATCCTCAATACCCAATCCTCAATCTTCAATCCTCAATCCTCAATCCTCAATTCTCAATCCTCAATCCTCAATCCTCAGTCCTCAAACCTCAATCCTCAACCCTCAGCCCTCATCCTCAATCCTCAATCCTCAATCCTCAATCCTTAATCCTCAATCTTCAATCCTCAATACTCAATCCTCAATCTTCAATCCTCAATCCTCAATCCTCAATCCTCAATCCTCAATCCTCAATGTTCAATCCTCAATACCCAATCCTCAATCTTCAATCCTCAATCTTCAATCCTCAATCCTCAATCCTCAATCCTCAATCCTCAATCCTCAATCCTCAATCCTCAATCTTAAATCCTCAATACTCAATCTTCAATGCTCAATCCTCAATCCTCAATCCTCAACCTTCATTCCTCAATCCACAATCCTCACTCCTCAATCCTCATTCCTCAATCCTCAATACCCAATCCTCAATCTTCAATCCTCAATCCTCAATCCTCAATTCTCAATCCTCAATCCTCAATCTTCAATCCACAATACACAATCCTCAATCTTCAATCCTCAATCCTCAATCCTCAATTCTCAATCCTCAATCCTCAGCCCTCAGTCCTCAAGCCTCAATCCTCAACCCTCAGCCCTCATCCTCAAACTTCAATCCTCAATCGTCAATCCTCAATCTTCGAACCTCAATCTTCAATCCTCAATACTCAATCTTCAATCCTCAATACTCAATCCTCAATCCTCAATCCTCAATCCTCAATCCTCAATCCTCAATCCTCAATCCTCAATCTTCAATCCTCAATACTCAGTCTTCAATCCTCTATCCTCATTCCTCGAACCTCAATTCTGAATCCGCATTCCTGAATCCTCAATCTTCAGCCCTAAGTCATCAACAAGCAGTTGTCAATCCTCAATCCTCAATAGAATATCCTCAATTCACAGTTTTCAATACCCAATACTCAATCTGCAATCTTCAAGCCTGTATACACAATCATCAATTCTCATCACTCACCACTCAACACTCAGTCCTCAATGCTCAATCCTCAATCCTCAATTCTCAATCTTCAATCCTCAATACTGAATTTTCAATCCTCAATCCTCAATACACAATACTCAATCCTCAATCCTCAATCCTCAATTCTCAGTCCTCAATCCTCAGCCCTCAGCCGTCAAACCTCAATCCTCAAACCTCAGCCCTCATCCTCAATCTTCAATCCTCAATCCTCAATCCTCAATCCCCAATCCTCAATCTTCAATCCTCAATACTCTTTCTTCAATCCTCAATCCTCAATCCTCAATCCTCAATCCTCATTCTTCAATCCTCAATACCCAATCCTCAATCTTCAATCCTCAATCCTCAATCCGCAATTCTCAATCCTCAATCCTCAATCCTCAGACCTCAAACATCAATACTCAGCCCTCAGTCCTCGTCCTCAATCCACAACCCTCAATGCTCAATCCTCAATCTTCAATCATCAATATTCAATCTTCAATCCTCAATCCTCAATCCTCAATCCTCAATACTCAATCCTCAATGTTCAATCCTCAATACCCAATCCTCAATCTTCAATCCTCAATCCTCAATCCTCAATTCTCAATCCTCAATCCTCAGTCCTCAGTCCTCAATCCTCAATCCTCAATCGTCAATCCTCAATTCTCAATCCTCGATCCTCAGTCTTCAGTCCTCAAACCTCAATCCTGAATCCTCAGCCCTCATCCTCAATCCTCAATCCTCAATCCTCAATCCTCAGTCCTCAATCCTCAATCCTCAATCCTCAATCCTCAGTCCTCAAACCTCAATCCTGAATCCTCAATCCTGAATCCTCAACCTTCAGAAATCAGACCTCAACAATCAGTTGTCAATCCTCAATCCTCAATAGAATATCATCAATTCACACCTTTCAATACTCAAAACTCAACCTGCAATCTTCAAATCTCTATCCACAAACATCAATTGTCATCACTCAACCCTCAACACTCAGTACCCAATCCTCAATCTTCAATCCTCAATCATCAATCCTCAATCTTCAATTCTCAATCTTTAATCCCCAATACTCATTCTTCAATCCTCAATCCTCAATCCTCAATCCTCAATCCTCTATCCTCAATCCTCAATCCTCAATCCTCAATCCTCAATTCTCAATCCTCAATCCTCAGCCCTCAGTCCTGAAACCTCAATCCTCAACCCTCAGCCCTCATCCTCAATCTTCAATCCTCAATCCTCAATCCTCAATCCCCAATCCTCAATCTTCAATCCTGAATACTCTTTCTTCAATCCTCAATCCTCAATCCTCAATCCTCTATCCTCATTCTTCAATCCTCAATACCCAATCCTCAATCTTCAGTCCTCAATCCTCAATCCTCAATTCTCAATCCTCAATCCTCAATCCACAGACCTCAAACATCAATACTCAGCCCTCAGTCCTCGTCCTCAATCCACAACCCTCAATCCTCAATCCTCAATCTTCAATCATCAATATTCAATCTTCAATCCTCAATCCTCAATCCTCAATCCTCAATCGTCAATGTTCAATCCTCAATACCCAAGCCTCAATCTTCAATCCTCAATCCTCAATCCTCAATTCTCAATCCTCAATTCTCAATCCTCAATCCTCAGCCCTCAGTCCTCAAACCTCAATCCTCAACCCTCAGCCCTCATCCTCAATCCTCAATCCTCAATCCTCAATCCTCAATCTTCAATCCTCAATACTCAGTCTTCAATCCTCAATCCTCAGTCCTCGAACCTCAATTCTGAATCCGCATTCCTGAATCCTCAATCTTCAGCGCTCAGTCATCAACAATCAGTTGTCAATCCTCAATCCTAAATAGAATATCCTCAATTCACAGTTTTTAATACACAATACTCAATCTGCAATCTTCAAACCTGTATACACAATCATCAATTCTCATCACTCACCACTCAACACTCAGTCCTCAATGCTGAATCCTCAATCCTCAATTCTCAATCTTCAATCCTCAATACTGAATCTTCAATCCTCAATCCTCAATCCTCAATACTCAATCCTCAATCCTCAGTCTTCAATCCTCAGTCCCCAATCCTCAATCTTCAATCCTCAATACTCAATCCTCAATCCTCAATCCTCAATTCTCAATCCTCAATCCTCAATCCTCAATCCTCAATCCTCAGTCCTCAAACCACAATCCTGAATCCTCAATCCTGAATCCTCAATCTTCAGCACTCAGTCCTCAACAATCAGTTGTCAATCCTCAATCCTCAATAGAATATCCTCAGTTCAGAGTTTTCAATACGCAATCCTCAGTCTGCAATCTTCAAATCTCTATCCACAAACCTCAATTCTCATCACTCAACCCCCAACACTCAGTCCCCAATCCTCAATCTTCAATCCTCAATCCTCAATCCTCAGTCCCCGATCGTCAATCCTCAATCCTCAATCCTCAATCTTCAATCCTCAATACTCAATCTTCAACCCTCAATCCTCAGTCTTCGAACCTCAATTCTGAATCCTCATTCCTGAATCGTCAATCTTCAGCCCTCAGTCATCAACAATCAGTTGTCAATCCTCAATCCCCAATAGAATATCCTCAATTCACAGTTTTCAATACTCAATACTCAATCTGCAATCTTCAAACCTCTATCCACAATCATCAATTCTCATCACTCAACCCTCAACACGCAGTCCTCAATGCTCAATCCTCAATCCTCAATTCTCAATCTTCAATCCTCAATACTGAATTTTCAATCCTCAATCCTCAATACACAATACTCAATACTCAATCCTCAATGTTCAATCCTCAATACCCAATCCTCAATCTTCAATCCTCAATCCTCAATCCTCAATTCTCAATCCTCAATCCTCAATCCTCAGTCCTCAAACCTCAATCCTCAACCCTCAGCCCTCATCCTCAATCCTCAATCCTCAATCCTCAATCCTTAATCCTCAATCTTCAATCCTCAATACTCAATCCTCAATCTTCAATCCTCAATCCTCAATCCTCAATCCTCAATCCTCAATCCTCAATGTTCAATCCTCAATACCCAATCCTCAATCTTCAATCCTCAATCTTCAATCCTCAATCCTCAATCCTCAATCCTCAATCCTCAATCCTCAATCCTCAATCTTAAATCCTCAATACTCAATCTTCAATGCTCAATCCTCAATCCTCAATCCTCAACCTTCATTCCTCAATCCACAATCCTCACTCCTCAATCCTCATTCCTCAATCCTCAATACCCAATCCTCAATCTTCAATCCTCAATCCTCAATCCTCAATTCTCAATCCTCAACCCTCAATCTTCAATCCACAATACACAATCCTCAATCTTCAATCCTCAATCCTCAATCCTCAATTGTCAATCCTCAATCCTCAGCCCTCAGTCCTCAAGCCTCAATCCTCAACCCTCAGCCCTCATCCTCAAACTTCAATCCTCAATCGTCAATTCTCAATCTTCGAACCTCAATCTTCAATCCTCAATACTCAATCTTCAATCCTCAATACTCAATCCTCAATCCTCAATCCTCAATCCTCAATCCTCAATCCTCAATCCTCAATCCTCAATCTTCAATCCTCAATACTCAGTCTTCAATCGTCTATCCTCATTCCTCGAACCTCAATTCTGAATCCGCATCCCCGAATCCTCAATCTTCAGCCCTAAGCCATCAACAAGCAGTTGTCAATCCTCAATCCTCAATAGAATATCCTCAATTCACAGTTTTCAATACCCAATACTCAATCTGCAATCTTCAAGCCTGTATACACAATCATCAATTCTCATCACTCACCACTCAACACTCAGTCCTCAATGCTCAATCCTCAATCCTCAATTCTCAATCTTCAATCCTCAATACTGAATTTTCAATCCTCAATCCTCAATACACAATACTCAATCCTCAATCCTCAATCCTCAATTCTCAGTCCTCAATCCTCAGCCCTCAGCCGTCAAACCTCAATCCTCAAACCTCAGCCCTCATCCTCAATCTTCAATCCTCAATCCTCAATCCTCAATCCCCAATCCTCAATCTTCAATCCTCAATACTCTTTCATCAATCCTCAATCCTCAATCCTCAATCCTCAATCCTCATTCTTCAATCCTCAATACCCAATCCTCAATCTTCAATCCTCAATCCTCAATCTGCAATTCTCAATCCTCAATCCTCAATCCTCAGACCTCAAACATCAATACTCAGCCCTCAGCCCTCGTCCTCAATCCACAACCCTCAATGCTCAGTCCTCAATCTTCAATCATCAATATTCAATCTTCAATCCTCAATCCTCAATCCTCAATCCTCAATACTCAATCCTCAATGTTCAATCCTCAATACCCAATCCTCAATCTTCAATCCTCAATCCTCAATCCTCAATTCTCAATCCTCAATCCTCAGTCCTCAGTCCTCAAACCTCAATTCTGAATCCGCATTCCTGAATCCTCAATCTTCAGCGCTCAGTCATCAACAATCAGTTGTCAATCCTCAATCCTCAATAGAATATCCTCAATTCACAGTTTTCAATACACAATACTCAATCTGCAATATTCAAACCTGTATACACAATCATCAATTCTCATCACTCACAACTCAACACTCATTCTTCAATCCTCAATACCCAATCCTCAATCTTCAGTCCTCAATCCTCAATCCTCAATTCTCAATCCTCAATCCTCAATCCTCAATCCTCAATCCTCAATCCTGAATCCTCAATCGTCAGTCTTCAATCCTCAATACTCAATCTTCAATCCTCAATCCTCAATCCTCAATCGTCAACCCTCAATTCTCAATCCTCGATCCTTAGTCTTCAGTCCTCAAACCTCAATTCTCAACCCTCAGCCCTCATCTTCAATCCTCAATCCTCAATCTTCAATCCTCAGTCCTCAATCCTCAATCCTCAATCCTCAATCCTCAATCCTCAGTCCTCAAACCACAATCCTGAATCCTCAATCCTGAATCCTCAATCTTCAGCACTCAGTCCTCAACAATCAGTTGTCAATCCTCAATCCTCAATAGAATATCCTCAGTTCAGAGTTTTCAATACGCAATCCTCAGTCTGCAATCTTCAAATCTCTATCCACAAACCTCAATTCTCATCACTCAACCCCCAACACTCAGTCCCCAATCCTCAATCTTCAATCCTCAATCCTCAATCCTCAGTCCCCGATCGTCAATCCTCAGTCCTCAATCCTCAATCTTCAATCCTCAATACTCAATCTTCAACCCTCAATCCTCAGTCTTCGAACCTCAATTCTGAATCCTCATTCCTGAATCGTCAATCTTCAGCTCTCAGTCATCAACAATCAGTTGTCAATCCTCAATCCCCAATAGAATATCCTCAATTCACAGATTTCAATACTCAATACTCAATCTGCAACCTTCAAACCTCTATCCACAATCATCAATTCTCATCACTCAACCCTCAACACGCAGTCCTCAATGCTCAATCCTCAATCCTCAATTCTCAATCTTCAATCCTCAATACTGAATTTTCAATCCTCAATCCTCAATACACAATACTCAATACTCAATCCTCAATGTTCAATCCTCAATACCCAATCCTCAATCTTCAATCCTCAATCCTCAATCCTCAATTCTCAATCCTCAATCCTCAATCCTCAGTCCTCAAACCTCAATCCTCAACCCTCAGCCCTCATCCTCAATCCTCAATCCTCAATCCTCAATCCTTAATCCTGAATCTTCAATCCTCAATACTCAATCCTCAATCTTCAATCCTCAATCCTCAATCCTCAATCCTCAATCCTCAATCCTCAATGTTCAATCCTCAATACCCAATCCTCAATCTTCAATCCTCAATCTTCAATCCTCAATCCTCAATCCTCAATCCTCAATCCTCAATCCTCAATCCTCAATCCTCAATCTTAAATCCTCAATACTCAATCTTCAATGCTCAATCCTCAATCCTCAATCCTCAACCTTCATTCCTCAATCCACAATCCTCACTCCTCAATCCTCATTCCTCAATCCTCAATACCCAATCCTCAATCTTCAATCCTCAATCCTCAATCCTCAATTCTCAATCCTCAATCCTCAATCTTCAATCCACAATACACAATCCTCAATCTTCAATCCTCAATCCTCAATCCTCAATTCTCAATCCTCAATCCTCAGCCCTCAGTCCTCAAGCCTCAATCCTCAACCCTCAGCCCTCATCCTCAAACTTCAATCCTCAATCGTCAATCCTCAATCTTCGAACCTCAATCTTCAATCCTCAATACTCAATCTTCAATCCTCAATACTCAATCCTCAATCCTCAATCCTCAATCCTCAATCCTCAATCCTCAATCCTCAATCCTCAATCTTCAATCCTCAATACTCAGTCTTCAATCCTCTATCCTCATTCCTCGAACCTCAATTCTGAATCCGCATTCCTGAATCCTCAATCTTCAGCCCTAAGTCATCAACAAGCAGCTGTCAATCCTCAATCCTCAATAGAATATCCTCAATTCACAGTTTTCAATACCCAATACTCAATCTGCAATCTTCAAGCCTGTATACACAATCATCAATTCTCATCACTCACCACTCAACACTCAGTCCTCAATGCTCAATCCTCAATCCTCAATTCTCAATCTTCAATCCTCAATACTGAATTTTTAATCCTCAATCCTCAATACACAATACTCAATCCTCAATCCTCAATCCTCAATTCTCAGTCCTCAATCCTCAGCCCTCAGCCGTCAAACCTCAATCCTCAAACCTCAGCCCTCATCCTCAATCTTCAATCCTCAATCCTCAATCCTCAATCCCCAATCCTCAATCTTCAATCCTCAATACTCTTTCTTCAATCCTCAATCCTCAATCCTCAATCCTCAATCCTCATTCTTCAATCCTCAATACCCAATCCTCAATCTTCAATCCTCAATCCTCAATCCGCAATTCTCAATCCTCAATCCTCAATCCTCAGACCTCAAACATCAATACTCAGCCCTCAGTCCTCGTCCTCAATCCACAACCCTCAATGCTCAATCCTCAATCTTCAATCATCAATATTCAATCTTCAATCCTCAATCCTCAATCCTCAATCCTCAATACTCAATCCTCAATGTTCAATCCTCAATACCCAATCCTCAATCTTCAATCCTCAATCCTCAATCCTCAATTCTCAATCCTCAATCCTCAGTCCTCAGTCCTCAATCCTCAATCCTCAATCGTCAATCCTCAATTCTCAATCCTCGATCCTCAGTCTTCAGTCCTCAAACCTCAATCCTGAATCCTCAGCCCTCATCCTCAATCCTCAATCCTCAATCCTCAATCCTCAGTCCTCAATCCTCAATCCTCAATCCTCAATCCTCAATCCTCAGTCCTCAAACCTCAATCCTGAATCCTCAATCCTGAATCCTCAACCTTCAGAAATCAGACCTCAACAATCAGTTGTCAATCCTCAATCCTCAATAGAATATCATCAATTCACACCTTTCAATACTCAAAACTCAACCTGCAATCTTCAAATCTCTATCCACAAACATCAATTGTCATCACTCAACCCTCAACACTCAGTACCCAATCCTCAATCTTCAATCCTCAATCATCAATCCTCAATCTTCAATTCTCAATCTTTAATCCCCAATACTCATTCTTCAATCCTCAATCCTCAATCCTCAATCCTCAATCCTCTATCCTCAATCCTCAATCCTCAATCCTCAATCCTCAATTCTCAATCCTCAATCCTCAGCCCTCAGTCCTGAAACCTCAATCCTCAACCCTCAGCCCTCATCCTCAATCTTCAATCCTCAATCCTCAATCCTCAATCCCCAATCCTCAATCTTCAATCCTGAATACTCTTTCTTCAATCCTCAATCCTCAATCCTCAATCCTCTATCCTCATTCTTCAATCCTCAATACCCAATCCTCAATCTTCAGTCCTCAATCCTCAATCCTCAATTCTCAATCCTCAATCCTCAATCCACAGACCTCAAACATCAATACTCAGCCCTCAGTCCTCGTCCTCAATCCACAACCCTCAATCCTCAATCCTCAATCTTCAATCATCAATATTCATTCTTCAATCCTCAATCCTCAATCCTCAATCCTCAATCGTCAATGTTCAATCCTCAATACCCAAGCCTCAATCTTCAATCCTCAATCCTCAATCCTCAATTCTCAATCCTCAATTCTCAATCCTCAATCCTCAGCCCTCAGTCCTCAAACCTCAATCCTCAACCCTCAGCCCTCATCCTCAATCCTCAATCCTCAATCCTCAATCCTCAATCTTCAATCCTCAATACTCAGTCTTCAATCCTCAATCCTCAGTCCTCGAACCTCAATTCTGAATCCGCATTCCTGAATCCTCAATCTTCAGCGCTCAGTCATCAACAATCAGTTGTCAATCCTCAATCCTAAATAGAATATCCTCAATTCACAGTTTTTAATACACAATACTCAATCTGCAATCTTCAAACCTGTATACACAATCATCAATTCTCATCACTCACCACTCAACACTCAGTCCTCAATGCTGAATCCTCAATCCTCAATTCTCAATCTTCAATCCTCAATACTGAATCTTCAATCCTCAATCCTCAATCCTCAATACTCAATCCTCAATCCTCAGTCTTCAATCCTCAGTCCCCAATCCTCAATCTTCAATCCTCAATACTCAATCCTCAATCCTCAATCCTCAATTCTCAATCCTCAATCCTCAATCCTCAATCCTCAATCCTCAGTCCTCAAACCACAATCCTGAATCCTCAATCCTGAATCCTCAATCTTCAGCACTCAGTCCTCAACAATCAGTTGTCAATCCTCAATCCTCAATAGAATATCCTCAGTTCAGAGTTTTCAATACGCAATCCTCAGTCTGCAATCTTCAAATCTCTATCCACAAACCTCAATTCTCATCACTCAACCCCCAACACTCAGTCCCCAATCCTCAATCTTCAATCCTCAATCCTCAATCCTCAGTCCCCGATCGTCAATCCTCAATCCTCAATCCTCAATCTTCAATCCTCAATACTCAATCTTCAACCCTCAATCCTCAGTCTTCGAACCTCAATTCTGAATCCTCATTCCTGAATCGTCAATCTTCAGCCCTCAGTCATCAACAATCAGTTGTCAATCCTCAATCCCCAATAGAATATCCTCAATTCACAGTTTTCAATACTCAATACTCAATCTGCAATCTTCAAACCTCTATCCACAATCATCAATTCTCATCACTCAACCCTCAACACGCAGTCCTCAATGCTCAATCCTCAATCCTCAATTCTCAATCTTCAATCCTCAATACTGAATTTTCAATCCTCAATCCTCAATACACAATACTCAATACTCAATCCTCAATGTTCAATCCTCAATACCCAATCCTCAATCTTCAATCCTCAATCCTCAATCCTCAATTCTCAATCCTCAATCCTCAATCCTCAGTCCTCAAACCTCAATCCTCAACCCTCAGCCCTCATCCTCAATCCTCAATCCTCAATCCTCAATCCTTAATCCTCAATCTTCAATCCTCAATACTCAATCCTCAATCTTCAATCCTCAATCCTCAATCCTCAATCCTCAATCCTCAATCCTCAATGTTCAATCCTCAATACCCAATCCTCAATCTTCAATCCTCAATCTTCAATCCTCAATCCTCAATCCTCAATCCTCAATCCTCAATCCTCAATCCTCAATCTTAAATCCTCAATACTCAATCTTCAATGCTCAATCCTCAATCCTCAATCCTCAACCTTCATTCCTCAATCCACAATCCTCACTCCTCAATCCTCATTCCTCAATCCTCAATACCCAATCCTCAATCTTCAATCCTCAATCCTCAATCCTCAATTCTCAATCCTCAACCCTCAATCTTCAATCCACAATACACAATCCTCAATCTTCAATCCTCAATCCTCAATCCTCAATTGTCAATCCTCAATCCTCAGCCCTCAGTCCTCAAGCCTCAATCCTCAACCCTCAGCCCTCATCCTCAAACTTCAATCCTCAATCGTCAATTCTCAATCTTCGAACCTCAATCTTCAATCCTCAATACTCAATCTTCAATCCTCAATACTCAATCCTCAATCCTCAATCCTCAATCCTCAATCCTCAATCCTCAATCCTCAATCCTCAATCTTCAATCCTCAATACTCAGTCTTCAATCCTCTATCCTCATTCCTCGAACCTCAATTCTGAATCCGCATCCCCGAATCCTCAATCTTCAGCCCTAAGTCATCAACAAGCAGTTGTCAATCCTCAATCCTCAATAGAATATCCTCAATTCACAGTTTTCAATACCCAATACTCAATCTGCAATCTTCAAGCCTGTATACACAATCATCAATTCTCATCACTCACCACTCAACACTCAGTCCTCAATGCTCAATCCTCAATCCTCAATTCTCAATCTTCAATCCTCAATACTGAATTTTCAATCCTCAATCCTCAATACACAATACTCAATCCTCAATCCTCAATCCTCAATTCTCAGTCCTCAATCCTCAGCCCTCAGCCGTCAAACCTCAATCCTCAAACCTCAGCCCTCATCCTCAATCTTCAATCCTCAATCCTCAATCCTCAATCCCCAATCCTCAATCTTCAATCCTCAATACTCTTTCATCAATCCTCAATCCTCAATCCTCAATCCTCAATCCTCATTCTTCAATCCTCAATACCCAATCCTCAATCTTCAATCCTCAATCCTCAATCTGCAATTCTCAATCCTCAATCCTCAATCCTCAGACCTCAAACATCAATACTCAGCCCTCAGCCCTCGTCCTCAATCCACAACCCTCAATGCTCAGTCCTCAATCTTCAATCATCAATATTCAATCTTCAATCCTCAATCCTCAATCCTCAATCCTCAATACTCAATCCTCAATGTTCAATCCTCAATACCCAATCCTCAATCTTCAATCCTCAATCCTCAATCCTCAATTCTCAATCCTCAATCCTCAGTCCTCAGTCCTCAAACCTCAATTCTGAATCCGCATTCCTGAATCCTCAATCTTCAGCGCTCAGTCATCAACAATCAGTTGTCAATCCTCAATCCTCAATAGAATATCCTCAATTCACAGTTTTCAATACACAATACTCAATCTGCAATATTCAAACCTGTATACACAATCATCAATTCTCATCACTCACAACTCAACACTCAGTCCTCAATGCTCAATCCTCAATCCTCAATTCTCAATCTTCAATCCTCAATCTTAAATCCTCAATACTCAATCTTCAATGCTCAATCCTCAATCCTCAATCCTCAACCTTCATTCCTCAATCCACAATCCTCACTCCTCAATCCTCATTCCTCAATCCTCAATACCCAATCCTCAATCTTCAATCCTCAATCCTCAATCCTCAATTCTCAATCCTCAATCCTCAATCTTCAATCCACAATACACAATCCTCAATCTTCAATCCTCAATCCTCAATCCTCAATTCTCAATCCTCAATCCTCAGCCCTCAGTCCTCAAGCCTCAATCCTCAACCCTCAGCCCTCATCCTCAAACTTCAATCCTCAATCCTCAATCTTCGAACCTCAATCTTCAATCCTCAATACTCAATCTTCAATCCTCAATACTCAATCCTCAATCCTCAATCCTCAATCCTCAATCCTCAATCCTCAATCCTCAATCCTCAATCTTCAATCCTCAATACTCAGTCTTCAATCCTCTATCCTCATTCCTCGAACCTCAATTCTGAATCCGCATTCCTGAATCCTCAATCTTCAGCCCTAAGTCATCAACAATCAGTTGTCAATCCTCAATCCTCAATAGAATATCCTCAATTCACAGTTTTCAATACACAATACTCAATCTGCAATCTTCAAACCTGTATACACAATCATCAAATCTCATCACTCAACCCTCAACACAAAGTCCCCAATACTCAATCTTCAATCCTCAATCATCAATCCTCAATCCTCAATTCTCAATCTTTAATCCCCAATACTCAATCTTCAATTCTCAATCCTCAATCCTCAATCCTCAATCCTCAATCCTCAAACCTCAATCCTCAATCCTCAGTCCTCAATTCTCAATCCTCAATCCTCAGCCCTCAGTCCTCAAACGTCAATCCTCAACCCTCAGCCCTCATCCTCAATCTTCAATCCTCAATCCTCAATCCTCAATCCCCAATCCTCAATCTTCAATCCTCAATTCTCTTTCTTCAATCCTCAATCCTCAATCCTCAATCCTCAATCCTCATTCTTCAATCCTCAATCCCCAATCGTCAATCCTCAATACTCAATCTTCAATCCTCTATCCTCAATCCTGAATCCTCAATCTTCATTCCTCAATCCTCAATCCCCAATCCTCAATACTAAATCCTCAATCCTCAGTCCTCAAACCTCAATCCTGAATCCTCAATCCTGAATCCTCAATCTTCAGACCTCAGACATCAACAATCAGTTGTCAATCCTCAATCCTCAATAGAATATCATCAATTCACAGCTTTCAATACTCAATACTCAATCTGCAATCGTCATATCTCTATCCACACACACCAATTCTCATCAATCAACCCTCAACACTCAGTCCCCAATTATCAATCTTCAATCCTCAATCCTCAATCCTCAATCTTCAATCCTCAATACTGAATTTTCAATCCTCAATCCTCAATACACAATACTCAATCCTCAATCCTCAATCCTCAATTCTCAGTCCTCAATCCTCAGCCCTCAGCCCTCAAACCTCAATCCTCAACCCTCAGCCCTCATCCTCAATCTTCAATCCTCAATCCTCAATCCTCAATCCACAGACCTCAAACATCAATACTCAGCCCTCAGTCCTCGTCCTCAATCCACAACCCTCAATCCTCAATCCTCAATCTTCAATCATCAATATTCAATCTTCAATCCTCAATCCTCAATCCTCAATCCTCAATCGTCAATCCTCAATCCTCAATCCTCAATCTTCAATCCTCAATACTCAATCTTCAACCCTCAATCCTCAGTCTTCGAACCTCAATTCTGAATCCTCATTCCTGAATCGTCAATCTTCAGCCCTCAGTCATCAACAATCAGTTGTCAATCCTCAATCCCCAATAGAATATCCTCAATTCACAGTTTTCAATACTCAATACTCAATCTGCAATCTTCAAACCTCTATCCACAATCATCAATTCTCATCACTCAACCCTCAACACGCAGTCCTCAATGCTCAATCCTCAATCCTCAATTCTCAATCTTCAATCCTCAATACTGAATTTTCAATCCTCAATCCTCAATACACAATACTCAATACTCAATCCTCAATGTTCAATCCTCAATACCCAATCCTCAATCTTCAATCCTCAATCCTCAATCCTCAATTCTCAATCCTCAATCCTCAATCCTCAGTCCTCAAACCTCAATCCTCAACCCTCAGCCCTCATCCTCAATCCTCAATCCTCAATCCTCAATCCTTAATCCTCAATCTTCAATCCTCAATACTCAATCCTCAATCTTCAATCCTCAATCCTCAATCCTCAATCCTCAATCCTCAATCCTCAATGTTCAATCCTCAATACCCAATCCTCAATCTTCAATCCTCAATCTTCAATCCTCAATCCTCAATCCTCAATCCTCAATCCTCAATCCTCAATCCTCAATCTTAAATCCTCAATACTCAATCTTCAATGCTCAATCCTCAATCCTCAATCCTCAACCTTCATTCCTCAATCCACAATCCTCACTCCTCAATCCTCATTCCTCAATCCTCAATACCCAATCCTCAATCTTCAATCCTCAATCCTCAATCCTCAATTCTCAATCCTCAACCCTCAATCTTCAATCCACAATACACAATCCTCAATCTTCAATCCTCAATCCTCAATCCTCAATTGTCAATCCTCAATCATCAGCCCTCAGTCCTCAAGCCTCAATCCTCAACCCTCAGCCCTCATCCTCAAACTTCAATCCTCAATCGTCAATTCTCAATCTTCGAACCTCAATCTTCAATCCTCAATACTCAATCTTCAATCCTCAATACTCAATCCTCAATCCTCAATCCTCAATCCTCAATCCTCAATCCTCAATCCTCAATCCTCAATCTTCAATCCTCAATACTCAGTCTTCAATCGTCTATCCTCATTCCTCGAACCTCAATTCTGAATCCGCATCCCCGAATCCTCAATCTTCAGCCCTAAGCCATCAACAAGCAGTTGTCAATCCTCAATCCTCAATAGAATATCCTCAATTCACAGTTTTCAATACCCAATACTCAATCTGCAATCTTCAAGCCTGTATACACAATCATCAATTCTCATCACTCACCACTCAACACTCAGTCCTCAATGCTCAATCCTCAATCCTCAATTCTCAATCTTCAATCCTCAATACTGAATTTTCAATCCTCAATCCTCAATACACAATACTCAATCCTCAATCCTCAATCCTCAATTCTCAGTCCTCAATCCTCAGCCCTCAGCCGTCAAACCTCAATCCTCAAACCTCAGCCCTCATCCTCAATCTTCAATCCTCAATCCTCAATCCTCAATCCCCAATCCTCAATCTTCAATCCTCAATACTCTTTCATCAATCCTCAATCCTCAATCCTCAATCCTCAATCCTCATTCTTCAATCCTCAATACCCAATCCTCAATCTTCAATCCTCAATCCTCAATCTGCAATTCTCAATCCTCAATCCTCAATCCTCAGACCTCAAACATCAATACTCAGCCCTCAGCCCTCGTCCTCAATCCACAACCCTCAATGCTCAGTCCTCAATCTTCAATCATCAATATTCAATCTTCAATCCTCAATCCTCAATCCTCAATCCTCAATACTCAATCCTCAATGTTCAATCCTCAATACCCAATCCTCAATCTTCAATCCTCAATCCTCAATCCTCAATTCTCAATCCTCAATCCTCAGTCCTCAGTCCTCAAACCTCAATTCTGAATCCGCATTCCTGAATCCTCAATCTTCAGCGCTCAGTCATCAACAATCAGTTGTCAATCCTCAATCCTCAATAGAATATCCTCAATTCACAGTTTTCAATACACAATACTCAATCTGCAATATTCAAACCTGTATACACAATCATCAATTCTCATCACTCACAACTCAACACTCATTCTTCAATCCTCAATACCCAATCCTCAATCTTCAGTCCTCAATCCTCAATCCTCAATTCTCAATCCTCAATCCTCAATCCTCAATCCTCAATCCTCAATCCTGAATCCTCAATCGTCAGTCTTCAATCCTCAATACTCAATCTTCAATCCTCAATCCTCAATCCTCAATCGTCAACCCTCAATTCTCAATCCTCGATCCTTAGTCTTCAGTCCTCAAACCTCAATTCTCAACCCTCAGCCCTCATCTTCAATCCTCAATCCTCAATCTTCAATCCTCAGTCCTCAATCCTCAATCCTCAATCCTCAATCCTCAATCCTCAGTCCTCAAACCACAATCCTGAATCCTCAATCCTGAATCCTCAATCTTCAGCACTCAGTCCTCAACAATCAGTTGTCAATCCTCAATCCTCAATAGAATATCCTCAGTTCAGAGTTTTCAATACGCAATCCTCAGTCTGCAATCTTCAAATCTCTATCCACAAACCTCAATTCTCATCACTCAACCCCCAACACTCAGTCCCCAATCCTCAATCTTCAATCCTCAATCCTCAATCCTCAGTCCCCGATCGTCAATCCTCAATCCTCAATCCTCAATCTTCAATCCTCAATACTCAATCTTCAACCCTCAATCCTCAGTCTTCGAACCTCAATTCTGAATCCTCATTCCTGAATCGTCAATCTTCAGCTCTCAGTCATCAACAATCAGTTGTCAATCCTCAATCCCCAATAGAATATCCTCAATTCACAGATTTCAATACTCAATACTCAATCTGCAACCTTCAAACCTCTATCCACAATCATCAATTCTCATCACTCAACCCTCAACACGCAGTCCTCAATGCTCAATCCTCAATCCTCAATTCTCAATCTTCAATCCTCAATACTGAATTTTCAATACTCAATCCTCAATACACAATACTCAATACTCAATCCTCAATGTTCAATCCTCAATACCCAATCCTCAATCTTCAATCCTCAATCCTCAATCCTCAATTCTCAATCCTCAATCCTCAATCCTCAGTCCTCAAACCTCAATCCTCAACCCTCAGCCCTCATCCTCAATCCTCAATCCTCAATCCTCAATCCTTAATCCTGAATCTTCAATCCTCAATACTCAATCCTCAATCTTCAATCCTCAATCCTCAATCCTCAATCCTCAATCCTCAATCCTCAATGTTCAATCCTCAATACCCAATCCTCAATCTTCAATCCTCAATCTTCAATCCTCAATCCTCAATCCTCAATCCTCAATCCTCAATCCTCAATCCTCAATCCTCAATCTTAAATCCTCAATACTCAATCTTCAATGCTCAATCCTCAATCCTCAATCCTCAACCTTCATTCCTCAATCCACAATCCTCACTCCTCAATCCTCATTCCTCAATCCTCAATACCCAATCCTCAATCTTCAATCCTCAATCCTCAATCCTCAATTCTCAATCCTCAATCCTCAATCTTCAATCCACAATACACAATCCTCAATCTTCAATCCTCAATCCTCAATCCTCAATTCTCAATCCTCAATCCTCAGCCCTCAGTCCTCAAGCCTCAATCCTCAACCCTCAGCCCTCATCCTCAAACTTCAATCCTCAATCGTCAATCCTCAATCTTCGAACCTCAATCTTCAATCCTCAATACTCAATCTTCAATCCTCAATACTCAATCCTCAATCCTCAATCCTCAATCCTCAATCCTCAATCCTCAATCCTCAATCCTCAATCTTCAATCCTCAATACTCAGTCTTCAATCCTCTATCCTCATTCCTCGAACCTCAATTCTGAATCCGCATTCCTGAATCCTCAATCTTCAGCCCTAAGTCATCAACAAGCAGTTGTCAATCCTCAATCCTCAATAGAATATCCTCAATTCACAGTTTTCAATACCCAATACTCAATCTGCAATCTTCAAGCCTGTATACACAATCATCAATTCTCATCACTCACCACTCAACACTCAGTCCTCAATGCTCAATCCTCAATCCTCAATTCTCAATCTTCAATCCTCAATACTGAATTTTTAATCCTCAATCCTCAATACACAATACTCAATCCTCAATCCTCAATCCTCAATTCTCAGTCCTCAATCCTCAGCCCTCAGCCGTCAAACCTCAATCCTCAAACCTCAGCCCTCATCCTCAATCTTCAATCCTCAATCCTCAATCCTCAATCCCCAATCCTCAATCTTCAATCCTCAATACTCTTTCTTCAATCCTCAATCCTCAATCCTCAATCCTCAATCCTCATTCTTCAATCCTCAATACCCAATCCTCAATCTTCAATCCTCAATCCTCAATCCGCAATTCTCAATCCTCAATCCTCAATCCTCAGACCTCAAACATCAATACTCAGCCCTCAGTCCTCGTCCTCAATCCACAACCCTCAATGCTCAATCCTCAATCTTCAATCATCAATATTCAATCTTCAATCCTCAATCCTCAATCCTCAATCCTCAATACTCAATCCTCAATGTTCAATCCTCAATACCCAATCCTCAATCTTCAATCCTCAATCCTCAATCCTCAATTCTCAATCCTCAATCCTCAGTCCTCAGTCCTCAATCCTCAATCCTCAATCGTCAATCCTCAATTCTCAATCCTCGATCCTCAGTCTTCAGTCCTCAAACCTCAATCCTGAATCCTCAGCCCTCATCCTCAATCCTCAATCCTCAATCCTCAATCCTCAGTCCTCAATCCTCAATCCTCAATCCTCAATCCTCAATCCTCAGTCCTCAAACCTCAATCCTGAATCCTCAATCCTGAATCCTCAACCTTCAGAAATCAGACCTCAACAATCAGTTGTCAATCCTCAATCCTCAATAGAATATCATCAATTCACACCTTTCAATACTCAAAACTCAACCTGCAATCTTCAAATCTCTATCCACAAACATCAATTGTCATCACTCAACCCTCAACACTCAGTACCCAATCCTCAATCTTCAATCCTCAATCATCAATCCTCAATCTTCAATTCTCAATCTTTAATCCCCAATACTCATTCTTCAATCCTCAATCCTCAATCCTCAATCCTCAATCCTCTATCCTCAATCCTCAATCCTCAATCCTCAATCCTCAATTCTCAATCCTCAATCCTCAGCCCTCAGTCCTGAAACCTCAATCCTCAACCCTCAGCCCTCATCCTCAATCTTCAATCCTCAATCCTCAATCCTCAATCCCCAATCCTCAATCTTCAATCCTGAATACTCTTTCTTCAATCCTCAATCCTCAATCCTCAATCCTCTATCCTCATTCTTCAATCCTCAATACCCAATCCTCAATCTTCAGTCCTCAATCCTCAATCCTCAATTCTCAATCCTCAATCCTCAATCCACAGACCTCAAACATCAATACTCAGCCCTCAGTCCTCGTCCTCAATCCACAACCCTCAATCCTCAATCCTCAATCTTCAATCATCAATATTCATTCTTCAATCCTCAATCCTCAATCCTCAATCCTCAATCGTCAATGTTCAATCCTCAATACCCAAGCCTCAATCTTCAATCCTCAATCCTCAATCCTCAATTCTCAATCCTCAATTCTCAATCCTCAATCCTCAGCCCTCAGTCCTCAAACCTCAATCCTCAACCCTCAGCCCTCATCCTCAATCCTCAATCCTCAATCCTCAATCCTCAATCTTCAATCCTCAATACTCAGTCTTCAATCCTCAATCCTCAGTCCTCGAACCTCAATTCTGAATCCGCATTCCTGAATCCTCAATCTTCAGCGCTCAGTCATCAACAATCAGTTGTCAATCCTCAATCCTAAATAGAATATCCTCAATTCACAGTTTTTAATACACAATACTCAATCTGCAATCTTCAAACCTGTATACACAATCATCAATTCTCATCACTCACCACTCAACACTCAGTCCTCAATGCTGAATCCTCAATCCTCAATTCTCAATCTTCAATCCTCAATACTGAATCTTCAATCCTCAATCCTCAATCCTCAATACTCAATCCTCAATCCTCAGTCTTCAATCCTCAGTCCCCAATCCTCAATCTTCAATCCTCAATACTCAATCCTCAATCCTCAATCCTCAATTCTCAATCCTCAATCCTCAATCCTCAATCCTCAATCCTCAGTCCTCAAACCACAATCCTGAATCCTCAATCCTGAATCCTCAATCTTCAGCACTCAGTCCTCAACAATCAGTTGTCAATCCTCAATCCTCAATAGAATATCCTCAGTTCAGAGTTTTCAATACGCAATCCTCAGTCTGCAATCTTCAAATCTCTATCCACAAACCTCAATTCTCATCACTCAACCCCCAACACTCAGTCCCCAATCCTCAATCTTCAATCCTCAATCCTCAATCCTCAGTCCCCGATCGTCAATCCTCAATCCTCAATCCTCAATCTTCAATCCTCAATACTCAATCTTCAACCCTCAATCCTCAGTCTTCGAACCTCAATTCTGAATCCTCATTCCTGAATCGTCAATCTTCAGCCCTCAGTCATCAACAATCAGTTGTCAATCCTCAATCCCCAATAGAATATCCTCAATTCACAGTTTTCAATACTCAATACTCAATCTGCAATCTTCAAACCTCTATCCACAATCATCAATTCTCATCACTCAACCCTCAACACGCAGTCCTCATTGCTCAATCCTCAATCCTCAATTCTCAATCTTCAATCCTCAATACTGAATTTTCAATCCTCAATCCTCAATACACAATACTCAATACTCAATCCTCAATGTTCAATCCTCAATACCCAATCCTCAATCTTCAATCCTCAATCCTCAATCCTCAATTCTCAATCCTCAATCCTCAATCCTCAGTCCTCAAACCTCAATCCTCAACCCTCAGCCCTCATCCTCAATCCTCAATCCTCAATCCTCAATCCTTAATCCTCAATCTTCAATCCTCAATACTCAATCCTCAATCTTCAATCCTCAATCCTCAATCCTCAATCCTCAATCCTCAATCCTCAATGTTCAATCCTCAATACCCAATCCTCAATCTTCAATCCTCAATCTTCAATCCTCAATCCTCAATCCTCAATCCTCAATCCTCAATCCTCAATCCTCAATCTTAAATCCTCAATACTCAATCTTCAATGCTCAATCCTCAATCCTCAATCCTCAACCTTCATTCCTCAATCCACAATCCTCACTCCTCAATCCTCATTCCTCAATCCTCAATACCCAATCCTCAATCTTCAATCCTCAATCCTCAATCCTCAATTCTCAATCCTCAACCCTCAATCTTCAATCCACAATACACAATCCTCAATCTTCAATCCTCAATCCTCAATCCTCAATTGTCAATCCTCAATCCTCAGCCCTCAGTCCTCAAGCCTCAATCCTCAACCCTCAGCCCTCATCCTCAAACTTCAATCCTCAATCGTCAATTCTCAATCTTCGAACCTCAATCTTCAATCCTCAATACTCAATCTTCAATCCTCAATACTCAATCCTCAATCCTCAATCCTCAATCCTCAATCCTCAATCCTCAATCCTCAATCCTCAATCTTCAATCCTCAATACTCAGTCTTCAATCCTCTATCCTCATTCCTCGAACCTCAATTCTGAATCCGCATCCCCGAATCCTCAATCTTCAGCCCTAAGTCATCAACAAGCAGTTGTCAATCCTCAATCCTCAATAGAATATCCTCAATTCACAGTTTTCAATACCCAATACTCAATCTGCAATCTTCAAGCCTGTATACACAATCATCAATTCTCATCACTCACCACTCAACACTCAGTCCTCAATGCTCAATCCTCAATCCTCAATTCTCAATCTTCAATCCTCAATACTGAATTTTCAATCCTCAATCCTCAATACACAATACTCAATCCTCAATCCTCAATCCTCAATTCTCAGTCCTCAATCCTCAGCCCTCAGCCGTCAAACCTCAATCCTCAAACCTCAGCCCTCATCCTCAATCTTCAATCCTCAATCCTCAATCCTCAATCCCCAATCCTCAATCTTCAATCCTCAATACTCTTTCATCAATCCTCAATCCTCAATCCTCAATCCTCAATCCTCATTCTTCAATCCTCAATACCCAATCCTCAATCTTCAATCCTCAATCCTCAATCTGCAATTCTCAATCCTCAATCCTCAATCCTCAGACCTCAAACATCAATACTCAGCCCTCAGCCCTCGTCCTCAATCCACAACCCTCAATGCTCAGTCCTCAATCTTCAATCATCAATATTCAATCTTCAATCCTCAATCCTCAATCCTCAATCCTCAATACTCAATCCTCAATGTTCAATCCTCAATACCCAATCCTCAATCTTCAATCCTCAATCCTCAATCCTCAATTCTCAATCCTCAATCCTCAGTCCTCAGTCCTCAAACCTCAATTCTGAATCCGCATTCCTGAATCCTCAATCTTCAGCGCTCAGTCATCAACAATCAGTTGTCAATCCTCAATCCTCAATAGAATATCCTCAATTCACAGTTTTCAATACACAATACTCAATCTGCAATATTCAAACCTGTATACACAATCATCAATTCTCATCACTCACAACTCAACACTCAGTCCTCAATGCTCAATCCTCAATCCTCAATTCTCAATCTTCAATCCTCAATCTTAAATCCTCAATACTCAATCTTCAATGCTCAATCCTCAATCCTCAATCCTCAACCTTCATTCCTCAATCCACAATCCTCACTCCTCAATCCTCATTCCTCAATCCTCAATACCCAATCCTCAATCTTCAATCCTCAATCCTCAATCCTCAATTCTCAATCCTCAATCCTCAATCTTCAATCCACAATACACAATCCTCAATCTTCAATCCTCAATCCTCAATCCTCAATTCTCAATCCTCAATCCTCAGCCCTCAGTCCTCAAGCCTCAATCCTCAACCCTCAGCCCTCATCCTCAAACTTCAATCCTCAATCCTCAATCTTCGAACCTCAATCTTCAATCCTCAATACTCAATCTTCAATCCTCAATACTCAATCCTCAATCCTCAATCCTCAATCCTCAATCCTCAATCCTCAATCCTCAATCCTCAATCTTCAATCCTCAATACTCAGTCTTCAATCCTCTATCCTCATTCCTCGAACCTCAATTCTGAATCCGCATTCCTGAATCCTCAATCTTCAGCCCTAAGTCATCAACAATCAGTTGTCAATCCTCAATCCTCAATAGAATATCCTCAATTCACAGTTTTCAATACACAATACTCAATCTGCAATCTTCAAACCTGTATACACAATCATCAAATCTCATCACTCAACCCTCAACACAAAGTCCCCAATACTCAATCTTCAATCCTCAATCATCAATCCTCAATCCTCAATTCTCAATCTTTAATCCCCAATACTCAATCTTCAATTCTCAATCCTCAATCCTCAATCCTCAATCCTCAATCCTCAAACCTCAATCCTCAATCCTCAGTCCTCAATTCTCAATCCTCAATCCTCAGCCCTCAGTCCTCAAACGTCAATCCTCAACCCTCAGCCCTCATCCTCAATCTTCAATCCTCAATCCTCAATCCTCAATCCCCAATCCTCAATCTTCAATCCTCAATTCTCTTTCTTCAATCCTCAATCCTCAATCCTCAATCCTCAATCCTCATTCTTCAATCCTCAATCCCCAATCGTCAATCCTCAATACTCAATCTTCAATCCTCTATCCTCAATCCTGAATCCTCAATCTTCATTCCTCAATCCTCAATCCCCAATCCTCAATACTAAATCCTCAATCCTCAGTCCTCAAACCTCAATCCTGAATCCTCAATCCTGAATCCTCAATCTTCAGACCTCAGACATCAACAATCAGTTGTCAATCCTCAATCCTCAATAGAATATCATCAATTCACAGCTTTCAATACTCAATACTCAATCTGCAATCGTCATATCTCTATCCACACACACCAATTCTCATCAATCAACCCTCAACACTCAGTCCCCAATTATCAATCTTCAATCCTCAATCCTCAATCCTCAATCTTCAATCCTCAATACTGAATTTTCAATCCTCAATCCTCAATACACAATACTCAATCCTCAATCCTCAATCCTCAATTCTCAGTCCTCAATCCTCAGCCCTCAGCCCTCAAACCTCAATCCTCAACCCTCAGCCCTCATCCTCAATCTTCAATCCTCAATCCTCAATCCTCAATCCACAGACCTCAAACATCAATACTCAGCCCTCAGTCCTCGTCCTCAATCCACAACCCTCAATCCTCAATCCTCAATCTTCAATCATCAATATTCAATCTTCAATCCTCAATCCTCAATCCTCAATCCTCAATCGTCAATGTTCAATCCTCAATACGCAAGCCTCAATCTTCAATCCTCAATCCTCAATCCTCAATTCTCAATCCTCAATTCTCAATCCTCAATCCTCAGCCCTCAGTCCTCAAACCTCAGTCCTCAACCCTCAGCCCTCATCCTCAATCCTCAATCCTCACCCCTCAGCCCTCATCCTCAAACTTCAATCCTCAATCGTCAATCCTCAATCTTCGAACCTCAATCTTCAATCCTCAATACTCAATCTTCAATCCTCAATACTCAATCCTCAATCCTCAATCCTCAATCCTCAATCCTCAATCCTCAATCCTCAATCCTCAATCTTCAATCCTCAATACTCAGTCTTCAATCCTCTATCCTCATTCCTCGAACCTCAATTCTGAATCCGCATTCCTGAATCCTCAATCTTCAGCCCTAAGTCATCAACAAGCAGTTGTCAATCCTCAATCCTCAATAGAATATCCTCAATTCACAGTTTTCAATACCCAATACTCAATCTGCAATCTTCAAGCCTGTATACACAATCATCAATTCTCATCACTCACCACTCAACACTCAGTCCTCAATGCTCAATCCTCAATCCTCAATTCTCAATCTTCAATCCTCAATACTGAATTTTCAATCCTCAATCCTCAATACACAATACTCAATCCTCAATCCTCAATCCTCAATTCTCAGTCCTCAATCCTCAGCCCTCAGCCGTCAAACCTCAATCCTCAAACCTCAGCCCTCATCCTCAATCTTCAATCCTCAATCCTCAATCCTCAATCCCCAATCCTCAATCTTCAATCCTCAATACTCTTTCTTCAATCCTCAATCCTCAATCCTCAATCCTCAATCCTCATTCTTCAATCCTCAATACCCAATCCTCAATCTTCAATCCTCAATCCTCAATCCGCAATTCTCAATCCTCAATCCTCAATCCTCAGACCTCAAACATCAAGACTCAGCCCTCAGTCCTCGTCCTCAATCCACAACCCTCAATGCTCAATCCTCAATCTTCAATCATCAATATTCAATCTTCAATCCTCAATCCTCAATCCTCAATCCTCAATACTCAATCCTCAATGTTCAATCCTCAATACCCAATCCTCAATCTTCAATCCTCAATCCTCAATCCTCAATTCTCAATCCTCAATCCTCAGTCCTCAGTCCTCAATCCTCAATCCTCAATCGTCAATCCTCAATTCTCAATCCTCGATCCTCAGTCTTCAGTCCTCAAACCTCAATCCTGAATCCTCAGCCCTCATCCTCAATCCTCAATCCTCAATCCTCAATCCTCAGTCCTCAATCCTCAATCCTCAATCCTCAATCCTCAATCCTCAGTCCTCAAACCTCAATCCTGAATCCTCAATCCTGAATCCTCAACCTTCAGAAATCAGACCTCAACAATCAGTTGTCAATCCTCAATCCTCAATAGAATATCATCAATTCACACCTTTCAATACTCAAAACTCAACCTGCAATCTTCAAATCTCTATCCACAAACATCAATTGTCATCACTCAACCCTCAACACTCAGTACCCAATCCTCAATCTTCAATCCTCAATCATCAATCCTCAATCTTCAATTCTCAATCTTTAATCCCCAATACTCATTCTTCAATCCTCAATCCTCAATCCTCAATCCTCAATCCTCTATCCTCAATCCTCAATCCTCAATCCTCAATCCTCAATTCTCAATCCTCAATCCTCAGCCCTCAGTCCTGAAACCTCAATCCTCAACCCTCAGCCCTCATCCTCAATCTTCAATCCTCAATCCTCAATCCTCAATCCCCAATCCTCAATCTTCAATCCTGAATACTCTTTCTTCAATCCTCAATCCTCAATCCTCAATCCTCTATCCTCATTCTTCAATCCTCAATACCCAATCCTCAATCTTCAGTCCTCAATCCTCAATCCTCAATTCTCAATCCTCAATCCTCAATCCACAGACCTCAAACATCAATACTCAGCCCTCAGTCCTCGTCCTCAATCCACAACCCTCAATCCTCAATCCTCAATCTTCAATCATCAATATTCAATCTTCAATCCTCAATCCTCAATCCTCAATCCTCAATCGTCAATGTTCAATCCTCAATACCCAAGCCTCAATCTTCAATCCTCAATCCTCAATCCTCAATTCTCAATCCTCAATTCTCAATCCTCAATCCTCAGCCCTCAGTCCTCAAACCTCAATCCTCAACCCTCAGCCCTCATCCTCAATCCTCAATCCTCAATCCTCAATCCTCAATCTTCAATCCTCAATACTCAGTCTTCAATCCTCAATCCTCAGTCCTCGAACCTCAATTCTGAATCCGCATTCCTGAATCCTCAATCTTCAGCGCTCAGTCATCAACAATCAGTTGTCAATCCTCAATCCTAAATAGAATATCCTCAATTCACAGTTTTTAATTCACAATACTCAATCTGCAATCTTCAAACCTGTATACACAATCATCAATTCTCATCACTCACCACTCAACACTCAGTCCTCAATGCTGAATCCTCAATCCTCAATTCTCAATCTTCAATCCTCAATACTGAATCTTCAATCCTCAATCCTCAATCCTCAATACTCAATCCTCAATCCTCAGTCTTCAATCCTCAGTCCCCAATCCTCAATCTTCAATCCTCAATACTCAATCCTCAATCCTCAATCCTCAATTCTCAATCCTCAATCCTCAATCCTCAATCCTCAATCCTCAGTCCTCAAACCACAATCCTGAATCCTCAATCCTGAATCCTCAATCTTCAGCACTCAGTCCTCAACAATCAGTTGTCAATCCTCAATCCTCAATAGAATATCCTCAGTTCAGAGTTTTCAATACGCAATCCTCAGTCTGCAATCTTCAAATCTCTATCCACAAACCTCAATTCTCATCACTCAACCCCCAACACTCAGTCCCCAATCCTCAATCTTCAATCCTCAATCCTCAATCCTCAGTCCCCGATCGTCAATCCTCAATCCTCAATCCTCAATCTTCAATCCTCAATACTCAATCTTCAACCCTCAATCCTCAGTCTTCGAACCTCAATTCTGAATCCTCATTCCTGAATCGTCAATCTTCAGCCCTCAGTCATCAACAATCAGTTGTC
Source organism: Calliopsis andreniformis (assembly GCF_051401765.1). NCBI lineage: Eukaryota > Metazoa > Arthropoda > Insecta > Hymenoptera > Andrenidae > Calliopsis > Calliopsis andreniformis. The sequence goes on from NW_027480495.1 coordinate 485,595, forward strand.
AATCCTCAATCCCCAATAGAATATCCTCAATTCACAGTTTTCAATACTCAATACTCAATCTGCAATCTTCAAACCTCTATCCACAATCATCAATTCTCATCACTCAACCCTCAACACGCAGTCCTCAATGCTCAATCCTCAATCCTCAATTCTCAATCTTCAATCCTCAATACTGAATTTTCAATCCTCAATCCTCAATACACAATACTCAATACTCAATCCTCAATGTTCAATCCTCAATACCCAATCCTCAATCTTCAATCCTCAATCCTCAATCCTCAATTCTCAATCCTCAATCCTCAATCCTCAGTCCTCAAACCTCAATCCTCAACCCTCAGCCCTCATCCTCAATCCTCAATCCTCAATCCTCAATCCTTAATCCTCAATCTTCAATCCTCAATACTCAATCCTCAATCTTCAATCCTCAATCCTCAATCCTCAATCCTCAATCCTCAATCCTCAATGTTCAATCCTCAATACCCAATCCTCAATCTTCAATCCTCAATCTTCAATCCTCAATCCTCAATCCTCAATCCTCAATCCTCAATCCTCAATCCTCAATCTTAAATCCTCAATACTCAATCTTCAATGCTCAATCCTCAATCCTCAATCCTCAACCTTCATTCCTCAATCCACAATCCTCACTCCTCAATCCTCATTCCTCAATCCTCAATACCCAATCCTCAATCTTCAATCCTCAATCCTCAATCCTCAATTCTCAATCCTCAACCCTCAATCTTCAATCCACAATACACAATCCTCAATCTTCAATCCTCAATCCTCAATCCTCAATTGTCAATCCTCAATCCTCAGCCCTCAGTCCTCAAGCCTCAATCCTCAACCCTCAGCCCTCATCCTCAAACTTCAATCCTCAATCGTCAATTCTCAATCTTCGAACCTCAATCTTCAATCCTCAATACTCAATCTTCAATCCTCAATACTCAATCCTCAATCCTCAATCCTCAATCCTCAATCCTCAATCCTCAATCCTCAATCCTCAATCTTCAATCCTCAATACTCAGTCTTCAATCCTCTATCCTCATTCCTCGAACCTCAATTCTGAATCCGCATCCCCGAATCCTCAATCTTCAGCCCTAAGTCATCAACAAGCAGTTGTCAATCCTCAATCCTCAATAGAATATCCTCAATTCACAGTTTTCAATACCCAATACTCAATCTGCAATCTTCAAGCCTGTATACACAATCATCAATTCTCATCACTCACCACTCAACACTCAGTCCTCAATGCTCAATCCTCAATCCTCAATTCTCAATCTTCAATCCTCAATACTGAATTTTCAATCCTCAATCCTCAATACACAATACTCAATCCTCAATCCTCAATCCTCAATTCTCAGTCCTCAATCCTCAGCCCTCAGCCGTCAAACCTCAATCCTCAAACCTCAGCCCTCATCCTCAATCTTCAATCCTCAATCCTCAATCCTCAATCCCCAATCCTCAATCTTCAATCCTCAATACTCTTTCATCAATCCTCAATCCTCAATCCTCAATCCTCAATCCTCATTCTTCAATCCTCAATACCCAATCCTCAATCTTCAATCCTCAATCCTCAATCTGCAATTCTCAATCCTCAATCCTCAATCCTCAGACCTCAAACATCAATACTCAGCCCTCAGCCCTCGTCCTCAATCCACAACCCTCAATGCTCAGTCCTCAATCTTCAATCATCAATATTCAATCTTCAATCCTCAATCCTCAATCCTCAATCCTCAATACTCAATCCTCAATGTTCAATCCTCAATACCCAATCCTCAATCTTCAATCCTCAATCCTCAATCCTCAATTCTCAATCCTCAATCCTCAGTCCTCAGTCCTCAAACCTCAATTCTGAATCCGCATTCCTGAATCCTCAATCTTCAGCGCTCAGTCATCAACAATCAGTTGTCAATCCTCAATCCTCAATAGAATATCCTCAATTCACAGTTTTCAATACACAATACTCAATCTGCAATATTCAAACCTGTATACACAATCATCAATTCTCATCACTCACAACTCAACACTCAGTCCTCAATGCTCAATCCTCAATCCTCAATTCTCAATCTTCAATCCTCAATCTTAAATCCTCAATACTCAATCTTCAATGCTCAATCCTCAATCCTCAATCCTCAACCTTCATTCCTCAATCCACAATCCTCACTCCTCAATCCTCATTCCTCAATCCTCAATACCCAATCCTCAATCTTCAATCCTCAATCCTCAATCCTCAATTCTCAATCCTCAATCCTCAATCTTCAATCCACAATACACAATCCTCAATCTTCAATCCTCAATCCTCAATCCTCAATTCTCAATCCTCAATCCTCAGCCCTCAGTCCTCAAGCCTCAATCCTCAACCCTCAGCCCTCATCCTCAAACTTCAATCCTCAATCCTCAATCTTCGAACCTCAATCTTCAATCCTCAATACTCAATCTTCAATCCTCAATACTCAATCCTCAATCCTCAATCCTCAATCCTCAATCCTCAATCCTCAATCCTCAATCCTCAATCTTCAATCCTCAATACTCAGTCTTCAATCCTCTATCCTCATTCCTCGAACCTCAATTCTGAATCCGCATTCCTGAATCCTCAATCTTCAGCCCTAAGTCATCAACAATCAGTTGTCAATCCTCAATCCTCAATAGAATATCCTCAATTCACAGTTTTCAATACACAATACTCAATCTGCAATCTTCAAACCTGTATACACAATCATCAAATCTCATCACTCAACCCTCAACACAAAGTCCCCAATACTCAATCTTCAATCCTCAATCATCAATCCTCAATCCTCAATTCTCAATCTTTAATCCCCAATACTCAATCTTCAATTCTCAATCCTCAATCCTCAATCCTCAATCCTCAATCCTCAAACCTCAATCCTCAATCCTCAGTCCTCAATTCTCAATCCTCAATCCTCAGCCCTCAGTCCTCAAACGTCAATCCTCAACCCTCAGCCCTCATCCTCAATCTTCAATCCTCAATCCTCAATCCTCAATCCCCAATCCTCAATCTTCAATCCTCAATTCTCTTTCTTCAATCCTCAATCCTCAATCCTCAATCCTCAATCCTCATTCTTCAATCCTCAATCCCCAATCGTCAATCCTCAATACTCAATCTTCAATCCTCTATCCTCAATCCTGAATCCTCAATCTTCATTCCTCAATCCTCAATCCCCAATCCTCAATACTAAATCCTCAATCCTCAGTCCTCAAACCTCAATCCTGAATCCTCAATCCTGAATCCTCAATCTTCAGACCTCAGACATCAACAATCAGTTGTCAATCCTCAATCCTCAATAGAATATCATCAATTCACAGCTTTCAATACTCAATACTCAATCTGCAATCGTCATATCTCTATCCACACACACCAATTCTCATCAATCAACCCTCAACACTCAGTCCCCAATTATCAATCTTCAATCCTCAATCCTCAATCCTCAATCTTCAATCCTCAATACTGAATTTTCAATCCTCAATCCTCAATACACAATACTCAATCCTCAATCCTCAATCCTCAATTCTCAGTCCTCAATCCTCAGCCCTCAGCCCTCAAACCTCAATCCTCAACCCTCAGCCCTCATCCTCAATCTTCAATCCTCAATCCTCAATCCTCAATCCACAGACCTCAAACATCAATACTCAGCCCTCAGTCCTCGTCCTCAATCCACAACCCTCAATCCTCAATCCTCAATCTTCAATCATCAATATTCAATCTTCAATCCTCAATCCTCAATCCTCAATCCTCAATCGTCAATGTTCAATCCTCAATACGCAAGCCTCAATCTTCAATCCTCAATCCTCAATCCTCAATTCTCAATCCTCAATTCTCAATCCTCAATCCTCAGCCCTCAGTCCTCAAACCTCAGTCCTCAACCCTCAGCCCTCATCCTCAATCCTCAATCCTCACCCCTCAGCCCTCATCCTCAAACTTCAATCCTCAATCGTCAATCCTCAATCTTCGAACCTCAATCTTCAATCCTCAATACTCAATCTTCAATCCTCAATACTCAATCCTCAATCCTCAATCCTCAATCCTCAATCCTCAATCCTCAATCCTCAATCCTCAATCTTCAATCCTCAATACTCAGTCTTCAATCCTCTATCCTCATTCCTCGAACCTCAATTCTGAATCCGCATTCCTGAATCCTCAATCTTCAGCCCTAAGTCATCAACAAGCAGTTGTCAATCCTCAATCCTCAATAGAATATCCTCAATTCACAGTTTTCAATACCCAATACTCAATCTGCAATCTTCAAGCCTGTATACACAATCATCAATTCTCATCACTCACCACTCAACACTCAGTCCTCAATGCTCAATCCTCAATCCTCAATTCTCAATCTTCAATCCTCAATACTGAATTTTCAATCCTCAATCCTCAATACACAATACTCAATCCTCAATCCTCAATCCTCAATTCTCAGTCCTCAATCCTCAGCCCTCAGCCGTCAAACCTCAATCCTCAAACCTCAGCCCTCATCCTCAATCTTCAATCCTCAATCCTCAATCCTCAATCCCCAATCCTCAATCTTCAATCCTCAATACTCTTTCTTCAATCCTCAATCCTCAATCCTCAATCCTCAATCCTCATTCTTCAATCCTCAATACCCAATCCTCAATCTTCAATCCTCAATCCTCAATCCGCAATTCTCAATCCTCAATCCTCAATCCTCAGACCTCAAACATCAAGACTCAGCCCTCAGTCCTCGTCCTCAATCCACAACCCTCAATGCTCAATCCTCAATCTTCAATCATCAATATTCAATCTTCAATCCTCAATCCTCAATCCTCAATCCTCAATACTCAATCCTCAATGTTCAATCCTCAATACCCAATCCTCAATCTTCAATCCTCAATCCTCAATCCTCAATTCTCAATCCTCAATCCTCAGTCCTCAGTCCTCAATCCTCAATCCTCAATCGTCAATCCTCAATTCTCAATCCTCGATCCTCAGTCTTCAGTCCTCAAACCTCAATCCTGAATCCTCAGCCCTCATCCTCAATCCTCAATCCTCAATCCTCAATCCTCAGTCCTCAATCCTCAATCCTCAATCCTCAATCCTCAATCCTCAGTCCTCAAACCTCAATCCTGAATCCTCAATCCTGAATCCTCAACCTTCAGAAATCAGACCTCAACAATCAGTTGTCAATCCTCAATCCTCAATAGAATATCATCAATTCACACCTTTCAATACTCAAAACTCAACCTGCAATCTTCAAATCTCTATCCACAAACATCAATTGTCATCACTCAACCCTCAACACTCAGTACCCAATCCTCAATCTTCCATCCTCAATCATCAATCCTCAATCTTCAATTCTCAATCTTTAATCCCCAATACTCATTCTTCAATCCTCAATCCTCAATCCTCAATCCTCAATCCTCTATCCTCAATCCTCAATCCTCAATCCTCAATCCTCAATTCTCAATCCTCAATCCTCAGCCCTCAGTCCTGAAACCTCAATCCTCAACCCTCAGCCCTCATCCTCAATCTTCAATCCTCAATCCTCAATCCTCAATCCCCAATCCTCAATCTTCAATCCTGAATACTCTTTCTTCAATCCTCAATCCTCAATCCTCAATCCTCTATCCTCATTCTTCAATCCTCAATACCCAATCCTCAATCTTCAGTCCTCAATCCTCAATCCTCAATTCTCAATCCTCAATCCTCAATCCACAGACCTCAAACATCAATACTCAGCCCTCAGTCCTCGTCCTCAATCCACAACCCTCAATCCTCAATCCTCAATCTTCAATCATCAATATTCAATCTTCAATCCTCAATCCTCAATCCTCAATCCTCAATCGTCAATGTTCAATCCTCAATACCCAAGCCTCAATCTTCAATCCTCAATCCTCAATCCTCAATTCTCAATCCTCAATTCTCAATCCTCAATCCTCAGCCCTCAGTCCTCAAACCTCAATCCTCAACCCTCAGCCCTCATCCTCAATCCTCAATCCTCAATCCTCAATCCTCAATCTTCAATCCTCAATACTCAGTCTTCAATCCTCAATCCTCAGTCCTCGAACCTCAATTCTGAATCCGCATTCCTGAATCCTCAATCTTCAGCGCTCAGTCATCAACAATCAGTTGTCAATCCTCAATCCTAAATAGAATATCCTCAATTCACAGTTTTTAATTCACAATACTCAATCTGCAATCTTCAAACCTGTATACACAATCATCAATTCTCATCACTCACCACTCAACACTCAGTCCTCAATGCTGAATCCTCAATCCTCAATTCTCAATCTTCAATCCTCAATACTGAATCTTCAATCCTCAATCCTCAATCCTCAATACTCAATCCTCAATCCTCAGTCTTCAATCCTCAGTCCCCAATCCTCAATCTTCAATCCTCAATACTCAATCCTCAATCCTCAATCCTCAATTCTCAATCCTCAATCCTCAATCCTCAATCCTCAATCCTCAGTCCTCAAACCACAATCCTGAATCCTCAATCCTGAATCCTCAATCTTCAGCACTCAGTCCTCAACAATCAGTTGTCAATCCTCAATCCTCAATAGAATATCCTCAGTTCAGAGTTTTCAATACGCAATCCTCAGTCTGCAATCTTCAAATCTCTATCCACAAACCTCAATTCTCATCACTCAACCCCCAACACTCAGTCCCCAATCCTCAATCTTCAATCCTCAATCCTCAATCCTCAGTCCCCGATCGTCAATCCTCAATCCTCAATCCTCAATCTTCAATCCTCAATACTCAATCTTCAACCCTCAATCCTCAGTCTTCGAACCTCAATTCTGAATCCTCATTCCTGAATCGTCAATCTTCAGCCCTCAGTCATCAACAATCAGTTGTCAATCCTCAATCCCCAATAGAATATCCTCAATTCACAGTTTTCAATACTCAATACTCAATCTGCAATCTTCAAACCTCTATCCACAATCATCAATTCTCATCACTCAACCCTCAACACGCAGTCCTCAATGCTCAATCCTCAATCCTCAATTCTCAATCTTCAATCCTCAATACTGAATTTTCAATCCTCAATCCTCAATACACAATACTCAATACTCAATCCTCAATGTTCAATCCTCAATACCCAATCCTCAATCTTCAATCCTCAATCCTCAATCCTCAATTCTCAATCCTCAATCCTCAATCCTCAGTCCTCAAACCTCAATCCTCAACCCTCAGCCCTCATCCTCAATCCTCAATCCTCAATCCTCAATCCTTAATCCTCAATCTTCAATCCTCAATACTCAATCCTCAATCTTCAATCCTCAATCCTCAATCCTCAATCCTCAATCCTCAATCCTCAATGTTCAATCCTCAATACCCAATCCTCAATCTTCAATCCTCAATCTTCAATCCTCAATCCTCAATCCTCAATCCTCAATCCTCAATCCTCAATCCTCAATCTTAAATCCTCAATACTCAATCTTCAATGCTCAATCCTCAATCCTCAATCCTCAACCTTCATTCCTCAATCCACAATCCTCACTCCTCAATCCTCATTCCTCAATCCTCAATACCCAATCCTCAATCTTCAATCCTCAATCCTCAATCCTCAATTCTCAATCCTCAACCCTCAATCTTCAATCCACAATACACAATCCTCAATCTTCAATCCTCAATCCTCAATCCTCAATTGTCAATCCTCAATCCTCAGCCCTCAGTCCTCAAGCCTCAATCCTCAACCCTCAGCCCTCATCCTCAAACTTCAATCCTCAATCGTCAATTCTCAATCTTCGAACCTCAATCTTCAATCCTCAATACTCAATCTTCAATCCTCAATACTCAATCCTCAATCCTCAATCCTCAATCCTCAATCCTCAATCCTCAATCCTCAATCCTCAATCTTCAATCCTCAATACTCAGTCTTCAATCCTCTATCCTCATTCCTCGAACCTCAATTCTGAATCCGCATCCCCGAATCCTCAATCTTCAGCCCTAAGTCATCAACAAGCAGTTGTCAATCCTCAATCCTCAATAGAATATCCTCAATTCACAGTTTTCAATACCCAATACTCAATCTGCAATCTTCAAGCCTGTATACACAATCATCAATTCTCATCACTCACCACTCAACACTCAGTCCTCAATGCTCAATCCTCAATCCTCAATTCTCAATCTTCAATCCTCAATACTGAATTTTCAATCCTCAATCCTCAATACACAATACTCAATCCTCAATCCTCAATCCTCAATTCTCAGTCCTCAATCCTCAGCCCTCAGCCGTCAAACCTCAATCCTCAAACCTCAGCCCTCATCCTCAATCTTCAATCCTCAATCCTCAATCCTCAATCCCCAATCCTCAATCTTCAATCCTCAATACTCTTTCATCAATCCTCAATCCTCAATCCTCAATCCTCAATCCTCATTCTTCAATCCTCAATACCCAATCCTCAATCTTCAATCCTCAATCCTCAATCTGCAATTCTCAATCCTCAATCCTCAATCCTCAGACCTCAAACATCAATACTCAGCCCTCAGCCCTCGTCCTCAATCCACAACCCTCAATGCTCAGTCCTCAATCTTCAATCATCAATATTCAATCTTCAATCCTCAATCCTCAATCCTCAATCCTCAATACTCAATCCTCAATGTTCAATCCTCAATACCCAATCCTCAATCTTCAATCCTCAATCCTCAATCCTCAATTCTCAATCCTCAATCCTCAGTCCTCAGTCCTCAAACCTCAATTCTGAATCCGCATTCCTGAATCCTCAATCTTCAGCGCTCAGTCATCAACAATCAGTTGTCAATCCTCAATCCTCAATAGAATATCCTCAATTCACAGTTTTCAATACACAATACTCAATCTGCAATATTCAAACCTGTATACACAATCATCAATTCTCATCACTCACAACTCAACACTCAGTCCTCAATGCTCAATCCGCAATCCTCAATTCTCAATCTTCAATCCTCAATCTTAAATCCTCAATACTCAATCTTCAATGCTCAATCCTCAATCCTCAATACTCAACCTTCATTCCTCAATCCACAATCCTCACTCCTCAATCCTCATTCCTCAATCCTCAATACCCAATCCTCAATCTTCAATCCTCAATCCTCAATCCTCAATTCTCAATCCTCAATCCTCAATCTTCAATCCACAATACACAATCCTCAATCTTCAATCCTCAATCCTCAATCCTCAATTCTCAATCCTCAATCCTCAGCCCTCACTCCTCAAGCCTCAATCCTCAACCCTCAGCCCTCATCCTCAATCCTCAATCCTCAATCCTCAATCCTCAATCCTCAATCTTCTATCCTCAATACTCAGTCTTCAATCCTCTATCCTCATTCCTCGAACCTCAATTCCGAATCCGCATTCCTGAATCCTCAATCTTCAGCCCTAAGTCATCAACAAGCAGTTGTCAATCCTCAATCCTCAATAGAATATCCTCAATTCACAGTTTTCAATACCCAATACTCAATCTGCAATCTTCAAGCCTGTATACACAATCATCAATTCTCATCACTCACACTCAACACTCAGTCCTCAATGCTCAATCCTCAATCCTCAATTCTCAATCTTCAATCCTCAATACTGAATTTTCAATCCTCAATCCTCAATACACAATACTCAATCCTCAATCCTCAATCCTCAATTCTCAGTCCTCAATCCTCAGCCCTCAGCCCTCAAACCTCAATCCTCAACCCTCAGCCCTCATCCTCAATCTTCAATCCTCAATCCTCAATCCTCAATCCCCAATCCTCAATCTTCAATCCTCAATACTCTTTCTTCAATCCTCAATCCTCAATCCTCAATCCTCAATCCTCATTCTTCAATCCTCAATACCCAATCCTCAATCTTCAATCCTCAATCCTCAATCCGCAATTCTCAATCCTCAATCCTCAATCCTCAGACCTCAAACATCAATACTCAGCCCTCAGTCCTCGTCCTCAATCCACAACCCTCAATGTTCAATCCTCAATCTTCAATCATCAATATTCAATCTTCAATCCTCAATCCTCAATCCTCAATCCTCAATACTCAATCCTCAATGTTCAATCCTCAATACCCAATCCTCAATCTTCAATCCTCAATCCTCAATCCTCAATTCTCAATCCTCAATCCTCAGTCCTCAGACCTCAAACCTCAATCCTCAATCCTCAATCCTCAATTCTCAATCCTCAATCCTCAGCCCTCAGTCCTCAAACGTCAATCCTCAATCCTCAATCCTCAATCCTCAATCCTCAATCTTCAATCCTCAATACTCAGTCTTCAATCCTCAATCCGCAGTCCTCGAACCTCAATTCTGAATCCGCATTCCTGAATCCTCAATCTTCAGCGCTCAGTCATCAACAATCTGTTGTCAATCCTCAATCCTCAATAGAATATCCTCAATTCACAGTTTTCAATACACAATACTCAATCTGCAATCTTCAAACCTGTATACACAATCATCAATTCTCATCACTCACCACTCAACACTCAGTCCTCAATGCTCAATCCTCAATCCTCAATTCTCAATCTTCAATCCTCAATACTGAATCTCCAATCCTCAATCCTCAATCCTCAATACTCAATCCTCAATCCTCAGTCTTCAATCCTCAGTCCCCAATCCTCAGTCTTCAATCCTCAATACTCAATCCTCTATCCTCAATCCTCAATCCTCAGACCTCAATCCTCAATCTTCAATCCACAATACACAATCCTCAATCTTCAATCCTCAATCCTCAATCCTCAATTCTCAATCCTCAATCCTCAATCGTCAATCATCAATCCTCAATCATCAATCCTCAATCCTCAATTCTCAATCTTTAATCCCCAACACTCAATCTTCAATCCTGAATCCCCAATCCTCATTCCTCAATCCTCAATCCTCAATCCTCAATCGTCAGTTTTCAATCATCAATACTCAATCTTCAACCCTCAATCCTCAATCCTCAATCCTCAGTCCTCATTCTTCAATCCTCAATACCCAATCCTCAATCTTCAATCCTCAATCCTCAATCCTCAATTCTCAATCCTCAATCCTCAGTCCTCAGTCCTCAAACCTCAATCCTCAACCCTCAGCCCTCATCCTCAATACTCAATCCTCAATCCTCAATCGTCAATCTTCAATCCTCAATACTCAATCCTCAATCCTCAATCCTCAATCCTCAATCCTCAATCCTGAATACTCAATCTTCAATCCTCAATCCTCAATCCTCAACCCTCAATCCTCACTCCTCAATCCTCAATTCTCAGCCCTCAATCCTCAGCCCTCAGTCCTCAAACCTCAATCCTCAACCCTCAGCCCTCATCCTCAATCTTCAATCCTCAATCCTCAATCCTCAGTCCCCAATCGTCAATCTTCAATCCTCAATACCCTTTCTTCAATCCTCAATCCTCTATCCTCAATCCTCAATACTCATTCTTCAATCCTCAATACCCAATCCTCAATCTTCAATCCTAAATCCTCAATCCTCAATTCTCAATCCTCAATCCTCAATCCTCAGTCCTCAAACATCAATACTCAGCCCTCAGTCCTCGTCCTCAATGCACAACCCTCAATGCTCAATCCTCAACCTTCAATCATCAATATTCAATCTTCAATCCTCAATCCTCAATCCTCAATCCTCAATCCTCAATCCTCAATGCTCAATCCTCAATACCCAATCCTCAATCTTCAATCCTCAATCTTCAATCCTCAATCCTCAATCCTCAATCCTCAATCCTCAGTCCTCAAACCACAATCCTGAATCCTCAATCCTGAATCCTCAATCTTCAGCACTCAGTCTTCAACAATCAGTTGTCAATCCTCAATCCTCAATAGAGTATCCTCAGTTCAGAGTTTTCAATACGCAATCCTCAGTCTGCAATCTTCAAATCTCTATCCACAAACCTCAATTCTCATCACTCAACCCCCAACACTCAGTCTCCAATCCTCAATCTTCAATCCTCAATCCTCAATCCTCAGTCCCCAATCGTCAATCCTCAATCCTCAATCCTCAATCTTCAATCCTCAATACTCAATCTTCAACCCTCAATCCTCAGTCTTCGAACCTCAATTCTGAATCCTCATTCCTGAATCGTCAATCTTCAGCCCTCAGTCATCAACAATCAGTCGTCAATCCTCAATCCTCAATAGAATATCCTCAATTCACAGTTTTCAATACTCAATACTCAATCTGCAATCTTCAAACCTCTATCCACAATCATCAATTCTCATCACTCAACCCTCAACACGCAGTCCTCAGTGCTCAATCCTCAATCCTCAATTCTCAATCCTCAATCCTCAATACTGAATTTTCAATCCTCAATCCTAAATACACAATACTCAATACTCAATCCTCAATGTTCAATCCTCAATACCCAATCCTCAATCTTCAATCCTCAATCCTCAATCCTCAATTCTCAATCCTCAATCCTCAGTCCTCAGTCCTCAAACCTCAATCCTCAACCCTCAGCCCTCATCCTCAATCCTCAATCCTCAATCCTCAATCCTCAAACCTCAATCTTCAATCCTCAATACTCAATCCTCAATCTTCAATCCTCAATCCTCAATCCTCAATTCTCAATCCTCAATCCTCAGCCCTCAGTCCTCAAACGTCAATCCTCAATCCTCAATCCTCAATCCTCAATCCTCAATCTTCAATCCTCAATACTCAGTCTTCAATCATCAATCCTCAGTCCTCGAACCTCAATTCTGAATCCGCATTCCTGAATCCTCAATCTTCAGCGCTCAGTCATCAACAATCAGTTGTCAATCCTCAATCCTCAATAGAATATCCTCAATTCACAGTTTTCAATACACAATACTCAATCTGCAATCTTCAAACCTGTATACACAATCATCAATTCTCATCACTCACCACTCAACACTCAGTCCTCAATGCTCAATCCTCAATCCTCAATTCTCAATCTTCAATCCTCAATACTGAATCTTCAATCCTCAATCCTCAATCCTCAATACTCAATCCTCAATCCTCAGTCTTCAATCCTCATTCTTCAATCCTCAATACCCAATCCTCAATCTTGAATCCTCAATCCTCAATCCTCAATTCTCAATCCTCAATCCTCAATCCTCAGACCTCAAACATCAATACTCAGCCCTCATTACTCGTCCTCAATCCACAACCCTCAATGCTCAATCTTCAATCTTCAATCATCAATATTCAATCTTCAATCCTCAATCCTCAATCCTCAATCCTCAATCCTCAATCCTCAATCCTCAATCCTCAATCTTCAATCCTCAATACTCAATCCTCAATCCTCAATCCTCAATCCTCAATCCACAATCCTCAATCCTCAATCCTCAATCCTGAATCTTCAATCCTCAGTCCCCAATCCTCAATCTTCAATCCTCAATCCTCAATCCTCGATCCTCAATCTTCAATACTCTGTCCTCAGTCCTCAAACGTGAATGCTCAATCCTCTATCCCCAATCCTCAATCCTCAATCCTCTATCATCATTCGTCAATCTTCAATACTCAATACGCAATCCCCAATGGTCAGTACTCAACCATCAATCCTCAATTATCAATACTCAATAGAATATCCTGAATTCTCAGGATTCAATACTCAATCTTCAAGACTCAATCCTCAATCCTCAATTCTCAATCCTCAATCCTCAACCCTCAATCCTCATTCCTCAAACCTCAATCCTCAACCCTCAGTCCTCATCCTCAATTCTCAATCCTCAATCCTCAATCTTCAATCTTCAATCCTCAATCCTCAAACCTCAATCCTCTACCGTCAGTCCTCGTCCTCAATCCTCAAACCTCAATCCTCAATCCTCAATATTGAATCATCAATACTCAATCTTCAATCCCCAGTCCTCAATCTCCAATCCTCAATGCTCAATCCTCAATCCTCAATCCTCAGTCCTCAATCCTCAATCCTCAATCCTCAATCCTCAATCGTCAATCTTCAATCCTCAATAATCAACCTCCAATCCAAGATCCTCAATCCCCAATCTTCAATCCTTAATCCTCAAACTTCAGTCCTCAATCCCCAGTCATCAACCTTCCATCCTCAATGCTCAATCCTCAATCCTCAATCCTCAGTACTCAATCCTCAATCCTCAATCCTCAAACCTCAATCCTCAACCGTCAGTCCTCATCCTCCATCCCCAATCCTCAATCCTCAATCCTCAATCTTTAATCCCCAATACTCAATCTTCAATCCTCAATCCTCAATCCTGAATCCTCAATCCTCAATGCCCCATCCTCAATCTTCAATGCTCAATCCTCAATCCTCAATCCTCAATACTCATTCCTCAATCTTCAATCCTCAATACTCAATCTTCAATCCTCAATTCTCAATCCTCAATCCACAACCCTCAATCCTCAATCCTGAATCCTCAATCTTCAATCCTCAATACCCAATCCTCAATGCTCAATCCTCAATCCTCAATCATCAATTCTCAATCCTCAATCCTCAATCCTCAATCATCAATTCTCAATCCTCAATCCTCAATCCTCAGGCCTCAAACATCAATATTCAACCCTCAGTCCTCGTCCTCAATCCACAACACTCAATCCTCAATCCTCAATCTTCAGACCTCAAACATCATTACTCAGCCCTCAGTCCTGGTCCTCAATCCACAACCCTCAATGCTCAATCCTCAATCTTCAATCATCAATATTCAATCTTCAATCCTCAATCCTCAATCCTCAGTCCTCAATCCTCAATCCTCAATCCTCAATCCTCAATCCTCAATCCTCAATCCTCAATCCTCAATATTGAATCCTCAATACTCAATCTTCAATCATCAATCCTCAATCCTCAGTCCTCAATCCTCAATCCTCAATCCTCAATCCTCAATCCTCAATCCTCAATCCTCAATAATCAACCTCCAATCCAAGATCCTCAATCCCCAATCTTCAATCCTTAATCCTCAAACTTCAGTCCTCAATCCCCAGTCATCAACCTTCCATCCTCAATGCTCAATCCTCAATCCTCAATCCTCAGTACTCAACCCTCAATCCTCATTCCTCAAACCTCAATCCTCAACCCTCAGTCCTCATCCTCAATTCTCAATCCTCAATCCTCAATATTCAATCTTCAATCCTCAATCCTCAAACCTCAATCCTCTACCGTCAGTCCTCGTCCTCAATCCTCAAACCTCAATCCTCAATCCTCAATATTGAATCATCAATACTCAATCTTCAATCCCCAGTCCTCAATCTCCAATCCTCAATGCTCAATCCTCAATCCTCAATCCTCAGTCCTCAATCCTCAATCCTCAATCCTCAATCCTCAATCGTCAATCTTCAATCCTCAATAATCAACCTCCAATCCAAGATCCTCAATCCCCAATCTTCAATCCTTAATCCTCAAACTTCAGTCCTCAATCCCCAGTCATCAACCTTCCATCCTCAATGCTCAATCCTCAATCCTCAATCCTCAGTACTCAATCCTCAATCCTCAATCCTCAAACCTCAATCCTCAACCGTCAGTCCTCATCCTCCATCCCCAATCCTCAATCCTCAATCCTCAATCTTTAATCCCCAATACTCAATCTTCAATCCTCAATCCTCAATCCTGAATCCTCAATCCTCAATGCCCCATCCTCAATCTTCAATGCTCAATCCTCAATCCTCAATCCTCAATACTCATTCCTCAATCTTCAATCCTCAATACTCAATCTTCAATCCTCAATTCTCAATCCTCAATCCACAACCCTCAATCCTCAATCCTGAATCCTCAATCTTCAATCCTCAATACCCAATCCTCAATGCTCAATCCTCAATCCTCAATCATCAATTCTCAATCCTCAATCCTCAATCCTCAATCATCAATTCTCAATCCTCAATCCTCAATCCTCAGGCCTCAAACATCAATATTCAACCCTCAGTCCTCGTCCTCAATCCACAACACTCAATCCTCAATCCTCAATCTTCAGACCTCAAACATCATTACTCAGCCCTCAGTCCTGGTCCTCAATCCACAACCCTCAATGCTCAATCCTCAATCTTCAATCATCAATATTCAATCTTCAATCCTCAATCCTCAATCCTCAGTCCTCAATCCTCAATCCTCAATCCTCAATCCTCAATCCTCAATCCTCAATCCTCAATCCTCAATATTGAATCCTCAATACTCAATCTTCAATCATCAATCCTCAATCCTCAGTCCTCAATCCTCAATCCTCAATACTCAATCCTCAATCCTCAATCCTCAATCCTCAATCCTCAATATTGAATCCTCAATACTCAATCTTCAATCATCAATCCTCAATCCTCAATCCTCAGTCCTCAATCCTCAGTCATCAATCCACATTCATCAATCCTCAATCTTCAATACTCAATCCTCGATCCTCAATCCTCAATCCTCAAACCTCAATCATCAATCCTCAATACTCAATCTTCAATCCTCAATCCTCAGTCTTCAAACCTCAATCCTCAATCCTCAGTGATCAATACTCAACCTTCAATACACAATCCTCAATCCTCAATCCTCAATCTTCAATCCTCAATCCATAACCTTCAACCCTCAATCTTCAATCCTCAATCCTCAATCCTCAATCCTCAATCCTCAAACCTCAGACATCAATACTCAATCTTCAATCCTCAATACTCAATTTCAATCATCAATCCTCAATTCTCAATCCTCAATACTCAATCCTCGATCCTCAACCTTCAATCCTCAATCCTCAATCCTCAATCTTTAATCGTCAGTACTCAATCTTGAATCCTCAATCCTCAATCCTCAATTCTGAATTCTCAACCCTCAATCCTCATTCTTCAAACCTCAATCCTCAACCCTCAGTCCTCATCCTCAATTCTCAATCCTCAATCCTCAATCCTCAATCCTCAATCCTCAATCTTCAATCCTCAATAATCAATCTTCAAACCCCGATCCTCAATTCTCAATCCTCAATCCTCAATGTTCAATCCTCAATACTCAATCTTCAATCCTCAATCCTCAATCCTCAATCCTCAATCCTCATTCTTCAATCCTTAATACCCAATCCTCAATCTTCAATCCTCTATCCTCAATTCGCATTCCTCAATCCTCAATCCTCAGACCTCAAGTATCAATACTCAATCCTCAGTCCTCGTCCTCAATACACAACCCTCAGTCATCAATCCTCAATCTTCATTCATCAATATTCAACTTTCAATCCTCAGTCCACAATCCTCAATGTTCAATCCTCAATACCCAATCCTCAATCTTCAATCCTCAATCCTCAATCCTCAATCCTCAATCCTGAATCCTCAACCCTCAATCCTCAGTCCTCAAACCTCAATCTCTAATCCTCAATCCTGAATCCTCAATCTTCAGCCCTCAGTCCTCATAAATCAATTGTCAATCCTCAATCCTCAATAGAATATCCTCAATTCACAGTTTTCAATACTCAATCCCCATTCCTCACTCTTCAAGTCTCAATCCACAAATATCAATTCTCATCACTCAATCATCAACACTCAGTCCTGAATCTTCAATCCTCAATCCTCAATCCTCAATCCTCAATCTTCAATCCTCAAAACTGAATCTTCAACGCTCAATCCTCAATCCTCAATCCTCAATCCTCAATCCTGAATCTTCAATCCTCAGTCCCCAATCCTCAATCTTCAATCCTCAATCCTCAATCCTCGATCCTCAACCTTCAATACTCTGTCCTCAGTCCTCAAACGTGAATGCTCAATCCTCTATCCCCAGTCCTCAATCCTCAATCCTCTATCATCATTCGTCAATCTTCAATACTCAATACGCAATCCCCAATGGTCAGTACTCAACCATCAATCCTCAATTATCAATACTCGATAGAATATCCTGAATTCTCAGGATTCAATACTCAATCTTCAATACTCAATCCTCAATCCTCAATTCTCAATCCTCAATCCTCAATCCTCAATCTTCAATCCTCAATACTCAATCTTCAATCCTCAATCTTCAATCCTCAATCCTCAATCCTCAATCCTCAATCCTCAATCCTCAATCCTCAATCTTCAATCCTCAATACTCAATCCTCAATCTTCAATCCTCAATCCTCAATCCTCAATTCTCAATCCTCAATCCTCAGCCCTCAGTCCTCAAACGTCAATCCTCAACCCTCAGCCCTCATCCTCAAACTTCAATCCTCAATCCTCAATCCTCAATCCTCAATCCTCAATCCTCAACCTTCAATCCTCAATACTCAATCTTCAATCCTCAATCCTCAATCCTCAATCCTCAATCCTCAATCCTCAATCGTCAGTCTTCAATCCTCAATACTCAATCTTCAATCCTGAATCCCCAATCCTCATTCCTCAATCCTCAATCCTCAATCCTCAATCGTCAGTTTTCAATCATCAATACTCAATCTTCAACCCTCAATCCTCAATCCTCAATCCTCAGTCCTCATTCTTCAATCCTCAATACCCAATCCTCAATCTTCAATCCTCAATACTAAATCCTCAATTCTCAATCCTCAATCCTCAGTCCTGAGTCCTCAAACCTCAATCCTCAACTCTCAGCCCTGATCCTCAATCCTCAATCCTCCATCTTCAACCCTCAATCCTCAACCCTCAAGCCTCAATCCTCAATCCTCAATCCTCAGTCCTCAAACCTCAATCCTGAATCCTCAATCCTGAATCCTCAATCTTCAGACCTCAGACATCAACAATCAGTTGTCAATCCTCAATCCTCAATAGAATATCATCAATTCACAGTTTTCAATACTCAATTCTCAATCTGCAATCGTCATATCTCTATCCGCAAACATCAATTCTCATCAATCAACCTTCAACACTCAGTCCCCAATTATCAATCTTCAATCCTCAATCCTCAATCCTCAGTCTTCAATCCTCAATACCCAATCCTCAATCTTCAATCCTCAATCCTCAATCCTCAATTCTCAATCCTCAATCCTCAGTCCTCAGTCCTCAAACCTCAATCCTCAACCCTCAGCCCTCATCCTCAATACTCAATCCTCAATCCTCAATCGTCAATCTTCAATCCTCAATACTCAATCCTCAATCCTCAATCCTCAATCCTCAATCCTCAATCCTGAATACTCAATCTTCAATCCTCAATCCTCAATCCCCAACCCTCAATCCTCACTCCTCAATCCTCAATTCTCAGCCCTCAATCCTCAGCCCTCAGTCCTCAAACCTTAATCCTCAACCCTCAGCCCTCATCCTCAATCTTCAATCCTCAATCCTCAATCCTCAATCCCCAATCCTCAATCTTCAATCCTCAATACTCTTTCTTCAATCCTCAATCCTCTATCCTCAATCCTCAATCCTCATTCTTCAATCCTCAATACCCAATCCTCAATCTTCAATCCTAAATCCTCAATCCTCAATTCTCAATCCTCAATCCTCAATCCTCAGACCTCAAACATCAATACTCAGCCCTCAGTCCTCCTCCTCAATGCACAACCCTCAATGCTCAATCCTTAACCTTCAATCATCAATATTCAATCTTCAATCCTCAATCCTCAATCCTCAATCCTCAATCCTCAATCCTCAATGCTCAATCCTCAATACCCAATCCTCAATCTTCAATCCTCAATCTTCAATCCTCAATCCTCAATCCTCAATCCTCAATCCACAATCCTCACTCCTCAATCCTCATTCCTCAATCCTCAATACCCAATCCTCAATCTTCAATCCTCAATCCTCAATCCTCAATTCTCAATCCTCAATCCTCAATCTTCAATCCACAATACACAATCCTCAATCTTCAATCCTCAATCCTCAATCCTCAATTCTCAATCCTCAATCCTCAGCCCTCAGTCCTCAAGCCTCAATCCTCAACCCTCAGCCCTCATCCTCAAACTTCAATCCTCAATCCTCAATCCTCAATCTTCGAACATCAATCTTCAATCCTCAATACTCAATCTTCAATCCTCAATACTCAATCCTCAATCCTCAATCCTCAATCCTCAATCCTCAATCCTCAATCCTCAATCCTCAATCTTCAATCCTCAATACTCAGTCTTCAATCCTCTATCCTCATTCCTCGAACCTCAATTCTGAATCCGCATTCCTGAATCCTCAATCTTCAGCGCTCAGTCATCAACAATCAGTTGTCAATCCTCAATCCTCAATAGAATATCCTCAATTCACAGTTTTCAATACACAATACTCAATCTGCAATCTTCAAACCTGTATACACAATCATCAATTCTCATCACTCACCACTCAACACTCAGTCCTCAATGCTCAATCCTCAATCCTCAATTCTCAATCTTCAATCCTCAATACTGAATCTTCAATCTTCAATCCTCAATCCTCAATACTCAATCCTCAATCCTCAGTCTTCAATCCTCAGTCCCCAATCCTCAATCTTCAATCCTCAATACTCAATCCTCAATCCTCAATCCTCAATCCTCAATCCTCAATCCTCAATCCTCAATCCTCATTCTTCAATCCTCAATACCCAATCCTCAATCTTGAATCCTCAATCCTCAATCCTCAATTCTCAATCCTCAATCCTCAATCCTCAGACCTCAAACATCAATACTCAGCCCTCATTACTCGTCCTCAATCCACAACCCTCAATGCTCAATCTTCAATCTTCAATCATCAATATTCAATCTTCAATCCTCAATCCTCAATCCTCAATCCTCAATCCTCAATCCTCAATGTTCAATCCTCAATACCCAATCCTCAATCTTCAATCCTCAATCTTCAATCCTCAATCCTCAATCCTCAATCCTCAATCCTCAATCCTCAATCCTCAATCTTAAATCCTCAATACTCAATCTTCAATGCTCAATCCTCAATCCTCAATCCTCAACCTTCATTCCTCAATCCACAATCCTCACTCCTCAGTCCTCATTCCTCAATCCTCAATACCCAATCCTCAATCTTCAATCCTCAATCCTCAATCCTCAATTCTCAATCCTCAATCCTCAATCTTCAATCCACAATACACAATCCTCAATCTTCAATCCTCAATCCTCAATCCTCAATTCTCATTCCTCAATCCTCAGCCCTCAGTCCTCAAGCCTCAATCCTCAACCCTCAGCCCTCATCCTCAAACTTCAATCCTCAATCCTCAATCCTCAATCTTCGAACCTCAATCTTCAATCCTCAATACTCAATGTTCAATCCTCAATACTCAATCCTCAATCCTCAATCCTCAATCCTCAATCCTCAATCCTCAATCCTCAATCCTCAATCTTCAATCCTCAATACTCAGTCTTCAATCCTCTATCCTCATTCCTCGAACCTCAATTCTGAATCCGCATTCCTGAATCCTCAATCTTCAGCCCTAAGTCATCAACAAGCAGTTGTCAATCCTCAATCCTCAATAGAATATCCTCAATTCACAGTTTTCAATACCCAATACTCAATCTGCAATCTTCAAGCCTGTATACACAATCATCAATTCTCATCACTCACCACTCAACACTCAGTCCTCAATGCTCAATCCTCAATCCTCAATTCTTAATCTTCAATCCTCAATACTGAATTTTCAATCCTCAATCCTCAATACACAATACTCAATCCTCAATCCTCAATCCTCAATTCTCAGTCCTCAATCCTCAGCCCTCAGCCGTCAAACCTCAATCCTCAAACCTCAGCCCTCATCCTCAATCTTCAATCCTCAATCCTCAATCCTCAATCCCCAATCCTCAATCTTCAATCCTCAATACTCTTTCTTCAATCCTCAATCCTCAATCCTCAATCCTCAATCCTCATTCTTCAATCCTCAATACCCAATCCTCAATCTTCAATCCTCAATCCTCAATCCGCAATTCTCAATCCTCAATCCTCAATCCTCAGACCTCAAACATCAATACTCAGCCCTCAGTCCTCGTCCTCAATCCACAACCCTCAATGCTCAAT
This sequence comes from Calliopsis andreniformis, assembly GCF_051401765.1. Classification (NCBI taxonomy): domain Eukaryota; kingdom Metazoa; phylum Arthropoda; class Insecta; order Hymenoptera; family Andrenidae; genus Calliopsis; species Calliopsis andreniformis. Next base: position 507,295 of record NW_027480495.1, read on the forward strand.
CCTCAATCTTCAATCATCAATATTCAATCTTCAATCCTCAATCCTCAATCCTCAATCCTCAATACTCAATCCTCAATGTTCAATCCTCAATACCCAATCCTCAATCTTCAATCCTCAATCCTCAATCCTCAATTCTCAATCCTCAATCCTCAGTCCTCAGTCCTCAATCCTCAATCCTCAATCGTCAATCCTCAATTCTCAATCCTCGATCCTCAGTCTTCAGTCCTCAAACCTCAATCCTGAATCCTCAGCCCTCATCCGCAATCCTCAATCCTCAATCCTCAATCCTCAGTCCTCAATCCTCAATCCTCAATCCTCAATCCTCAATCCTCAGTCCTCAAACCTCAATCCTGAATCCTCAACCTTCAGAAATCAGACCTCAACAATCAGTTGTCAATCCTCAATCCTCAATAGAATATCATCAATTCACACCTTTCAATACTCAAAACTCAACCTGCAATCTTCAAATCTCTATCCACAAACATCAATTGTCATCACTCAACCCTCAACACTCAGTACCCAATCCTCAATCTTCAATCCTCAATCATCAATCCTCAATCTTCAATTCTCAATCTTTAATCCCCAATACTCATTCTTCAATCCTCAATCCTCAATCCTCAATCCTCAATCCTCTATCCTCAATCCTCAATCCTCAATCCTCAATCCTCAATTCTCAATCCTCAATCCTCAGCCCTCAGTCCTCAAACCTCATTCTTCAATCCTCAATACCCAATCCTCAATCTTCAGTCCTCAATCCTCAATCCTCAATTCTCAATCCTCAATCCTCAATCCACAGACCTCAAACATCAATACTCAGCCCTCAGTCCTCGTCCTCAATCCACAACCCTCAATCCTCAATCCTCAATCTTCAATCATCAATATTCAATCTTCAATCCTCAATCCTCAATCCTCAATCCTCAATCGTCAATGTTCAATCCTCAATACCCAAGCCTCAATCTTCAATCCTCAATCCTCAATCCTCAATTCTCAATCCTCAATTCTCAATCCTCAATCCTCAGCCCTCAGTCCTCAAACCTCAATCCTCAACCCTCAGCCCTCATCCTCAATCCTCAATCCTCAATCCTCAATCCTCAATCTTCAATCCTCAATACTCAGTCTTCAATCCTCAATCCTCAGTCCTCGAACCTCAATTCTGAATCCGCATTCCTGAATCCTCAATCTTCAGCGCTCAGTCATCAACAATCAGTTGTCAATCCTCAATCCTAAATAGAATATCCTCAATTCACAGTTTTTAATACACAATACTCAATCTGCAATCTTCAAACCTGTATACACAATCATCAATTCTCATCACTCACCACTCAACACTCAGTCCTCAATGCTCAATCCTCAATCCTCAATTCTCAATCTTCAATCCTCAATACTGAATCTTCAATCCTCAATCCTCAATCCTCAATACTCAATCCTCAATCCTCAGTCTTCAATCCTCAGTCCCCAATCCTCAATCTTCAATCCTCAATACTCAATCCTCAATCCTCAATCCTCAACCTTCATTCCTCAATCCACAATCCTCACTCCTCAATCCTCATTCCTCAATCCTCAATACCCAATCCTCAATCTTCAATCCTCAATCCTCAATCCTCAATTCTCAATCCTCAATCCTCAATCTTCAAACCACAATACACAATCCTCAATCTTCAATCCTCAATCCTCAATCCTCAATTCTCAATCCTCAATCCTCAGCCCTCAGTCCTCAAGCCTCAATCCTCAACCCTCAGCCCTCATCCTCAAACTTCAATCCTCAATCCTCAATCCTCAATCTTCGAACCTCAATCTTCAATCCTCAATACTCAATCTTCAGTCCTCAATACTCAATCCTCAATCCTCAATCCTCAATCCTCAATCCTCAATCCTCAATCCTCAATCCTCAATCTTCAATCCTCAATACTCAGTCTTCAATCCTCTATCCTCATTCCTCGAACCTCAATTCTGAATCCGCATCCCCGAATCCTCAATCTTCAGCCCTAAGTCATCAACAAGCAGTTGTCAATCCTCAATCCTCAATAGAATATCCTCAATTCACAGTTTTCAATACCCAATACTCAATCTGCAATCTTCAAGCCTGTATACACAATCATCAATTCTCATCACTCACCACTCAACACTCAGTCCTCAATGCTCAATCCTCAATCCTCAATTCTCAATCTTCAATCCTCAATACTGAATTTTCAATCCTCAATCCTCAATACACAATACTCAATCCTCAATCCTCAATCCTCAATTGTCAATCCTCAATCCTCAGTCCTCAGTCCTCAAACCTCAATCCTCAACCCTCAGACCTCATCCTCAATCCTCAATCCTCAATCCTCAATCCTCAATCCTCAATCCTCAATCCTCAATTCTCAATCCCCAATCCTCAGCCCTCAGTCCTCAAACGTCAATCCTCAACCCTCAGCCCTCATCCTCAAACTTCAATCCTCAATCCTCAATCCTCAATCCTCAATCCTCAATCTTCAATCCTCAATACTCAATATTCAATCATCAATCCTCAATTCTCAATCCTCAATCCTCAATCCTAAATCGTCAGTCTTCAATCCTCAATACTCAATCTTCAATCCTCAATCCTCAATCCTCAATCGTCAATCCTCAATTCTCAATCCTCGATCCTCAGTCTTCAGTCCTCAAACCTCAATCCTGAATCCTCAGCCCTCATCCTCAATCCTCAATCCTCAATCCTCAATCCTCAATCCTCAGTCCTCAATCCTCAATCCTCAATCCTCAATCCTCAATCCTCAGTCCTCAAACCTCAATCCTGAATCCTCAATCCTGAATCCTCAACCTTCAGAAATCAGACCTCAACAATCAGTTGTCAATCCTCAATCCTCAATAGAATATCATCAATTCACACCTTTCAATACTCAAAACTCAACCTGCAATCTTCAAATCTCTATCCACAAACATCAATTGTCATCACTCAACCCTCAACACTCAGTACCCAATCCTCAATCTTCAATCCTCAATCATCAATCCTCAATCCTCAATTCTCAATCTTTAATCCCCAATACTCATTCTTCAATCCTCAATCCTCAATCCTCAATCCTCAATCCTCTATCCTCAATCCTCAATCCTCAATCCTCAATCCTCAATTCTCAATCCTCAATCCTCAGCCCTCAGTCCTCAAACCTCAATCCTCAACCCTCAGCCCTCATCCTCAATCTTCAATCCTCAATCCTCAATCCTCAATCCCCAATCCTCAATCTTCAATCCTGAATACTCTTTCTTCAATCCTCAATCCTCAATCCTCAATCCTCTATCCTCATTCTTCAATCCTCAATACCCAATCCTCAATCTTCAGTCCTCAATCCTCAATCCTCAATTCTCAATCCTCAATCCTCAATCCACAGACCTCAAACATCAATACTCAGCCCTCAGTCCTCGTCCTCAATCCACAACACTCAATCCTCAATCCTCAATCTTCAATCATCAATATTCAATCTTCAATCCTCAATCCTCAATCCTCAATCCTCAATCGTCAATGTTCAATCCTCAATACGCAAGCCTCAATCTTCAATCCTCAATCCTCAATCCTCAATTCTCAATCCTCAATTCTCAATCCTCAATCCTCAGCCCTCAGTCCTCAAACCTCAATCCTCAACCCTCAGCCCTCATCCTCAATCCTCAATCCTCAATCCTCAATCCTCAATCTTCAATCCTCAATACTCAGTCTTCAATCCTCAATCCTCAGTCCTCGAACCACAATTCTGAATCCGCATTCCTGAATCCTCAATCTTCAGCGCTCAGTCATCAACAATCAGTTGTCAATCCTCAATCCTCAATAGAATATCCTCAATTCACAGTTTTCAGTACACAATACTCAATCTGCAATCTTCAAACCTGTATACACAATCATCAATTCTCATCACTCACCACTCAACACTCAGTCCTCAATGCTCAATCCTCAATCCTCAATTCTCAATCTTCAATCCGCAATACTGAATCTTCAATCCTCAATCCTCAATCCTCAATACTCAATCCTCAATCCTCAGTCTTCAATCCTCAGTCCCCAATCCTCAATCTTCAATCCTCAATACTCAATCCTCAATCCTCAATCCTCAATCCTCAATCCTCAATCCTCAATCCTCATTCCTCAATCCTCATTCTTCAATCCTCAATACCCAATCCTCAATCTTGAATCCTCAATCCTCAATCCTCAATTCTCAATCCTCAATCCTCAATCCTCAGACCTCAAACATCAATACTCAGCCCTCATTACTCGTCCTCAATCCACAACCCTCAATGCTCAATCCTCAATCTTCAATCATCAATATTCAATCTTCAATCCTCAATCCTCAATCCTCAATCCTCAATCCTCAATCCTCAATTTTCAATCCTCAATACCCAATCCTCAATCTTCAATCCTCAATCTTCAATCCTCAATCCTCAATCCTCAATCCTCAATCCTCAATCCTCAATCCTCAATCCTCAATCTTAAATCCTCAATACTCAATCTTCAATGCTCAATCCTCAATCCTCAATCCTCAACCTTCATTCCTCAATCCACAATCCTCACTCCTCAATCCTCACTCCTCAATCCTCAATACCCAATCCTCAATCTTCAATCCTCAATTCTCAATCCTCAATTATCAATCCTCAATCCTCAATCTTCAATCCACAATACACAATCCTCAATCTTCAATCCTCAATCCTCAATCCTCAATTCTCAATCCTCAATCCTCAGCCCTCAGTCCTCAAGCCTAAATCCTCAACCCTCAGCCCTCATCCTCAAACTTCAATCCTCAATCCTCAATCCTCAATCTTCGAACCTCAATCTTCAATCCTCAATACTCAATCTTCAATCCTCAATACTCAATCCTCAATCCTCAATCCTCAATCCTCAATCCTCAATCCTCAATCCTCAATCCTCAATCCTCAATCTTCAATCCTCAATACTCAGTCTTCAATCCTCTATCCTCATTCCTCGAACCTCAATTCTGAATCCGCATTCCTGAATCCTCAATCTTCAGCCCTAAGTCATCAACAATCAGTTGTCAATCCTCAATCCTCAATAGAATATCCTCAATTCACAGTTTTCAATACACAATACTCAATCTGCAATATTCAAACCTGTATACACAATCATCAATTCTCATCACTCACCAGTCAACACTCAGTCCTCAATCCTCAATCCTCAATCCTCAATCCTCAGTCCTCAAACCTCAATCCTGAATCCTCAATCTTCAGACCTCAGACATCAACAATCAGTTGTCAATCCTCAATCCTCAACAGAATATCATCAATTCACACCTTTCAATACTCAAAACTCAACCTGCAATCTTCAAATCTCTATCCACAAACATCAATTCTCATCACTCAACCCTCAACACAACGTCCCTAATACTCAATCTTCAATCCTCAATCATCAATCCTCAATCCTCAATTCTCAATCTTTAATCCCCAATACTCAATCTTCAATTCTCAATCCTCAATCCTCAATCCTCAATCCTCAATCCTCAAACCTCAATCCTCAATCCTCAGTCCTCAATTCTCAATCCTCAATCCTCAGCCCTCAGTCCTCAAACCTCAATCCTCAACCCTCAGCCCTCATCCTCAATCTTCAATCCTCAATCCTCAATCCTCAATCCCCAATCCTCAATCTTCAATCCTCAATACTCTTTCTTCAATCCTCAATTCTCAATCCTCAATCCTCAATCCTCATTCTTCAATCCTCAATACCCAATCCTCAATCTTCAGTCCTCAATCCTCAATCCTCAATTCTCAATCCTCAATCCGCAATCCACAGACCTCAAACATCAATACTCAGCCCTCAGTCCTCGTCCTCAATCCACAACCATCAATCCTCAATCCTCAATCTTCAATCATCAATTTTCAATCTTCAATCCTCAATCCTCAATCCTCAATCCTCAATCCTCAATCGTCAATGTTCAATCGTCAATACCCAAGCCTCAATCTTCAATCCTCAATCCTCAATCCTCAATCCTCAATGCTCAATCCTCAGTCCTCAAACCACAATCCTGAATCCTCAATCCTGAACCCTCAATCTTCAGCACTCAGTCCTCAACAATCAGTTGTCAATCCTCAATCCTCAATAGAATATCCTCAGTTCAGAGTTTTCAATACGCAATACTCAGTCTGCAACCTTCAAATCTCTATCCACAAACATCAATTCTCATCACTCAACCCTCAACACTCAGTCCCCAATCCTCAATCCTCAATCCTCAATCCTCAATCTTCAATCCTCAATACTCAGTCTTCAATCCTCAATCCTCAGTCCTCAATCCTCAATGTTCAATCCTCAATACCCAATCCTCAATCTTCAATCCTCAATCTTCAATCCTCAATCCTCAATCCTCAATCCTCAATCCTCAATCCTCAATCCTCAATCCTCAATCTTAAATCCTCAATACTCAATCTTCAATGCTCAATCCTCAATCCTCAATCCTCAACCTTCATTCCTCAATCCACAATCCTCACTCCTCAATCCTCATTCCTCAATCCTCAATACCCAATCCTCAATCTTCAATCCTCAATCCTCAATCCTCAATTCTCAATCCTCAATCCTCAATCTTCAATCCACAATACACAATCCTCAATCTTCAATCCTCAATCCTCAATCCTCAATTCTCAATCCTCAATCCTCAGCCCTCAGTCCTCAAGCCTCAATCCTCAACCCTCAGCCCTCACCCTCAAACTTCAATCCTCAATCCTCAATCCTCAATCTTCGAACCTCAATCTTCAATCCTCAATACTCAATCTTCAATCCTCAATACTCAATCCTCAATCCTCAATCCTCAATCCTCTATCCTCGATCCTCAATCCTCAATCCTCAATCTTCAATCCTCAATTCTCAATCCTCAATCCTCAGCCCTCAGTCCTCAAACCTCAATCCTCAGACCTCAAACATCAATACTCAGCCCTCAGTCCTCGTCCTCAATCCACAACCCTCAATGCTCAATCCTCAATCTTCAATCATCAATATTCAATCTTCAATCCTCAATCCTCAATCCTCAATCCTCAATACTCAATCCTCAATGTTCAATCCTCAATACCCAATCCTCAATCTTCAATGCTCAATCCTCAATCCTCAATTCTCAATCCTCAATCCTCTGTCCTCAGTCCTCAAACCTCAATCCTCAACCCTCAGCCCTCATCCTCAATCCTCAATCCTCAATCCTCAATCCTCAATCCTCAATCTTCAATCCTCAATACTCAATCCTCAATCTTCAATCCTCAATCCTCAATCCTCAATTCTCAATCCTCAATCCTCAGCCCTCAGTCCTCAAACGTCAATCCTCAACCCTCAGCCCTCATCCTCAAACTTCAATCCTCAATCCTCAATCCTCAATCCTCAATCCTCAATCCTCAATCCTCAATCTTCAATCCTCAATACTCAATCTTCAATCCTCAATCCTCAATTCTCAATCCTCAATCCTCAATCCTAAATCGTCAGTCTTCAATCCTCAATACTCAATCTTCAATCCTCAATCCTCAATCCTCAATCGTCAATCCTCAATTCTCAATCCTCGATCCTCAGTCTTCAGTCCTCAAACCACAATCCTCAATCCTCAGCCCCCATCCTCAATCCTCAATCCTCAATCCTCAATCCTCAGTCCTCAATCCTCAATCCTCAATCCTCAACCCTCAATCCTCAGTCCTCAAACCTCAGTCCTGAATCCTCAATCCTGAATCCTCAACCTTCAGAAATCAGACCTCAACAATCAGTTGTCAATCCTCAATCCTCAATAGAATATCATCAATTCACACCTTTCAATACTCAAAACTCAACCTGCCACCTTCAAATCTCTATCCACAAACATCAATTGTCATCACTCAACCCTCAACACTCAGTCCCCAATCCTCAATCTTCAATCCTCAATCATCAATCCTCAATCCTCAATTCTCAATCTTTAATCCCCAATACTCAATCTTCAATCCTCAATCCTCAATCCTCAATCCTCAATCCTCAATCCTCAATCCTCAATCCTCAATCCTCAATCCTCAATTCTCAATCCTCAATCCTCAGCCCTCAGTCCTCAAACCTCAATCCTCAACCCTCAGCCCTCATCCTCAATCTTCAATCCTCAATCCTCAATCCTCAATCCCCAATCCTCAATCTTCAATCCTCAATACTCTTTCTTCGATCCTCAATCCTCAATCCTCAATCCTCTATCCTCATTCTTCAATCCTCAATACTCAATCCTCAATCTTCAATCCTCAATCCTCAATCCTCAATTCTCAATTCTCAATCCTCAATGTTCAATCCTCAATACCCAATCCTCAATCTTCAATCCTCAATCTTCAATCCTCAATCCTCAATCCTCAATCCTCAATCCTCAATCCTCAATCCTCAACCTTCATTCCTCAATCCACAATCCTCACTCCTCAATCCTCATTCCTCAATCCTCAATACCCAATCCTCAATCTTCAATCCTCAATCCTCAATCCTCAATTCTCAATCCTCAATCCTCAATCTTCAATCCTCAATCCTCAATTCTCAATCCTCAATCCTCACCCCTCAGTCCTCAAACGTCAATCCTCAACCCTCAGCCCTCATCCTCAAACTTCAATCCTCAATCCTCAATCCTCAATCCTCAACCCTCAAGGCTCAGCCCTCAGTCCTCAAACCTCAATCCTCAACCCTCAGCCCTCATCCTCAATCTTCAATCCTAAATCCTCAATCCTCAATCCCCAATCATCAATCTTCAATCCTCAATACTCTTTCTTCAATCCTCAATCCTCAATCCTCAATCCTCGATCCTCATTCTTCAATCCTCAATACCCAATCCTCAATCTTCAGTCCTCAATCCTCAATCCTCAATTCTCAATCCTCAATCCTCAATCCACAGACCTCAAACATCAATACTCAACCCTCAATCCTCGTCCTGAATAAACAACCCTCAATCCTCAATCCTCAATCTTTAATCATCAATATTCAATCTTCAATCCTCAATCCTCAATCCTCAATCCTCAATCCTCAATCCTCAATCGTCAATGTTCAATCCTCAATACCCCAGCCTCAATCTTCAATCCTCAATCCTGAATCCTCAATTCTCAATCCTCTATCCTCAGCCCTCAGTCCTCAAACCTCAATCCTCAATCCTCAATCTTCAATCCTCAGTCCTCCATCCTCAATCCTCAATCCTTTATCCTCAATCCTCAGTCCTCAAACCTCAATCCTGAATCCTCAATCCTGAATCCTCAATCTTCAGACCTCAGACATCAACAATCAGTTGTCAATCCTCAATCCTCAATAGAATATCATCAATTCACAGCTTTCAATACTCAAAACTCAACCTGCAATCTTCAAATCTCTATCCACAAACATCAATTCTCATCACTCAACCCTGAACACTCAGTCCCCAATCCTCAATCTTCAATCCTCAATCATCAATCCTCAATCCTGCATCCTCAATCCTCAATCCTCAATCCTCAATCCTCAGTCCTCAAACCTCAATCCTGAATCCTCAATCCTGAATCCTCAATCTTCAGACCTCAGACATCAACAATCAGTTGTCAATCCTCAATCCTCAATAGAATATCACCAATTCACAGCTTTTAATACTCAAAACTCAACCTATAATCTTCAAATCTCTATCCACAAACATCAATTCTCATCACTCAACCCTGAACACTCAGTCCCCAATCCTCAATCTTCAATCCTCAATCATCATTCCTCAATCCTCAATCCTCAATCCTCAATCCTCAATCCTCAATCCTCAGTCCTCAATTCTCAATCCTCAATCCTCAGCCCTCAGTCCGCCAACCTCAATCCTCAACCCTCAGCCCTCATCCTCAATCCTCAATCCTCAATCCTCAATCCTCAACCCTCAGACCTCATCGTCAATCCTCAATCCTCAATCCTCAATCCTCAATCTTCAATTCTCAATACTGAATCCTCAGTCTTCAATCCTCAATCCTCAATCCTCAATTCTCAATCCTCAATCCTCAGCCCTCAGTCCTCAAACCTCAATCCTCAACCCTCAGCCCTCGTCCTCAAACTTCAATCCTCAATCCTCAATCCTCAATCCTCAATCCTCAATCTTCAATCCTCGATACTCAATTTTCAATCCTCAATCCTCAATCCTCAATCTTCAATCCTCAATCCCCAATCGTCAATCTTCCATCCTCAATCATCAATCCTCAATCCTCAATTCTCAATCTTTAATCCCCAATACTCAATCTTCAATCCACAATTCTCAATCCTCAATCCTCAGTCCTCAGTCCTCAAACCTCAATCCTCAACCCTCAGCCCTCATCCTCAATCATCAATCCTCAATCCTCAATCCTCAATCTTCAATCATCAATATTCAATCTTCAATCCTCAATCCTCAATCCTCAATCCTCAATTTTCAATCCTCAGTACCCAATCCTCAATCTTCAATCCTCAATCGTCAATCCTCAATCCTCAATCCTCAATCCTCAATCCTCAATTCTCAATCCTCAATCCTCAATTCTCAATCCTCAATCCTCAGTCCTCAGTCCTCAAACCTCAATCCTCAACCCTCAGCCCTCATCCTCAATCTACAATCCTCAATCCTCAATCCTCAATCTTCAATCATCAATATTCAATCTTCAATCCTCAATCCTCAATCCTCAATCTTCAATCCTCAATACTCTTTCTTCAATCCTCAATCCTCAATCCTCAATCCTCAATCCTCATTCTTCAATCCTCAATACCCAATCCTCAATCTTCAGTCCTCAATACTCAATCCTCAATCCTCAATTTTCAATCCTCAGTACCCAATCCTCAATCTTCAATCCTCAATCGTCAATCCTCAATCCTCAATCCTCAATCCTCAATCTTCAATCATCAATATTCAATCTTCAATCCTCAATCCTCAATCCTGAATCCTCAATCCTGAATCCTCAATCTTCAGCCCTCAGTCATCAACAATCAGTTGTCAATCCTCAATACTCAATAGAATATCCTCAGATCAGAGTTTTCAATACGCAATACTCAGTCTGCAACATTCAAATCTCTATCCACAAACTTCAATTCTCATCACTCAACCCTCAACACTCAGTCCCCAATCCTCAATCTTCAATCCTCAATCCTCAATCCTCAATCCCCAATCGTCAATCCTCAATACCCAATCCACAATCTTCAATCCTCAATCCTCAATCCTCAATCTTCAATCCTCAATACTAAATCCTCAATTCCCAATCCTCAATCCTCAGTCCTGAGTCCTCAAACGTCAATCCTCAACTCTCAGCCCTGACCCTCAATCCTCAATCCTCCATCTTCAACCCTCAATCCTCAATCCTCAAGCCTCAATCCTCAATCCTCAATCCTCAATCCTCAATCCTCAATCCTCAATACTCAGTCCTCAATTCTCAATCCTCAATCCTCAGCCCTCAGTCCTCAAACCTCAATCCTCAACCCTCAGCCCTCATCCTCAATCTTCAATCCTCAATCCTCAATCCTCAATCCCCAATCCTCAATCTTCAATCCTCAATACTCTTTCTTCAATCCTCAATCCTCAATCCTCAATCCTCAATCCTCATTCTTCAATCCTCAATACCCAATCCTCAATCTTCAGTCCTCAATCCTCAATCCTCAATTCTCAATCCTCAATCCTCAATCCACAGACCTCAAACATCAATACTCAGCCCTCAGTCCTCGTCCTCAATCCACAACCCTCAATCCTCAATCCTCAATCTTCAATCATCAATATTCAATCTTCAGTCCTCAATACTCAATTCTCAATCCTCAATCCTCAATCGTCAATTCTCAATCCTCAATCCACAATCCTCAGACCACAAACATCAATACTCAGCCCTCAGTCCTCGTCCTCAATCCTCAACCCTCAAACCTCAATCCTCAATCTTCAATCATCAATATTCAATCTTCAATCCTCAATCCTCAATCCTCAATCCTCAACCCTCAATCGTCAATCCTCAATCTTCAATCATCAATATTCAATCTTCAATCCTCAATCCTCAATCCTCAATCCTCAATCCTCAATCCTCAGTCCTCAATTCTCAATCCTCAATCCTCAGCCCTCAGTCCTCAAACCTCAATCCTCAACCCTCAGCCCTCATCCTCAATCTTCAATCCTCAATCCTCAATCCTCAATCCCCAATCCTCAATCTTCAATCCTCAATACTCTTTCTTCAATCCTCAACCCTCAATCCTCAATCCTCAATCCTCATTCTTCAATCCTCAATACCCAATCCTCAATCTTCAGCCCTCAATCCTCAATCCTCAATTCTCAATCCTCAATCCTCAATCCACAGACCTCAAACATCAATACTCAGCCCTCAGACCTCGTCCTCAATCCACAACCCTCAATCCTCAATCCTCAATCTTCAATCATCTAGATTCAATCTTCAATCCTCAATCCTCAATTCTCAATCCTCAATCCTCAATCGTCAATGTTCAATCCTCATTCTTCAATCCTCAATACCCAATCCTCAATCTTCAGTCCTCAATCCTCAATCCTCAATTCTCAATCCTCAATCCACAATCCTCAGACCACAAACATCAATGCTCAGCCCTCAGTCCTCGTCCTCAATCCTCAACCCTCAATCCTCAATCCTCAATCTTCAATCATCAATATTCAATCTTCAATCCTCAATCCTCAATCCTCAATCCTCAACCCTCAATCGTCAATCCTCAACCTTCAATCATCAATATTCAATCTTCAATCCTCAATCCTCAATCCTCAATCCTCAACCCACAATCGTCAATGTTCAATTCTCAATACCCTATCCTCAATCTTCAATCCTCAATCCTCAATCCTCAACCGTCAATCCTCAATTCACAATCCTCGATCCTCAGTCTTCAGTCCTCAAACCTCAATCCTCAACCCTCAGCCCTCATCCTCAATCCTCAATCCTCAATCTTCAATCCTCAGTCCTCCATCATCAATCCTCAATACTCAATCCTCAATCCTCAGTCCTCAAACCTCAATCCTCAATCCTCAATCCTAAATTCTCAGTCCTCAATTCTCAATCCTCAATCCTCAGCCCTCAGTCCTCAAACCACAATCCTCAACCCTCAGCCCTCATCCTCAATCCTCAATCCTCAATCCTCAATCCTCAATCCTCAACCCTCAGACCTCATCGTCAATCCTCAATCCTCAATCCTCAATCCTCAATCTTCAATCCTCAATACTGAATCCTCAATCTTCAACCCTCAATCCTCAATCCTCAGTCCTCAGTCCTCAAACCTCAATCCTCAACCCTCAGCCCTCATCCTCAATCCTCAATCCTCAATCCTCAATACTGAATCCTCAATCTTCAACCCTCAATCCTCAATCCTCAGTCCTCAGTCCTCAAACCTCAATCCTCAATCCTCAGCCCTCAGTCCTCAAACAACAATCCTCAACCCTCAGCCCTCATCCTCAATCCTCAATCCTCAATCCTCAATCCTCAATCCTCAACCCTCAGACCTCATCGTCAATCCTCAATCCTCAATCCTCAATCCTCAATCTTCAATCCTCAATACTGAATCCTCAATCTTCAACCCTCAATCCTCAATCCTCAGTCCTCAGTCCTCAAACCTCAATCCTCAACCCTCAGCCCTCATCCTCAATCCTCAATCCTCAATCCTCAATCCTCAATCCTCAATCTTCAATCATCAATATTCAATCTTCAATCCTCAATCCTCAATCCTCAACCCTCAATCCTCAATCCTCAATGTTCAATCCTCAGTACCCAATCCTCAATCTTCAATCCTCAATCGTCAATCCCCAATCCTCAATCCACAATCCTCAATCCTCAATTCTCAATCCTCAATCCTCTGCCCTCAGTCCTCAAACCTCAATCCTCAACCCTCAGCCGTCATCCTCAATCTTCAATCCTCAATCCTCAATCCTCAATCCCCAATCCTCAATCTTCAATCCTCAATACTCTTTCTTCAATGCTCAATCCTCAATCTTCATTCCTCAATCCTCATTCTTCATTCCTCAATACCCAATCCTTAATCTTCAGTCCTCATTCTTCAATCCTCAATGCCCAATCCTCAATCTTCAGTCCTCAATCCTCAATCCTCAAACCTCAATCCTCAGCCCTCAGCCCTCATCCTCAATCCTCAATCCTCAATCCTCAATCCTCAATCGTCAGTCTTCAATCCTCAATCCTCAATCCTCAATACTGAATCCTCAATCTTCAACCCTCAATCCTCAATCCTCAATCATCAATCCTCAATTCTCAATCCTCAATCCTCAGCCCTCAGTCCTCAAACCTCAATCCTCAACCCTCAGCCCTCATCCTCAATCTTCAATCCTCAATCCTCAATCCGCAATCCCCAATCCTCAATCTTCAATCCTCAATACTCTTTCTTCAATACTCAATCCTCAATCCTCAATCCTCTATCCTCATTCTTCAATCCTCAATACCCAAACCTCAATCTTCAGTCCTCAATCCTCAATCCTCAATTCTCAATCCTCAATCCTCAATCCACAGACCTCAAACATCAATACTCAGCCCTCAGTCCTCGTCCTCAATCCACAACCCTCAATCCTCAATCCTCAATCTTCAATCATCAATATTCAATCTTCAATCCTCAATCCTCAATCCTCAATCCTCAATCCTCAATCGTCAATGTTCAATCCTCAATACCCAAGCCTCAACCTTCAATCCTCAATCCTCAATCCTCAATCCTCAATCCTCAATCCTCAATCGTCAATGTTCAATCCTAAATTCCCTAGCCTCAATCTTCAATCCTCTATCCTCAATCCTCAATCCTCAATCCTCAATGCTCAATCCTCAGTCCTCAAACCACAATCCTGAATCCTCAATCCTGAACCCTCAATCTTCAGCACTCAGTCCTCAACAATCAGTTGTCAATCCTCAATACTCAATAGAATATCCTCAGATCAGAGTTTTCAATACGCAATACTCAGTCTGCAACATTCAAATCTCTATCCACAAACATCAATTCTCATCACTCAACCCTCAACACTCAGTCCCCAATCCTCAATCTTCAATCCTCAATCCTCAATCCTCAATCCCCAATCGTCAATCCTCAATACCCAATCCACAATCTTCAATCCTCAATCCTCAATCCTCAATCTTCAATCCTCAATACTAAATCCTCAATTCCCAATCCTCAATCCTCAGTCCTGAGTCCTCAAACGTCAATCCTCAACTCTCAGCCCTGACCCTCAATCCTCAATCCTCCATCTTCAACCCTCAATCCTCAATCCTCAAGCCTCAATCCTCAATCCTCAATCCTCAATCCTCAATCCTCAATCCTCAATACTCAGTCCTCAATTCTCAATCCTCAATCCTCAGCCCTCAGTCCTCAAACCTCAATCCTCAACCCTCAGCCCTCATCCTGAATCTTCAATCCTCAATCCTCAATCCTCAATCCCCAATCCTCAATCTTCAATCCTCAATACTCTTTCTTCAATCCTCAATCCTCAATCCTCAATCCTCAATCCTCATTCTTCAATCCTCAATACCCAATCCTCAATCTTCAGTCCTCAATCCTCAATCCTCAATTCTCAATCCTCAATCCTCAATCCACAGACCTGAAACATCAATACTCAGCCCTCAGTCCTCGTCCTCAATCCACAACCCTCAATCCTCAATCCTCAATCTTCAATCATCAATATTCAATCTTCAATCCTCAATCCTCAATTCTCAATCCTCAATCCTCAATCGTCAATGTTCAATCCTCATTCTTCAATCCTCAATACCCAATCCTCAATCTTCAGTCCTCAATCCTCAATCCTCAATTCACAATCCTCAATCCACAATCCTCAGACCACAAACATCAATACTCAGCCCTCAGTCCTCGTCCCCAATCCTCAACCCTCAATCCTCAATCCTCAATCTTCAATCATCAATATTCAATCTTCAATCCTCAATCCTCAATCCTCAATCCTCAACCCTCAATCGTCAATCCTCAATCTTCAATTATCAATATTCAATCTTCAATCCTCAATCCTCAATCCTCAATCCTCAATCCTCAGTCCTCAGTCCTCAATTCTCAATCCTCAATCCTCAGCCCTCAGTCCTCAAACCTCAATCCTCAACCCTCAGCCCTCATCCTCAATCTTCAATCCTCAATCCTCAATCGTCAATCCCCAATCCTCAATCTTCAATCCTCAATACTCTTTCTTCAATCCTCAATCCTCAATCCTCAATCCTCAATCCTCATTCTTCAATCCTCAATACCCAATCCTCAATCTTCAGTCCTCAATCCTCAATCCTCAATTCTCAATCCTCAATCCTCAATCCACAGACCTCAAACATCAATACTCAGCCCTCAGTCCTCGTCCTCAATCCACAACCCTCAATCCTCAATCCTCAATCTTCAATCATCTAGATTCAATCTTTAATCCTCAATCCTCAATTCTCAATCCTCAATCCTCAATCGTCAATGTTCAATCCTCATTCTTCAATCCTCAATACCCAATCCTCAATCTTCAGTCCTCAATCCTCAATCCTCAATTCTCAATCCTCAATCCACAATCCTCAGACCACAAACATCAATACTCAGCCCTCAGTCCTCGTCCTCAATCCTCAACCCTCAATCCTCAATCCTCAATCTTCAATCATCAATATTCAATCTTCAATCCTCAATCCTCAATCCTCAATCCTCAACCCTCAATCGTCAATGTTCAATTCTCAATACCCTATCCTCAATCTTCAATCCTCAATCCTCAATCCTCAACCGTCAATCCTCAATTCTCAATCCTCGATCCTCAGTCTTCAGTCCTCAAACCTCAATCCTCAACCCTCAGCCCTCATCCTCAATCCTCAATCCTCAATCTTCAATCCTCAGTCCTCCATCATCAATCCTCAATACTCAATCCTCAATCCTCAGTCCTCAAACCTCAATCCTAAATCCTCAACCCTCAGCCGTCATCCTCAATCTTCAATCCTCAATCCTCAATCCTCAATCCCCAATCCTCAATCTTCAATCCTCAATACTCTTTCTTCAATGCTCAATCCTCAATCCTCATTCCTCAATCCTCATTCTTCATTCCTCAATACCCAATCCTCAATCTTCAGTCCTCATTCTTCAATCCTCAATGCCCAATCCTCAATCTTCAGTCCTCAATCCTCAATCCTCAATCCTCAATCCTCAATCCTCAATCCTCAGTCCTCAATTCTCAATCCTCAACCCTCAGCCCTCAGTCCTCAAACCACAATCCTCAACCCTTAGCCCTCATCCTCTATCCTCAATCCTCAATCCTCAATCCTCAACCCTCAGACCTCATCGTCAATCCTCAATCCTCAATCCTCAATCCTCAATCTTCAATCCTCAATACTGAATCCTCAATCTTCAATCCTCAATCCTCAATCCTCAGTCCTCAGTCCTCAAACCTCAATCCTCAACCCTCAGCCCTCATCCTCAATCCTCAATCCTCAATCCTCAATCCTCAGTCGTCAGTCTTCAATCATCAATACTCAATCTTCAATCCTCAATCCTCAATCCTCAATCTTCAATCCTCAATCCTCAGTCCTCAATTCTCGATCCTCAACCCTCAGCCCTCAGTCCTCAAACCACAATCCTCAACCCTCAGCCCTCATCCTCTATCCTCAATCCTCAATCCTCAATCCTCAACCCTCAGACCTCACCGTCAATCCTCAATCCTCAATCCTCAATCCTCAATCTTCAATCCTCAATACTGAATCCTCAATCTTCAATGCTCAATCCTCAATCCTCAGTCCTCAGTCCTCAATCCTCAATCCTCAACCCTCAGCCCTCATCCTCAATCCTCAATCCACAATCCTCAATCCTCAATCGTCAGTCTTCAATCATCAATACTCAATCTTCAATCCTCAATCCTCAATCCTCAATACTCAATCCTCAATCCTCGGTCCTCAAACCTCAATCCTAAATCCTCAATCCTGAACCCTCAATCTTCAGACCTCAGACATCAACAATCAGTTGTCAATCCTCAATCCTCAATAGAATATCATCAATTCACACCTTTCAATACTCAAAACTCAACCTGCAATCTTCAAGTCTCTATACACAAACATCAATTCTCATCACTCAACCCTCAACACTCAGTCCCCAATCCTCAATCTTCAATCCTCAATCATCAATCCTCAATCCTCAATTCTCAATTTTTAATCCCCAATACTCAATCTTCAATTCTCAATCCTCAATCCTCAATCCTCAATCCTCAATCCTCAACCCTCAATCCTCAATCCTCGGTCCTCAATTCTCAGTCCTCAATCCTCAGCCCTCAGTCCTCAAACCACAATCCTCAACCCTCAGCCCTCACCCTCAATCCTCAATCCTCAATCCTCAATCCTCAATCCTCAACCCTCAGACCTCATCGTCAATCCTCAATCCTCAATCCTCAATCCTCAATCTTCAATCCTCAATACTGAATCCTCAATCTTCAACCCTCAATCCTCAATCCTCAGTCCTCAGTCCTCAAACCTCAATCCTCAACCCTCAGCCGTCATCCTCAATCTTCAATCCTCAATCCTCAATCCTCAATCCCCAATCCTCAATCTTCAATCCTCAATACTCTTTCTTCAATGCTCAATCCTCAATCCTCATTCCTCAATCCTCATTCTTCATTCCTCAATACCCAATCCTCAATCTTCAGTCCTCATTCTTCAATCCTCAATGCCCAATCCTCAATCTTCAGTCCTCAATCCTCAATCCTCAATCCTCAATCCTCAATCCTCAATCCTCAATCCTCAATCCTCAATCCTCAATGTTCAATCCTCAGTACCCAATCCTCAATCTTCAATCCTCAATCGTCAATCCTCAATCCTCAATCCTCAATCCTCAATCCTCTGTCCTCAAACCACAATCCTGAATCCTCAATCCTGAATCCTCAATCTTCAGCACTCAGTCCTCAACAATCAGCTGTCAATCCTCAATCCGCAATAGAATATCCTCAGTTCAGAGTTTTCAATACGCAATACTCAATCTGCGATCTTCAAATCTCTATCCACAAACATCAATTCTCATCACTCAGCCCTCAACACTCAGTCCTCACTACCCAATCCTCAATCTTCAATCCTCAATCCTCAATCCTCAATTCTCAATCCTCAATCCTCAGCCCTCAGTCCTCAAACGTCAATCCTCAACCCTCAGCCCTCATCCTCAGACTTCAATCCTCAATCCTCAATCCTCAATCCTCAGTCCTCAATCTTCAACCTCAATTCTCAATCTTCAATCCTCAATCCTCAATCCTCAATCCTCGATCCTCAATCCTCAATCGTCAGTCTTCAATCATCAATACTCAATCTTCAATCCTCAATCCTCAATCCTCAATCTTCAATCCTCAATTCTCAATCCTCGATCCTCAGTCTTCAGTCCTCAAACCTCAATCCTCAATCCTCAGCCCTCATCCTCAATCCTCAATCCTCAATCTTCAACCCTCAGTCGTCAATCCTCAATCCTCAATACTCAATCCTCAATCCTCAATCCTCAATCCACAATCCTCAGACCACAAACATCAATACTCAGCCCTCAGTCCTCGTCCTCAATCCTCAACCCTCAATCCTCAATCCTCAATCTTCAATCATCAATATTCAATCTTCAATCCTCAATCCTCAATCCTCAATCCTCAACCCTCAATCGTCAATGTTCAATCCTCAATACCCTATCCTCAATCTTCAATCCTCAATCCTCAATCCTCAACCGTCAATCCTCAATTCACAATCCTCGATCCTCAGTCTTCAGTCCTCAAACCTCAATCCTCAACCCTCAGCCCTCATCCTCAATCCTCAATCCTCAATCTTCAATCCTCAGTCCTCCATCCTCAATCCTCAATACTCAATCCTCAATCCTTAGTCCTCAAACCTCAATCCTAAATCCTCAATCCTCAATCCTCAATCCTCAGTCCTCAATTCTCAATCCTCAACCCTCAGCCCTCATCCTCTATCCTCAATCCTCAATCCTCAATCCTCAACCCTCAGACCTCATCGTCAATCCTCAATCCTCAATCCTCAATCCTCAATCTTCAATCCTCAATACTGAATCCTCAATCTTCAATCCTCAATCCTCAATCCTCAGTCCTCAGACCTCAAACCTCAATCCTCAACCCTCAGCCCTCATCCTCAATCCTCAATCCTCAATCCTCAATCCTCAATCGTCAGTCTTCAATCATCAATACTCAATCTTCAATCCTCAATCCTCAATCCTCAATCTTCAATCCTCAATTCTCAATCCTCGATCCTCAGTCTTCAGTCCTCAAACCTAAATCCTCAATCCTCAGCCCTCATCCTCAATCCTCAATCCTCAATCTTCAATCCTCAGTCCTCAATCCTCAATCCTCAATCCTCAATCCTCAATCCTCAGTCCTCAAACCTCAATCCTGAATCCTCAATCCTGAATCCTCAATCTTCAGACCTCAGACATCAACAATCAGTTGTCAATCCTCAATCCTCAATAGAATATCATCAATTCACACCTTTCAATACTCAAAGCTCAACCTGCAATCTTCAAATCTCTATCCACAAACATCAATTCTCATCACTCAACCCTCAACACTCAGGCCCCAATCCTCAATCTTCAATCGTCAATCATCAATCCTCAATCCTCAATTCTCAATCTTTAATCCTAAATACTCAATCTTCAATCCTCAATCCTCAATCCTCAATCCTCAATCCTCAATCCTCAATCCTCAATCCTCAATCCTCAATCCTCAATTCTCAATCCTCAATCCTCAGCCCTCAGTCCTCAAACCTCAATCCTCAACCCTCAGCCCTCATCCTCAATCTTCAATCCTCAATCCTCAATCCTCAATCCCCAATCCTCAATCTTCAATCCTCAATACTCTTTCTTCAATCCTCAATCCTCAATCCTCAATCCACTATCCTCATTCTTCAATCCTCAATACCCAAACCTCAATCTTCAGTCCTCAATCCTCAATCCTCAATTCTCAATGCTCAATCCTCAATCCACAGACCTCAAACATCAATACTCAGCCCTCAGTCCTCGTCCTCAATCCACAAACCTCAATCCTCAATCCTCAATCTTCAATCATCAATATTCAATCTTCAATCCTCAATCCTCAATCTTCAATCCTCAATCCTCAATCGTCAATGTTCAATCCTCAATACCCGAGCCTCAATCTTCAATCCTCAATCCTCAATCCTCAATTCTCAATCCTCAATCCTCGGCCCGCAGTCCTCAAACCTCAATCCTCCACCCTCAGCCCTCATACTCAAACTTCAATCCTCAATCCTCAATCCTCAATCCTCAATCCTCAATCTTCAATTCTCAATACTCAATCTTCAATCCTCAATCCTCAATCCTCAATCCTCAACCCTCAATCCTCAATCGTCAGTCTTCAATCCTCAATACTCAATCTTCAATCCTCAATCCAGAATCCTCAATCGTCAATCCTCAATTCTCATTCCTCGATCCTCAGTCTTCAGTCCTCAAACCTCAATCCTCAACCCTCAGCCCTCATCCTCAATCCTCAATCCTCAATCTTCAATCCTCAGTCCTCAATCCTCAATCCTCAATCCTCAATCCTCAATCCTCAGTCCTCAAACCTCAATCCTGAATTCTCAATCCTGAATCCTCAATCTTCAGACCTCAGACATCAACAATCAGTTGTCAATCCTCAATCCTCAATAGAATATCATCTATTCACACCTTTCAATACTCAAAACTCAACCTGCAATCTTCAAATCTCTATCCACAAACATCAATTCTCATCACTCAACTCTCAACAGTAAGTCCCCAATCCTCAATCTTCAATCCTCAATCATCAATCCTCAATCCTCAATTCTCAATCTTTAATCCTCAATACTGAATTTTCATTCCTCAATCCTCAATACACAATACTCAATACTCAATCCTCAATGTTCAATCCTCAATACCCAATCCTCAATCTTCAGTCCTCAATCCTCAATCCTCAATTCTCAATCCTCAATCCTCAATCCACAGACCTCAAACATCAATACTCAGCCCTCAGTCCTCGTCCTCAATCCACAACCCTCAATCCTCAATCCTCAATCTTCAATCATCAATATTCAATCTTCAATCCTCAATCCTCAATCCTCAATCATCAATCGTCAAATTTCAATCCTCAATCCTCAATCCTCAATCCTCAATCTTCAATCTTCAATCCTCAATACTCAATCTTCAATCCTCAATCCTCAATCCTCAATCCTCAATCCTCAATCCTGAATCCTCAATCGTCAGTCTTCAATCCTCAATACTCAATCTTCAATCCTCAATCCTCAATCCTCAATCGTCAACCCTCAATTCTCAATCCTCGATCCTTAGTCTTCAGTCCTCAAACCTCAATTCTCAACCCTCAGCCCTCATCCTCAATCCTCAATCCTCAATCTTCAATCCTCAGTCCTCAATCCTCAATCCTCAATCCTCAATCCTCAATCCTCAATCCTGAATCCTCAATCGTCAGTCTTCAATCCTCAATACTCAATCTTCAATCCTCAATCCTCAATCCTCAATCGTCAACCCTCAATTCTCAATCCTCGATCCTTAGTCTTCAGTCCTCGACCTCAATTCTCAACCCTCAGCCCTCATCCTCAATCCTCAATCCTCAATCTTCAATCCTCAGTCCTCAATCCTCAATCCTCAATCCTCAATCCTCAATCCTCAGTCCTCAAACCACAATCCTGAATCCTCAATCCTGAATCCTCAATCTTCAGCACTCAGTCCTCAACAATCAGTTGTCAATCCTCAATCCTCAATAGAATATCCTCAGTTCAGAGTTTTCAATACGCAATCCTCAGTCTGCAATCTTCAAATCTCTATCCACAAACCTCAATTCTCATCACTCAACCCCCAACACTCAGTCCCCAATCCTCAATCTTCAATCCTCAATCCTCAATCCCCAGTCCCCAATCGTCAATCCACAAACCTCAATCCTCAATCTTCAATCCTCAATACTCAATCTTCAACCCTCAATCCTCAGTCTTCGAACCTCAATTCTGAATCCTCATTCCTGAATCGTCAATCTTCAGCCCTCAGTCATCAACAATCAGTTGTCAATCCTCAATCCTCAATAGAATATCCTCAATTCACAGTTTTCAATACTCAATACTCAATCTGCAATCTTCAAACCTCTGTCCACAATCATCAATTCTCATCACTCAACCCTCAACACGCAGTCCTCAATGCTCAATCCTCAATCCTCAATTCTCAATCTTCAATCCTCAATACTGAATTTTCAATCCTCAATCCTCAATACACAATACTCAATACTCAATCCTCAATGTTCAATCCTCAATACCCAATCCTCAATCTTCAATCCTCAATCCTCAATCCTCAATTCTCAATCCTCAATCCTCAGTCCTCAGACCTCAAACATCAATACTCAGCCCTCAGTCCTCGTCCTCAATCCACAACCCTCAATGTTCAATCCTCAATCTTCAATCATCAATATTCAATCTTCAATCCTCAATCCTCAATCCTCAATCCTCAATACTCAATCCTCAATGTTCAATCCACAATACCCAATCCTCAATCTTCAATCCTCAATCCTCAATCCTCAATTCTCAATCCTCAATCCTCAGTCCTCAGTCCTCAAACCTCAATCCTCAATCCTCAATCCCCAATCCTCAATCTTCAATCCTCAATACTCTTTCTTCAATCCTCAATCCTCAATCCTCAATCCTCTATCCTCATTCTTCAATCCTCAATACCCAATCCTCAATCTTCAATCCTCAATCCTCAATCCGCAATTCTCAATCCTCAATCCTCAATCCTCAGACCTCAAACATCAATACTCAGCCCTCAGTCCACGTCCTCAATCCACAACCCTCAATGTTCAATCCTCAATCTTCAATCATCAATATTCAATCTTCAATCCTCAATCCTCAATCCTCAATCCTCAATACTCAATCCTCAATGTTCAATCCTCAATACCCAATCCTCAATCTTCAATCCTCAATCCTCAATCCTCAATTCTCAATCCTCTATCCTCAGTCCTCAGTCCTCAAACCTCAATCCTCAATCCTCAATCCTCAATTCTCAATCCTCAATCCTCAGCCCTCAGAACTCAAACGTCAATCCTCAATCCTCAATCCTCAATCCTCAATCCTCAATCTTCAATCCTCAATACTCAGTCTTCAATCCTCAATCCTCAGTCCTCGAACCTCAATTCTGAATCCGCATTCCTGAATCCTCAATCTTCAGCGCTCAGTCATCAACAATCAGTTGTCAATCCTCAATCCTCAATAGAATATCCTCAATTCACAGTTTTCAATACACAATACTCAATCTGCAATCTTCAAACCTGTATACACAATCATCAATTCTCATCACTCACCACTCAACACTCAGTCCTCAATGCTCAATCCTCAATCCTCAATTCTCAATCTTCAATCCTCAATACTGAATCTTCAATCCTCAATCCTCAATCCTCAATACTCAATCCTCAGTCCCCGATCCTCAGTCTTCAATCCTCAATACTCAATCCTCAATCCTCAATCCTCAATCCTCAATCCTCAATCCTCAAGCCTCAATCCTCATTCTTCAATCCTCAATACCCAATCCTCAATCTTGAATCCTCAATCCTCAATCCTCAATTCTCAATCCTCATTCCTCAATCCTCAGACCTCAATCCTCAATCTCCAATCCACAATACACAATCCTCAATCTTCAATCCTCAATCCTCAATCCTCAATTCTCAATCCTCAATCCTCAGCCCTCAGTCCTCAAGCCTCAATCCTCAACCCTCAGCCCTCATCCTCAAACTTCAATCCTCAATCCTCAATCCTCAATCTTCGAACCTCAATCTTCAATCCTCAATACTCAATCTTCAATCCTCAATCCTCAATCCCCAATCCTCAATCTTCAATCCTCAATACTCTTTCTTCAATCCTCAATCCTCAATCCTCAACCCTCAAACCTCATTCTTCAATCCTCAATACCCAATCCTCAATCTTCAATCCTCAATCCTCAATCCGCAATTCTCAATCCTCAATCCTCAATCCTCAGACCTCAAACATCAATACTCAGCCCTCAGTCCTCGTCCTCAATCCACAACCCTCAATGCTCAATCCTCAATCTTCAATCATCAATATTCAATCTTCAATCCTCAATCCTCAATCCTCAATCCTCAATACTCAATCCTCAATGTTCAATCCTCAATACCCAATCCTCAATCTTCAATCCTCAATCCTCAATCCTCAATTCTCAATCCTCAATCCTCAGTTCTCAGTCCTCAAACCTCAATCCTCAACCCTCAGCCCTCATCCTCAATCCTCAATCCTCAATCCTCAATCCCCAATCCTCAATCTTCAATCCTCAATACTCTTTCTTCGATCCTCAATCCTCAATCCTCAATCCTCTATCCTCATTCTTCAATCCTCAATACCCAATCCTCAATCTTCAGTCCTCAATCCTCAATCCTCAATTCTCAATCCTCAATCCTCAATCCACAGACCTCAAACATCAATACTCAGCCCTCAGTCCTCGTCCTCAATCCACAACCCTCAATCCTCAATCCTCAATCTTCAATCATCAATATTCAATCTTCAATCCTCAATCCTCAATCCTCAATCATCAATCGTCAAATTTCAATCCTCAATCCTCAATCCTCAATCCTCAATCTTCAATCTTCAATCCTCAATACTCAATCTTCAATCCTCAATCCTCAATCCTCAATCCTCAATCCTCAATCCTGAATCCTCAATCGTCAGTCTTCAATCCTCAATACTCAATCTTCAATCCTCAGTCCTCAATCCTCAATCCTCAATCTTCAATCCTCAATACTCAATCCTCAATCTTCAATCCTCAATCCTCAATCCTCAATTCTCAATCCTCAATCCTCAGCCCTCAGTCCTCAAACGTCAATCCTCAATCCTCAATCCTCAATCCTCAATCCTCAACCTTCAATCCTCAATACTCAGTCTTCAATCCTCAATCGTCAGTCCTCGAACCTCAATTCTGAATCCGCATTCCTGAATCCTCAATTTTCAGCGCTCAGTCATCAACAATCAGTTGTCAATCCTCAATCCTCAATAGAATATCCTCAATTCACAGTTTTCAATACACAATACTCAATCTGCAATATTCAAACCTGTATACACAATCATCAATTCTCATCACTCACCACTCAACACTCAGTCCTCAATGCTCAATCCTCAATCCACAATTCTCAATCTTCAATCCTCAATACTGAATCTTCAATCCTCAATCCTCAATCCTCAATACTCAATCCTCAATCCTCAGTCTTAAATCCTCAGTCCCCAATCCTCAATCTTCAATCCTCAATACTCAATCCTCAATCCTCAATCCTCAATCCTCAATCCTCAATCCTCAATCCTCAATCCTCAATCCTCAATCCTCAATGTTCAATCCTCAATACCCAATCCTCAATCTTCAATCCTCAATCTTCAATCCTCAATGCTCAATCCTCAATCCTCAATCCTCAATCCTCAATCTTCGAACCTCAATCTTCAATCCTCAATACTCAGTCTTCAATCCTCTATCCTCATTCCTCGAACCTCAATTCTGAATCCGCATTCCTGAGTCCTCAATCTTCAGCCCTAAGTCATCAACAAGCAGTTGTCAATCCTCAATCCTCAATAGAATATCCTCAATTCACAGTTTTCAATACCCAATACTCAATCTGCAATCTTCAAGCCTGTATACACAATCATCAATTCTCATCACTCACCACTCAACACTCAGTCCTCAATGCTCAATCCTCAATCCTCAATTCTCAATCTTCAATCCTCAATACTGAATTTTCAATCCTCAATCCTCAATACAAAATACTCAATCCTCAATCCTCAATCCTCAATTCTCAGTCCTCAATCCTCAGCCCTCAGCCCTCAAACCTCAATCCTCAACCCTCAGCCCTCATCCTCAATCTTCAATCCTCAATCCTCAATCCTCAATCCCCAATCCTCAATCTTCAATCCTCAATACTCTTTCTTCAATCCTCAATCCTCAATCCTCAACCCTCAATCCTCATTCTTCAATCCTCAATACCCAATCCTCAATCTTCAATCCTCAATCCTCAATCCGCAATTCTCAATCCTCAATCCTCAATCCTCAGACCTCAAACATCAATACTCAGCCCTCAGTCCTCGTCCTCAATCCACAACCCTCAATGCTCAATCCTCAATCTTCAATCATCAATATTCAATCTTCAATCCTCAATCCTCAATCCTCAATCCTCAATACTCAATCCTCAATGTTCAATCCTCAATACCCAATCCTCAATCTTCAATCCTCAATCCTCAATCCTCAATTCTCAATCCTCAATCCTCAGTTCTCAGTCCTCAAACCTCAATCCTCAACCCTCAGCCCTCATCCTCAATCCTCAATCCTCAATCCTCAATCCCCAATCCTCAATCTTCAATCCTCAATACTCTTTCTTCGATCCTCAATCCTCAATCCTCAATCCTCTATCCTCATTCTTCAATCCTCAATACCCAATCCTCAATCTTCAGTCCTCAATCCTCAATCCTCAATTCTCAATCCTCAATCCTCAATCCACAGACCTCAAACATCAATACTCAGCCCTCAGTCCTCGTCCTCAATCCACAACCCTCAATCCTCAATCCTCAATCTTCAATCATCAATATTCAATCTTCAATCCTCAATCCTCAATCCTCAATCATCAATCGTCAAATTTCAATCCTCAATCCTCAATCCTCAATCCTCAATCTTCAATCTTCAATCCTCAATACTCAATCTTCAATCCTCAATCCTCAATCCTCAATCCTCAATCCTCAATCCTCAACCCTCAGACCTCATCGTCAATCCTCAATCCTCAATCCTCAATCCTCAATCTTCAATCCTCAATACTGAATCCTCAATCTTCAACCCTCAATCCTCAATCCTCAGTCCTCAGTCCTCAAACCTCAATCCTCAACCCTCAGCCGTCATCCTCAATCTTCAATCCTCAATCCTCAATCCTCAATCCCCAATCCTCAATCTTCAATCCTCAATACTCTTTCTTCAATGCTCAATCCTCAATCCTCATTCCTCAATCCTCATTCTTCATTCCTCAATACCCAATCCTCAATCTTCAGTCCTCATTCTTCAATCCTCAATGCCCAATCCTCAATCTTCAGTCCTCAATCCTCAATCCTCAATCCTCAATCCTCAATCCTCAATCCTCAATCCTCAATCCTCAATCCTCAATGTTCAATCCTCAGTACCCAATCCTCAATCTTCAATCCTCAATCGTCAATCCTCAATCCTCAATCCTCAATCCTCAATCCTCTGTCCTCAAACCACAATCCTGAATCCTCAATCCTGAATCCTCAATCTTCAGCACTCAGTCCTCAACAATCAGCTGTCAATCCTCAATCCGCAATAGAATATCCTCAGTTCAGAGTTTTCAATACGCAATACTCAATCTGCGATCTTCAAATCTCTATCCACAAACATCAATTCTCATCACTCAGCCCTCAACACTCAGTCCTCACTACCCAATCCTCAATCTTCAATCCTCAATCCTCAATCCTCAATTCTCAATCCTCAATCCTCAGCCCTCAGTCCTCAAACGTCAATCCTCAACCCTCAGCCCTCATCCTCAGACTTCAATCCTCAATCCTCAATCCTCAATCCTCAGTCCTCAATCTTCAACCTCAATTCTCAATCTTCAATCCTCAATCCTCAATCCTCAATCCTCGATCCTCAATCCTCAATCGTCAGTCTTCAATCATCAATACTCAATCTTCAATCCTCAATCCTCAATCCTCAATCTTCAATCCTCAATTCTCAATCCTCGATCCTCAGTCTTCAGTCCTCAAACCTCAATCCTCAATCCTCAGCCCTCATCCTCAATCCTCAATCCTCAATCTTCAACTCTCAGTCGTCAATCCTCAATCCTCAATACTCAATCCTCAATCCTCAATCCTCAATCCACAATCCTCAGACCACAAACATCAATACTCAGCCCTCAGTCCTCGTCCTCAATCCTCAACCCTCAATCCTCAATCCTCAATCTTCAATCATCAATATTCAATCTTCAATCCTCAATCCTCAATCCTCAATCCTCAACCCTCAATCGTCAATGTTCAATCCTCAATACCCTATCCTCAATCTTCAATCCTCAATCCTCAATCCTCAACCGTCAATCCTCAATTCACAATCCTCGATCCTCAGTCTTCAGTCCTCAAACCTCAATCCTCAACCCTCAGCCCTCATCCTCAATCCTCAATCCTCAATCTTCAATCCTCAGTCCTCCATCCTCAATCCTCAATACTCAATCCTCAATCCTTAGTCCTCAAACCTCAATCCTAAATCCTCAATCCTCAATCCTCAATCCTCAGTCCTCAATTCTCAATCCTCAACCCTCAGCCCTCAGTCCTCAAACCACAATCCTCAACCCTCAGCCCTCATCCTCTATCCTCAATCCTCAATCCTCAATCCTCAACCCTCAGACCTCATCGTCAATCCTCAATCCTCAATCCTCAATCCTCAATCTTCAATCCTCAATACTGAATCCTCAATCTTCAATCCTCAATCCTCAATCCTCAGTCCTCAGACCTCAAACCTCAATCCTCAACCCTCAGCCCTCATCCTCAATCCTCAATCCTCAATCCTCAATCCTCAATCGTCAGTCTTCAATCATCAATACTCAATCTTCAATCCTCAATCCTCAATCCTCAACCGTCAATCCTCAATTCACAATCCTCGATCCTCAGTCTTCAGTCCTCAAACCTCAATCCTCAACCCTCAGCCCTCATCCTCAATCCTCAATCCTCAATCTTCAATCCTCAGTCCTCCATCCACAATCCTCAATACTCAATCCTCAATCCTCAGTCCTCAAACCTCAATCCTAAATCCTCAATCCTGAATCCTCAATCTTCAGACCTCAGACATCAACAATCAGTTGTCAATCCTCAATCCTCAATAGAATATCATCAATTCACACCTTTCAATACTCAAAACTCAACCTGCAATCTTCAAGTCTCTATACACAAACATCAATTCTCATCACTCAACCCTCAACACTCAGTCCCCAATCCTCAATCTTCAATCCTCAATCATCAATCCTCAATCCTCAATTCTCAATTTTTAATCCCCAATACTCAATCTTCAATTCTCAATCCTCAATCCTCAATCCTCAATCCTCAATCCTCAATCCTCAATCCTCAATCCTCAATCCTCAGTCCTCAATTCTCAATCCTCAACCCTCAGCCCTCAGTCCTCAAACCACAATCCTCAACCCTTAGCCCTCATCCTCTATCCTCAATCCTCAATCCTCAATCCTCAACCCTCAGACCTCATCGTCAATCCTCAATCCTCAATCCTCAATCCTCAATCTTCAATCCTCAATACTGAATCCTCAATCTTCAATCCTCAATCCTCAATCCTCAGTCCTCAGTCCTCAAACCTCAATCCTCAACCCTCAGCCCTCATCCTCAATCCTCAATCCTCAATCCTCAATCCTCAGTCGTCAGTCTTCAATCATCAATACTCAATCTTCAATCCTCAATCCTCAATCCTCAATCTTCAATCCTCAATCCTCAGTCCTCAATTCTCGATCCTCAACCCTCAGCCCTCAGTCCTCAAACCACAATCCTCAACCCTCAGCCCTCATCCTCTATCCTCAATCCTCAATCCTCAATCCTCAACCCTCAGACCTCACCGTCAATCCTCAATCCTCAATCCTCAATCCTCAATCTTCAATCCTCAATACTGAATCCTCAATCTTCAATGCTCAATCCTCAATCCTCAGTCCTCAGTCCTCAATCCTCAATCCTCAACCCTCAGCCCTCATCCTCAATCCTCAATCCACAATCCTCAATCCTCAATCGTCAGTCTTCAATCATCAATACTCAATCTTCAATCCTCAATCCTCAATCCTCAATACTCAATCCTCAATCCTCGGTCCTCAAACCTCAATCCTAAATCCTCAATCCTGAACCCTCAATCTTCAGACCTCAGACATCAACAATCAGTTGTCAATCCTCAATCCTCAATAGAATATCATCAATTCACACCTTTCAATACTCAAAACTCAACCTGCAATCTTCAAGTCTCTATACACAAACATCAATTCTCATCACTCAACCCTCAACACTCAGTCCCCAATCCTCAATCTTCAATCCTCAATCATCAATCCTCAATCCTCAATTCTCAATTTTTAATCCCCAATACTCAATCTTCAATTCTCAATCCTCAATCCTCAATCCTCAATCCTCAATCCTCAACCCTCAATCCTCAATCCTCGGTCCTCAATTCTCAGTCCTCAATCCTCAGCCCTCAGTCCTCAAACCACAATCCTCAACCCTCAGCCCTCACCCTCAATCCTCAATCCTCAATCCTCAATCCTCAATCCTCAACCCTCAGACCTCATCGTCAATCCTCAATCCTCAATCCTCAATCCTCAATCTTCAATCCTCAATACTGAATCCTCAATCTTCAACCCTCAATCCTCAATCCTCAGTCCTCAGTCCTCAAACCTCAATCCTCAACCCTCAGCCGTCATCCTCAATCTTCAATCCTCAATCCTCAATCCTCAATCCCCAATCCTCAATCTTCAATCCTCAATACTCTTTCTTCAATGCTCAATCCTCAATCCTCATTCCTCAATCCTCATTCTTCATTCCTCAATACCCAATCCTCAATCTTCAGTCCTCATTCTTCAATCCTCAATGCCCAATCCTCAATCTTCAGTCCTCAATCCTCAATCCTCAATCCTCAATCCTCAATCCTCAATCCTCAATCCTCAATCCTCAATCCTCAATGTTCAATCCTCAGTACCCAATCCTCAATCTTCAATCCTCAATCGTCAATCCTCAATCCTCAATCCTCAATCCTCAATCCTCTGTCCTCAAACCACAATCCTGAATCCTCAATCCTGAATCCTCAATCTTCAGCACTCAGTCCTCAACAATCAGCTGTCAATCCTCAATCCGCAATAGAATATCCTCAGTTCAGAGTTTTCAATACGCAATACTCAATCTGCGATCTTCAAATCTCTATCCACAAACATCAATTCTCATCACTCAGCCCTCAACACTCAGTCCTCACTACCCAATCCTCAATCTTCAATCCTCAATCCTCAATCCTCAATTCTCAATCCTCAATCCTCAGCCCTCAGTCCTCAAACGTCAATCCTCAACCCTCAGCCCTCATCCTCAGACTTCAATCCTCAATCCTCAATCCTCAATCCTCAGTCCTCAATCTTCAACCTCAATTCTCAATCTTCAATCCTCAATCCTCAATCCTCAATCCTCGATCCTCAATCCTCAATCGTCAGTCTTCAATCATCAATACTCAATCTTCAATCCTCAATCCTCAATCCTCAATCTTCAATCCTCAATTCTCAATCCTCGATCCTCAGTCTTCAGTCCTCAAACCTCAATCCTCAATCCTCAGCCCTCATCCTCAATCCTCAATCCTCAATCTTCAACCCTCAGTCGTCAATCCTCAATCCTCAATACTCAATCCTCAATCCTCAATCCTCAATCCACAATCCTCAGACCACAAACATCAATACTCAGCCCTCAGTCCTCGTCCTCAATCCTCAACCCTCAATCCTCAATCCTCAATCTTCAATCATCAATATTCAATCTTCAATCCTCAATCCTCAATCCTCAATCCTCAACCCTCAATCGTCAATGTTCAATCCTCAATACCCTATCCTCAATCTTCAATCCTCAATCCTCAATCCTCAACCGTCAATCCTCAATTCACAATCCTCGATCCTCAGTCTTCAGTCCTCAAACCTCAATCCTCAACCCTCAGCCCTCATCCTCAATCCTCAATCCTCAATCTTCAATCCTCAGTCCTCCATCCTCAATCCTCAATACTCAATCCTCAATCCTTAGTCCTCAAACCTCAATCCTAAATCCTCAATCCTCAATCCTCAATCCTCAGTCCTCAATTCTCAATCCTCAACCCTCAGCCCTCATCCTCTATCCTCAATCCTCAATCCTCAATCCTCAACCCTCAGACCTCATCGTCAATCCTCAATCCTCAATCCTCAATCCTCAATCTTCAATCCTCAATACTGAATCCTCAATCTTCAATCCTCAATCCTCAATCCTCAGTCCTCAGACCTCAAACCTCAATCCTCAACCCTCAGCCCTCATCCTCAATCCTCAATCCTCAATCCTCAATCCTCAATCGTCAGTCTTCAATCATCAATACTCAATCTTCAATCCTCAATCCTCAATCCTCAATCTTCAATCCTCAATTCTCAATCCTCGATCCTCAGTCTTCAGTCCTCAAACCTAAATCCTCAATCCTCAGCCCTCATCCTCAATCCTCAATCCTCAATCTTCAATCCTCAGTCCTCAATCCTCAATCCTCAATCCTCAATCCTCAATCCTCAGTCCTCAAACCTCAATCCTGAATCCTCAATCCTGAATCCTCAATCTTCAGACCTCAGACATCAACAATCAGTTGTCAATCCTCAATCCTCAATAGAATATCATCAATTCACACCTTTCAATACTCAAAGCTCAACCTGCAATCTTCAAATCTCTATCCACAAACATCAATTCTCATCACTCAACCCTCAACACTCAGGCCCCAATCCTCAATCTTCAATCGTCAATCATCAATCCTCAATCCTCAATTCTCAATCTTTAATCCTAAATACTCAATCTTCAATCCTCAATCCTCAATCCTCAATCCTCAATCCTCAATCCTCAATCCTCAATCCTCAATCCTCAATCCTCAATTCTCAATCCTCAATCCTCAGCCCTCAGTCCTCAAACCTCAATCCTCAACCCTCAGCCCTCATCCTCAATCTTCAATCCTCAATCCTCAATCCTCAATCCCCAATCCTCAATCTTCAATCCTCAATACTCTTTCTTCAATCCTCAATCCTCAATCCTCAATCCACTATCCTCATTCTTCAATCCTCAATACCCAAACCTCAATCTTCAGTCCTCAATCCTCAATCCTCAATTCTCAATGCTCAATCCTCAATCCACAGACCTCAAACATCAATACTCAGCCCTCAGTCCTCGTCCTCAATCCACAAACCTCAATCCTCAATCCTCAATCTTCAATCATCAATATTCAATCTTCAATCCTCAATCCTCAATCTTCAATCCTCAATCCTCAATCGTCAATGTTCAATCCTCAATACCCGAGCCTCAATCTTCAATCCTCAATCCTCAATCATCAATCGTCAAATTTCAATCCTCAATCCTCAATCCTCAATCCTCAATCTTCAATCTTCAATCCTCAATACTCAATCTTCAATCCTCAATCCTCAATCCTCAATCCTCAATCCTCAATCCTGAATCCTCAATCGTCAGTCTTCAATCCTCAATACTCAATCTTCAATCCTCAGTCCTCAATCCTCAATCCTCAATCTTCAATCCTCAATACTCAATCCTCAATCTTCAATCCTCAATCCTCAATCCTCAATTCTCAATCCTCAATCCTCAGCCCTCAGTCCTCAAACGTCAATCCTCAATCCTCAATCCTCAATCCTCAATCCTCAACCTTCAATCCTCAATACTCAGTCTTCAATCCTCAATCGTCAGTCCTCGAACCTCAATTCTGAATCCGCATTCCTGAATCCTCAATTTTCAGCGCTCAGTCATCAACAATCAGTTGTCAATCCTCAATCCTCAATAGAATATCCTCAATTCACAGTTTTCAATACACAATACTCAATCTGCAATATTCAAACCTGTATACACAATCATCAATTCTCATCACTCACCACTCAACACTCAGTCCTCAATGCTCAATCCTCAATCCACAATTCTCAATCTTCAATCCTCAATACTGAATCTTCAATCCTCAATCCTCAATCCTCAATACTCAATCCTCAATCCTCAGTCTTAAATCCTCAGTCCCCAATCCTCAATCTTCAATCCTCAATACTCAATCCTCAATCCTCAATCCTCAATCCTCAATCCTCAATCCTCAATCCTCAATCCTCAATCCTCAATCCTCAATGTTCAATCCTCAATACCCAATCCTCAATCTTCAATCCTCAATCTTCAATCCTCAATGCTCAATCCTCAATCCTCAATCCTCAATCCTCAATCTTCGAACCTCAATCTTCAATCCTCAATACTCAGTCTTCAATCCTCTATCCTCATTCCTCGAACCTCAATTCTGAATCCGCATTCCTGAGTCCTCAATCTTCAGCCCTAAGTCATCAACAAGCAGTTGTCAATCCTCAATCCTCAATAGAATATCCTCAATTCACAGTTTTCAATACCCAATACTCAATCTGCAATCTTCAAGCCTGTATACACAATCATCAATTCTCATCACTCACCACTCAACACTCAGTCCTCAATGCTCAATCCTCAATCCTCAATTCTCAATCTTCAATCCTCAATACTGAATTTTCAATCCTCAATCCTCAATACAAAATACTCAATCCTCAATCCTCAATCCTCAATTCTCAGTCCTCAAGCCTCAGCCCTCAGCCCTCAAACCTCAATCCTCAACCCTCAGCCCTCATCCTCAATCTTCAATCCTCAATCCTCAATCCTCAATCCCCAATCCTCAATCTTCAATCCTCAATACTCTTTCTTCAATCCTCAATCCTCAATCCTCAACCCTCAATCCTCATTCTTCAATCCTCAATACCCAATCCTCAATCTTCAATCCTCAATCCTCAATCCGCAATTCTCAATCCTCAATCCTCAATCCTCAGACCTCAAACATCAATACTCAGCCCTCAGTCCTCGTCCTCAATCCACAACCCTCAATGCTCAATCCTCAATCTTCAATCATCAATATTCAATCTTCAATCCTCAATCCTCAATCCTCAATCCTCAATACTCAATCCTCAATGTTCAATCCTCAATACCCAATCCTCAATCTTCAATCCTCAATCCTCAATCCTCAATTCTCAATCCTCAATCCTCAGTTCTCAGTCCTCAAACCTCAATCCTCAACCCTCAGCCCTCATCCTCAATCCTCAATCCTCAATCCTCAATCCCCAATCCTCAATCTTCAATCCTCAATACTCTTTCTTCGATCCTCAATCCTCAATCCTCAATCCTCTATCCTCATTCTTCAATCCTCAATACCCAATCCTCAATCTTCAGTCCTCAATCCTCAATCCTCAATTCTCAATCCTCAATCCTCAATCCACAGACCTCAAACATCAATACTCAGCCCTCAGTCCTCGTCCTCAATCCACAACCCTCAATCCTCAATCTTCAATCATCAATATTCAATCTTCAATCCTCAATCCTCAATCCTCAATCATCAATCGTCAAATTTCAATCCTCAATCCTCAATCCTCAATCCTCAATCTTCAATCTTCAATCCTCAATACTCAATCTTCAATCCTCAATCCTCAATCCTCAATCCTCAATCCTCAATCCTGAATCCTCAATCGTCAGTCTTCAATCCTCAATACTCAATCTTCAATCCTCAGTCCTCAATCCTCAATCCTCAATCTTCAATCCTCAATACTCAATCCTCAATCTTCAATCCTCAATCCTCAATCCTCAATTCTCAATCCTCAATCCTCAGCCCTCAGTCCTCAAACGTCAATCCTCAATCCTCAATCCTCAATCCTCAATCCTCAACCTTCAATCCTCAATACTCAGTCTTCAATCCTCAATCGTCAGTCCTCGAACCTCAATTCTGAATCCGCATTCCTGAATCCTCAATTTTCAGCGCTCAGTCATCAACAATCAGTTGTCAATCCTCAATCCTCAATAGAATATCCTCAATTCACAGTTTTCAATACACAATACTCAATCTGCAATATTCAAACCTGTATACACAATCATCAATTCTCATCACTCACCACTCAACACTCAGTCCTCAATGCTCAATCCTCAATCCACAATTCTCAATCTTCAATCCTCAATACTGAATCTTCAATCCTCAATCCTCAATCCTCAATACTCAATCCTCAATCCTCAGTCTTAAATCCTCAGTCCCCAATCCTCAATCTTCAATCCTCAATACTCAATCCTCAATCCTCAATCCTCAATCCTCAATCCTCAATCCTCAATCCTCAATCCTCAATCCTCAATCCTCAATCCTCAATGTTCAATCCTCAATACCCAATCCTCAATCTTCAATCCTCAATCTTCAATCCTCAATGCTCAATCCTCAATCCTCAATCCTCAATCCTCAATCTTCGAACCTCAATCTTCAATCCTCAATACTCAGTCTTCAATCCTCTATCCTCATTCCTCGAACCTCAATTCTGAATCCGCATTCCTGAGTCCTCAATCTTCAGCCCTAAGTCATCAACAAGCAGTTGTCAATCCTCAATCCTCAATAGAATATCCTCAATTCACAGTTTTCAATACCCAATACTCAATCTGCAATCTTCAAGCCTGTATACACAATCATCAATTCTCATCACTCACCACTCAACACTCAGTCCTCAATGCTCAATCCTCAATCCTCAATTCTCAATCTTCAATCCTCAATACTGAATTTTCAATCCTCAATCCTCAATACAAAATACTCAATCCTCAATCCTCAATCCTCAATTCTCAGTCCTCAATCCTCAGCCCTCAGCCCTCAAACCTCAATCCTCAACCCTCAGCCCTCATCCTCAATCTTCAATCCTCAATCCTCAATCCTCAATCCCCAATCCTCAATCTTCAATCCTCAATACTCTTTCTTCAATCCTCAATCCTCAATCCTCAATCCTCTATCCTCATTCTTCAATCCTCAATACCCAATCCTCAATCTTCAATCCTCAATCCTCAATCCGCAATTCTCAATCCTCAATCCTCAATCCTCAGACCTCAAACATCAATACTCAGCCCTCAGTCCACGTCCTCAATCCACAACCCTCAATGTTCAATCCTCAATCTTCAATCATCAATATTCAATCTTCAATCCTCAATCCTCAATCCTCAATCCTCAATACTCAATCCTCAATGTTCAATCCTCAATACCCAATCCTCAATCTTCAATCCTCAATCCTCAATCCTCAATTCTCAATCCTCTATCCTCAGTCCTCAGTCCTCAAACCTCAATCCTCAATCCTCAATCCTCAATTCTCAATCCTCAATCCTCAGCCCTCAGAACTCAAACGTCAATCCTCAATCCTCAATCCTCAATCCTCAATCCTCAATCTTCAATCCTCAATACTCAGTCTTCAATCCTCAATCCTCAGTCCTCGAACCTCAATTCTGAATCCGCATTCCTGAATCCTCAATCTTCAGCGCTCAGTCATCAACAATCAGTTGTCAATCCTCAATCCTCAATAGAATATCCTCAATTCACAGTTTTCAATACACAATACTCAATCTGCAATCTTCAAACCTGTATACACAATCATCAATTCTCATCACTCACCACTCAACACTCAGTCCTCAATGCTCAATCCTCAATCCTCAATTCTCAATCTTCAATCCTCAATACTGAATCTTCAATCCTCAATCCTCAATCCTCAATACTCAATCCTCAGTCCCCGATCCTCAGTCTTCAATCCTCAATACTCAATCCTCAATCCTCAATCCTCAATCCTCAATCCTCAATCCTCAAGCCTCAATCCTCATTCTTCAATCCTCAATACCCAATCCTCAATCTTGAATCCTCAATCCTCAATCCTCAATTCTCAATCCTCATTCCTCAATCCTCAGACCTCAATCCTCAATCTTCAATCCACAATACACAATCCTCAATCTTCAATCCTCAATCCTCAATCCTCAATTCTCAATCCTCAATCCTCAGCCCTCAGTCCTCAAGCCTCAATCCTCAACCCTCAGCCCTCATCCTCAAACTTCAATCCTCAATCCTCAATCCTCAATCTTCGAACCTCAATCTTCAATCCTCAATACTCAATCTTCAATCCTCAATACTCAATCCTCAATCCTCAATCCTCAATCCTCAATCCTCAATCCTCAATCCTCAATCCTCAATCCTCAATCTTCAATCCTCAATACTCAGTCTTCAATCCTCTATCCTCATTCCTCGAACCTCAATTCTGAATCCGCATTCCTGAATCCTCAATCTTCAGCCCTAAGTCATCAACAAGCAGTTGTCAATCCTCAATCCTCAATAGAATATCCTCAATTCACAGTTTTCAATACCCAATACTCAATCTGCAATCTTCAAGCCTGTATACACAATCATCAATTCTCATCACTCACCACTCAACACTCAGTCCTCAATGCTCAATCCTCAATTCTCAATTCTCAATCTTCAATCCTCAATACTGAATTTTCAATCCTCAATCCTCAATACACAATACTCAATCCTCAATCCTCAATCCTCAATTCTCAGTCCTCAATCCTCAGCCCTCAGCCCTCAAACCTCAATCCTCAACCCTCAGCCCTCATCCTCAATCTTCAATCCTCAATCCTCAATCCTCAATCCCCAATCCTCAATCTTCAA
This sequence comes from Calliopsis andreniformis, assembly GCF_051401765.1. Lineage (NCBI taxonomy): Eukaryota > Metazoa > Arthropoda > Insecta > Hymenoptera > Andrenidae > Calliopsis > Calliopsis andreniformis. The sequence goes on from NW_027480495.1 coordinate 546,413, forward strand.
TCCTCAATACTCTTTCTTCAATCCTCAATCCTCAATCCTCAACCCTCAAACCTCATTCTTCAATCCTCAATACCCAATCCTCAATCTTCAATCCTCAATCCTCAATCCGCAATTCTCAATCCTCAATCCTCAATCCTCAGACCTCAAACATCAATACTCAGCCCTCAGTCCTCGTCCTCAATCCACAACCCTCAATGCTCAATCCTCAATCTTCAATCATCAATATTCAATCTTCAATCCTCAATCCTCAATCCTCAATCCTCAATACTCAATCCTCAATGTTCAATCCTCAATACCCAATCCTCAATCTTCAATCCTCAATCCTCAATCCTCAATTCTCAATCCTCAATCCTCAGTTCTCAGTCCTCAAACCTCAATCCTCAACCCTCAGCCCTCATCCTCAATCCTCAATCCTCAATCCTCAATCACCAATCCTCAATCTTCAATCCTCAATACTCTTTCTTCGATCCTCAATCCTCAATCCTCAATCCTCTATCCTCATTCTTCAATCCTCAATACCCAATCCTCAATCTTCAGTCCTCAATCCTCAATCCTCAATTCTCAATCCTCAATCCTCAATCCACAGACCTCAAACATCAATACTCAGCCCTCAGTCCTCGTCCTCAATCCACAACCCTCAATCCTCAATCCTCAATCTTCAATCATCAATATTCAATCTTCAATCCTCAATCCTCAATCCTCAATCATCAATCGTCAAATTTCAATCCTCAATCCTCAATCCTCAATCCTCAATCTTCAATCTTCAATCCTCAATACTCAATCTTCAATCCTCAATCCTCAATCCTCAATCCTCAATCCTCAATCCTGAATCCTCAATCGTCAGTCTTCAATCCTCAATACTCAATCTTCAATCCTCAGTCCTCAATCCTCAATCCTCAATCTTCAATCCTCAATACTCAATCCTCAATCTTCAATCCTCAATCCTCAATCCTCAATTCTCAATCCTCAATCCTCAGCCCTCAGTCCTCAAACGTCAATCCTCAATCCTCAATCCTCAATCCTCAATCCTCAACCTTCAATCCTCAATACTCAGTCTTCAATCCTCAATCGTCAGTCCTCGAACCTCAATTCTGAATCCGCATTCCTGAATCCTCAATTTTCAGCGCTCAGTCATCAACAATCAGTTGTCAATCCTCAATCCTCAATAGAATATCCTCAATTCACAGTTTTCAATACACAATACTCAATCTGCAATATTCAAACCTGTATACACAATCATCAATTCTCATCACTCACCACTCAACACTCAGTCCTCAATGCTCAATCCTCAATCCACAATTCTCTATCTTCAATCCTCAATACTGAATCTTCAATCCTCAATCCTCAATCCTCAATACTCAATCCTCAATCCTCAGTCTTAAATCCTCAGTCCCCAATCCTCAATCTTCAATCCTCAATACTCAATCCTCAATCCTCAATCCTCAATCCTCAATCCTCAATCCTCAATCCTCAATCCTCAATCCTCAATCCTCAATGTTCAATCCTCAATACCCAATCCTCAATCTTCAATCCTCAATCTTCAATCCTCAATGCTCAATCCTCAATCCTCAATCCTCAATCCTCAATCTTCGAACCTCAATCTTCAATCCTCAATACTCAGTCTTCAATCCTCTATCCTCATTCCTCGAACCTCAATTCTGAATCCGCATTCCTGAGTCCTCAATCTTCAGCCCTAAGTCATCAACAAGCAGTTGTCAATCCTCAATCCTCAATAGAATATCCTCAATTCACAGTTTTCAATACCCAATACTCAATCTGCAATCTTCAAGCCTGTATACACAATCATCAATTCTCATCACTCACCACTCAACACTCAGTCCTCAATGCTCAATCCTCAATCCTCAATTCTCAATCTTCAATCCTCAATACTGAATTTTCAATCCTCAATCCTCAATACAAAATACTCAATCCTCAATCCTCAATCCTCAATTCTCAGTCCTCAATCCTCAGCCCTCAGCCCTCAAACCTCAATCCTCAACCCTCAGCCCTCATCCTCAATCTTCAATCCTCAATCCTCAATCCTCAATCCCCAATCCTCAATCTTCAATCCTCAATACTCTTTCTTCAATCCTCAATCCTCAATCCTCAACCCTCAATCCTCATTCTTCAATCCTCAATACCCAATCCTCAATCTTCAATCCTCAATCCTCAATCCGCAATTCTCAATCCTCAATCCTCAATCCTCAGACCTCAAACATCAATACTCAGCCCTCAGTCCTCGTCCTCAATCCACAACCCTCAATGCTCAATCCTCAATCTTCAATCATCAATATTCAATCTTCAATCCTCAATCCTCAATCCTCAATCCTCAATACTCAATCCTCAATGTTCAATCCTCAATACCCAATCCTCAATCTTCAATCCTCAATCCTCAATCCTCAATTCTCAATCCTCAATCCTCAGTTCTCAGTCCTCAAACCTCAATCCTCAACCCTCAGCCCTCATCCTCAATCCTCAATCCTCAATCCTCAATCCCCAATCCTCAATCTTCAATCCTCAATACTCTTTCTTCGATCCTCAATCCTCAATCCTCAATCCTCTATCCTCATTCTTCAATCCTCAATACCCAATCCTCAATCTTCAGTCCTCAATCCTCAATCCTCAATTCTCAATCCTCAATCCTCAATCCACAGACCTCAAACATCAATACTCAGCCCTCAGTCCTCGTCCTCAATCCACAACCCTCAATCCTCAATCCTCAATCTTCAATCATCAATATTCAATCTTCAATCCTCAATCCTCAATCCTCAATCATCAATCGTCAAATTTCAATCCTCAATCCTCAATCCTCAATCCTCAATCTTCAATCTTCAATCCTCAATACTCAATCTTCAATCCTCAATCCTCAATCCTCAATCCTCAATCCTCAATCCTGAATCCTCAATCGTCAGTCTTCAATCCTCAATACTCAATCTTCAATCCTCAGTCCTCAATCCTCAATCCTCAATCTTCAATCCTCAATACTCAATCCTCAATCTTCAATCCTCAATCCTCAATCCTCAATTCTCAATCCTCAATCCTCAGCCCTCAGTCCTCAAACGTCAATCCTCAATCCTCAATCCTCAATCCTCAATCCTCAACCTTCAATCCTCAATACTCAGTCTTCAATCCTCAATCGTCAGTCCTCGAACCTCAATTCTGAATCCGCATTCCTGAATCCTCAATTTTCAGCGCTCAGTCATCAACAATCAGTTGTCAATCCTCAATCCTCAATAGAATATCCTCAATTCACAGTTTTCAATACACAATACTCAATCTGCAATATTCAAACCTGTATACACAATCATCAATTCTCATCACTCACCACTCAACACTCAGTCCTCAATGCTCAATCCTCAATCCACAATTCTCAATCTTCAATCCTCAATACTGAATCTTCAATCCTCAATCCTCAATCCTCAATACTCAATCCTCAATCCTCAGTCTTAAATCCTCAGTCCCCAATCCTCAATCTTCAATCCTCAATACTCAATCCTCAATCCTCAATCCTCAATCCTCAATCCTCAATCCTCAATCCTCAATCCTCAATCCTCAATCCTCAATGTTCAATCCTCAATACCCAATCCTCAATCTTCAATCCTCAATCTTCAATCCTCAATGCTCAATCCTCAATCCTCAATCCTCAATCCTCAATCTTCGAACCTCAATCTTCAATCCTCAATACTCAGTCTTCAATCCTCTATCCTCATTCCTCGAACCTCAATTCTGAATCCGCATTCCTGAGTCCTCAATCTTCAGCCCTAAGTCATCAACAAGCAGTTGTCAATCCTCAATCCTCAATAGAATATCCTCAATTCACAGTTTTCAATACCCAATACTCAATCTGCAATCTTCAAGCCTGTATACACAATCATCAATTCTCATCACTCACCACTCAACACTCAGTCCTCAATGCTCAATCCTCAATCCTCAATTCTCAATCTTCAATCCTCAATACTGAATTTTCAATCCTCAATCCTCAATACAAAATACTCAATCCTCAATCCTCAATCCTCAATTCTCAGTCCTCAATCCTCAGCCCTCAGCCCTCAAACCTCAATCCTCAACCCTCAGCCCTCATCCTCAATCTTCAATCCTCAATCCTCAATCCTCAATCCCCAATCCTCAATCTTCAATCCTCAATACTCTTTCTTCAATCCTCAATCCTCAATCCTCAACCCTCAATCCTCATTCTTCAATCCTCAATACCCAATCCTCAATCTTCAATCCTCAATCCTCAATCCGCAATTCTCAATCCTCAATCCTCAATCCTCAGACCTCAAACATCAATACTCAGCCCTCAGTCCTCGTCCTCAATCCACAACCCTCAATGCTCAATCCTCAATCTTCAATCATCAATATTCAATCTTCAATCCTCAATCCTCAATCCTCAATCCTCAATACTCAATCCTCAATGTTCAATCCTGAATACCCAATCCTCAATCTTCAATCCTCAATCCTCAATCCTCAATTCTCAATCGTCAATCCTCAGTTCTCAGTCCTCAAACCTCAATCCTCAACCCTCAGCCCTCATCCTCAATCCTCAATCCTCAATCCTCAATCCTCAATCCTCAATCTTCAATCCTCAATACTCAATCCTCAATCTTCAATCCTCAATCCTGAATCCTCAATTCTCAATCCTCAATCCTCAGCCCTCAGTCCTCAAACGTCAATCCTCTACCCTCAGCCCTCATCCTCAAACTTCAATCCTCAATCCTCAATCCTCAATCCTCAATCCTCAATCTTCAATCCTCAATACTCAATCTTCAATCCTCAATCCTCAATTCTCAATCCTCAATCCTCAATCCTAAATCGTCAGTCTTCAATCCTCAATACTCAATCTTCAATCCTCAATCCTCAATCCTCAATCGTCAATCCTCAATTCTCAATCCTCGATCCTCAGTCTGCAGTCCTCAAACCTCAATCCTCAATCCTCAGCCCTCATCCTCAATCCTCAATCCTCAATCCTCAATCCTCAGTCCTCAATTCTCAATCCTCAATCCTCAATCCTCAATCCTCAGTCCTCAAACCTCAATCCTGAATCCTCAATCCTGAATCCTCAACCTTCAGAAATCAGACCTCAACAATCAGTTGTCAATCCTCAATCCTCAATAGAATATCATCAATTCACACCTTTCAATACTCAAAACTCAACCTGCAATCTTCAAATCTCTATCCACAAACATCAATTGTCATCACTCAACCCTCAACACTCAGTCCCCAATCCTCAATCTTCAATCCTCAATCATCAATCCTCAATCCTCAATTCTCAATCTTTAATCCCCAATACTCAATCTTCAATCCCCAATCCTCAATCCTCAATCCTCAATCCTCAATCCTCAATCCTCAATCCTCAATCCTCAATCCTCAATTCTCAATCCTCAATCCTCAGCCCTCAGTCCTCAAACCTCAATCCTCAACCCTCAGCCCTCATCCTCAATCTTCAATCCTCAATCCTCAATCCTCAATCCCCAATCCTCAATCTTCAATCCTCAATACTCTTTCTTCGATCCTCAATCCTCAATCCTCAATCCTCTATCCTCATTCTTCAATCCTCAATACCCAATCCTCAATCTTCAGTCCTCAATCCTCAATCCTCAATTCTCAATCCTCAATCCTCAATCCACAGACCTCAAACATCAATACTCAGCCCTCAGTCCTCGTCCTCAATCCACAACCCTCAATCCTCAATCATCAATCGTCAAATTTCAATCCTCAATCCTCAATCCTCAATCATCAATCTTCAATCTTCAATCCTCAATACTCAATCTTCAATCCTCAATCCTCAATCCTCAATCCTCAATCCTCAATCCTGAATCCTCAATCGTCAGTCTTCAATCCTCAATACTCAATCTTCAATCCTCAATCCTCAATCCTCAATCCTCAATCCTCAACCCTCAATTCTCAATCCTCGATCCTTAGTCTTCAGTCCTCAAACCTCAATTCTCAACCCTCAGCCCTCATCCTCAATCTTCAATCCTCAATCTTCAATCCTCAGTCCTCAATCCTCAATCCTCAATGCTCAATCCTCAATCCTCAGTCCTCAAACCACAATCCTGAATCCTCAATCCTGAATCCTCAATCTTCAGCACTCAGTCCTCAACAATCAGTTGTCAATCCTCAATCCTCAATAGAATATCCTCAGTTCAGAGTTTTCAATACGCAATCCTCAGTCTGCAATCTTCAAATCTCTATCCACAAACCTCAATTCTCATCACTCAACCCCCAACACTCAGTCCCCAATCCTCAATCTTCAATCCTCAATCCTCAATCCTCAGTCCCCAATCGTCAATCCTCAATCCTCAATCCTCAATCTTCAATCCTCAATACTCAATCTTCAACCCTCAATCCTCAGTCTTCGAACCTCAATTCTGAATCCTCATTCCTGAATCGTCAATCTTCAGCCCTCAGTCATCAACAATCAGTTGTCAATCCTCAATCCTCAATAGAATATCCTCAATTCACAGTTTTCAATACTCAATACTCAATCTGCAATCTTCAAACCTCTATCCACAATCATCAATTCTCATCACTCAACCCTCAACACGCAGTCCTCAATGCTCAATCCTCAATCCTCAATTCTCAATCTTCAATCCTCAATACTGAATTTTCAATCCTCAATCCTCAATACACAATACTCAATACTCAATCCTCAATGTTCAATCCTCAATACCCAATCCTCAATCTTCAATCCTCAATCCTCAATCCTCAATTCTCAATCCTCAATTCTCAATCCTCAATCCTCAATCCTCAATCCTCAGTCCTCAAACCTCAATCCTGAATCCTCAATCCTGAATCCTCAACCTTCAGAAATCAGACCTCAACAATCAGTTGTCAATCCTCAATCCTCAATAGAATATCATCAATTCACACCTTTCAATACTCAAAACTCAACCTGCAATCTTCAAATCTCTATCCACAAACATCAATTGTCATCACTCAACCCTCAACACTCAGTCCCCAATCCTCAATCTTCAATCCTCAATCATCAATCCTCAATCCTCAATTCTCAATCTTTAATCCCCAATACTCAATCTTCAATCCCCAATCCTCAATCCTCAATCCTCAATCCTCAATCCTCAATCCTCAATCCTCAATCCTCAATCCTCAATTCTCAATCCTCAATCCTCAGCCCTCAGTCCTCAAACCTCAATCCTCAACCCTCAGCCCTCATCCTCAATCTTCAATCCTCAATCCTCAATCCTCAATCCCCAATCCTCAATCTTCAATCCACAATACTCTTTCTTCGATCCTCAATCCTCAATCCTCAATCCTCTATCCTCATTCTTCAATCCTCAATACCCAATCCTCAATCTTCAGTCCTCAATCCTCAATCCTCAATTCTCAATCCTCAATTCTCAATCCACAGACCTCAAACATCAATACTCAGCCCTCAGTCCTCGTCCTCAATCCACAACCCTCAATCCTCAATCATCAATCGTCAAATTTCAATCCTCAATCCTCAATCCTCAATCATCAATCTTCAATCTTCAATCCTCAATACTCAATCTTCAATCCTCAATCCTCAATCCTCAATCCTCAATCCTCAATCCTGAATCCTCAATCGTCAGTCTTCAATCCTCAATACTCAATCTTCAATCCTCAATCCTCAATCCTCAATCCTCAACCCTCAATTCTCAATCCTCGATCCTTAGTCTTCAGTCCTCAAACCTCAATTCTCAACCCTCAGCCCTCATCCTCAATCTTCAATCCTCAATCTTCAATCCTCAGTCCTCAATCCTCAATCCTCAATGCTCAATCCTCAATCCTCAGTCCTCAAACCACAATCCTGAATCCTCAATCCTGAATCCTCAATCTTCAGCACTCAGTCCTCAACAATCAGTTGTCAATCCTCAATCCTCAATAGAATATCCTCAGTTCAGAGTTTTCAATACGCAATCCTCAGTCTGCAATCTTCAAATCTCTATCCACAAACCTCAATTCTCATCACTCAACCCCCAACACTCAGTCCCCAATCCTCAATCTTCAATCCTCAATCCTCAATCCTCAGTCCCCAATCGTCAATCCTCAATCCTCAATCCTCAATCTTCAATCCTCAATACTCAATCTTCAACCCTCAATCCTCAGTCTTCGAACCTCAATTCTGAATCCTCATTCCTGAATCGTCAATCTTCAGCCCTCAGTCATCAACAATCAGTTGTCAATCCTCAATCCTCAATAGAATATCCTCAATTCACAGTTTTCAATACTCAATACTCAATCTGCAATCTTCAAACCTCTATCCACAATCATCAATTCTCATCACTCAACCCTCAACACGCAGTCCTCAATGCTCAATCCTCAATCCTCAATTCTCAATCTTCAATCCTCAATACTGAATTTTCAATCCTCAATCCTCAATACACAATACTCAATACTCAATCCTCAATGTTCAATCCTCAATACCCAATCCTCAATCTTCAATCCTCAATCCTCAATCCTCAATCCTCAATCGTCAGTCTTCAATCCTCAATACTCAATCTTCAATCCTCTATCCTCAATCCTCAATCGTCAATCCTCAATTCTCAATCCTCGATTCTCAGTCTTCAGTCCTCAAACTTCAATCCTCAACCCTCAGCCCTCATCCTCAATCCTCAATCCTCAATTTTCAATCCTCAGTCCTCCATCCTCAATCCTCAATCCTCAATCCTCAATCCTCAGTCCACAAACCTCAATCCTGAATCCTCAATCCTGAATCCTCAATCTTCAGACCTCAGACATCAACAATCAGTTGTCAATCCTCAATCCTCAATAGAGTATCATCAATTCACAGCTTTCAATACTCAAAACTCAACCTGCAATCTTCAAATCTCTATCCACAAACATCAATTCTCATCACTCAACCCTGAACACTCAGTCCCCAATCCTCAAACTTCAATCCTCAATCATCAATCCTCAATCCTCAATTCTCAATTTTTAATCCCCAATACTCAATCTTCAATTCTCAATCCTCAATCCTCAATCCTCAATCCTCAATCCTCAATCCTCAATCCTCAATCCTCAGTCCTCAATTCTCAATCCTCAATCCTCAGCCCTCAGTCCTCAAACCTCAATCCTCAACCCTCAGCCCTCATCCTCAATCCTCAATCCTCAATCCTCAATCCTCAACCATCAGACCTCATCGTCAATCCTCAATCCTCAATCCTCAATCCTCAATCTTCAATCCTCAATACTGAATCCTCAATCTTCAATCCTCAATCCTCAATCCTCAACTCTCAATCCTCAATCCTCAGCACTCAGTCCTCAAACCTCAATCCTCAACCCTCAGCCCTCGTCCTCAAACTTCAATCCTCAATCCTCAACCCTCAATCCTCAATCCTCAATCTTCAATCCTCGATACTCAATCTTCAATCCTCAATCCTCAATCCTCAATCCTCAATCCTCAATCCTCAATCGTCAATCTTCCATCCTCAATCATCAATCCTCAATCCTCAATTCTCAATCTTTAATCCCCAATACTCAATCTTCAATCCACAATCCTCAATTCTCAACCCTCAATCCTCAATCCTCAATCGTCAGTTTTCAATCCTCAATCTTCAACCCTCAATCCTCAGTCCTCGAACCTCAATTCTGAATCCTCATTCCTGAATCCTCAATCTTCAGCCCTCAGTCATCAACAATCAGTTGTCAATCCTCAATCCTCAATAGAATATCCTCAATTCACAGTTTTCAATACTCAATACTCAATCTGCAATCTTCAAATCTCTATCCACAAACATCAATTCTCATCGCTCAACCCTGAACACTCAGTCCACAATGCTCAATCTTCAATCCTCAATCATCAATCCTCAATCCTCAATCCTCAATCCTCAATCCTCAATCCGCAATCCTCAGTCCTCAATTCTCAATCCTCAATCCTCAGCCCTCAGTCCTCCAACCTCAATCCTCAACCCTCAGCCCTCATCCTCAATCCTCAATCCTCAATCCTCAATCCTCAACCCTCAGACCTCATCGTCAATCCTCAATCCTCAATCCTCAATCCTCAATCTTCAATCCTCAATACTGAATCCTCAATCTTCAATCCTCAATCCTCAATCCTCAATTCTCAATCCTCATTCCTCAGCCCTCAGTCCTCAAACCTCAATCCTCAACCCTCAGCCCTCGTCCTCAAACTTCAATCCTCAATCCTCAATCCTCAATCCTCAATCCTCAATATTCAATCCTCGATACTCAATCTTCAATCCTCAGTCCTCAATCCTCAATCCTCAATCCTCAATCCTCAATCCTCAGTCCTCAAACCTCAATCCTGAATCCTTAATCCTGAATCCTCAATCTTCAGAAATCAGACCTCAACAATCAGTTGTCAATCCTCAATCCTCAATAGAATATCATCAATTCACACCTTTCAATACTCAAAACTCAACCTGCAATCTTCAAATCTCTATCCACAAACATCAATTCTCATCACTCAACCCTCAACACTCAGTCCCCAATCCTCAATCTTCAATCCTCAATCATCAATCCTCAATCCTCAATTCTCAATCTTTAATCCCCAATTCTCAATCTTCAATTCTCAATCCTCAATCCTCAATCCTCAATCCTCAATCCTCAATCCTCAATCCACAATCCTCAATCCTCAATCCTCAATTCTCAATCCTCAAGGCTCAGCCCTCAGTCCTCAAACCTCAATCCTCAACCCTCAGCCCTCATCCTCAATCTTCAATCCTCAATCCTCAATCCTCAATCCCCAATCTTCAATCCTCAATCCTCAATCCTCAATATTCAATCCTCGATACTCAATCTTCAATCCTCAGTCCTCAATCCTCAATCCTCAATCCTCAATCCTCAATCCTCAGTCCTCAAACCTCAATCCTGAATCCTTAATCCTGAATCCTCAATCTTCAGAAATCAGACCTCAACAATCAGTTGTCAATCCTCAATCCTCAATAGAATATCATCAATTCACACCTTTCAATACTCAAAACTCAACCTGCAATCTTCAAATCTCTATCCACAAACATCAATTCTCATCACTCAACCCTCAACACTCAGTCCCCAATCCTCAATCTTCAATCCTCAATCATCAATCCTCAATCCTCAATTCTCAATCTTTAGTCCCCAATTCTCAATCTTCAATCCTCAATCCTCAATCCTCAATCCTCAATCCTCAATCCTCAATCCTCAATCCACAATCCTCAATCCTCAATCCTCAATTCTCAATCCTCAAGGCTCAGCCCTCAGTCCTCAAACCTCAATCCTCAACCCTCAGCCCTCATCCTCAATCTTCAATCCTCAATCCTCAATCCTCAATCCCCAATCTTCAATCCTCAATCCTCAATCCTCAATCCTCAATCCTCAATCATCAATCGTCAGTCTTCAATCCTCAATACTCAATCTTCAATCCTCAATCCTCAATCCTCAATCGTCAATCCTCAATTCTCAATCCTCGATCCTCAGCCTTCAGACCTCAAACCTCGATCCTCAGCCCTCAGTCCTCAAACGTCAATCCTCAACCCTCAGCCCTCATCCTCAAACTTCAATCCTGAATCCTCTATCCTCAATCCTCAATCCTCAATCTTCAATCCTCAATACTCAATCTTCAATCCTCAATCCTCAATCCTCAATTCTCAATCCTCAATCCTCAGCCCTTAGTCCTCAAACCTCAATCCCCAACCCTCAGCCCTCATCCTCAAACTTCAATCCTCAATCCTCAATCGTCAATCCTCAATCCTCAATCTTCAATCCTCAATACTCAATCTTCAATCCTCAATCCTCAATCCTCAATACTCAATCCTCAATCCTCAATCGTCAGTCTTCAATCCTCAATACTCAATCTTCAATCCTCTATCCTCAATCCTCAATCGTCAATCCTCAATTCTCAATCCTCGATTCTCAGTCTTCAGTCCTCAAACTTCAATCCTCAACCCTCAGCCCTCATCCTCAATCCTCAATCCTCAATTTTCAATCCTCAGTCCTCCATCCTCAATCCTCAATCCTCAATCCTCAAGCCTCAGTCCACAAACCTCAATCCTGAATCCTCAATCCTGAATCCTCAATCTTCAGACCTCAGACATCAACAATCAGTTGTCAATCCTCAATCCTCAATAGAGTATCATCAATTCACAGCTTTCAATACTCAAAACTCAACCTGCAATCTTCAAATCTCTATCCACAAACATCAATTCTCATCACTCAACCCTGAACACTCAGTCCCCAATCCTCAAACTTCAATCCTCAATCATCAATCCTCAATCCTCAATTCTCAATTTTTAATCCCCAATACTCAATCTTCAATTCTCAATCCTCAATCCTCAATCCTCAATCCTCAATCCTCAATCCTCAATCCTCAATCCTCAGTCCTCAATTCTCAATCCTCAATCCTCAGCCCTCAGTCCTCAAACCTCAATCCTCAACCCTCAGCCCTCATCCTCAATCCTCAATCCTCAATCCTCAATCCTCAACCATCAGACCTCATCGTCAATCCTCAATCCTCAATCCTCAATCCTCAATCTTCAATCCTCAATACTGAATCCTCAATCTTCAATCCTCAATCCTCAATCCTCAACTCTCAATCCTCAATCCTCAGCCCTCAGTCCTCAAACCTCAATCCTCAACCCTCAGCCCTCGTCCTCAAACTTCAATCCTCAATCCTCAACCCTCAATCCTCAATCCTCAATCTTCAATCCTCGATACTCAATCTTCAATCCTCAATCCTCAATCCTCAATCCTCAATCCTCAATCCTCAATCGTCAATCTTCCATCCTCAATCATCAATCCTCAATCCTCAATTCTCAATCTTTAATCCCCAATACTCAATCTTCAATCCACAATCCTCAATTCTCAACCCTCAATCCTCAATCCTCAATCGTCAGTTTTCAATCCTCAATCTTCAACCCTCAATCCTCAGTCCTCGAACCTCAATTCTGAATCCTCATTCCTGAATCCTCAATCTTCAGACCTCAGTCATCAACAATCAGTTGTCAATCCTCAATCCTCAATAGAATATCCTCAATTCACAGTTTTCAATACTCAATACTCAATCTGCAATCTTCAAATCTCTATCCACAAACATCAATTCTCATCACTCAACCCTGAACACTCAGTCCACAATGCTCAATCTTCTATCCTCAATCATCAATCCTCAATCCTCAATCCTCAATCCTCAATCCTCAATCCGCAATCCTCAGTCCTCAATTCTCAATCCTCAATCCTCAGCCCTCAGTCCTCCAACCTCAATCCTCAACCCTCAGCCCTCATCCTCAATCCTCAATCCTCAATCCTCAATCCTCAACCCTCAGACCTCATCGTCAATCCTCAATCCTCAATCCTCAATCCTCAATCTTCAATCCTCAATACTGAATCCTCAATCTTCAATCCTCAATCCTCAATCCTCAATTCTCAATCCTCATTCCTCAGCCCTAAGTCCTCAAACCTCAATCCTCAACCCTCAGCCCTCGTCCTCAAACTTCAATCCTCAATCCTCAATCCTCGATCCTCAATCCTCAATATTCAATCCTCGATACTCAATCTTCAATCCTCAGTCCTCAATCCTCAATCCTCAATCCTCAATCCTCAATCCTCAGTCCTCAAACCTCAATCCTGAATCCTCAATCCTGAATCCTCAACCTTCAGAAATCAGACCTCAACAATCAGTTGTCAATCCTCAATCCTCAATAGAATATCATCAATTCACACCTTTCAATACTCAAAACTCAACCTGCAATCTTCAAATCTCTATCCACAAACATCAATTGTCATCACTCAACCCTCAACACTCAGTCCCCAATCCTCAATCTTCAATCCTCAATCATCAATCCTCAATCCTCAATTCTCAATCCCCAATCCTCAATCTTCAATCCTCAATACTCTTTCTTCAATCCTCATTCCTCAATCCTCAATCCTCAATCCTCATTCTTCAATCCTCAACACCCAATCCTCAATCTTCAATCCTCAATCCTCAATCCGCAATTCTCAATCCTCAATCCTCAATCCTCAGACCTCAAACATCAATACTCAGCCCTCAGTCCTCGTCCTCAATCCACAACCCTCAATGCTCAATCCTCAATCTTCAATCATCAATATTCAATCTTCAATCCTCAATCCTCAATCCTCAATCCTCAATCTTCATTCCTCAATCCTCAATCCCCAATCCTCAATACTAAATCCTCAATTCTCAATCCTCAATACTCAGTCCTGAGTCCTCAAACCTCAGTCCTCAACTCTCAGCACTGATCCTCAATCCTCAATCCTCCATCTTCAACCCTCAATCCTCAATCCTCAATCCTCAATCCTCAATCCTCAATCCTCAGTCCTCAAACCTCAATCCTGAATCTTCAATCCTCAATCCTCAACCTTCAGACCTCAGTCCTCAAACCTCAATCCTCAACCCTCAGCCCTCATCCTCAATCTTCAATCCTCAATCCTCAATCCTCAATACCCAATCCTGAATCTTCAATCCTCAATACTCTTTCTTCAATCCTCAATCCTCAATCCTCAATCCTCAATCCTCATTCTTCAATCCTCAATACCCAATCCTCAATCTTCAGTCCTCAATCCTCAATCCTCAATTCTCAATCCTCAATCCACAATCCTCAGACCTCAAACATCAATACTCAGCCCTCAGTCCTCGTCCTCATTCCTCAACCCTCAATCCTCAATCCTCAATCTTCAATCATCAATATTCAATCCTCAATCCTCAATCCTCAATCCTCAATCCTCAATCCTCAATCCTCAATGTTCAATCCTCAATACCCAATCCTCAATCTTCAATCCTCAAGCTTCAATCCTCAATCCTCAATCCTCAATCCTCAATCCTCAATCCTCAATCCTCAATCTTCAATCCTCAATACTCAACCTTCAATGCTCAATCCTCAATCCTCAATCCTCAATCTTCATTCCTCAATGCTCAATCCTCACTCCTCAATCCTCATTCCTCAATCCTCAATACCCAATCCTCAATCTTCAATCCTCAATCCTCAATCCTCAGTCCTCAGTCATCAAACCTCAATCCTCAACCCTCAGACCTCATCGTCAATCCTCAATCCTCAATCCTCAATCCTCAATCTTCAACCATCAATATACAATCCTCAATCTTCAATCCTCAATCCTCAATCCTCAATTCCCAATCCTCAATCCTCAGCCCTCAGTCCTCAAACCTCAATCCTCAACCCTCAGCCCTCATCCTCAAACTTGAATCCTCAATCCTCAATCCTCATTCCTCGAACCTCAATCTTCAATCCTCAATACCCAATCTTCAATCCTCAATCCTCAATCCTCAATCCTCAATCCTCAATCCTCAATCCTCAATCCTCAATCCTCAATCTTCGATCCTCAATACTCAGTCTTCAATCCTCAATCCTCAGTCCTCGAACCTCAATTCTGAATCCGCATTCCTCAATCCTCAATCTTCAGCCCTCAGTCATCAACAATCAGTTGTCAACCCTCAATCCTCAATAGAATATCCTCAATTCACAGTTTTCAATACTCAATACTCAATCTGCAATCTTCAAACCTGTATACACAATCATCAATTCTCATCACTCACCACTCAACACTCAGTCCTCAATGCTCAATCCTCAATCCTCAATTCTCAATCTTCAATCCTCAATACTGAATCTTCAATCCTCAATCCTCAACCCTCAATACTCAATCCTCAATCCTCAGTCTTCAATCCTCAGTCCCCAATCCTCAATCTTCAATCCTCAATACTCAATCCTCAATCCTCAATCCTCAATCCTCAATCCACAATCCTCAATCCTCAATCCTCATTCCTCAATCCTCAATACCCAATCCTCAATCTTCAATCCTCAATCCTCAATCCTCAATTCTCAATCCTCAATCCTCAATCCTCAGACCTCAAACATCAATACTCAGCCCTCAGTCCTCGTCCTCAATCCACAACCCTCAATGCTCAATCCTCAATCTTCAATCATCAATATTCAATCTTCAATCCTCAATCCTCAGTTCTCAATCCTCAGTCCTCAATCCTCAATGTTCAATCCTCAATACCCAATCCTCAATCTTCAATCATCAATCTTCAATCCTCAATCCTCAATCCTCAATCCTCAATCCTCAATCCTCAATCCTTAGTCTTCAATCCTCAATACTCAATCTTCAATGCTCAATCCTCAATCCTCAATCCTCAATCTTCAATCCTCAATCCTCAATCCTCAATTCTCAATCCTCAATCCTCAGCCCTCAGTCCTCAAACGTCAATCCTCAACCCTCTGCCCTCATCCTCAAACTTCAATCCTCAATCCTCAATCCTCAATCCTCAATCCTCAATCTTCAATCCTCAATACTCAATCTTCAATCCTCAATCCTCAATCCTCAATCCTCAATCCTCAATCCTCAATCGTCAGTCTTCAATCCTCAATACTCAATCTTCAATCCTCAATCCTCAATCCTCAATTCTCAATCCTCAATCCTCAGCCCTCAGTCCTCAAACCTCAATCCCCAACCCTCAGCCCTCATCCTCAAACTTCAATGCTCAATCCTCAATCGTCAATCCTCAATCCTCAATCTTCAATCCTCAATACTCAATCTTCAATCCTCAATCCTCAATCCTCAATCCTCAATCCTCAATCCTCAATCGTCAGTCTTCAATCCTCAATACTCAATCTGCAATCCTCTATCCTCAATCCTCAATCGTCAATCCTCAATTCTCAATCCTCGATCCTCAGTCTTCAGTCCTCAAACTTCAATCCTCAACCCTCAGCCCTCATCCTCAATCCTCAATCCTCAATTTTCAATCCTCAGTCCTCCATCCTCAATCCTCAATCCTCAATCCTCAATCCTCAGTCCTCAAACCTCAATCCTGAATCCTGAATCCTGAATCCTGAATCCTCAATCTTCAGACCTCAGACATCAACAATCAGTTGTCAATCCTCAATCCTCAATAGAGTATCATCAATTCACAGCTTTCAATACTCAAAACTCAACCTGCAATCTTCAATTCTCTATCCACAAACATCAATTCTCATCACTCAACCCTGAACACTCAGTCCCCAATCCTCAAACTTCAATCCTCAATCATCAATCCTCAATCCTCAATTCTCAATTTTTAATCCCCAATACTCAATCTTCAATTCTCAATCCTCAATCCTCAATCCTCAATCCTCAATCCTCAATCCTCAATCCTCAATCCTCAGTCCTCAATTCTCAATCCTCAATCCTCAGCCCTCAGTCCTCAAACCTCAATCCTCAACCCTCAGCCCTCAACCTCAATCCTCAATCCTCAATCCTCAATCCTCAACCATCAGACCTCATCGTCAATCCTCAATCCTCAATCCTCAATCCTCAATCTTCAATCCTCAATACTGAATCCTCAATCTTCAATCCTCAATCCTCAATCCTCAACTCTCAATCCTCAATCCTCAGCCCTCATTCCTCAAACCTCAATCCTCAACCCTCAGCCCTCGTCCTCAAACTTCAATCCTCAATCCTCAATCCTCAATCCTCAATCCTCAATCTTCAATCCTCGATACTCAATCTTCAATCCTCAATCCTCAATCCTCAATCCTCAATCCTCAATCCTCAATCGTCAATCTTCCATCCTCAATGATCAATCCTCAATCCTCAATTCTCAATCTTTAATCCCCAATACTCAATCTTCAATCCACAATCCTCAATTCTCAACCCTCAATCCTCAATCCTCAATCGTCAGTTTTCAATCCTCAATCTTCAACCCTCAATCCTCAGTCCTCGAACCTCAATTCTGAATCCTCATTCCTGAATCCTCAACCTTCAGCCCTCAGTCATCAACAATCAGTTGTCAATCCTCAATCCTCAATAGAATATCCTCAATTCACAGTTTTCAATACTCAATACTCAATCTGCAATCTTCAAATCTCTATCCACAAACATCAATTCTCATCACTCAAACCTCAACACTCAGTACCCAATCCTCAATCTTCAATCCTCAATCCTCAATACTCAATCCTCAATCCTCAATCCTCAATTGTCAATACTCAGTACCCAATCCTCAATCTTCAATCCTCAATCGTCAATCCTCAATCCTCAATCCTCAATCCTCCATCCTCAATCTTCAATCCTCAATCCTCAATTCTCAATCCTCAATCCTCAGCCCTCAGTCCTCAAACGTCAATCCTCAACCCTCAGCCCTCATCCTCAAACTTCAATCCTCAATCCTCAATCCTCAATCCTCAATCCTCAAGGCTCAGCCCTCAGTCCTCAAACCTCAATCCTCAACCCTCAGCCCTCATCCTCAATCTTCAATCCTAAATCCTCAATCCTCAATCCCCAATCCTCAATCTTCAATCCTCAATACTTTTTCTTCAATCCTCAATCCTCAATCCTCAATCCTCGATCCTCATTCTTCAATCCTCAATACCCAATCCTCAATCTTCTGTCCTCAATCCTCAATCCTCAATTCTCAATCCTCAATCCTCAATCCACAGACCTCAAACATCAATACTCAGCCCTCAGTCCTCGTCCTCAATCCACAACCCTCAATCCTCAATCCTCAATCTTCAATCATCAATATTCAATCTTCAATCCTCAATCCTCAATCCTCAATCCTCAATCCTCAATCCTCAATCCTCAATCCTCAATCCTCAATCTTCAATCCTCGATACTCAATCTTCAATCCTCAATCCTCAATCCTCAATCCTCAATCCTCAATCCTCAATCGTCAATCTTCCATCCTCAATACTCAATCTTCAATCCTCTATCCTCAATCCTCAATCGTCAATCCTCAATTCTCAATCCTCGATTCTCAGTCTTCAGTCCTCAAACTTCAATCCTCAACCCTCAGCCCTCATCCTCAATCCTCAATCCTCAATTTTCAATCCTCAGTCCTCCATCCTCAATCCTCAATCCTCAATCCTCAAGCCTCAGTCCACAAACCTCAATCCTGAATCCTCAATCCTGAATCCTCAATCTTCAGACCTCAGACATCAACAATCAGTTGTCAATCCTCAATCCTCAATAGAGTATCATCAATTCACAGCTTTCAATACTCAAAACTCAACCTGCAATCTTCAAATCTCTATCCACAAACATCAATTCTCATCACTCAACCCTGAACACTCAGTCCCCAATCCTCAAACTTCAATCCTCAATCATCAATCCTCAATCCTCAATTCTCAATTTTTAATCCCCAATACTCAATCTTCAATTCTCAATCCTCAATCCTCAATCCTCAATCCTCAATCCTCAATCCTCAATCCTCAATCCTCAGTCCTCAATTCTCAATCCTCAATCCTCAGCCCTCAGTCCTCAAACCTCAATCCTCAACCCTCAGCCCTCATCCTCAATCCTCAATCCTCAATCCTCAATCCTCAACCATCAGACCTCATCGTCAATCCTCAATCCTCAATCCTCAATCCTCAATCTTCAATCCTCAATACTGAATCCTCAATCTTCAATCCTCAATCCTCAATCCTCAACTCTCAATCCTCAATCCTCAGCCCTCAGTCCTCAAACCTCAATCCTCAACCCTCAGCCCTCGTCCTCAAACTTCAATCCTCAATCCTCAACCCTCAATCCTCAATCCTCAATCTTCAATCCTCGATACTCAATCTTCAATCCTCAATCCTCAATCCTCAATCCTCAATCCTCAATCCTCAATCGTCAATCTTCCATCCTCAATCATCAATCCTCAATCCTCAATTCTCAATCTTTAATCCCCAATACTCAATCTTCAATCCACAATCCTCAATTCTCAACCCTCAATCCTCAATCCTCAATCGTCAGTTTTCAATCCTCAATCTTCAACCCTCAATCCTCAGTCCTCGAACCTCAATTCTGAATCCTCATTCCTGAATCCTCAATCTTCAGACCTCAGTCATCAACAATCAGTTGTCAATCCTCAATCCTCAATAGAATATCCTCAATTCACAGTTTTCAATACTCAATACTCAATCTGCAATCTTCAAATCTCTATCCACAAACATCAATTCTCATCACTCAACCCTGAACACTCAGTCCACAATGCTCAATCTTCTATCCTCAATCATCAATCCTCAATCCTCAATCCTCAATCCTCAATCCTCAATCCGCAATCCTCAGTCCTCAATTCTCAATCCTCAATCCTCAGCCCTCAGTCCTCCAACCTCAATCCTCAACCCTCAGCCCTCATCCTCAATCCTCAATCCTCAATCCTCAATCCTCAACCCTCAGACCTCATCGTCAATCCTCAATCCTCAATCCTCAATCCTCAATCTTCAATCCTCAATACTGAATCCTCAATCTTCAATCCTCAATCCTCAATCCTCAATTCTCAATCCTCATTCCTCAGCCCTAAGTCCTCAAACCTCAATCCTCAACCCTCAGCCCTCGTCCTCAAACTTCAATCCTCAATCCTCAATCCTCGATCCTCAATCCTCAATATTCAATCCTCGATACTCAATCTTCAATCCTCAGTCCTCAATCCTCAATCCTCAATCCTCAATCCTCAATCCTCAGTCCTCAAACCTCAATCCTGAATCCTCAATCCTGAATCCTCAACCTTCAGAAATCAGACCTCAACAATCAGTTGTCAATCCTCAATCCTCAATAGAATATCATCAATTCACACCTTTCAATACTCAAAACTCAACCTGCAATCTTCAAATCTCTATCCACAAACATCAATTGTCATCACTCAACCCTCAACACTCAGTCCCCAATCCTCAATCTTCAATCCTCAATCATCAATCCTCAATCCTCAATTCTCAATCCCCAATCCTCAATCTTCAATCCTCAATACTCTTTCTTCAATCCTCATTCCTCAATCCTCAATCCTCAATCCTCATTCTTCAATCCTCAACACCCAATCCTCAATCTTCAATCCTCAATCCTCAATCCGCAATTCTCAATCCTCAATCCTCAATCCTCAGACCTCAAACATCAATACTCAGCCCTCAGTCCTCGTCCTCAATCCACAACCCTCAATGCTCAATCCTCAATCTTCAATCATCAATATTCAATCTTCAATCCTCAATCCTCAATCCTCAATCCTCAATCTTCATTCCTCAATCCTCAATCCCCAATCCTCAATACTAAATCCTCAATTCTCAATCCTCAATACTCAGTCCTGAGTCCTCAAACCTCAGTCCTCAACTCTCAGCACTGATCCTCAATCCTCAATCCTCCATCTTCAACCCTCAATCCTCAATCCTCAATCCTCAATCCTCAATCCTCAATCCTCAGTCCTCAAACCTCAATCCTGAATCTTCAATCCTCAATCCTCAACCTTCAGACCTCAGTCCTCAAACCTCAATCCTCAACCCTCAGCCCTCATCCTCAATCTTCAATCCTCAATCCTCAATCCTCAATACCCAATCCTGAATCTTCAATCCTCAATACTCTTTCTTCAATCCTCAATCCTCAATCCTCAATCCTCAATCCTCATTCTTCAATCCTCAATACCCAATCCTCAATCTTCAGTCCTCAATCCTCAATCCTCAATTCTCAATCCTCAATCCACAATCCTCAGACCTCAAACATCAATACTCAGCCCTCAGTCCTCGTCCTCATTCCTCAACCCTCAATCCTCAATCCTCAATCTTCAATCATCAATATTCAATCCTCAATCCTCAATCCTCAATCCTCAATCCTCAATCCTCAATCCTCAATGTTCAATCCTCAATACCCAATCCTCAATCTTCAATCCTCAAGCTTCAATCCTCAATCCTCAATCCTCAATCCTCAATCCTCAATCCTCAATCCTCAATCTTCAATCCTCAATACTCAACCTTCAATGCTCAATCCTCAATCCTCAATCCTCAATCTTCATTCCTCAATGCTCAATCCTCACTCCTCAATCCTCATTCCTCAATCCTCAATACCCAATCCTCAATCTTCAATCCTCAATCCTCAATCCTCAGTCCTCAGTCATCAAACCTCAATCCTCAACCCTCAGACCTCATCGTCAATCCTCAATCCTCAATCCTCAATCCTCAATCTTCAACCATCAATATACAATCCTCAATCTTCAATCCTCAATCCTCAATCCTCAATTCCCAATCCTCAATCCTCAGCCCTCAGTCCTCAAACCTCAATCCTCAACCCTCAGCCCTCATCCTCAAACTTGAATCCTCAATCCTCAATCCTCATTCCTCGAACCTCAATCTTCAATCCTCAATACCCAATCTTCAATCCTCAATCCTCAATCCTCAATCCTCAATCCTCAATCCTCAATCCTCAATCCTCAATCCTCAATCTTCGATCCTCAATACTCAGTCTTCAATCCTCAATCCTCAGTCCTCGAACCTCAATTCTGAATCCGCATTCCTCAATCCTCAATCTTCAGCCCTCAGTCATCAACAATCAGTTGTCAACCCTCAATCCTCAATAGAATATCCTCAATTCACAGTTTTCAATACTCAATACTCAATCTGCAATCTTCAAACCTGTATACACAATCATCAATTCTCATCACTCACCACTCAACACTCAGTCCTCAATGCTCAATCCTCAATCCTCAATTCTCAATCTTCAATCCTCAATACTGAATCTTCAATCCTCAATCCTCAACCCTCAATACTCAATCCTCAATCCTCAGTCTTCAATCCTCAGTCCCCAATCCTCAATCTTCAATCCTCAATACTCAATCCTCAATCCTCAATCCTCAATCCTCAATCCACAATCCTCAATCCTCAATCCTCATTCCTCAATCCTCAATACCCAATCCTCAATCTTCAATCCTCAATCCTCAATCCTCAATTCTCAATCCTCAATCCTCAATCCTCAGACCTCAAACATCAATACTCAGCCCTCAGTCCTCGTCCTCAATCCACAACCCTCAATGCTCAATCCTCAATCTTCAATCATCAATATTCAATCTTCAATCCTCAATCCTCAGTTCTCAATCCTCAGTCCTCAATCCTCAATGTTCAATCCTCAATACCCAATCCTCAATCTTCAATCATCAATCTTCAATCCTCAATCCTCAATCCTCAATCCTCAATCCTCAATCCTCAATCCTTAGTCTTCAATCCTCAATACTCAATCTTCAATGCTCAATCCTCAATCCTCAATCCTCAATCTTCAATCCTCAATCCTCAATCCTCAATTCTCAATCCTCAATCCTCAGCCCTCAGTCCTCAAACGTCAATCCTCAACCCTCTGCCCTCATCCTCAAACTTCAATCCTCAATCCTCAATCCTCAATCCTCAATCCTCAATCTTCAATCCTCAATACTCAATCTTCAATCCTCAATCCTCAATCCTCAATCCTCAATCCTCAATCCTCAATCGTCAGTCTTCAATCCTCAATACTCAATCTTCAATCCTCAATCCTCAATCCTCAATTCTCAATCCTCAATCCTCAGCCCTCAGTCCTCAAACCTCAATCCCCAACCCTCAGCCCTCATCCTCAAACTTCAATGCTCAATCCTCAATCGTCAATCCTCAATCCTCAATCTTCAATCCTCAATACTCAATCTTCAATCCTCAATCCTCAATCCTCAATCCTCAATCCTCAATCCTCAATCGTCAGTCTTCAATCCTCAATACTCAATCTGCAATCCTCTATCCTCAATCCTCAATCGTCAATCCTCAATTCTCAATCCTCGATCCTCAGTCTTCAGTCCTCAAACTTCAATCCTCAACCCTCAGCCCTCATCCTCAATCCTCAATCCTCAATTTTCAATCCTCAGTCCTCCATCCTCAATCCTCAATCCTCAATCCTCAATCCTCAGTCCTCAAACCTCAATCCTGAATCCTGAATCCTGAATCCTGAATCCTCAATCTTCAGACCTCAGACATCAACAATCAGTTGTCAATCCTCAATCCTCAATAGAGTATCATCAATTCACAGCTTTCAATACTCAAAACTCAACCTGCAATCTTCAATTCTCTATCCACAAACATCAATTCTCATCACTCAACCCTGAACACTCAGTCCCCAATCCTCAAACTTCAATCCTCAATCATCAATCCTCAATCCTCAATTCTCAATTTTTAATCCCCAATACTCAATCTTCAATTCTCAATCCTCAATCCTCAATCCTCAATCCTCAATCCTCAATCCTCAATCCTCAATCCTCAGTCCTCAATTCTCAATCCTCAATCCTCAGCCCTCAGTCCTCAAACCTCAATCCTCAACCCTCAGCCCTCAACCTCAATCCTCAATCCTCAATCCTCAATCCTCAACCATCAGACCTCATCGTCAATCCTCAATCCTCAATCCTCAATCCTCAATCTTCAATCCTCAATACTGAATCCTCAATCTTCAATCCTCAATCCTCAATCCTCAACTCTCAATCCTCAATCCTCAGCCCTCATTCCTCAAACCTCAATCCTCAACCCTCAGCCCTCGTCCTCAAACTTCAATCCTCAATCCTCAATCCTCAATCCTCAATCCTCAATCTTCAATCCTCGATACTCAATCTTCAATCCTCAATCCTCAATCCTCAATCCTCAATCCTCAATCCTCAATCGTCAATCTTCCATCCTCAATGATCAATCCTCAATCCTCAATTCTCAATCTTTAATCCCCAATACTCAATCTTCAATCCACAATCCTCAATTCTCAACCCTCAATCCTCAATCCTCAATCGTCAGTTTTCAATCCTCAATCTTCAACCCTCAATCCTCAGTCCTCGAACCTCAATTCTGAATCCTCATTCCTGAATCCTCAACCTTCAGCCCTCAGTCATCAACAATCAGTTGTCAATCCTCAATCCTCAATAGAATATCCTCAATTCACAGTTTTCAATACTCAATACTCAATCTGCAATCTTCAAATCTCTATCCACAAACATCAATTCTCATCACTCAAACCTCAACATTCAGTACCCAATCCTCAATCTTCAATCCTCAATCCTCAATACTCAATCCTCAATCCTCAATCCTCAATTGTCAATACTCAGTACCCAATCCTCAATCTTCAATCCTCAATCGTCAATCCTCAATCCTCAATCCTCAATCCTCCATCCTCAATCTTCAATCCTCAATCCTCAATTCTCAATCCTCAATCCTCAGCCCTCAGTCCTCAAACGTCAATCCTCAACCCTCAGCCCTCATCCTCAAACTTCAATCCTCAATCCTCAATCCTCAATCCTCAATCCTCAAGGCTCAGCCCTCAGTCCTCAAACCTCAATCCTCAACCCTCAGCCCTCATCCTCAATCTTCAATCCTAAATCCTCAATCCTCAATCCCCAATCCTCAATCTTCAATCCTCAATACTTTTTCTTCAATCCTCAATCCTCAATCCTCAATCCTCGATCCTCATTCTTCAATCCTCAATACCCAATCCTCAATCTTCTGTCCTCAATCCTCAATCCTCAATTCTCAATCCTCAATCCTCAATCCACAGACCTCAAACATCAATACTCAGCCCTCAGTCCTCGTCCTCAATCCACAACCCTCAATCCTCAATCCTCAATCTTCAATCATCAATATTCAATCTTCAATCCTCAATCCTCAATCCTCAATCCTCAATCCTCAATCCTCAATCCTCAATCCTCAATCCTCAATCTTCAATCCTCGATACTCAATCTTCAATCCTCAATCCTCAATCCTCAATCCTCAATCCTCAATCCTCAATCGTCAATCTTCCATCCTCAATGATCAATCCTCAATCCTCAATTCTCAATCTTTAATCCCCAATACTCAATCTTCAATCCACAATCCTCAATTCTCAACCCTCAATCCTCAATCCTCAATCGTCAGTTTTCAATCCTCAATCTTCAACCCTCAATCCTCAGTCCTCGAACCTCAATTCTGAATCCTCATTCCTGAATCCTCAATCTTCAGCCCTCAGTCATCAACAATCAGTTGTCAATCCTCAATCCTCAATAGAATATCCTCAATTCACAGTTTTCAATACTCAATACTCAATCTGCAATCTTCAAATCTCTATCCACAAACATCAATTCTCATCACTCAAACCTCAACACTCAGTACCCAATCCTCAATCTTCAATCCTCAATCCTCAATACTGAATCCTCAATCCTCAATCCTCAATTGTCAATACTCAGTACCCAATCCTCAATCTTCAATCCTCAATCGTCAATCCTCAATCCTCAATCCTCAATCCTCCATCCTCAATCTTCAATCCTCAATCTTCAATTCTCAATCCTCAATCCTCAGCCCTCAGTCCTCAAACGTCAATCCTCAACCCTCAGCCATCATCCTCAAACTTCAATCCTCAATCCTCAATCCTCAATCCTCAATCCTCAAGGCTCAGCCCTCAGTCCTCAAACCTCAATCCTCAACCCTCAGCCCTCATCCTCAATCTTCAATCCTAAATCCTCAATCCTCAATCCCCAATCCTCAATCTTCAATCCTCAATACTTTTTCTTCAATCCTCAATCCTCAATCCTCAATCCTCGATCCTCATTCTTCAATCCTCAATACCCAATCCTCAATCTTCAGTCCTCAATCCTCAATCCTCAATTCTCAATCCTCAATCCTCAATCCACAGACCTCAAACATCAATACTCAGCCCTCAGTCCTCGTCCTCAATCCACAACCCTCAATCCTCAATCCTCAATCTTCAATCATCAATATTCAATCTTCAATCCTCAATCCTCAATCCTCAATCCTCAATCCTCAATCCTCAATCGTCAATGTTCAATCCTCAATACCCAAGCCTCAATCTTCAATCCTCAATTCTCAATCCTCAATTCTCAATCCTCAATCCTCAGCCCTCAGTCCTCAAACCTCAATCCTCAATCCTCAATCTTCAATCCTCAGTTCTCCATCCTCAATCCTCAATCCTCAATCCTCAATCCTCAATCCTCAATCCTCAATCCTCAATCCTCAATTTTCTATCCTCAAGGCTCAGCCCTCAGTTCCTCAAACCTCAATCCTCAACCCTCAGCCCTCATCCTCAATCTTCAATCCTCAATCCTCAATCCTCAATCCCCAATCTTCAATCCTCAATCCTCAATCCTCAATCCTCAATCCTCAATCCTCAATCGTCAGTCTTCAATCCTCAATACTCAATCTTCAATCCTCAATACTCAATCCTCAATCGTCAATCCTCAATTCTCAATCCTCGATCCTCAGCCTTCAGACCTCAAACCTCGATACTCAACCCTCAGCCCGCATCCTCAATCCTCAATCCTCAATCTTCAATCCTCTGTCCTCAATCCTCAATCCTCAATCCTCAATCCTCAATCCTCAGTCCTCAAACCTCAATCCTGAATCCTCAATCCTGAATCCTCAATCTTCAGAAATCAGACCTCAACAATCAGTTATCAATCCTCAATCCTCAATAGAATATCATCAATTCACACCTTTCAATACTCAAAACTCAACCTGCAATCTTCAAATCTCTATCCACAAACATCAATTCTCATCACTCAACCCTCAACACTCAGTCCCCAATCCTCAATCTTCATTCCTCAATCATCAATCCTCAATCCTCAATTCTCAATCTTTAATCCCCAATTCTCAATCTTCAATCCTCAATCCTCAATCCTCAATCCTCAATCCTCATTCCTCAATCCTCAATCCTCAGTCCTCAATCCTCAATCCTCAATCCTCAATTCTCAATCCTCAAGGCTCAGCCCTCAGTCCTCAAACCTCAATCCTCAACCCTCAGCCCTCATCCTCAATCTTCAATCCTCAATGCTCAATCCCCAATCCCCAATTCTCAATCCTCAATCCTCAATCGTCAGTCTTCAATCCTCAATACTCAATCTTCAATCC
Source organism: Calliopsis andreniformis (assembly GCF_051401765.1). Taxonomy (NCBI): domain Eukaryota; kingdom Metazoa; phylum Arthropoda; class Insecta; order Hymenoptera; family Andrenidae; genus Calliopsis; species Calliopsis andreniformis. Next base: position 573,958 of record NW_027480495.1, read on the forward strand.
TCTATCCTCAATCCTCAATCGTCAATCCTCAATTCTCAATCCTCGATCGTCAGTCTTCAGTCTTCAAACTTCAATCCTCAACCCTCAGCCCTCATCCTCAATCCTCAATCCTCAATTTTCAATCCTCAGTCCTCCATCCTCAATCCTCAATCCTCAATCCTCAATCCTCAGTCCTCAAACCTCAATCCTGAATCCTCAATCCTGAATCCTCAATCTTCAGACCTCAGACATCAACAATCAGTTGTCAATCCTCAATCCTCAATAGAGTATCATCAATTCACAGCTTTCAATACTCAAAACTCAACCTGCAATCTTCAAATCTCTATCCACAAACATCAATTCTCATCACTCAACCCTGAACACTCAGTCCCCAATCCTCAAACTTCAATCCTCAATCATCAATCCTCAATCCTCAATTCTCAATTTTTAATCCCCAATACCCAATCTTCAATTCTCAATCCTCAATCCTCAATCCTCAATCCTCAATCCTCGATCCTCATTCTTCAATCCTCAATACCCAATCCTCAATCTTCAGTCCTCAATCCTCAATCCTCAATTCTCAATCCTCAATCCTCAATCCACAGACCTCAAACATCAATACTCAGCCCTCAGTCCTCGTACTCAATCCACAACCCTCAATCCTCAATCCTCAATCTTCAATCATCAATATTCAATCTTCAATCCTCAATCCTCAATCCTCAATCCTCAATCCTCAATCCTCAATCGTCAATGTTCAATCCTCAATACCCAAGCCTCAATCTTCAATCCTCAATCCTCAATCCTCAATTCTCAATCCTCAATCCTCAGCCCTCAGTCCTCAAACCTCAATCCTCAATCCTCAATCTTCAATCCTCAGTTCTCCATCCTCAATCCTCAATCCTCAATCCTCAATCCTCAGTCCTCAAACCTCAATCCTGAATCCTCAATCCTGAATCCTCAATCTTCAGACCTCAGATATCAACAATCAGTTGTCAATCCTCAATCCTCAATGGAATATCATCAATTCACGGCTTTCAATACACAAAACTCAACCTGCAATCCTCAAATCTCTACCCACAAACATCAATTCTCATCACTCAACCCTGAACACTCAGTCCCCAATCCTCAATCTTCAATCCTCAATCATCAATCCTCAATCCTCCATCCTCAATCCTCAATCCTCAATCCTCAATCCTCAGTCCTCAAACCTCAATCCTGAATCCTCAATCCTGAATACTCAATCTTCAGACCTCAGACATCAACAATCAGTTGTCAATCCTCAATCCTCAATAGAATATCATCAATTCACAGCTTTCAATACTCAAAACTCAACCTATAGTCAACAAATCTCTATCCACAAACATCAGTTCTCATCACTCAACCCTGAACACTCAGTCCACAATGCTCAATCTTCAATCCTCAATCATCAATCCTCAATCCTCAATCCTCAATCCTCAATCCTCAATCCGCAATCCTCAGTCCTCAATTCTCAATCCTCAATCCTCAGCCCTCAGTCCTCCAACCTCAATCCTCAACCCTCAGCCCTCATCCTCAATCCTCAATCCTCAATCCTCAATCCTCAACCCTCAGACCTCATCGTCAATCCTCAATCCTCAATCCTCAATCCTCAATCTTCAATCCTCAATACTGAATCCTCAATCTTCAATCCTCAATCCTCAATCCTCAATTCTCAATCCTCAATCCTCAGCCCTCAGTCCTCAAACCTCAATCCTCAACCCTCAGCCCTCGTCCTCAAACTTCAATCCTCAATCCTCAATCCTCAATCCTCAATCCTCAATATTCAATCCTCGATACTCAATCTTCAATCCTCAGTCCTCAATCCTCAATCCTCAATCCTCAATCCTCAATCCTCAGTCCTCAAACCTCAATCCTGAATCCTTAATCCTGAATCCTCAATCTTCAGAAATCAGACCTCAACAATCAGTTGTCAATCCTCAATCCTCAATAGAATATCATCAATTCACACCTTTCAGTACTCAAAACTCAACCTGCAATCTTCAAATCTCTATCCACAAACATCAATTCTCATCACTCAACCCTCAACACTCAGTCCCCAATCCTCAATCTTCAATCCTCAATCATCAATCCTCAATCCTCAATTTTCAATCTTTAATCCCCAATTCTCAATTTTCAATCCTCAATCCTCAATCCTCAATCCTCAATCCTCAATCCTCAATCCTCAATCCTCAATCCTCAATCCTCAATCCTCAATTCTCAATCCTCAAGGCTCAGCCCTCAGTCCTCAAACCTCAATCCTCAACCCTCAGCCCTCATCCTCAATCTTCAATCCTCAATCCTCAATCCTCAATCCCCAATCTTCAATCCTCAATCCTCAATCCTCAATCCTCAATCCTCAATCCTCAATCGTCAGTCTTCAATCCTCAATACTCAATCTTCAATCCTCAATCCTCAATCCTCAATCGTCAATCCTCAATTCTCAATCCTCGATCCTCAGCCTTCAGACCTCAAACCTCGATCCTCAACCCTCAGCCCTCATCCTCAATCCTCAATCCTCAATCTTCAATCCTCAGTCCTCAATCCTCAATCCTCAATCCTCAATCCTCAATCCTCAATCCTCAGTCCTCAAACCTCAATCCTGAATCCTCAATCCTGAATCCTCAACCTTCAGAAGTCAGACCTCAACAATCAGTTGTCAATCCTCAATCCTCAATAGAATATCATCAATTCACACCTTTCAATACTCAAAACTCAACCTGCAATCTTCAAATCTCTATCCACAAACATCAATTCTCATCACTCAACCCTCAACACTCAGTCCCCAATCCTCAATCTTCATTCCTCAATCATCAATCCTCAATCCTCAATTCTCAATCTTTAATCCCCAATTCTCAATCTTCAATCCTCAATCCTCAATCCTCAATCCTCAATCCTCATTCCTCAATCCTCAATCCTCAATCCTCAATCCTCAATCCTCAATCCTCAATTCTCAATCCTCAAGGCTCAGCCCTCAGTCCTCAAACCTCAATCCTCAACCCTCAGCCCTCATCCTCAATCTTCAATCTTCAATCCTCAATCCCCAATCCCCAATCCTCAATCCTCAATCTTCAATCGTCAGTCTTCAATCCTCAATACTCAATCTTCAATCCTCTATCCTCAATCCTCAATCGTCAATCCTCAATTCTCAATCCTTGATCCTCAGCCTTCAGTCTTCAAACTTCAATCCTCAACCCTCAGCCCTCATCCTCAATCCTCAATCCTCAATTTTCAATCCTCAGTCCTCCATCCTCAATCCTCAATCCTCAATCCTCAATCCTCAGTCCTCAAACCTCAATCCTGAATCCTCAATCCTGAATCCTCAATCTTCAGACCTCAGACATCAACAATCAGTTGTCAATCCTCAATCCTCAATAGAGTATCATCAATTCACAGCTTTCAATACTCAAAACTCAACCTGCAATCTTCAAATCTCTATCCACAAACATCAATTCTCATCACTCAACCCTGAACACTCAGTCCCCAATCCTCAAACTTCAATCCTCAATCATCAATCCTCAATCCTCAATTCTCAATTTTTAATCCCCAATACTCAATCTTCAATTCTCAATCCTCAATCCTCGATCCTCAATCCTCAATCCTCAATCCTCAATCCTCAATCCTCAGTCCTCAATTCTCAATCCTCAATCCTCAGCCGTCAGTCCTCAAACCTCAATCCTCAATTCTGAATCCGCATTCCTCAATCCTCAATCTTCAGCCCTCAGTCATCAACAATCAGTTGTCAACCCTCAATCCTCAATAGAATATCCTCAATTCACAGTTTTCAATACTCAATACTCAATCTGCAATCTTCAAACCTGTATACACAATCATCAATTCTCATCACTCACCACTCAACACTCAGTCCTCAATGCTCAATCCTCAATCCTCAATTCTCAATCTTCAATCCTCAATACTGAATCTTCAATCCTCAATCCTCAACCCTCAATACTCAATCCTCAATCCTCAGTCTTCAATCCTCAGTCCCCAATCCTCAATCTTCAATCCTCAATACTCAATCCTCAATCCTCAATCCTCAATCCTCAATCCACAATCCTCAATCCTCAATCCTCATTCCTCAATCCTCAATCCTCAATCCTTAGTCTTCAATCCTCAATACTCAATCTTCAATGCTCAATCCTCAATCCTCAATCCTCAATCTTCAATCCTCAATCCTCAATCCTCAATTCTCAATCCTCAATCCTCAGCCCTCAGTCCTCAAACGTCAATCCTCAACCCTCAGCCCTCATCCTCAAACTTCAATCCTCAATCCTCAATCCTCAATCTTCAATCCTCAATACTGAATCCTCAATCTTCAATCCTCAATCCTCAATCCTCAATCCTCAATCCTCAATCCTCAATCCTCAATCGTCAGTCTTCAATCCTCAATACTCAATCTTCAATCCTCAATCCTCAATCCTCAATTCTCAATCCTCAATCCTCAGCCCTCAGTCCTCAAACCTCAATCCCCAACCCTCAGCCCTCATCCTCAAACTTCAATGCTCAATCCTCAATCGTCAATCCTCAATCCTCAATCTTCAATCCTCAATACTCAATCTTCAATCCTCAATCCTCAATCCTCAATCCTCAATCCTCAATCCTCAATCGTCAGTCTTCAATCCTCAATACTCAATCTGCAATCCTCTATCCTCAATCCTCAATCGTCAATCCTCAATTCTCAATCCTCGATCCTCAGTCTTCAGTCCTCAAACTTCAATCCTCAACCCTCAGCCCTCATCCTCAATCCTCAATCCTCAATTTTCAATCCTCAGTCCTCCATCCTCAATCCTCAATCCTCAATCCTCAATCCTCAGTCCTCAAACCTCAATCCTGAATCCTGAATCCTGAATCCTGAATCCTCAATCTTCAGACCTCAGACATCAACAATCAGTTGTCAATCCTCAATCCTCAATAGAGTATCATCAATTCACAGCTTTCAATACTCAAAACTCAACCTGCAATCTTCAATTCTCTATCCACAAACATCAATTCTCATCACTCAACCCTGAACACTCAGTCCCCAATCCTCAAACTTCAATCCTCAATCATCAATCCTCAATCCTCAATTCTCAATTTTTAATCCCCAATACTCAATCTTCTATTCTCAATCCTCAATCCTCAATCCTCAATCCTCAATCCTCAATCCTCAATCCTCAATCCTCAGTCCTCAATTCTCAATCCTCAATCCTCAGCCCTCAGTCCTCAAACCTCAATCCTCAACCCTCAGCCCTCATCCTCAATCCTCAATCCTCAATCCTCAATCCTCAACCATCAGACCTCATCGTCAATCCTCAATCCTCAATCCTCAATCCTCAATCTTCAATCCTCAATACTGAATCCTCAATCTTCAATCCTCAATCCTCAATCCTCAACTCTCAATCCTCAATCCTCAGCCCTCATTCCTCAAACCTCAATCCTCAACCCTCAGCCCTCGTCCTCAAACTTCAATCCTCAATCCTCAATCCTCAATCCTCAATCCTCAATCTTCAATCCTCGATACTCAATCTTCAATCCTCAATCCTCAATCCTCAATCCTCAATCCTCAATCCTCAATCGTCAATCTTCCATCCTCAATGATCAATCCTCAATCCTCAATTCTCAATCTTTAATCCCCAATACTCAATCTTCAATCCACAATCCTCAATTCTCAACCCTCAATCCTCAATCCTCAATCGTCAGTTTTCAATCCTCAATCTTCAACCCTCAATCCTCAGTCCTCGAACCTCAATTCTGAATCCTCATTCCTGAATCCTCAATCTTCAGCCCTCAGTCATCAACAATCAGTTGTCAATCCTCAATCCTCAATAGAATATCCTCAATTCACAGTTTTCAATACTCAATACTCAATCTGCAATCTTCAAATCTCTATCCACAAACATCAATTCTCATCACTCAAACCTCAACACTCAGTACCCAATCCTCAATCTTCAATCCTCAATCCTCAATACTCAATCCTCAATCCTCAATCCTCAATTGTCAATACTCAGTACCCAATCCTCAATCTTCAATCCTCAATCGTCAATCCTCAATCCTCAATCCTCAATCCTCCATCCTCAATCTTCAATCCTCAATCCTCAATTCTCAATCCTCAATCCTCAGCCCTCAGTCCTCAAACGTCAATCCTCAACCCTCAGCCATCATCCTCAAACTTCAATCCTCAATCCTCAATCCTCAATCCTCAATCCTCAAGGCTCAGCCCTCAGTCCTCAAACCTCAATCCTCAACCCTCAGCCCTCATCCTCAATCTTCAATCCTAAATCCTCAATCCTCAATCCCCAATCCTCAATCTTCAATCCTCAATACTTTTTCTTCAATCCTCAATCCTCAATCCTCAATCCTCGATCCTCATTCTTCAATCCTCAATACCCAATCCTCAATCTTCAGTCCTCAATCCTCAATCCTCAATTCTCAATCCTCAATCCTCAATCCACAGACCTCAAACATCAATACTCAGCCCTCAGTCCTCGTCCTCAATCCACAACCCTCAATCCTCAATCCTCAATCTTCAATCATCAATATTCAATCTTCAATCCTCAATCCTCAATCCTCAATCCTCAATCCTCAATCCTCAATCGTCAATGTTCAATCCTCAATACCCAAGCCTCAATCTTCAATCCTCAATTCTCAATCCTCAATTCTCAATCCTCAATCCTCAGCCCTCAGTCCTCAAACCTCAATCCTCAATCCTCAATCTTCAATCCTCAGTTCTCCATCCTCAATCCTCAATCCTCAATCCTCAATCCTCAATCCTCAATCCTCAATCCTCAATCCTCAATCCTCAATTTTCTATCCTCAAGGCTCAGCCCTCAGTTCCTCAAACCTCAATCCTCAACCCTCAGCCCTCATCCTCAATCTTCAATCCTCAATCCTCAATCCTCAATCCCCAATCTTCAATCCTCAATCCGCAATCCTCAATCCTCAATCCTCAATCCTCAATCGTCAGTCTTCAATCCTCAATACTCAATCTTCAATCCTCAATACTCAATCCTCAATCGTCAATCCTCAATTCTCAATCCTCGATCCTCAGCCTTCAGACCTCAAACCTCGATCCTCAACCCTCAGCCCTCATCCTCAATCCTCAATCCTCAATCTTCAATCCTCAGTCCTCAATCCTCAATCCTCAATCCTCAATCCTCAATCCTCAGTCCTCAAACCTCAATCCTGAATCCTCAATCCTGAATCCTCAATCTTCAGAAATCAGACCTCAACAATCAGTTGTCAATCCTCAATCCTCAATAGAATATCATCAATTCACACCTTTCAATACTCAAATCTCAACCTGCAATCTTCAAATCTCTATCCACAAACATCAATTCTCATCACTCAACCCTCAACACTCAGTCCCCAATCCTCAATCTTCATTCCTCAATCATCAATCCTCAATCCTCAATTCTCAATCTTTAATCCCCAATTCTCAATCTTCAATCCTCAATCCTCAATCCTCAATCTTCAATCATCAATCTTCAATCCTCAATCCTCAATCCTCAATCCTCAATCCTCAATCCTCAATCCTTAGTCTTCAATCCTCAATACTCAATCTTCAATGCTCAATCCTCAATCCTCAATCCTCAATCTTCAATCCTCAATCCTCAATCCTCAATTCTCAATCCTCAATCCTCAGCCCTCAGTCCTCAAACGTCAATCCTCAACCCTCTGCCCTCATCCTCAAACTTCAATCCTCAATCCTCAATCCTCAATCCTCAATCCTCAATCTTCAATCCTCAATACTCCATCTTCAATCCTCAATCCTCAATCCTCAATCCTCAATCCTCAATCCTCAATCCTCAATCGTCAGTCTTCAATCCTCAATACTCAATCTTCAATCCTCAATCCTCAATCCTCAATTCTCAATCCTCAATCCTCAGCCCTCAGTCCTCAAACCTCAATCCCCAACCCTCAGCCCTCATCCTCAAACTTCAATGCTCAATCCTCAATCGTCAATCCTCAATCCTCAATCTTCAATCCTCAATACTCAATCTTCAATCCTCAATCCTCAATCCTCAATCCTCAATCCTCAATCCTCAATCGTCAGTCTTCAATCCTCAATACTCAATCTGCAATCCTCTATCCTCAATCCTCAATCGTCAATCCTCAATTCTCAATCCTCGATCCTCAGTCTTCAGTCCTCAAACTTCAATCCTCAACCCTCAGCCCTCATCCTCAATCCTCAATCCTCAATTTTCAATCCTCAGTCCTCCATCCTCAATCCTCAATCCTCAATCCTCAATCCTCAGTCCTCAAACCTCAATCCTGAATCCTGAATCCTGAATCCTGAATCCTCAATCTTCAGACCTCAGACATCAACAATCAGTTGTCAATCCTCAATCCTCAATAGAGTATCATCAATTCACAGCTTTCAATACTCAAAACTCAACCTGCAATCTTCAATTCTCTATCCACAAACATCAATTCTCATCACTCAACCCTGAACACTCAGTCCCCAATCCTCAAACTTCAATCCTCAATCATCAATCCTCAATCCTCAATTCTCAATTTTTAATCCCCAATACTCAATCTTCAATTCTCAATCCTCAATCCTCAATCCTCAATCCTCAATCCTCAATCCTCAATCCTCAATCCTCAGTCCTCAATTCTCAATCCTCAATCCTCAGCCCTCAGTCCTCAAACCTCAATCCTCAACCCTCAGCCCTCATCCTCAATCCTCAATCCTCAATCCTCAATCCTCAACCATCAGACCTCATCGTCAATCCTCAATCCTCAATCCTCAATCCTCAATCTTCAATCCTCAATACTGAATCCTCAATCTTCAATCCTCAATCCTCAATCCTCAACTCTCAATCCTCAATCCTCAGCCCTCATTCCTCAAACCTCAATCCTCAACCCTCAGCCCTCGTCCTCAAACTTCAATCCTCAATCCTCAATCCTCAATCCTCAATCCTCAATCTTCAATCCTCGATACTCAATCTTCAATCCTCAATCCTCAATCCTCAATCCTCAATCCTCAATCCTCAATCGTCAATCTTCCATCCTCAATGATCAATCCTCAATCCTCAATTCTCAATCTTTAATCCCCAATACTCAATCTTCAATCCACAATCCTCAATTCTCAACCCTCAATCCTCAATCCTCAATCGTCAGTTTTCAATCCTCAATCTTCAACCCTCAATCCTCAGTCCTCGAACCTCAATTCTGAATCCTCATTCCTGAATCCTCAATCTTCAGCCCTCAGTCATCAACAATCAGTTGTCAATCCTCAATCCTCAATAGAATATCCTCAATTCACAGTTTTCAATACTCAATACTCAATCTGCAATCTTCAAATCTCTATCCACAAACATCAATTCTCATCACTCAAACCTCAACACTCAGTACCCAATCCTCAATCTTCAATCCTCAATCCTCAATACTCAATCCTCAATCCTCAATCCTCAATTGTCAATACTCAGTACCCAATCCTCAATCTTCAATCCTCAATCGTCAATCCTCAATCCTCAATCCTCAATCCTCCATCCTCAATCTTCAATCCTCAATCCTCAATTCTCAATCCTCAATCCTCAGCCCTCAGTCCTCAAACGTCAATCCTCAACCCTCAGCCATCATCCTCAAACTTCAATCCTCAATCCTCAATCCTCAATCCTCAATCCTCAAGGCTCAGCCCTCAGTCCTCAAACCTCAATCCTCAACCCTCAGCCCTCATCCTCAATCTTCAATCCTAAATCCTCAATCCTCAATCCCCAATCCTCAATCTTCAATCCTCAATACTTTTTCTTCAATCCTCAATCCTCAATCCTCAATCCTCGATCCTCATTCTTCAATCCTCAATACCCAATCCTCAATCTTCAGTCCTCAATCCTCAATCCTCAATTCTCAATCCTCAATCCTCAATCCACAGACCTCAAACATCAATACTCAGCCCTCAGTCCTCGTCCTCAATCCACAACCCTCAATCCTCAATCCTCAATCTTCAATCATCAATATTCAATCTTCAATCCTCAATCCTCAATCCTCAATCCTCAATCCTCAATCCTCAATCGTCAATGTTCAATCCTCAATACCCAAGCCTCAATCTTCAATCCTCAATTCTCAATCCTCAATTCTCAATCCTCAATCCTCAGCCCTCAGTCCTCAAACCTCAATCCTCAATCCTCAATCTTCAATCCTCAGTTCTCCATCCTCAATCCTCAATCCTCAATCCTCAATCCTCAATCCTCAATCCTCAATCCTCAATCCTCAATCCTCAATTTTCTATCCTCAAGGCTCAGCCCTCAGTTCCTCAAACCTCAATCCTCAACCCTCAGCCCTCATCCTCAATCTTCAATCCTCAATCCTCAATCCTCAATCCCCAATCTTCAATCCTCAATCCGCAATCCTCAATCCTCAATCCTCAATCCTCAATCGTCAGTCTTCAATCCTCAATACTCAATCTTCAATCCTCAATACTCAATCCTCAATCGTCAATCCTCAATTCTCAATCCTCGATCCTCAGCCTTCAGACCTCAAACCTCGATCCTCAACCCTCAGCCCTCATCCTCAATCCTCAATCCTCAATCTTCAATCCTCAGTCCTCAATCCTCAATCCTCAATCCTCAATCCTCAATCCTCAGTCCTCAAACCTCCATCCTGAATCCTCAATCCTGAATCCTCAATCTTCAGAAATCAGACCTCAACAATCAGTTGTCAATCCTCAATCCTCAATAGAATATCATCAATTCACACCTTTCAATACTCAAATCTCAACCTGCAATCTTCAAATCTCTATCCACAAACATCAATTCTCATCACTCAACCCTCAACACTCAGTCCCCAATCCTCAATCTTCATTCCTCAATCATCAATCCTCAATCCTCAATTCTCAATCTTTAATCCCCAATTCTCAATCTTCAATCCTCAATCCTCAATCCTCAATCCTCAATCCTCATTCCTCAATCCTCAATCCTCAATCCTCAATCCTCAATCCTCAATCCTCAATTCTCAATCCTCAAGGCTCAGCCCTCAGTCCTCAAACCTCAATCCTCAACCCTCAGCCCTCATCCTCAATCTTCAATCCTCAATGCTCAATCCCCAATCCCCAATTCTCAATCCTCAATCCTCAATCCTCAATCGTCAGTCTTCAATCCTCAATACTCAATCTTCAATCCTCTATCCTCAATCCTCAATCGTCAATCCTCAATTCTCAATCCTCGATCCTCAGTCTTCAGTCTTCAAACTTCAATCCTCAACCCTCAGCCCTCATCCTCAATCCTCAATCCTCAATTTTCAATCCCCAGTCCTCCATCCTCAATCCTCAATCCTCAATCCTCAATCCTCAGTCCTCAAACCTCAATCCTGAAACCTCAATCCTGAATCCTCAATCTTCAGACCTCAGACATCAACAATCAGTTGTCAATCCTCAATCCTCAATAGAGTATCATCAATTCACAGCTTTCAATACTCAAAACTCAACCTGCAATCTTCAAATCTCTATCCACAAACATCAATTCTCATCACTCAACCCTGAACACTCAGTCCCCAATCCTCAAACTTCAATCCTCAATCATCAATCCTCAATCCTCAATTCTCAATTTTTAATCCCCAATACTCAATCTTCAATTCTTAATCCTCAATCCTCAATCCTCAATCCTCAATCCTCGATCCTCATTCTTCAATCCTCAATACCCAATCCTCAATCTTCAGTCCTCAATCCTCAATCCTCAATTCTCAATCCTCAATCCTCAATCCACAGACCTCAAACATCAATACTCAGCCCTCAGTCCTCGTACTCAATCCATAACCCTCAATCCTCAATCCTCAATCTTCAATCATCAATATTCAATCTTCAATCCTCAATCCTCAATCCTCAATCCTCAGTCCTCAAACCTCAATCCTGAATCCTCAATCCTGAATACTCAATCTTCAGACCTCAGACATCAACAATCAGTTGTCAATCCTCAATCCTCAATAGAATATCATCAATTCACAGCTTTCAATACTCAAAACTCAACCTATAGTCAACAAATCTCTATCCACAAACATCAGTTCTCATCACTCAACCCTGAACACTCAGTCCACAATGCTCAATCTTCAATCCTCAATCATCAATCCTCAATCCTCAATCCTCAATCCTCAATCCTCAATCCGCAATCCTCAGTCCTTAATTCTCAATCCTCAATCCTCAGCCCTCAGTCCTCCAACCTCAATCCTCAACCCTCAGCCCTCATCCTCAATCCTCAATCCTCAATCCTCAATCCTCAACCCTCAGACCTCATCGTCAATCCTCAATCCTCAATCCTCAATCCTCAATCTTCAATCCTCAATACTGAATCCTCAATCTTCAATCCTCAATCCTCAATCCTCAATTCTCAATCCTCAATCCTCAGCCCTCAGTCCTCAAACCTCAATCCTCAACCCTCAGCCCTCGTCCTCAAACTTCAATCCTCAATCCTCAATCCTCAATCCTCAATCCTCAATATTCAATCCTCGATACTCAATCTTCAATCCTCAGTCCTCAATCCTCAATCCTCAATCCTCAATCCTCAATCCTCAGTCCTCAAACCTCAATCCTGAATCCTTAATCCTGAATCCTCAATCTTCAGAAATCAGACCTCAACAATCAGTTGTCAATCCTCAATCCTCAATAGAATATCATCAATTCACACCTTTCAGTACTCAAAACTCAACCTGCAATCTTCAAATCTCTATCCACAAACATCAATTCTCATCACTCAACCCTCAACACTCAGTCCCCAATCCTCAATCTTCAATCCTCAATCATCAATCCTCAATCCTCAATTTTCAATCTTTAATCCCCAATTCTCAATTTTCAATCCTCAATCCTCAATCCTCAATCCTCAATCCTCAATCCTCAATCCTCAGTCCTCAATCCTCAATCCTCAATCCTCAATTCTCAATCCTCCAGGCTCAGCCCTCAGTCCTCAAACCTCAATCCTCAACCCTCAGCCCTCATCCTCAATCTTCAATCCTCAATCCTCAATCCTCAATCCCCAATCTTCAATCCTCAATCCTCAATCCTCAATCCTCAATCCTCAATCCTCAATCGTCAGTCTTCAATCCTCAATACTCAATCTTCAATCCTCAATCCTCAATCCTCAATCGTCAATCCTCAATTCTCAATCCTCGATCCTCAGCCTTCAGACCTCAAACCTCGATCCTCAACCCTCAGCCCTCATCCTCAATCCTCAATCCTCAATCTTCAATCCTCAGTCCTCAATCCTCAATCCTCAATCCTCAATCCTCAATCCTCAATCCTCAGTCCTCAAACCTCAATCCTGAATCCTCAATCCTGAATCGTCAACCTTCAGAAGTCAGACCTCAACAATCAGTTGTCAATCCTCAATCCTCAATAGAATATCATCAATTCACACCTTTCAATACTCAAAACTCAACCTGCAATCTTCAAATCTCTATCCACAAACATCAATTCTCATCACTCAACCCTCAACACTCAGTCCCCAATCCTCAATCTTCATTCCTCAATCATCAATCCTCAATCCTCAATTCTCAATCTTTAATCCCCAATTCTCAATCTTCAATCCTCAATCCTCAATCCTCAATCCTCAATCCTCATTCCTCAATCCTCAATCCTCAATCCTCAATCCTCAATCCTCAATCCTCAATTCTCAATCCTCAAGGCTCAGCCCTCAGTCCTCAAACCTCAATCCTCAACCCTCAGCCCTCATCCTCAATCTTCAATCCTCAGTCCTCAATCCCCAATCCCCAATCCTCAATCCTCAATCTTCAATCGTCAGTCTTCAATCCTCAATACTCAATCTTCAATCCTCTATCCTCAACCCTCAATCGTCAATCCTCAATTCTCAATCCTTGATCCTCAGTCCTCAAACCTCAATCCTGAATCCTCAATCCTGAATCCTCAATCTTCAGACCTCAGACATCAACAATCAGTTGTCAATCCTCAATCCTCAATAGAGTATCATCAATTCACAGCTTTCAATACTCAAAACTCAACCTGCAATCTTCAAATCTCTATCCACAAACATCAATTCTCATCACTCAACCCTGAACACTCAGTCCCCAATCCTCAAACTTCAATCCTCAATCCTCAATCCTCAATCCTCAATTCTCAATTTTTAATCCCCAATACTCAATCTTCAATTCTCAATCCTCAATCCTCGATCCTCAATCCTCAATCCTCAATCCTCAATCCTCAATCCTCAGTCCTCAATTCTCAATCCTCAATCCTCAGCCGTCAGTCCTCAAACCTCAATCCTCAATTCTGAATCCGCATTCCTGAATCCTCAATCTTCAGCCCTCAGTCATCAACAATCAGTTGTCAACCCTCAATCCTCAATAGAATATCCTCAATTCACAGTTTTCAATACTCAATACTCAATCTGCAATCTTCAAACCTGTATACACAATCATCAATTCTCATCACTCACCACTCAACACTCAGTCCTCAATGCTCAATCCTCAATCCTCAATTCTCAATCTTCAATCCTCAATACTGAATCTTCAATCCTCAATCCTCAGCCCTCAATACTCAATCCTCAATCCTCAGTCTTCAATCCTCAGTCCCCAATCCTCAATCTTCAATCCTCAATACTCAATCCTCAATCCTCAATCCTCAATCCTCAATCCACAATCCTCAATCCTCAATCCTCATTCCTCAATCCTCAATCCTCAATCCTTAGTCTTCAATCCTCAATACTCAATCTTCAATGCTCAATCCTCAATCCTCAATCCTCAATCTTCAATCCTCAATCCTCAATCCTCAATTCTCAATCCTCAATCCTCAGCCCTCAGTCCTCAAACGTCAATCCTCAACCCTCAGCCCTCATCCTCAAACTTCAATCCTCAATCCTCAATCCTCAATCCTCAATCCTCAATCTTCAATCCTCAATCCTGAATCCTCAATCTTCAGACCTCAGACATCAACAATCAGTTGTCAATCCTCAATCCTCAATAGAGTATCATCAATTCACAGCTTTCAATACTCAAAACTCAACCTATAATCAACAAATCTCTATCCACAAACATCAGTTCTCATCACTCGACCCTGAACACTCAGTCCACAATGCTCAATCTTCAATCCTCAATCATCAATCCTCAATCCTCAATCCTCAATCCTCAATCCTCAATCCTCAATCCGCAATCCTCAGTCCTCAATTCTCAATCCTCAATCCTCAGCCCTCAGTCCTCCAACCTCAATCCTCAACCCTCAGCCCTCATCCTCAATCCTCAATCCTCAATCCTCAATCCCCAACCCTCAGACCTCATCGTCAATCCTCAATCCTCAATCCTCAATCCTCAATCTTCAATCCTCAATACTGAATCCTCAATCTTCAATCCTCAATCCTCAATCCTCAATTCTCAATCCTCAATCCTCAGCCCTCAGTCCTCAAACCTCAATCCTCAACCCTCAGCCCTCGTCCTCAAACTTCAATCCTCAATCCTCAATCCTCAATCCTCAATCCTCAATATTCAATCCTCGATACTCAATCTTCAATCCTCAGTCCTCAATCCTCAATCCTCAATCCTCAATCCTCAATCCTGAGTCCTCAAACCTCAATCCTGAATCCTTAATCCTGAATCCTCAATCTTCAGAAATCAGACCTCAACAATCAGTTGTCAATCCTCAATCCTCAATAGAATATCATCAATTCACACATTTCAATACTCAAAACTCAACCTGCAATCTTCAAATCTCTATCCACAAACATCAATTCTCACCACTCAACCCTCAACACTCAGTCCCCAATCCTCAATCTTCAATCCTCAATCATCAATCCTCAATCCTCAATTCTCAATCTTTAATCCCCAATTCTCAATCTTCAATCCTCAATCCTCAATCCTCAATCCTCAATCCTCAATCCTCAATCCTCTATCCTCAATCCTCAATCCTCAATCCTCAATTCTCAATCCTCAAGGCTCAGCCCTCATTCCTCAAACCTCAATCCTCAACCCTCAGCCCTCATCCTCAATCTTCAATCCTCAATCCTCAATCCTCAATCCCCAATCTTCAATCCTCAATCCTCAATCCTCAATCCTCAATCCTCAATCCTCAATCCTCAATCGTCAGTCTTCAATCCTCAATACTCAATCATCAATCCTCAATCCTCAATCCTCAATCGTCAATCCTCAATTCTCAATCCTCGATCCTCAGCCTTCAGACCTCAAACCTCGATCCTCAACCCTCAGCACTCATCCTCAATCCTCAATCCTCAATCTTCAATCCTCAGTTCTCCATCCTCAATCCTCAATCCTCAATGCTCAATCCTCAGTCCTCAAACCTCAATCCTGAATCCTCAATCCTGAATCCTCAATCTTCAGACCTCAGACATCAACAATCAGTTGTCAATCCTCAATCCTCAATAGAGTATCATCAATTCACAGCTTTCAATACTCAAAACTCAACCTGCAATCTTCAAATCTCTATCCACAAACATCAATTCTCATCACTCAACCCTGAACACTCAGTCCCCAATCCTCAAACTTCAATCCTCAATCATCAATCCTCAATCCTCAATTCTCAATTTTTAATCCCCAATACTCAATCTTCAATTCTCAATCCTCAGTCCTCAATTCTCAATCCTCAATCCTCAGCCCTCAGTCCTCCAACCTCAATCCTCAACCCTCAGCCCTCATCCTCAATCCTCAATCCTCAATCCTCAATCCCCAACCCTCAGACCTCATCGTCAATCCTCAACCATCAGACCTCATCGTCAATCCTCAATCCTCAATCCTCAATCCTCAATCTTCAATCCTCAATACTGAATCCTCAATCTTCAATCCTCAATCCTCAATCCTCAACTCTCAATCCTCAATCCTCAGCCCTCAGTCCTCAAACCTCAATCCTCAACCCTCAGCCCTCGTCCTCAAACTTCAATCCTCAATCCTCAATCCTCAATACTCAATCCTCAATCTTCAATCCTCGATACTCAATCTTCAATACTCAATCCTCAATCCTCAATCCTCAATCCTCAATCCTCAATTGTCAATACTCAGTACCCAATCCTCAATCTTCAATCCTCAATCGTCAATCCTCAATCCTCAATCCTCAATCCTGAATCCTCAATCTTCAATCCTCAATCCTCAATTCTCAATCCTCAATCCTCAGCCCTCAGTCCTCAAACGTCAATCCTCAACCCTCAGCCCTCATCCTCAAACTTCAATCCTCAATCCTCAATCCTCAATCCTCAATCCTCAAGGCTCAGCCCTCAGTCCTCAAACCTCAATCCTCAACCCTCAGCCCTCATCCTCAATCTTCAATGCTAAATCCTCAATCCTCAATCCCCAATCCTCAATCTTCAATCCTCAATACTCTTTCTTCAATCCTCAATCCTCAATCCTCAATCCTCAATCCTCAATACCCAATCCTCAGTCTTCAATCCTCAATCCTCAATCCTCAATCCTCAATCCTCAGTCCTCAAACCTCAATCCTGAATCCTCAATCCTGAATCCTCAATCTTCAGACCTCAGACATCAACAATCAGTTGTCAATCCTCAATCCTCAATAGAGTATCATCAATTCACAGTTTTCAATACTCAAAACTCAACCTGCAATCTTCAAATCTCTATCCACAAACATCAATTCTCATCACTCAACCCTGAACACTCAGTCCCCAATCCTCAAACTTCAATCCTCAATCATCAATCCTCAATCCTCAATTCTCAATTTTTAATCCCCAATACTCAATCTTCAATTCTCAATCCTCAATCCTCGATCCTCAATCCTCAATCCTCAATCCTCAATCCTCAATCCTCAGTCCTCAATTCTCAATCCTCAATCCTCAGCCGTCAGTCCTCAAACCTCAATCCTCAATTCTGAATCCGCATTCCTCAATCCTCAATCTTCAGCCCTCAGTCATCAACAATCAGTTGTCAACCCTCAATCCTCAATAGAATATCCTCAATTCACAGTTTTCAATACTCAATACTCAATCTGCAATCTTCAAACCTGTATACACAATCATCAATTCTCATCACTCACCACTCAACACTCAGTCCTCAATGCTCAATCCTCAATCCTCAATTCTCAATCTTCAATCCTCAATACTGAATCTTCAATCCTCAATCCTCAACCCTCAATACTCAATCCTCAATCCTCAGTCTTCAATCCTCAGTCCCCAATCCTCAATCTTCAATCCTCAATACTCAATCCTCAATCCTCAATCCTCAATCCTCAATCCACAATCCTCAATCCTCAATCCTCATTCCTCAATCCTCAATCCTCAATCCTTAGTCTTCAATCCTCAATACTCAATCTTCAATGCTCAATCGTCAATCCTCAATCCTCAATCTTCAATCCTCAATCCTCAATCCTCAATTCTCAATCCTCAATCCTCAGCCCTCAGTCCTCAAACGTCAATCCTCAACCCTCAGCCCTCATCCTCAAACTTCAATCCTCAATCCTCAATCCTCAATCCTCAATCCTCAATCTTCAATCCTCAATACTCAATCTTCAATCCTCAATCCTCAATCCTCAATCCTCAATCCTCAATCCTCAATCGTCAGTCTTCAATCCTCAATACTCAATCTTCAATCCTCAATCCTCAATCCTCAATTCTCAATCCTCAATCTTCAACCCTCAATCCTCAGTCCTCGAACCTCAATTCTGAATCCTCATTCCTGAATCCTCAATCTTCAGCCCTCAGTCATCAACAATCAGTTGTCAATCCTCAATCCTCAATAGAATATCCTCAATTCACAGTTTTCAATACTCAATACTCAATCTGCAATCTTCAAATCTCTATCCACAAACATCAATTCTCATCACTCAAACCTCAACACTCAGTCCCCAATCCTCAATCTTCAATCCTCAATCCTCAATACTCAATCCTCAATCCTCAATCCTCAATTGTCAATACTCAGTACCCAATCCTCAATCTTCAATCCTCAATCGTCAATCCTCAATCCTCAATCCCCAATCCTCCATCCTCAATCTTCAATCCTCAATCCTCAATTCTCAATCCTCAATCCTCAGCCCTCAGTCCTCAAACGTCAATCCTCAACCCTCAGCCCTCATCCTCAAACTTCAATCCTCAATCCTCAATCCTCAATCCTCAATCCTCAAGGCTCAGCCCTCAGTCCTGAAACCTCAATCCTCAACCCTCAGCCCTCATCCTCAATCTTCAATCCTAAATCCTCAATCCTCAATCCCCAATCCTCAGTCTTCAATCCTCAATACTTTTTCTTCAATCCTCAATCCTCAATCCTCAATCCTCGATCCTCATTCTTCAATCCTCAATACCCAATCCTCAATCTTCAGTCCTCAATCCTCAATCCTCAATTCTCAATCCTCAATCCTCAATCCACAGACCTCAAACATCAATACTCAGCCCTCAGTCCTCGTCCTCAATCCACAACCCTCAATCCTCAATCCTCAATCTTCAATCATCAATATTCAATCTTCAATCCTCAATCCTCAATCCTCAATCTTCAATCCTCAATCCTCAATCCTCAATTCTCAATCCTCAATCCTCAGCCCTCAGTCCTCAAACGTCAATCCTCAACCCTCAGCCCTCATCCTCAAACTTCAACCCTCAATCCTCAATCCTCAGCCCTCAGTCCTCAAACCTCAATCCTCAATCCTCAATCTACAATCCTCAGTTCTCCATCCTCAATCCTCAATCCTCAATCCTCAATCCTCAGTCCTCAAACCTCAATCCTGAATCCTCAATCCTGAATCCTCAATCTTCAGACCTCAGATATCAACAATCAGTTGTCAATCCTCAATCCTCAATAGAATATCATCAATTCACAGCTTTCAATACTCAAAACTCAACCTGCAATCTTCAAATCTCTACCCACAAACATCAATTCTCATCACTCAACCCTGAACACTCGGTCCCCAATCCTCAATCTTCAATCCTCAATCATCAATCCTCAATCCTCCATCCTCAATCCTCAATCCTCAATCCTCAATCCTCAGTCCTCAAACCTCAATCCTGAATCCTCAATCCTGAATACTCAATCTTCAGACCTCAGACCTCATCGTCAATCCTCAATCCTCAATCCTCAATCCTCAATCTTCAATCCTCAATCCTCAATCCTCAATCCTCAATCCTCAATCCTCAATCCTCAATCCTCAATTCTCAATCCTCAAGGCTCAGCCCTCAGTCCTCAAACCTCAATCCTCAACCCTCAGCCCTCATCCTCAATCTTCAATCCTCAATCCTCAATCCTCAATCCCCAATCTTCAATCCTCAATCCTCAATCCGCAATCCTCAGTCCTCAATTCTCAATCCTCAATCCTCAGCCCTCAGTCCTCCAACCTCAATCCTCAACCCTCAGCCCTCATCCTCAATCCTCAATCCTCAATCCTCAATCCCCAACCCTCAGACCTCATCGTCAATCCTCAATCCTCAATCCTCAATCCTCAATCTTCAATCCTCAATACTGAATCCTCAATCTTCAATCCTCAATCCTCAATCCTCAATTCTCAATCCTCAATCCTCAGCCCTCAGTCCTCAAACCTCAATCCTCAACCCTCAGCCCTCGTCCTCAAACTTCAATCCTCAATCCTCAATCCTCAATCCTCAATCCTCACTCCTCAATCCTCAATCCTCAATCCTCAATCCTCAATCCTCAATCCTCATTTCTCAATCCTCAAGGCTCAGCCCTCAGTCCTCAAACCTCAATCCTCAACCCTCAGCCCTCATCCTCAATCTTCAATCCTCAATCCTCAATCCCCAATCCCCAATCCTCAATCCTCAATCCTCAATCGTCAGTCTTCAATCCTCAATACTCAATCTTCAATCCTCTATCCTCAATCCTCAATCGTCAATCCTCAATTCTCAATCCTCGATCCTCAGTCTTCAGTCTTCAAACTTCAATCCTCAACCCTCAGCCCTCATCCTCAATCCTCAATCCTCAATTTTCTATCCTCAGTCCTCCATCCTCAATCCTCAATCCTCAATGCTCAATCCTCAGTCCTCAAACCTCAATCCTGAATCCTCAATCCTGAATCCTCAATCTTCAGACCTCAGACATCAACAATCAGTTGTCAATCCTCAATCCTCAATAGAGTATCATCAATTCACAGCTTTCAATACTCAAAACTCAACCTGCAATCTTCAAATCTCTATCCACAAACATCAATTCTCATCACTCAACCCTGAACACTCAGTCCCCAATCCTCAAACTTCAATCCTCAATCATCAATCCTCAATCCTCAATTCTCAATTTTTAATCCCCAATACTCAATCTTCAATTCTCAATCCTCAATCCTCAATCCTCAATCCTCAATCCTCAATCCTCAATCCTCAATCCTCAATCCTCAGTCCTCAATTCTCAATCCTCAATCCTCATCCCTCAGTCCTCAAACCTCAATCCTCAACCCTCAGCCCTCATCCTCAATCCTCAACCATCAGACCTCATCGTCAATCCTCAATCCTCAATCCTCAACCCTCAATCTTCAATCCTCAATACTGAATCCTCAATCTTCAATCCTCAATCCTCAATCCTCAACTCTCAATCCTCAATCCTCAGCCCTCAGTCCTCAAACCTCAATCCTCAACCCTCAGCCCTCGTCCTCAAATTTCAATCCTCAATCCTCAATCCTCAATCCTCAATCCTCAATCCTCAATCCTCAATTGTCAATACTCAGTACCCAATCCTCAATCTTCAATCCTCAATCGTCAATCCTCAATCCTCAATCCTCAGCCCTCGTCCTCAAACTTCAATCCTCAATCCTCAATCCTCAATCCTCAATCCTCAATCTTCAATCCTCGATACTCAATCTTCAATACTCAATCCTCAATCCTCAATCCTCAATCCTCAATCCTCAATTGTCAATACTCAGTACCCAATCCTCAATCTTCAATCCTCAATCGTCAATCCTCAATCCTCAATCCTCAATCCTGAATCCTCAATCTTCAATCCTCAATCCTCAATTCTCAATCCTCAATCCTCAGCCCTCAGTCCTCAAACGTCAATCCTCAACCCTCAGCCCTCATCCTCAAACTTCAATCCTCAATCCTCAATCCTCAATCCTCAATCCTCAAGGCTCAGCCCTCAGTCCTCAAACCTCAATCCTCAACCCTCAGCCCTCATCCTCAATCTTCAATCCTAAATCCTCAATCCTCAATCCCCAATCCTCAATCTTCAATCCTCAATACTCTTTCTTCAATCCTCAATCCTCAATCCTCAATCCTCAATCCTCAATACCCAATCCTCAGTCTTCAATCCTCAATCCTCAATCCTCAATCCTCAATCCTCAGTCCTCAATCCTCAATCGTCAATCCTCAATTCTCAATCCTCGATCCTCAGCCTTCAGACCTCAAACCTCGATCCTCAACCCTCAGCCCTCATCCTCAATCCTCAATCCTCAATCTTCAATCCTCAGTCCTCAATCCTCAATCCTCAATCCTCAATCCTCAATCCTCAATCCTCAGTCCTCAAACCTCAATCCTGAATCCTCAATCCTGAATCGTCAACCTTCAGAAGTCAGACCTCAACAATCAGTTGTCAATCCTCAATCCTCAATAGAATATCATCAATTCACACCTTTCAATACTCAAAACTCAACCTGCAATCTTCAAATCTCTATCCACAAACATCAATTCTCATCACTCAACCCTCAACACTCAGTCCCCAATCCTCAATCTTCATTCCTCAATCATCAATCCTCAATCCTCAATTCTCAATCTTTAATCCCCAATTCTCAATCTTCAATCCTCAATCCTCAATCCTCAATCCTCAATCCTCATTCCTCAATCCTCAATCCTCAATCCTCAATCCTCAATCCTCAATCCTCAATTCTCAATCCTCAAGGCTCAGCCCTCAGTCCTCAAACCTCAATCCTCAACCCTCAGCCCTCATCCTCAATCTTCAATCCTCAGTCCTCAATCCCCAATCCCCAATCCTCAATCCTCAATCTTCAATCGTCAGTCTTCAATCCTCAATACTCAATCTTCAATCCTCTATCCTCAACCCTCAATCGTCAATCCTCAATTCTCAATCCTTGATCCTCAGTCCTCAAACCTCAATCCTGAATCCTCAATCCTGAATCCTCAATCTTCAGACCTCAGACATCAACAATCAGTTGTCAATCCTCAATCCTCAATAGAGTATCATCAATTCACAGCTTTCAATACTCAAAACTCAACCTGCAATCTTCAAATCTCTATCCACAAACATCAATTCTCATCACTCAACCCTGAACACTCAGTCCCCAATCCTCAAACTTCAATCCTCAATCCTCAATCCTCAATCCTCAATTCTCAATTTTTAATCCCCAATACTCAATCTTCAATTCTCAATCCTCAATCCTCGATCCTCAATCCTCAATCCTCAATCCTCAATCCTCAATCCTCAGTCCTCAATTCTCAATCCTCAATCCTCAGCCGTCAGTCCTCAAACCTCAATCCTCAATTCTGAATCCGCATTCCTGAATCCTCAATCTTCAGCCCTCAGTCATCAACAATCAGTTGTCAACCCTCAATCCTCAATAGAATATCCTCAATTCACAGTTTTCAATACTCAATACTCAATCTGCAATCTTCAAACCTGTATACACAATCATCAATTCTCATCACTCACCACTCAACACTCAGTCCTCAATGCTCAATCCTCAATCCTCAATTCTCAATCTTCAATCCTCAATACTGAATCTTCAATCCTCAATCCTCAGCCCTCAATACTCAATCCTCAATCCTCAGTCTTCAATCCTCAGTCCCCAATCCTCAATCTTCAATCCTCAATACTCAATCCTCAATCCTCAATCCTCAATCCTCAATCCACAATCCTCAATCCTCAATCCTCATTCCTCAATCCTCAATCCTCAATCCTTAGTCTTCAATCCTCAATACTCAATCTTCAATGCTCAATCCTCAATCCTCAATCCTCAATCTTCAATCCTCAATCCTCAATCCTCAATTCTCAATCCTCAATCCTCAGCCCTCAGTCCTCAAACGTCAATCCTCAACCCTCAGCCCTCATCCTCAAACTTCAATCCTCAATCCTCAATCCTCAATCCTCAATCCTCAATCTTCAATCCTCAATCCTGAATCCTCAATCTTCAGACCTCAGACATCAACAATCAGTTGTCAATCCTCAATCCTCAATAGAGTATCATCAATTCACAGCTTTCAATACTCAAAACTCAACCTATAATCAACAAATCTCTATCCACAAACATCAGTTCTCATCACTCGACCCTGAACACTCAGTCCACAATGCTCAATCTTCAATCCTCAATCATCAATCCTCAATCCTCAATCCTCAATCCTCAATCCTCAATCCTCAATCCGCAATCCTCAGTCCTCAATTCTCAATCCTCAATCCTCAGCCCTCAGTCCTCCAACCTCAATCCTCAACCCTCAGCCCTCATCCTCAATCCTCAATCCTCAATCCTCAATCCCCAACCCTCAGACCTCATCGTCAATCCTCAATCCTCAATCCTCAATCCTCAATCTTCAATCCTCAATACTGAATCCTCAATCTTCAATCCTCAATCCTCAATCCTCAATTCTCAATCCTCAATCCTCAGCCCTCAGTCCTCAAACCTCAATCCTCAACCCTCAGCCCTCGTCCTCAAACTTCAATCCTCAATCCTCAATCCTCAATCCTCAATCCTCAATATTCAATCCTCGATACTCAATCTTCAATCCTCAGTCCTCAATCCTCAATCCTCAATCCTCAATCCTCAATCCTGAGTCCTCAAACCTCAATCCTGAATCCTTAATCCTGAATCCTCAATCTTCAGAAATCAGACCTCAACAATCAGTTGTCAATCCTCAATCCTCAATAGAATATCATCAATTCACACATTTCAATACTCAAAACTCAACCTGCAATCTTCAAATCTCTATCCACAAACATCAATTCTCACCACTCAACCCTCAACACTCAGTCCCCAATCCTCAATCTTCAATCCTCAATCATCAATCCTCAATCCTCAATTCTCAATCTTTAATCCCCAATTCTCAATCTTCAATCCTCAATCCTCAATCCTCAATCCTCAATCCTCAATCCTCAATCCTCTATCCTCAATCCTCAATCCTCAATCCTCAATTCTCAATCCTCAAGGCTCAGCCCTCATTCCTCAAACCTCAATCCTCAACCCTCAGCCCTCATCCTCAATCTTCAATCCTCAATCCTCAATCCTCAATCCCCAATCTTCAATCCTCAATCCTCAATCCTCAATCCTCAATCCTCAATCCTCAATCCTCAATCGTCAGTCTTCAATCCTCAATACTCAATCATCAATCCTCAATCCTCAATCCTCAATCGTCAATCCTCAATTCTCAATCCTCGATCCTCAGCCTTCAGACCTCAAACCTCGATCCTCAACCCTCAGCACTCATCCTCAATCCTCAATCCTCAATCTTCAATCCTCAGTCCTCCATCCTCAATCCTCAATCCTCAATGCTCAATCCTCAGTCCTCAAACCTCAATCCTGAATCCTCAATCCTGAATCCTCAATCTTCAGACCTCAGACATCAACAATCAGTTGTCAATCCTCAATCCTCAATAGAGTATCATCAATTCACAGCTTTCAATACTCAAAACTCAACCTGCAATCTTCAAATCTCTATCCACAAACATCAATTCTCATCACTCAACCCTGAACACTCAGTCCCCAATCCTCAAACTTCAATCCTCAATCATCAATCCTCAATCCTCAATTCTCAATTTTTAATCCCCAATACTCAATCTTCAATTCTCAATCCTCAGTCCTCAATTCTCAATCCTCAATCCTCAGCCCTCAGTCCTCCAACCTCAATCCTCAACCCTCAGCCCTCATCCTCAATCCTCAATCCTCAATCCTCAATCCCCAACCCTCAGACCTCATCGTCAATCCTCAACCATCAGACCTCATCGTCAATCCTCAATCCTCAATCCTCAATCCTCAATCTTCAATCCTCAATACTGAATCCTCAATCTTCAATCCTCAATCCTCAATCCTCAACTCTCAATCCTCAATCCTCAGCCCTCAGTCCTCAAACCTCAATCCTCAACCCTCAGCCCTCGTCCTCAAACTTCAATCCTCAATCCTCAATCCTCAATACTCAATCCTCAATCTTCAATCCTCGATACTCAATCTTCAATACTCAATCCTCAATCCTCAATCCTCAATCCTCAATCCTCAATTGTCAATACTCAGTACCCAATCCTCAATCTTCAATCCTCAATCGTCAATCCTCAATCCTCAATCCTCAATCCTGAATCCTCAATCTTCAATCCTCAATCCTCAATTCTCAATCCTCAATCCTCAGCCCTCAGTCCTCAAACGTCAATCCTCAACCCTCAGCCCTCATCCTCAAACTTCAATCCTCAATCCTCAATCCTCAATCCTCAAGGCTCAGCCCTCAGTCCTCAAACCTCAATCCTCAACCCTCAGCCCTCATCCTCAATCTTCAATGCTAAATCCTCAATCCTCAATCCCCAATCCTCAATCTTCAATCCTCAATACTCTTTCTTCAATCCTCAATCCTCAATCCTCAATCCTCAATCCTCAATACCCAATCCTCAGTCTTCAATCCTCAATCCTCAATCCTCAATCCTCAATCCTCAGTCCTCAAACCTCAATCCTGAATCCTCAATCCTGAATCCTCAATCTTCAGACCTCAGACATCAACAATCAGTTGTCAATCCTCAATCCTCAATAGAGTATCATCAATTCACAGTTTTCAATACTCAAAACTCAACCTGCAATCTTCAAATCTCTATCCACAAACATCAATTCTCATCACTCAACCCTGAACACTCAGTCCCCAATCCTCAAACTTCAATCCTCAATCATCAATCCTCAATCCTCAATTCTCAATTTTTAATCCCCAATACTCAATCTTCAATTCTCAATCCTCAATCCTCGATCCTCAATCCTCAATCCTCAATCCTCAATCCTCAATCCTCAGTCCTCAATTCTCAATCCTCAATCCTCAGCCGTCAGTCCTCAAACCTCAATCCTCAATTCTGAATCCGCATTCCTCAATCCTCAATCTTCAGCCCTCAGTCATCAACAATCAGTTGTCAACCCTCAATCCTCAATAGAATATCCTCAATTCACAGTTTTCAATACTCAATACTCAATCTGCAATCTTCAAACCTGTATACACAATCATCAATTCTCATCACTCACCACTCAACACTCAGTCCTCAATGCTCAATCCTCAATCCTCAATTCTCAATCTTCAATCCTCAATACTGAATCTTCAATCCTCAATCCTCAACCCTCAATACTCAATCCTCAATCCTCAGTCTTCAATCCTCAGTCCCCAATCCTCAATCTTCAATCCTCAATACTCAATCCTCAATCCTCAATCCTCAATCCTCAATCCACAATCCTCAATCCTCAATCCTCATTCCTCAATCCTCAATCCTCAATCCTTAGTCTTCAATCCTCAATACTCAATCTTCAATGCTCAATCGTCAATCCTCAATCCTCAATCTTCAATCCTCAATCCTCAATCCTCAATTCTCAATCCTCAATCCTCAGCCCTCAGTCCTCAAACGTCAATCCTCAACCCTCAGCCCTCATCCTCAAACTTCAATCCTCAATCCTCAATCCTCAATCCTCAATCCTCAATCTTCAATCCTCAATACTCAATCTTCAATCCTCAATCCTCAATCCTCAATCCTCAATCCTCAATCCTCAATCGTCAGTCTTCAATCCTCAATACTCAATCTTCAATCCTCAATCCTCAATCCTCAATTCTCAATCCTCAATCTTCAACCCTCAATCCTCAGTCCTCGAACCTCAATTCTGAATCCTCATTCCTGAATCCTCAATCTTCAGCCCTCAGTCATCAACAATCAGTTGTCAATCCTCAATCCTCAATAGAATATCCTCAATTCACAGTTTTCAATACTCAATACTCAATCTGCAATCTTCAAATCTCTATCCACAAACATCAATTCTCATCACTCAAACCTCAACACTCAGTCCCCAATCCTCAATCTTCAATCCTCAATCCTCAATACTCAATCCTCAATCCTCAATCCTCAATTGTCAATACTCAGTACCCAATCCTCAATCTTCAATCCTCAATCGTCAATCCTCAATCCTCAATCCCCAATCCTCCATCCTCAATCTTCAATCCTCAATCCTCAATTCTCAATCCTCAATCCTCAGCCCTCAGTCCTCAAACGTCAATCCTCAACCCTCAGCCCTCATCCTCAAACTTCAATCCTCAATCCTCAATCCTCAATCCTCAATCCTCAAGGCTCAGCCCTCAGTCCTGAAACCTCAATCCTCAACCCTCAGCCCTCATCCTCAATCTTCAATCCTAAATCCTCAATCCTCAATCCCCAATCCTCAGTCTTCAATCCTCAATACTTTTTCTTCAATCCTCAATCCTCAATCCTCAATCCTCGATCCTCATTCTTCAATCCTCAATACCCAATCCTCAATCTTCAGTCCTCAATCCTCAATCCTCAATTCTCAATCCTCAATCCTCAATCCACAGACCTCAAACATCAATACTCAGCCCTCAGTCCTCGTCCTCAATCCACAACCCTCAATCCTCAATCCTCAATCTTCAATCATCAATATTCAATCTTCAATCCTCAATCCTCAATCCTCAATCTTCAAACCTCAATCCTCAATCCTCAATTCTCAATCCTCAATCCTCAGCCCTCAGTCCTCAAACGTCAATCCTCAACCCTCAGCCCTCATCCTCAAACTTCAACCCTCAATCCTCAATCCTCAGCCCTCAGTCCTCAAACCTCAATCCTCAATCCTCAATCTACAATCCTCAGTTCTCCATCCTCAATCCTCAATCCTCAATCCTCAATCCTCAGTCCTCAAACCTCAATCCTGAATCCTCAATCCTGAATCCTCAATCTTCAGACCTCAGATATCAACAATCAGTTGTCAATCCTCAATCCTCAATAGAATATCATCAATTCACAGCTTTCAATACTCAAAACTCAACCTGCAATCTTCAAATCTCTACCCACAAACATCAATTCTCATCACTCAACCCTGAACACTCGGTCCCCAATCCTCAATCTTCAATCCTCAATCATCAATCCTCAATCCTCCATCCTCAATCCTCAATCCTCAATCCTCAATCCTCAGTCCTCAAACCTCAATCCTGAATCCTCAATCCTGAATACTCAATCTTCAGACCTCAGACCTCATCGTCAATCCTCAATCCTCAATCCTCAATCCTCAATCTTCAATCCTCAATCCTCAATCCTCAATCCTCAATCCTCAATCCTCAATCCTCAATCCTCAATTCTCAATCCTCAAGGCTCAGCCCTCAGTCCTCAAACCTCAATCCTCAACCCTCAGCCCTCATCCTCAATCTTCAATCCTCAATCCTCAATCCTCAATCCCCAATCTTCAATCCTCAATCCTCAATCCGCAATCCTCAGACCTCAATTCTCAATCCTCAATCCTCAGCCCTCAGTCCTCCAACCTCAATCCTCAACCCTCAGCCCTCATCCTCAATCCTCAATCCTCAATCCTCAATCCCCAACCCTCAGACCTCATCGTCAATCCTCAATCCTCAATCCTCAATCCTCAATCTTCAATCCTCAATACTGAATCCTCAATCTTCAATCCTCAATCCTCAATCCTCAATTCTCAATCCTCAATCCTCAGCCCTCAGTCCTCAAACCTCAATCCTCAACCCTCAGCCCTCGTCCTCAAACTTCAATCCTCAATCCTCAATCCTCAATCCTCAATCCTCACTCCTCAATCCTCAATCCTCAATCCTCAATCCTCAATCCTCAATCCTCATTTCTCAATCCTCAAGGCTCAGCCCTCAGTCCTCAAACCTCAATCCTCAACCCTCAGCCCTCATCCTCAATCTTCAATCCTCAATCCTCAATCCCCAATCCCCAATCCTCAATCCTCAATCCTCAATCGTCAGTCTTCAATCCTCAATACTCAATCTTCAATCCTCTATCCTCAATCCTCAATCGTCAATCCTCAATTCTCAATCCTCGATCCTCAGTCTTCAGTCTTCAAACTTCAATCCTCAACCCTCAGCCCTCATCCTCAATCCTCAATCCTCAATTTTCTATCCTCAGTCCTCCATCCTCAATCCTCAATCCTCAATGCTCAATCCTCAGTCCTCAAACCTCAATCCTGAATCCTCAATCCTGAATCCTCAATCTTCAGACCTCAGACATCAACAATCAGTTGTCAATCCTCAATCCTCAATAGAGTATCATCAATTCACAGCTTTCAATACTCAAAACTCAACCTGCAATCTTCAAATCTCTATCCACAAACATCAATTCTCATCACTCAACCCTGAACACTCAGTCCCCAATCCTCAAACTTCAATCCTCAATCATCAATCCTCAATCCTCAATTCTCAATTTTTAATCCCCAATACTCAATCTTCAATTCTCAATCCTCAATCCTCAATCCTCAATCCTCAATCCTCAATCCTCAATCCTCAATCCTCAATCCTCAGTCCTCAATTCTCAATCCTCAATCCTCATCCCTCAGTCCTCAAACCTCAATCCTCAACCCTCAGCCCTCATCCTCAATCCTCAACCATCAGACCTCATCGTCAATCCTCAATCCTCAATCCTCAACCCTCAATCTTCAATCCTCAATACTGAATCCTCAATCTTCAATCCTCAATCCTCAATCCTCAACTCTCAATCCTCAATCCTCAGCCCTCAGTCCTCAAACCTCAATCCTCAACCCTCAGCCCTCGTCCTCAAACTTCAATCCTCAATCCTCAATCCTCAATCCTCAATCCTCAATCCTCAATTGTCAATACTCAGTACCCAATCCTCAATCTTCAATCCTCAATCGTCAATCCTCAATCCTCAATCCTCAGCCCTCGTCCTCAAACTTCAATCCTCAATCCTCAATCCTCAATCCTCAATCCTCAATCTTCAATCCTCGATACTCAATCTTCAATACTCAATCCTCAATCCTCAATCCTCAATCCTCAATCCTCAATTGTCAATACTCAGTACCCAATCCTCAATCTTCAATCCTCAATCGTCAATCCTCAATCCTCAATCCTCAATCCTGAATCCTCAATCTTCAATCCTCAATCCTCAATTCTCAATCCTCAATCCTCAGCCCTCAGTCCTCAAACGTCAATCCTCAACCCTCAGCCCTCATCCTCAAACTTCAATCCTCAATCCTCAATCCTCAATCCTCAATCCTCAAGGCTCAGCCCTCAGTCCTCAAACCTCAATCCTCAACCCTCAGCCCTCATCCTCAATCTTCAATCCTAAATCCTCAATCCTCAATCCCCAATCCTCAATCTTCAATCCTCAATACTCTTTCTTCAATCCTCAATCCTCAATCCTCAATCCTCAATCCTCAATACCCAATCCTCAGTCTTCAATCCTCAATCCTCAATCCTCAATCCTCAATCCTCAGTCCTCAAACCTCAATCCTGAATCCTCAATCCTGAATCCTCAATCTTCAGACCTCAGACATCAACAATCAGTTGTCAATCCTCAATCCTCAATAGAGTATCATCAATTCACAGCTTTCAATACTCAAAACTCAACCTGCAATCTTCAAATCTCTATCCACAAACATCAATTCTCATCACTCAACCCTGAACACTCAGTCCCCAATCCTCAAACTTCAATCCTCAATCATCAATCCTCAATCCTCAATTCTCAATTTTTAATCCCCAATACTCAATCTTCAATTCTCAATCCTCAATCCTCGATCCTCAATCCTCAATCCTCAATCCTCAATCCTCAATCCTCAGTCCTCAATTCTCAATCCTCAATCCTCAGCCGTCAGTCCTCAAACCTCAATCCTCAATTCTGAATCCGCATTCCTCAATCCTCAATCTTCAGCCCTCAGTCATCAACAATCAGTTGTCAACCCTCAATCCTCAATAGAATATCCTCAATTCACAGTTTTCAATACTCAATACTCAATCTGCAATCTTCAAACCTGTATACACAATCATCAATTCTCATCACTCACCACTCAACACTCAGTCCTCAATGCTCAATCCTCAATCCTCAATTCTCAATCTTCAATCCTCAATACTGAATCTTCAATCCTCAATCCTCAACCCTCAATACTCAATCCTCAATCCTCAGTCTTCAATCCTCAGTCCCCAATCCTCAATCTTCAATCCTCAATACTCAATCCTCAATCCTCAATCCTCAATCCTCAATCCACAATCCTCAATCCTCAATCCTCATTCCTCAATCCTCAATCCTCAATCCTTAGTCTTCAATCCTCAATACTCAATCTTCAATGCTCAATCGTCAATCCTCAATCCTCAATCTTCAATCCTCAATCCTCAATCCTCAATTCTCAATCCTCAATCCTCAGCCCTCAGTCCTCAAACGTCAATCCTCAACCCTCAGCCCTCATCCTCAAACTTCAATCCTCAATCCTCAATCCTCAATCCTCAATCCTCAATCTTCAATCCTCAATACTCAATCTTCAATCCTCAATCCCCAATCCTCAATCCTCAATCCTCAATCCTCAATCGTCAGTCTTCAATCCTCAATACTCAATCTTCAATCCTCAATCCTCAATCCTCAATTCTCAATCCTCAATCTTCAACCCTCAATCCTCAGTCCTCGAACCTCAATTCTGAATCCTCATTCCTGAATCCTCAATCTTCAGCCCTCAGTCATCAACAATCAGTTGTCAATCCTCAATCCTCAATAGAATATCCTCAATTCACAGTTTTCAATACTCAATACTCAATCTGCAATCTTCAAATCTCTATCCACAAACATCAATTCTCATCACTCAAACCTCAACACTCAGTCCCCAATCCTCAATCTTCAATCCTCAATCCTCAATACTCAATCCTCAATCCTCAATTGTCAATACTCAGTACCCAATCCTCAATCTTCAATCCTCAATCGTCAATCCTCAATCCTCAATCCTCAATCCTCCATCCTCAATCTTCAATCCTCAATCCTCAATTCTCAATCCTCAGTCCTCAGCCCTCAGTCCTCAAACGTCAATCCTCAACCCTCAGCCCTCATCCTCAAACTTCAATCCTCAATCCTCAATCCTCAATCCTCAATCCTCAAGGCTCAGCCCTCAGTCCTGAAACCTCAATCCTCAACCCTCAGCCCTCATCCTCAATCTTCAATCCTAAATCCTCAATCCTCAATCCCCAATCCTCAGTCTTCAATCCTCAATACTTTTTCTTCAATCCTCAATCCTCAATCCTCAATCCTCGATCCTCATTCTTCAATCCTCAATACCCAATCCTCAATCTTCAGTCCTCAATCCTCAATCCTCAATTCTCAATCCTCAATCCTCAATCCACAGACCTCAAACATCAATACTCAGCCCTCAGTCCTCGTCCTCAATCCACAACCCTCAATCCTCAATCCTCAATCTTCAATCATCAATATTCAATCTTCAATCCTCAATCCTCAATCCTCAATCTTCAATCCTCAATCCTCAATCCTCAATTCTCAATCCTCAATCCTCAGCCCTCAGTCCTCAAACGTCAATCCTCAACCCTCAGCCCTCATCCTCAAACTTCAACCCTCAATCCTCAATCCTCAGCCCTCAGTCCTCAAACCTCAATACTCAATCCTCAATCTTCAATCCTCAGTTCTCCATCCTCAATCCTCAATCCTCAATCCTCAATCCTCAGTCCTCAAACCTCAATCCTGAATCCTCAATCCTAAATCCTCAATCTTCAGACCCCAGATATCAACAATCAGTTGTCAATCCTCAATCCTCAATAGAATATCATCAATTCACAGCGTTCCATACTCCAAACTCAACCTGCAATCTTCAAATCTCTACCCACAAACATCAATTCTCATCACTCAACCCTGAACACTCAGTCCCCAATCCTCAATCTTCAATCCTCAATCATCAATCCTCAATCCTCCATCCTCAATCCTCAAACCTCAATCCTCAATCCTCAGTCCTCAAACCTCAATCCTGAATCCTCAATCCTGAATACTCAATCTTCAGACCTCAGACATCAACAATCAGTTGTCAATCCTCAATCCTCAATAGAATATCATCAATTCACAGCTTTCAATACTCAAAACTCAACCTATAATCAACAAATCTCTATCCACAAACATCAGTTCTCATCACTCAACCCTGAACACTCAGTCCACAATGCTCAATCTTCAATCCTCAATCATCAATCCTCAATCCTCAATCCTCAATCCTCAATCCTCAATCCGCAATCCTCAGTCCTCAATTCTCAATCCTCAATCCTCAGCCCTCAGTCCTCCAACCTCAATCCTCAACCCTCAGTCCTCATCCTCAATCCTCAATCCTCAATCCTCAATCCTCAACCCTCAGACCTCATCGTCAATCCTCAATCCTCAATCCTCAATCCTCAATCTTCAATCCTCAATACTGAATCCTCAATCTTCATTCCTCAATCCTCAATCCTCAATTCTCAATCCTCAATCCTCAGCCCTCAGTCCTCAAACCTCAATCCTCAACCCTCAGCCCTCGTCCTCAAACTTCAATCCTCAATCCTCAATCCTCAATCCTCAATCCTCAATATTCAATCCTCGATACTCAATCTTCAATCCTCAGTCCTCAATCCTCAATCCTCAATCCTCAATCCTCAATCCTCAGTCCTCAAACCTCAATCCTGAATCCTTAATCCTGAATCCTCAATCTTCAGAAATCAGACCTCAACAATCAGTTGTCAATCCTCAATCCTCAATAGAATATCATCAATTCACACCTTTCAATACTCAAAACTCAACCTGCAATCTTCAAACCTCTATCCACAAACATCAATTCTCACCACTCAACCCTCAACACTCAGTCCCCAATCCTCAATCTTCAATCCTCAATCATCAATCCTCAATCCTCAATTCTCAATCTTTAATCCCCAATTCTCAATCTTCAATCCTCAATCCTCAATCCTCAATCCTCAATCCTCAATCCTCAATCCTCAATCCTCAATCCTCAATCCTCAATTCTCAATCCTCAAGGCTCAGCCCTCAGTCCTCAAACCTCAATCCTCAACCCTCAGCCCTCATCCTCAATCTTCAATCCTCAATCCTCAATCCTCAATCCCCAATCTTCAATCCTCAATCCTCAATCCTCAATCCTCAATCCTCAATCGTCAGTCTTCAATCCTCAATACTCAATCTTCAATCCTCAATCCTCAATCCTCAATCGTCAATCCTCAATTCTCAATCCTCGATCCTCAGCCTTCAGACCTCAAACCTCGATCCTCAACCCTCAGCCCTCATCCTCAATCCTCAATCCTCAATCTTCAATCCTCAGTCCTCAATCCTCAATCCTCAATCCTCAATCCTCAATCCTCAGTCCTCAAACCTCAATCCTGAATCCTCAATCCTGAATCCTCAATCCTGAATCCTCAATCTTCAGAAATCAGACCTCAACAATCAGTTGTCAATCCTCAATCCTCAATAGAATATCATCAATTCACACCTTTCAATACTCAAAACTCAACCTGCAATCTTCAAATCTCTATCCACAAACATCAATTCTCATCACTCAACCCTCAACACTCAGTCCCCAATCCTCAATCTTCATTCCTCAATCATCAATCCTCAATCCTCAATTCTCAATCTTTAATCCCCAATTCTCAATCTTCAATCCTCAATCCTCAATCCTCAATTCTCAATCCTCATTCCTCAATCCTCAATCCTCAATCCTCAATCCTCAATCCTCAATCCTCAATTCTCAATCCTCAAGGCTCAGCCCTCAGTCCTCAAACCTCAATCCTCAACCCTCAGCCCTCATCCTCAATCTTCAATCCTCAATCCTCAATCCCCAATCCCCAATCCTCAAGGCTCAGCCCTCAGTCCTCAAACCTCAATCCTCAACCCTCAGCCCTCATCCTCAATCTTCAATCCTAAATCCTCAATCCTCAATCCCCAATCCTCAATCTTCAATCCTCAATACTCTTTCTTCAATCCTCAATCCTCAATCCTCAATCCTCAATCCTCAATACCCAATCCTCAGTCTTCAATCCTCAATCCTCAATCCTCAATCCTCAATCCTCAATCTTCAATCCTCAATACTCAATCTTCAATCCTCAATCCTCAATCCTCAATCCTCAATCCTCAATCCTCAATCGTCAGTCTTCAATCCTCAATACTCAATCTTCAATCCTCAATCCTCAATCCTCAATTCTCAATCCTCAATCCTCAGCCCTCAGTCCTCAAACCTCAATCCCCAACCCTCAGCCCTCATACTCAAACTTCAATCCTCAATCCTCAATCGTCAATCCTCAATCCTCAATCTTCAATCCTCAATACTCAATCTTCAATCCTCAATCCTCAATCCTCAATCCTCAATCCTCAATCCTCAATCGTCAGTCTTCAATCCTCAATACTCAATCTTCAATCCTCTATCCTCAATCCTCAATCGTCAATCCTCAATTCTCAATCCTCGATCCTCAGTCTTCAGTCCTCAAACTTCAATCCTCAACCCTCAGCCCTCATCCTCAATCCTCAATCCTCAATTTTCAATCCTCAGTCCTCCATCCTCAATCCTCAATCCTCAATCCTCAATCCTCAGTCCTCAAACCTCAATCCTGAATCCTGAATCCTGAATCCTGAATCCTCAATCTTCAGACCTCAGACATCAACAATCAGTTGTCAGTCCTCAATCCTCAATAGAGTATCATCAATTCACAGCTTTCAATACTCAAAACTCAACCTGCAATCTTCAATTCTCTATCCACAAACATCAATTCTCATCACTCAACCCTGAACACTCAGTCCCCAATCCTCAAACTTCAATCCTCAATCATCAATCCTCAATCCTCAATTCTCAATTTTTAATCCCCAATACTCAATCTTCAATTCTCAATCCTCAATCCTCAATCCTCAATCCTCAATCCTCAATCCTCAATCCTCAATCCTCAGTCCTCAATTCTCAATCCTCAATCCTCAGCCCTCAGTCCTCAAACCTCAATCCTCAACCCTCAGCCCTCATCCTCAATCCTCAATCCTCAATCCTCAATCCTCAACCATCAGACCTCATCGTCAATCCTCAATCCTCAATCCTCAATCCTCAATCTTCAATCCTCAATACTGAATCCTCAATCTTCAATCCTCAATCCTCAATCCTCAACTCTCAATCCTCAATCCTCAGCCCTCAGTCCTCAAACCTCAATCCTCAACCCTCAGCCCTCGTCCTCAAACTTCAATCCTCAATCCTCAATCCTCAATCCTCAATCCTCAATCTTCAATCCTCGATACTCAATCTTCAATCCTCAATCCTCAATCCTCAATCCTCAATCCTCAATCCTCAATTGTCAATACTCAGTACCCAATCCTCAATCTTCAATCCTCAATCGTCAATCCTCAATCCTCAATCCTCAATCCTCAATCCTCAATCTTCAATCCTCAATCCTCAATTCTCAATCCTCAATCCTCAGCCCTCAGTCCTCAAACGTCAATCCTCAACCCTCAGCCCTCATCCTCAAACTTCAATCCTCAATCCTCAATCCTCAATCCTCAATCCTCAAGGCTCAGCCCTCAGTCCTCAAACCTCAATCCTCAACCCTCAGCCCTCATCCTCAATCTTCAATCCTAAATCCTCAATCCTCAATCCCCAATCCTCAATCTTCAATCCTCAATACTCTTTCTTCAATCCTCAATCCTCAATCCTCAATCCTCAATCCTCAATACCCAATCCTCAGTCTTCAATCCTCAATCCTCAATCCTCAATCCTCAATCCTCAATCTTCAATCCTCAATACTCAATCTTCAATCCTCAATCCACAACCCTCAATCCTCAATCCTCAATCTTCAATCATCAATATTCAATCTTCAATCCTCAATCCTCAATCCTCAATCCTCAATCCTCAATCCTCAATCGTCAATGTTCAATCCTCAATACCCAAGCCTCAATCTTCAATCCTCAATCCTCAATCCTCAATTCTCAATCCTCAGTCCTCAGCCCTCAGTCCTCAAACCTCAATACTCAATCCTCAATCTTCAATCCTCAGTTCTCCATCCTCAATCCTCAATCCTCAATCCTCAATCCTCAGTCCTCAAACCTCAATCCTGAATCCTCAATCCTAAATCCTCAATCTTCAGACCCCAGATATCAACAATCAGTTGTCAATCCTCAATCCTCAATAGAATATCATCAATTCACAGCGTTCCATACTCCAAACTCAACCTGCAATCTTCAAATCTCTACCCACAAACATCAATTCTCATCACTCAACCCTGAACACTCAGTCCCCAATCCTCAATCTTCAATCCTCAATCATCAATCCTCAATCCTCCATCCTCAATCCTCAATCCTCAATCCTCAATCCTCAGTCCTCAAACCTCAATCCTGAATCCTCAATCCTGAATACTCAATCTTCAGACCTCAGACATCAACAATCAGTTGTCAATCCTCAATCCTCAATAGAATATCATCAATTCACAGCTTTCAATACTCAAAACTCAACCTATAATCAACAAATCTCTATCCACAAACATCAGTTCTCATCACTCAACCCTGAACACTCAGTCCACAATGCTCAATCTTCAATCCTCAATCATCAATCCTCAATCCTCAATCCTCAATCCTCAATCCTCAATCCGCAATCCTCAGTCCTCAATTCTCAATCCTCAATCCTCAGCCCTCAGTCCTCCAACCTCAATCCTCAACCCTCAGTCCTCATCCTCAATCCTCAATCCTCAATCCTCAATCCTCAACCCTCAGACCTCATCGTCAATCCTCAATCCTCAATCCTCAATCCTCAATCTTCAATCCTCAATACTGAATCCTCAATCTTCATTCCTCAATCCTCAATCCTCAATTCTCAATCCTCAATCCTCAGCCCTCAGTCCTCAAACCTCAATCCTCAACCCTCAGCCCTCGTCCTCAAACTTCAATCCTCAATCCTCAATCCTCAATCCTCAATCCTCAATATTCAATCCTCGATACTCAATCTTCAATCCTCAGTCCTCAATCCTCAATCCTCAGCCCTCAGTCCTCAAACCTCAATCCTCAACCCTCAGCCCTCATCCTCAATCCTCAACCCTCAATCCTCAATCCTCAACCATCAGACCTCATCGTCAATCCTCAATCCTCAATCCTCAATCCTCAATCTTCAATCCTCAATACTGAATCCTCAATCTTCAATCCTCAATCCTCAATCCTCAACTCTCAATCCTCAATCCTCAGCCCTCAGTCCTCAAACCTCAATCCTCAACCCTCAGCCCTCGTCCTCAAACTTCAATCCTCAATCCTGAATCCTCAATCCTCAATCCTCAATCTTCAATCCTCGATACTCAATCTTCAATCCTCAATCCTCAATCCTCAATCCTCAATCCTCAATCGTCAATCTTCCATCCTCAATCATCAATCCTCAATCCTCAATTCTCAATCTTTAATCCCCAATACTCAATCTTCAATCCACAATCCTCAATTCTCAACCCTCAATCCTCAATCCTCAATCGTCAGTTTTCAATCCTCAATCTTCAACCCTCATTCCTCAGTCCTCGAACCTCAATTCTGAATCCTCATTCCTGAATCCTCAATCTTCAGCCCTCAGTCATCAACAATCAGTTGTCAATCCTCAATCCTCAATAGAGTATCCTCAATTCACAGTTTTCAATACTCAATACTCAATCTGCAATCTTCAAATCTCTATCCACAAACATCAATTCTCATCACTCAAACCTCAACACTCAGTCCCCAATCCTCAATCTTCAATCCTCAATCCTCAATACTCAATCCTCAATCCTCAATCCTCAATTGTCGATACTCAGTACCCAATCCTCAATCTTCAATCCTCAATCGTCAATCCTCAATCCTCAATCCTCAATCCTCAATCCTCAATCTTCAATCCTCAATCCTCAATCCTCAATTCTCAATCTTTAATCCCCAATACTCAATCTTCAATCCACAATCCTCAATTCTCAACCCTCAATCCTCAATCCTCAATCGTCAGTTTTCAATCCTCAATCTTCAACCCTCAATCCTCAGTCCTCGAACCTCAATTCTGAATCCTCATTCCTGAACCCTCAATCTTCAGCCCTCAGTCATTAACAATCAGTTGTCAATCCTCAATCCTCAATAGAATATCCTCAATTCACAGTTTTCAATACTCAATACTCAATCTGCAATCTTCAAATCTCTATCCACAAACATCAATTCTCATCACTCAAACCTCAACACTCAGTCCCCAATCCTCAATCTTCAATCCTCAATCCTCAATACTCAATCCTCAATCCTCAATCCTCAATTGTCAATACTCAGTACCCAATCCTCAATCTTCAATCCTCAATCGTCAATCCTCAATCCTCAATCCTCAATCCTCAATCCTCAATCTTCAATCCTCAATCCTCAATTCTCAATCCTCAATCCTCAGCCCTCAGTCCTCAAACGTCAATCCTCAACCCTCAGCACTCATCCTCAAACTTCAATCCTCAATCCTCAATCCTCAATCCTCAATCCTCAAGGCTCAGCCCTCAGTCCTCAAACCTCAATCCTCAACCCTCAGCCCTCATCCTCAATCTTCAATCCTAAATCCTCAATCCTCAATCCCCAATCCTCAATCTTCAATCCTCAATACTCTTCCTTCAATCCTCAATCCTCAATCCTCAATCCTCGATCCTCATTCTTCAATCCTCAATACCCAATCCTCAATCTTCAGTCCTCAATCCTCAATCCTCAATTCTCAATCCTCAATCCTCAATCCACAGAACTCAAACATCAATACTCAGCCCTCAGTCCTCGTCCTCAATCCACAACCCTCAATCCTCAATCCTCAATCTTCAATCATCAATATTCAATCTTCAATCCTCAATCCTCAATCCTCAATCCTCAATCCACAATCGTCAATGTTCAATCCTCAATACCCAAGCCTTAATCTTCAATCCTCAATCCTCAATCCTCAATTCTCAATCCTCAATCCTCAGCCCTCAGTCCTCAAACCTCAATCCTCAATCCTCAATCTTCAATCCTCAGTCCTCCATCCTCAATCCTCAATCCTCAATCCTCAATCCTCAGTCCTCAAACCTCAATCCTGAATCCTCAATCCTGAATCCTCAATCTTCAGACCTCAGATATCAACAATCAGTTGTCAATCCTCAATCCTCAATAGAATATCATCAATTCACAGCTTTCAATACTCAAAACTCAACCTATAATCAACAAATCCCTATCCACAAACATCAATTCTCATCACTCAACCCTGAACACTCAGTCCACAATGCTCAATCTTCAATCCTCAATCATCAATCCTCAATCCTCAATCCTCAATCCTCAATCCTCAATCCGCAATCCTCAGTCCTCAATTCTCCATCCTCAATCCTCAGCCCTCAGTCCTCCAACCTCAATCCTCAACCCTCAGTCCCCCTCCTCAATCCTCAATCCTCAATCCTCAATCCTCAACCCTCAGACCTCATCGTCAATCCTCAATCCTCAATCCTCAATCCTCAATCTTCAATCCTCAATACTGAATCCTCAATCTTCAATCCTCAATCCTCAATCCTCAATTCTCAATCCTCATTCCTCAGCCCTCAGTCCTCAAACCTCAATCCTCAACACTCAGCCCTCGTCCTCAAACTTCAATCCTCAATCCTCAATCCTCAATCCTCAATCCTCAATATTCAATCCTCGATACTCAATCTTCAATCCTCAGTCCTCAATCCTCAATCCTCAATCCTCAATCCTCAATCCTCAGTCC
Organism: Calliopsis andreniformis; assembly: GCF_051401765.1. Lineage (NCBI taxonomy): Eukaryota > Metazoa > Arthropoda > Insecta > Hymenoptera > Andrenidae > Calliopsis > Calliopsis andreniformis. Next base: position 615,407 of record NW_027480495.1, read on the forward strand.
TCAAACCTCAATCCTGAATCCTTAATACTGAATCCTCAATCTTCAGAAATCAGACCTCAACAATCAGTTGTCAATCCTCAATCCTCAATAGAATATCATCAATTCACACCTTTCAATACTCAAAACTCAACCTGCAATCTTCAAATCTCTATCCACAAACATCAATTCTCATCACTCAACCCTCAACACTCAGTCCCCAATCCTCAATCTTCAATCCTCAATCATCAATCCTCAATCCTCAATTCTCAACCTTTAATCCCCAATTCTCAATCTTCAATCCTCAATCCTCAATCCTCAATCCTCAATCCTCAATCCTCAATCCTCAATCGTCAGTCTTCAATCCTCAATACTCAATCTTCAATCCTCAATCCTCAATCCTCAATCGTCAATCCTCAATTCTCAATCCTCGATCCTCAGCCTTCAGACCTCAAACCTCGATCCTCAACCCTCAGCCCACATCCTCAATCCTCAATCCCCAATCTTCAATCCTCAGCCCTCATCCTCAATCCTCAATCCTCAATCCTCAATCCTCAGTCCTCAGTCCTCAATCCTCAATCTTCAATCCTCAATCCTCAGTCCTCAAACCTCAATCCTGAATCCTCAATCCTGAATCCTCAACCTTCAGAAATCAGACCTCAACAATCAGTTGTCAATCCTCAATCCTCAATAGAATATCATCAATTCACACCTTTCAATACTCAAAACTCAACCTGCAATCTTCAAATCTCTACCCACAAACATCAATTGTCATCACTCAACCCTCAACACTCAGTCCCCAATCCTCAATCTTCAATCCTCAATCATCAATCCTCAATCCTCAATTCTCAATCTTTAATCCCCAATACTCAATCTTCAATCCTCAATCCTCAATCCTCAATCCTCAATCCTCAATCCTCAATCCTCAATCCTCAATCCTCAATTCTCAATCCTCAATCCTCAGCCCTCAGTCCTCAAACCTCAATCCTCAACCCTCAGCCCTCATCCTCAATCTTCAATCCTCAATCCTCAATCCTCAATCCCCAATCCTCAATCTTCAATCCTCAATACTCTTTCTTCGATCCTCAATCCTCAATCCTCAATCATCTATCCTCATTCTTCAATCCTCAATACTCAATCCTCAATCTTCAATCCTCAATCCTCAATCCTCAATTCTCAATCCTCAATCCTCAATGTTCAATCCTCAATACCCAATCCTCAATCTTCAATCCTCAATCTTCAATCGTCAATCCTCAATCCTCAATCCTCAATCCTCAATCCTCAATCCTCAACCTTCATTCCTCAATCCACAATCCTCACTCCTCAATCCTCATTCCTCAATCCTCAATACCCAATCCTCAATCTTCAATCCTCAATCCTCAATCCTCAATTCTCAATCCTCAATCCTCAATCTTCAATCCACAATACACAATCCTCAATTTTCAATCCTCAATCCTCAATCCTCAATTCTCAATCCTCAATCCTCAGCCCTCAGTCCTCAAGCCTCAATCCTCAACCCTCAGCCCTCATCCTCAAACTTCAATCCTCAATCCTCAATCCTCAATCTTCGAACCTCAATCTTCAATCCTCAATACTCAATCTTCAATCCTCAATACTCAATCCTCAATCCTCAATCCTCAATCCTCAATCCTCGATCCTCAATCCTCAATCCTCAATCTTCAATCCTCAATACTCAGTCTTCAATCCTCTATCCTCATTCCTCGAACCTCAATTCTGAATCCGCATTCCTGAATCCTCAATCTTCAGCCCTAAGTCATCAACAAGCAGTTGTCAATCCTCAATCCTCAATAGAATATCCTCAATTCACAGTTTACAATACCCAATACTCAATCTGCAATCTTCAAGCCTGTATACACAATCATCAATTCTCATCACTCACCACTCAACACTCAGTCCGCAATGCTCAATCCTCAATCCTCAATTCTCAATCTTCAATCCTCAATACTGAATTTTCAATCCTCAATCCTCAATACAAAATACTCAATCCTCAATCCTCAATCCTCAATTCTCAGTCCTCAATCCTCAGCCCTCAGCCCTCAAACCTCAATCCTCAACCCTCAGCCCTCATCCTCAATCTTCAATCCTCAATCCTCAATCCTCAATCCCCAATCCTCAATCTTCAATCCTCAATACTATTTCTTCAATCCTCAATCCTCAATCTTCAATCCTCAATCCTCATTCTTCAGTCCTCAATACCCAATCCTCAATCTTCAATCCTCAATCCTCAATCCGCAATTCTCAATCCTCAATCCTCAATCCTCAGACCTCAAACATCAATACTCAGCCCTCAGTCCTCGTCCTCAATCCACAACCCTCAATGCTCAATCCTCAATCTTCAATCATCAATATTCTATCTTCAATCCTCAATCCTCAATCCTCAATCCTCAATACTCAATCCTCAATGTTCAATCCTCAATACCCAATCCTCAATCTTCAATCCTCAATCCTCAATCCTCAATTCTCAATCCTCAATCCTCAGTCCTCAGTCCTCAAACCTCAATCCTCAACCCTCAGCCCTCATCCTCAATCCTCAATCCTCAATCCTCAATCTTCAATCCTCAATACTCAATCCTCAATCTTCAATCCTCAATCCTCAATCCTCAATTCTCAATCCTCAATCCCCAGCCCTCAGCCCTCAAACGTCAATCCTCAACCCTCAGCCCTCATCCTCAAACTTCAATCCTCAACCCTCAATCCTCAATCCTCAATCCTCAATCTTCATTCCTCAATACTCAATCTTCAATCCTCAATCCTCAATTCTCAATCCTCAATCCTCAATCCTAAATCGTCAGTCTTCAATCCTCAATACTCAATCTTCAATCCTCAATCCTCAATCCTCAATCCTCAATCGTCAATCCTCAATTCTCAATCCTCGATCCTCAGTCATCAGTCCTCAAACCTCAATCCTCAATCCTCAGCCCTCATCCTCAATCCTCAATCCTCAATCCTCAATCCTCAGTCCTCAATCCTCAATCCTCAATCCTCAATCCTCAATCCTCAGTCCTCAAACCTGAATCCTGAATCCTCAATCCTGAATCCTCAACCTTCAGAAATCAGACCTCAACAATCAGTTGTCAATCCTCAATCCTCAATAGAATATTATCAATTCACACCTTTCAATACTCAAAACTCAACCTGCAATCTTCAAATCTCTATCCACAAACATCAATTGTCATCACTCAACACTCAACACTCAGTCCCCAATCCTCAATCTTCAATCCTCAATCCTCAATCCTCAATTCTCAATCCTCAATCCTCAGCCCTCAGTCCTCAAACGTCAATCCTCAATCCTCAATCCTCAATCCTCAATCCTCAACCTTCATTCCTCAATCCACAATCCTCACTCCTCAATCCTCATTCCTCAATCCTCAATACCCAATCCTCAATCTTCAATCCTCAATCCTCAATCCTCAATTCTCAATCCTCAATCCTCAATCTTCAGTCCACAATACACAATCCTCAATCTTCAATCCTCAATCCTCAATCCTCAATTCTCAATCCTCAATTCTCAGCCCTCAGTCCTCAAGCCTCAATCCTCAACCCTCAGCCCTCATCCTCAAACTTCAATCCTCAATCCTCAATCCTCAATCTTCGAACCTCAATCTTCAATCCTCAATACTCAATCCTCAATCCTCAATCTTCAATCCTCAATACTCTTTCTTCAATCCTCAATCCTCAATCCTCAATCCTCAATCCTCATTCTTCAATCCTCAATACCCAATCCTCAATCTTCAATCCTCGATCCTCAATCCGCAATTCTCAATCCTCAATCCTCAATCCTCAGACCTCAAACATCAATACTCAGCCCTCAGTCCTCGTCCTCAGTCCACAACCCTCAATGCTCAATCCTCAATCTTCAATCATCAATAATCAATCTTCAATCCTCAATCCTCAATCCTCAATCCTCAATACTCAATCCTCAATGTTCAATCCTCAATACCCAATCCTCAATCTTCAATCCTCAATCCTCAATCCTCAATTCTCAATCCTCAATCCTCAGTCCTCAGTCCTCAAACCTCAATCCTCAATCCTCAATCCTCAATCCTCAATTCCCAATCCTCAATCCTCAGCCCTCAGTCCTCAAACGTCAATCCTCAATACTCTTTCTTCGATCCTCAATCCTCAATCCTCAATCCTCTATCCTCATTCTTCAATCCTCAATACTCAATCCTCAATCCTCAATCCTCAATCTTCAATCCTCAGCCCTCATCCTCAATCCTCAATCCTCAATCCTCAATCCTCAGTCCTCAGTCCTCAATCCTCAATCTTCAATCCTCAATCCTCAGTCCTCAAACCTCAATCCTGAATCCTCAATCCTGAATCCTCAACCTTCAGAAATCAGACCTCAACAATCAGTTGTCAATCCTCAATCCTCAATAGAATATCATCAATTCACACCTTTCAATACTCAAAACTCAACCTGCAATCTTCAAATCTCTACCCACAAACATCAATTGTCATCACTCAACCCTCAACACTCAGTCCCCAATCCTCAATCTTCAATCCTCAATCATCAATCCTCAATCCTCAATTCTCAATCTTTAATCCCCAATACTCAATCTTCAATCCTCAATCCTCAATCCTCAATCCTCAATCCTCAATCCTCAATCCTCAATCCTCAATCCTCAATTCTCAATCCTCAATCCTCAGCCCTCAGTCCTCAAACCTCAATCCTCAACCCTCAGCCCTCATCCTCAATCTTCAATCCTCAATCCTCAATCCTCAATCCCCAATCCTCAATCTTCAATCCTCAATACTCTTTCTTCGATCCTCAATCCTCAATCCTCAATCATCTATCCTCATTCTTCAATCCTCAATACTCAATCCTCAATCTTCAATCCTCAATCCTCAATCCTCAATTCTCAATCCTCAATCCTCAATGTTCAATCCTCAATACCCAATCCTCAATCTTCAATCCTCAATCTTCAATCGTCAATCCTCAATCCTCAATCCTCAATCCTCAATCCTCAATCCTCAACCTTCATTCCTCAATCCACAATCCTCACTCCTCAATCCTCATTCCTCAATCCTCAATACCCAATCCTCAATCTTCAATCCTCAATCCTCAATCCTCAATTCTCAATCCTCAATCCTCAATCTTCAATCCACAATACACAATCCTCAATTTTCAATCCTCAATCCTCAATCCTCAATTCTCAATCCTCAATCCTCAGCCCTCAGTCCTCAAGCCTCAATCCTCAACCCTCAGCCCTCATCCTCAAACTTCAATCCTCAATCCTCAATCCTCAATCTTCGAACCTCAATCTTCAATCCTCAATACTCAATCTTCAATCCTCAATACTCAATCCTCAATCCTCAATCCTCAATCCTCAATCCTCGGTCCTCAATCCTCAATCCTCAATCTTCAATCCTCAATACTCAGTCTTCAATCCTCTATCCTCATTCCTCGAACCTCAATTCTGAATCCGCATTCCTGAATCCTCAATCTTCAGCCCTAAGTCATCAACAAGCAGTTGTCAATCCTCAATCCTCAATAGAATATCCTCAATTCACAGTTTACAATACCCAATACTCAATCTGCAATCTTCAAGCCTGTATACACAATCATCAATTCTCATCACTCACCACTCAACACTCAGTCCGCAATGCTCAATCCTCAATCCTCAATTCTCAATCTTCAATCCTCAATACTGAATTTTCAATCCTCAATCCTCAATACAAAATACTCAATCCTCAATCCTCAATCCTCAATTCTCAGTCCTCAATCCTCAGCCCTCAGCCCTCAAACCTCAATCCTCAACCCTCAGCCCTCATCCTCAATCTTCAATCCTCAATCCTCAATCCTCAATCCCCAATCCTCAATCTTCAATCCTCAATACTCTTTCTTCAATCCTCAATCCTCAATCCTCAATCCTCAATCCTCATTCTTCAGTCCTCAATACCCAATCCTCAATCTTCAATCCTCAATCCTCATTCCGCAATTCTCAATCCTCAATCCTCAATCCTCAGACCTCAAACATCAATACTCAGCCCTCAGTCCTCGTCCTCAATCCACAACCCTCAATGCTCAATCCTCAATCTTCAATCATCAATATTCAATCTTCAATCCTCAATCCTCAATCCTCAATCCTCAATACTCAATCCTCAATGTTCAATCCTCAATACCCAATCCTCAATCTTCAATCCTCAATCCTCAATCCTCAATTCTCAATCCTCAATCATCAGTCCTCAGTCCTCAAACCTCAATCCTCAACCCTCAGCCCTCATCCTCAATCCTCAATCCTCAATCCTCAATCTTCTATCCTCAATACTCAATCCTCAATCTTCAATCCTCAATCCTCAATCCTCAATTCTCAATCCTCAATCCTCAGCCCTCAGCCCTCAAACGTCAATCCTCAACCCTCAGCCCTCATCCTCAAACTTCAATCCTCAACCCTCAATCTTCAATCCTCAATCCTCAATCTTCATTCCTCAATACTCAATCTTCAATCCTCAATCCTCAATTCTCAATCCTCAATCCTCAATCCTAAATCGTCAGTCTTCGATCCTCAATACTCAATCTTCAATCCTCAATCCTCAATCCTCAATCGTCAATCCTCAATTCTCAATCCTCGATCCTCAGTCATCAGTCCTCAAACCTCAATCCTCAATCCTCAGCCCTCATCCTCAATCCTCAATCCTCAATCCTCAATCCTCAGTCCTCAATCCTCAATCCTCAATCCTCAATCCTCAATCCTCAGTCCTCAAACCTGAATCCTGAATCCTCAATCCTGAATCCTCAACCTTCAGAAATCAGACCTCAACAATCAGTTGTCAATCCTCAATCCTCAATAGAATATTATCAATTCACACCTTTCAATACTCAAAACTCAACCTGCAATCTTCAAATCTCTATCCACAAACATCAATTGTCATCACTCAACACTCAACACTCAGTCCCCAATCCTCAATCTTCAATCCTCAATCCTCAATCCTCAATTCTCAATCCTCAATCCTCAGCCCTCAGTCCTCAAACGTCAATCCTCAATCCTCAATCCTCAATCCTCAATCCTCAACCTTCATTCCTCAATCCACAATCCTCACTCCTCAATCCTCATTCCTCAATCCTCAATACCCAATCCTCAATCTTCAATCCTCAATCCTCAATCCTCAATTCTCAATCCTCAATCCTCAATCTTCAGTCCACAATACACAATCCTCAATCTTCAATCCTCAATCCTCAATCCTCAATTCTCAATCCTCAATTCTCAGCCCTCAGTCCTCAAGCCTCAATCCTCAACCCTCAGCCCTCATCCTCAAACTTCAATCCTCAATCCTCAATCCTCAATCTTCGAACCTCAATCTTCAATCCTCAATACTCAATCCTCAATCCTCAATCTTCAATCCTCAATACTCTTTCTTCAATCCTCAATCCTCAATCCTCAATCCTCAATCCTCATTCTTCAATCCTCAATACCCAATCCTCAATCTTCAATCCTCGATCCTCAATCCGCAATTCTCAATCCTCAATCCTCAATCCTCAGACCTCAAACATCAATACTCAGCCCTCAGTCCTCGTCCTCAGTCCACAACCCTCAATGCTCAATCCTCAATCTTCAATCATCAATAATCAATCTTCAATCCTCAATCCTCAATCCTCAATCCTCAATACTCAATCCTCAATGTTCAATCCTCAATACCCAATCCTCAATCTTCAATCCTCAATCCTCAATCCTCAATTCTCAATCCTCAATCCTCAGTCCTCAGTCCTCAAACCTCAATCCTCAATCCTCAATCCTCAATCCTCAATTCCCAATCCTCAATCCTCAGCCCTCAGTCCTCAAACGTCAATCCTCAATACTCTTTCTTCGATCCTCAATCCTCAATCCTCAATCCTCTATCCTCATTCTTCAATCCTCAATACTCAATCCTCAATCTTCAATCCTCAATCCTCAATCCTGAATCCTCAGCCCTCATCCTCAATCCTCAATCCTCAACCCTCAATCCTCAGTCCTCAATCCTCAATCCTCAATCCTCAATCCTCAGTCCTCAAACCTCAATCCTGAATCCTCAATCCTGAATCCTCAACCTTCAGAAATCAGACCTCAACAATCAGTTGTCAATCCTCAATCCTCAATAGAATATCATCAATTCACACCTTTCAATACTCAAAACTCAACCTGCAATCTTCAAATCTCTATCCACAAACATCAATTGTCATCACTCAACCCTCAACACTCAGTCCCCAATCCTCAATCTTCAATCCACAACCATCAATCCTCAATCCTCAATTCTCAATCTTTAATCCACAATCCTCAATCCTCAATCTTCAATCCTCAATACTCAATCTTCAACCCTCAATCCTCAGTCTTCGAACCTCAATTCTGAATCCTCATTCCTGAATCGTCAATCTTCAGCCCTCAGTCATCAACAATCAGTTGTCAATCCTCAATCCTCAATAGAATATCCTCAATTCACAGTTTTCAATACTCAATCCTCAATCTTCAATCTTCAAGTCTCCATCCACAAACATCAATTCTCATCACTCAACCCTCAACACTCAATCCTCAATCCTCAATCCTCAATCTTCAATCCTCAATCCTCAATCCTCAATCCTCAATCCTCAATCCTCAATCATCAATCCTCAATCTTCAAAACTCAATCCTCAATCCTCAATCCTCAATCCTCAGTCCTCAATCATCAATCCTCAATCTTCAATACTCAATCCTCAATCCTCAATCCTCAATACTCAATACTCAATACTCAATAGGATATCCTGAATTCTCAGTTTTCAATACTCAATCCTCAATCTTCAATCTTCATGTCTCCATCCACAAACATCAATTATCATCACTCAACCCTCAACACTCAGTCCTCAATCTTCAATCCTCAATCCTCAATATTCAATCCTCAATCATCAATACTCAATCTTCAAAACTAAATCCTCAATCCTCAATTCTCAATCCTCAATACTCAACCATCAATCCTCAATTCTCAATACTCAATAGAATATCCTGAATTCTCAGGATTCAATTCTCAAACCCCAATCCTCAACCCTCAGCCCTCATTCTCCATCATCAATACTCAATCCTCAATCCTCAACCTTCAATCCTCAATACTCAATCTTCAATCTTCAATCCTCAATCCTCAAACCTCAATCCTCAATCCTCAATCCTCAGTCATCAATCCTCAATCTTCAATACTCAATCGTCAATCCGCAGTCCTCAATCCTCAATCCTAGATCCTCAATCCCCAATCCTCAATCCTCAATCCTCAATCTTCAATCCTCAATCCCCAGTCCACAACCCTCAATCCTCAATCCTCAATCCTCAATCCTCAATCTTCAATCCACAATACACAATCCTCAATCCTCAATCCTCAATCCTCAATCCTCAATTCTCAATCCTCAATCCTCAGCCCTCAGTCCTCAAGCCTCAATCCTCAACCCTCAGCCCTCATCCTCAATCTTCAATCCTCAATCCTCAATCCTCAATCTTCGAACCTCAATCATCAATCCTCAATACTCAATCTTCAATCCTCAATACTCAATCCTCAATCCTCAATCCTCAATCCTCCATCCTCGATCCTCAATCCTCAATCCTCAATCTTCAATCCCCAATACTCAGTCTTCAATCCTCTATCCTCATTCCTCGAACCTCAATTCTGAATCCGCATTCCTGAATCCTCAATCTTCAGCCCTAAGTCATCAACAAGCAGTTGTCAATCCTCAATCCTCAATAGAATATCCTGAATTCACAGTTTTCAATACCCAATACTCAATCTGCAATCTTCAAGCCTGTATACACAATCATCAATTCTCATCACTCACCACTCAACACTCAGTCCTCAATGCTCAATCCTCAATCCTCAATTCTCAGCCCTCAGCACTCAAACCTCAATCCTCAACCCTCAGCCCTCATCCTCAATCTTCAATCCTCAATCCTCAATCCTCAATCCCCAATCCTCAATCTTCAATCCTCAATACTCTTTCTTCAATCCTCAATCCTCAATCCTCAATCCTCAATCCTCATTCTTCAATCCTCAATACCCAATCCTCAATCTTCAATCCTCAATCCTCAATCCGCAATTCTCAATCCTCAATCCTCAATCCTCAATCTTCAATCCTCAATACTCAATCCTCAATCCTCAATCCTCAATCCTCAATCCACAATCCTCAATCCTCAATCCTCATTCCTCAATCCTCAATACCCAATCCTCAATCTTCAATCCTCAATCCTCAATCCTCAATTCTCAATCCTCAATCCTCAATCCTCAGACCTCAAACATCAATACTCAGCCCTCAGTCCTCGTCCTCAATCCACAACCCTCAATGCTCAATCCTCAATCTTCAATCATCAATATTCAATCTTCAATCCTCAATCCTCAGTTCTCAATCCTCAGTCCTCAATCCTCAATGTTCAATCCTCAATACCCAATCCTCAATCTTCAATCATCAATCTTCAATCCTCAATCCTCAATCCTCAATCCTCAATCCTCAATCCTCAATCCTTAGTCTTCAATCCTCAATACTCAATCTTCAATGCTCAATCCTCAATCCTCAATCCTCAATCCTCAATTCTCAATCCTCAATCCTCAGTCCTCAGTCCTCAGTCCTCAAACCTCAATCCTCAACCCTCAGCCCTCAACCTCAATCCTCAATCCTCAATTCTCAATCCTCAATCCTCAATCTTCAATCCTCAATACTCAATCCTCAATCTTCAATCCTCAATCCTCAATCCTCAATTCTCAATCCTCAATCCTCAGCCCTCAGTCCTCAAACGTCAATCCTCAACCCTCAGCCCTCATCCTCAAACTTCAATCCTCAATCCTCAATCCTCAATCCTCAATCCTCAATCTTCAATCCTCAATACTCAATCTTCAATCCTCAATCCTCAATCCTCAATCCTCAATCCTCAATCCTCAATCGTCAGTCTTCAATCCTCAATACTCAATCTTCAATCCTCAATCCTCAATCCTCAATTCTCAATCCTCAATCCTCAGCCCTCAGTCCTCAAACCTCAATCCCCAACCCTCAGCCCTCATCCTCAAACTTCTATCCTCAATCCTCAATCGTCAATCCTCAATCCTCAATCTTCAATCCACAATACTCAATCTTCAATCCTCAATCCTCAATCCTCAATCCTCAATCCTCAATCGTCAGTCTTCAATCCTCAATACTCAATCTTCAATCCTCTATCCTCAATCCTCAATCGTCAATCCTCAATTCTCAATCCTCGATCCTCAGTCTTCAGTCCTCAAACTTCAATCCTCAACCCTCAGGCCTCATCCTCAATCCTCAATCCTCAATTTTCAATCCTCAGTCCTCCATCCTCAATCCTCAATCCTCAATCCTCAATCCTCAGTCCTCAAACCTCAATCCTGAATCCTCAATCCTGAATCCTCAATCTTCAGACCTCAGACATCAACAATCAGTTGTCAATCCTCAATCCTCAATAGAGTATCATCAATTCACAGCTTTCAATACTCAAAACTCAACCTGCAATCTTCAAATCTCTATACACAAACATCAATTCTCATCACTCAACCCTGAACACTCAGTCCCCAATCCTCAAACTTCAATCTTCAATCATCAATCCTCAATCCTCAATTCTCAATTTTTAATCCCCAATACTCAATCTTCAATTCTCAATCCTCAATCCTCAATCCTCAATCCTCAATCCTCAATCCTCAATCCTCAATCCTCAGTCCTCAATTCTCAATCCTCAATCCTCAGCCCTCAGTCCTCAAACCTCAATCCTCAACCCTCAGCCCTCATCCGCAATCCTCAATCCTCAATCCTCAATCCTCAACCATCAGACCTCACCGTCAATCCTCAATCCTCAATCCTCAATCCTCAATCTTCAATCCTCAATACTGAATCCTCAATCTTCAATCCTCAATCCTCAATCCTCAACTCTCAATCCTCAATCCTCAGCCCTCAGTCCTCAAACCTCAATCCTCAACCCTCAGCCCTCGTCCTCAAACTTCAATCCTCAATCCTCAATCCTCAATCCTCAATCCTCAATCCTCAATCTTCAATCCTCGATACTCAATCTTCAATCCTCAATCCTCAATCCTCAATCCTCAATCCTCAATCCTCAATCGTCAATCTTCCATCCTCAATCATCAATCCTCAATCCTCAATTCTCAATCTTTAATCCCCAATACTCAATCTTCAATCCACAATCCTCAATTCTCAACCCTCAATCCTCAATCCTCAATCGTCAGTTTTCAATCCTCAATCTTCAACCCTCATTCCTCAGTCCTCGAACCTCAATTCTGAATCCTCATTCCTGAATCCTCAATCTTCAGCCCTCAGTCATCAACAATCAGTTGTCAATCCTCAATCCTCAATAGAGTATCCTCAATTCACAGTTTTCAATACTCAATACTCAATCTGCAATCTTCAAATCTCTATCCACAAACATCAATTCTCATCACTCAAACCTCAACACTCAGTCCCCAATCCTCAATCTTCAATCCTCAATCCTCAATACTCAATCCTCAATCCTCAATCCTCAATTGTCGATACTCAGTACCCAATCCTCAATCTTCAATCCTCAATCGTCAATCCTCAATCCTCAATCCTCAATCCTCAATCCTCAATCTTCAATCCTCAATCCTCAATCCTCAATTCTCAATCTTTAATCCCCAATACTCAATCTTCAATCCACAATCCTCAATTCTCAACCCTCAATCCTCAATCCTCAATCGTCAGTTTTCAATCCTCAATCTTCAACCCTCAATCCTCAGTCCTCGAACCTCAATTCTGAATCCTCATTCCTGAACCCTCAATCTTCAGCCCTCAGTCATTAACAATCAGTTGTCAATCCTCAATCCTCAATAGAATATCCTCAATTCACAGTTTTCAATACTCAATACTCAATCTGCAATCTTCAAATCTCTATCCACAAACATCAATTCTCATCACTCAAACCTCAACACTCAGTCCCCAATCCTCAATCTTCAATCCTCAATCCTCGATACTCAATCCTCAATCCTCAATCCTCAATTGTCAATACTCAGTACCCAATCCTCAATCTTCAATCCTCAATCGTCAATCCTCAATCCTCAATCCTCAATCCTCAATCCTCAATCTTCAATCCTCAATCCTCAATTCTCAATCCTCAATCCTCAGCCCTCAGTCCTCAAACGTCAATCCTCAACCCTCAGCACTCATCCTCAAACTTCAATCCTCAATCCTCAATCCTCAATCCTCAATCCTCAAGGCTCAGCCCTCAGTCCTCAAACCTCAATCCTCAACCCTCAGCCCTCATCCTCAATCTTCAATCCTAAATCCTCAATCCTCAATCCCCAATCCTCAATCTTCAATCCTCAATACTCTTCCTTCAATCCTCAATCCTCAATCCTCAATCCTCGATCCTCATTCTTCAATCCTCAATACCCAATCCTCAATCTTCAGTCCTCAATCCTCAATCCTCAATTCTCAATCCTCAATCCTCAATCCACAGAACTCAAACATCAATACTCAGCCCTCAGTCCTCGTCCTCAATCCACAACCCTCAATCCTCAATCCTCAATCTTCAATCATCAATATTCAATCTTCAATCCTCAATCCTCAATCCTCAATCCTCAATCCACAATCGTCAATGTTCAATCCTCAATACCCAAGCCTTAATCTTCAATCCTCAATCCTCAATCCTCAATTCTCAATCCTCAATCCTCAGCCCTCAGTCCTCAAACCTCAATCCTCAATCCTCAATCTTCAATCCTCAGTCCTCCATCCTCAATCCTCAATCCTCAATCCTCAATCCTCAGTCCTCAAACCTCAATCCTGAATCCTCAATCCTGAATCCTCAATCTTCAGACCTCAGATATCAACAATCAGTTGTCAATCCTCAATCCTCAATAGAATATCATCAATTCACAGCTTTCAATACTCAAAACTCAACCTATAATCAACAAATCCCTATCCACAAACATCAATTCTCATCACTCAACCCTGAACACTCAGTCCACAATGCTCAATCTTCAATCCTCAATCATCAATCCTCAATCCTCAATCCTCAATCCTCAATCCTCAATCCGCAATCCTCAGTCCTCAATTCTCCATCCTCAATCCTCAGCCCTCAGTCCTCCAACCTCAATCCTCAACCCTCAGTCCCCCTCCTCAATCCTCAATCCTCAATCCTCAATCCTCAACCCTCAGACCTCATCGTCAATCCTCAATCCTCAATCCTCAATCCTCAATCTTCAATCCTCAATACTGAATCCTCAATCTTCAATCCTCAATCCTCAATCCTCAATTCTCAATCCTCATTCCTCAGCCCTCAGTCCTCAAACCTCAATCCTCAACCCTCAATCCTCAATCCTCAGTCCTCAAACCTGAATCCTGAATCCTCAATCCTGAATCCTCAACCTTCAGAAATCAGACCTCAACAATCAGTTGTCAATCCTCAATCCTCAATAGAATATTATCAATTCACACCTTTCAATACTCAAAACTCAACCTGCAATCTTCAAATCTCTATCCACAAACATCAATTGTCATCACTCAACACTCAACACTCAGTCCCCAATCCTCAATCTTCAATCCTCAATCATCAATCCTCAATCCTCAATTCTCAATCTTTAATCCCCAATACTCAATCTTCAATCCTCAATCCTCAATCCTCAATCCTCAATCCTCAATCCTCAATCCTCAATCCTCAATCCTCAATCCTCAATTCTCAATCCTCAATCCTCAGCCCTCAGTCCTCAAACCTCAATCCTCAACCCTCAGCCCTCATCCTCAACCTTCAATCCTCAATCCTCAATCCTCAATCCCCAATCCTCAATCTTCAATCCTCAATACTCTTTCTTCGATCCTCAATCCTCAATCCTCAATCCTCTATCCTCATTCTTCAATCCTCAATACCCAACCCTCAATCTTCAGTCCTCAATCCTCAATCCTCAATTCTCAATCCTCAGTCCTCAATCCACAGACCTCAAACATCAATACTCAGCCCTCAGTCCTCGTCCTCAATCCACAACCCTCAATCCTCAATCCTCAATCTTCAATCATCAATATTCAATCTTCAATCCTCAATCCTCAATCCTCAATCATCAGTCGTCAAATTTCAATCCTCAATCCTCAATCCTCAATCCTCAATCTTCAATCTTCAATCCTCAATACTCAATCTTCAATCCTCAATCCTCAATCCTCAATCCTCAATCCTCAATCCTGAATCCTCAATCGTCAGTCTTCAATCCTCAATACTCAATCTTCAATCCTCAATCCTCAATCCTCAATAGTCAACCCTCAATTCTCAATCCTCGATCCTTAGTCTTCAGTCCTCAAACCTCAATCCTCAACCCTCAGCCCTCATCCTCAATCCTCAATCCTCAATCTTCAATCCTCAGTCCTCAATCCTCAATCCTCAATCCTCAATCCTCAATCCTCAGTCCTCAAACCTCAATCCTGAATCCTCAATCCTGAATCCTCAATCTTCAGACCTCAGACATCAACAATCAGTTGTCAATCCTCAATCCTCAACAGAATATCATCAATTCACACCTTTCAATACTCAAAACTCAACCTGCAATCTTCAAATCTCTATCCACAAACATCAATTCTCATCACTCAACCCTCAACACTCAGTCCCCAATCCTCAATCTTCAATCCTCAATCATCAATCCTCAATCCTCAATTCTCAATCTTTAATCCCCAATTCTCAATCTTCAATCCTCAATACTCAATCCTCAATCCTCAATCCTCAATCCTCAATCCTCAATCCTCAATCCTCAATCCTCAATTCTCAATCCTCAAGGCTCAGCCCTCAGTCCTCAAACCTCAATCCTCAACCCTCAACCCTCATCCTCAATCTTCAATCCTCAATCCTCAATCCTCAATCCCCAATCTTCAATCCTCAATCCTCAATCCTCAATCCTCAATCCTCAATCCTCAATCGTCAGTCTTCAATCCTCAATACTCAATCTTCAATCCTCAATCCTCAATCCTCAATCGTCAATCCTCAATTCTCAATCCTCGATCCTCAGCCTTCAGACCTCAAACCTCGATCCTCAACCCTCAGCCCTCATCCTCAATCCTCAATCCTCAATCTTCAATCCTCAGCCCTCATCCTCAATCCTCAATCCTCAATCCTCAATCCTCAGTCCTCAATCCTCAATCCTCAATCCTCAATCCTCAATCCTCAGTCCTCAAACCTCAATCCTGAATCCTCAATCCTGAATCCTCAACCTTCAGAAATCAGACCTCAACAATCAGTTCTCAATCCTCAATCCT
Source organism: Calliopsis andreniformis (assembly GCF_051401765.1). Lineage (NCBI taxonomy): Eukaryota > Metazoa > Arthropoda > Insecta > Hymenoptera > Andrenidae > Calliopsis > Calliopsis andreniformis. The sequence goes on from NW_027480495.1 coordinate 631,590, forward strand.
CAATAGAATATCATCAATTCACACCTTTCAATACTCAAAACTCAACCTGCAATCTTCAAATCTCTATCCACAAACATCAATTGTCATCACTCAACCCTCAACACTCAGTCCCCAATCCTCAATCTTCAATCCTCAATCCTCAATTCTCAATCCTCAATCCTCAGCCCTCAGTACTCAAACCTCAATCCTCAACCCTCAGCCCTCATCCTCAATCTTCAATCCTCAATCCTCAATCCTCAATCCCCAATCCTCAATCTTCAATCCTCAATACTCTTTCTTCGATCCTCAATCCTCAATCCTCAATCCTCTATCCTCATTCTTCAATCCTCAATACCCAATCCTCAATCTTCAGTCCTCAATCCTCAATCCTCAATCCTCAATCCTCAATCCTCAATCCTCAATCCTCAATCCTCAATCCTCAATTCTCAATCCTCAATCCTCAGCCCTCAGTACTCAAACCTCAATCCTCAACCCTCAGCCCTCATCCTCAATCTTCAATCCTCAATCCTCAATCCTCAATCCCCAATCCTCAATCTTCAATCCTCAATACTCTTTCTTCGATCCTCAATCCTCAATCCTCAATCCTCTATCCTCATTCTTCAATCCTCAATACCCAATCCTCAATCTTCAGTCCTCAATCCTCAATCCTCAATTCTCAATCCTCAATCCTCAATCCACAGACCTCAAACATCAATACTCAGCCCTCAGTCCTCGTCCTCAGTCCACAACCCTCAATCCTCAATCCTCAATCTTCAATCATCAATATTCAATCTTCAATCCTCAATCCTCAATCCTCAATCATCAGTCGTCAAATTTCAATCCTCAATCCTCAATCCTCAATCCTCAATCTTCAATCTTCAATCCTCAATACTCAATCTTCAATCCTCAATCCTCAATCCTCGATCCTCAATCCTCAATCCTGAATCCTCAATCGTCAGTCTTCAATCCTCAATACTCAATCTTCAATCCTCAATCCTCAATCCTCAATCGTCAACCCTCAATTCTCAACCCTCGATCCTTAGTCTTCAGTCCTCAAACCTCAATCCTCAACCCTCAGCCCTCATCCTCAATCCTCAATCCTCAATCTTCAATCCTGAGTCCTCAATCCTCAATCCTCAATCCTCAATCCTCAATCCTCAGTCCTCAAACCTCAATCCTGAATCCTCAATCCTGAATCCTCAATCTTCAGACCTCAGACATCAACAATCAGTTGTCAATCCTCAATCCTCAACAGAATATCATCAGTTCACACCTTTCAATACTCAAAACTCAACCTGCAATCTTCAAATCTCTATCCACAAACATCAATTCTCATCACTCAACCCTGAACACTCAGTCCACAATGCTCAATCTTCAATCCTCAATCATCAATCCTCAATCCTCAATCCTCAATCCTCAATCCTCAATCCGCAATCCTCAGTCCTCAATTCTCAATCCTCAATCCTCAGCCCTCAGTCCTCCAACCTCAATCCTCAACCCTCAGCCCTCATCCTCAATCCTCAATCCTCAATCCTCAATCCTCAACCCTCAGACCTCATCGTCAATCCTCAATCCTCAATCCTCAATCCTCAATCTTCAATCCTCAATACTGAATCCTAAATCTTCAATCCTCAATCCTCAATCCTCAATTCTCAATCCTCATTCCTCAGCCCTCAGTCCTCAAACCTCAATCCTCAACCCTCAGCCCTCGTCCTCAAACTTGAATCCTCAATCCTCAATCCTCAATCCTCAATATTCAATCCTCGATACTCAATCTTCAATCCTCAGTCCTCAATCCTCAATCCTCAATCCTCAATCCTCAATCCTCAGTCCTCAAACCTCAATCCTGAATCCTTAATCCTGAATTCTCAATCTTCAGAAATCAGACCTCAACAATCAGTTGTCAGTCCTCAATCCTCAATAGAATATCATCAATTCACACCTTTCAATACTCAAAACTCAACCTGCAATCTTCAAATCTCTATCCACAAACATCAATTCTCATCACTCAACCCTCAACACTCAGTCCCCAATCCTCAATCTTCAATCCTCAATCATCAATCCTCAATCCTCCATTCTCAATCTTTAATCCCCAATTCTCAATCTTCAATCCTCAATCCTCAATCCTCAATCCTCAATCCTCAATCCTCAATCCTCAATCCTCAATCCTCAATCCTCAATCCTCAATTCTCAATCCTCAAGGCTCAGCCCTCAGTCCTCAAACCTCAATCCTCAACCCTCAGCCCTCATCCTCAATCTTCAATCCTCAATCCTCAATCCTCAATCCCCAATCTTCAATCCTCAATCCTCAATCCTCAATCCTCAATCCTCAATCCGCAATCCTCAGTCCTCAATTCTCAATCCTCAATCCTCAGCCCTCAGTCCTCAAACCTCAATCCTCAACCCTCAGCCCTCATCCTCAATCTTCAATCCTCAATCCTCAATCCTCAATCCCCAATCTTCAATCCTCAATCCTCAATCCTCAATCCTCAATCCTCAATCCTCAATCGTCAGTCTTCAATCCTCAATACTCAATCTTCAATCCTCAATCCTCAATCCTCAATCCTCAATCCTCAATCCTCAGTCCTCAAACCTCAATCCTGAATCCTCAATCCTGAATCCTCAACCTTCAGAAATCAGACCTCAACAATCAGTTGTCAATCCTCAATCCTCAATAGAATATCATCAATTCACACCTTTCAATACTCAAAACTCAACCTGCAATCTTCAAATCTCTATCCACAAACATCAATTGTCATCACTCAACCCTCAACAATCAGTCCCCAATCCTCAATCTTCAATCCTCAATCATCAATCCTCAATCCTCAATTCTCAATCTTTAATCCCCAATACTCAATCTTCAATCCTCAATCCTCAATCCTCAATCCTCAATCCTCAATCCTCAATCCTCAATCCTCAGTCCTCAATCCTCAATTCTCAATCCTCAATCCTCAGCCCTCAGTCCTCAAACCTCAATCCTCAACCCTCAGCCCTCATCCTCAATCTTCAATCTTCAATCCTCAATACTCAATCTTCAATCCTCAATCCTCAATCCTCAATCCTCAATCCTCAATCCTCAATCCTGAAACCTCAATCGTCAGTCTTCAATCCTCAATACTCAATCTTCAATCCTCAATCCTCAATCCTCAATCGTAAACCCTCAATTCTCAATCCTCGATCCTTAGTCTTCAGTCCTCAAACCTCAATCCTCAACCCTCAGCCCTCATCCTCAATCCTCAATCCTCAATCTTCAATCCTCAGTCCTCAATCCTCAATCCTCAATCCTCAATCCTCAATCCTCAGTCCTCAAACCTCAATCCTGAATCCTCAATCCTGAATCCTCAATCTTCAGACCTCAGACATCAACAATCAGTTGTCAATCCTCAATCCTCAACAGAATATCATCAATTCACACCTTTCAATACTCAAAACTCAACCTGCAATCTTCAAATCTCTATCCACAAACATCAATTCTCATCACTCAACCCTCAACACAAAGTCCCCAATACTCAATCTTCAATCCTCAATCATCAATCCTCAATCCTCAATTCTCAATCTTTAATCCCCAATACTCAATCTTCAATCCTCAATCCTCAATCCTCAATCCTCAATCATCAATCCTCAATCCTCAATCCTCAATCCTCAGTCCTCAATTCTCAATCCTCAATCCTCAGCTCTCAGTCCTCAAACCTCAATCCTCAACCCTCAGCCCTCATCCTCAATCTTGAATCCTCAATCCTCAATCCTCAATCCCCAATCCTCAATCTTCAATCCTCAATACTCTTTCTTCCATCCTCAATCCTCAATCCTCAATTCTCAATCTTCATTCTTCAATCCTCAATACCCAATCCTCAATCTTCAATCCTCAATCCTCAATCCTCAATTCTCAATCCTCAATCCTCAATCCTCAGACCTCAAACATCAATACTCAGCCCTCAGTCCTCGTCCTCAATCCTCAACACTCAATGCTCAATCCTCAATCTTCAATCATCAATATTCAATCTTCAATCCTCAATCCTCAATCCTCAATCCTCAATCCTCAATCCTCAATGTTCAATCCTCAATCCCCAATCCTCAATCTTCAATCCACAATACTCTTTCTTCCATCCTCAATCCTCAATCCTCAATCCTCAATCCTCATTCTTCAATCCTCAATACCCAATCTTCAATCTTCAGTCCTCAATCCTCAATCCTCAATTCTCAATCCTCAATCCTCAATCCACAGACCTCAAACATCAATACTCAGCCCTCAGTCCTCGTCCTCAATCCACAACCATCAATCCTCAATCCTCAATCTTCAATCATCAATTTTCAATCTTCAATCCTCAATCCTCAATCCTCAATCCTCAATCCTCAATCGTCAATGTTCAATCGTCAATACCCAAGCCTCAATCTTCAATCCTCAATCCTCAATCCTCTATCCTCAATGCTCAATCCTCAGTCCTCAAACCACAATCCTGAATCCTCAATCCTGAACCCTCAATCTTCAGCACTCAGTCCTCAACAATCAGTTGTCAATCCTCAATCCTCAATAGAATATCCTCAGTTCAGAGTTTTCAATACGCAATACTCAGTCTGCAACCTTCAAATCTCTATCCACAAACATCAATTCTCATCACTCAACCCTCAACACTCAGTCCCCAATCCTCAATCTTCAATCCTCAATCCTCAATCCTCAATCCCCAATCGTCAATCCTCAATACTCAATCTTCAATCCTCAATCCTCAATCCTCAATCCGCAATCTTCATTCCTCAATTCTCAATCCCCAATCCTCAATACTAAATCCTCAATTCTCAATCCTCAATACTCAGTCCTGAGTCCTCAAACCTCAATCCTCAACTCTCAGCACTGATCCTCAATCCTCAATCCTCCATCTTCAACCCTCAATCCTCAATCCTCAATCCTCAATCCTCAATCCTCAATCCTCAGTCCTCAAACCTCAATCCTGAATCCTGAATCCTCAATCCTCAATCCTCAACCTTCAGACCTCAGTCCTCAAACCTCAATCCTCAACCCTCAGCCCTCATCCTCAATCTTCAATCCTCAATCCTCAATCCTCAATACCCAATCCTCAATCTTCAATCCTCAATACTCTTTCTTCAATCCTCAATCCTCAATCCTCAATCCTCAATCCTCATTCTTCAATCCTCAATACCCAATCCTCAATCTTCAGTCCTCAATCCTCAATCCTCAATTCTCAATCCTCAATCCACAATCCTCAGACCTCAAACATCAATACTCAGCCCTCAGTCCTCGTCCTCATTCCTCAACCCTCAATCCTCAATCCTCAATCTTCAATCATCAATATTCAATCTTCAATCCTCAATCCTCAGTCCTCAATCCTCGACCCTCAATCGTCAATGGTCAGTCCTCAATACCCAATCCTCAATCTTCAATCCTCAGTCCTCAATCCTCAATCGTCAATCCTCAAATCTCAATCCTCGATCCTCAGGCTTCAGTCCTCAAACCTCAATCCTCAACCCTCAGCCCTCATCCTCAAACTTGAATCCTCAATCCTCAATCCTCATTCCTCGAACCTCAATCTTCAATCCTCAATACCCAATCTTCAATCCTCAATCCTCAATCCTCAATCCTCAATCCTGAAACCTCAATCCCCAATCCTCAATCCGCAATCCTCAATCCTCAACCTTCAATCCTCAATACTCAGTCTTCAATCCTCAATCCTCAGTCCTCGAACCTCAATTCTGAATCCGCATTCCTGAATCTTCAATCTTCAGCCCTCAGTCATCAACAATCAGTTGTCAACCCTCAATCCTCAATAGAATATCCTCAATTCACAGTTTTCAATACTCAATACTCAATCTGCAATCTTCAAACCTGTATACACAATCATCAATTCTCATCACTCACCACTCAACACTCAGTCCTCAATGCTCAATCCTCAATCCTCAATTCTCAATCTTCAATCCTCTATACTGAATCTTCAATCCTCAATCCTCAACCCTCAATACTCAATCCTCAATCCTCAGTCTTCAATCCTCAGTCCCCAATCCTCAATCTTCAATCCTCAATACTCAATCCTCAATCCTCAATCCTCAATCCTCAATCCACAATCCTCAATCGTCAATCCTCATTCCTCAATCCTCAATACCCAATCCTCAATCTTCAATCCTCAATCCTCAATCCTCAATTCTCAATCCTCAATCCTCACTCCTCAGACCTCAAACATCAATACTCAGCCCTCAGTCCTCGTCCTCGATCCACAACCCTCAATGCTCAATCCTCAATCTTCAATCATCAATATTCAATCTTCAATCCTCAATCCTCAATCCTCAATCCTCAATACTCAATCCTCAATGTTCAATCCTCAATACCCAATCCTCAATCTTCAATCCTCAATCCTCAATCCTCAATTCTCAATCCTCAATCCTCAGTCCTCAGTCCTCAAACCTCAATCCTCAATCCTCAATCCTCAATCCTCAATCCTCAATCCTCAATCCTCAATTCTCAATCCTCAAGGCTCAGCCCTCAGTCCTCAAACCTCAATCCTCAACCCTCAGCCCTCATCCTCAATCTTCAATCCTCAATCCTCAATCCTCAATCCCCAATCTTCAATCCTCAATCCTCAATCCTCAATCCTCAATCCTCAATCCTCAATCGTCAGTCTTCAATCCTCAATACTCAATCTTCAATCCTCAATCCTCAATCCTCAATCGTCAATCCTCAATTCTCAATCCTCGATCCTCAGCCTTCAGACCTCAAACCTCGATCCTCAACCATCAGCCATCATCCTCACTCCTCAATCCTCAATCTTCAATCCTCTGTCCTCAATCCTCAATCCTCAATCCTCAATCCTCAATCCTCAGTCCTCAAACCTCAATCCTGAATCCTCATTCCTGAATCCTCAATCTTCAGAAATCAGACCTCAACAATCAGTTGTCAATCCTCAATCCTCAATAGAATATCATCAATTCACACCTTTCAATACTCAAAACTCAACCTGCAATCTTCAAATCTCGATCCACAAACATCAATTCTCATCACTCAACCCTCAACACTCAGTCCCCAATCCTCAATCTTCATTCGTCAATCATCAATCCTCAATCCTCAATTCTCAATCTTTAATCCCCAATTCTCAATCTTCAATCCTCAATCCTCAATCCTCAATCCTCAATCCTCAATCCTCAATCCTCAATCCTCAATCCTCAATCCTCAATCCTCAATCCTCAATTCTCAATCCTCAAGGCTCAGCCCTCAGTCCTCAAACCTCAATCCTCAACCCTCAGCCCTCATCCTCAATCTTCAATCCTCAATCCTCAATCCCCAATCCCCAATCCTCAATCCTCAATCCTCAATTGTCAGTCTTCAATCCTCAATACTCAATCTTCAATCCTCAATCCTCAATCCTCAATCGTCAATCCTGAATTCTCAACCCTCGATCCTCAGTCTTCAGACCTCAAACCTCGATCCTCAACCCTCAGCCCTCATCCTCAATCCTCAATCCTCAATCTTCAATCCTCAGTCCTCAATCCTCAATCCTCAATCCTCAATCCTCAATCCTCAGTCCTCAAACCTCAATCCTGAATCCTCAATCCTGAATCCTCAATCTTCAGAAATCAGACCTCAACAATCAGTTGTCAATCCTCAATCCTCAATAGAATATCATCAATTCACACATTTCAATACTCAAAACTCAACCTGCAATCTTCAAATCTCTATCCACAAACATCAATTCTCATCACTCAACCCTCAACACTCAGTCCCCAATCCTCAATCTTCAATCCTCAATCATCAATCCTCAATCCTCAATTCTCAATCTTTAATCCCCTATTCTCAATCTTCAATCCTCAATCCTCAATCCTCAATCCTCAATCCTCAATCCTCAATCCTCAATCCTCAATCCTCAATCCTCAATCCTCAATCCTCAATCCTCAATCCTCAATTCTCAATCCTCAAGGCTCAGCCCTCAGTCCTCAAACCTCAATCCTCAACCCTCAGCCCTCATCCTCAATGTTCAATCCTCAAACCTCAATCCCCAATCCCCAATCCTCAATCCTCAATCCTCAATCGTCAGTCTTCAATCCTCAATACTCAATCTTCAATCCTCTATCCTCAGTCCTCAATCGTCAATCCTCAATTCTCAATCCTCGATCCTCAGTCTTCAGTCTTCAAACTTCAATCCTCAACCCTCAGCCCTCATCCTCAATCCACAATCCTCAATTTTCAATCCTCAGTCCTCCATCCTCAATCCTCAATCCTCAATCCTCAATCCTCAGTCCTCAAACCTCAATCCTGAATCCTCAATCCTGCATCCTCAATCTTCAGACCTCAGACATCAACAATCAGTTGTCAATCCTCAATCCTCAATAGAGTATCATCAATTCACAGCTTTCAATACTCAAAACTCAACCTGCAATCTTCAAATCTCTATCCACAAACATCAATTCTCATCACTCAACCCTGAACACTCAGTCCCCAATCCTCAAACTTCAATCCTCAATCATCAATCCTCAATCCTCAATTCTCAATTTTTAATCCCCAATACTCAAACTTCAATTCTCAATCCTCAATCCTCAGTCCTCAATCCTCAATCCTCAATCCTCAATCCTCAGTCCTCAATTCTCAATCCTCAATCCTCAGCCCTCAGTCCTCAATCCTCAATCCTCAACCCTCAGCCCTCATCCTCAATCCTCAATCCTCAATCCTCAATCCTCAATCCTCAACCATCAGACCTCATCGTCAATCCTCAATCCTCAATCCTCAATCCTCAATCTTCAATCCTCAATACTGAATCCTCAATCTTCAATCCTCAATCCTCAATCCTCAACTCTCAATCCTCAATCCTCAGCCCTCAGTCCTCAAACCTCAATCCTCAACCCTCAGCCCTCGTCCTCAAACTTCAATCCTCAATCCTCAATCCCCAATCCTCAATCCTCAATCTTCAATCCTCGATACTCAATCTTCAATCCTCAATCCTCAATCCTCAATCCTCTATCCTCAATCCTCAATCCTCAATCGTCAATCTTCCATCCTCAATCATCAATCCTCAATCCCCAATTCTCAATCTTTAATCCCCAATACTCAATCTTCAATCCACAATCCTCAATTCTCAACCCTCAATCCTCAATCCTCTATCGTCAGTTTTCAGTCCTCAATCTTCAACCCTCAATCCTCAGTCCTCGAACCTTAATTCTGAATCCTCATTCCTGAATCCTCTATCTTCAGCCCTCAGTCATCAACAATCAGTTGTCAATCCTCAATCCTCAATAGAATATCCTCAATTCACAGTTTTCAATACTCAATACTCAATCTGCAATCTTCAAATCTCTACCCACAAACATCAATTCTCATCACTCAACCCTGAACACTCAGTCCCCAATCCTCAATCTTCAATCCTCAATCATCAATCCTCAATCATCCATCCTCAATCCTCAATCCTCAATCCTCAATAGAATATCATCAATTCACAGCTTTCAATACTCAAAACTCAACCTATAATCAACAAATCTCTATCCACAAACATCAATTCTGATCACTCAACCCTGAACACTCGGTCCACAATGCTCAATCTTCAATCCTCAATCATCAATCCTCAATCCTCAATCCTCAATCCTCAATCCTCAATCCTCAATCCTCAGTCCTCAAACCTCAATCCTGAATCCTTAATCCTGAATCCTCAATCTTCAGAAATCAGACATCAACAATCAGTTGTCAATCCTCAATCCTCAATAGAATATCATCAATTCACAGCTTTCAATACTCAAAACTCAACCTATAACCAACAAATCCCTATCCACAAACATCAATTCTCATCACTCAACCCTGAACACTCAGTCCACAATGCTCAATCTTCAATCCTCAATCATCAATCCTCAATCCTCAATCCTCAATCCTCAATCCTCAATCCGCAATCCTCAGTCCTCAATTCTCCATCCTCAATCCTCAGCCCTCAGTCCTCCAACCTCAATCCTCAACCCTCAGTCCCCCTCCTCAATCCTCAATCCTCAATCCTCAATCCTCAACCCTCAGACCTCATCGTCAATCCTCAATCCTCAATCCTCAATCCTCAATCTTCAATCCTCAATACTGAATCCTCAATCTTCAATCCTCAATCCTCAATCCTCAATTCTCAATCCTCATTCCTCAGCCCTCAGTCCTCAAACCTCAAATCCTCAACCCTCAGCCCTCGTCCTCAAACTTCAATCCTCAATCCTCAATCCTCAATCCTCAATCCTCAATATTCAATCCTCGATACTCAATCTTCAATCCTCAGTCCTCAATCCTCAATCCTCAATCCTCAATCCTCAATCCTCAGTCCTCAAACCTCAATCCTGAATCCTTAATACTGAATCCTCAATCCTCAGAAATCAGACCTCAACAATCAGTTGTCAATCCTCAATCCTCAATAGAATATCATCAATTCACACCTTTCAATACTCAAAACTCAACCTGCAATCTTCAAATCTCTATCCACAAACATCAATTCTCATCACTCAACCCTCAACACTCAGTCCCCTATCCTCAATCTTCAATCCTCAATCATCAATCCTCAATCCTCAATTCTCAACCTTTAATCCCCAATTCTCAATCTTCAATCCTCAATCCTCAATCCTCAATCCTCAATCCTCAATCATCAATCCTCAATCCTCAATCCTCAATCCTCAATCCTCAATTCTCAATCCTCAAGGCTCAGCCCTCAGTCCTCAAACCTCAATCCTCAACCCTCAGCCCTCATCCTCAATCTTCAATCCTCAATCCTCAATCCTCAATCCCCAATCTTCAATCCTCAATCCTCAATCCTCAATCCTCAATCCTCAATCCTCAATCGTCAGTCTTCAATCCTCAATACTCAATCTTCAATCCTCAATCCTCAATCCTCAATCGTCAATCCTCAATTCTCAATCCTCGATCCTCAGCCTTCAGACCTCAAACCTCGATCCTCAACCCTCAGCCCTCATCCTCAATCCTCAATCCTCAATCTTCAATCCTCAGCCCTCATCCTCAATCCTCAATCCTCAATCCTCAATCCTCAGTCCTCAATCCTCAATCCTCAATCCTCAATCCTCAATCCTCAGTCCTCAAACCTCAATCCTGAATCCTCAATCCTGAATCCTCAACCTTCAGAAATCAGACCTCAACAATCAGTTGTCAATCCTCAATCCTCAATAGAATATCATCAATTCACACCTTTCAATACTCAAAACTCAACCTGCAATCTTCAAATCTCTACCCACAAACATCAATTGTCATCACTCAACCCTCAACACTCAGTCCCCAATCCTCAATCTTCAATCCTCAATCATCAATCCTCAATCCTCAATTCTCAATCTTTAATCCCCAATACTCAATCTTCAATCCTCAATCCTCAATCCTCAATCCTCAATCCTCAATCCTCAGTCCTCAATCCTCAATCCTCAATCCTCAATTCTCAATCCTCAATCCTCAGCCCTCAGTCCTCAAACCTCAATCCTCAACCCTCAGCCCTCATCCTCAATCTTCAATCCTCAATCCTCAATCCTCAATCCCCAATCCTCAATCTTCAATCCTCAATACTCCTTCTTCGATCCTCAATCCTCAATCCTCAATCCTCTATCCTCATTCTTCAATCCTCAATACCCAATCCTCAATCTTCAGTCCTCAATCCTCAATCCTCAATTCTCAATCCTCAGTCCTCAATCCACAGACCTCAAACATCAATACTCAGCCCTCAGTCCTCGTCCTCAATCCACAACCCTCAATCCTCAATCCTCAATCTTCAATCATCAATATTCAATCTTCAATCCTCAATCCTCAATCCTCAATCATCAGTCGTCAAATTTCAATCCTCAATCCTCAATCCTCAATCCTCAATCCTCAATCTTCAATCTTCAATCCTCAATACTCAATCTTCAATCCTCAATCCTCAATCCTCAATCCTCAATCCTCAATCCTCAATCGTCAATGTTCAATCGTCAATACCCAAGCCTCAATCTTCAATCCTCAATCCTCAATCCTCTATCCTCAATGCTCAATCCTCAGTCCTCAAACCACAATCCTGAATCCTCAATCCTGAACCCTCAATCTTCAGCACTCAGTCCTCAACAATCAGTTGTCAATCCTCAATCCTCAATAGAATATCCTCAGTCCAGAGTTTTCAATACGCAATACTCAGTCTGCAACCTTCAAATCTCTATCCACAAACATCAATTCTCATCACTCAACCCTCAACACTCAGTCCCCAATCCTCAATCTTCAATCCTCAATCCTCAATCCTCAATCCCCAATCGTCAATCCTCAATACTCAATCTTCAATCCTCAATCCTCAATCCTCAATCCTCAATCTTCATTCCTCAATTCTCAATCCCCAATCCTCAATACTAAATCCTCAATTCTCAATCCTCAATACTCAGTCCTGAGTCCTCAAACCTCAATCCTCAACTCTCAGCACTGATCCTCAATCCTCAATCCTCCATCTTCAACCCTCAATCCTCAATCCTCAATCCTCAATCCTCAATCCTCAATCCTCAGTACTCAAACCTCAATCCTGAATCCTGAATCCTCAATCCTCAATCCTCAACCTTCAGACCTCAGTCCTCAAACCTCAATCCTCAACCCTCAGCCCTCATCCTCAATCTTCAATCCTCAATCCTCAATCCTCAATACCCAATCCTCAATCTTCAATCCTCAATACTCTTTCTTCAATCCTCAATCCTCAATCCTCAATCCTCAATCCTCATTCTTCAATCCTCAATACCCAATCCTCAATCTTCAGTCCTCAATCCTCAATCCTCAATTCTCAATCCTCAATCCACAATCCTCAGACCTCAAACATCAATACTCAGCCCTCAGTCCTCGTCCTCATTCCTCAACCCTCAATCCTCAATCCTCAATCTTCAATCATCAATATTCAATCTTCAATCCTCAATCCTCAGTCCTCAATCCTCGACCCTCAATCGTCAATGGTCAGTCCTCAATACCCAATCCTCAATCTTCAATCCTCAGTCCTCAATCCTCAATCGTCAATCCTCAAATCTCAATCCTCGATCCTCAGGCTTCAGTCCTCAAACCTCAATCCTCAACCCTCAGCCCTCACCCTCAAACTTGAATCCTCAATCCTCAATCCTCATTCCTCGAACCTCAATCTTCAATCCTCAATACCCAATCTTCAATCCTCAATCCTCAATCCTCAATCCTCAATCCTGAAACCTCAATCCTCAATCCTCAATCCTCAATCCTCAATCCTCAACCTTCAATCCTCAATACTCAGTCTTCAATCCTCAATCCTCAGTCCTCGAACCTCAATTCTGAATCCGCATTCCTGAATCCTCAATCTTCAGCCCTCAGTCATCAACAATCAGTTGTCAACCCTCAATCCTCAATAGAATATCCTCAATTCACAGTTTTCAATACTCAATACTCAATCTGCAATCTTCAAACCTGTATACACAATCATCAATTCTCATCACTCACCACTCAACACTCAGTCCTCAATGCTCAATCCTCAATCCTCAATTCTCAATCTTCAATCCTCTATACTGAATCTTCAATCCTCAATCCTCAACCCTCAATACTCAATCCTCAATCCTCAGTCTTCAATCCTCAGTCCCCAATCCTCAATCTTCAATCCTCAATACTCAATCCTCAATCCTCAATCCTCAATCCTCAATCCACAATCCTCAATCGTCAATCCTCATTCCTCAATCCTCAATACCCAATCCTCAATCTTCAATCCTCAATCCTCAATCCTCAATTCTCAATCCTCAATCCTCACTCCTCAGACCTCAAACATCAATACTCAGCCCTCAGTCCTCGTCCTCGATCCACAACCCTCAATGCTCAATCCTCAATCTTCAATCATCAATATTCAATCTTCAATCCTCAATCCCCAGTTCTCAATCCTCAGTCCTCAATCCTCAATGTTCAATCCTCAATACCCAATCCTCAATCTTCAATCATCAATCTTCAAACCTCAATCCTCAATCCTCAATCCTCAAACCTCAATCCTCAATCCTTAGTCTTCAATCCTCAATACTCAATCTTCAATGCTCAATCCTCAATCCTCAATCCTCAATCTTCAATCCTCAATCCTCAATCCTCAATTCTCAATCCTCAATCCTCAGCCCTCAGTCCTCAAACGTCAATCCTCAACCCTCAGCCCTCATCCTCAAACTTCAATCCTCAATCCTCAATCCTCAATCCTCAATCCTCAATCTTCAATCCTCAATACTCAATCTTCAATCCTCAATCCTCAATCCTCAATCCTCAATCCTCAGCCCTCAGTCCTCAAACCTCAATCCCCAACCCTCAGCCCTCATCCTCAAACTTCAGTCCTCAATCCTCAATCGTCAATCCTCAATCCTCAATCTTCAATCCTCAATACTCAATCTTCAATCCTCATTCCTCAATCCTCAATCCTCAATCCTCAATCCTCAATCGTCAGTCTTCAATCCTCAATACTCAATCTTCAATCCTCTATCCTCAATCCTCAATCGTCAATCCTCAATTCTCAATCCTCGATCCTCAGTCTTCAGTCCTCAAACTTCAATCCTCAACCCTCAGCCCTCATCCTCAATCCTCAATCCTCAATTTTCAATCCTCAGTCCTCCATCCTCAATCCTCAATCCTCAATCCTCAATCCTCAGTCCTCAAACCTCAATCCTGAATCCTGAATTCTGAATCCTGAATCCTCAATCTTCAGAAATCAGACATCAACAATCAGTTGTCAATCCTCAATCCTCAATAGAATATCATCAATTCACAGCTTTCAATACTCAAAACTCAACCTATAATCAACAAATCCCTATCCACAAACATCAATTCTCATCACTCAACCCTGAACACTCAGTCCACAATGCTCAATCTTCAATCCTCAATCATCAATCCTCAATCCTCAATCCTCAATCCTCAATCCTCAATCCGCAATCCTCAGTCCTCAATTCTCCATCCTCAATCCTCAGCCCTCAGTCCTCCAACCTCAATCCTCAACCCTCAGTCCCCCTCCTCAATCCTCAATCCTCAATCCTCAATCCTCAACCCTCAGACCTCATCGTCAATCCTCAATCCTCAATCCTCAATCCTCAATCTTCAATCCTCAATACTGAATCCTCAATCTTCAATCCTCAATCCTCAATCCTCAATTCTCAATCCTCATTCCTCAGCCCTCAGTCCTCAAACCTCACTCCTCAACCCTCAGCCCTCGTCTTCAAACTTCAATCCTCAATCCTCAATCCTCAATCCTCAATCCTCAATATTCAATCCTCGATACTCAATCTTCAATCCTCAGTCCTCAATCCTCAATCCTCAATCCTCAATCCTCAATCCTCAGTCCTCAAACCTCAATCCTGAATCCTTAATCCTGAATCCTCAATCTTCAGAAATCAGACCTCAACAATCAGTTGTCAATCCTCAATCCTCAATAGAATATCATCAATTCACACCTTTCAATACTCAAAACTCAACCTGCAATCTTCAAATCTCTATCCACAAACATCAATTCTCATCACTCAACCCTCAACACTCAGTCCCCAATCCTCAATCTTCAATCCTCAATCATCAATCCTCAATCCTCAATTCTCAACCTTTAATCCCCAATTCTCAATCTTCAATCCTCAATCCTCAATCCTCAATCCTCAATCCTCAATGCTCAATCCTCAATCCTCAATCCTCAATCCTCAATACTCAATCCTCAATCCTCAATCCTCAATCCTCAGTCCTCAAACCTCAATCCTGAATCCTTAATCCTTAATCCTCAATCTTCAGAAATCAGACCTCAACAATCAGTTGTCAATCCTCAATCCTCAATAGAATATCATCAATTCACACCTTTCAATACTCAAAACTCAACCTGCAATCTTCAAATCTCTATCCACAAACATCAATTCTCATCACTCAGTCCTCAATCCTCAATCCTCAATCCTCGATCCTCAATCCTCAATCCTCAATTCTCAATCCTCAAGGCTCAGCCCTCAGTCCTCAAACCTCAATCCTCAACCCTCAGCCCTCATCCTCAATCCTCAATCCTCAATCTTCAATCCTCAGTCCTCAATCCTCAATCCTCAATCCTCAATCCTCAATCCTCAGTCCTCAAACCTCAATCCTGAATCCTCAATCCTGAATCCTCAATCTTCAGAAATCAGACCTCAACAATCAGTTGTCAATCCTCAATCCTCAATAGAATATCATCAATTCACACATTTCAATACTCAAAACTCAACCTGCAATCTTCAAATCTCTATCCACAAACATCAATTCTCATCACTCAACCCTCAACACTCAGTCCCCAATCCTCAATCTTCAATCCTCAATCATCAATCCTCAATCCTCAATTCTCAACCTTTAATCCCCTATTCTCAATCTTCAATCCTCAATCCTCAATCCTCAATCCTCAATCCTCAATCCTCAATCCTCAATCCTCAATCCTCAATCCTCAATCCTCAATCCTCAATCCTCAATCCTCAATCCTCAATTCTCAATCCTCAAGGCTCAGCCCTCAGTCCTCAAACCTCAATCCTCAACCCTCAGCCCTCATCCTCAATCTTCAATCCTCAATCCTCAATCCCCAATCCCCAATCCTCAATCCTCAATCCTCAATCGTCAGTCTTCAATCCTCAATACTCAATCTTCAATCCTCTATCCTCAGTCCTCAATCGTCAATCCTCAATTCTCAATCCTCGATCCTCAGTCTTCAGTCTTCAAACTTCAATCCTCAACCCTCAGCCCTCATCCTCAATCCACAATCCTCAATTTTCAATCCTCAGTCCTCCATCCTCAATCCTCAATCCTCAATCCTCAATCCTCAGTCCTCAAACCTCAATCCTGAATCCTCAATCCTGCATCCTCAATCTTCAGACCTCAGACATCAACAATCAGTTGTCAATCCTCAATCCTCAATAGAGTATCATCAATTCACAGCTTTCAATACTCAAAACTCAACCTGCAATCTTCAAATCTCTATCCACAAACATCAATTCTCATCACTCAACCCTGAACACTCAGTCCCCAATCCTCAATCCTCAACCCTCAGCCCTCATCCTCAATCCTCAATCCTCAATCCTCAATCCTCAATCCTCAACCATCAGACCTCATCGTCAATCCTCAATCCTCAATCCTCAATCCTCAATCTTCAATCCTCAATACTGAATCCTCAATCTTCAATCCTCAATCCTCAATCCTCAACTCTCAATCCTCAATCCTCAGCCCTCAGTCCTCAAACCTCAATCCTCAACCCTCAGCCCTCGTCCTCAAACTTCAATCCTCAATCCTCAATCCTCAATCCTCAATCCTCAATCTTCAATCCTCGATACTCAATCTTCAATCCTCAATCCTCAATCCTCAATCCTCTATCCTCAATCCTCAATCCTCAATCGTCAATCTTCCATCCTCAATCATCAATCCTCAATCCCCAATTCTCAATCTTTAATCCCCAATACTCAATCTTCAATCCACAATCCTCAATTCTCAACCCTCAATCCTCAATCCTCTATCGTCAGTTTTCAGTCCTCAATCTTCAACCCTCAATCCTCAGTCCTCGAACCTTAATTCTGAATCCTCATTCCTGAATCCTCTATCTTCAGCCCTCAGTCATCAACAATCAGTTGTCAATCCTCAATCCTCAATAGAATATCCTCAATTCACAGTTTTCAATACTCAATGCTCAATCTGCAATCTTCAAATCTCTACCCACAAACATCAATTCTCATCACTCAACCCTGAACACTCAGTCCCCAATCCTCAATCTTCAATCCTCAATCATCAATCCTCAATCATCCATCCTCAATCCTCAATCCTCAATCCTCAATAGAATATCATCAATTCACAGCTTTCAATACTCAAAACTCAACCTATAATCAACAAATCTCTATCCACAAACATCAATTCTGATCACTCAACCCTGAACACTCGGTCCACAATGCTCAATCTTCAATCCTCAATCATCAATCCTCAATCCTCAATCCTCAATCCTCAATCCTCAATCCTCAATCCTCAGTCCTCAAACCTCAATCCTGAATCCTTAATCCTGAATCCTCAATCTTCAGAAATCAGACATCAACAATCAGTTGTCAATCCTCAATCCTCAATAGAATATCATCAATTCACAGCTTTCAATACTCAAAACTCAACCTATAACCAACAAATCCCTATCCACAAACATCAATTCTCATCACTCAACCCTGAACACTCAGTCCACAATGCTCAATCTTCAATCCTCAATCATCAATCCTCAATCCTCAATCCTCAATCCTCAATCCTCAATCCGCAATCCTCAGTCCTCAATTCTCCATCCTCAATCCTCAGCCCTCAGTCCTCCAACCTCAATCCTCAACCCTCAGTCCCCCTCCTCAATCCTCAATCCTCAATCCTCAATCCTCAACCCTCAGACCTCATCGTCAATCCTCAATCCTCAATCCTCAATCCTCAATCTTCAATCCTCAATACTGAATCCTCAATCTTCAATCCTCAATCCTCAATCCTCAATTCTCAATCCTCATTCCTCAGCCCTCAGTCCTCAAACCTCAATCCTCAACCCTCAGCCCTCGTCCTCAAACTTCAATCCTCAATCCTCAATCCTCAATCCTCAATCCTCAATATTCAATCCTCGATACTCAATCTTCAATCCTCAGTCCTCAATCCTCAATCCTCAATCCTCAATCCTCAATCCTCAGTCCTCAAACCTCAATCCTGAATCCTTAATACTGAATCCTCAATCCTCAGAAATCAGACCTCAACAATCAGTTGTCAATCCTCAATCCTCAATAGAATATCATCAATTCACACCTTTCAATACTCAAAACTCAACCTGCAATCTTCAAATCTCTATCCACAAACATCAATTCTCATCACTCAACCCTCAACACTCAGTCCCCTATCCTCAATCTTCAATCCTCAATCATCAATCCTCAATCCTCAATTCTCAACCTTTAATCCCCAATTCTCAATCTTCAATCCTCAATCCTCAATCCTCAATCCTCAATCCTCAATCATCAATCCTCAATCCTCAATCTTCAATCCTCAATCCTCAATCCTCAATCCCCAATCTTCAATCCTCAATCCTCAATCCTCAATCCTCAATCCTCAATCCTCAATCCTCAATCTTCAATCTTCAATCCTCAATACTCAATCTTCAATCCTCAATCCTCAATCCTCAATCCTCAATCCTCAATCCTGAACCCTCAATCGTCAGTCTTCAATCCTCAATACTCAATCTTCAATCCTCAATCCTCAATCCTCAATCGTCAACCCTCAATTCTCAATCCTCGATCCTTAGTCTTCAGTCCTCAAACCTCAATCCTCAACCCTCAGCCCTCATCCTCAATCCTCAATCCTCAATCTTCAATCCTCAGTCCTCAATCCTCAATCCTCAATCCTCAATCCTCAATCCTCAGTCCTCAAACCTCAATCCTGAATCCTCAATCCTGAATCCTCAATCTTCAGACCTCAGACATCAACAATCAGCTGTCAATCCTCAATCCTCAACAGAATATCATCAATTCACACCTTTCAATACTCAAAACTCAACCTGCAATCTTCAAATCTCTATCCACAAACATCAATTCTCATCACTCAACCCTGAACACTCAGTACACAATCCTCAATCTTCAATCCTCAATCATCAATCCTCAATCCTCAATCCTCAATCCTCAATCCGCAATCCTCAGTCCTCAATTCTCAATCCTCAATCCTCAGCCCTCAGTCCTCCAACCTCAATCCTCAACCCTCAGCCCTCATCCTCAATCCTCAACCCTCAATCCTCAATCCTCAACCCTCAGACCTCATCGTCAATCCTCAATCCTCAATCCTCAATCCTCAATCTTCAATCCTCAATACTGAATCCTCAATCTTCAATCCTCAATCCTCAATCCTCAATTCTCAATCCTCATTCCTCAGCCCTCAGTCCTCAAACCTCAATCCTCAACCCTCAGCCCTCGTCCTCAAACTTCAATCCTCAATCCTCAATCCTCAATCCTCAATCCTCAATATTCAATCCTCGATACTCAATCTTCAATCCTCAGTCCTCAATCCTCAATCCTCAATCCTCAATCCTCAATCCTCAGTCCTCAAACCTCAACCCTGAATCCTTAATCCTGAATCCTCAATCTTCAGAAATCAGACCTCAACAATCAGTTGTCAATCCTCAATCCTCAATAGAATATCATCAATTCACACCTTTCAATACTCAAAACTCAACCTGCAATCTTCAAATCTCTATCCACAAACATCAATTCTCATCACTCAACCCTCAACACTCAGTCCCCAATCCTCAATCTTCAATCCTCAATCATCAATCCTCAATCCTCAATTCTCAATCTTTAATCCCCAATTCTCAATCTTCAATCCTCAATACTCAATCCTCAATCCTCAATCCTCAATCCTCAATCCTCAATCCTCAATCCTCAATCCTCAATCCTCAATCCTCAATTCTCAATCCTCAAGGCTCAGCCCTCAGTCCTCAAACCTCAATCCTCAACCCTCAGCCCTCATCCTCAATCTTCAATACTCAATCCTCAATCCTCAATCCCCAATCTTCAATCCTCAATCCTCAATCCTCAATCCTCAATCCTCAATCCTCAATCGTCAGTCTTCAATCCTCAATACTCAATCTTCAATCCTCAATCGTCAATCCTCAATCGTCAATCCTCAATTCTCAATCCTCGATCCTCAGCCTTCAGACCTCAAACCTCGATCCTCAACCCTCAGCCCACATCCTCAATCCTCAATCCTCAATCTTCAATCCTCAGCCCTCATCCTCAATCCTCAATCCTCAATCCTCAATCCTCAGTCCTCAATCCTCAATCCTCAATCCTCAATCCTCAATCCTCAGTCCTCAAACCTCAATCCTGAATCCTCAATCCTGAATTCTCAACCTTCAGAAATCAGACCTCAACAATCAGTTGTCTATCCTCAATCCTCAATAGAATATCATCAATTCACACCTTTCAATACTCAAAACTCAACCTGCAATCTTCAAATCTCTATCCACAAACATCAATTGTCATCACTCAACCCTCAACACTCAGTCCCCAATCCTCAATCTTCAATCCTCAATCATCAATCCTCAATCCTCAATTCTCAATCTTTAATCCCCAATACTCAATCTTCAATCCTCAATCCTCAATCCTCAATCCTCAATCCTCAATCCTCAATCCTCAATCCTCAATCCTCAATCCTCAATTCTCAATCCTCAATCCTCAGCCCTCAGTCCTCAAACCTCAATCCTCAACCCTCAGCCCTCATCCTCAATCTTCAATCCTCAATCCTCAATCCTCAATCCTCAATCCTCAATCTTCAATCCTCAATCCTCAATCCTCAACCTTCATTCCTCAATCCACAATCCTCACTCCTCAATCCTCATTCCTCAATCCTCAATACCCAATCCTCAATCTTCAATCCTCAATCCTCAATCCTCAATTCTCAATCCTCAATCCTCAATCTTCAATCCACAATACACAATCCTCAATCTTCAATCCTCAATCCTCAATCCTCAATTCTCAATCCTCAATCCTCAGCCCTCAGTCCTCAAGTCTCAATCCTCAACCCTCAGCCCTCATCCTCAAACTTCAATCCTCAATCCTTCAATCCTCAATCTTCGAACCTCAATCTTCAATCCTCAATACTCAATCTTCAATCCTCAATACTCAATCCTCAATCCTCAATCCTCAATCCTCAATCCTCGATCCTCAATCCTCAATCCTCAATCTTCAATCCTCAATACTCAGTCTTCAATCCTCTATCCTCATTCCTCGAACCTCAATTCTGAATCCGCATTCCTGAATACTCAATCTTCAGCCCTAAGTCATCAACAAGCAGTTGTCAATCCTCAATCCTCAATAGAATATCCTCAATTCACAGTTTTCAATACCCAATACTCAATCTGCAATCTTCAAGCCTGTATACACAATCATCAATTCTCATCACTCACCACTCAACACTCAGTCCTCAATGCTCAATCCTCAATCCTCAATTCTCAATCTTCAACCCTCAATACTGAATGTTCAATCCTCAATCCTCAATACACAATACTCAATCCTCAATCCTCAATCCTCAATTCTCAGTCCTCAATCCTCAGCCCTCAGCCCTCAAACCTCAATCCTCAACCCTCAGCCCTCATCCTCAATCTTCAATCCTCAATCCTCAATTCTCAATCCCCAATCCTCAATCTTCAATCCTCAATACTCTTTCTTCAATCCTCAATCCTCAATCCTCAATCCTCAATCCTCATTCTTCAATCCTCAATACCCAATCCTCAATCTTCAATCCTCAATCCTCAATCCGCAATTCTCAATCCTCAATCCTCAATCCTCAGACCTCAAACATCAATACTCAGCCCTCAGTCCTCGTCCTCAATCCACAACCCTCAATGCTCAATCCTCAATCTTCAATCATCAATCTTCAATCTTCAATCCTCAATCCTCAATCCTCAATCCTCAATACTCAATCCTCAATGTTCAATCCTCATTACCCAATCCTCAATCTTCAATCCTCAATCCTCAATCCTCAATTCTCAATCCTCAATCCTCAGTCCTCAGTCCTCAAACCTCAATCCTCAACCCTCAGCCCTCATCCTCAATCCTCAATCCTCAATCCTCAATCCTCAATCTTCAATCCTCAATACTCAATCCTCAATCTTCAATCCTCAATCCTCAATCCTCAATTCTCAATCCTCAATCCTCAGCCCTCAGCCCTCAAACGTCAATCCTCAACCCTCAGCCCTCATCCTCAAACTTCAATCCTCAATCCTCAATCCTCAATCCTCAATCCTCAATCTTCATTCCTCAATACTCAATCTTCAATCCTCAATCCTCAATTCTCAATCCTCAATCCTCAATCCTAAATCGTCAGTCTTCAATCCTCAATACTCAATCTTCAATCCTCAATCCTCAATCCTCAATCGTCAATCCTCAATTCTCAATCCTCGATCCTCAGTCTTCAGTCCTCAAACCTCAATCCTCAATCCTCAGCCCTCATCCTCAATCCTCAATCCTCAATCCTCAATCCTCAGTCCTCAATCCTCAATCCTCAATCCTCAAACCTCAGTCCTCAAACCTCAATCCTGAATCCTCAATCCTGAATCCTCAACCTTCAGAAATCAGACCTCAACAATCAGTTGTCAATCCTCAATCCTCAATAGAATATCATCAATTCACACCTTTCAATACTCAAAACTCAACCTGCAATCTTCAAATCTCTATCCACAAACATCAATTGTCATCACTCAACCCTCAACACTCAGTCCCCAATCCTCAATCTTCAATCCTCAATCATCAATCCTCAATCCTCAATTCTCAATCTTTAATCCCCAATACTCAATCTTCAATCCTCAATCCTCAATCCTCAATCCTCAATCCTCAATCCTCAATCCTCAATCCTCAATCCTCAATCCTCAATCCTCAATCCTCAATCCTCAATCCTCAATTCTCAATCCTCAATCCTCAGCCCTCAGTCCTCAAACCTCAATCCTCAACCCTCAGCCCTCATCCTCAATCTTCAATCCTCAATCCTCAATCCTCAATCCCCAATCCTCAATCTTCAATCCTCAATACTCTTTCTTCGATCCTCAATCCTCAATCCTCAATCCTCTATCCTCATTCTTCAATCCTCAATACCCAATCCTCAATCTTCAGTCCTCAATCCTCAATCCTCAATTCTCAATCCTCAATCCTCAATCCACAGACCTCAAACATCAATACTCAGCCCTCAGTCCTCGTCCTCAATCCACAACACTCAATCCTCAATCCTCAATCTTCAATCATCAATATTCAATCTTCAATCCTCAATCCTCAATCCTCAATCATCAGTCGTCAAATTTCAATCCTCAATCCTCAATCCTCAATCCTCAATCTTCAATCTTCAATCCTCAATCCTGAATCCTCAATCGTCAGTCTTCAATCCTCAATACTCAATCTTCAATCCTCAATCCTCAATCCTCAATCGTCAACCCTCAATTCTCAATCCTCGATCCTTAGTCTTCAGTCCTCAAACCTCAATCCTCAACCCTCAGCCCTCATCCTCAATCCTCAATCCTCAATCTTCAATCCTCAGTCCTCAATCCTCAATCCTCAATCCTCAATCCTCAATCCTCAGTCCTCAAACCTCAATCCTGAACCTCAATCCTGAATCCTCAATCTTCAGACCTCAGACATCAACAATCAGTTGTCAATCCTCAATCCTCAACAGAATATCATCAGTTCACACCTTTCAATACACAAAACTCAACCTGCAATCTTCAAATCTCTATCCACAAACATCAATTCTCATCACTCAACCCTGAACACTCAGTCCCCAATCCTCAACCTTCAATCCTCAATCATCAATCCTCAATCCTCAATTCTCAATCTTTAATCCCCAATTCTCAATCTTCAATCCTCAATCCTCAATCCTCAATCCTCAATCCTCAATCCTCAATCCTCAATCCTCAATCCTCAATCCTCAATCCTCAATTCTCAATCCTCAATCCTCAGCCCTCAGTCCTCAAACCTCAATCCTCAACCCTCAGCCCTCATCCTCAATCTTCAATCCTCAATCCTCAATCCTCAATCCCCAATCCTCAGTCTTCAATACTCAATACTCTTTCTTCGATCCTCAATCCTCAATCCTCAATCCTCTATCCTCATTCTTCAATCCTCAATACTCAATCCTCAATCTTCAATCCTCAATCCTCAATCCTCAATTCTCAATCCTCAATCCTCAATGTTCAATCCTCAATACCCAATCCTCAATCTTCAATCCTCAATCTTCAATCCTCAATCCTCAATCCTCAATCCTCAATCCTCAATCCTCAATCCTCAACCTTCATTCCTCAATCCACAATCCTCACTCCTCAATCCTCATTCCTCAATCCTCAATACCCAATCCTCAATCTTCAATCCTCAATCCTCAATCCTCAATTCTCAATCCTCAATCCTCAATCTTCAATCCACAATACACAATCCTCAATCTTCAATCCTCAATCCTCAATCCTCAATTCTCAATCCTCAATCCTCAGCCCTCAGTCCTCAAGCCTCAATCCTCAACCCTCAGCCCTCATCCTCAAACTTCAATCCTCAATCCTCAATCCTCAATCTTCGAACCTCAATCTTCAATCCTCAATACTCAATCTTCAATCCTCAATACTCAATCCTCAATCCTCAATCCTCAATCCTCAATCCTCGATCCTCAATCCTCAATCCTCAATCTTCAATCCTCAATACTCAGTCTTCAATCCTCTATCCTCATTCCTCGAACCTCAATTCTGAATCCGCATTCCTGAATACTCAATCTTCAGCCCTAAGTCATCAACAAGCAGTTGTCAATCCTCAATCCTCAATAGAATATCCTCAATTCACAGTTTTCAATACCCAATACTCAATCTGCAATCTTCAAGCCTGTATACACAATCATCAATTCTCATCACTCACCACTCAACACTCAGTTCTCAATGCTCAATCCTCAATCCTCAATTCTCAATCTTCAATCCTCAATACTGAATTTTCAATCCTCAATCCTCAATACACAATACTCAATCCTCAATCCTCAATCCTCAATTCTCAGTCCTCAATCCTCAGCCCTCAGCCCTCAAACCTCAATCCTCAACCCTCAGCCCTCATCCTCAATCTTCAATCCTCAATCCTCAATCCTCAATCCCCAATCCTCAATCTTCAATCCTCAATACTCTTTCTTCAATCCTCAATCCTCAATCCTCAATCCTCAATCCTCATTCTTCAATCCGCAATACCCAATCCTCAATCTTCAATCCTCAATCCTCAATCCGCAATTCTCAATCCTCAATCCTCAATCCTCAGACCTCAAACATCAATACTCAGCCCTCAGTCCTCGTCCTCAATCCACAACCCTCAATGCTCAATCCTCAATCTTCAATCATCAATATTCAATCTTCAATCCTCAATCCTCAATCCTCAATCCTCAATACTCAATCCTCAATGTTCAATCCTCAATACCCAATCCTCAATCTTCAATCCTCAATCCTCAATCCTCAATTCTCAATCCTCAATCCTCAGTCCTCAGTCCTCAAACCTCAATCCTCAACCCTCAGCCCTCATCCTCAATCCTCAATCCTCAATCCTCAATCCTCAATCTTCAATCCTCAATACTCAATCCTCAATCTTCAATCCTCAATCCTCAATCCTCAATTCTCAATCCTCAATCCTCAGCCCTCAGCCCTCAAACGTCAATCCTCAACCCTCAGCCCTCATCCTCAAACTTCAATCCTCAATCCTCAATCCTCAAACCTCAATCCTCAATCTTCATTCCTCAATACTCAATCTTCAATCCTCAATCCTCAATTCTCAATCCTCAATCCTCAATCCTAAATCGTCAGTCTACAATCCTCAATACTCAATCTTCAATCCTCAATCCTCAATCCTCAATCGTCAATCCTCAATTCTCAATCCTCGATCCTCAGTCTTCAGTCCTCAAACCTCAATCCTCAACCCTCAGCCCTCATCCTCAATCCTCAATCCTCAATCTTCAATCCTCAATCCTCAATCCTCAATCCTCAATCCTCAGTCCTCAAACCTCAATCCTGAATCCTCAATCCTGAATCCTCAATCTTCAGACCTCAGACATCAACAATCAGTTGTCAATCCTCAATCCTCAACAGAATATCATCAATTCACACCTTTCAATACTCAAAACTCAACCTGCAATCTTCAAATCTCTATCCACAAACATCAATTCTCATCACTCAACCCTCAACACAAAGTCCCCAATACTCAATCTTCAATCCTCAATCATCAATCCTCAATCCTCAATTCTCAATCTTTAATCCCCAATACTCAATCTTCAATTCTCAATCCTCAATCCTCAATCCTCAATCCTCAATCCTCAATCCTCAATCCTCAATCCTCAGTCCTCAATTCTCAATCCTCAATCCTCAGCCCTCAGTCCTCAAACCTCAATCCTCAACCCTCAGCCCTCATCCTCAATCTTGAATCCTCAATCCTCAATCCTCAATCCCCAATCCTCAATCTTCAATCCTCAATACTCTTTCTTCCATCCTCAATCCTCAATCCTCAATCCTCAATCTTCATTCTTCAATCCTCAATACCCAATCCTCAATCTTCAATCCTCAATCCTCAATCCTCAATTCTCAATCCTCAATCCTCAATCCTCAGACCTCAAACATCAATACTCAGCCCTCAGTCCTCGTCCTCAATCCCCAACCCTCAATGCTCAATCCTCAATCTTCAATCATCAATATTCAATCTTCAATCCTCAATCCTCAATCCTCAATCCTCAATCCTCAATCCTCAATGTTCAATCCGCAATCCCCAATCCTCAATCTTCAATCCACAATACTCTTTCTTCCATCCTCAATCCTCAATCCTCAATCATCAATCCTCATTCTTCAATCCTCAATACCCAATCTTCAATCTTCAGTCCTCAATCCTCAATCCTCAATTCTCAATCCTCAATCCTCAATCCACAGACCTCAAACATCAATACTCAGCCCTCAGTCCTCGTCCTCAATCCACAACCATCAATCCTCAATCCTCAATCTTCAATCATCAATTTTCAATCTTCAATCCTCAATCCTCAATCCTCAATCCTCAATCCTCAATCCTCAATCCTCAATCTTCAATCTTCCATCCTCAATCCTCAATCCTCAATCCTCAATCTTCATTCTTCAATCCTCAATACCCAATCCTCAATCTTCAATCCTCAATCCTCAATCCTCAATTCTCAATCCTCAATCCTCAATCCTCAATCCTCAATCCTCAATCCTCAATCCTCAATCCTCAGTCCTCAATTCTCAATCCTCAATCCTCAGCCCTCAGTCCTCAAACCTCAATCCTCAACCCTCAGCCCTCATCCTCAATCTTGAATCCTCAATCCTCAATCCTCAATCCCCAATCCTCAATCTTCAATCCTCAATACTCTTTCTTCCATCCTCAATCCTCAATCCTCAATCCTCAATCTTCATTCTTCAATCCTCAATACCCAATCCTCAATCTTCAATCCTCAATCCTCAATCCTCAATTCTCAATCCTCAATCCTCAATCCTCAGACCTCAAACATCAATACTCAGCCCTCAGTCCTCGTCCTCAATCCCCAACCCTCAATGCTCAATCCTCAATCTTCAATCATCAATATTCAATCTTCAATCCTCAATCCTCAATCCTCAATCCTCAATCCTCAATCCTCAATGTTCAATCCTCAATCCCCAATCCTCAATCTTCAATCCACAATACTCCTTCTTCCATCCTCAATCCTCAATCCTCAATCATCAATCCTCATTCTTCAATCCTCAATACCCAATCTTCAATCTTCAGTCCTCAATCCTCAATCCTCAATTCTCAATCCTCAATCCTCAATCCACAGACCTCAAACATCAATACTCAGCCCTCAGTCCTCGTCCACAATCCACAACCATCAATCCTCAATCCTCAATCTTCAATCATCAATTTTCAATCTTTAATCCTCAATCCTCAATCCTCAATCCTCAATCCTCAATCCTCAATCCTCAATCTTCAATCTTCAATCCTCAATACTCAATCTTCAATCCTCAATCCTCAATCCTCAATCCTCAATCCTCAATCCTGAATCCTCAATCGTCAGTCTTCAATCCTCAATACTCAATCTTCAATCCTCAATCCTCAATCCTCAATCGTCAACCCTCAATTCTCAATCCTCGATCCTTAGTCTTCAGTCCTCAAACCTCAATCCTCAACCCTCAGCCCTCATCCTCAATCCTCAATCCTCAATCTTCAATCCTCAGTCCTCAATCCTCAATCCTCAATCCTCAATCCTCAATCCTCAGTCCTCAAACCTCAATCCTGAATCCTCAATCCTGAATCCTCAATCTTCAGACCTCAGACATCAACAATCAGCTGTCAATCCTCAATCCTCAACAGAATATCATCAATTCACACCTTTCAATACTCAAAACTCAACCTGCAATCTTCAAATCTCTATCCACAAACATCAATTCTCATCACTCAACCCTGAACACTCAGTCCACAATGCTCAATCTTCAATCCTCAATCATCAATCCTCAATCCTCAATCCTCAATCCTCAATCCGCAATCCTCAGTCCTCAATTCTCAATCCTCAATCCTCAGCCCTCAGTCCTCCAACCTCAATCCTCAACCCTCAGCCCTCATCCTCAATCCTCAACCCTCAATCCTCAATCCTCAACCCTCAGACCTCATCGTCAATCCTCAATCCTCAATCCTCAATCCTCAATCTTCAATCCTCAATACTGAATCCTCAATCTTCAATCCTCAATCCTCAATCCTCAATTCTCAATCCTCATTCCTCAGCCCTCAGTCCTCAAACCTCAATCCTCAACCCTCATCCCTCGTCCTCAAACTTCAATCCTCAATCCTCAATCCTCAATCCTCAATACTCAATATTCAATCCTCGATACTCAATCTTCAATCCTCAGTCCTCAATCCTCAATCCTCAATCCTCAATCCTCAATCCTCAGTCCTCAAACCTCAACCCTGAATCCTTAATCCTGAATCCTCAATCTTCAGAAATCAGACCTCAACAATCAGTTGTCAATCCTCAATCCTCAATAGAATATCATCAATTCACACCTTTCAATACTCAAAACTCAACCTGCAATCTTCAAATCTCTATCCACAAACATCAATTCTCATCACTCAACCCTCAACACTCAGTCCCCAATCCTCAATCTTCAATCCTCAATCATCAATCCTCAATCCTCAATTCTCAATCTTTAATCCCCAATTCTCAATCTTCAATCCTCAATACTCAATCCTCAATCCTCAATCCTCAATCCTCAATCCTCAGTCCTCAATCCTCAATCCTCAATCCTCAATTCTCAATCCTCAAGGCTCAGCCCTCAGTCCTCAAACCTCAATCCTCAACCCTCAGCCCTCATCCTCAATCTTCAATCCTCAATCCTCAATCCTCAACCCCAATCTTCAATCCTCAATCCTCAATCCTCAATCCTCAATCCTCAATCCTCAATCGTCAGTCTTCAATCCTCAATACTCAATCTTCAATCCTCAATCGTCAATCCTCAATCGTCAATCCTCAATTCTCAATCCTCGATCCTCAGCCTTCAGACCTCAAACCTCGATCCTCAACCCTCAGCCCACATCCTCAATCCTCAATCCTCAATCTTCAATCCTCAGCCCTCATCCTCAATCCTCAATCCTCAATCCTCAATCCTCAGTCCTCAATCCTCAATCCTCAATCCTCAATCCTCAATCCTCAGTCCTCAAACCTCAATCCTGAATCCTCAATCCTGAATTCTCAACCTTCAGAAATCAGACCTCAACAATCAGTTGTCAATCCTCAATCCTCAATAGAATATCATCAATTCACACCTTTCAATACTCAAAACTCAACCTGCAATCTTCAAATCTCTATCCACAAACATCAATTGTCATCACTCAACCCTCAACACTCAGTCCCCAATCCTCAATCTTCAATCCTCAATCATCAATCCTCAATCCTCAATTCACAATCTTTAATCCCCAATACTCAATCTTCAATCCTCAATCCTCAATCCTCAATCCTCAATCCTCAATCCTCAATCCTCAATCCTCAATCCTCAATCCGCAATTCTCAATCCTCAATCCTCAGCCCTCAGTCCTCAAACCTCAATCCTCAACCCTCAGCCCTCATCCTCAATCTTCAATCCTCAATCCTCAATCCTCAATCCTCAATCCTCAATCTTCAATCCTCAATCCTCAATCCTCAACCTTCATTCCTCAATCCACAATCCTCACTCCTCAATCCTCATTCCTCAATCCTCAATACCCAATCCTCAATCTTCAATCCTCAATCCTCAATCCTCAATTCTCAATCCTCAATCCTCAATCTTCAATCCACAATACACAATCCTCAATCTTCAATCCTCAATCCTCAATCCTCAATTCTCAATCCTCAATCCTCAGCCCTCAGTCCTCAAGTCTCAATCCTCAACCCTCAGCCCTCATCCTCAAACTTCAATCCTCAATCCTTCAATCCTCAATCTTCGAACCTCAATCTTCAATCCTCAATACTCAATCTTCAATCCTCAATACTCAATCCTCAATCCTCAATCCTCAATCCTCAATCCTCGATCCTCAATCCTCAATCCTCAATCTTCAATCCTCAATACTCCGTCTTCAATCCTCTATCCTCATTCCTCGAACCTCAATTCTGAATCCGCATTCCTGAATACTCAATCTTCAGCCCTAAGTCATCAACAAGCAGTTGTCAATCCTCAATCCTCAATAGAATATCCTCAATTCACAGTTTTCAATACCCAATACCCAATCTGCAATCTTCAAGCCTGTATACACAATCATCAATTCTCATCACTCACCACTCAACACTCAGTCCTCAATGCTCAATCCTCAATCCTCAATTCTCAATCTTCAACCCTCAATACTGAATGTTCAATCCTCAATCCTCAATACACAATACTCAATCCTCAATCCTCAATCCTCAATTCTCAGTCCTCAATCCTCAGCCCTCAGCCCTCAAACCTCAATCCTCAACCCTCAGCCCTCATCCTCAATCTTCAATCCTCAATCCTCAATTCTCAATCCCCAATCCTCAATCTTCAATCCTCAATACTCTTTCTTCAATCCTCAATCCTCAATCCTCAATCCTCAATCCTCATTCTTCAATCCTCAATACCCAATCCTCAATCTTCAATCCTCAATCCTCAATCCGCAATTCTCAATCCTCAATCCTCAATCCTCAGACCTCAAACATCAATACTCAGCCCTCAGTCCTCGTCCTCAATCCACAACCCTCAATGCTCAATCCTCAATCTTCAATCATCAATCTTCAATCTTCAATCCTCAATCCTCAATTCTCAATCCTCAATACTCAATCCTCAATGTTCAATCCTCAATACCCAATCCTCAATCTTCAATCCTCAATCCTCAATCCTCAATTCTCAATCCTCAATCCTCAGTCCTCAGTCCTCAAACCTCAATCCTCAACCCTCAGCCCTCATCCTCAATCCTCAATCATCAATCCTCAATCCTCAATCTTCAATCCTCAATCTTCAATCATCAATTTTCAATCTTCAATCCTCAATCCTCAATCCTCAATCCTCAATCCTCAATCCTCAATCCTCAATCTTCAATCTTCCATCCTCAATCCTCAATCCTCAATCCTCAATCTTCATTCTTCAATCCTCAATACCCAATCCTCAATCTTCAATCCTCAATCCTCAATCCTCAATTCTCAATCCTCAATCCTCAATCCTCAATCCTCAATCCTCAATCCTCAATCCTCAATCCTCAGTCCTCAATTCTCAATCCTCAATCCTCAGCCCTCAGTCCTCAAACCTCAATCCTCAACCCTCAGCCCTCATCCTCAATCTTGAATCCTCAATCCTCAATCCTCAATCCCCAATCCTCAATCTTCAATCCTCAATACTCTTTCTTCCATCCTCAATCCTCAATCCTCAATCCTCAATCTTCATTCTTCAATCCTCAATACCCAATCCTCAATCTTCAATCCTCAATCCTCAATCCTCAATTCTCAATCCTCAATCCTCAATCCTCAGACCTCAAACATCAATACTCAGCCCTCAGTCCTCGTCCTCAATCCCCAACCCTCAATGCTCAATCCTCAATCTTCAATCATCAATATTCAATCTTCAATCCTCAATCCTCAATCCTCAATCCTCAATCCTCAATCCTCAATGTTCAATCCTCAATCCCCAATCCTCAATCTTCAATCCACAATACTCCTTCTTCCATCCTCAATCCTCAATCCTCAATCATCAATCCTCATTCTTCAATCCTCAATACCCAATCTTCAATCTTCAGTCCTCAATCCTCAATCCTCAATTCTCAATCCTCAATCCTCAATCCACAGACCTCAAACATCAATACTCAGCCCTCAGTCCTCGTCCACAATCCACAACCATCAATCCTCAATCCTCAATCTTCAATCATCAATTTTCAATCTTTAATCCTCAATCCTCAATCCTCAATCCTCAATCCTCAATCCTCAATCCTCAATCTTCAATCTTCAATCCTCAATACTCAATCTTCAATCCTCAATCCTCAATCCTCAATCCTCAATCCTCAATCCTGAATCCTCAATCGTCAGTCTTCAATCCTCAATACTCAATCTTCAATCCTCAATCCTCAATCCTCAATCGTCAACCCTCAATTCTCAATCCTCGATCCTTAGTCTTCAGTCCTCAAACCTCAATCCTCAACCCTCAGCCCTCATCCTCAATCCTCAATCCTCAATCTTCAATCCTCAGTCCTCAATCCTCAATCCTCAATCCTCAATCCTCAATCCTCAGTCCTCAAACCTCAATCCTGAATCCTCAATCCTGAATCCTCAATCTTCAGACCTCAGACATCAACAATCAGCTGTCAATCCTCAATCCTCAACAGAATATCATCAATTCACACCTTTCAATACTCAAAACTCAACCTGCAATCTTCAAATCTCTATCCACAAACATCAATTCTCATCACTCAACCCTGAACACTCAGTCCACAATGCTCAATCTTCAATCCTCAATCATCAATCCTCAATCCTCAATCCTCAATCCTCAATCCGCAATCCTCAGTCCTCAATTCTCAATCCTCAATCCTCAGCCCTCAGTCCTCCAACCTCAATCCTCAACCCTCAGCCCTCATCCTCAATCCTCAACCCTCAATCCTCAATCCTCAACCCTCAGACCTCATCGTCAATCCTCAATCCTCAATCCTCAATCCTCAATCTTCAATCCTCAATACTGAATCCTCAATCTTCAATCCTCAATCCTCAATCCTCAATTCTCAATCCTCATTCCTCAGCCCTCAGTCCTCAAACCTCAATCCTCAACCCTCATCCCTCGTCCTCAAACTTCAATCCTCAATCCTCAATCCTCAATCCTCAATACTCAATATTCAATCCTCGATACTCAATCTTCAATCCTCAGTCCTCAATCCTCAATCCTCAATCCTCAATCCTCAATCCTCAGTCCTCAAACCTCAACCCTGAATCCTTAATCCTGAATCCTCAATCTTCAGAAATCAGACCTCAACAATCAGTTGTCAATCCTCAATCCTCAATAGAATATCATCAATTCACACCTTTCAATACTCAAAACTCAACCTGCAATCTTCAAATCTCTATCCACAAACATCAATTCTCATCACTCAACCCTCAACACTCAGTCCCCAATCCTCAATCTTCAATCCTCAATCATCAATCCTCAATCCTCAATTCTCAATCTTTAATCCCCAATTCTCAATCTTCAATCCTCAATACTCAATCCTCAATCCTCAATCCTCAATCCTCAATCCTCAGTCCTCAATCCTCAATCCTCAATCCTCAATTCTCAATCCTCAAGGCTCAGCCCTCAGTCCTCAAACCTCAATCCTCAACCCTCAGCCCTCATCCTCAATCTTCAATCCTCAATCCTCAATCCTCAACCCCAATCTTCAATCCTCAATCCTCAATCCTCAATCCTCAATCCTCAATCCTCAATCGTCAGTCTTCAATCCTCAATACTCAATCTTCAATCCTCAATCGTCAATCCTCAATCGTCAATCCTCAATTCTCAATCCTCGATCCTCAGCCTTCAGACCTCAAACCTCGATCCTCAACCCTCAGCCCACATCCTCAATCCTCAATCCTCAATCTTCAATCCTCAGCCCTCATCCTCAATCCTCAATCCTCAATCCTCAATCCTCAGTCCTCAATCCTCAATCCTCAATCCTCAATCCTCAATCCTCAGTCCTCAAACCTCAATCCTGAATCCTCAATCCTGAATTCTCAACCTTCAGAAATCAGACCTCAACAATCAGTTGTCAATCCTCAATCCTCAATAGAATATCATCAATTCACACCTTTCAATACTCAAAACTCAACCTGCAATCTTCAAATCTCTATCCACAAACATCAATTGTCATCACTCAACCCTCAACACTCAGTCCCCAATCCTCAATCTTCAATCCTCAATCATCAATCCTCAATCCTCAATTCACAATCTTTAATCCCCAATACTCAATCTTCAATCCTCAATCCTCAATCCTCAATCCTCAATCCTCAATCCTCAATCCTCAATCCTCAATCCTCAATCCGCAATTCTCAATCCTCAATCCTCAGCCCTCAGTCCTCAAACCTCAATCCTCAACCCTCAGCCCTCATCCTCAATCTTCAATCCTCAATCCTCAATCCTCAATCCTCAATCCTCAATCTTCAATCCTCAATCCTCAATCCTCAACCTTCATTCCTCAATCCACAATCCTCACTCCTCAATCCTCATTCCTCAATCCTCAATACCCAATCCTCAATCTTCAATCCTCAATCCTCAATCCTCAATTCTCAATCCTCAATCCTCAATCTTCAATCCACAATACACAATCCTCAATCTTCAATCCTCAATCCTCAATCCTCAATTCTCAATCCTCAATCCTCAGCCCTCAGTCCTCAAGTCTCAATCCTCAACCCTCAGCCCTCATCCTCAAACTTCAATCCTCAATCCTTCAATCCTCAATCTTCGAACCTCAATCTTCAATCCTCAATACTCAATCTTCAATCCTCAATACTCAATCCTCAATCCTCAATCCTCAATCCTCAATCCTCGATCCTCAATCCTCAATCCTCAATCTTCAATCCTCAATACTCCGTCTTCAATCCTCTATCCTCATTCCTCGAACCTCAATTCTGAATCCGCATTCCTGAATACTCAATCTTCAGCCCTAAGTCATCAACAAGCAGTTGTCAATCCTCAATCCTCAATAGAATATCCTCAATTCACAGTTTTCAATACCCAATACCCAATCTGCAATCTTCAAGCCTGTATACACAATCATCAATTCTCATCACTCACCACTCAACACTCAGTCCTCAATGCTCAATCCTCAATCCTCAATTCTCAATCTTCAACCCTCAATACTGAATGTTCAATCCTCAATCCTCAATACACAATACTCAATCCTCAATCCTCAATCCTCAATTCTCAGTCCTCAATCCTCAGCCCTCAGCCCTCAAACCTCAATCCTCAACCCTCAGCCCTCATCCTCAATCTTCAATCCTCAATCCTCAATTCTCAATCCCCAATCCTCAATCTTCAATCCTCAATACTCTTTCTTCAATCCTCAATCCTCAATCCTCAATCCTCAATCCTCATTCTTCAATCCTCAATACCCAATCCTCAATCTTCAATCCTCAATCCTCAATCCGCAATTCTCAATCCTCAATCCTCAATCCTCAGACCTCAAACATCAATACTCAGCCCTCAGTCCTCGTCCTCAATCCACAACCCTCAATGCTCAATCCTCAATCTTCAATCATCAATCTTCAATCTTCAATCCTCAATCCTCAATTCTCAATCCTCAATACTCAATCCTCAATGTTCAATCCTCAATACCCAATCCTCAATCTTCAATCCTCAATCCTCAATCCTCAATTCTCAATCCTCAATCCTCAGTCCTCAGTCCTCAAACCTCAATCCTCAACCCTCAGCCCTCATCCTCAATCCTCAATCATCAATCCTCAATCCTCAATCTTCAATCCTCAATACTCAATCCTCAATCTTCAATCCTCAATCCTCAATCCTCAATTCTCAATCCTCAATCCTCAGCCCTCAGCCCTCAAACGTCAATCCTCAACCCTCAGCCCTCATCCTCAAACTTCAATCCTCAATCCTCAATCCTCAATCCTCAATCCTCAATCTTCATTCCTCAATACTCAATCTTCAATCCTCAATCCTCAATTCTCAATCCTCAATCCTCAATCCTAAATCGTCAGTCTTCAATCCTCAATACTCAATCTTCAATCCTCAATCCTCAATCCTCAATCGTCAATCCTCAATTCTCAATCCTCGATCCTCAGTCTTCAGTCCTCAAACCTCAATCCTCAATCCTCAGCCCTCATCCTCAATCCTCAATCCTCAATCCTCAATCCTCAGTCCTCAATCCTCAATCCTCAATCCTCAAACCTCAGTCCTCAAACCTCAATCCTGAATCCTCAATCCTGAATCCTCAACCTTCAGAAATCAGACCTCAACAATCAGTTGTCAATCCTCAATCCTCAATAGAATATCATCAATTCACACCTTTCAATACTCAAAACTCAACCTGCAATCTTCAAATCTCTATCCACAAACATCAATTGTCATCACTCAACCCTCAACACTCAGTCCCCAATCCTCAATCTTCAATCCTCAATCATCAATCCTCAATCCTCAATTCTCAATCTTTAATCCCCAATACTCAATCTTCAATCCTCAATCCTCAATCCTCAATCCTCAATCCTCAATCCTCAATCCTCAATCCTCAATCCTCAATCCTCAATCCTCAATCCTCAATCCTCAATTCTCAATCCTCAATCCTCAGCCCTCAGTCCTCAAACCTCAATCCTCAACCCTCAGCCCTCATCCTCAATCTTCAATCCTCAATCCTCAATCCTCAATCCCCAATCCTCAATCTTCAATCCTCAATACTCTTTCTTCGATCCTCAATCCTCAATCCTCAATCCTCTATCCTCATTCTTCAATCCTCAATACCCAATCCTCAATCTTCAGTCCTCAATCCTCAATCCTCAATTCTCAATCCTCAATCCTCAATCCACAGACCTCAAACATCAATACTCAGCCCTCAGTCCTCGTCCTCAATCCACAACCCTCAATCCTCAATCCTCAATCTTCAATCATCAATATTCAATCTTCAATCCTCAATCCTCAATCCTCAATCATCAGTCGTCAAATTTCAATCCTCAATCCTCAATCCTCAATCCTCAATCTTCAATCTTCAATCCTCAATCCTGAATCCTCAATCGTCAGTCTTCAATCCTCAATACTCAATCTTCAATCTTCAATCCTCAATCCTCAATCGTCAACCCTCAATTCTCAATCCTCGATCCTTAGTCTTCAGTCCTCAAACCTCAATCCTCAACCCTCAGCCCTCATCCTCAATCCTCAATCCTCAATCTTCAATCCTCAGTCCTCAATCCTCAATCCTCAATCCTCAATCCTCAATCCTCAGTCCTCAAACCTCAATCCTGAACCTCAATCCTGAATCCTCAATCTTCAGACCTCAGACATCAACAATCAGTTGTCAATCCTCAATCCTCAACAGAATATCATCAGTTCACACCTTTCAATACACAAAACTCAACCTGCAATCTTCAAATCTCTATCCACAAACATCAATTCTCATCACTCAACCCTGAACACTCAGTCCACAATGCTCAATCTTCAATCCTCAATCATCAACCCTCAATCCTCAATCCTCAATCCTCAATCCTCAATCCGCAATCCTCAGTCCTCAATTCTCAATCCTCAATCCTCAGCCCTCAGTCCTCCAACCTCAATCCTCAACCCTCAGCCCTCATCCTCAATCCTCAATCCTCAATCCTCAATCCTCAACCCTCAGACCTCATCGTCAATCCTCAATCCTCAATCCTCAATCCTCAATCTTCAATCCTCAATACTGAATCCTAAATCTTCAATCCTCAATCCTCAATCCTCAATTCTCAATCCTCATTCCTCAGCCCTCAGTCCTCAAACCTCAATCCTCAACCCTCAGCCCTCGTCCTCAAACTTCAATCCTCAATCCTCAATCCTCAATCCTCAATATTCAATCCTCGATACTCAATCTTCAATCCTCAGTCCTCAATCCTCAATCCTCAATCCTCAATCCTCAA
Organism: Calliopsis andreniformis; assembly: GCF_051401765.1. Taxonomy (NCBI): domain Eukaryota; kingdom Metazoa; phylum Arthropoda; class Insecta; order Hymenoptera; family Andrenidae; genus Calliopsis; species Calliopsis andreniformis. The sequence continues at coordinate 670,084 of NW_027480495.1, forward strand.
TCCTCAGTCCTCAAACCTCAATCCTGAATCCTTAATCCTGAATCCCCAATCTTCAGAAATCAGACCTCAACAATCAGTTGTCAGTCCTCAATCCTCAATAGAATATCATCAATTCACACCTTTCAATACTCAAAACTCAACCTGCAATCTTCAAATCTCTATCCACAAACATCAATTCTCATCACTCAACCCTCAACACTCAGTCCCCAATCCTCAACCTTCAATCCTCAATCATCAATCCTCAATCCTCAATTCTCAATCTTTAATCCCCAATTCTCAATCTTCAATCCTCAATCCTCAATCCTCAATCCTCAATCCTCAATCCTCAATCCTCAATCCTCAATCCTCAATCCTCAATCCTCAATCCTCAATTCTCAATCCTCAATCCTCAGCCCTCAGTCCTCAAACCTCAATCCTCAACCCTCAGCCCTCATCCTCAATCTTCAATCCTCAATCCTCAATCCTCAATCCCCAATCCTCATTCTTCAATACTCAATACTCTTTCTTCGATCCTCAATCCTCAATCCTCAATCCTCTATCCTCATTCTTCAATCCTCAATACTCAATCCTCAATCTTCAATCCTCAATCCTCAATCCTCAATTCTCAATCCTCAATCCTCAATGTTCAATCCTCAATACCCAATCCTCAATCTTCAATCCTCAATCTTCAATCCTCAATCCTCAATCCTCAATCCTCAATCCTCAATCCTCAATCCTCAACCTTCATTCCTCAATCCACAATCCTCACTCCTCAATCCTCATTCCTCAATCCTCAATACCCAATCCTCAATCTTCAATCCTCAATCCTCAATCCTCAATTCTCAATCCTCAATCCTCAATCTTCAATCCACAATACACAATCCTCAATCTTCAATCCTCAATCCTCAATCCTCAATTCTCAATCCTCAATCCTCAGCCCTCAGTCCTCAAGCCTCAATCCTCAACCCTCAGCCCTCATCCTCAAACTTCAATCCTCAATCCTCAATCCTCAATCCTCAATCCTCATTCTTCAATCCGCAATACCCAATCCTCAATCTTCAATCCTCAATCCTCAATCCGCAATTCTCAATCCTCAATCCTCAATCCTCAGACCTCAAACATCAATACTCAGCCCTCAGTCCTCGTCCTCAATCCACAACCCTCAATGCTCAATCCTCAATCTTCAATCATCAATATTCAATCTTCAATCCTCAGTCCTCAATCCTCAATCCTCAATCCTCAATACTCAATCCTCAATGTTCAATCCTCAATACCCAATCCTCAATCTTCAATCCTCAATCCTCAATCCTCAATTCTCAATCCTCAATCCTCAGTCCTCAGTCCTCAAACCTCAATCCTCAACCCTCAGCCCTCATCCTCAATCCTCAATCCTCAATCCTCAATCCTCAATCTTCAATCCTCAATACTCAATCCTCAATCTTCAATCCTCAATCCTCAATCCTCAATTCTCAATCCTCAATCCTCAGCCCTCAGCCCTCAAACGTCAATCCTCAACCCTCAGCCCTCATCCTCAAACTTCAATCCTCAATCCTCAATCCTCAAACCTCAATCCTCAATCTTCATTCCTCAATACTCAATCTTCAATCCTCAATCCTCAATTCTCAATCCTCAATCCTCAATCCTAAATCGTCAGTCTACAATCCTCAATACTCAATCTTCAATCCTCAATCCTCAATCCTCAATCGTCAATCCTCAATTCTCAATCCTCGATCCTCAGTCTTCAGTCCTCAAACCTCAATCCTCAACCCTCAGCCCTCATCCTCAATCCTCAATCCTCAATCTTCAATCCTCAGTCCTCAATCCTCAATCCTCAATCCTCAATCCTCAATCCTCAGTCCTCAAACCTCAATCCTGAATCCTCAATCCTGAATCCTCAATCTTCAGACCTCAGACATCAACAATCAGTTGTCAATCCTCAATCCTCAACAGAATATCATCAATTCACACCTTTCAATACTCAAAACTCAACCTGCAATCTTCAAATCTCTATCCACAAACATCAATTCTCATCACTCAACCCTCAACACAAAGTCCCCAATACTCAATCTTCAATCCTCAATCATCAATCCTCAATCCTCAATTCTCAATCTTTAATCCCCAATACTCAATCTTCAATTCTCAATCCTCAATCCTCAATCCTCAATCCTCAATCCTCAATCCTCAATCCTCAATCCTCAGTCCTCAATTCTCAATCCTCAATCCTCAGCCCTCAGTCCTCAAACCTCAATCCTCAACCCTCAGCCCTCATCCTCAATCTTGAATCCTCAATCCTCAATCCTCAATCCCCAATCCTCAATCTTCAATCCTCAATACTCTTTCTTCCATCCTCAATCCTCAATCCTCAATCCTCAATCTTCATTCTTCAATCCTCAATACCCAATCCTCAATCTTCAATCCTCAATCCTCAATCCTCAATTCTCAATCCTCAATCCTCAATCCTCAGACCTCAAACATCAATACTCAGCCCTCAGTCCTCGTCCTCAATCCCCAACCCTCAATGCTCAATCCTCAATCTTCAATCATCAATATTCAATCTTCAATCCTCAATCCTCAATCCTCAATCCTCAATCCTCAATCCTCAATGTTCAATCCTCAATCCCCAATCCTCAATCTTCAATCCACAATACTCTTTCTTCCATCCTCAATCCTCAATCCTCAATCATCAATCCTCATTCTTCAATCCTCAATACCCAATCTTCAATCTTCAGTCCTCAATCCTCAATCCTCAATTCTCAATCCTCAATCCTCAATCCACAGACCTCAAACATCAATACTCAGCCCTCAGTCCTCGTCCTCAATCCACAACCATCAATCCTCAATCCTCAATCTTCAATCATCAATTTTCAATCTTCAATCCTCAATCCTCAATCCTCAATCCTCAATCCTCAATCGTCAATGTTCAATCGTCAATACCCAAGCCTCAATCTTCAATCCTCAATCCTCAATCCTCTATTCTCAATGCTCAATCCTCAGTCCTCAAACCACAATCCTGAATCCTCAATCCTGAACCCTCAATCTTCAGCACTCAGTCCTCAACAATCAGTTGTCAATCCTCAATCCTCAATAGAATATCCTCAGTTCAGAGTTTTCAATACGCAATACTCAGTCTTCAACCTTCAAATCTCTATCCACAAACATCAATTCTCATCACTCAACCCTCAACACTCAGTCCCCAATCCTCAATCTTCAATCCTCAATCCTCAATCCTCAATCCCCAATCGTCAATCCTCAATACTCAATCTTCAATCCTCAATTCTCAATCCTCAATCCTCAATCTTCATTCCTCAATTCTCAATCCCCAATCCTCAATACTAAATCCTCAATTCTCAATCCTCAATCCTCAATCCTCAGTCCTCAAACCTCAATCCTGAATCCTCAATCCTCAATCCTCAACCTTCAGACCTCAGTCCTCAAACCTCAATCCTCAACCCTCAGCCCTCATCCTCAATCTTCAATCCTCAATCCTCAATCCTCAATACCCAATCCTCAATCTTCAATCCTCAATACTCTTTCTTCAATCCTCAATTCTCAATCCTCAATCCTCAATCCTCATTCTTCAATCCTCAATACCCAATCCTCAATCTTCAGTCCTCAATCCTCAATCCTCAATTCTCAATCCTCAATCCACAATCCTCAGACCTCAAACATCAATACTCAGCCCTCAGTCCTCGTCCTCATTCCTCAACCCTCAGTCCTCAATCCTCAATCGTCAATCCTCAAATCTCAATCCTCGATCCTCAGGCTTCAGTCCTCAAACCTCAATCCTCAACCCTCAGCCCTCATCCTCAAACTTGAATCCTCAATCCTCAATCCTCATTCCTCGAACCTCAATCTTCAATCCTCAATCCTCAATCCTCAGTCCTCAAACCTCAATCCTGAATCCTTAATCCTGAATCCTCAATCTTCAGAAATCAGACCTCAACAATCAGTTGTCAATCCTCAATCCTCAATAGAATATCATCAATTCTCACCTTTCAATACTCAAAACTCAACCTGCAATCTTCAAATCTCTATCCACAAACATCAATTCTCATCACTCAACCCTCAACACTCAGTCCCCAATCCTCAATCTTCAATCCTCAATCATCAATCCTCAATCCTCAATTCTCAATCTTTAATCCCCAATTCTCAATCTTCAATCCTCAATCCTCAATCCTCAATCCTCAATCCTCAATCCTCAATCCTCAATCCTCAATCCTCAATCCTCAATCCTCAATTCTCAATCCTCAAGGCTCAGCCCTCAGTCCTCAAACCTCAATCCTCAACCCTCAGCCCTCATCCTCAAACTTCAATCCTCAATCCTCAATCCTCAATCTTCGAACCTCAATCTTCAATCCTCAATACTCAATCTTCAATCCTCAATACTCAATCCTCAATCCTCAATCCTCAATCCTCAATCCTCGATCCTCAATCCTCAATCCTCAATCTTCAATCCTCAATACTCAGTCTTCAATCCTCTATCCTCATTCCTCGAACCTCAATTCTGAATCCGCATTCCTGAATACTCAATCTTCAGCCCTAAGTCATCAACAAGCAGTTGTCAATCCTCAATCCTCAATAGAATATCCTCAATTCACAGTTTTCAATACCCAATACTCAATCTGCAATCTTCAAGCCTGTATACACAATCATCAATTCTCATCACTCACCACTCAACACTCAGTTCTCAATGCTCAATCCTCAATCCTCAATTCTCAATCTTCAATCCTCAATACTGAATTTTCAATCCTCAATCCTCAATACACAATACTCAATCCTCAATCCTCAATCCTCAATTCTCAGTCCTCAATCCTCAGCCCTCAGCCCTCAAACCTCAATCCTCAACCCTCAGCCCTCATCCTCAATCTTCAATCCTCAATCCTCAATCCTCAATCCCCAATCCTCAATCTTCAATCCTCAATACTCTTTCTTCAATCCTCAATCCTCAATCCTCAATCCTCAATCCTCATTCTTCAATCCGCAATACCCAATCCTCAATCTTCAATCCTCAATCCTCAATCCGCAATTCTCAATCCTCAATCCTCAATCCTCAGACCTCAAACATCAATACTCAGCCCTCAGTCCTCGTCCTCAATCCACAACCCTCAATGCTCAATCCTCAATCTTCAATCATCAATATTCAATCTTCAATCCTCAATCCTCAATCCTCAATCCTCAATCCTCAATACTCAATCCTCAATGTTCAATCCTCAATACCCAATCCTCAATCTTCAATCCTCAATCCTCAATCCTCAATTCTCAATCCTCAATCCTCAGTCCTCAGTCCTCAAACCTCAATCCTCAACCCTCAGCCCTCATCCTCAATCCTCAATCCTCAATCCTCAATCCTCAATCTTCAATCCTCAATACTCAATCCTCAATCTTCAATCCTCAATCCTCAATCCTCAATTCTCAATCCTCAATCCTCAGCCCTCAGCCCTCAAACGTCAATCCTCAACCCTCAGCCCTCATCCTCAAACTTCAATCCTCAATCCTCAATCCTCAAACCTCAATCCTCAATCTTCATTCCTCAATACTCAATCTTCAATCCTCAATCCTCAATTCTCAATCCTCAATCCTCAATCCTAAATCGTCAGTCTACAATCCTCAATACTCAATCTTCAATCCTCAATCCTCAATCCTCAATCGTCAATCCTCAATTCTCAATCCTCGATCCTCAGTCTTCAGTCCTCAAACCTCAATCCTCAACCCTCAGCCCTCATCCTCAATCCTCAATCCTCAATCTTCAATCCTCAGTCCTCAATCCTCAATCCTCAATCCTCAATCCTCAATCCTCAGTCCTCAAACCTCAATCCTGAATCCTCAATCCTGAATCCTCAATCTTCAGACCTCAGACATCAACAATCAGTTGTCAATCCTCAATCCTCAACAGAATATCATCAATTCACACCTTTCAATACTCAAAACTCAACCTGCAATCTTCAAATCTCTATCCACAAACATCAATTCTCATCACTCAACCCTCAACACAAAGTCCCCAATACTCAATCTTCAATCCTCAATCATCAATCCTCAATCCTCAATTCTCAATCTTTAATCCCCAATACTCAATCTTCAATTCTCAATCCTCAATCCTCAATCCTCAATCCTCAATCCTCAATCCTCAATCCTCAATCCTCAGTCCTCAATTCTCAATCCTCAATCCTCAGCCCTCAGTCCTCAAACCTCAATCCTCAACCCTCAGCCCTCATCCTCAATCTTGAATCCTCAATCCTCAATCCTCAATCCCCAATCCTCAATCTTCAATCCTCAATACTCTTTCTTCCATCCTCAATCCTCAATCCTCAATCCTCAATCTTCATTCTTCAATCCTCAATACCCAATCCTCAATCTTCAATCCTCAATCCTCAATCCTCAATTCTCAATCCTCAATCCTCAATCCTCAGACCTCAAACATCAATACTCAGCCCTCAGTCCTCGTCCTCAATCCCCAACCCTCAATGCTCAATCCTCAATCTTCAATCATCAATATTCAATCTTCAATCCTCAATCCTCAATCCTCAATCCTCAATCCTCAATCCTCAATGTTCAATCCTCAATCCCCAATCCTCAATCTTCAATCCACAATACTCTTTCTTCCATCCTCAATCCTCAATCCTCAATCATCAATCCTCATTCTTCAATCCTCAATACCCAATCTTCAATCTTCAGTCCTCAATCCTCAATCCTCAATTCTCAATCCTCAATCCTCAATCCACAGACCTCAAACATCAATACTCAGCCCTCAGTCCTCGTCCTCAATCCACAACCATCAATCCTCAATCCTCAATCTTCAATCATCAATTTTCAATCTTCAATCCTCAATCCTCAATCCTCAATCCTCAATCCTCAATCGTCAATGTTCAATCGTCAATACCCAAGCCTCAATCTTCAATCCTCAATCCTCAATCCTCTATTCTCAATGCTCAATCCTCAGTCCTCAAACCACAATCCTGAATCCTCAATCCTGAACCCTCAATCTTCAGCACTCAGTCCTCAACAATCAGTTGTCAATCCTCAATCCTCAATAGAATATCCTCAGTTCAGAGTTTTCAATACGCAATACTCAGTCTTCAACCTTCAAATCTCTATCCACAAACATCAATTCTCATCACTCAACCCTCAACACTCAGTCCCCAATCCTCAATCTTCAATCCTCAATCCTCAATCCTCAATCCCCAATCGTCAATCCTCAATACTCAATCTTCAATCCTCAATTCTCAATCCTCAATCCTCAATCTTCATTCCTCAATTCTCAATCCCCAATCCTCAATACTAAATCCTCAATTCTCAATCCTCAATCCTCAATCCTCAGTCCTCAAACCTCAATCCTGAATCCTCAATCCTCAATCCTCAACCTTCAGACCTCAGTCCTCAAACCTCAATCCTCAACCCTCAGCCCTCATCCTCAATCTTCAATCCTCAATCCTCAATCCTCAATACCCAATCCTCAATCTTCAATCCTCAATACTCTTTCTTCAATCCTCAATTCTCAATCCTCAATCCTCAATCCTCATTCTTCAATCCTCAATACCCAATCCTCAATCTTCAGTCCTCAATCCTCAATCCTCAATTCTCAATCCTCAATCCACAATCCTCAGACCTCAAACATCAATACTCAGCCCTCAGTCCTCGTCCTCATTCCTCAACCCTCAATCCTCAATCCTCAATCTTCAATCATCAATATTCAATCTTCAATCCTCAATCCTCAGTCCTCAATCCTCGACCCTCAATCGTCAATGGTCAATCCTCAATACCCAATCCTCAATCTTCAATCCTCAGTCCTCAATCCTCAATCGTCAATCCTCAAATCTCAATCCTCAACCCTCAGCCCTCATCCTCAAACTTGAATCCTCAATCCTCAATCCTCATTCCTCGAACCTCAATCTTCAATCCTCAATCCTCAATCCTCAGTCCTCAAACCTCAATCCTGAATCCTTAATCCTGAATCCTCAATCTTCAGAAATCAGACCTCAACAATCAGTTGTCAATCCTCAATCCTCAATAGAATATCATCAATTCTCACCTTTCAATACTCAAAACTCAACCTGCAATCTTCAAATCTCTATCCACAAACATCAATTCTCATCACTCAACCCTCAACACTCAGTCCCCAATCCTCAATCTTCAATCCTCAATCATCAATCCTCAATCCTCAATTCTCAATCTTTAATCCCCAATTCTCAATCTTCAATCCTCAATCCTCAATCCTCAATCCTCAATCCTCAATCCTCAATCCTCAATCCTCAATCCTCAATCCTCAATCCTCAATTCTCAATCCTCAAGGCTCAGCCCTCAGTCCTCAAACCTCAATCCTCAACCCTCAGCCCTCATCCTCAATCTTCAATCCTCAATCCTCAATCCTCAATCCCCAATCTTCAATCCTCAATCCTCAATCCTCAATCCTCAATCCTCAATCCTCAATCGTCAGTCTTCAATCCTCAATACTCAATCTTCAATCCTCAATCCTCAATCCTCAATCGTCAATCCTCAATTCTCAACCCTCGATCCTCAGTCTTCAGACCTCAAACCTCGATCCTCAACCCTCAGCCCTCATCCTCAATCCTCAATCCTCAATCTTCAATCCTCAGTCCTCAATCCTCAATCCTCAATCCTCAATCCTCAATCCTCAGTCCTCAAACCTCGATCCTGAATCCTCAATCCTGAATCCTCAATCTTCAGAAATCAGACCTCAACAATCAGTTGTCAATCCTCAATCCTCAATAGAATATCATCAATTCACACATTTCAATACTCAAAACTCAACCTGCAATCTTCAAATCTCTATCCACAAACATCAATTCTCATCACTCAACCCTCAACACTCAGTCCCCAATCCTCAATCTTCAATCCTCAATCATCAATCCTCAATCCTCAATTCTCAATCTTTAATCCCCAATTCTCAATCTTCAATCCTCAATCCTCAATCCTCAATCCTCAATCCTCAATCCTCAATCCTCAATCCTCAATCCTCAATCCTCAATCCTCAATCCTCAATCCTCAATTCTCAATCCTCAAGGCTCAGCCCTCAGTCCTCAAACCTCAATCCTCAACCCTCAGCCCTCATCCTCAATCTTCAATCCTCAATCCTCAATCCCCAATCCCCAATCCTCAATCCTCAATCCTCAATCGTCAGTCTTCAATCCTCAATACTCAATCTTCAATCCTCTATCCTCAATCCTCAATCATCAATCCTCAATTCTCAATCCTCGATCCTCAGTCTTCAGTCTTCAAACTTCAATCCTCAACCCTCAGCCCTCATCCTCAATCCTCAATCCTGAATTTTCAATCCTCAGTCCTCCATCCTCAATCCTCAATCCTCAATCCTCAATCCTCAGTCCTCAAACCTCAATCCTGAATCCTCAATCCTGCATCCTCAATCTTCAGACCTCAGTCATCAACAATCAGTTGTCAATCCTCAATCCTCAATAGAATATCCTCAATTCACAGTTTTCAATACTCAATACTCAATCTGCAATCTTCAAATCTCTACCCACAAACATCAATTCTCATCACTCAACCCTGAAAACTCAGTCCCCAATCCTCAATCTTCAATCCTCAATCATCAATCCTCAATCCTCCATCCTCAATCCTCAATCCTCAATCCTCAATAGAATATCATCAATTCACAGCTTTCAATACTCAAAACTCAACCTATAATCAACAAATCTCTATCCACAAACATCAATTCTGATCACTCAACCCTGAACACTCGGTCCACAATGCTCAATCTTCAATCCTCAATCATCAATCCTCAATCCTCAATCCTCAATCCTCAATCCTCAATCCGCAATCCTCAGTCCTCAATTCTCAATCCTCAATCCTCAGCCCTCAGTCCTCCAACCTCAATCCTCAACCCTCAGCCCTCATCCTCAATCCTCAATCCTCAATCCTCAATCCTCAACCCTCAGACCTCATCGTCAATCCTCAATCCTCAATCCTCAATCCTCAATCTTCAATCCTCAATACTGAATCCTCAATCTTCAATCCTCAATCCTCAATCCTCAATTCTCAATCCTCAATCCTCAGCCCTCAGTCCTCAAACCTCAATCCTCAACCCTCAGCCCTCGTCCTCAAACTTCAATCCTCAATCCTCAATCCTCAATCCTCAATCCTCAATATTCAATCCTCGATACTCAATCTTCAATCCTCAGTCCTCAATCCTCAATCCTCAATCCTCAATCCTCAATCCTCAGTCCTCAAACCTCAATCCTGAATCCTTAATCCTGAATCCTCAATCTTCAGAAATCAGACCTCAACAATCAGTTGTCAATCCTCAATCCTCAATAGAATATCATCAATTCACACCTTTCAATACTCAAAACTCAACCTGCAATCTTCAAGTCTCTATCCACAAACATCAATTCTCATCACTCAACCCTCAACACTCAGTCCCCAATCCTCAATCTTCAATCCTCAATCATCAATCCTCAATCCTCAATTCTCAATCTTTAATCCCCAATTCTCAATCTTCAATCCTCAATCCTCAATCCTCAATCCTCAATCCTCAGTCCTCAATCCCCAATCCTCAATCCTCAATCCTCAATCCTCAATTCTCAATCCTCAAGGCTCAGCCCTCAGTCCTCAAACCTCAATCCTCTACCCTCAGCCCTCATCCTCAATCTTCAATCCTCAATCCTCAATCCTCAATCCCCAATCTTCAATCCTCAATCCTCAATCCTCAATCCTCAATCCTCAATCCTCAATCGTCAGTCTTCAATCCTCAATACTCAATCTTCAATCCTCAATCCTCAATCCTCAATCGTCAATCCTCAATTCTCAACCCTCGATCCTCAGTCTTCAGACCTCAAACCTCGATCCTCAACCCTCAGCCCTCATCCTCAATCCTCAATCCTCAATCTTCAATCCTCAGTCCTCAATCCTCAATCCTCAATCCTCAATCCTCAATCCTCAGTCCTCAAACCTCAATCCTGAATCCTCAATCCTGAATCCTCAATCTTCAGAAATCAGACCTCAACAATCAGTTGTCAATCCTCAATCCTCAATAGAATATCATCAATTCACACATTTCAATACTCAAAACTCAACCTGCAATCTTCAAATCTCTATCCACAAACATCAATTCTCATCACTCAACCCTCAACACTCAGTCCCCAATCCTCAATCTTCAATCCTCAATCATCAATCCTCAATCCTCAATTCTCAATCTTTAATCCCCAATTCTCAATCTTCAATCCTCAATCCTCAATCCTCAATCCTCAATCCTCAATCCTCAATCCTCAATCCTCAATCCTCAATCCTCAATCCTCAATCCTCAATCCTCAATCCTCAATCCGCAATTCTCAATCCTCAAGGCTCAGCCCTCAGTCCTCAAACCTCAATCCTCAACCCTCAGCCCTCATCCTCAATCTTCAATCCTCAATCCTCAATCCCCAATCCCCAATCCTCAATCCTCAATCCTCAATCGTCAGTCTTCAACCCTCAATACTCAATCTTCAATCCTCTATCCTCAATCCTCAATCGTCAATCCTCAATTCTCAATCCTCGATCCTCAGTCTTCAGTCTTCAAACTTCAATCCTCAACCCTCAGCCCTCATCCTCAATCCTCAATCCTCAATTTTCAATCCTCAGTCCTCCATCCTCAATCCTCAATCCTCAATCCTCAATCCTCAGTCCTCAAACCTCAATCCTGAATCCTCAATCCTGCATCCTCAATCTTCAGACCTCAGTCATCAACAATCAGTTGTCAATCCTCAATCCTCAATAGAATATCCTCAATTCACAGTTTTCAGTACTCAATACTCAATCTGCAATCTTCAAATCTCTACCCACAAACATCAATTCTCATCACTCAACCCTGAACACTCAGTCCCCAATCCTCAATCTTCAATCCTCAATCATCAATCCTCAATCCTCCATCCTCAATCCTCAATCCTCAATCCTCAATAGAATATCATCAATTCACAGCTTTCAATACTCAAAACTCAACCTACAATCAACAAATCTCTATCCACAAACATCAATTCTGATCACTCAACCCTGAACACTCGGTCCACAATGCTCAATCTTCAATCCTCAATCATCATCAATCCTCAATCCTCAATCCTCAATCCTCAATCCTCAATCCGCAATCCTCAGTCCTCAATTCTCAATCCTCAATCCTCAGCCCTCAGTCCTCCAACCTCAATCCTCAACCCTCAGCCCTCATCCTCAATCCTCAATCCTCAATCCTCAATCCTCAACCCTCAGACCTCATCGTCAATCCTCAATCCTCAATCCTCAATCCTCAATCTTCAATCCTCAATACTGAATCCTCAATCTTCAATCCTCAATCCTCAATCCTCAATTCTCAATCCTCAATCCTCAGCCCTCAGTCCTCAAACCTCAATCCTCAACCCTCAGCCCTCGTCCTCAAACTTCAATCCTCAATCCTCAATCCTCAATCCTCAATCCTCAATATTCAATCCTCGATACTCAATCTTCAATCCTCAGTCCTCAATCCTCAATCCTCAATCCTCAATCCTCAATCCTCAGTCCTCAAACCTCAATCCTGAATCCTTAATCCTGAATCCTCAATCTTCAGATATCAGACCTCAACAATCAGTTGTCAATCCTCAATCCTCAATAGAATATCATCAATTCACACCTTTCAATACTCAAAACTCAACCTGCAATCTTCAAATCTCTATCCACAAACATCAATTCTCATCACTCAACCCTCAACACTCAGTCCCCAATCCTCAATCTTCAATCCTCAATCATCAATCCTCAATCCTCAATTCTCAATCTTTAATCCCCAATTCTCAATCTTCAATCCTCAATCCTCAATCCTCAATCCTCAATCCTCAGTCCTCAATCCTCAATCCTCAATCCTCAATCCTCAATCCTCGATTCTCAATCCTCAAGGCTCAGCCCTCAGTCCTCGAACCTCAATCCTCTACCCTCAGCCCTCATCCTCAATCTTCAATCCTCAATCCTCAATCCTCAATCCCCAATCTTCAATCCTCAATCCTCAATCCTCAATCCTCAATCCTCAATCCTCAATCGTCAGTCTTCAATCCTCAATACTCAATCTTCAATCCTCAATCCTCAATCCTCAATCGTCAATCCTCAATTCTCAATCCTCGATCCTCAGCCTTCAGACCTCAAACCTCGATCCTCAACCCTCAGCCCTCATCCTCAATCCTCAATCCTCAATCTTCAATCCTCAGTCCTCAATCCTCAATCCTCAATCCTCAATCCTCAATCCTCAATCCTCAATTCTCAATCCTCAAGGCTCAGCCCTCAGTCCTCAAACCTCAATCCTCAACCCTCAGCCCTCATCCTCAATCTTCAATCCTCAATCCTCTATCCCCAATCCCCAATCCTCAATACTCAATCCTCAATCGTCAGTCTTCAATCCTCAATACTCAAACTTCAATCCTCAATCCTCAATCCTCAATCGTCAATCCTCAATTCTCAATCCTCGATCCTCAGTCTTCAGACCTCAAACCTCGATCCTCAAACCTCAGCCCTCATCCTCAATCCTCAATCCTCAATCTTCAATCCTCAGTCCTCAATCCTCAATCCTCAATCCTCAATCCTCAATCCTCAGTCCTCAAACCTCAATCCTGAATCCTCAATCCTGAATCCTCAATCTTCATAAATCAGACCTCAACAATCAGTTGTCAATCCTCAATCCTCAATAGAATATCATCAATTCACACAGTTCAATACTCAAAACTCAACCTGCAATCTTCAAATCTCTATCCACAAACATCAATTCTCATCACTCAACCCTCAACACTCAGTCCCCAATCCTCAATCTTCAATCCTCAATCATCAATCCTCAATCCTCAATTCTCAATCTTTAATCCCCAATTCTCAATCTTCAATCCTCAATCCTCAATCCTCAATCCTCAATCCTCAATCCTCAATCCTCAATCCTCAATCCTCAATCCTCAATCCTCAATCCTCAATTCTCAATCCTCAAGGCTCAGCCCTCGGTCCTCAAACCTCAATCCTCAACCCTCAGCCCTCATCCTCAATCTTCAATCCTCAATCCTCAATCCCCAATCCCCAATCCTCAATCCTCAATCCTCAATCGTCAGTCTTCAATCCTCAATACTCAATCTTCAATCCTCTATCCTCAATCCTCAATCGTCAATCCTCAATTCTCAATCCTCGATCCTCAGTCTTCAGTCCTCAAACTTCAATCCTCAACCCTCAGCCCTCATCCTCAATCCTCAATCCTCAATTTTCAATCCTCAGTCCTCCATCCTCAATCCTCAATCCTCAATCCTCAATCCTCAGTCCTCAAACCTCAATCCTGAATCCTCAATCCTGAATCCTCAATCTTCAGACCTCAGACATCAACAATCAGTTGTCAATCCTCAATCCTCAATAGAATATCATCAATTCACACATTTCAATACTCAAAACTCAACCTGCAATCTTCAAATCTCTATCCACAAACATCAATTCTCATCACTCAACCCTCAACACTCAGTCCCCAATCCTCAGCCCTCATCCTCAATCTTCAATCCTCAATCCTCAATTCCCAATCCCCAATCCTCAATCCTCAATCCTCAATCGTCAGTCTTCAATCCTCAATACTCAATCTTCAATCCTCTATCCTCAATCCTCAATCGTCAATCCTCAATTCTCAATCCTCGATCCTCAGTCTTCAGTCTTCAAACTTCAATCCTCAACCCTCAGCCCTCATCCTCAATCCTCAATCCTCAATTTTCAATCCTCAGTCCTCCATCCTCAATCCTCAATCCTCAATCCTCAATCCTCAGTCCTCAAACCTCAATCCTGAATCCTCAATCCTGCATCCTCAATCTTCAGACCTCAGACATCAACAATCAGTTGTCAATCCTCAATCCTCAATAGAGTATCACCAATTCACAGCTTTCAATACTCAAAACTCAACCTGCAATCTTCAAATCTCTATCCACAAACATCAATTCTCATCACTCAACCCTGAACACTCAGTCCCCAATCCTCAAACTTCAATCCTCAATCATCAATCCTCAATCCTCAATCCTCAATCCTCAATCATCAATCCTCAATCCTCAGTCCTCAATTCTCAATCCTCAATCCTCAGCCCTCAGTCCTCAATCCTCAATCCTCAACCCTCAGCCCTCATCCTCAATCCTCAATCCTCAATCCTCAATCCTCAATCCTCAACCATCAGACCTCATCGTCAATCCTCAATCCTCAATCCTCAGTCCTCAATCTTCAATCCTCAATACTGAATCCTCAATCTTCAATCCTCAATCCTCAATCCTCAACTCTCAATCCTCAATCCTCAGCCCTCAGTCCTCAAACCTCAATCCTCAACCCTCAGCCCTCGTCCTCAAATTTCAATCCTCAATCCTCAATCCTCAATCCTCAATCCTCAACCTTCAATCCTCGATACTCAATCTTCAATCCTCAATCCTCAATCCTCAATCCTCAATCCTCAATCCTCAATCCTCAATCGTCAATCTTCCATCCTCAATCATCAATCCTCAATCCTCAATTCTCAATCTTTAATCCCCAATACTCAATCTTCAATCCACAATCCTCAATTCTCAACCCTCAATCCTCAATCCTCAATCGTCAGTTTTCAATCCTCAATCTTCAACCCTCAATCCTCAGTCCTCGAACCTTAATTCTGAATCCTCATTCCTGAATCCTCAATCTTCAGCCCTCAGTCATCAACAATCAGTTGTCAATCCTCAATCCTCAATAGAATATCCTCAATTCACAGTTTTCAATACTCAATACTCAATCTGCAATCTTCAAATCTCTACCCACAAACATCAATTCTCATCACTCAACCCTGAACACTCAGTCCCCAATCCTCAATCTTCAATCCTCAATCATCAATCCTCAATCCTCCATCCTCAATCCTCAATCCTCAATCCTCAATAGAATATCATCAATTCACAGCTTTCAATACTCAAAACTCAACCTATAATCAACAAATCTCTATCCACAAACATCAATTCTGATCACTCAACCCTGAACACTCGGTCCACAATGCTCAATCTTCAATCCTCAATCATCAATCCTCAATCCTCAATCCTCAATCCTCAATCCTCAATCCGCAATCCTCAGTCCTCAATTCTCAATCCTCAATCCTCAGCCCTCAGTCCTCCAACCTCAATCCTCAACCCTCAGCCCTCATCCTCAATCCTCAATCCTCAATCCTCAATCCTCAACCCTCAGACCTCATCGTCAATCCTCAATCCTCAATCCTCAATCCTCAATCTTCAATCCTCAATACTGAATCCTCAATCTTCAATCCTCAATCCTCAATCCTCAATTCTCAATCCTCAATCCTCAGCCCTCAGTCCTCAAACCTCAATCCTCAACCCTCAGCCCTCGTCCTCAAACTTCAATCCTCAATCCTCAATCCTCAATCCTCAATCCTCAATATTCAATCCTCGATACTCAATCTTCAATCCTCAGTCCTCAATCCTCAATCCTCAATCCTCAATCCTCAATCCTCAGTCCTCAAACCTCAATCCTGAATCCTTAATCCTGAATCCTCAATCTTCAGAAATCAGACCTCAACAATCAGTTGTCAATCCTCAATCCTCAATAGAATATCATCAATTCACACCTTTCAATACTCAAAACTCAACCTGCAATCTTCAAATCTCTATCCACAAACATCAATTCTCATCACTCAACCCTCAGCACTCAGTCCCCAATCCTCAATCTTCAATCCTCAATCATCAATCCTCAATCCTCAATTCTCAATCTTTAATCCCCAATTCTCAATCTTCAATCCTCAATCCTCAATCCTCAATCCTCAATCCTCAGTCCTCAATCCTCAATCCTCAATCCTCAATCCTCAATCCTCAATTCTCAATCCTCAAGCCTCAGCCCTCAGTCCTCAAACCTCAATCCTCTACCCTCAGCCCTCATCCTCAATCTTCAATCCTCAATCCTCAATCCTCAATCCCCAATCTTCAATCCTCAATCCTCAATCCTCAATCCTCAATCCTCAATCCTCAATCGTCAGTCTTCAATCCTCAATACTCAATCTTCAATCCTCAATCCTCAATCCTCAATCGTCAATCCTCAATTCTCAATCCTCGATCCTCAGCCTTCAGACCTCAAACCTCGATCCTCAACCCTCAGCCCTCATCCTCAATCCTCAATCCTCAATCTTCAATCCTCAGTCCTCAATCCTCAATCCTCAATCCTCAATCCTCAATCCTCAATCCTCAATTCTCAATCCTCAAGGCTCAGCCCTCAGTCCTCAAACCTCAATCCTCAACCCTCAGCCCTCATCCTCAATCTTCAATCCTCAATCCTCTATCCCCAATCCCCAATCCTCAATCCTCAATCCTCAATCGTCAGTCTTCAATCCTCAATACTCAAACATCAATCCTCAATCCTCAATCCTCAATCGTCAATCCTCAATTCTCAATCCTCGATCCTCAGTCTTCAGACCTCAAACCTCGATCCTCAAACCTCAGCCCTCATCCTCAATCCTCAATCCTCAATCTTCAATCCTCAGTCCTCAATCCTCAATCCTCAATCCTCAATCCTCAATCCTCAGTCCTCAAACCTCAATCCTGAATCCTCAATCCTGAATCCTCAATCTTCAGAAATCAGACCTCAACAATCAGTTGTCAATCCTCAATCCTCAATAGAATATCATCAATTCACACATTTCAATACTCAAAACTCAACCTGCAATCTTCAAATCTCTATCCACAAACATCAATTCTCATCACTCAACCCTCAACACTCAGTCCCCAATCCTCAATCTTCAATCCTCAATCATCAATCCTCAATCCTCAATTCTCAATCTTTAATCCCCAATTCTCAATCTTCAATCCTCAATCCTCAATCCTCAATCCTCAATCCTCAATCCTCAATTCTCAATCCTCAAGGCTCAGCCCTCAGTCCTCAAACCTCAATCCTCAACCCTCAGCCCTCATCCTCAGTCTTCAATCCTCAATCCTCTATCCCCAATCCCCAATCCTCAATCCTCAATCCTCAATCGTCAGTCTTCAATCCTCAATACTCAAACTTCAATCCTCAATCCTCAATCCTCAATCGTCAATCCTCAATTCTCAATCCTCGATCCTCAGTCTTCAGACCTCAAACCTCGATCCTCAAACCTCAGCCCTCATCCTCAATCCTCAATCCTCAATCTTCAATCCTCAGTCCTCAATCCTCAATCCTCAATCCTCAATCCTCAGTCCTCAAACCTCAATCCTGAATCCTCAATCCTGAATCCTCAATCTTCAGAAATCAGACCTCAACAATCAGTTGTCAATCCTCAATCCTCAATAGAATATCATCAATTCACACATTTCAATACTCAAAACTCAACCTGCAATCTTCAAATCTCTATCCACAAACATCAATTCTCATCACTCAACCCTCAGCACTCAGTCCCCAATCCTCAATCTTCAATCCTCAATCATCAATCCTCAATCCTCAATTCTCAATCTTTAATCCCCAATTCTCAATCTTCAATCCTCAATTCTCAATCCTCAATCCTCAATCCTCAGTCCTCAATCCTCAATCCTCAATCCTCAATCCTCAATCCTCAATTCTCAATCCTCAAGCCTCAGCCCTCAGTCCTCAAACCTCAATCCTCTACCCTCAGCCCTCATCCTCAATCTTCAATCCTCAATCCTCAATCCTCAATCCCCAATCTTCAATCCTCAATCCTCAATCCTCAATCCTCAATCGTCAGTCTTCAATCCTCAATACTCAATCTTCAATCCTCAATCCTCAATCCTCAATCGTCAATCCTCAATTCTCAATCCTCGATCCTCAGCCTTCAGACCTCAAACCTCGATCCTCAACCCTCAGCCCTCATCCTCAATCCTCAATCCTCAATCTTCAATCCTCAGTCCTCAATCCTCAATCCTCAATCCTCAATCCTCAATCCTCAATCCTCAATTCTCAATCCTCAAGGCTCAGCCCTCAGTCCTCAAACCTCAATCCTCAACCCTCAGCCCTCATCCTCAATCTTCAATCCTCAATCCTCTATCCCCAATCCCCAATCCTCAATCCTCAATCCTCAATCGTCAGTCTTCAATCCTCAATACTCAAACTTCAATCCTCAATCCTCAATCCTCAATCGTCAATCCTCAATTCTCAATCCTCGATCCTCAGTCTTCAGACCTCAAACCTCGATCCTCAAACCTCAGCCCTCATCCTCAATCCTCAATCCTCAATCTTCAATCCTCAGTCCTCAATCCTCAATCCTCAATCCTCAATCCTCAATCCTCAGTCCTCAAACCTCAATCCTGAATCCTCAATCCTGAATCCTCAATCTTCAGAAATCAGACCTCAACAATCAGTTGTCAATCCTCAATCCTCAATAGAATATCATCAATTCACACATTTCAATACTCAAAACTCAACCTGCAATCTTCAAATCTCTATCCACAAACATCAATTCTCATCACTCAACCCTCAACACTCAGTCCCCAATCCTCAATCTTCAATCCTCAATCATCAATCCTCAATCCTCAATTCTCAATCTTTAATCCCCAATTCTCAATCTTCAATCCTCAATCCTCAATCCTCAATCCTCAATCCTCAATCCTCAATTCTCAATCCTCAAGGCTCAGCCCTCAGTCCTCAAACCTCAATCCTCAACCCTCAGCCCTCATCCTCAATCTTCAATCCTCAATCCTCTATCCCCAATCCCCAATCCTCAATCCTCAATCCTCAATCGTCAGTCTTCAATCCTCAATACTCAAACTTCAATCCTCAATCCTCAATCCTCAATCGTCAATCCTCAATTCTCAATCCTCGATCCTCAGTCTTCAGACCTCAAACCTCGATCCTCAAACCTCAGCCCTCATCCTCAATCCTCAATCCTCAATCTTCAATCCTCAGTCCTCAATCCTCAATCCTCAATCCTCAATCCTCAATCCTCAGTCCTCAAACCTCAATCCTGAATCCTCAATCCTGAATCCTCAATCTTCAGAAATCAGACCTCAACAATCAGTTGTCAATCCTCAATCCTCAATAGAATATCATCAATTCACACATTTCAATACTCAAAACTCAACCTGCAATCTTCAAATCTCTATCCACAAACATCAATTCGCATCACTCAACCCTCAACACTCAGTCCCCAATCCTCAATCTTCAATCCTCAATCATCAATCCTCAATCCTCAATTCTCAATCTTTAATCCCCAATTCTCAATCTTCAATCCTCAATCCTCAATCCTCAATCCTCAATCCTCAATCCTCAATTCTCAATCCTCAAGGCTCAGCCCTCAGTCCTCAAACCTCAATCCTCAACCCTCAGCCCTCATCCTCAGTCTTCAATCCTCAATCCTCTATCCCCAATCCCCAATCCTCAATCCTCAATCCTCAATCGTCAGTCTTCAATCCTCAATACTCAAACTTCAATCCTCAATCCTCAATCCTCAATCGTCAATCCTCAATTCTCAATCCTCGATCCTCAGTCTTCAGACCTCAAACCTCGATCCTCAAACCTCAGCCCTCATCCTCAATCCTCAATCCTCAATCTTCAATCCTCAGTCCTCAATCCTCAATCCTCAATCCTCAATCCTCAGTCCTCAAACCTCAATCCTGAATCCTCAATCCTGAATCCTCAATCTTCAGAAATCAGACCTCAACAATCAGTTGTCAATCCTCAATCCTCAATAGAATATCATCAATTCACACATTTCAATACTCAAAACTCAACCTGCAATCTTCAAATCTCTATCCACAAACATCAATTCTCATCACTCAACCCTCAACACTCAGTCCCCAATCCTCAATCTTCAATCCTCAATCATCAATCCTCAATCCTCAATTCTCAATCTTTAATCCCCAATTCTCAATCTTCAATCCTCAATCCTCAATCCTCAATCCTCAATCCTCAATCCTCAATCCTCAATCCTCAATCCTCAATCCTCAATCCTCAATCCTCAATCCTCAATCCTCAATCCGCAATTCTCAATCCTCAAGGCTCAGCCCTCAGTCCTCAAACCTCAATCCTCAACCCTCAGCCCTCATCCTCAATCTTCAATCCTCAATCCTCAATCCCCAATCCCCAATCCTCAATCCTCAATCCTCAATCGTCAGTCTTCAACCCTCAATACTCAATCTTCAATCCTCTATCCTCAATCCTCAATCGTCAATCCTCAATTCTCAATCCTCGATCCTCAGTCTTCAGTCTTCAAACTTCAATCCTCAACCCTCAGCCCTCATCCTCAATCCTCAATCCTCAATTTTCAATCCTCAGTCCTCCATCCTCAATCCTCAATCCTCAATCCTCAATCCTCAGTCCTCAAACCTCAATCCTGAATCCTCAATCCTGCATCCTCAATCTTCAGACCTCAGTCATCAACAATCAGTTGTCAATCCTCAATCCTCAATAGAATATCCTCAATTCACAGTTTTCAGTACTCAATACTCAATCTGCAATCTTCAAATCTCTACCCACAAACATCAATTCTCATCACTCAACCCTGAACACTCAGTCCCCAATCCTCAATCTTCAATCCTCAATCATCAATCCTCAATCCTCCATCCTCAATCCTCAATCCTCAATCCTCAATAGAATATCATCAATTCACAGCTTTCAATACTCAAAACTCAACCTACAATCAACAAATCTCTATCCACAAACATCAATTCTGATCACTCAACCCTGAACACTCGGTCCACAATGCTCAATCTTCAATCCTCAATCATCAATCCTCAATCCTCAATCCTCAATCCTCAATCCTCAATCCGCAATCCTCAGTCCTCAATTCTCAATCCTCAATCCTCAGCCCTCAGTCCTCCAACCTCAATCCTCAACCCTCAGCCCTCATCCTCAATCCTCAATCCTCAATCCTCAATCCTCAACCCTCAGACCTCATCGTCAATCCTCAATCCTCAATCCTCAATCCTCAATCTTCAATCCTCAATACTGAATCCTCAATCTTCAATCCTCAATCCTCAATCCTCAATTCTCAATCCTCAATCCTCAGCCCTCAGTCCTCAAACCTCAATCCTCAACCCTCAGCCCTCGTCCTCAAACTTCAATCCTCAATCCTCAATCCTCAATCCTCAATCCTCAATATTCAATCCTCGATACTCAATCTTCAATCCTCAGTCCTCAATCCTCAATCCTCAATCCTCAATCCTCAATCCTCAGTCCTCAAACCTCAATCCTGAATCCTTAATCCTGAATCCTCAATCTTCAGATATCAGACCTCAACAATCAGTTGTCAATCCTCAATCCTCAATAGAATATCATCAATTCACACCTTTCAATACTCAAAACTCAACCTGCAATCTTCAAATCTCTATCCACAAACATCAATTCTCATCACTCAACCCTCAACACTCAGTCCCCAATCCTCAATCTTCAATCCTCAATCATCAATCCTCAATCCTCAATTCTCAATCTTTAATCCCCAATTCTCAATCTTCAATCCTCAATCCTCAATCCTCAATCCTCAATCCTCAGTCCTCAATCCTCAATCCTCAATCCTCAATCCTCAATCCTCGATTCTCAATCCTCAAGGCTCAGCCCTCAGTCCTCGAACCTCAATCCTCTACCCTCAGCCCTCATCCTCAATCTTCAATCCTCAATCCTCAATCCTCAATCCCCAATCTTCAATCCTCAATCCTCAATCCTCAATCCTCAATCCTCAATCCTCAATCGTCAGTCTTCAATCCTCAATACTCAATCTTCAATCCTCAATCCTCAATCCTCAATCGTCAATCCTCAATTCTCAATCCTCGATCCTCAGCCTTCAGACCTCAAACCTCGATCCTCAACCCTCAGCCCTCATCCTCAATCCTCAATCCTCAATCTTCAATCCTCAGTCCTCAATCCTCAATCCTCAATCCTCAATCCTCAATCCTCAATCCTCAATTCTCAATCCTCAAGGCTCAGCCCTCAGTCCTCAAACCTCAATCCTCAACCCTCAGCCCTCATCCTCAATCTTCAATCCTCAATCCTCTATCCCCAATCCCCAATCCTCAATACTCAATCCTCAATCGTCAGTCTTCAATCCTCAATACTCAAACTTCAATCCTCAATCCTCAATCCTCAATCGTCAATCCTCAATTCTCAATCCTCGATCCTCAGTCTTCAGACCTCAAACCTCGATCCTCAAACCTCAGCCCTCATCCTCAATCCTCAATCCTCAATCTTCAATCCTCAGTCCTCAATCCTCAATCCTCAATCCTCAATCCTCAATCCTCAGTCCTCAAACCTCAATCCTGAATCCTCAATCCTGAATCCTCAATCTTCATAAATCAGACCTCAACAATCAGTTGTCAATCCTCAATCCTCAATAGAATATCATCAATTCACACAGTTCAATACTCAAAACTCAACCTGCAATCTTCAAATCTCTATCCACAAACATCAATTCTCATCACTCAACCCTCAACACTCAGTCCCCAATCCTCAATCTTCAATCCTCAATCATCAATCCTCAATCCTCAATTCTCAATCTTTAATCCCCAATTCTCAATCTTCAATCCTCAATCCTCAATCCTCAATCCTCAATCCTCAATCCTCAATCCTCAATCCTCAATCCTCAATCCTCAATCCTCAATCCTCAATTCTCAATCCTCAAGGCTCAGCCCTCGGTCCTCAAACCTCAATCCTCAACCCTCAGCCCTCATCCTCAATCTTCAATCCTCAATCC
This sequence comes from Calliopsis andreniformis, assembly GCF_051401765.1. Classification (NCBI taxonomy): domain Eukaryota; kingdom Metazoa; phylum Arthropoda; class Insecta; order Hymenoptera; family Andrenidae; genus Calliopsis; species Calliopsis andreniformis. The sequence goes on from NW_027480495.1 coordinate 693,653, forward strand.
TCAATCCCCAATCCCCAATCCTCAATCCTCAATCCTCAATCGTCAGTCTTCAATCCTCAATACTCAATCTTCAATCCTCTATCCTCAATCCTCAATCGTCAATCCTCAATTCTCAATCCTCGATCCTCAGTCTTCAGTCCTCAAACTTCAATCCTCAACCCTCAGCCCTCATCCTCAATCCTCAATCCTCAATTCTCAATCCTCAGTCCTCCATCCTCAATCCTCAATCCTCAATCCTCAATCCTCAGTCCTCAAACCTCAATCCTGAATCCTCAATCCTGAATCCTCAATCTTCAGACCTCAGACATCAACAATCAGTTGTCAATCCTCAATCCTCAACAGAATATCATCAATTCACACATTTCAATACTCAAAACTCAACCTGCAATCTTCAAATCTCTATCCACAAACATCAATTCTCATCACTCAACCCTCAACACTCAGTCCCCAATCCTCAGCCCTCATCCTCAATCTTCAATCCTCAATCCTCAATTCCCAATCCCCAATCCTCAATCCTCAATCCTCAATCGTCAGTCTTCAATCCTCAATACTCAATCTTCAATCCTCTATCCTCAATCCTCAATCGTCAATCCTCAATTCTCAATCCTCGATCCTCAGTCTTCAGTCTTCAAACTTCAATCCTCAACCCTCAGCCCTCATCCTCAATCCTCAATCCTCAATTTTCAATCCTCAGTCCTCCATCCTCAATCCTCAATCCTCAATCCTCAATCCTCAGTCCTCAAACCTCAATCCTGAATCCTCAATCCTGCATCCTCAATCTTCAGACCTCAGACATCAACAATCAGTTGTCAATCCTCAATCCTCAATAGAGTATCACCAATTCACAGCTTTCAATACTCAAAACTCAACCTGCAATCTTCAAATCTCTATCCACAAACATCAATTCTCATCACTCAACCCTGAACACTCAGTCCCCAATCCTCAAACTTCAATCCTCAATCATCAATCCTCAATCCTCAATCCTCAATCCTCAATCATCAATCCTCAATCCTCAGTCCTCAATTCTCAATCCTCAATCCTCAGCCCTCAGTCCTCAATCCTCAATCCTCAACCCTCAGCCCTCATCCTCAATCCTCAATCCTCAATCCTCAATCCTCAATCCTCAACCATCAGACCTCATCGTCAATCCTCAATCCTCAATCCTCAGTCCTCAATCTTCAATCCTCAATACTGAATCCTCAATCTTCAATCCTCAATCCTCAATCCTCAACTCTCAATCCTCAATCCTCAGCCCTCAGTCCTCAAACCTCAATCCTCAACCCTCAGCCCTCGTCCTCAAATTTCAATCCTCAATCCTCAATCCTCAATCCTCAATCCTCAACCTTCAATCCTCGATACTCAATCTTCAATCCTCAATCCTCAATCCTCAATCCTCAATCCTCAATCCTCAATCCTCAATCGTCAATCTTCCATCCTCAATCATCAATCCTCAATCCTCAATTCTCAATCTTTAATCCCCAATACTCAATCTTCAATCCACAATCCTCAATTCTCAACCCTCAATCCTCAATCCTCAATCGTCAGTTTTCAATCCTCAATCTTCAACCCTCAATCCTCAGTCCTCGAACCTTAATTCTGAATCCTCATTCCTGAATCCTCAATCTTCAGCCCTCAGTCATCAACAATCAGTTGTCAATCCTCAATCCTCAATAGAATATCCTCAATTCACAGTTTTCAATACTCAATACTCAATCTGCAATCTTCAAATCTCTACCCACAAACATCAATTCTCATCACTCAACCCTGAACACTCAGTCCCCAATCCTCAATCTTCAATCCTCAATCATCAATCCTCAATCCTCCATCCTCAATCCTCAATCCTCAATCCTCAATAGAATATCATCAATTCACAGCTTTCAATACTCAAAACTCAACCTATAATCAACAAATCTCTATCCACAAACATCAATTCTGATCACTCAACCCTGAACACTCGGTCCACAATGCTCAATCTTCAATCCTCAATCATCAATCCTCAATCCTCAATCCTCAATCCTCAATCCTCAATCCGCAATCCTCAGTCCTCAATTCTCAATCCTCAATCCTCAGCCCTCAGTCCTCCAACCTCAATCCTCAACCCTCAGCCCTCATCCTCAATCCTCAATCCTCAATCCTCAATCCTCAACCCTCAGACCTCATCGTCAATCCTCAATCCTCAATCCTCAATCCTCAATCTTCAATCCTCAATACTGAATCCTCAATCTTCAATCCTCAATCCTCAATCCTCAATTCTCAATCCTCAATCCTCAGCCCTCAGTCCTCAAACCTCAATCCTCAACCCTCAGCCCTCGTCCTCAAACTTCAATCCTCAATCCTCAATCCTCAATCCTCAATCCTCAATATTCAATCCTCGATACTCAATCTTCAATCCTCAGTCCTCAATCCTCAATCCTCAATCCTCAATCCTCAATCCTCAGTCCTCAAACCTCAATCCTGAATCCTTAATCCTGAATCCTCAATCTTCAGAAATCAGACCTCAACAATCAGTTGTCAATCCTCAATCCTCAATAGAATATCATCAATTCACACCTTTCAATACTCAAAACTCAACCTGCAATCTTCAAATCTCTATCCACAAACATCAATTCTCATCACTCAACCCTCAGCACTCAGTCCCCAATCCTCAGTCTTCAATCCTCAATCATCAATCCTCAATCCTCAATTCTCAATCTTTAATCCCCAATTCTCAATCTTCAATCCTCAATCCTCAATCCTCAATCCTCAATCCTCAGTCCTCAATCCTCAATCCTCAATCCTCAATCCTCAATCCTCAATTCTCAATCCTCAAGCCTCAGCCCTCAGTCCTCAAACCTCAATCCTCTACCCTCAGCCCTCATCCTCAATCTTCAATCCTCAATCCTCAATCCTCAATCCCCAATCTTCAATCCTCAATCCTCAATCCTCAATCCTCAATCCTCAATCCTCAATCGTCAGTCTTCAATCCTCAATACTCAATCTTCAATCCTCAATCCTCAATCCTCAATCGTCAATCCTCAATTCTCAATCCTCGATCCTCAGCCTTCAGACCTCAAACCTCGATCCTCAACCCTCAGCCCTCATCCTCAATCCTCAATCCTCAATCTTCAATCCTCAGTCCTCAATCCTCAATCCTCAATCCTCAATCCTCAATCCTCAATCCTCAATTCTCAATCCTCAAGGCTCAGCCCTCAGTCCTCAAACCTCAATCCTCAACCCTCAGCCCTCATCCTCAATCTTCAATCCTCAATCCTCTATCCCCAATCCCCAATCCTCAATCCTCAATCCTCAATCGTCAGTCTTCAATCCTCAATACTCAAACTTCAATCCTCAATCCTCAATCCTCAATCGTCAATCCTCAATTCTCAATCCTCGATCCTCAGTCTTCAGACCTCAAACCTCGATCCTCAAACCTCAGCCCTCATCCTCAATCCTCAATCCTCAATCTTCAATCCTCAGTCCTCAATCCTCAATCCTCAATCCTCAATCCTCAATCCTCAGTCCTCAAACCTCAATCCTGAATCCTCAATCCTGAATCCTCAATCTTCAGAAATCAGACCTCAACAATCAGTTGTCAATCCTCAATCCTCAATAGAATATCATCAATTCACACATTTCAATACTCAAAACTCAACCTGCAATCTTCAAATCTCTATCCACAAACATCAATTCGCATCACTCAACCCTCAACACTCAGTCCCCAATCCTCAATCTTCAATCCTCAATCATCAATCCTCAATCCTCAATTCTCAATCTTTAATCCCCAATTCTCAATCTTCAATCCTCAATCCTCAATCCTCAATCCTCAATCCTCAATCCTCAATTCTCAATCCTCAAGGCTCAGCCCTCAGTCCTCAAACCTCAATCCTCAACCCTCAGCCCTCATCCTCAGTCTTCAATCCTCAATCCTCTATCCCCAATCCCCAATCCTCAATCCTCAATCCTCAATCGTCAGTCTTCAATCCTCAATACTCAAACTTCAATCCTCAATCCTCAATCCTCAATCGTCAATCCTCAATTCTCAATCCTCGATCCTCAGTCTTCAGACCTCAAACCTCGATCCTCAAACCTCAGCCCTCATCCTCAATCCTCAATCCTCAATCTTCAATCCTCAGTCCTCAATCCTCAATCCTCAATCCTCAATCCTCAGTCCTCAAACCTCAATCCTGAATCCTCAATCCTGAATCCTCAATCTTCAGAAATCAGACCTCAACAATCAGTTGTCAATCCTCAATCCTCAATAGAATATCATCAATTCACACATTTCAATACTCAAAACTCAACCTGCAATCTTCAAATCTCTATCCACAAACATCAATTCTCATCACTCAACCCTCAGCACTCAGTCCCCAATCCTCAATCTTCAATCCTCAATCATCAATCCTCAATCCTCAATTCTCAATCTTTAATCCCCAATTCTCAATCTTCAATCCTCAATTCTCAATCCTCAATCCTCAATCCTCAGTCCTCAATCCTCAATCCTCAATCCTCAATCCTCAATCCTCAATTCTCAATCCTCAAGCCTCAGCCCTCAGTCCTCAAACCTCAATCCTCTACCCTCAGCCCTCATCCTCAATCTTCAATCCTCAATCCTCAATCCTCAATCCCCAATCTTCAATCCTCAATCCTCAATCCTCAATCCTCAATCGTCAGTCTTCAATCCTCAATACTCAATCTTCAATCCTCAATCCTCAATCCTCAATCGTCAATCCTCAATTCTCAATCCTCGATCCTCAGCCTTCAGACCTCAAACCTCGATCCTCAACCCTCAGCCCTCATCCTCAATCCTCAATCCTCAATCTTCAATCCTCAGTCCTCAATCCTCAATCCTCAATCCTCAATCCTCAATCCTCAATCCTCAATTCTCAATCCTCAAGGCTCAGCCCTCAGTCCTCAAACCTCAATCCTCAACCCTCAGCCCTCATCCTCAATCTTCAATCCTCAATCCTCTATCCCCAATCCCCAATCCTCAATCCTCAATCCTCAATCGTCAGTCTTCAATCCTCAATACTCAAACTTCAATCCTCAATCCTCAATCCTCAATCGTCAATCCTCAATTCTCAATCCTCGATCCTCAGTCTTCAGACCTCAAACCTCGATCCTCAAACCTCAGCCCTCATCCTCAATCCTCAATCCTCAATCTTCAATCCTCAGTCCTCAATCCTCAATCCTCAATCCTCAATCCTCAATCCTCAGTCCTCAAACCTCAATCCTGAATCCTCAATCCTGAATCCTCAATCTTCAGAAATCAGACCTCAACAATCAGTTGTCAATCCTCAATCCTCAATAGAATATCATCAATTCACACATTTCAATACTCAAAACTCAACCTGCAATCTTCAAATCTCTATCCACAAACATCAATTCTCATCACTCAACCCTCAACACTCAGTCCCCAATCCTCAATCTTCAATCCTCAATCATCAATCCTCAATCCTCAATTCTCAATCTTTAATCCCCAATTCTCAATCTTCAATCCTCAATCCTCAATCCTCAATCCTCAATCCTCAATCCTCAATTCTCAATCCTCAAGGCTCAGCCCTCAGTCCTCAAACCTCAATCCTCAACCCTCAGCCCTCATCCTCAATCTTCAATCCTCAATCCTCTATCCCCAATCCCCAATCCTCAATCCTCAATCCTCAATCGTCAGTCTTCAATCCTCAATACTCAAACTTCAATCCTCAATCCTCAATCCTCAATCGTCAATCCTCAATTCTCAATCCTCGATCCTCAGTCTTCAGACCTCAAACCTCGATCCTCAAACCTCAGCCCTCATCCTCAATCCTCAATCCTCAATCTTCAATCCTCAGTCCTCAATCCTCAATCCTCAATCCTCAATCCTCAATCCTCAGTCCTCAAACCTCAATCCTGAATCCTCAATCCTGAATCCTCAATCTTCAGAAATCAGACCTCAACAATCAGTTGTCAATCCTCAATCCTCAATAGAATATCATCAATTCACACATTTCAATACTCAAAACTCAACCTGCAATCTTCAAATCTCTATCCACAAACATCAATTCGCATCACTCAACCCTCAACACTCAGTCCCCAATCCTCAATCTTCAATCCTCAATCATCAATCCTCAATCCTCAATTCTCAATCTTTAATCCCCAATTCTCAATCTTCAATCCTCAATCCTCAATCCTCAATCCTCAATCCTCAATCCTCAATTCTCAATCCTCAAGGCTCAGCCCTCAGTCCTCAAACCTCAATCCTCAACCCTCAGCCCTCATCCTCAGTCTTCAATCCTCAATCCTCTATCCCCAATCCCCAATCCTCAATCCTCAATCCTCAATCGTCAGTCTTCAATCCTCAATACTCAAACTTCAATCCTCAATCCTCAATCCTCAATCGTCAATCCTCAATTCTCAATCCTCGATCCTCAGTCTTCAGACCTCAAACCTCGATCCTCAAACCTCAGCCCTCATCCTCAATCCTCAATCCTCAATCTTCAATCCTCAGTCCTCAATCCTCAATCCTCAATCCTCAATCCTCAGTCCTCAAACCTCAATCCTGAATCCTCAATCCTGAATCCTCAATCTTCAGAAATCAGACCTCAACAATCAGTTGTCAATCCTCAATCCTCAATAGAATATCATCAATTCACACATTTCAATACTCAAAACTCAACCTGCAATCTTCAAATCTCTATCCACAAACATCAATTCTCATCACTCAACCCTCAGCACTCAGTCCCCAATCCTCAATCTTCAATCCTCAATCATCAATCCTCAATCCTCAATTCTCAATCTTTAATCCCCAATTCTCAATCTTCAATCCTCAATTCTCAATCCTCAATCCTCAATCCTCAGTCCTCAATCCTCAATCCTCAATCCTCAATCCTCAATCCTCAATTCTCAATCCTCAAGCCTCAGCCCTCAGTCCTCAAACCTCAATCCTCTACCCTCAGCCCTCATCCTCAATCTTCAATCCTCAATCCTCAATCCTCAATCCCCAATCTTCAATCCTCAATCCTCAATCCTCAATCCTCAATCGTCAGTCTTCAATCCTCAATACTCAATCTTCAATCCTCAATCCTCAATCCTCAATCGTCAATCCTCAATTCTCAATCCTCGATCCTCAGCCTTCAGACCTCAAACCTCGATCCTCAACCCTCAGCCCTCATCCTCAATCCTCAATCCTCAATCTTCAATCCTCAGTCCTCAATCCTCAATCCTCAATCCTCAATCCTCAATCCTCAATCCTCAATTCTCAATCCTCAAGGCTCAGCCCTCAGTCCTCAAACCTCAATCCTCAACCCTCAGCCCTCATCCTCAATCTTCAATCCTCAATCCTCTATCCCCAATCCCCAATCCTCAATCCTCAATCCTCAATCGTCAGTCTTCAATCCTCAATACTCAAACTTCAATCCTCAATCCTCAATCCTCAATCGTCAATCCTCAATTCTCAATCCTCGATCCTCAGTCTTCAGACCTCAAACCTCGATCCTCAAACCTCAGCCCTCATCCTCAATCCTCAATCCTCAATCTTCAATCCTCAGTCCTCAATCCTCAATCCTCAATCCTCAATCCTCAATCCTCAGTCCTCAAACCTCAATCCTGAATCCTCAATCCTGAATCCTCAATCTTCAGAAATCAGACCTCAACAATCAGTTGTCAATCCTCAATCCTCAATAGAATATCATCAATTCACACATTTCAATACTCAAAACTCAACCTGCAATCTTCAAATCTCTATCCACAAACATCAATTCTCATCACTCAACCCTCAACACTCAGTCCCCAATCCTCAATCTTCAATCCTCAATCATCAATCCTCAATCCTCAATTCTCAATCTTTAATCCCCAATTCTCAATCTTCAATCCTCAATCCTCAATCCTCAATCCTCAATCCTCAATCCTCAATTCTCAATCCTCAAGGCTCAGCCCTCAGTCCTCAAACCTCAATCCTCAACCCTCAGCCCTCATCCTCAATCTTCAATCCTCAATCCTCTATCCCCAATCCCCAATCCTCAATCCTCAATCCTCAATCGTCAGTCTTCAATCCTCAATACTCAAACTTCAATCCTCAATCCTCAATCCTCAATCGTCAATCCTCAATTCTCAATCCTCGATCCTCAGTCTTCAGACCTCAAACCTCGATCCTCAAACCTCAGCCCTCATCCTCAATCCTCAATCCTCAATCTTCAATCCTCAGTCCTCAATCCTCAATCCTCAATCCTCAATCCTCAATCCTCAATCCTCAATCCTCAATCCTCAATTCTCAATCCTCAAGGCTCAGCCCTCAGTCCTCAAACCTCAATCCTCAACCCTCAGCCCTCATCCTCAATCTTCAATCCTCAATCCTCAATCCCCAATCCCCAATCCTCAATCCTCAATCCTCAATCGTCAGTCTTCAATCCTCAATACTCAATCTTCAATCCTCTACCCTCAATCCTCAATCGTCAATCCTCAATTCTCAATCCTCGATCCTCAGTCTTCAGTCCTCAAACTTCAATCCTCAACCCTCAGCCCTCATCCTCAATCCTCAATCCTCAATTTTCAATCCTCAGTCCTCCATCCTCAATCCTCAATCCTCAATCCTCAATCCTCAGTCCTCAAACCTCAATCCTGAATCCTCAATCCTGAATCCTCAATCTTCAGACCTCAGACATCAACAATCAGTTGTCAATCCTCAATCCTCAATAGAATATCATCAATTCACACATTTCAATACTCAAAACTCAACCTGCAATCTTCAAATCTCTATCCACAAACATCAATTCTCATCACTCAACCCTCAACACTCAGTCCCCAATCCTCAATCTTCAATCCTCAATCATCAATCCTCAATCCTCAATTCTCAATCTTTAATCCCCAATTCTCAATCTTCAATCCTCAATCCTCAATCCTCAATCCTCAATCCTCAATCCTCAATCCTCAATCCTCAATCCTCAATCCTCAATCCTCAATCCTCAATTCTCAATCCTCAAGGCTCAGCCCTCAGTCCTCAAACCTCAATCCTCAACCCTCAGCCCTCATCCTCAATCTTCAATCCTCAATCCTCAATCCCCAATCCCCAATCCTCAATCCTCAATCCTCAATCGTCAGTCTTCAATCCTCAATACTCAATCTTCAATCCTCTACCCTCAATCCTCAATCGTCAATCCTCAATTCTCAATCCTCGATCCTCAGTCTTCAGTTCTCAAACTTCAATCCTCAACCCTCAGCCCTCATCCTCAATCCTCAATCCTCAATTTTCAATCCTCAGTCCTCCATCCTCAATCCTCAATCCTCAATCCTCAATCCTCAGTCCTCAAACCTCAATCCTGAATCCTCAATCCTGAATCCTCAATCTTCAGACCTCAGACATCAACAATCTGTTGTCAATCCTCAATCCTCAAGAGAGTATCATCAAATCACAGCTTTCAATACTCAAAACTCGACCTGCAATCTTCAAATCTCTATCCACAAACATCAATTCTCATCACTCAACCCTGAACACTCAGTCCCCAATCCTCAAACTTCAATCCTCAATCATCAATCCTCAATCCTCAATTCTCAATTTTTAATCCCCAATACTCAATCTTCAATTCTCAATTCTCAATCCTCAATCCTCAATCCTCAATCCTCAATCCTCAATCCTCAATCCTCAGTCCTCAATTCTCAATCCTCAATCCTCAGCCCTCAGTCCTCAAACCTCAATCCTCAACCCTCAGCCCTCATCCTCAATGCTCAATCCTCAATCCTCAATCCTCAACCATCAGACCTCATCGTCAATCCTCAGTCCTCAATCCTCAATCCTCAATCTTCAATCCTCAATACTGAATCCTCAATCTTCAATCCTCAATCCTCAATCCTCAACTCTCAATCCTCTATCCTCAGCCCTCAGTCCTCAAACCTCAATCCTCAACCCTCAGCCCTCGTCCTCAAACTTCAATCCTCAATCCTCAATCCTCAATCCTCAATCCTCAATCTTCAATCCTCGATACTCAATCTTCAATCCTCAATCCTCAATCCTCAATCCTCAATCCTCAATCCTCAATCGTCAATCTTCCATCCTCAATCATCAATCCTCAATCCTCAATTCTCAATCTTTAATCTCCAATACTCAATCTTCAATCCACAATCCTCAATTCTCAACCCTCAATCCTCAATCCTCAATCGTCAGTTTTCAATCCTCAATCTTCAACCCTCAATCCTCAGTCCTCGAACCTCAATTCTGAATCCACATTCCTGAATCCTCAATCTTCAGCCCTCAGTCATCAACAATCAGTTGTCAATCCTCAATCCTCAATAGAATATCCTCAATTCCCAGTTTTCAATACTCAATACTCAATCTGCAATCTTCAAATCTCTATCCACAAACATCAATTCTCATCACTCAAACCTCAACACTCAGTCCCCAATCCTCAATCTTCAATCCTCAATCCTCAATACTCAATCCTCAATCCTCAATCCTCAATTGTCAATACTCAGTACCCAATCCTCAATCTTCAATCCTCAATCGTCAATCCTCAATCCTCAATCCTCAATCCTCAATCCTCAATCTTCAATCCTCAATCCTCAATTCTCAATCCTCAATCCTCAGCCCTCAGTCCTCAAACGTCAATCCTCAACCCTCAGCCCTCATCCTCAAACTTCAATCCTCAATCCTCAATCCTCAATCCTCAGCCCTCAGTCCTCAAACCTCAATCCTCAATTCTCAATCCTCGATCCTCAGCCCTCAGTCCTCAAACCTCAATCCTCAACCCTCAGCCCTCATCCTCAATCCTCAATCCTCAATCCTCAATCCTCAACCATCAGACCTCATCGTCAATCCTCAATCCTCAATCCTCAATCCTCAATCTTCAATCCTCAATACTGAATCCTCAATCTTCAATCCTCAATCCTCAATCCTCAACTCTCAATCCTCAATCCTCAGCCCTCAGTCCTCAAACCTCAATCCTCAATTCTCAATCCTCGATCCTCAGTCTTCAGTCCTCAAACTTCAATCCTCAACCCTCAGCCCTCATCCTCAATACTCAATCCTCAATTTTCAATCCTCAGTCCTCCATCCTCAATCCTCAATCCTCAATCCTCAATCCTCAGTCCTCAAACCTCAATCCTGAATCCTCAATCCTGAATCCTCAATCTTCAGACCTCAGACATCAACAATCAGTTGTCAATCCTCAATCCTCAATAGAGTATCATCTATTCACAGCTTTCAGTACTCAAAACTCAACCTGCAATCTTCAAATCTCTATACACAAACATCAATTCTCATCACTCAACCCTGAACACTCAGTCCCCAATCCTCAAACTTCAATCCTCAATCATCAATCCTCAATCCTCAATTCTCAATTTTTAATCCCCAATACTCAATCTTCAGTTCTCAATCCTCAATCCTCAATCCTCAATCCTCAATCTTCAATCCTCAATCCTCAATCCTCAGTCCTCAATTCTCAATCCTCAATCCTCAGCCCTCAGTCCTCAAACCTCAATCCTCAACCCTCAGCCCTCATCCTCAATCCTCAATCCTCAATCCTCAATCCTCAACCATCAGACCTCATCGTCAATCCTCAATCCTCAATCCTCAATCCTCAATCTTCAATCCTCAATACTGAATCCTCAATCTTCAATCCTCAATCCTCAATCCTCAACTCTCAATCCTCAATCCTCAGCCCTCAGTCCTCAAACCTCAATCCTCAACCCTCAGCCCTCGTCCTCAAACTTCAATCCTCAATCCTCAATCCTCAATCCTCAATCCTCAATCTTCAATCCTCGATACTCAATCTTCAATCCTCAATCCTCAATCCTCAATCCTCAATCCTCAATCCTCAATCGTCAATCTTCCATCCTCAATCATCAATCCTCAATCCTCAATTCTCAATCTTTAATCTCCAATACTCAATCTTCAATCCACAATCCTCAATTCTCAACCCTCAATCCTCAATCCTCAATCGTCAGTTTTCAATCCTCAATCTTCAACCCTCAATCCTCAGTCCTCGAACCTCAATTCTGAATCCTCATTCCTGAATCCTCAATCTTCAGCCCTCAGTCATCAGCAAACAGTTGTCAATCCTCAATCCTCAATAGGATATCCTCAATTCACAGTTTTCAATACTCAATACTCAATCTGTAATCATCAAATCTCTATCCACAAACATCAATTCTCATCACTCAACCCTCAACACTCAGTCCCCAATCCTCAATCTTCAATCCTCAATCATCAATCCTCAATCCTCAATTCTCAATCTTTAATACCCAATTCTCAATCTTCAATCCTCAATCCTCAATCCTCAATCCTCAATCCTCAATCCTCAATCCTCAATCCTCAATCCTCAATCCTCAATCCTCAATTCTCAATCCTCAAGGCTCAGCCCTCAGTCCTCAAACCTCAATCCTCAACCCTCAGCCCTCATCCTCAATCTTCAATCCTCAATCCTCAATCCTCAATCCCCAATCCTCAATCTTCAATCCTCAATACTCTTTCTTCAATCCTCAATCCTCAATCCTCAATCCTCGATTCTCATTCTTCAATCCTCAATACCCAATCCTCAATCTTCAGTCCTCAATCCTCAATCCTCAATTCTCAATCCTCAATCCTCAATCCACAGACCTCAAACATCAATACTCAGCACTCAGTCCTCGTCCTCAATCCACAACCCTCAATCCTCAATCCTCAATCTTCAATCATCAATATTCAATCTTCAATCCTCAATCCTCAATCCTCAATCCTCAATCCTCAATCGTCAATGTTCAATCCTCAATACCCAAGCCTCAATCTTCAATCCTCAATCCTCAATCCTCAATTCTCAATCCTCAATCCTCAGCCCTCAGTCCTCAAACCTCAATCCTCAATCCTCAATCTTCAATCCTCAGTCCTCCATCCTCAATCCTCAATCCTCAATCCTCAGTCCTCAAACCTCAATCCTGAATCCTCAATCCTGAATCCTCAATCTTCAGACCTCAGACATCAACAATCAGTTGTCAATCCTCAATCCTCAATAGAATATCATCAATTCACAGCTTTCAATACTCAAAACTCAACCTGCAATCTTCAAATCTCTATCCACAAACATCAATTCTCATCACTCAACCCTGAACACTCAGTCCCCAATCCTCAATCTTCAATCCTCAATCATCAATCCTCAATCCTCCATCCTCAATCCTCAATCCTCAATCCTCAATCCTCAGTCCTCAAACCTCAATCCTGAATCCTCAATCCTGAATCCTCAATCTTCAGACCTCAGACATCAACAATCAGTTGTCAATCCTCAATCCTCAATAGAATATCACCAATTCACAGCTTTCAATACTCAAAACTCAACCTATAATCTTCAAATCTCTATCCACAAACATCAATTCTCATCACTCAACCGTGAACACTCAGTCCCCAATCCTCAATCTTCAATCCTCAATCATCAATCCTCAATGCTCAATCCTCAATCTTCAATCCTCAATCCTCAATCCTCAATCCCCAATCCTCAATCTTCAATCCTCAATACTCTTTCTTCAATCCTCAATCCTCAATCCTCAATCCTCGATCCTCATTCTTCAATCCTCAATACCCAATCCTCAATCTTCAGTCTTCAATCCTCAATCCTCAATTCTCAATCCTCAATCCTCAATCCACAGACCTCGAACATCAATACTCAGCACTCAGTCCTCGTCCTCAATCCACAACCCTCAATCCTCAATCCTCAATCTTCAATCATCAATATTCAATCTTCAATCCTCAATCCTCAATCCTCAATCCTCAATCCTCAATCCTCAATCCCCAATCCTCAATCTTCAATCCTCAATACTCTTTCTTCAATCCTCAATCCTCAATCCTCAATCCTCGATCCTCATTCTTCAATCCTCAATACCCAATCCTCAATCTTCAGTCCTCAATCCTCAATCCTCAATTCTCAATCCTCAATCCTCAATCCACAGACCTCAAACATCAATACTCAGCACTCAGTCCTCGTCCTCAATCCACAACCCTCAATCCTCAATCCTCAATCTTCAATCATCAATATTCAATCTTCAATCCTCAATCCTCAATCCTCAATCCTCAATCCTCAATCGTCAATGTTCAATCCTCAATACCCAAGCCTCAATCTTCAATCCTCAATCCTCAATCCTCAATTCTCAATCCTCAATCCTCAGCCCTCAGTCCTCAAACCTCAATCCTCAATCCTCAATCTTCAATCCTCAGTCCTCCATCCTCAATCCTCAATCCTCAATCCTGAGTCCTCAAACCTCAATCCTGAATCCTCAATCCTGAATCCTCAATCTTCAGACCTCAGACATCAACAATCAGTTGTCAATCCTCAATCCTCAATAGAATATCATCAATTCACAGCTTTCAATACTCAAAACTCAACCTGCAATCTTCAAATCTCTATCCACAAACATCAATTCTCATCACTCAACCCTGAACACTCAGTCCCCAATCCTCAATCTTCAATCCTCAATCATCAATCCTCAATCCTCCATCCTCAATCCTCAATCCTCAATCCTCAATCCTCAATCCTCAATCCCCAATCCTCAATCTTCAATCCTCAATACTCTTTCTTCAATCCTCAATCCTCAATCCTCAATCCTCGATCCTCATTCTTCAATCCTCAATACCCAATCCTCAATCTTCAGTCCTCAATCCTCAATCCTCAATTCTCAATCCTCAATCCTCAATCCACAGACCTCAAACATCAATACTCAGCCCTCAGTCCTCGTCCTCAATCCACAAACCTCAATCCTCAATCCTCAATCTTCAATCATCAATATTCAATCTTCAATCCTCAATCCTCAATCCTCAATCCTCAATCCTCAATCCTCAATCGTCAATGTTCAATCCTCAATACCCAAGCCTCAATCTTCAATCCTCAATCCTCAATCCTCAATTCTCAATCCTCAGTCCTCAGCCCTCAGTCCTCAAACCTCAGCCCTCAATCCTCAATCTTCAATCCTCAGTCCTCCATCCTCAATCCTCAATTCTCAATCCTCAATCCTCAGTCCTCAAACCTCAATCCTGAATCCTCAATCCTGAATCCTCAATCTTCAGACCTCAGATATCAACAATCAGTTGTCAATCCTCAATCCTCAATAGAATATCATCAATTCACAGCTTTCAATACTCAAAACTCAACCTGCAATCTTCAAATCTCTACCCACAAACATCAATTCTCATCACTCAACCCTGAACACTCAGTCCCCAATCCTCAATCTTCAATCCTCAATCATCAATCCTCAATCCTCCATCCTCAATCCTCAATCCTCAATCCTCAATCCTCAGTCCTCAAACCTCAATCCTGAATCCTCAATCCGGAATCCTCAATCTTCAGAAATCAGACCTCAACAATCAGTTGTCAATCCTCAATCCTCAATAGAATATCATCAATTCACACATTTCAATACTCAAAACTCAACCTGCAATCTTCAAATCTCTATCCACAAACATCAATTCTCATCACTCAACCCTCAACACTCAGTCCCCAATCCTCAATCTTCAATCCTCAATCATCAATCCTCAATCCTCAATTCTCAATCTTTAATACCCAATTCTCAATCTTCAATCCTCAATCCTCACTCCTCAATCCTCAATCCTCAATCCTCAATCCTCAATCCTCAATCCTCAATCCTCAATCCTCAATTCTCAATCCTCAAGGCTCAGCCCTCTGTCCTCAAACCTCAATCCTCAACCCTCAGCCCTCATCCTCAATCTTCAATCCTCAATCCTCAATCCTCAATCCCCAATCCTCAATCTTCAATCCTCAATACTCTTTCTTCAATCCTCAATCCTCAATCCTCAATCCTCGATCCTCATTCTTCAATCCTCAATACCCAATCCTCAATCTTCAGTCCTCAATCCTCAATCCTCAATTCTCAATCCTCAATCCTCAATCCACAGACCTCAAACATCAATACTCAGCACTCAGTCCTCGTCCTCAATCCACAACCCTCAATCCTCAATCCTCAATCTTCAATCATCAATATTCAATCTTCAATCCTCAATCCTCAATCCTCAATCCTCAATCCTCAATCGTCAATGTTCAATCCTCAATACCCAAGCCTCAATCTTCAATCCTCAATCCTCAATCCTCAATTCTCAATCCTCAATCCTCAGCCCTCAGTCCTCAAACCTCAATCCTCAATCCTCAATCTTCAATCCTCAGTCCTCCATCCTCAATCCTCAATCCTCAATCCTCAGTCCTCAAACCTCAATCCTGAATCCTCAATCCTGAATCCTCAATCTTCAGACCTCAGACATCAACAATCAGTTGTCAATCCTCAATCCTCAATAGAATATCATCAATTCACAGCTTTCAATACTCAAAACTCAACCTGCAATCTTCAAATCTCTATCCACAAACATCAATTCTCATCACTCAACCCTGAACACTCAGTCCCCAATCCTCAATCTTCAATCCTGAATCATCAATCCTCAATCCTCCATCCTCAATCCTCAATCCTCAATCCTCAATCCTCAGTCCTCAAACCTCAATCCTGAATCCTCAATCCTGAATCCTCAATCTTCAGACCTCAGACATCAACAATCAGTTGTCAATCCTCAATCCTCAATAGAATATCACCAATTCACAGCTTTCAATACTCAAAACTCAACCTATAATCTTCAAATCTCTATCCACAAACATCAATTCTCATCACTCAACCCTGAACACTCAGTCCCCAATCCTCAATCTTCAATCCTCAATCATCAATCCTCAATCCTCAATCCTCAATCTTCAATCCTCAATCCTCAATCCTCAATCCCCAATCCTCAATCTTCAATCCTCAATACTCTTTCTTCAATCCTCAATCCTCAATCCTCAATCCTCGATCCTCATTCTTCAATCCTCAATACCCAATCCTCAATCTTCAGTCCTCAATCGTCAATCCTCAATTCTCAATCCTCAATCCTCAATCCACAGACCTCAAACATCAACACTCAGCACTCAGTCCTCGTCCTCAATCCACAACCCTCAATCCTCAATCCTCAATCTTCAATCATCAATATTCAATCTTCAATCCTCAATCCTCAATCCTCAATCCTCAATCCTCAATCGTCAATGTTCAATCCTCAATACCCAAGCCTCAATCTTCAATCCTCAATCCTCAATCCTCAATTCTCAATCCTCAATCCTCAGCCCTCAGTCCTCAAACCTCAATCCTCAATCCTCAATCTTCAATCCTCAGTCCTCCATCCTCAATCCTCAATCCTCAATCCTCAGTCCTCAAACCACAATCCTGAATCCTCAATCCTGAATCCTCAATCTTCAGACCTCAGACATCAACAATCAGTTGTCAATCCTCAATCCTCAATAGAATATCATCAATTCACAGCTTTCAATACTCAAAACTCAACCTGCAATCTTCAAATCTCTATCCACAAACATCAATTCTCATCACTCAACCCTGAACACTCAGTCCCCAATCCTCAATCTTCAATCCTCAATCATCAATCCTCAATCCTCCATCCTCAATCCTCAATCCTCAATCCTCAATCCTCAGTACTCAAACCTCAATCCTGAATCCTCAATCCTGCATCCTCAATCTTCAGACCTCAGACATCAACAATCAGTTGTCAATCCTCAATCCTCAATAGAATATCACCAATTCACAGCTTTCGATACTCAAAACTCAACCTATAATCTTCAAATCTCTATCCACAAACATCAATTCTCATCACTCAACCCTGAACACTCAGTCCCCAATCCTCAATCTTCAATCCTCAATCATCAATCCTCAATCCTCAATCCTCAATCCTCAATCCTCAATCCTCAATCCTCAGTCCTCAATTCTCAATCCTCAATCCTCAGCCCTCAGTCCTCCAACCTCAATCCTCAACCCTCAGCCCTCATCCTCAATCCTCAATCCTCAATCCTCAATCCTCAACCCTCAGACCTCATCGTCAATCCTCAATCATCAATCCTCAATCCTCAATCTTCAATCCTCAATACTGAATCCTCAATCTTCAATCCTCAATCCTCAATCCTCAATTCTCAATCCTCAATCCTCAGCCCTCAGTCCTCAAACCTCAATCCTCAACCCTCAGCGCTCGTCCTCAAACTTCAATCCTCAATCCTCAATCCTCAATCCTCAATCCTCAATCTTCAATCCTCGATACTCAATCTTCAATCCTCAATCCTCAATCCTCAATCTTCAATCCTCAATCCTCAATCGTCAATCTTCCATCATCAATCATCAATCCTCAATCCTCAATTCTCAATCTTTAATCCCCAATACTCAATCTTCAATCCACAATCCTCAATCCTCAATCCTCAATCCTCAATCGTCTGTTTTCAATCCTCAATCATCAACCCTCAATCTTCAGTCCTCGAACCTCAATTCTGAATCCTCATTCCTGAATCCTCAATCTTCAGCCCTCAGTCATCAACAATCAGTTGTCAATCCTCAATCCTCAATAGAATATCCTCAATTCACAGTTTTCAATACTCAATACTCAATCTGCAATCTTCAAATCTCTATCCACAAACATCAATTCTCATCACTCAAACCTCAACACTCAGTCCCCAATCCTCAATCTTCAATCCTCAATCCTCAATACTCAATCCTCAACCCTCAATCCTCATTCTTCAATCCTAAATACCCAATCCTCAATCTTCAATCCTCAATCCTCAATCCTCAATTCTCAATCCTCAATCCTCAGTCCTCAGTCCTCAAACCTCAATCCTCAACCCTCAGCCCTCGTCCTCAATCCTCAATCCTCAATCCTCAATCCTCAATCTTCAATCATCAATATTCAATCTTCAATCCTCAATCCTCAATCCTCAATCCTCAATCCTCAATCCTCAATTTTCAATCCTCAGTACGCAATCCTCAATCTTCAATCCTCAATCGTCAATCCTCAATCCTCAATCCTCAATCCTCAATCCTCAATTCTCAATCCTCAATCCTCAATTCTCAATCCTCAATCCTCAGTCCTCAGTCCTCAAACCTCAATCCTCAACCCTCAGCCCTCATCCTCAATCCTCAATCCTCAATCCTCAATCCTCAATCTTCAATCATCAATATTCAATCTTCAATCCTCAATCCTCAATCCTCAATCTTCAATCCTCAATACTCTTTCTTCAATCCTCAATCCTCAATCCTCAATCCTCAATCCTCATTCTTCAATCCTCAATACCCAATCCTCAATCTTCAGTCCTCAATCCTCAATCCTCAATCCTCAATTTTCAATCCTCAGTACCCAATCCTCAATCTTCAATCCTCAATCGTCAATCCTCAATCCTCAATCCTCAATCCTCAATCCTCAATTCTCAATCCTCAATCCTCAATTCTCAATCCTCAATCTTCAACCCTCAATCCTCAGTTCTCGAACCTCAATTCTGAATCCTCATTCCTGAATCCTCAATCTTCAGCCCTCAGTCATCAACAATCAGCTGTCAATCCTCAATCCTCAATAGAATATGCTCAATTCACAGTTTTCAATACTCAATACTCAATCTGCAATCTTCAAATCTCTATCCACAAACATCAATTTTCATCACTCAAACCTCAACACTCAGTCCCCAATCCTCAATCTTCAATCCTCAATCCTCAATCCTCAATCCTCGATCCTCAATCCTCAATCCTCAATCCTCAATTCTCAATCCTCAAGGCTCAGCCCTCAGTCCTCAAACCTCGTTCCTCAACCCTCAGCCCTCATCCTCAATCTTCAATCCTCAATCCTCAATCCTCAATTCTCAATCCTCAATCCTCAGCCCTCAGTCCTCAAACCTCAACCCTCAACCCTCAGCCCTCGTCCTCAAACTTCAATCCTCAATCCTCAATCCTCAATCCTCAATCCTCAATCTTCAATCCACGATACTCAATCTTCAATCCTCAATCTTCAATCCTCAATCCACAATCCTCAATTCTCAATCCTCAATCCTCAGTCCTCAGTCCTCAAACCTCAATCCTCAGCCCTCAGCCCTCATCCTCAATCCTCAATCCTCAATCCTCAATCCTCAATCTTCAATCATCAATATTCAATCTTCAATCCTCAATTCTCAATCCTCAATCCTCAATCCTCGATCCTCATTCTTCAATCCTCAATACCCAATCCTCAATCTTCAGTCCTCAATCCTCAACCCTCAATTCTCAATCCTCAATCCTGAATCCACAGACCTCAAACATCAATACTCAGCACTCAGTCCTCGTCCTCAATCCACAACCCTCAATCCTCAATCCTCAATCTTCAATCATCAATATTCAATCTTCAATCCTCAATCCTCAATCCTCAATCCTCAATCCTCAATCCTCAATCGTCAATGTTCAATCCTCAATACCCAAGCCTCAATCTTCAATCCTCAATCCTCAATCCAAAATTCTCAATCCTCAATCCTCAGCCCTCAGTCCTCAAACCTCAATCCTCAATCCTCAATCTTCAATCCTCAGTCCTCCATCCTCAATCCTCAATCCTCAATCCTCAGTTCTCAAACCTCAATCCTGAATCCTCAATCCTGAATCCTCAATCTTCAGACCTCAGACATCAACAATCAGTTGTCAATCCTCAATCCTCAATAGAATATCATCAATTCACAGCTTTCAATACTCAAAACTCAACCTGCAATCTTCAAATCTCTATCCACAAACATCAATTCTCATCACTCAACCCTGAACACTCAGTCCCCAATCCTCAATCTTCAATCCTCAATCATCAATCCTCAATCCTCCATCCTCAATCCTCAATACTCAATCCTCAATCCTCAGTCCTCAAACCTCAATCCTGAATCCTCAATCCTGAATCCTCAATCTTCAGACCTCAGACATCAACAATCAGTTGTCAATCCTCAATCCTCAATAGAATATCTCCAATTCACAGCTTTCAATACTCAAAACTCAACCTATAATCTTCAAATCTCTATCCACAAACATCAATTCTCATCATTAACCCTGAACACTCAGTCCCCAATCCTCAATCTTCAATCCTCAATCATCAATCCTCAATCCTCAATCCTCAATCCTCAATCCTCAATCCTCAATCCTCAGTCCTCAATTCTCAATCCTCAATCCTCAGCCCTCAGTCCTCCAACCTCAATCCTCAACCCTCAGCCCTCATCCTCAATCCTCAATCCTCAATCCTGAATCCTCAACCCTCAGACCTCATCGTCAATACTCAATCCTCAATCCTCAATCCTCAATCTTCAATCCTCAATACTGAATCCTCAATCTTCAATCCTCAATCCTCAATCCTCAATTCTCAATCCTCAATCCTCAGCCCTCAGTCCTCAAACCTCAACCCTCAACCCTCAGCCCTCGTCCTCAAACTTCAATCCTCAATCCTCAATCCTCAATCCTCAATCCTCAATCTTCAATCCACGATACTCAATCTTCAATCCTCAATCCTCAATCCTCAATCTTCAATCCTCAATCCTCAATCGTCAATCTTCCATCCTCAATCATCAATCATCAATCCTCAATCCTCAATTCTCAGTCTTTAATCCCCAATACTCAATCTTCAATCCACAATCCTCAATCCTCAATCCTCAATCCTCAATCCTCAATCGTCAGTTTTCAATCCTCAATCTTCAACCCTCAATCTTCAGTCCTCGAACCTCAATTCTGAATCCTCATTCCTGAATCCTCAATCTTCAGCCCTCGGTCATCAACAATCAGTTGTCAATGCTCAATCCTCAATAGAATATCCTCAATTCACAGTTTTCAATACTCAATACTCAATCTGCAATCTTCAAATCTCTATCCACAAACATCAATTCTCATCACTCAAACCTCAACACTCAGTCCCCAATCCTCAATCTTCAATCCTCAATCCTCAATACTCAATCCTCAATCCTCAATCCTCATTCTTCAATCCTAAATACACAATCCTCAATCTTCAATCCTCAATCCTCAATCCTCAATCCTCAATCCTCAATCCTCAATCCTCAATCCTCAATTCTCAATCCTCAAGGCTCAGCCCTCAGTCCTCAAACCTCGTTAAACAACCCTCAGCCCTCATCCTCAATCTTCAATCCTCAATCCTCAATCCTCAATCCCCAATCCTCAATCTTCAATCCTCAATACTCAATCTTCAATCCTCAATCCTCAATCCTCAGTCCTCAATGCTCAATCCTCAATCGTCAGTCTTCAATCCTCAACACTCAATCTTCAATCCTCTATCCTCAATCCTCAATCGTCAATTCTCAATTCTCAATCCTCGATCCTCAGTCTTCAGTCCTCAAACCTCAATCCTCAACCCTCAGACCTCATCCTCAATCCTCAATCCTCAATCTTCAATACTCAGTCCTCCGTCCTCAATCCTCAATCCTCAATCCTCAATCCTCAGTCCTCAAACCTCAATCCTGAATCCTCAATCCTCAATTCTCAATCCTCAATCCTCAGACCTCAGTCCTCAAACCTCAATCCTCAATCCTCAGCCCTCAGTCCTCAAACCTCAATCCTCAACCCTCAGCCGTCATCCTCAATCTTCAATCCTCAATCCTCAGTCCTCAGTCCCCAATCCTCAATCTTCAGTCCTCAATACTCTTTCTTCAATCCTCAATCCCCAATCCTCAATCCTCAATCCTCATTCTTCAATCCTCAATACCCAATCCTCAATCTTCAGTCCTCATTCTTCAATCCTCAATACCAAATCCTCAATCTTCAGTTCTCAATCATCAATCCTCAATCCTCAATCCTCAATCCTCAATCCTCAGTCCTCAAACCACAATCCTGAATCCTCAATCCTGAATCCTCAATCTTCAGCACTCAGTCCTCAACAATCAGTTGTCAATCCTCAATCCTCAATAGAATATCATCAATTCACACCTTTCAATACTAAAAACTCAACCTGCAATCTTCAAATCTCTATCCACAAACATCAATTCTCATCACTCAAACCTCAACACTCAGTCCCCAATCCTCAATCTTCAATCCTCAGTCCTCAATGCTCAATCCTCAATCGTCAGTCTTCGATCCTCAACACTCAATCTTCAATCCTCTATCCTCAATCCTCAATCGTCAATCCTCAATTCTCAATCCTCGATCCTCAGGCTTCAGTCCTCAAACCTCAATCCTCAACCCTCAGCCCTCATCCTCAATCCTCAATCCTCAATCTTCAATCCTCAGTCCTCCGTCCTCAATCCTCAATCCTCAATCCTCAATCCTCAATCCTCAATCCTCATTCTTCAATCCTCAATACCCAATCCTCAATCTTCAATCCTCAATCCTCAATCCTCAATCTTGAATCCTCAATACTCTTTCTTCAATCCTCAATCATCAATCCTCAATCCTCAATCCTCAATCCTCAATCCTCAATCCTCAATCCTCAATCCTCATTCTTCAATCCTCAATACCCAATCCTCAATCTTCAATCCTCAATCCTCAATCCTCAATTCTCAATCCTCAATCCTCAGTCCTCAGTCCTCAAACCTCAATCCTCTGCCCTCAGCCCTCATCGTCAATCCTCAATCCTCAATCCTCAATCCTCAATCTTCAATCATCAATATTCAATCTTCAATCCTCAATCCTCAATCCTCAATCCTCAATCCTCAATCCTCAATTTTCAATCCTCAGTACCCAATCCTCAATCTTCAATCCTCAATCGTCAATCCTCAATCCTCAATCCTCAATCCTCAATCCTCAATTATCAATCCTCAATCCTCAGCCCTCAGTCCTCAAACCTCAATCCTCAACCCTCAGCCGTCATCCTCAATCTTCAATACTCAATCCTCAATCCTCAATCCCCAATCCTCAATCTTGAATCCTCAATACTCTTTCTTCAATCCTCAATCCTCAATCCTCAATCCTCAATCCTCATTCTTCAATCCTCAATACCCAATCCTCAATCTTCAGCCCTCATTCTTCAATCCTCAATACCCAATCCTCAATCCTCAGACCTCAATCCTCAATCCTCAATCCTCAATCCTCAATCCTCAATCCTCAGTCCTCAAACCACAATCCTCAACCCTCAGCCCTCATCCTCAATCCTCAATCCTCAATCTTCAATCCTCAGTCCTCCATCCACAATCCTCAATCCTCAATCCTCAATCCTCAGTCCTCAAACCTCAATCCTGAATCCTCAATCCTGAATCCTCAATCTTCAGACCTCAGACGTCAACAATCAGTTGTCAATCCTCAATCCTCAATAGAATATCATCAATTCACACCTTTCAATACCCAAAACTCAACCTGCAATCTTCAAATCTCTATCCACAAACATCAATTCTCATCACTCAACCCTCAACACTCAGTCCCCAATCCTCAATCTTCAATCCTCAATCATCAATCCTCAATCCTCAATTCTCAATCTTTAATCCCCAATACTCAATCTTCAATCCTCAATCCTCAATCCTCAATCCTCAATCCTCAATCCTCAATCCTCAATCCTCAATCCTCAATCCTCAATCCTCAATCCTCAATCCTCAATCCTCAATTCTCAATCCTCAGTCCTCAATTCTCAATCCTCAATCCTCAGCCCTCAGTCCTCAAACCTCAATCCACAACCCTCAGCCATCATCCTCAATCCTCAATCCTCAATCCTCAATCCTCAACCCTCAGACCTCATCGTCAATCCTCAATCCTCAATCCTCAATCCTCAATCTTCAATCCTCAATACTGAATCCTCAATCTTCAATCCTCAATCCTCAATCCTCAATTCTCAATCCTCAATGCTCAGCCCTCAGTCCTCAGACCTCAATCCTCAACCCTCAGCCCTCGTCCTCAAACTTCAATCCTCAATCCTCAATCCTCAATCCTCAATCCTCAATCTTCAATCCTCAATCCTCAATCCTCAACCCTCAGACCTCAATCCTCAATCCTCAATCCTCAATCCTCAATCCTCAATTCTCAATCCTCAAGGCTCAGCCCTCTGTCCTCAAACCTCAATCCTCAACCCTCAGCCCTCATCCTCAATCTTCAATCCTCAAACCTCAATCCTCAATCCCCAATCCTCAATCTTCAATCCTCAATACTCTTTCTTCAATCCTCAATCCTCAATCCTCAATCCTCGATCCTCATTCTTCAATCCTCAATACCCAATCCTCAATCTTCAGTCCTCAATCCTCAATCCTCAATTCTCAATCCTCAATCCTCAATCCACAGACCTCAAACATCAATACTCAGCACTCAGTCCTCGTCCTCAATCCACAACCCTCAATCCTCAATCCTCAATCTTCAATCATCAATATTCAATCTTCAATCCTCAATCCTCAATCCTCAATCCTCAATCCTCAATCGTCAATGTTCAATCCTCAATACCCAAGCCTCAATCTTCAATCCTCAATCCTCAATCCTCAATTCTCAATCCTCAATCCTCAGCCCTCAGTCCTCAAACCTCAATCCTCAATCCTCAATCTTCAATCCTCAGTCCTCCATCCTCAATCCTCAATCCTCAATCCTCAGTCCTCAAACCTCAATCCTGAATCCTCAATCCTGAATCCTCAATCTTCAGACCTCAGACATCAACAATCAGTTGTCAATCCTCAACCCTCAATAGAATATCATCAATTCACAGCTTTCAATACTCAAAACTCAACCTGCAATCTTCAAATCTCTATCCACAAACATCAATTCTCATCACTCAACCCTGAACACTCAGTCCCCAATCCTCAATCTTCAATCCTGAATCATCAATCCTCAATCCTCCATCCTCAATCCTCAATCCTCAATCCTCAATCCTCAGTCCTCAAACCTCAATCCTGAATCCTCAATCCTGAATCCTCAATCTTCAGACCTCAGACATCAACAATCAGTTGTCAATCCTCAATCCTCAATAGAATATCACCAATTCACAGCTTTCAATACTCAAAACTCAACCTATAATCTTCAAATCTCTATCCACAAACATCAATTCTCATCACTCAACCCTGAACACTCAGTCCCCAATCCTCAATCTTCAATCCTCAATCATCAATCCTCAATCCTCAATCCTCAATCTTCAATCCTCAATCCTCAATCCTCAATCCCCAATCCTCAATCTTCAATCCTCAATACTCTTTCTTCAATCCTCAATTCTCAATCCTCAATCCTCGATCCTCATTCTTCAATCCTCAATACCCAATCCTCAATCTTCAGTCCTCAATCGTCAATCCTCAATTCTCAATCCTCAATCCTCAATCCACAGACCTCAAACATCAACACTCAGCACTCAGTCCTCGTCCTCAATCCACAACCCTCAATCCTCAATCCTCAATCTTCAATCATCAATATTCAATCTTCAATCCTCAATCCTCAATCCTCAATCCTCAATCCTCAATCGTCAATGTTCAATCCTCAATACCCAAGCCTCAATCTTCAATCCTCAATCCTCAATCCTCAATTCTCAATCCTCAATCCTCAGCCCTCAGTCCTCAAACCTCAATCCTCAATCCTCAATCTTCAATCCTCAGTCCTCCATCCTCAATCCTCAATCCTCAATCCTCAGTCCTCAAACCACAATCCTGAATCCTCAATCCTGAATCCTCAATCTTCAGACCTCAGACATCAACAATCAGTTGTCAATCCTCAATCCTCAATAGAATATCATCAATTCACAGCTTTCAATACTCAAAACTCAACCTGCAATCTTCAAATCTCTATCCACAAACATCAATTCTCATCACTCAACCCTGAACACTCAGTCCCCAATCCTCAATCTTCAATCCTCAATCATCAATCCTCAATCCTCCATCCTCAATCCTCAATCCTCAATCCTCAATCCTCAGTACTCAAACCTCAATCCTGAATCCTCAATCCTGAATCCTCAATCTTCAGACCTCAGACATCAACAATCAGTTGTCAATCCTCAATCCTCAATAGAATATCACCAATTCACAGCTTTCGATACTCAAAACTCAACCTATAATCTTCAAATCTCTATCCACAAACATCAATTCTCATCACTCAACCCTGAACACTCAGTCCCCAATCCTCAATCTTCAATCCTCAATCATCAATCCTCAATCCTCAATCCTCAATCCTCAATCCTCAATCCTCAATCCTCAGTCCTCAATTCTCAATCCTCAATCCTCAGCCCTCAGTCCTCCAACCTCAATCCTCAACCCTCAGCCCTCATCCTCAATCCTCAATCCTCAGTCCTCAATCCTCAACCCTCAGACCTCATCGTCAATCCTCAATCCTCAATCCTCAATCCTCAATCTTCAATCCTCAATACTGAATCCTTAATCTTCAATCCTCAATCCTCAATCCTCAATTCTCAATCCTCAATCCTCAGCCCTCAGTCCTCAAACCTCAATCCTCAACCCTCAGCGCTCGTCCTCAAACTTCAATCCTCAATCCTCAATCCTCAATCCTCAATCCTCAATCTTCAATCCTCGATACTCAATCTTCAATCCTCAATCCTCAATCCTCAATCTTCAATCCTCAATCCTCAATCGTCAATCTTCCATCATCAATCATCAATCCTCAATCCTCAATTCTCAATCTTTAATCCCCAATACTCAATCTTCAATCCACAATCCTCAATCCTCAATCCTCAATCCTCAATCGTCTGTTTTCAATCCTCAATCATCAACCCTCAATCTTCAGTCCTCGAACCTCAATTCTGAATCCTCATTCCTGAATCCTCAATCTTCAGCCCTCAGTCATCAACAATCAGTTGTCAATCCTCAATCCTCAATAGAATATCCTCAATTCACAGTTTTCAATACTCAATACTCAATCTGCAATCTTCAAATCTCTATCCACAAACATCAATTCTCATCACTCAAACCTCAACACTCAGTCCCCAATCCTCAATCTTCAATCCTCAATCCTCAATACTCAATCCTCAATCCTCAATCCTCATTCTTCAATCCTAAATACCCAATCCTCAATCTTCAATCCTCAATCCTCAATCCTCAATTCTCAATCCTCAATCCTCAGTCCTCAGTCCTCAAACCTCAATCCTCAACCCTCAGCCCTCATCCTCAATCCTCAATCCTCAATCCTCAATCCTCAATCTTCAATCATCAATATTCAATCTTCAATCCTCAATCCTCAATCCTCAATCCTCAATCCTCAATCCTCAATTTTCAATCCTCAGTACGCAATCCTCAATCTTCAATCCTCAATCGTCAATCCTCAATCCTCAATCCTCAATCCTCAATCCTCAATTCTCAATCCTCAATCCTCAATTCTCAATCCTCAATCCTCAGTCCTCAGTCCTCAAACCTCAATCCTCAACCCTCAGCCCTCATCCTCAATCCTCAATCCTCAATCCTCAATCCTCAATCTTCAATCATCAATATTCAATCTTCAATCCTCAATCCTCAATCCTCAATCTTCAATCCTCAATACTCTTTCTTCAATCCTCAATCCTCAATCCTCAATCCTCAATCCTCATTCTTCAATCCTCAATACCCAATCCTCAATCTTCAGTCCTCAATCCTCAATCCTCAATCCTCAATTTTCAATCCTCAGTACCCAATCCTCAATCTTCAATCCTCAATCGTCAATCCTCAATCCTCAATCCTCAATCCTCAATCCTCAATTCTCAATCCTCAATCCTCAATTCTCAATCCTCCTTTCCTCAGTCCTCAGTCCTCAAACCTCAATCCTCAACCCTCAGCCCTCATCCTCAATCCTCAGTCCTCAATCCTCAATCCTCAATCTTCAATCATCAATATTCAATCTTCAATCCTCAATCCTCAATCCTGAATCCTCAATCCTGAATCCTCAATCTTCAGCCCTCAGTCATCAACAATCTGTTGTCAATCCTCAATCGATAATAGAATATCCTCAATTCACAGTTTTCAATACTCAATACTCAATCTGCAATCTTCAAACCTGTATACACAATCATCAATTCTCATCACTCACCACTCAACGCTCAGTCCTCAATGCTCAATCCTCAATCCTCAATTCTCAATCTTCAATCCTCAATACTGAATCTTCAATCCTCAATCCTCATTCCTCAATCCTCAATCCTCAATCCTCAATCCTCAATCGTCAGTTTTCAATCCTCAATCTTCAACCCTCAATCCTCAGTCCTCGAACCTCAATTCTGAATCCTCATTCCTGAATCCTCAATCTTCAGCCCTCAGTCATCAACAATCAGCAGTCAATCCTCAATCCTCAATAGAATATGCTCAATTCACAGTTTTCAATACTCAATACTCAATCTGCAATCTTCAAATCTCTATCCACAAACATCAATTTTCATCACTCAAACCTCAACACTCAGTCCCCAATCCTCAATCTTCAATCCTCAATCCTCAATCCTCAATCCTCGATCCTCAATCCTCAATCCTCAATCCTCAATTCTCAATCCTCAAGGCTCAGTCCTCAGTCCTCAAACCTCGTTCCTCAACCCTCAGCCCTCATCCTCAATCTTCAATCCTCAATCCTCAATCCTCAATCCCCAATCCTCAATCTTCAATCCTCAATACTCTTTCTTCAATCCTCAATCCTCAATCCTCAATCCTCAATCCTCATTCTTCAATCCTCAATACCCAATCCTCAATCTTCAGTCCTCAATCCTCAATCCTCAATTCTCAATCCTCAATCCTCAATCCACAGACCTCAAACATCAATACTCAGCCCTCAGTCCTCGTCCTCAATCCTCAATCCTCAATCCTCAATCCTCAATCGTCAATGTTCAATCCTCAATACCCAAGCCTCAATCTTCAATCCTCAATCCTCAATCCTCAATTCTCAATCCTCAATCCTCAGCCCTCAGTCCTCAAACCTCAATCCTCAACCCTCAGCCCTCATCCCCAAACTTCAATCCTCAATCCTCAATCCTCAATCCTCAATCCTCAATCTTCAATCCTCAATACTCAATCTTCAATCCTCAATCCTCAATCCTCAGTCCTCAATGCTCAATCCTCAATCGTCAGTCTTCAATC
The DNA here is from genome assembly GCF_051401765.1 of Calliopsis andreniformis. NCBI lineage: Eukaryota > Metazoa > Arthropoda > Insecta > Hymenoptera > Andrenidae > Calliopsis > Calliopsis andreniformis. The sequence goes on from NW_027480495.1 coordinate 723,331, forward strand.
CTCAACACTCAATCTTCAATCCTCTATCCTCAATCCTCAATCCTCAATCCTCAATCGTCAATGTTCAATCATCAATACCCAAGCCTCAATCTTCAATCCTCAATCTTCAATCCTCAGTCCTCCATCCACAATCCTCAATCCTCAATCCTCAATCCTCAGTCCTCAAACCTCAATCCTGAATCCTCAATCCTGAATCCTCAATCTTCAGACATCAGACATCAACAATCAGTTGTCAATCCTCAATCCTCAATAGAATATCATCAATTCACACCTTTCAATACCCAAAACTCAACCTGCAATCTTCAAATCTCTATCCACAAACATCAATTCTCATCACTCAACCCTCAACACTCAGTCCCCAATCCTCAATCTTCAATCCTCAATCATCAATCCTCAATCCTCAATTCTCAATCTTTAATCCCCAATACTCAATCTTCAATCCTCAATCCTCAATCCTCAATCCTCAATCCTCAATCCTCAATCCTCAAACCTCAATCCTCAATCCTCAATCCTCAATCCTCAATCCTCAATTCTCAATCCTCAGTCCTCAATTCTCAATCCTCAATCCTCAGCCCTCAGTCCTCAAACCTCAATCCACAACCCTCAGCCATCATCCTCAATCCTCAATCCTCAATCCTCAATCCTCAACCCTCAGACCTCATCGTCAATCCTCAATCCTCAATCCTCAATCCTCAATCTTCAATCCTCAATACTGAATCCTCAATCTTCAATCCTCAATCCTCAATCCTCAATTCTCAATCCTCAATCCTCAGCCCTCAGTCCTCAGACCTCAATCCTCAACCCTCAGCCCTCGTCCTCAAACTTCAATCCTCAATCCTCAATCCTCAATCCTCAATCCTCAATCTTCAATCCTCAATCCTCAATCCTCAACCCTCAGACATCAATCCTCAATCCTCAATCCTCAATCCTCAATCCTCAATTCTCAATCCTCAAGGCTCAGCCCTCTGTCCTCAAACCTCAATCCTCAACCCTCAGCCCTCATCCTCAATCTTCAATCCTCAATCCTCAATCCTCAATCCCCAATCCTCAATCTTCAATCCTCAATACTCTTTCTTCAATCCTCAATCCTCAATCCTCAATCCTCGATCCTCATTCTTCAATCCTCAATACCCAATCCTCAATCTTCAGTCCTCAATCCTCAATCCTCAATTCTCAATCCTCAATCCTCAATCCACAGACCTCAAACATCAATACTCAGCACTCAGTCCTCGTCCTCAATCCACAACCCTCAATCCTCAATCCTCAATCTTCAATCATCAATATTCAATCTTCAATCCTCAATCCTCAATCCTCAATCCTCAATCCTCAATCGTCAATGTTCAATCCTCAATACCCAAGCCTCAATCTTCAATCCTCAATCCTCAATCCTCAATTCTCAATCCTCAATCCTCAGCCCTCAGTCCTCAAACCTCAATCCTCAATCCTCAATCTTCAATCCTCAGTCCTCCATCCTCAATCCTCAATCCTCAATCCTCAGTCCTCAAACCTCAATCCTGAATCCTCAATCCTGAATCCTCAATCTTCAGACCTCAGACATCAACAATCAGTTGTCAATCCTCAACCCTCAATAGAATATCATCAATTCACAGCTTTCAATACTCAAAACTCAACCTGCAATCTTCAAATCTTTATCCACAAACATCAATTCTCATCACTCAACCCTGAACACTCAGTCCCCAATCCTCAATCTTCAATCCTGAATCATCAATCCTCAATCCTCCATCCTCAATCGTCAATCCTCAATCCTCAATCCTCAGTCCTCAAACCTCAATCCTGAATCCTCAATCCTGAATCCTCAATCTTCAGACCTCAGACATCAACAATCAGTTGTCAATCCTCAATCCTCAATAGAATATCACCAATTCACAGCTTTCAATACTCAAAACTCAACCTATAATCTTCAAATCTCTATCCACAAACATCAATTCTCATCACTCAACCCTGAACACTCAGTCCCCAATCCTCAATCTTCAATCCTCAATCATCAATCCTCAATCCTCAATCCTCAATCTTCAATCCTCAATCCTCAATCCTCAATCCCCAATCCTCAATCTTCAATCCTCAATACTCTTTCTTCAATCCTCAATTCTCAATCCTCAATCCTCGATCCTCATTCTTCAATCCTCAATACCCAATCCTCAATCTTCAGTCCTCAATCGTCAATCCTCAATTCTCAATCCTCAATCCTCAATCCACAGACCTCAAACATCAACACTCAGCACTCAGTCCTCGTCCTCAATCCACAACCCTCAATCCTCAATCCTCAATCTTCAATCATCAATATTCAATCTTCAATCCTCAATCCTCAATCCTCAATCCTCAATCCTCAATCGTCAATGTTCAATCCTCAATACCCAAGCCTCAATCTTCAATCCTCAATCCTCAATCCTCAATTCTCAATCCTCAATCCTCAGCCCTCAGTCCTCAAACCTCAATCCTCAATCCTCAATCTTCAATCCTCAGTCCTCCATCCTCAATCCTCAATCCTCAATCCTCAGTCCTCAAACCACAATCCTGAATCCTCAATCCTGAATCCTCAATCTTCAGACCTCAGACATCAACAATCAGTTGTCAATCCTCAATCCTCAATAGAATATCATCAATTCACAGCTTTCAATACTCAAAACTCAACCTGCAATCTTCAAATCTCTATCCACAAACATCAATTCTCATCACTCAACCCTGAACACTCAGTCCCCAATCCTCAATCTTCAATCCTCAATCATCAATCCTCAATCCTCCATCCTCAATCCTCAATCCTCAATCCTCAATCCTCGGTACTCAAACCTCAATCCTGAATCCTCAATCCTGAATCCTCAATCTTCAGACCTCAGACATCAACAATCAGTTGTCAATCCTCAATCCTCAATAGAATATCACCAATTCACAGCTTTCGATACTCAAAACTCAACCTATAATCTTCAAATCTCTATCCACAAACATCAATTCTCATCACTCAACCCTGAACACTCAGTCCCCAATCCTCAATCTTCAATCCTCAATCATCAATCCTCAATCCTCAATCCTCAATCCTCAATCCTCAATCCTCAATCCTCAGTCCTCAATTCTCAATCCTCAATCCTCAGCCCTCAGTCCTCCAACCTCAATCCTCAACCCTCAGCCCTCATCCTCAATCCTCAATCCTCAATCCTCAATCCTCAACCCTCAGACCTCATCGTCAATCCTCAATCCTCAATCCTCAATCCTCAATCTTCAATCCTCAATACTGAATCCTCAATCTTCAATCCTCAATCCTCAATCCTCAATTCTCAATCCTCAATCCTCAGCCCTCAGTCCTCAAACCTCAATCCTCAACCCTCAGCGCTCGTCCTCAAACTTCAATCCTCAATCCTCAATCCTCAATCCTCAATCCTCAATCTTCAATCCTCGATACTCAATCTTCAATCCTCAATCCTCAATCCTCAATCTTCAATCCTCAATCCTCAATCGTCAATCTTCCATCGTCAATCATCAATCCTCAATCCTCAATTCTCAATCTTTAATCCCCAATACTCAATCTTCAATCCACAATCCTCAATCCTCAATCCTCAATCCTCAATCGTCTGTTTTCAATCCTCAATCATCAACCCTCAATCTTCAGTCCTCGAACCTCAATTCTGAATCCTCATTCCTGAATCCTCAATCTTCAGCCCTCAGTCATCAACAATCAGTTGTCAATCCTCAATCCTCAATAGAATATCCTCAATTCACAGTTTTCAATACTCAATACTCAATCTGCAATCTTCAAATCTCTATCCACAAACATCAATTCTCATCACTCAAACCTCAACACTCAGTCCCCAATCCTCAATCTTCAATCCTCAATCCTCAATACTCAATCCTCAATCCTCAATCCTCATTCTTCAATCCTAAATACCCAATCCTCAATCTTCAATCCTCAATCCTCAATCCTCAATTCTCAATCCTCAATCCTCAGCCCTCAGTCCTCAAACCTCAATCCTCAACCCTCAGCCCTCATCCTCAAACTTCAATCCTCAATCCTCAATCCTCAATCCTCAATCCTCAATCTTCAATCCTCAATACTCAATCTTCAATCCTCAATCCTCAATCCTCAGTCCTCAATGCTCAATCCTCAATCGTCAGTCTTCAATCCTCAACACTCAATCTTCAATCCTCTATCCTCAATCCTCAATCGTCAATCCTCAATTCTCAATCCTCGATCCTCAGTCTTCAGTCCTCAAACCTCAATCCTCAACCCTCAGCCCTCATCCTCAATCCTCAATCCTCAATCTTCAATACTCAGTCCTCCGTCCTCAATCCTCAATCCTCAATCCTCAATCCTCAGTCCTCAAACCTCAATCCTGAATCCTCAATTCTCAATTCTCAATCCTCAATCCTCAGACCTCAGTCCTCAAACCTCAATCCTCAATCCTCAGCCCTCAGTCCTGAAACCTCAATCCTCAACCCTCAGCCGTCATCCTCAATCTTCAATCCCCAATCCTCAATCTTCAATCCTCAATACTCTTTCGTCAATCCTCAATCCCCAATCCTCAATCCTCAATCCTCATTCTTCAATCCTCAATACCCAATCCTCAATCTTCAGTCCTCATTCTTCAATCCTCAATACCAAATCCTCAATCTTCAGTCCTCAATCATCAATCCTCAATACCAAATCCTCAATCTTCAGTCCTCAATCATCAATCCTCAATCCTCAATCCTCAATCCTCAATCCTCAGTCCTCAAACCACAGTCCTGAATCCTCAATCCTGAATCCTCAATCTTCAGCACTCAGTCCTCAACAATCAGTTGTCAATCCTCAATCCTCAATAGAATATCATCAATTCACACCTTTCAATACTCAAAACTCAACCTGCAATCTTCAAATCTCTATCCACAAACATCAATTCTCATCACTCAAACCTCAACACTCAGTCCCCAATCCTCAATCTTCAATCCTCAGTCCTCAATGCTGAATCCTCAATCGTCAGTCTTCGATCCTCAACACTCAATCTTCAATCCTCTATCCTCAATCCTCAATCGTCAATCCTCAATTCTCAATCCTCGATCCTCAGTCTTCAGTCCTCAAACCTCAATCCTCAACCCTCAGCCCTCATCCTCAATCCTCAATCCTCAATCTTCAATCCTCAGTCCTCCGTCCTCAATCCTCAATCCTCAATCCTCAATCCTCAATCCTCAATCCTCATTCTTCAATCCTCAATACCCAATCCTCAATCTTCAATCCTCAATTCTCAATCCTCAATCTTGAATCCTCAATACTCTTTCTTCAATCCTCAATCCTCAATCCTCAATCCTCAATCCTCAATCCTCAATCCTCAATTCTCAATCCTCAATCCTCATTCTTCAATCCTCAATACCCAATCCTCAATCTTCAATCCTCAATCCACAATCCTCAATTCTCAATCCTCAATCCTCAGTCCTCAGTCCTCAAACCTCAATCCTCAGCCCTTAGCCCTCATCCTCAATCCTCAATCCTCAATCCTCAATCCTCAATCTTCAATCATCAATATTCAATCTTCAATCCTCAATTCTCAATCCTCAATCCTCAAACCTCGATCCTCATTCTTCAATCCTCAATACCCAATCCTCAATCTTCAGTCCTCAATCCTCAACCCTCAATTCTCAATCCTCAATCCTCAATCCACAGACCTCAAACATCAATACTCAGCACTCAGTCCTCGTCCTCAATCCACAACCCTCAATCCTCAATCCTCAATCTTCAATCATCAATATTCAATCTTCAATCCTCAATCCTCAATCCTCAATCCTCAATCCTCAATCGTCAATGTTCAATCCTCAATACCCAAGCCTCAATCTTCAATCCTCAATCCTCAATCCAAAATTCTCAATCCTCAATCCTCAGCCCTCAGTCCTCAAACCTCAATCCTCAATCCTCAATCTTCAATCCTCAGTCCTCCATCCTCAATCCTCAATCCTCAATCCTCAGTTCTCAAACCTCAATCCTGAATCCTCAATCCTGAATCCTCAATCTTCAGACCTCAGACATCAACAATCAGTTGTCAATCCTCAATCCTCAATAGAATATCATCAATTCACAGCTTTCAATACTCAAAACTCAACCTGCAATCTTCAAATCTCTATCCACAAACATCAATTCTCATCACTCAACCCTGAACACTCAGTCCCCAATCCTCAATCTTCAATCCTCAATCATCAATCCTCAATCCTCCATCCTCAATCCTCAATACTCAATCCTCAATCCTCAGTCCTCAAACCTCAATCCTGAATCCTCAATCCTGAATCCTCAATCTTCAGACCTCAGACATCAACAATCAGTTGTCAATCCTCAATCCTCAATAGAATATCTCCAATTCACAGCTTTCAATACTCAAAACTCAACCTATAATCTTCAAATCTCTATCCACAAACATCAATTCTCATCACTCAACCCTGAACACTCAGTCCCCAATCCTCAATCTTCAATCCTCAATCATCAATCCTCAATCCTCAATCCTCAATCCTCAATCCTCAATCCTCAATCCTCAGTCCTCAATTCTCAATCCTCAATCCTCAGCCCTCAGTCCTCCAACCTCAATCCTCAACCCTCAGCCCTCATCCTCAATCCTCAATCCTCAATCCTCAATCCTCAACCCTCAGACCTCATCGTCAATACTCAATCCTCAATCCTCAATCCTCAATCTTCAATCCTCAATACTGAATCCTCAATCTTCAATCCTCAATCCTCAATCCTCAATTCTCAATCCTCAATCCTCAGCCCTCAGTCCTCAAACCTCAACCCTCAACCCTCAGCCCTCGTCCTCAAACTTCAATCCTCAATCCTCAATCCTCAATCCTCAATCCTCAATCTTCAATCCACGATACTCAATCTTCAATCCTCAATCCTCAATCCTCAATCTTCAATCCTCAATCCTCAATCGTCAATCTTCCATCCTCAATCATCAATCATCAATCCTCAATCCTCAATTCTCAGTCTTTAATCCCCAATACTCAATCTTCAATCCACAATCCTCAATCCTCAATCCTCAATCCTCAATCCTCAATCGTCAGTTTTCAATCCTCAATCTTCAACCCTCAATCTTCAGTCCTCGAACCTCAATTCTGAATCCTCATTCCTGAATCCTCAATCTTCAGCCCTCGGTCATCAACAATCAGTTGTCAATGCTCAATCCTCAATAGAATATCCTCAATTCACAGTTTTCAATACTCAATACTCAATCTGCAATCTTCAAATCTCTATCCACAAACATCAATTCTCATCACTCAAACCTCAACACTCAGTCCCCAATCCTCAATCTTCAATCCTCAATCCTCAATACTCAATCCTCAATCCTCAATCCTCATTCTTCAATCCTAAATACACAATCCTCAATCTTCAATCCTCAATCCTCAATCCTCAATCCTCAATCTTCAATCATCAATATTCAATCTTCAATCCTCAATCCTCAATCCTCAATCTTCAATCCTCAATACTCTTTCTTCAATCCTCAATCCTCAATCCTCAATCCTCAATCCTCAATCCTCAATCCTCAATCCTCAATCCTCAATCCTCAATCCTCAATCCTCAATCCTCAATCCTCAATCCTCAATTCTCAATCCTCAGTCCTCAATTCTCAATCCTCAATCCTCAGCCCTCAGTCCTCAAACCTCAATCCACAACCCTCAGCCATCATCCTCAATCCTCAATCCTCAATCCTCAATCCTCAACCCTCAGACCTCATCGTCAATCCTCAATCCTCAATCCTCAATCCTCAATCTTCAATCCTCAATACTGAATCCTCAATCTTCAATCCTCAATCCTCAATCCTCAATTCTCAATCCTCAATCCTCAGCCCTCAGTCCTCAGACCTCAATCCTCAACCCTCAGCCCTCGTCCTCAAACTTCAATCCTCAATCCTCAATCCTCAATCCTCAATCCTCAATCTTCAATCCTCAATACTCAATCTTCAATCCTCAATCCTCAATCCTCAATCCTCAATCCTCAATCCTCAATCGTCAATCTTACATCCTCAATCATCAATCCTCAATCCTCAATTCAACAATCTTTAATCCCCAATACTCAATCTTCAATCCTCAATCCTCAATTCTCAATCCTCAATCCTCAATCCTCAATCGTCAGTTTTCAATCCTCAATCTTCAACCCGCAATCCTCAGTCCTGGAACCTCAATTCTGAATCCTCATTCCTGAATCCTCAATCTTCAGCCCTCAGTCATCAACAATCAGTTGTCAATCCTCAATCCTCAATAGAATATCCTCAATTAACAGCTTTCAATCCTCAATACTCAATCTGCAATCTTCAAATCTCTATCCACAAACATCAATTCTCATCACTCAAACCTCAACACTCAGTCCCCAATCCTCAATCTTCAATCCTCAATCCTCAATTCTCAATCCGCAATCCTCAATCCTCATTCTTCAATCCTCAATACCCAATCCTCAATCTTCAATCCTCAATCCTCAATCCTCAATTCTCAATCCTCAATCCTCAGTCCTCAGTCCTCAAACCTCAATCCTCAACCCTCAGCCCTCAACCTCAATCCTCAATCCTCAATTCTCAATCCTCAATCCTCAATCTTCAATCCTCAATACTCAATCCTCAATCTTCAATCCTCAATCCTCAATCCTCAATTCTCAATCCTCAGCCCTCAGTCCTCAAACGTCAATCCTCAACCCTCAGCCCTCATCCTCAAACTTCAATCCTCAATCCTCAATCCTCAATCCCCAATCCTCAATCTTCAATCCTCAATACTCAATCTTCAATCCTCAATCCTCAATCCTCAATCCTCAATCCTCAATCCTCAATCGTCAGTCTTCAATCCTCAATACTCAATCTTCAATCCTCAATCCTCAATCCTCAATCGCCAATCCTCAATTCTCAATCCTCGATCCTCAGTCTTCAGACCTCAAACCTCGATCCTCAACCCTCAGCCCTCATCCTCAATCCTCAATCCTCAATCTTCAATCCTCAGTCCTCAATCCTCAATCCTCAATCCTCAATCCTCATTCTTCAATCCTAAATACCCAATCCTCAATCTTCAATCCTCAATCCTCAATCCTCAATTCTCAATCCTCAATCCTCAGTCCTCAGTCCTCAAACCTCAATCCTCAACCCTCAGCCCTCATCCTCAATCCTCAATCCTCAATCCTCAATCCTCAATCTTCAATCATCAATATTCAATCTTCAATCCTCAATCCTCAATCCTCAATCCTCAATCCTCAATCCTCAATTTTCAATCCTCAGTACGCAATCCTCAATCTTCAATCCTCAATCGTCAATCCTCAATCCTCAATCCTCAATCCTCAATCCTCAATTCTCAATCCTCAATCCTCAATTCTCAATCCTCAATCCTCAGTCCTCAGTCCTCAAACCTCAATCCTCAACCCTCAGCCCTCATCCTCAATCCTCAATCCTCAATCCTCAATCCTCAATCTTCAATCATCAATATTCAATCTTCAATCCTCAATCCTCAATCCTCAATCTTCAATCCTCAATACTCTTTCTTCAATCCTCAATCCTCAATCCTCAATCCTCAATCCTCATTCTTCAATCCTCAATACCCAATCCTCAATCTTCAGTCCTCAATCCTCAATCCTCAATCCTCAATTTTCAATCCTCAGTACCCAATCCTCAATCTTCAATCCTCAATCGTCAATCCTCAATCCTCAATCCTCAATCCTCAATCCTCAATTCTCAATCCTCAATCCTCAATTCTCAATCCTCAATCCTCAGTCCTCAGTCCTCAAACCTCAATCCTCAACCCTCAGCCCTCATCCTCAATCCTCAATCCTCAATCCTCAATCCTCAATCTTCAATCATCAATATTCAATCTTCAATCCTCAATCCTCAATCCTGAATCCTCAATCCTGAATCCTCAATCTTCAGCCCTCAGTCATCAACAATCTGTTGTCAATCCTCAATCGATAATAGAATATCCTCAATTCACAGTTTTCAATACTCAATACTCAATCTGCAATCTTCAAACCTGTATACACAATCATCAATTCTCATCACTCACCACTCAACGCTCAGTCCTCAATGCTCAATCCTCAATCCTCAATTCTCAATCTTCAATCCTCAATACTGAATCTTCAATCCTCAATCCTCATTCCTCAATCCTCAATCCTCAATCCTCAATCCTCAATCGTCAGTTTTCAATCCTCAATCTTCAACCCTCAATCCTCAGTCCTCGAACCTCAATTCTGAATCCTCATTCCTGAATCCTCAAACTTCAGCCCTCAGTCATCAACAATCAGCTGTCAATCCTCAATCCTCAATAGAATATGCTCAATTCACAGTTTTCAATACTCAATACTCAATCTGCAATCTTCAAATCTCTATCCACAAACATCAATTTTCATCACTCAAACCTCAACACTCAGTCCCCAATCCTCAATCTTCAATCCTCAATCCTCAATCCTCAATCCTCGATCCTCAATCCTCAATCCTCAATCCTCAATTCTCAATCCTCAAGGCTCAGCCCTCAGTCCTCAAACCTCGTTCCTCAACCCTCAGCCCTCATCCTCAATCTTCAATCCTCAATCCTCAATCCTCAATCCCCAATCCTCAATCTTCAATCCTCAATACTCTTTCTTCAATCCTCAATCCTCAATCCTCAATCCTCAATCCTCATTCTTCAATCCTCAATACCCAATCCTCAATCTTCAGTCCTCAATCCTCAATCCTCAATTCTCAATCCTCAATCCTCAATCCACAGACCTCAAACATCAATACTCAGCCCTCAGTCCTCGTCCTCAATCCTCAATCCTCAATCCTCAATCCTCAATCGTCAATGTTCAATCCTCAATACCCAAGCCTCAATCTTCAATCCTCAATCCTCAATCCTCAATTCTCAATCCTCAATCCTCAGCCCTCAGTCCTCAAACCTCAATCCTCAACCCTCAGCCCTCATCCTCAAACTTCAATCCTCAATCCTCAATCCTCAATCCTCAATCCTCAATCTTCAATCCTCAATACTCAATCTTCAATCCTCAATCCTCAATCCTCAGTCCTCAATGCTCAATCCTCAATCGTCAGTCTTCAATCCTCAACACTCAATCTTCAATCCTCTATCCTCAATCCTCAATCGTCAATCCTCAATTCTCAATCCTCGATCCTCAGTCTTCAGTCCTCAAACCTCAATCCTCAACCCTCAGCCCTCATCCTCAATCCTCAATCCTCAATCTTCAATACTCAGTCCTCCGTCCTCAATCCTCAATCCTCAATCCTCAATCCTCAGTCCTCAAACCTCAATCCTGAATCCTCAATTCTCAATTCTCAATCCTCAATCCTCAGACCTCAGTCCTCAAACCTCAATCCTCAATCCTCAGCCCTCAGTCCTGAAACCTCAATCCTCAACCCTCAGCCGTCATCCTCAATCTTCAATCCTCAATCCTCAATCCTCAGTCCCCAATCCTCAATCTTCAATCCTCAATACTCTTTCGTCAATCCTCAATCCCCAATCCTCAATCCTCAATCCTCATTCTTCAATCCTCAATACCCAATCCTCAATCTTCAGTCCTCATTCTTCAATCCTCAATACCAAATCCTCAATCTTCAGTCCTCAATCATCAATCCTCAATACCAAATCCTCAATCTTCAGTCCTCAATCATCAATCCTCAATCCTCAATCCTCAATCCTCAATCCTCAGTCCTCAAACCACAGTCCTGAATCCTCAATCCTGAATCCTCAATCTTCAGCACTCAGTCCTCAACAATCAGTTGTCAATCCTCAATCCTCAATAGAATATCATCAATTCACACCTTTCAATACTCAAAACTCAACCTGCAATCTTCAAATCTCTATCCACAAACATCAATTCTCATCACTCAAACCTCAACACTCAGTCCCCAATCCTCAATCTTCAATCCTCAGTCCTCAATGCTGAATCCTCAATCGTCAGTCTTCGATCCTCAACACTCAATCTTCAATCCTCTATCCTCAATCCTCAATCGTCAATCCTCAATTCTCAATCCTCGATCCTCAGTCTTCAGTCCTCAAACCTCAATCCTCAACCCTCAGCCCTCATCCTCAATCCTCAATCCTCAATCTTCAATCCTCAGTCCTCCGTCCTCAATCCTCAATCCTCAATCCTCAATCCTCAATCCTCAATCCTCATTCTTCAATCCTCAATACCCAATCCTCAATCTTCAATCCTCAATCCTCAATCCTCAATCTTGAATCCTCAATACTCTTTCTTCAATCCTCAATCCTCAATCCTCAATCCTCAATCCTCAATCCTCAATCCTCAATCCTCAATCCTCAATCCTCAATCCTCATTCTTCAATCCTCAATACCCAATCCTCAATCTTCAATCCTCAATCCACAATCCTCAATTCTCAATCCTCAATCCTCAGTCCTCAGTCCTCAAACCTCAATCCTCAGCCCTCAGCCCTCATCCTCAATCCTCAATCCTCAATCCTCAATCCTCAATCTTCAATCATCAATATTCAATCTTCAATCCTCAATTCTCAATCCTCAATCCTCAATCCTCGATCCTCATTCTTCAATCCTCAATACCCAATCCTCAATCTTCAGTCCTCAATCCTCAACCCTCAATTCTCAATCCTCAATCCTCAATCCACAGACCTCAAACATCAATACTCAGCACTCAGTCCTCGTCCTCAATCCACAACCCTCAATCCTCAATCCTCAATCTTCAATCATCAATATTCAATCTTCAATCCTCAATCCTCAATCCTCAATCCTCAATCCTCAATCGTCAATGTTCAATCCTCAATACCCAAGCCTCAATCTTCAATCCTCAATCCTCAATCCAAAATTCTCAATCCTCAATCCTCAGCCCTCAGTCCTCAAACCTCAATCCTCAATCCTCAATCTTCAATCCTCAGTCCTCCATCCTCAATCCTCAATCCTCAATCCTCAGTTCTCAAACCTCAATCCTGAATCCTCAATCCTGAATCCTCAATCTTCAGACCTCAGACATCAACAATCAGTTGTCAATCCTCAATCCTCAATAGAATATCCTCAATTCACAGTTTTCAATACTCAATACTCAATCTGCAATCTTCAAATCTCTACCCACAAACATCAATTCTCATCACTCAACCCTGAACACTCAGTCCCCAATCCTCAATCTTCAATCCTCAATCATCAATCCTCAATCCTCCATCCTCAATCCTCAATCCTCAATCCTCAATAGAATATCATCAATTCACAGCTTTCAATACTCAAAACTCAACCTATAATCAACAAATCTCTATCCACAAACATCAATTCTGATCACTCAACCCTGAACACTCGGTCCACAATGCTCAATCTTCAATCCTCAATCATCAATCCTCAATCCTCAATCCTCAATCCTCAATCCTCAATCCGCAATCCTCAGTCCTCAATTCTCAATCCTCAATCCTCAGCCCTCAGTCCTCCAACCTCAATCCTCAACCCTCAGCCCTCATCCTCAATCCTCAATCCTCAATCCTCAATCCTCAACCCTCAGACCTCATCGTCAATCCTCAATCCTCAATCCTCAATCCTCAATCTTCAATCCTCAATACTGAATCCTCAATCTTCAATCCTCAATCCTCAATCCTCAATTCTCAATCCTCAATCCTCAGCCCTCAGTCCTCAAACCTCAATCCTCAACCCTCAGCCCTCGTCCTCAAACTTCAATCCTCAATCCTCAATCCTCAATCCTCAATCCTCAATATTCAATCCACGATACTCAATCTTCAATCCTCAGTCCTCAATCCTCAATCCTCAATCCTCAATCCTCAATCCTCAGTCCTCAAACCTCAATCCTGAATCCTTAATCCTGAATCCTCAATCTTCAGAAATCAGACCTCAACAATCAGTTGTCAATCCTCAATCCTCAATAGAATATCATCAATTCACACCTTTCAATACTCAAAACTCAACCTGCAATCTTCAAATCTCTATCCACAAACATCAATTCTCATCACTCAACCCTCAGCACTCAGTCCCCAATCCTCAATCTTCAATCCTCAATCATCAATCCTCAATCCTCAATTCTCAATCTTTAATCCCCAATTCTCAATCTTCAATCCTCAATCCTCAATCCTCAATCCTCAATCCTCAGTCCTCAATCCTCAATCCTCAATCCTCAATCCTCAATCCTCAATTCTCAATCCTCAAGCCTCAGCCCTCAGTCCTCAAACCTCAATCCTCTACCCTCAGCCCTCATCCTCAATCTTCAATCCTCAATCCTCAATCCTCAATCCCCAATCTTCAATCCTCAATCCTCAATCCTCAATCCTCAATCCTCAATCCTCAATCGTCAGTCTTCAATCCTCAATACTCAATCTTCAATCCTCAATCCTCAATCCTCAATCGTCAATCCTCAATTCTCAATCCTCGATCCTCAGCCTTCAGACCTCAAACCTCGATCCTCAACCCTCAGCCCTCATCCTCAATCCTCAATCCTCAATCTTCAATCCTCAGTCCTCAATCCTCAATCCTCAATCCTCAATCCTCAATCCTCAATCCTCAATTCTCAATCCTCAAGGCTCAGCCCTCAGTCCTCAAACCTCAATCCTCAACCCTCAGCCCTCATCCTCAATCTTCAATCCTCAATCCTCTATCCCCAATCCCCAATCCTCAATCCTCAATCCTCAATCGTCAGTCTTCAATCCTCAATACTCAAACATCAATCCTCAATCCTCAATCCTCAATCGTCAATCCTCAATTCTCAATCCTCGATCCTCAGTCTTCAGACCTCAAACCTCGATCCTCAAACCTCAGCCCTCATCCTCAATCCTCAATCCTCAATCTTCAATCCTCAGTCCTCAATCCTCAATCCTCAATCCTCAATCCTCAATCCTCAGTCCTCAAACCTCAATCCTGAATCCTCAATCCTGAATCCTCAATCTTCAGAAATCAGACCTCAACAATCAGTTGTCAATCCTCAATCCTCAATAGAATATCATCAATTCACACATTTCAATACTCAAAACTCAACCTGCAATCTTCAAATCTCTATCCACAAACATCAATTCTCATCACTCAACCCTCAACACTCAGTCCCCAATCCTCAATCTTCAATCCTCAATCATCAATCCTCAATCCTCAATTCTCAATCTTTAATCCCCAATTCTCAATCTTCAATCCTCAATCCTCAATCCTCAATCCTCAATCCTCAATCCTCAATTCTCAATCCTCAAGGCTCAGCCCTCAGTCCTCAAACCTCAATCCTCAACCCTCAGCCCTCATCCTCAATCTTCAATCCTCAATCCTCTATCCCCAATCCCCAATCCTCAATCCTCAATCCTCAATCGTCAGTCTTCAATCCTCAATACTCAAACTTCAATCCTCAATCCTCAATCCTCAATCGTCAATCCTCAATTCTCAATCCTCGATCCTCAGTCTTCAGACCTCAAACCTCGATCCTCAAACCTCAGCCCTCATCCTCAATCCTCAATCCTCAATCTTCAATCCTCAGTCCTCAATCCTCAATCCTCAATCCTCAATCCTCAGTCCTCAAACCTCAATCCTGAATCCTCAATCCTGAATCCTCAATCTTCAGAAATCAGACCTCAACAATCAGTTGTCAATCCTCAATCCTCAATAGAATATCATCAATTCACACATTTCAATACTCAAAACTCAACCTGCAATCTTCAAATCTCTATCCACAAACATCAATTCTCATCACTCAACCCTCAGCACTCAGTCCCCAATCCTCAATCTTCAATCCTCAATCATCAATCCTCAATCCTCAATTCTCAATCTTTAATCCCCAATTCTCAATCTTCAATCCTCAATCCTCAATCCTCAATCCTCAATCCTCAGTCCTCAATCCTCAATCCTCAATCCTCAATCCTCAATCCTCAATTCTCAATCCTCAAGCCTCAGCCCTCAGTCCTCAAACCTCAATCCTCTACCCTCAGCCCTCATCCTCAATCTTCAATCCTCAATCCTCAATCCTCAATCCCCAATCTTCAATCCTCAATCCTCAATCCTCAATCCTCAATCGTCAGTCTTCAATCCTCAATACTCAATCTTCAATCCTCAATCCTCAATCCTCAATCGTCAATCCTCAATTCTCAATCCTCGATCCTCAGCCTTCAGACCTCAAACCTCGATCCTCAACCCTCAGCCCTCATCCTCAATCCTCAATCCTCAATCTTCAATCCTCAGTCCTCAATCCTCAATCCTCAATCCTCAATCCTCAATCCTCAATCCTCAATTCTCAATCCTCAAGGCTCAGCCCTCAGTCCTCAAACCTCAATCCTCAACCCTCAGCCCTCATCCTCAATCTTCAATCCTCAATCCTCTATCCCCAATCCCCAATCCTCAATCCTCAATCCTCAATCGTCAGTCTTCAATCCTCAATACTCAAACTTCAATCCTCAATCCTCAATCCTCAATCCTCAATCCTCAATAGAATATCATCAATTCACAGCTTTCAATACTCAAAACTCAACCTATAATCAACAAATCTCTATCCACAAACATCAATTCTGATCACTCAACCCTGAACACTCGGTCCACAATGCTCAATCTTCAATCCTCAATCATCAATCCTCAATCCTCAATCCTCAATCCTCAATCCTCAATCCGCAATCCTCAGTCCTCAATTCTCAATCCTCAATCCTCAGCCCTCAGTCCTCCAACCTCAATCCTCAACCCTCAGCCCTCATCCTCAATCCTCAATCCTCAATCCTCAATCCTCAACCCTCAGACCTCATCGTCAATCCTCAATCCTCAATCCTCAATCCTCAATCTTCAATCCTCAATACTGAATCCTCAATCTTCAATCCTCAATCCTCAATCCTCAATTCTCAATCCTCAATCCTCAGCCCTCAGTCCTCAAACCTCAATCCTCAACCCTCAGCCCTCGTCCTCAAACTTCAATCCTCAATCCTCAATCCTCAATCCTCAATCCTCAATATTCAATCCACGATACTCAATCTTCAATCCTCAGTCCTCAATCCTCAATCCTCAATCCTCAATCCTCAATCCTCAGTCCTCAAACCTCAATCCTGAATCCTTAATCCTGACTCCTCAATCTTCAGAAATCAGACCTCAACAATCAGTTGTCAATCCTCAATCCTCAATAGAATATCATCAATTCACACCTTTCAATACTCAAAACTCAACCTGCAATCTTCAAATCTCTATCCACAAACATCAATTCTCATCACTCAACCCTCAGCACTCAGTCCCCAATCCTCAATCTTCAATCCTCAATCATCAATCCTCAATCCTCAATTCTCAATCTTTAATCCCCAATTCTCAATCTTCAATCCTCAATCCTCAATCCTCAATCCTCAATCCTCAGTCCTCAATCCTCAATCCTCAATCCTCAATCCTCAATCCTCAATTCTCAATCCTCAAGCCTCAGCCCTCAGTCCTCAAACCTCAATCCTCTACCCTCAGCCCTCATCCTCAATCTTCAATCCTCAATCCTCAATCCTCAATCCCCAATCTTCAATCCTCAATCCTCAATCCTCAATCCTCAATCCTCAATCCTCAATCGTCAGTCTTCAATCCTCAATACTCAATCTTCAATCCTCAATCCTCAATCCTCAATCGTCAATCCTCAATTCTCAATCCTCGATCCTCAGCCTTCAGACCTCAAACCTCGATCCTCAACCCTCAGCCCTCATCCTCAATCCTCAATCCTCAATCTTCAATCCTCAGTCCTCAATCCTCAATCCTCAATCCTCAATCCTCAATCCTCAATCCTCAATTCTCAATCCTCAAGGCTCAGCCCTCAGTCCTCAAACCTCAATCCTCAACCCTCAGCCCTCATCCTCAATCTTCAATCCTCAATCCTCTATCCCCAATCCCCAATCCTCAATCCTCAATCCTCAATCGTCAGTCTTCAATCCTCAATACTCAAACATCAATCCTCAATCCTCAATCCTCAATCGTCAATCCTCAATTCTCAATCCTCGATCCTCAGTCTTCAGACCTCAAACCTCGATCCTCAAACCTCAGCCCTCATCCTCAATCCTCAATCCTCAATCTTCAATCCTCAGTCCTCAATCCTCAATCCTCAATCCTCAATCCTCAATCCTCAGTCCTCAAACCTCAATCCTGAATCCTCAATCCTGAATCCTCAATCTTCAGAAATCAGACCTCAACAATCAGTTGTCAATCCTCAATCCTCAATAGAATATCATCAATTCACACATTTCAATACTCAAAACTCAACCTGCAATCTTCAAATCTCTATCCACAAACATCAATTCTCATCACTCAACCCTCAGCACTCAGTCCCCAATCCTCAATCTTCAATCCTCAATCATCAATCCTCAATCCTCAATTCTCAATCTTTAATCCCCAATTCTCAATCTTCAATCCTCAATCCTCAATCCTCAATCCTCAATCCTCAGTCCTCAATCCTCAATCCTCAATCCTCAATCCTCAATCCTCAATTCTCAATCCTCAAGCCTCAGCCCTCAGTCCTCAAACCTCAATCCTCTACCCTCAGCCCTCATCCTCAATCTTCAATCCTCAATCCTCAATCCTCAATCCCCAATCTTCAATCCTCAATCCTCAATCCTCAATCCTCAATCGTCAGTCTTCAATCCTCAATACTCAATCTTCAATCCTCAATCCTCAATCCTCAATCGTCAATCCTCAATTCTCAATCCTCGATCCTCAGCCTTCAGACCTCAAACCTCGATCCTCAACCCTCAGCCCTCATCCTCAATCCTCAATCCTCAATCTTCAATCCTCAGTCCTCAATCCTCAATCCTCAATCCTCAATCCTCAATCCTCAATCCTCAATTCTCAATCCTCAAGGCTCAGCCCTCAGTCCTCAAACCTCAATCCTCAACCCTCAGCCCTCATCCTCAATCTTCAATCCTCAATCCTCTATCCCCAATCCCCAATCCTCAATCCTCAATCCTCAATCGTCAGTCTTCAATCCTCAATACTCAAACATCAATCCTCAATCCTCAATCCTCAATCGTCAATCCTCAATTCTCAATCCTCGATCCTCAGTCTTCAGACCTCAAACCTCGATCCTCAAACCTCAGCCCTCATCCTCAATCCTCAATCCTCAATCTTCAATCCTCAGTCCTCAATCCTCAATCCTCAATCCTCAATCCTCAATCCTCAGTCCTCAAACCTCAATCCTGAATCCTCAATCCTGAATCCTCAATCTTCAGAAATCAGACCTCAACAATCAGTTGTCAATCCTCAATCCTCAATAGAATATCATCAATTCACACATTTCAATACTCAAAACTCAACCTGCAATCTTCAAATCTCTATCCACAAACATCAATTCTCATCACTCAACCCTCAACACTCAGTCCCCAATCCTCAATCTTCAATCCTCAATCATCAATCCTCAATCCTCAATTCTCAATCTTTAATCCCCAATTCTCAATCTTCAATCCTCAATCCTCAATCCTCAATCCTCAATCCTCAATCCTCAATTCTCAATCCTCAAGGCTCAGCCCTCAGTCCTCAAACCTCAATCCTCAACCCTCAGCCCTCATCCTCAATCTTCAATCCTCAATCCTCTATCCCCAATCCCCAATCCTCAATCCTCAATCCTCAATCGTCAGTCTTCAATCCTCAATACTCAAACTTCAATCCTCAATCCTCAATCCTCAATCCTCAATCGTCAATCCTCAATTCTCAATCCTCGATCCTCAGTCTTCAGACCTCAAACCTCGATCCTCAAACCTCAGCCCTCATCCTCAATCCTCAATCCTCAATCTTCAATCCTCAGTCCTCAATCCTCAATCCTCAATCCTCAATCCTCAATCCTCAGTCCTCAAACCTCAATCCTGAATCCTCAATCCTGAATCCTCAATCTTCAGAAATCAGACCTCAACAATCAGTTGTCAATCCTCAATCCTCAATAGAATATCATCAATTCACACATTTCAATACTCAAAACTCAACCTGCAATCTTCAAATCTCTATCCACAAACATCAATTCGCATCACTCAACCCTCAACACTCAGTCCCCAATCCTCAATCTTCAATCCTCAATCATCAATCCTCAATCCTCAATTCTCAATCTTTAATCCCCAATTCTCAATCTTCAATCCTCAATCCTCAATCCTCAATCCTCAATCCTCAATCCTCAATCCTCAATCCTCAATCCTCAATCCTCAATCCTCAATTCTCAATCCTCAAGGCTCAGCCCTCAGTCCTCAAACCTCAATCCTCACCCCTCAGCCCTCATCCTCAATCTTCAATCCTCAATCCTCAATCCCCAATCCCCAATCCTCAATCCTCAATCCTCAATCGTCAGTCTTCAATCCTCAATACTCAATCTTCAATCCTCTACCCTCAATCCTCAATCGTCAATCCTCAATTCTCAATCCTCGATCCTCAGTCTTCAGTCCTCAAACTTCAATCCTCAACCCTCAGCCCTCATCCTCAATCCTCAATCCTCAATTTTCAATCCTCAGTCCTCCATCCTCAATCCTCAATCCTCAATCCTCAATCCTCAGTCCTCAAACCTCAATCCTGAATCCTCAATCCTGAATCCTCAATCTTCAGACCTCAGACATCAACAATCAGTTGTCAATCCTCAATCCTCAATAGAATATCATCAATTCACACATTTCAATACTCAAAACTCAACCTGCAATCTTCAAATCTCTATCCACAAACATCAATTCTCATCACTCAACCCTCAACACTCAGTCCCCAATCCTCAATCTTCAATCCTCAATCATCAATCCTCAATCCTCAATTCTCAATCTTTAATCCCCAATTCTCAATCTTCAATCCTCAATCCTCAATCCTCAATCCTCAATCCTCAATCCTCAATCCTCAATCCTCAATCCTCAATCCTCAATCCTCAATCCTCAATTCTCAATCCTCAAGGCTCAGCCCTCAGTCCTCAAACCTCAATCCTCAACCCTCAGCCCTCATCCTCAATCTTCAATCCTCAATCCTCAATCCCCAATCCCCAATCCTCAATCCTCAATCCTCAATCGTCAGTCTTCAATCCTCAATACTCAATCTTCAATCCTCTACCCTCAATCCTCAATCGTCAATCCTCAATTCTCAATCCTCGATCCTCAGTCTTCAGTTCTCAAACTTCAATCCTCAACCCTCAGCCCTCATCCTCAATCCTCAATCCTCAATTTTCAATCCTCAGTCCTCCATCCTCAATCCTCAATCCTCAATCCTCAATCCTCAGTCCTCAAACCTCAATCCTGAATCCTCAATCCTGAATCCTCAATCTTCAGACCTCAGACATCAACAATCTGTTGTCAATCCTCAATCCTCAAGAGAGTATCATCAAATCACAGCTTTCAATACTCAAAACTCGACCTGCAATCTTCAAATCTCTATCCACAAACATCAATTCTCATCACTCAACCCTGAACACTCAGTCCCCAATCCTCAAACTTCAATCCTCAATCATCAATCCTCAATCCTCAATTCTCAATTTTTAATCCCCAATACTCAATCTTCAATTCTCAATCCTCAATCCTCAATCCTCAATCCTCAATCCTCAATCCTCAATCCTCAATCCTCAGTCCTCAATTCTCAATCCTCAATCCTCAGCCCTCAGTCCTCAAACCTCAATCCTCAACCCTCAGCCCTCATCCTCAATCCTCAATCCTCAATCCTCAATCCTCAACCATCAGACCTCATCGTCAATCCTCAGTCCTCAATCCTCAATCCTCAATCTTCAATCCTCAATACTGAATCCTCAATCTTCAATCCTCAATCCTCAATCCTCAACTCTCAATCCTCTATCCTCAGCCCTCAGTCCTCAAACCTCAATCCTCAACCCTCAGCCCTCGTCCTCAAACTTCAATCCTCAATCCTCAATCCTCAATCCTCAATCCTCAATCTTCAATCCTCGATACTCAATCTTCAATCCTCAATCCTCAATCCTCAATCCTCAATCCTCAATCCTCAATCGTCAATCTTCCATCCTCAATCATCAATCCTCAATCCTCAATTCTCAATCTTTAATCTCCAATACTCAATCTTCAATCCACAATCCTCAATTCTCAACCCTCAATCCTCAATCCTCAATCGTCAGTTTTCAATCCTCAATCTTCAACCCTCAATCCTCAGTCCTCGAACCTCAATTCTGAATCCACATTCCTGAATCCTCAATCTTCAGCCCTCAGTCATCAACAATCAGTTGTCAATCCTCAATCCTCAATAGAATATCCTCAATTCACAGTTTTCAATACTCAATACTCAATCTGCAATCTTCAAATCTCTATCCACAAACATCAATTCTCATCACTCAAACCTCAACACTCAGTCCCCAATCCTCAATCTTCAATCCTCAATCCTCAATACTCAATCCTCAATCCTCAATCCTCAATTGTCAATACTCAGTACCCAATCCTCAATCTTCAATCCTCAATCGTCAATCCTCAATCCTCAATCCTCAATCCTCAATCCTCAATCTTCAATCCTCAATCCTCAATTCTCAATCCTCAATCCTCAGCCCTCAGTCCTCAAACGTCAATCCTCAACCCTCAGCCCTCATCCTCAAACTTCAATCCTCAATCCTCAATCCTCAATCCTCAGCCCTCAGTCCTCAAACCTCAATCCTCAATTCTCAATCCTCGATCCTCAGCCCTCAGTCCTCAAACCTCAATCCTCAACCCTCAGCCCTCATCCTCAATCCTCAATCCTCAATCCTCAATCCTCAACCATCAGACCTCATCGTCAATCCTCAATCCTCAATCCTCAATCCTCAATCTTCAATCCTCAATACTGAATCCTCAATCTACAATCCTCAATCCTCAATCCTCAACTCTCAATCCTCAATCCTCAGCCCTCAGTCCTCAAACCTCAATCCTCAATTCTCAATCCTCGATCCTCAGTCTTCAGTCCTCAAACTTCAATCCTCAACCCTCAGCCCTCATCCTCAATACTCAATCCTCAATTTTCAATCCTCAGTCCTCCATCCTCAATCCTCAATCCTCAATCCTCAATCCTCAGTCCTCAAACCTCAATCCTGAATCCTCAATCCTGAATCCTCAATCTTCAGACCTCAGACATCAACAATCAGTTGTCAATCCTCAATCCTCAATAGAGTATCATCTATTCACAGCTTTCAGTACTCAAAACTCAACCTGCAATCTTCAAATCTCTATACACAAACATCAATTCTCATCACTCAACCCTGAACACTCAGTCCCCAATCCTCAAACTTCAATCCTCAATCATCAATCCTCAATCCTCAATTCTCAATTTTTAATCCCCAATACTCAATCTTCAGTTCTCAATCCTCAATCCTCAATCCTCAATCCTCAATCCTCAATCCTCAATCCTCAATCCTCAGTCCTCAATTCTCAATCCTCAATCCTCAGCCCTCAGTCCTCAAACCTCAATCCTCAACCCTCAGCCCTCATCCTCAATCCTCAATCCTCAATCCTCAATCCTCAACCATCAGACCTCATCGTCAATCCTCAATCCTCAATCCTCAATCCTCAATCTTCAATCCTCAATACTGAATCCTCAATCTTCAATCCTCAATCCTCAATCCTCAACTCTCAATCCTCAATCCTCAGCCCTCAGTCCTCAAACCTCAATCCTCAACCCTCAGCCCTCGTCCTCAAACTTCAATCCTCAATCCTCAATCCTCAATCCTCAATCCTCAATCTTCAATCCTCGATACTCAATCTTCAATCCTCAATCCTCAATCCTCAATCCTCAATCCTCAATCCTCAATCGTCAATCTTCCATCCTCAATCATCAATCCTCAATCCTCAATTCTCAATCTTTAATCTCCAATACTCAATCTTCAATCCACAATCCTCAATTCTCAACCCTCAATCCTCAATCCTCAATCGTCAGTTTTCAATCCTCAATCTTCAACCCTCAATCCTCAGTCCTCGAACCTCAATTCTGAATCCTCATTCCTGAATCCTCAATCTTCAGCCCTCAGTCATCAGCAAACAGTTGTCAATCCTCAATCCTCAATAGGATATCCTCAATTCACAGTTTTCAATACTCAATACTCAATCTGTAATCTTCAAATCTCTATCCACAAACATCAATTCTCATCACTCAACCCTCAACACTCAGTCCCCAATCCTCAATCTTCAATCCTCAATCATCAATCCTCAATCCTCAATTCTCAATCTTTAATACCCAATTCTCAATCTTCAATCCTCAATCCTCAATCCTCAATCCTCAATCCTCAATCCTCAATCCTCAATCCTCAATCCTCAATCCTCAATCCTCAATTCTCAATCCTCAAGGCTCAGCCCTCAGTCCTCAAACCTCAATCCTCAACCCTCAGCCCTCATCCTCAATCTTCAATCCTCAATCCTCAATCCTCAATCCCCAATCCTCAATCTTCAATCCTCAATACTCTTTCTTCAATCCTCAATCCTCAATCCTCAATCCTCGATCCTCATTCTTCAATCCTCAATACCCAATCCTCAATCTTCAGTCCTCAATCCTCAATCCTCAATTCTCAATCCTCAATCCTCAATCCACAGACCTCAAACATCAATACTCAGCACTCAGTCCTCGTCCTCAATCCACAACCCTCAATCCTCAATCCTCAATCTTCAATCATCAATATTCAATCTTCAATCCTCAATCCTCAATCCTCAATCCTCAATCCTCAATCGTCAATGTTCAATCCTCAATACCCAAGCCTCAATCTTCAATCCTCAATCCTCAATCCTCAATTCTCAATCCTCAATCCTCAGCCCTCAGTCCTCAAACCTCAATCCTCAATCCTCAATCTTCAATCCTCAGTCCTCCATCCACAATCCTCAATCCTCAATCCTCAGTCCTCAAACCTCAATCCTGAATCCCCAATCCTGAATCCTCAATCTTCAGACCTCAGACATCAACAATCAGTTGTCAATCCTCAATCCTCAATAGAATATCATCAATTCACAGCTTTCAATACTCAAAACTCAACCTGCAATCTTCAAATCTCTATCCACAAACATCAATTCTCATCACTCAACCCTGAACACTCAGTCCCCAATCCTCAATCTTCAATCCTCAATCATCAATCCTCAATCCTCCATCCTCAATCCTCAATCCTCAATCCTCAATCCTCAGTCCTCAAACCTCAATCCTGAATCCTCAATCCTGAATCCTCAATCTTCAGACCTCAGACATCAACAATCAGTTGTCAATCCTCAATCCTCAATAGAATATCACCAATTCACAGCTTTCAATACTCAAAACTCAACCTATAATCTTCAAATCTCTATCCACAAACATCAATTCTCATCACTCAACCGTGAACACTCAGTCCCCAATCCTCAATCTTCAATCCTCAATCATCAATCCTCAATGCTCAATCCTCAATCTTCAATCCTCAATCCTCAATCCTCAATCCCCAATCCTCAATCTTCAATCCTCAATACTCTTTCTTCAATCCTCAATCCTCAATCCTCAATCCTCGATCCTCATTCTTCAATCCTCAATACCCAATCCTCAATCTTCAGTCTTCAATCCTCAATCCTCAATTCTCAATCCTCAATCCTCAATCCACAGACCTCGAACATCAATACTCAGCACTCAGTCCTCGTCCTCAATCCACAACCCTCAATCCTCAATCCTCAATCTTCAATCATCAATATTCAATCTTCAATCCTCAATCCTCAATCCTCAATCCTCAATCCTCAATCCTCAATCCCCAATCCTCAATCTTCAATCCTCAATACTCTTTCTTCAATCCTCAATCCTCAATCCTCAATCCTCGATCCTCATTCTTCAATCCTCAATACCCAATCCTCAATCTTCAGTCCTCAATCCTCAATCCTCAATTCTCAATCCTCAATCCTCAATCCACAGACCTCAAACATCAATACTCAGCACTCAGTCCTCGTCCTCAATCCACAACCCTCAATCCTCAATCCTCAATCTTCAATCATCAATATTCAATCTTCAATCCTCAATCCTCAATCCTCAATCCTCAATCCTCAATCGTCAATGTTCAATCCTCAATACCCAAGCCTCAATCTTCAATCCTCAATCCTCAATCCTCAATTCTCAATCCTCAATCCTCAGCCCTCAGTCCTCAAACCTCAATCCTCAATCCTCAATCTTCAATCCTCAGTCCTCCATCCTCAATCCTCAATCCTCAATCCTGAGTCCTCAAACCTCAATCCTGAATCCTCAATCCTGAATCCTCAATCTTCAGACCTCAGACATCAACAATCAGTTGTCAATCCTCAATCCTCAATAGAATATCATCAATTCACAGCTTTCAATACTCAAAACTCAACCTGCAATCTTCAAATCTCTATCCACAAACATCAATTCTCATCACTCAACCCTGAACACTCAGTCCCCAATCCTCAATCTTCAATCCTCAATCATCAATCCTCAATCCTCCATCCTCAATCCTCAATCCTCAATCCTCAATCCTCAATCCTCAATCCCCAATCCTCAATCTTCAATCCTCAATACTCTTTCTTCAATCCTCAATCCTCAATCCTCAATCCTCGATCCTCATTCTTCAATCCTCAATACCCAATCCTCAATCTTCAGTCCTCAATCCTCAATCCTCAATTCTCAATCCTCAATCCTCAATCCACAGAACTCAAACATCAATACTCAGCCCTCAGTCCTCGTCCTCAATCCACAAACCTCAATCCTCAATCCTCAATCTTCAATCATCAATATTCAATCTTCAATCCTCAATCCTCAATCCTCAATCCTCAATCCTCAATCCTCAATCGTCAATGTTCAATCCTCAATACCCAAGCCTCAATCTTCAATCCTCAATCCTCAATCCTCAATTCTCAATCCTCAGTCCTCAGCCCTCAGTCCTCAAACCTCAGCCCTCAATCCTCAATCTTCAATCCTCAGTCCTCCATCCTCAATCCTCAATTCTCAATCCTCAATCCTCAGTCCTCAAACCTCAATCCTGAATCCTCAATCCTGAATCCTCAATCTTCAGACCTCAGATATCAACAATCAGTTGTCAATCCTCAATCCTCAATAGAATATCATCAATTCACAGCTTTCAATACTCAAAACTCAACCTGCAATCTTCAAATCTCTACCCACAAACATCAATTCTCATCACTCAACCCTGAACACTCAGTCCCCAATCCTCAATCTTCAATCCTCAATCATCAATCCTCAATCCTCCATCCTCAATTCTCAATCCTCAATCCTCAATCCTCAGTCCTCAAACCTCAATCCTGAATCCTCAATCCGGAATCCTCAATCTTCAGAAATCAGACCTCAACAATCAGTTGTCAATCCTCAATCCTCAATAGAATATCATCAATTCACACATTTCAATACTCAAAACTCAACCTGCAATCTTCAAATCTCTATCCACAAACATCAATTCTCATCACTCAACCCTCAACACTCAGTCCCCAATCCTCAATCTTCAATCCTCGATCATCAATCCTCAATCCTCAATTCTCAATCTTTAATACCCAATTCTCAATCTTCAATCCTCAATCCTCACTCCTCAATCCTCAATCCTCAATCCTCAATCCTCAATCCTCAATCCTCAATCCTCAATCCTCAATTCTCAATCCTCAAGGCTCAGCCCTCTGTCCTCAAACCTCAATCCTCAACCCTCAGCCCTCATCCTCAATCTTCAATCCTCAATCCTCAATCCTCAATCCCCAATCCTCAATCTTCAATCCTCAATACTCTTTCTTCAATCCTCAATCCTCAATCCTCAATCCTCGATCCTCATTCTTCAATCCTCAATACCCAATCCTCAATCTTCAGTCCTCAATCCTCAATCCTCAATTCTCAATCCTCAATCCTCAATCCACAGACCTCAAACATCAATACTCAGCACTCAGTCCTCGTCCTCAATCCACAACCCTCAATCCTCAATCCTCAATCTTCAATCATCAATATTCAATCTTCAATCCTCAATCCTCAATCCTCAATCCTCAATCCTCAATCGTCAATGTTCAATCCTCAATACCCAAGCCTCAATCTTCAATCCTCAATCCTCAATCCTCAATTCTCAATCCTCAATCCTCAGCCCTCAGTCCTCAAACCTCAATCCTCAATCCTCAATCTTCAATCCTCAGTCCTCCATCCTCAATCCTCAATCCTCAATCCTCAGTCCTCAAACCTCAATCCTGAATCCTCAATCCTGAATCCTCAATCTTCAGACCTCAGACATCAACAATCAGTTGTCAATCCTCAATCCTCAATAGAATATCATCAATTCACAGCTTTCAATACTCAAAACTCAACCTGCAATCTTCAAATCTCTATCCACAAACATCAATTCTCATCACTCAACCCTGAACACTCAGTCCCCAATCCTCAATCTTCAATCCTGAATCATCAATCCTCAATCCTCCATCCTCAATCCTCAATCCTCAATCCTCAATCCTCAGTCCTCAAACCTCAATCCTGAATCCTCAATCCTGAATCCTCAATCTTCAGACCTCAGACATCAACAATCAGTTGTCAATCCTCAATCCTCAATAGAATATCACCAATTCACAGCTTTCAATACTCAAAACTCAACCTATAATCTTCAAATCTCTATCCACAAACATCAATTCTCATCACTCAACCCTGAACACTCAGTCCCCAATCCTCAATCTTCAATCCTCAATCATCAATCCTCAATCCTCAATCCTCAATCTTCAATCCTCAATCCTCAATCCTCAATCCCCAATCCTCAATCTTCAATCCTCAATACTCTTTCTTCAATCCTCAATCCTCAATCCTCAATCCTCGATCCTCATTCTTCAATCCTCAATACCCAATCCTCAATCTTCAGTCCTCAATCGTCAATCCTCAATTCTCAATCCTCAATCCTCAATCCACAGACCTCAAACATCAACACTCAGCACTCAGTCCTCGTCCTCAATCCACAACCCTCAATCCTCAATCCTCAATCTTCAATCATCAATATTCAATCTTCAATCCTCAATCCTCAATCCTCAATCCTCAATCCTCAATCGTCAATGTTCAATCCTCAATACCCAAGCCTCAATCTTCAATCCTCAATCCTCAATCCTCAATTCTCAATCCTCAATCCTCAGCCCTCAGTCCTCAAACCTCAATCCTCAATCCTCAATCTTCAATCCTCAGTCCTCCATCCTCAATCCTCAATCCTCAATCCTCAGTCCTCAAACCACAATCCTGAATCCTCAATCCTGAATCCTCAATCTTCAGACCTCAGACATCAACAATCAGTTGTCAATCCTCAATCCTCAATAGAATATCATCAATTCACAGCTTTCAATACTCAAAACTCAACCTGCAATCTTCAAATCTCTATCCACAAACATCAATTCTCATCACTCAACCCTGAACACTCAGTCCCCAATCCTCAATCTTCAATCCTCAATCATCAATCCTCAATCCTCCATCCTCAATCCTCAATCCTCAATCCTCAATCCTCAGTACTCAAACCTCAATCCTGAATCCTCAATCCTGAATCCTCAATCTTCAGACCTCAGACATCAACAATCAGTTGTCAATCCTCAATCCTCAATAGAATATCACCAATTCACAGCTTTCGATACTCAAAACTCAACCTATAATCTTCAAATCTCTATCCACAAACATCAATTCTCATCACTCAACCCTGAACACTCAGTCCCCAATCCTCAATCTTCAATCCTCAATCATCAATCCTCAATCCTCAATCCTCAATCCTCAATCCTCAATCCTCAATCCTCAGTCCTCAATTCTCAATCCTCAATCCTCAGCCCTCAGTCCTCCAACCTCAATCCTCAACCCTCAGCCCTCATCCTCAATCCTCAATCCTCAATCCTCAATCCTCAACCCTCAGACCTCATCGTCAATCCTCAATCATCAATCCTCAATCCTCAATCTTCAATCCTCAATACTGAATCCTCAATCTTCAATCCTCAATCCTCAATCCTCAATTCTCAATCCTCAATCCTCAGCCCTCAGTCCTCAAACCTCAATCCTCAACCCTCAGCGCTCGTCCTCAAACTTCAATCCTCAATCCTCAATCCTCAATCCTCAATCCTCAATCTTCAATCCTCGATACTCAATCTTCAATCCTCAATCCTCAATCCTCAATCTTCAATCCTCAATCCTCAATCGTCAATCTTCCATCATCAATCATCAATCCTCAATCCTCAATTCTCAATCTTTAATCCCCAATACTCAATCTTCAATCCACAATCCTCAATCCTCAATCCTCAATCCTCAATCGTCTGTTTTCAATCCTCAATCATCAACCCTCAATCTTCAGTCCTCGAACCTCAATTCTGAATCCTCATTCCTGAATCCTCAATCTTCAGCCCTCAGTCATCAACAATCAGTTGTCAATCCTCAATCCTCAATAGAATATCCTCAATTCACAGTTTTCAATACTCAATACTCAATCTGCAATCTTCAAATCTCTATCCACAAACATCAATTCTCATCACTCAAACCTCAACACTCAGTCCCCAATCCTCAATCTTCAATCCTCAATCCTCAATACTCAATCCTCAACCCTCAATCCTCATTCTTCAATCCTAAATACCCAATCCTCAATCTTCAATCCTCAATCCTCAATCCTCAATTCTCAATCCTCAATCCTCAGTCCTCAGTCCTCAAACCTCAATCCTCAACCCTCAGCCCTCATCCTCAATCCTCAATCCTCAATCCTCAATCCTCAATCTTCAATCCTCAATCCTCAATCCTCAATCCTCAATCCTCAATCCTCAATTTTCAATCCTCAGTACGCAATCCTCAATCTTCAATCCTCAATCGTCAATCCTCAATCCTCAATCCTCAATCCTCAATCCTCAATTCTCAATCCTCAATCCTCAATTCTCAATCCTCAATCCTCAGTCCTCAGTCCTCAAACCTCAATCCTCAACCCTCAGCCCTCATCCTCAATCCTCAATCCTCAATCCTCAATCCTCAATCTTCAATCATCAATATTCAATCTTCAATCCTCAATCCTCAATCCTCAATCTTCAATCCTCAATACTCTTTCTTCAATCCTCAATCCTCAATCCTCAATCCTCAATCCTCATTCTTCAATCCTCAATACCCAATCCTCAATCTTCAGTCCTCAATCCTCAATCCTCAATCCTCAATTTTCAATCCTCAGTACCCAATCCTCAATCTTCAATCCTCAATCGTCAATCCTCAATCCTCAATCCTCAATCCTCAATCCTCAATTCTCAATCCTCAATCCTCAATTCTCAATCCTCAATCCTCAGTCCTCAGTCCTCAAACCTCAATCCTCAACCCTCAGCCCTCATCCTCAATCCTCAATCCTCAATCCTCAATCCTCAATCTTCAATCATCAATATTCAATCTTCAATCCTCAATCCTCAATCCTGAATCCTCAATCCTGAATCCTCAATCTTCAGCCCTCAGTCATCAACAATCTGTTGTCAATCCTCAATCGATAATAGAATATCCTCAATTCACAGTTTTCAATACTCAATACTCAATCTGCAATCTTCAAACCTGTATACACAGTCATCAATTCTCATCACTCACCACTCAACGCTCAGGCCTCAATGCTCAATCCTCAATCCTCAATTCTCAATCTTCAATCCTCAATACTGAATCTTCAATCCTCAATCCTCATTCCTCAATCCTCAATCCTCAATCCTCAATCCTCAATCGTCAGTTTTCAATCCTCAATCTTCAACCCTCAATCCTCAGTTCTCGAACCTCAATTCTGAATCCTCATTCCTGAATCCTCAATCTTCAGCCCTCAGTCATCAACAATCAGCTGTCAATCCTCAATCCTCAATAGAATATGCTCAATTCACAGTTTTCAATACTCAATACTCAATCTGCAATCTTCAAATCTCTATCCACAAACATCAATTTTCATCACTCAAACCTCAACACTCAGTCCCCAATCCTCAATCTTCAATCCTCAATCCTCAATCCTCAATCCTCGATCCTCAATCCTCAATCCTCAATCCTCAATTCTCAATCCTCAAGGCTCAGCCCTCAGTCCTCAAACCTCGTTCCTCAACCCTCAGCCCTCATCCTCAATCTTCAATCCTCAATCCTCAATCCTCAATTCTCAATCCTCAATCCTCAGCCCTCAGTCCTCAAACCTCAACCCTCAACCCTCAGCCCTCGTCCTCAAACTTCAATCCTCAATCCTCAATCCTCAATCCTCAATCCTCAATCTTCAATCCACGATACTCAATCTTCAATCCTCAATCTTCAATCCTCAATCCACAATCCTCAATTCTCAATCCTCAATCCTCAGTCCTCAGTCCTCAAACCTCAATCCTCAGCCCTCAGCCCTCATCCTCAATCCTCAATCCTCAATCCTCAATCCTCAATCTTCAATCATCAATATTCAATCTTCAATCCTCAATTCTCAATCCTCAATCCTCAATCCTCGATCCTCATTCTTCAATCCTCAATACCCAATCCTCAATCTTCAGTCCTCAATCCTCAACCCTCAATTCTCAATCCTCAATCCTGAATCCACAGACCTCAAACATCAATACTCAGCACTCAGTCCTCGTCCTCAATCCACAACCCTCAATCCTCAATCCTCAATCTTCAATCATCAATATTCAATCTTCAATCCTCAATCCTCAATCCTCAATCCTCAATCCTCAATCCTCAATCGTCAATGTTCAATCCTCAATACCCAAGCCTCAATCTTCAATCCTCAATCCTCAATCCAAAATTCTCAATCCTCAATCCTCAGCCCTCAGTCCTCAAACCTCAATCCTCAATCCTCAATCTTCAATCCTCAGTCCTCCATCCTCAATCCTCAATCCTCAATCCTCAGTTCTCAAACCTCAATCCTGAATCCTCAATCCTGAATCCTCAATCTTCAGACCTCAGACATCAACAATCAGTTGTCAATCCTCAATCCTCAATAGAATATCATCAATTCACAGCTTTCAATACTCAAAACTCAACCTGCAATCTTCAAATCTCTATCCACAAACATCAATTCTCATCACTCAACCCTGAACACTCAGTCCCCAATCCTCAATCTTCAATCCTCAATCATCAATCCTCAATCCTCCATCCTCAATCCTCAATACTCAATCCTCAATCCTCAGTCCTCAAACCTCAATCCTGAATCCTCAATCCTGAATCCTCAATCTTCAGACCTCAGACATCAACAATCAGTTGTCAATCCTCAATCCTCAATAGAATATCTCCAATTCACAGCTTTCAATACTCAAAACTCAACCTATAATCTTCAAATCTCTATCCACAAACATCAATTCTCATCATTAACCCTGAACACTCAGTCCCCAATCCTCAATCTTCAATCCTCAATCATCAATCCTCAATCCTCAATCCTCAATCATCAATCCTCAATCCTCAATCCTCAGTCCTCAATTCTCAATCCTCAATCCTCAGCCCTCAGTCCTCCAACCTCAATCCTCAACCCTCAGCCCTCATCCTCAATCCTCAATCCTCAATCCTCAATCCTCAACCCTCAGACCTCATCGTCAATACTCAATCCTCAATCCTCAATCCTCAATCTTCAATCCTCAATACTGAATCCTCAATCTTCAATCCTCAATCCTCAATCCTCAATTCTCAATCCTCAATCCTCAGCCCTCAGTCCTCAAACCTCAACCCTCAACCCTCAGCCCTCGTCCTCAAACTTCAATCCTCAATCCTCAATCCTCAATCCTCAATCCTCAATCTTCAATCCACGATACTCAATCTTCAATCCTCAATCCTCAATCCTCAATCTTCAATCCTCAATCCTCAATCGTCAATCTTCCATCCTCAATCATCAATCATCAATCCTCAATCCTCAATTCTCAGTCTTTAATCCCCAATACTCAATCTTCAATCCACAATCCTCAATCCTCAATCCTCAATCCTCAATCCTCAATCGTCAGTTTTCAATCCTCAATCTTCAACCCTCAATCTTCAGTCCTCGAACCTCAATTCTGAATCCTCATTCCTGAATCCTCAATCTTCAGCCCTCGGTCATCAACAATCAGTTGTCAATGCTCAATCCTCAATAGAATATCCTCAATTCACAGTTTTCAATACTCAATACTCAATCTGCAATCTTCAAATCTCTATCCACAAACATCAATTCTCATCACTCAAACCTCAACACTCAGTCCCCAATCCTCAATCTTCAATCCTCAATCCTCAATACTCAATCCTCAATCCTCAATCCTCATTCTTCAATCCTAAATACACAATCCTCAATCTTCAATCCTCAATCCTCAATCCTCAATCCTCAATCCTCAATCCTCAATCCTCAATCCTCAATTCTCAATCCTCAAGGCTCAGCCCTCAGTCCTCAAACCTCGTTAAACAACCCTCAGCCCTCATCCTCAATCTTCAATCCTCAATCCTCAATCCTCAATCCCCAATCCTCAATCTTCAATCCTCAATACTCAATCTTCAATCCTCAATCCTCAATCCTCAGTCCTCAATGCTCAATCCTCAATCGTCAGTCTTCAATCCTCAACACTCAATCTTCAATCCTCTATCCTCAATCCTCAATCGTCAATTCTCAATTCTCAATCCTCGATCCTCAGTCTTCAGTCCTCAAACCTCAATCCTCAACCCTCAGACCTCATCCTCAATCCTCAATCCTCAATCTTCAATACTCAGTCCTCCGTCCTCAATCCTCAATCCTCAATCCTCAATCCTCAGTCCTCAAACCTCAATCCTGAATCCTCAATCCTCAATTCTCAATCCTCAATCCTCAGACCTCAGTCCTCAAACCTCAATCCTCAATCCTCAGCCCTCAGTCCTCAAACCTCAATCCTCAACCCTAAGCCGTCATCCTCAATCTTCAATCCTCAATCCTCAGTCCTCAGTCCCCAATCCTCAATCTTCAGTCCTCAATACTCTTTCTTCAATCCTCAATCCCCAATCCTCAATCCTCAATCCTCATTCTTCAATCCTCAATACCCAATCCTCAATCTTCAGTCCTCATTCTTCAATCCTCAATACCAAATCCTCAATCTTCAGTTCTCAATCATCAATCCTCAATCCTCAATCCTCAATCCTCAATCCTCAGTCCTCAAACCACAATCCTGAATCCTCAATCCTGAATCCTCAATCTTCAGCACTCAGTCCTCAACAATCAGTTGTCAATCCTCAATCCTCAATAGAATATCATCAATTCACACCTTTCAATACTAAAAACTCAACCTGCAATCTTCAAATCTCTATCCACAAACATCAATTCTCATCACTCAAACCTCAACACTCAGTCCCCAATCCTCAATCTTCAATCCTCAGTCCTCAATGCTCAATCCTCAATCGTCAGTCTTCGATCCTCAACACTCAATCTTCAATCCTCTATCCTCAATCCTCAATCGTCAATCCTCAATTCTCAATCCTCGATCCTCAGGCTTCAGTCCTCAAACCTCAATCCTCAACCCTCAGCCCTCATCCTCAATCCTCAATCCTCAATCTTCAATCCTCAGTCCTCCGTCCTCAATCCTCAATCCTCAATCCTCAATCCTCAATCCTCAATCCTCATTCTTCAATCCTCAATACCCAATCCTCAATCTTCAATCCTCAATCCTCAATCCTCAATCTTGAATCCTCAATACTCTTTCTTCAATCCTCAATCATCAATCCTCAATCCTCAATCCTCAATCCTCAATCCTCAATCCTCAATCCTCAATCCTCATTCTTCAATCCTCAATACCCAATCCTCAATCTTCAATCCTCAATCCTCAATCCTCAATTCTCAATCCTCAATCCTCAGTCCTCAGTCCTCAAACCTCAATCCTCTGCCCTCAGCCCTCATCGTCAATCCTCAATCCTCAATCCTCAATCCTCAATCTTCAATCATCAATATTCAATCTTCAATCCTCAATCCTCAATCCTCAATCCTCAATCCTCAATCCTCAATTTTCAATCCTCAGTACCCAATCCTCAATCTTCAATCCTCAATCGTCAATCCTCAATCCTCAATCCTCAATCCTCAATCCTCAATTATCAATCCTCAATCCTCAGCCCTCAGTCCTCAAACCTCAATCCTCAACCCTCAGCCGTCATCCTCAATCTTCAATACTCAATCCTCAATCCTCAATCCCCAATCCTCAATCTTGAATCCTCAATACTCTTTCTTCAATCCTCAATCCTCAATCCTCAATCCTCAATCCTCATTCTTCAATCCTCAATACCCAATCCTCAATCTTCAGCCCTCATTCTTCAATCCTCAATACCCAATCCTCAATCCTCAGACCTCAATCCTCAATCCTCAATCCTCAATCCTCAATCCTCAATCCTCAGTCCTCAAACCACAATCCTCAACCCTCAGCCCTCATCCTCAATCCTCAATCCTCAATCTTCAATCCTCAGTCCTCCGTCCACAATCCTCAATCCTCAATCCTCAATCCTCAGTCCTCAAACCTCAATCCTGAATCCTCAATCCTGAATCCTCAATCTTCAGACCTCAGACATCAACAATCAGTTGTCAATCCTCAATCCTCAATAGAATATCATCAATTCACACCTTTCAATACCCAAAACTCAACCTGCAATCTTCAAATCTCTATCCACAAACATCAATTCTCATCACTCAACCCTCAACACTCAGTCCCCAATCCTCAATCTTCAATCCTCAATCATCAATCCTCAATCCTCAATTCTCAATCTTTAATCCCCAATACTCAATCTTCAATCCTCAATCCTCAATCCTCAATCCTCAATCCTCAATCCTCGATCCTCAATCCTCAATCCTCAATCCTCAATCCTCAATCCTCAATCCTCAATCCTCAATTCACAATCCTCAGTCCTCAATTCTCAATCCTCAATCCTCAGCCCTCAGTCCTCAAACCTCAATCCACAACCCTCAGCCATCATCCTCAATCCTCAATCCTCAATCCTCAATCCTCAACCCTCAGACCTCATCGTCAATCCTCAATCCTCAATCCTCAATCCTCAATCTTCAATCCTCAATACTGAATCCTCAATCTTCAATCCTCAATCCTCAATCCTCAATTCTCAATCCTCAATGCTCAGCCCTCAGTCCTCAGACCTCAATCCTCAACCCTCAGCCCTCGTCCTCAAACTTCAATCCTCAATCCTCAATCCTCAATCCTCAATCCTCAATCTTCAATCCTCAATCCTCAATCCTCAACCCTCAGACCTCAATCCTCAATCCTCAATCCTCAATCCTCAATCCTCAATTCTCAATCCTCAAGGCTCAGCCCTCTGTCCTCAAACCTCAATCCTCAACCCTCAGCCCTCATCCTCAATCTTCAATCCTCAATCCTCAATCCTCAATCCCCAATCCTCAATCTTCAATCCTCAATACTCTTTCTTCAATCCTCAATCCTCAATCCTCAATCCTCGATCCTCATTCTTCAATCCTCAATACCCAATCCTCAATCTTCAGTCCTCAATCCTCAATCCTCAATTCTCAATCCTCAATCCTCAATCCACAGACCTCAAACATCAATACTCAGCACTCAGTCCTCGTCCTCAATCCACAACCCTCAATCCTCAATCCTCAATCTTCAATCATCAATATTCAATCTTCAATCCTCAATCCTCAATCCTCAATCCTCAATCCTCAATCGTCAATGTTCAATCCTCAATACCCAAGCCTCAATCTTCAATCCTCAATCCTCAATCCTCAATTCTCAATCCTCAATCCTCAGCCCTCAGTCCTCAAACCTCAATCCTCAATCCTCAATCTTCAATCCTCAGTCCTCCATCCTCAATCCTCAATCCTCAATCCTCAGTCCTCAAACCTCAATCCTGAATCCTCAATCCTGAATCCTCAATCTTCAGACCTCAGACATCAACAATCAGTTGTCAATCCTCAACCCTCAATAGAATATCATCAATTCACAGCTTTCAATACTCAAAACTCAACCTGCAATCTTCAAATCTCTATCCACAAACATCAATTCTCATCACTCAACCCTGAACACTCAGTCCCCAATCCTCAATCTTCAATCCTGAATCATCAATCCTCAATCCTCCATCCTCAATCCTCAATCCTCAATCCTCAATCCTCAGTCCTCAAACCTCAATCCTGAATCCTCAATCCTGAATCCTCAATCTTCAGACCTCAGACATCAACAATCAGTTGTCAATCCTCAATCCTCAATAGAATATCACCAATTCACAGCTTTCAATACTCAAAACTCAACCTATAATCTTCAAATCTCTATCCACAAACATCAATTCTCATCACTCAACCCTGAACACTCAGTCCCCAATCCTCAATCTTCAATCCTCAATCATCAATCCTCAATCCTCAATCCTCAATCTTCAATCCTCAATCCTCAATCCTCAATCCCCAATCCTCAATCTTCAATCCTCAATACTCTTTCTTCAATCCTCAATTCTCAATCCTCAATCCTCGATCCTCATTCTTCAATCCTCAATACCCAATCCTCAATCTTCAGTCCTCAATCGTCAATCCTCAATTCTCAATCCTCAATCCTCAATCCACAGACCTCAAACATCAACACTCAGCACTCAGTCCTCGTCCTCAATCCACAACCCTCAATCCTCAATCCTCAATCTTCAATCATCAATATTCAATCTTCAATCCTCAATCCTCAATCCTCAATCCTCAATCCTCAATCGTCAATGTTCAATCCTCAATACCCAAGCCTCAATCTTCAATCCTCAATCCTCAATCCTCAATTCTCAATCCTCAATCCTCAGCCCTCAGTCCTCAAACCTCAATCCTCAATCCTCAATCTTCAATCCTCAGTCCTCCATCCTCAATCCTCAATCCTCAATCCTCAGTCCTCAAACCACAATCCTGAATCCTCAATCCTGAATCCTCAATCTTCAGACCTCAGACATCAACAATCAGTTGTCAATCCTCAATCCTCAATAGAATATCATCAATTCACAGCTTTCAATACTCAAAACTCAACCTGCAATCTTCAAATCTCTATCCACAAACATCAATTCTCATCACTCAACCCTGAACACTCAGTCCCCAATCCTCAATCTTCAATCCTCAATCATCAATCCTCAATCCTCCATCCTCAATCCTCAATCCTCAATCCTCAATCCTCAGTACTCAAACCTCAATCCTGAATCCTCAATCCTGAATCCTCAATCTTCAGACCTCAGACATCAACAATCAGTTGTCAATCCTCAATCCTCAATAGAATATCACCAATTCACAGCTTTCGATACTCAAAACTCAACCTATAATCTTCAAATCTCTATCCACAAACATCAATTCTCATCACTCAACCCTGAACACTCAGTCCCCAATCCTCAATCTTCAATCCTCAATCATCAATCCTCAATCCTCAATCCTCAATCCTCAATCCTCAATCCTCAATCCTCAGTCCTCAATTCTCAATCCTCAATCCTCAGCCCTCAGTCCTCCAACCTCAATCCTCAACCCTCAGCCCTCATCCTCAATCCTCAATCCTCAGTCCTCAATCCTCAACCCTCAGACCTCATCGTCAATCCTCAATCCTCAATCCTCAATCCTCAATCTTCAATCCTCAATACTGAATCCTCAATCTTCAATCCTCAATCCTCAATCCTCAATTCTCAATCCTCAATCCTCAGCCCTCAGTCCTCAAACCTCAATCCTCAACCCTCAGCGCTCGTCCTCAAACTTCAATCCTCAATCCTCAATCCTCAATCCTCAATCCTCAATCTTCAATCCTCGATACTCAATCTTCAATCCTCAATCCTCAATCCTCAATCTTCAATCCTCAATCCTCAATCGTCAATCTTCCATCATCAATCATCAATCCTCAATCCTCAATTCTCAATCTTTAATCCCCAATACTCAATCTTCAATCCACAATCCTCAATCCTCAATCCTCAATCCTCAATCGTCTGTTTTCAATCCTCAATCATCAACCCTCAATCTTCAGTCCTCGAACCTCAATTCTGAATCCTCATTCCTGAATCCTCAATCTTCAGCCCTCAGTCATCAACAATCAGTTGTCAATCCTCAATCCTCAATAGAATATCCTCAATTCACAGTTTTCAATACTCAATACTCAATCTGCAATCTTCAAATCTCTATCCACAAACATCAATTCTCATCACTCAAACCTCAACACTCAGTCCCCAATCCTCAATCTTCAATCCTCAATCCTCAATACTCAATCCTCAATCCTCAATCCTCATTCTTCAATCCTAAATACCCAATCCTCAATCTTCAATCCTCAATCCTCAATCCTCAATTCTCAATCCTCAATCCTCAGTCCTCAGTCCTCAAACCTCAATCCTCAACCCTCAGCCCTCATCCTCAATCCTCAATCCTCAATCCTCAATCCTCAATCTTCAATCATCAATATTCAATCTTCAATCCTCAATCCTCAATCCTCAATCCTCAATCCTCAATCCTCAATTTTCAATCCTCAGTACGCAATCCTCAATCTTCAATCCTCAATCGTCAATCCTCAATCCTCAATCCTCAATCCTCAATCCTCAATTCTCAATCCTCAATCCTCAATTCTCAATCCTCAATCCTCAGTCCTCAGTCCTCAAACCTCAATCCTCAACCCTCAGCCCTCATCCTCAATCCTCAATCCTCAATCCTCAATCCTCAATCTTCAATCATCAATATTCAATCTTCAATCCTCAATCCTCAATCCTCAATCTTCAATCCTCAATACTCTTTCTTCAATCCTCAATCCTCAATCCTCAATCCTCAATCCTCATTCTTCAATCCTCAATACCCAATCCTCAATCTTCAGTCCTCAATCCTCAATCCTCAATCCTCAATTTTCAATCCTCAGTACCCAATCCTCAATCTTCAATCCTCAATCGTCAATCCTCAATCCTCAATCCTCAATCCTCAATCCTCAATTCTCAATCCTCAATCCTCAATTCTCAATCCTCAATCCTCAGTCCTCAGTCCTCAATCCTCAATCCTCAACCCTCAGCCCTCATCCTCAATCCTCAATCCTCAATCCTCAATCCTCAATCTTCAATCATCAATATTCAATCTTCAATCCTCAATCCTCAATCCTGAATCCTCAATCCTGAATCCTCAATCTTCAGCCCTCAGTCATCAACAATCTGTTGTCAATCCTCAATCGATAATAGAATATCCTCAATTCACAGTTTTCAATACTCAATACTCAATCTGCAATCTTCAAACCTGTATACACAATCATCAATTCTCATCACTCACCACTCAACGCTCAGTCCTCAATGCTCAATCCTCAATCCTCAATTCTCAATCTTCAATCCTCAATACTGAATCTTCAATCCTCAATCCTCATTCCTCAATCCTCAATCCTCAATCCTCAATCCTCAATCGTCAGTTTTCAATCCTCAATCTTCAACCCTCAATCCTCAGTCCTCGAACCTCAATTCTGAATCCTCATTCCTGAATCCTCAATCTTCAGCCCTCAGTCATCAACAATCAGCAGTCAATCCTCAATCCTCAATAGAATATGCTCAATTCACAGTTTTCAATACTCAATACTCAATCTGCAATCTTCAAATCTCTATCCACAAACATCAATTTTCATCACTCAAACCTCAACACTCAGTCCCCAATCCTCAATCTTCAATCCTCAATCCTCAATCCTCAATCCTCGATCCTCAATCCTCAATCCTCAATCCTCAATTCTCAATCCTCAAGGCTCAGCCCTCAGTCCTCAAACCTCGTTCCTCAACCCTCAGCCCTCATCCTCAATCTTCAATCCTCAATCCTCAATCCTCAATCCCCAATCCTCAATCTTCAATCCTCAATACTCTTTCTTCAATCCTCAATCCTCAATCCTCAATCCTCAATCCTCATTCTTCAATCCTCAATACCCAATCCTCAATCTTCAGTCCTCAATCCTCAATCCTCAATCCTCAATCCAC
Organism: Calliopsis andreniformis; assembly: GCF_051401765.1. Taxonomy (NCBI): domain Eukaryota; kingdom Metazoa; phylum Arthropoda; class Insecta; order Hymenoptera; family Andrenidae; genus Calliopsis; species Calliopsis andreniformis. Next base: position 764,911 of record NW_027480495.1, read on the forward strand.
AGACCTCAAACATCAATACTCAGCCCTCAGTCCTCGTCCTCAATCCTCAATCCTCAATCCTCAATCCTCAATCGTCAATGTTCAATCCTCAATACCCAAGCCTCAATCTTCAATCCTCAATCCTCAATCCTCAATTCTCAATCCTCAATCCTCAGCCCTCAGTCCTCAAACCTCAATCCTCAACCCTCAGCCCTCATCCTCAAACTTCAATCCTCAATCCTCAATCCTCAATCCTCAATCCTCAATCTTCAATCCTCAATACTCAATCTTCAATCCTCAATCCTCAATCCTCAGTCCTCAATGCTCAATCCTCAATCGTCAGTCTTCAATCCTCAACACTCAATCTTCAATCCTCTATCCTCAATCCTCAATCCTCAATCCTCAATCGTCAATGTTCAATCCTCAATACCCAAGCCTCAATCTTCAATCCTCAATCTTCAATCCTCAGTCCTCCATCCACAATCCTCAATCCTCAATCCTCAATCCTCAGTCCTCAAACCTCAATCCTGAATCCTCAATCCTGAATCCTCAATCTTCAGACCTCAGACATCAACAATCAGTTGTCAATCCTCAATCCTCAATAGAATATCATCAATTCACACCTTTCAATACCCAAAACTCAACCTGCAATCTTCAAATCTCTATCCACAAACATCAATTCTCATCACTCAACCCTCAACACTCAGTCCCCAATCCTCAATCTTCAATCCTCAATCATCAATCCTCAATCCTCAATTCTCAATCTTTAATCCCCAATACTCAATCTTCAATCCTCAATCCTCAATCCTCAATCCTCAATCCTCAATCCTCAATCCTCAATCTTCAATCCTCAATCCTCAATCCTCAATCCTCAATCCTCAATTCTCAATCCTCAGTCCTCAATTCTCAATCCTCAATCCTCAGCACTCAGTCCTCAAACCTCAATCCACAACCCTCAGCCATCATCCTCAATCCTCAATCCTCAATCCTCCAATCCTCACCCTCAGACCTCATCGTCAATCCTCAATCCTCAATCCTCAATCCTCAATCTTCAATCCTCAATACTGAATCCTCAATCTTCAATCCTCAATCCTCAATCCTCAATTCTCAATCCTCAATCCTCAGCCCTCAGTCCTCAGACCTCAATCCTCAACCCTCAGCCCACGTCCTCAAACTTCAATCCTCAATCCTCAATCCTCAATCCTCAATCCTCAATCTTCAATCCTCAATCCTCAATCCTCAACCCTCAGACATCAATCCTCAATCCTCAATCCTCAATCCTCAATCCTCAATTCTCAATCCTCAAGGCTCAGCCCTCTGTCCTCAAACCTCAATCCTCAACCCTCAGCCCTCATCCTCAATCTTCAATCCTCAATCCTCAATCCTCAATCCCCAATCCTCAATCTTCAATCCTCAATACTCTTTCTTCAATCCTCAATCCTCAATCCTCAATCCTCGATCCTCATTCTTCAATCCTCAATACCCAATCCTCAATCTTCAGTCCTCAATCCTCAATCCTCAATTCTCAATCCTCAATCCTCAATCCACAGACCTCAAACATCAATACTCAGCACTCAGTCCTCGTCCTCAATCCACAACCCTCAATCCTCAATCCTCAATCTTCAATCATCAATATTCAATCTTCAATCCTCAATCCTCAATCCTCAATCCTCAATCCTCAATCGTCAATGTTCAATCCTCAATACCCAAGCCTCAATCTTCAATCCTCAATCCTCAATCCTCAATTCTCAATCCTCAATCCTCAGCCCTCAGTCCTCAAACCTCAATCCTCAATCCTCAATCTTCAATCCTCAGTCCTCCATCCTCAATCCTCAATCCTCAATCCTCAGTCCTCAAACCTCAATCCTGAATCCTCAATCCTGAATCCTCAATCTTCAGACCTCAGACATCAACAATCAGTTGTCAATCCTCAACCCTCAATAGAATATCATCAATTCACAGCTTTCAATACTCAAAACTCAACCTGCAATCTTCAAATCTTTATCCACAAACATCAATTCTCATCACTCAACCCTGAACACTCAGTCCCCAATCCTCAATCTTCAATCCTGAATCATCAATCCTCAATCCTCCATCCTCAATCCTCAATCCTCAATCCTCAATCCTCAGTCCTCAAACCTCAATCCTGAATCCTCAATCCTGAATCCTCAATCTTCAGACCTCAGACATCAACAATCAGTTGTCAATCCTCAATCCTCAATAGAATATCACCAATTCACAGCTTTCAATACTCAAAACTCAACCTATAATCTTCAAATCTCTATCCACAAACATCAATTCTCATCACTCAACCCTGAACACTCAGTCCCCAATCCTCAATCTTCAATCCTCAATCATCAATCCTCAATCCTCAATCCTCAATCTTCAATCCTCAATCCTCAATCCTCAATCCCCAATCCTCAATCTTCAATCCTCAATACTCTTTCTTCAATCCTCAATTCTCAATCCTCAATCCTCGATCCTCATTCTTCAATCCTCAATACCCAATCCTCAATCTTCAGTCCTCAATCGTCAATCCTCAATTCTCAATCCTCAATCCTCAATCCACAGACCTCAAACATCAACACTCAGCACTCAGTCCTCGTCCTCAATCCACAACCCTCAATCCTCAATCCTCAATCTTCAATCATCAATATTCAATCTTCAATCCTCAATCCTCAATCCTCAATCCTCAATCCTCAATCGTCAATGTTCAATCCTCAATACCCAAGCCTCAATCTTCAATCCTCAATCCTCAATCCTCAATTCTCAATCCTCAATCCTCAGCCCTCAGTCCTCAAACCTCAATCCTCAATCCTCAATCTTCAATCCTCAGTCCTCCATCCTCAATCCTCAATCCTCAATCCTCAGTCCTCAAACCACAATCCTGAATCCTCAATCCTGAATCCTCAATCTTCAGACCTCAGACATCAACAATCAGTTGTCAATCCTCAATCCTCAATAGAATATCATCAATTCACAGCTTTCAATACTCAAAACTCAACCTGCAATCTTCAAATCTCTATCCACAAACATCAATTCTCATCAATCAACCCTGAACACTCAGTCCCCAATCCTCAATCTTCAATCCTCAATCATCAATCCTCAATCCTCCATCCTCAATCCTCAATCCTCAATCCTCAATCCTCAGTACTCAAACCTCAATCCTGAATCCTCAATCCTGAATCCTCAATCTTCAGACCTCAGACATCAACAATCAGTTGTCAATCCTCAATCCTCAATAGAATATCACCAATTCACAGCTTTCGATACTCAAAACTCAACCTATAATCTTCAAATCTCTATCCACAAACATCAATTCTCATCACTCAACCCTGAACACTCAGTCCCCAATCCTCAATCTTCAATCCTCAATCATCAATCCTCAATCCTCAATCCTCAATCCTCAATCCTCAATCCTCAATCCTCAGTCCTCAATTCTCAATCCTCAATCCTCAGCCCTCAGTCCTCCAACCTCAATCCTCAACCCTCAGCCCTCATCCTCAATCCTCAATCCTCAATCCTCAATCCTCAACCCTCAGACCTCATCGTCAATCCTCAATCCTCAATCCTCAATCCTCAATCTTCAATCCTCAATACTGAATCCTCAATCTTCAATCCTCAATCCTCAATCCTCAATTCTCAATCCTCAATCCTCAGCCCTCAGTCCTCAAACCTCAATCCTCAACCCTCAGCGCTCGTCCTCAAACTTCAATCCTCAATCCTCAATCCTCAATCCTCAATCCTCAATCTTCAATCCTCGATACTCAATCTTCAATCCTCAATCCTCAATCCTCAATCTTCAATCCTCAATCCTCAATCGTCAATCTTCCATCATCAATCATCAATCCTCAATCCTCAATTCTCAATCATTAATCCCCAATACTCAATCTTCAATCCACAATCCTCAATCCTCAATCCTCAATCCTCAATCGTCTGTTTTCAATCCTCAATCATCAACCCTCAATCTTCAGTCCTCGAACCTCAATTCTGAATCCTCATTCCTGAATCCTCAATCTTCAGCCCTCAGTCATCAACAATCAGTTGTCAATCCTCAATCCTCAATAGAATATCCTCAATTCACAGTTTTCAATACTCAATACTCAATCTGCAATCTTCAAATCTCTATCCACAAACATCAATTCTCATCACTCAAACCTCAACACTCAGTCCCCAATCCTCAATCTTCAATCCTCAATCCTCAATACTCAATCCTCAATCCTCAATCCTCATTCTTCAATCCTAAATACCCAATCCTCAATCTTCAATCCTCAATCCTCAATCCTCAATTCTCAATCCTCAATCCTCAGTCCTCAGTCCTCAAACCTCAATCCTCAACCCTCAGCCCTCATCCTCAATCCTCAATCCTCAATCCTCAATCCTCAATCTTCAATCATCAATATTCAATCTTCAATCCTCAATCCTCAATCCTCAATCTTCAATCCTCAATACTCTTTCTTCAATCCTCAATCCTCAATCCTCAATCCTCAATCCTCATTCTTCAATCCTCAATACCCAATCCTCAATCTTCAGTCCTCAATCCTCAATCCTCAATCCTCAATTTTCAATCCTCAGTACCCAATCCTCAATCTTCAATCCTCAATCGTCAATCCTCAATCCTCAATCCTCAATCCTCAATCCTCAATTCTCAATCCTCAATCCTCAATTCTCAATCCTCAATCCTCAGTCCTCAGTCCTCAAACCTCAATCCTCAACCCTCAGCCCTCATCCTCAATCCTCAATCCTCAATCCTCAATCCTCAATCTTCAATCATCAATATTCAATCTTCAATCCTCAATCCTCAATCCTGAATCCTCAATCCTGAATCCTCAATCTTCAGCCCTCAGTCATCAACAATCTGTTGTCAATCCTCAATCGATAATAGAATATCCTCAATTCACAGTTTTCAATACTCAATACTCAATCTGCAATCTTCAAACCTGTATACACAATCATCAATTCTCATCACTCACCACTCAACGCTCAGTCCTCAATGCTCAATCCTCAATCCTCAATTCTCAATCTTCAATCCTCAATACTGAATCTTCAATCCTCAATCCTCATTCCTCAATCCTCAATCCTCAATCCTCAATCCTCAATCGTCAGTTTTCAATCCTCAATCTTCAACCCTCAATCCTCAGTCCTCGAACCTCAATTCTGAATCCTCATTCCTGAATCCTCAATCTTCAGCCCTCAGTCATCAACAATCAGCTGTCAATCCTCAATCCTCAATAGAATATGCTCAATTCACAGTTTTCAATACTCAATACTCAATCTGCAATCTTCAAATCTCTATCCACAAACATCAATTTTCATCACTCAAACCTCAACACTCAGTCCCCAATCCTCAATCTTCAATCCTCAATCCTCAATCCTCAATCCTCGATCCTCAATCCTCAATCCTCAATCCTCAATTCTCAATCCTCAAGGCACAGCCCTCAGTCCTCAAACCTCGTTCCTCAACCCTCAGCCCTCATCCTCAATCTTCAATCCTCAATCCTCAATCCTCAATCCTCAATTCTCAATCCTCAAGGCTCAGCCCTCAGTCCTCAAACCTCGTTAAACAACCCTCAGCCCTCATCCTCAATCTTCAATCCTCAATCCTCAATCCTCAATCCCCAATCCTCAATCTTCAATCCTCAATACTCAATCTTCAATCCTCAATCCTCAATCCTCAGTCCTCAATGCTCAATCCTCAATCGTCAGTCTTCAATCCTCAACACTCAATCTTCAATCCTCTATCCTCAATCCTCAATCGTCAATTCTCAATTCTCAATCCTCGATCCTCAGTCTTCAGTCCTCAAACCTCAATCCTCAACCCTCAGACCTCATCCTCAATCCTCAATCCTCAATCTTCAATACTCAGTCCTCCGTCCTCAATCCTCAATCCTCAATCCTCAATCCTCAGTCCTCAAACCTCAATCCTGAATCCTCAATCCTCAATTCTCAATCCTCAATCCTCAGACCTCAGTCCTCAAACCTCAATCCTCAATCCTCAGCCCTCAGTCCTCAAACCTCAATCCTCAACCCTCAGCCGTCATCCTCAATCTTCAATACTCAATCCTCAATCCTCAATCCTCAATCCTCAATCCTCAATTTTCAATCCTCAGTACCCAATCCTCAATCTTCAATCCTCAATCGTCAATCCTCAATCCTCAATCCTCAATCCTCAATCCTCAATTATCAATCCTCAATCCTCAGCCCTCAGTCCTCAAACCTCAATCCTCAACCCTCAGCCGTCATCCTCAATCTTCAATACTCAATCCTCAATCCTCAATCCCCAATCCTCAATCTTGAATCCTCAATACTCTTTCTTCAATCCTCAATCCTCAATCCTCAATCCTCAATCCTCATTCTTCAATCCTCAATACCCAATCCTCAATCTTCAGCCCTCATTCTTCAATCCTCAATACCCAATCCTCAATCCTCAGACCTCAATCCTCAATCCTCAATCCTCAATCCTCAATCCTCAATCCTCAGTCCTCAAACCACAATCCTCAACCCTCAGCCCTCATCCTCAATCCTCAATCCTCAATCTTCAATCCTCAGTCCTCCGTCCACAATCCTCAATCCTCAATCCTCAATCCTCAGTCCTCAAACCTCAATCCTGAATCCTCAATCCTGAATCCTCAATCTTCAGACCTCAGACATCAACAATCAGTTGTCAATCCTCAATCCTCAATAGAATATCATCAATTCACACCTTTCAATACCCAAAACTCAACCTGCAATCTTCAAATCTCTATCCACAAACATCAATTCTCATCACTCAACCCTCAACACTCAGTCCCCAATCCTCAATCTTCAATCCTCAATCATCAATCCTCAATCCTCAATTCTCAATCTTTAATCCCCAATACTCAATCTTCAATCCTCAATCCTCAATCCTCAATCCTCAATCCTCAATCCTCGATCCTCAATCCTCAATCCTCAATCCTCAATCCTCAATCCTCAATCCTCAATCCTCAATTCACAATCCTCAGTCCTCAATTCTCAATCCTCAATCCTCAGCCCTCAGTCCTCAAACCTCAATCCACAACCCTCAGCCATCATCCTCAATCCTCAATCCTCAATCCTCAATCCTCAACCCTCAGACCTCATCGTCAATCCTCAATCCTCAATCCTCAATCCTCAATCTTCAATCCTCAATACTGAATCCTCAATCTTCAATCCTCAATCCTCAATCCTCAATTCTCAATCCTCAATGCTCAGCCCTCAGTCCTCAGACCTCAATCCTCAACCCTCAGCCCTCGTCCTCAAACTTCAATCCTCAATCCTCAATCCTCAATCCTCAATCCTCAATCTTCAATCCTCAATCCTCAATCCTCAACCCTCAGACCTCAATCCTCAATCCTCAATCCTCAATCCTCAATCCTCAATTCTCAATCCTCAAGGCTCAGCCCTCTGTCCTCAAACCTCAATCCTCAACCCTCAGCCCTCATCCTCAATCTTCAATCCTCAATCCTCAATCCTCAATCCCCAATCCTCAATCTTCAATCCTCAATACTCTTTCTTCAATCCTCAATCCTCAATCCTCAATCCTCGATCCTCATTCTTCAATCCTCAATACCCAATCCTCAATCTTCAGTCCTCAATCCTCAATCCTCAATTCTCAATCCTCAATCCTCAATCCACAGACCTCAAACATCAATACTCAGCACTCAGTCCTCGTCCTCAATCCACAACCCTCAATCCTCAATCCTCAATCTTCAATCATCAATATTCAATCTTCAATCCTCAATCCTCAATCCTCAATCCTCAATCCTCAATCGTCAATGTTCAATCCTCAATACCCAAGCCTCAATCTTCAATCCTCAATCCTCAATCCTCAATTCTCAATCCTCAATCCTCAGCCCTCAGTCCTCAAACCTCAATCCTCAATCCTCAATCTTCAATCCTCAGTCCTCCATCCTCAATCCTCAATCCTCAATCCTCAGTCCTCAAACCTCAATCCTGAATCCTCAATCCTGAATCCTCAATCTTCAGACCTCAGACATCAACAATCAGTTGTCAATCCTCAACCCTCAATAGAATATCATCAATTCACAGCTTTCAATACTCAAAACTCAACCTGCAATCTTCAAATCTCTATCCACAAACATCAATTCTCATCACTCAACCCTGAACACTCAGTCCCCAATCCTCAATCTTCAATCCTGAATCATCAATCCTCAATCCTCCATCCTCAATCCTCAATCCTCAATCCTCAATCCTCAGTCCTCAAACCTCAATCCTGAATCCTCAATCCTGAATCCTCAATCTTCAGACCTCAGACATCAACAATCAGTTGTCAATCCTCAATCCTCAATAGAATATCACCAATTCACAGCTTTCAATACTCAAAACTCAACCTATAATCTTCAAATCTCTATCCACAAACATCAATTCTCATCACTCAACCCTGAACACTCAGTCCCCAATCCTCAATCTTCAATCCTCAATCATCAATCCTCAATCCTCAATCCTCAATCTTCAATCCTCAATCCTCAATCCTCAATCCCCAATCCTCAATCTTCAATCCTCAATACTCTTTCTTCAATCCTCAATTCTCAATCCTCAATCCTCGATCCTCATTCTTCAATCCTCAATACCCAATCCTCAATCTTCAGTCCTCAATCGTCAATCCTCAATTCTCAATCCTCAATCCTCAATCCACAGACCTCAAACATCAACACTCAGCACTCAGTCCTCGTCCTCAATCCACAACCCTCAATCCTCAATCCTCAATCTTCAATCATCAATATTCAATCTTCAATCCTCAATCCTCAATCCTCAATCCTCAATCCTCAATCGTCAATGTTCAATCCTCAATACCCAAGCCTCAATCTTCAATCCTCAATCCTCAATCCTCAATTCTCAATCCTCAATCCTCAGCCCTCAGTCCTCAAACCTCAATCCTCAATCCTCAATCTTCAATCCTCAGTCCTCCATCCTCAATCCTCAATCCTCAATCCTCAGTCCTCAAACCACAATCCTGAATCCTCAATCCTGAATCCTCAATCTTCAGACCTCAGACATCAACAATCAGTTGTCAATCCTCAATCCTCAATAGAATATCATCAATTCACAGCTTTCAATACTCAAAACTCAACCTGCAATCTTCAAATCTCTATCCACAAACATCAATTCTCATCACTCAACCCTGAACACTCAGTCCCCAATCCTCAATCTTCAATCCTCAATCATCAATCCTCAATCCTCCATCCTCAATCCTCAATCCTCAATCCTCAATCCTCAGTACTCAAACCTCAATCCTGAATCCTCAATCCTGAATCCTCAATCTTCAGACCTCAGACATCAACAATCAGTTGTCAATCCTCAATCCTCAATAGAATATCACCAATTCACAGCTTTCGATACTCAAAACTCAACCTATAATCTTCAAATCTCTATCCACAAACATCAATTCTCATCACTCAACCCTGAACACTCAGTCCCCAATCCTCAATCTTCAATCCTCAATCATCAATCCTCAATCCTCAATCCTCAATCCTCAATCCTCAATCCTCAATCCTCAGTCCTCAATTCTCAATCCTCAATCCTCAGCCCTCAGTCCTCCAACCTCAATCCTCAACCCTCAGCCCTCATCCTCAATCCTCAATCCTCAGTCCTCAATCCTCAACCCTCAGACCTCATCGTCAATCCTCAATCCTCAATCCTCAATCCTCAATCTTCAATCCTCAATACTGAATCCTCAATCTTCAATCCTCAATCCTCAATCCTCAATTCTCAATCCTCAATCCTCAGCCCTCAGTCCTCAAACCTCAATCCTCAACCCTCAGCGCTCGTCCTCAAACTTCAATCCTCAATCCTCAATCCTCAATCCTCAATCCTCAATCTTCAATCCTCGATACTCAATCTTCAATCCTCAATCCTCAATCCTCAATCTTCAATCCTCAATCCTCAATCGTCAATCTTCCATCATCAATCATCAATCCTCAATCCTCAATTCTCAATCTTTAATCCCCAATACTCAATCTTCAATCCACAATCCTCAATCCTCAATCCTCAATCCTCAATCGTCTGTTTTCAATCCTCAATCATCAACCCTCAATCTTCAGTCCTCGAACCTCAATTCTGAATCCTCATTCCTGAATCCTCAATCTTCAGCCCTCAGTCATCAACAATCAGTTGTCAATCCTCAATCCTCAATAGAATATCCTCAATTCACAGTTTTCAATACTCAATACTCAATCTGCAATCTTCAAATCTCTATCCACAAACATCAATTCTCATCACTCAAACCTCAACACTCAGTCCCCAATCCTCAATCTTCAATCCTCAATCCTCAATACTCAATCCTCAATCCTCAATCCTCATTCTTCAATCCTAAATACCCAATCCTCAATCTTCAATCCTCAATCCTCAATCCTCAATTCTCAATCCTCAATCCTCAGTCCTCAGTCCTCAAACCTCAATCCTCAACCCTCAGCCCTCATCCTCAATCCTCAATCCTCAATCCTCAATCCTCAATCTTCAATCATCAATATTCAATCTTCAATCCTCAATCCTCAATCCTCAATCCTCAATCCTCAATCCTCAATTTTCAATCCTCAGTACGCAATCCTCAATCTTCAATCCTCAATCGTCAATCCTCAATCCTCAATCCTCAATCCTCAATCCTCAATTCTCAATCCTCAATCCTCAATTCTCAATCCTCAATCCTCAGTCCTCAGTCCTCAAACCTCAATCCTCAACCCTCAGCCCTCATCCTCAATCCTCAATCCTCAATCCTCAATCCTCAATCTTCAATCATCAATATTCAATCTTCAATCCTCAATCCTCAATCCTCAATCTTCAATCCTCAATACTCTTTCTTCAATCCTCAATCCTCAATCCTCAATCCTCAATCCTCATTCTTCAATCCTCAATACCCAATCCTCAATCTTCAGTCCTCAATCCTCAATCCTCAATCCTCAATTTTCAATCCTCAGTACCCAATCCTCAATCTTCAATCCTCAATCGTCAATCCTCAATCCTCAATCCTCAATCCTCAATCCTCAATTCTCAATCCTCAATCCTCAATTCTCAATCCTCAATCCTCAGTCCTCAGTCCTCAATCCTCAATCCTCAACCCTCAGCCCTCATCCTCAATCCTCAATCCTCAATCCTCAATCCTCAATCTTCAATCATCAATATTCAATCTTCAATCCTCAATCCTCAATCCTGAATCCTCAATCCTGAATCCTCAATCTTCAGCCCTCAGTCATCAACAATCTGTTGTCAATCCTCAATCGATAATAGAATATCCTCAATTCACAGTTTTCAATACTCAATACTCAATCTGCAATCTTCAAACCTGTATACACAATCATCAATTCTCATCACTCACCACTCAACGCTCAGTCCTCAATGCTCAATCCTCAATCCTCAATTCTCAATCTTCAATCCTCAATACTGAATCTTCAATCCTCAATCCTCATTCCTCAATCCTCAATCCTCAATCCTCAATCCTCAATCGTCAGTTTTCAATCCTCAATCTTCAACCCTCAATCCTCAGTCCTCGAACCTCAATTCTGAATCCTCATTCCTGAATCCTCAATCTTCAGCCCTCAGTCATCAACAATCAGCAGTCAATCCTCAATCCTCAATAGAATATGCTCAATTCACAGTTTTCAATACTCAATACTCAATCTGCAATCTTCAAATCTCTATCCACAAACATCAATTTTCATCACTCAAACCTCAACACTCAGTCCCCAATCCTCAATCTTCAATCCTCAATCCTCAATCCTCAATCCTCGATCCTCAATCCTCAATCCTCAATCCTCAATTCTCAATCCTCAAGGCTCAGCCCTCAGTCCTCAAACCTCGTTCCTCAACCCTCAGCCCTCATCCTCAATCTTCAATCCTCAATCCTCAATCCTCAATCCCCAATCCTCAATCTTCAATCCTCAATACTCTTTCTTCAATCCTCAATCCTCAATCCTCAATCCTCAATCCTCATTCTTCAATCCTCAATACCCAATCCTCAATCTTCAGTCCTCAATCCTCAATCCTCAATTCTCAATCCTCAATCCTCAATCCACAGACCTCAAACATCAATACTCAGCCCTCAGTCCTCGTCCTCAATCCTCAATCCTCAATCCTCAATCCTCAATCGTCAATGTTCAATCCTCAATACCCAAGCCTCAATCTTCAATCCTCAATCCTCAATCCTCAATTCTCAATCCTCAATCCTCAGCCCTCAGTCCTCAAACCTCAATCCTCAACCCTCAGCCCTCATCCTCAAACTTCAATCCTCAATCCTCAATCCTCAATCCTCAATCCTCAATCTTCAATCCTCAATACTCAATCTTCAATCCTCAATCCTCAATCCTCAGTCCTCAATGCTCAATCCTCAATCGTCAGTCTTCAATCCTCAACACTCAATCTTCAATCCTCTATCCTCAATCCTCAATCCTCAATCCTCAATCGTCAATGTTCAATCCTCAATACCCAAGCCTCAATCTTCAATCCTCAATCTTCAATCCTCAGTCCTCCATCCACAATCCTCAATCCTCAATCCTCAATCCTCAGTCCTCAAACCTCAATCCTGAATCCTCAATCCTGAATCCTCAATCTTCAGACCTCAGACATCAACAATCAGTTGTCAATCCTCAATCCTCAATAGAATATCATCAATTCACACCTTTCAATACCCAAAACTCAACCTGCAATCTTCAAATCTCTATCCACAAACATCAATTCTCATCACTCAACCCTCAACACTCAGTCCCCAATCCTCAATCTTCAATCCTCAATCATCAATCCTCAATCCTCAATTCTCAATCTTTAATCCCCAATACTCAATCTTCAATCCTCAATCCTCAATCCTCAATCCTCAATCCTCAATCCTCAATCCTCAATCTTCAATCCTCAATCCTCAATCCTCAATCCTCAATCCTCAATTCTCAATCCTCAGTCCTCAATTCTCAATCCTCAATCCTCAGCACTCAGTCCTCAAACCTCAATCCACAACCCTCAGCCATCATCCTCAATCCTCAATCCTCAATCCTCAATCCTCAACCCTCAGACCTCATCGTCAATCCTCAATCCTCAATCCTCAATCCTCAATCTTCAATCCTCAATACTGAATCCTCAATCTTCAATCCTCAATCCTCAATCCTCAATTCTCAATCCTCAATCCTCAGCCCTCAGTCCTCAGACCTCAATCCTCAACCCTCAGCCCACGTCCTCAAACTTCAATCCTCAATCCTCAATCCTCAATCCTCAATCCTCAATCTTCAATCCTCAATCCTCAATCCTCAACCCTCAGACATCAATCCTCAATCCTCAATCCTCAATCCTCAATCCTCAATTCTCAATCCTCAAGGCTCAGCCCTCTGTCCTCAAACCTCAATCCTCAACCCTCAGCCCTCATCCTCAATCTTCAATCCTCAATCCTCAATCCTCAATCCCCAATCCTCAATCTTCAATCCTCAATACTCTTTCTTCAATCCTCAATCCTCAATCCTCAATCCTCGATCCTCATTCTTCAATCCTCAATACCCAATCCTCAATCTTCAGTCCTCAATCCTCAATCCTCAATTCTCAATCCTCAATCCTCAATCCACAGACCTCAAACATCAATACTCAGCACTCAGTCCTCGTCCTCAATCCACAACCCTCAATCCTCAATCCTCAATCTTCAATCATCAATATTCAATCTTCAATCCTCAATCCTCAATCCTCAATCCTCAATCCTCAATCGTCAATGTTCAATCCTCAATACCCAAGCCTCAATCTTCAATCCTCAATCCTCAATCCTCAATTCTCAATCCTCAATCCTCAGCCCTCAGTCCTCAAACCTCAATCCTCAATCCTCAATCTTCAATCCTCAGTCCTCCATCCTCAATCCTCAATCCTCAATCCTCAGTCCTCAAACCTCAATCCTGAATCCTCAATCCTGAATCCTCAATCTTCAGACCTCAGACATCAACAATCAGTTGTCAATCCTCAACCCTCAATAGAATATCATCAATTCACAGCTTTCAATACTCAAAACTCAACCTGCAATCTTCAAATCTTTATCCACAAACATCAATTCTCATCACTCAACCCTGAACACTCAGTCCCCAATCCTCAATCTTCAATCCTGAATCATCAATCCTCAATCCTCCATCCTCAATCCTCAATCCTCAATCCTCAATCCTCAGTCCTCAAACCTCAATCCTGAATCCTCAATCCTGAATCCTCAATCTTCAGACCTCAGACATCAACAATCAGTTGTCAATCCTCAATCCTCAATAGAATATCACCAATTCACAGCTTTCAATACTCAAAACTCAACCTATAATCTTCAAATCTCTATCCACAAACATCAATTCTCATCACTCAACCCTGAACACTCAGTCCCCAATCCTCAATCTTCAATCCTCAATCATCAATCCTCAATCCTCAATCCTCAATCTTCAATCCTCAATCCTCAATCCTCAATCCCCAATCCTCAATCTTCAATCCTCAATACTCTTTCTTCAATCCTCAATTCTCAATCCTCAATCCTCGATCCTCATTCTTCAATCCTCAATACCCAATCCTCAATCTTCAGTCCTCAATCGTCAATCCTCAATTCTCAATCCTCAATCCTCAATCCACAGACCTCAAACATCAACACTCAGCACTCAGTCCTCGTCCTCAATCCACAACCCTCAATCCTCAATCCTCAATCTTCAATCATCAATATTCAATCTTCAATCCTCAATCCTCAATCCTCAATCCTCAATCCTCAATCGTCAATGTTCAATCCTCAATACCCAAGCCTCAATCTTCAATCCTCAATCCTCAATCCTCAATTCTCAATCCTCAATCCTCAGCCCTCAGTCCTCAAACCTCAATCCTCAATCCTCAATCTTCAATCCTCAGTCCTCCATCCTCAATCCTCAATCCTCAATCCTCAGTCCTCAAACCACAATCCTGAATCCTCAATCCTGAATCCTCAATCTTCAGACCTCAGACATCAACAATCAGTTGTCAATCCTCAATCCTCAATAGAATATCATCAATTCACAGCTTTCAATACTCAAAACTCAACCTGCAATCTTCAAATCTCTATCCACAAACATCAATTCTCATCAATCAACCCTGAACACTCAGTCCCCAATCCTCAATCTTCAATCCTCAATCATCAATCCTCAATCCTCCATCCTCAATCCTCAATCCTCAATCCTCAATCCTCAGTACTCAAACCTCAATCCTGAATCCTCAATCCTGAATCCTCAATCTTCAGACCTCAGACATCAACAATCAGTTGTCAATCCTCAATCCTCAATAGAATATCACCAATTCACAGCTTTCGATACTCAAAACTCAACCTATAATCTTCAAATCTCTATCCACAAACATCAATTCTCATCACTCAACCCTGAACACTCAGTCCCCAATCCTCAATCTTCAATCCTCAATCATCAATCCTCAATCCTCAATCCTCAATCCTCAATCCTCAATCCTCAATCCTCAGTCCTCAATTCTCAATCCTCAATCCTCAGCCCTCAGTCCTCCAACCTCAATCCTCAACCCTCAGCCCTCATCCTCAATCCTCAATCCTCAATCCTCAATCCTCAACCCTCAGACCTCATCGTCAATCCTCAATCCTCAATCCTCAATCCTCAATCTTCAATCCTCAATACTGAATCCTCAATCTTCAATCCTCAATCCTCAATCCTCAATTCTCAATCCTCAATCCTCAGCCCTCAGTCCTCAAACCTCAATCCTCAACCCTCAGCGCTCGTCCTCAAACTTCAATCCTCAATCCTCAATCCTCAATCCTCAATCCTCAATCTTCAATCCTCGATACTCAATCTTCAATCCTCAATCCTCAATCCTCAATCTTCAATCCTCAATCCTCAATCGTCAATCTTCCATCATCAATCATCAATCCTCAATCCTCAATTCTCAATCATTAATCCCCAATACTCAATCTTCAATCCACAATCCTCAATCCTCAATCCTCAATCCTCAATCGTCTGTTTTCAATCCTCAATCATCAACCCTCAATCTTCAGTCCTCGAACCTCAATTCTGAATCCTCATTCCTGAATCCTCAATCTTCAGCCCTCAGTCATCAACAATCAGTTGTCAATCCTCAATCCTCAATAGAATATCCTCAATTCACAGTTTTCAATACTCAATACTCAATCTGCAATCTTCAAATCTCTATCCACAAACATCAATTCTCATCACTCAAACCTCAACACTCAGTCCCCAATCCTCAATCTTCAATCCTCAAT
This sequence comes from Calliopsis andreniformis, assembly GCF_051401765.1. NCBI lineage: Eukaryota > Metazoa > Arthropoda > Insecta > Hymenoptera > Andrenidae > Calliopsis > Calliopsis andreniformis. Next base: position 781,097 of record NW_027480495.1, read on the forward strand.
CCTCAATACTCAATCCTCAATCCTCAATCCTCATTCTTCAATCCTAAATACCCAATCCTCAATCTTCAATCCTCAATCCTCAATCCTCAATTCTCAATCCTCAATCCTCAGTCCTCAGTCCTCAAACCTCAATCCTCAACCCTCAGCCCTCATCCTCAATCCTCAATCCTCAATCCTCAATCCTCAATCTTCAATCATCAATATTCAATCTTCAATCCTCAATCCTCAATCCTCAATCTTCAATCCTCAATACTCTTTCTTCAATCCTCAATCCTCAATCCTCAATCCTCAATCCTCATTCTTCAATCCTCAATACCCAATCCTCAATCTTCAGTCCTCAATCCTCAATCCTCAATCCTCAATTTTCAATCCTCAGTACCCAATCCTCAATCTTCAATCCTCAATCGTCAATCCTCAATCCTCAATCCTCAATCCTCAATCCTCAATTCTCAATCCTCAATCCTCAATTCTCAATCCTCAATCCTCAGTCCTCAGTCCTCAAACCTCAATCCTCAACCCTCAGCCCTCATCCTCAATCCTCAATCCTCAATCCTCAATCCTCAATCTTCAATCATCAATATTCAATCTTCAATCCTCAATCCTCAATCCTGAATCCTCAATCCTGAATCCTCAATCTTCAGCCCTCAGTCATCAACAATCTGTTGTCAATCCTCAATCGATAATAGAATATCCTCAATTCACAGTTTTCAATACTCAATACTCAATCTGCAATCTTCAAACCTGTATACACAATCATCAATTCTCATCACTCACCACTCAACGCTCAGTCCTCAATGCTCAATCCTCAATCCTCAATTCTCAATCTTCAATCCTCAATACTGAATCTTCAATCCTCAATCCTCATTCCTCAATCCTCAATCCTCAATCCTCAATCCTCAATCGTCAGTTTTCAATCCTCAATCTTCAACCCTCAATCCTCAGTCCTCGAACCTCAATTCTGAATCCTCATTCCTGAATCCTCAATCTTCAGCCCTCAGTCATCAACAATCAGCTGTCAATCCTCAATCCTCAATAGAATATGCTCAATTCACAGTTTTCAATACTCAATACTCAATCTGCAATCTTCAAATCTCTATCCACAAACATCAATTTTCATCACTCAAACCTCAACACTCAGTCCCCAATCCTCAATCTTCAATCCTCAATCCTCAATCCTCAATCCTCGATCCTCAATCCTCAATCCTCAATCCTCAATTCTCAATCCTCAAGGCACAGCCCTCAGTCCTCAAACCTCGTTCCTCAACCCTCAGCCCTCATCCTCAATCTTCAATCCTCAATCCTCAATCCTCAATCCCCAATCCTCAATCTTCAATCCTCAATACTCTTTCTTCAATCCTCAATCCTCAATCCTCAATCCTCAATCCTCATTCTTCAATCCTCAATACCCAATCCTCAATCTTCAGTCCTCAATCCTCAATCCTCAATTCTCAATCCTCAATCCTCAATCCACAGACCTCAAACATCAATACTCAGCCCTCAGTCCTCGTCCTCAATCCTCAATCCTCAATCCTCAATCCTCAATCGTCAATGTTCAATCCTCAATACCCAAGCCTCAATCTTCAATCCTCAATCCTCAATCCTCAATTCTCAATCCTCAATCCTCAGCCCTCAGTCCTCAAACCTCAATCCTCAACCCTCAGCCCTCATCCTCAAACTTCAATCCTCAATCCTCAATCCTCAATCCTCAATCCTCAATCTTCAATCCTCAATACTCAATCTTCAATCCTCAATCCTCAATCCTCAGTCCTCAATGCTCAATCCTCAATCGTCAGTCTTCAATCCTCAACACTCAATCTTCAATCCTCTATCCTCAATCCTCAATCGTCAATCCTCAATTCTCAATCCTCGATCCTCAGTCTTCAGTCCTCAAACCTCAATCCTCAACCCTCAGCCCTCATCCTCAATCCTCAATCCTCAATCTTCAATACTCAGTCCTCCGTCCTCAATCCTCAATCCTCAATCCTCAATCCTCAGTCCTCAAACCTCAATCCTGAATCCTCAATTCTCAATTCTCAATCCTCAATCCTCAGACCTCAGTCCTCAAACCTCAATCCTCAATCCTCAGCCCTCAGTCCTGAAACCTCAATCCTCAACCCTCAGCCGTCATCCTCAATCTTCAATCCCCAATCCTCAATCTTCAATCCTCAATACTCTTTCGTCAATCCTCAATCCCCAATCCTCAATCCTCAATCCTCATTCTTCAATCCTCAATACCCAATCCTCAATCTTCAGTCCTCATTCTTCAATCCTCAATACCAAATCCTCAATCTTCAGTCCTCAATCATCAATCCTCAATACCAAATCCTCAATCTTCAGTCCTCAATCATCAATCCTCAATCCTCAATCCTCAATCCTCAATCCTCAGTCCTCAAACCACAGTCCTGAATCCTCAATCCTGAATCCTCAATCTTCAGCACTCAGTCCTCAACAATCAGTTGTCAATCCACAATCCTCAATAGAATATCATCAATTCACACCTTTCAATACTCAAAACTCAACCTGCAATCTTCAAATCTCTATCCACAAACATCAATTCTCATCACTCAAACCTCAACACTCAGTCCCCAATCCTCAATCTTCAATCCTCAGTCCTCAATGCTGAATCCTCAATCGTCAGTCTTCGATCCTCAACACTCAATCTTCAATCCTCTATCCTCAATCCTCAATCGTCAATCCTCAATTCTCAATCCTCGATCCTCAGTCTTCAGTCCTCAAACCTCAATCCTCAACCCTCAGCCCTCATCCTCAATCCTCAATCCTCAATCTTCAATCCTCAGTCCTCCGTCCTCAATCCTCAATCCTCAATCCTCAATCCTCAATCCTCAATCCTCATTCTTCAATCCTCAATACCCAATCCTCAATCTTCAATCCTCAATTCTCAATCCTCAATCTTGAATCCTCAATACTCTTTCTTCAATCCTCAATCCTCAATCCTCAATCCTCAATCCTCAATCCTCAATCCTCAATCCTGAATCCTCAATCCTCATTCTTCAATCCTCAATACCCAATCCTCAATCTTCAATCCTCAATCCACAATCCTCAATTCTCAATCCTCAATCCTCAGTCCTCAGTCCTCAAACCTCAATCCTCAGCCCTTAGCCCTCATCCTCAATCCTCAATCCTCAATCCTCAATCCTCAATCTTCAATCATCAATATTCAATCTTCAATCCTCAATTCTCAATCCTCAATCCTCAGTTCTCAAACCTCAATCCTGAATCCTCAATCCTGAATCCTCAATCTTCAGACCTCAGACATCAACAATCAGTTGTCAATCCTCAATCCTCAATAGAATATCATCAATTCACAGCTTTCAATACTCAAAACTCAACCTGCAATCTTCAAATCTCTATCCACAAACATCAATTCTCATCACTCAACCCTGAACACTCAGTCCCCAATCCTCAATCTTCAATCCTCAATCATCAATCCTCAATCCTCCATCCTCAATCCTCAATACTCAATCCTCAATCCTCAGTCCTCAAACCTCAATCCTGAATCCTCAATCCTGAATCCTCAATCTTCAGACCTCAGACATCAACAATCAGTTGTCAATCCTCAATCCTCAATAGAATATCTCCAATTCACAGCTTTCAATACTCAAAACTCAACCTATAATCTTCAAATCTCTATCCACAAACATCAATTCTCATCACTCAACCCTGAACACTCAGTCCCCAATCCTCAATCTTCAATCCTCAATCATCAATCCTCAATCCTCAATCCTCAATCCTCAATCCTCAATCCTCAATCCTCAGTCCTCAATTCTCAATCCTCAATCCTCAGCCCTCAGTCCTCCAACCTCAATCCTCAACCCTCAGCCCTCATCCTCAATCCTCAATCCTCAATCCTCAATCCTCAACCCTCAGACCTCATCGTCAATACTCAATCCTCAATCCTCAATCCTCAATCTTCAATCCTCAATACTGAATCCTCAATCTTCAATCCTCAATCCTCAATCCTCAATTCTCAATCCTCAATCCTCAGCCCTCAGTCCTCAAACCTCAACCCTCAACCCTCAGCCCTCGTCCTCAAACTTCAATCCTCAATCCTCAATCCTCAATCCTCAATCCTCAATCTTCAATCCACGATACTCAATCTTCAATCCTCAATCCTCAATCCTCAATCTTCAATCCTCAATCCTCAATCGTCAATCTTCCATCCTCAATCATCAATCATCAATCCTCAATCCTCAATTCTCAGTCTTTAATCCCCAATACTCAATCTTCAATCCACAATCCTCAATCCTCAATCCTCAATCCTCAATCCTCAATCGTCAGTTTTCAATCCTCAATCTTCAACCCTCAATCTTCAGTCCTCGAACCTCAATTCTGAATCCTCATTCCTGAATCCTCAATCTTCAGCCCTCGGTCATCAACAATCAGTTGTCAATGCTCAATCCTCAATAGAATATCCTCAATTCACAGTTTTCAATACTCAATACTCAATCTGCAATCTTCAAATCTCTATCCACAAACATCAATTCTCATCACTCAAACCTCAACACTCAGTCCCCAATCCTCAATCTTCAATACTCAATCCTCAATACTCAATCCTCAATCCTCAATCCTCATTCTTCAATCCTAAATACACAATCCTCAATCTTCAATCCTCAATCCTCAATCCTCAATTCTCAATCCTCAACCCTCAGTCCTCAGTCCTCAAACCTCAATCCTCAACCCTCAGCCCTCATCCTCAATCCTCAATCCTCAATCCTCAATCCTCAATCTTCAATCATCAATATTCAATCTTCAATCCTCAATCCTCAATCCTCAATCCTCAATCCTCAATCCTCAATTTTCAATCCTCAGTACCCAATCCTCAATCTTCAATCCTCAATCGTCAATCCTCAATCCTCAATCCTCAATCCTCAATCCTCAATTCTCAATCCTCAATCCTCAATTCTCAATCCTCAGTCCTCAGTCCTCAGTCCTCAAACCTCAATCCTCAACCCTCAGCCCTCATCCTCAATCCTCAATCCTCAATCCTCAATCCTCAATCTTCAATCATCAATATTCAATCTTCAATCCTCAATCCTCAATCCTCAATCTTCAATCCTCAATACTCTTTCTTCAATCCTCAATCCTCAATCCTCAATCCTCAATCCTCATTCTTCAATTCTCAATACCCAATCCTCAATCTTCAGTCCTCAATCCTCAACCCTCAATCCTCAATTTTCAATCCTCAGTACACAATCCTCAATCTTCAATCCTCAATCGTCAATCCTCAATCCTCAATCCTCAATCCTCAATCCTCAATTCTCAATCCTCAATCCTCAATTCTCAATCCTCAATCCTCAGTCCTCAGTCCTCAAACCTCAATCCTCAACCCTCAGCCCTCATCCTCAATCCTCAATCCTCAATCCTCAATCCTCAATCTTCAATCATCAATATTCAATCTTCAATCCTCAATCCTCAATCCTGAATCCTCAATCCTGAATCCTCAATCTTCAGCCCTCAGTCATCAACAATCAGTTGTCAATCCTCAATCGTCAATAGAATATCCTCAATTCACAGTTTTCAATACTCAATACTCAATCTGCAATCTTCAAACCTGTATACACAATCATCAATTCTCATCACTCACCACTCAACGCTCAGTCCTCAATGCTCAATCCTCAATCCTCAATTCTCAATCTTCAATCCTCAATACTGAATCTTCAATCCTCAATCCTCAGTCCTCAATCCTCAATCCTCAATCCTCAATCCTCAATCCTCAATCGTCAGTTTTCAATCCTCAATCTTCAACCCTCAATCCTCAGTCCTCGAACCTCAATTCTGAATCCTCATTCCTGAATCCTCAATCTTCAGCCCTCAGTCATCAACAATCAGCTGTCAATCCTCAATCCTCAATAGAATATGCTCAATTCACAGTTTTCAATACTCAATACTCAATCTGCAATCTTCAAATCTCTATCCACAAACATCAATTTTCATCACTCAAACCTCAACACTCAGTCCCCAATCCTCAATCTTCAATCCTCAATCCTCAATCCTCAATCCTCAATCCTCAATCCTCAATCCTCAATCCTCAATTCTCAATCCTCAAGGCTCAGCCCTCAGTCCTCAAACCTCGTTAAACAACCCTCAGCCCTCATCCTCAATCTTCAATCCTCAATCCTCAATCCTCAATCCCCAATCCTCAATCTTCAATCCTCAATACTCAATCTTCAATCCTCAATCCTCAATCCTCAGTCCTCAATGCTCAATCCTCAATCGTCAGTCTTCAATCCTCAACACTCAATCTTCAATCCTCTATCCTCAATCCTCAATCGTCAATTCTCAATTCTCAATCCTCGATCCTCAGTCTTCAGTCCTCAAACCTCAATCCTCAACCCTCAGACCTCATCCTCAATCCTCAATCCTCAATCTTCAATACTCAGTCCTCCGTCCTCAATCCTCAATCCTCAATCCTCAATCCTCAGTCCTCAAACCTCAATCCTGAATCCTCAATCCTCAATTCTCAATCCTCAATCCTCAGACCTCAGTCCTCAAACCTCAATCCTCAATCCTCAGCCCTCAGTCCTCAAACCTCAATCCTCAACCCTCAGCCGTCATCCTCAATCTTCAATCCTCAATCCTCAGTCCTCAGTCCCCAATCCTCAATCTTCAGTCCTCAATACTCTTTCTTCAATCCTCAATCCCCAATCCTCAATCCTCAATCCTCATTCTTCAATCCTCAATACCCAATCCTCAATCTTCAGTCCTCATTCTTCAATCCTCAATACCAAATCCTCAATCTTCAGTTCTCAATCATCAATCCTCAATCCTCAATCCTCAATCCTCAATCCTCAGTCCTCAAACCACAATCCTGAATCCTCAATCCTGAATCCTCAATCTTCAGCACTCAGTCCTCAACAATCAGTTGTCAATCCTCAATCCTCAATAGAATATCATCAATTCACACCTTTCAATACTAAAAACTCAACCTGCAATCTTCAAATCTCTATCCACAAACATCAATTCTCATCACTCAAACCTCAACACTCAGTCCCCAATCCTCAATCTTCAATCCTCAGTCCTCAATGCTCAATCCTCAATCGTCAGTCTTCGATCCTCAACACTCAATCTTCAATCCTCTATCCTCAATCCTCAATCGTCAATCCTCAATTCTCAATCCTCGATCCTCAGGCTTCAGTCCTCAAACCTCAATCCTCAACCCTCAGCCCTCATCCTCAATCCTCAATCCTCAATCTTCAATCCTCAGTCCTCCGTCCTCAATCCTCAATCCTCAATCCTCAATCCTCAATCCTCAATCCTCATTCTTCAATCCTCAATACCCAATCCTCAATCTTCAATCCTCAATCCTCAATCCTCAATCTTGAATCCTCAATACTCTTTCTTCAATCCTCAATCATCAATCCTCAATCCTCAATCCTCAATCCTCAATCCTCAATCCTCAATCCTCAATCCTCATTCTTCAATCCTCAATACCCAATCCTCAATCTTCAATCCTCAATCCTCAATCCTCAATTCTCAATCCTCAATCCTCAGTCCTCAGTCCTCAAACCTCAATCCTCTGCCTTCAGCCCTCATCGTCAATCCTCAATCCTCAATCCTCAATCCTCAATCTTCAATCATCAATATTCAATCTTCAATCCTCAATCCTCAATCCTCAATCCTCAATCCTCAATCCTCAATTTTCAATCCTCAGTACCCAATCCTCAATCTTCAATCCTCAATCGTCAATCCTCAATCCTCAATCCTCAATCCTCAATCCTCAATTATCAATCCTCAATCCTCAGCCCTCAGTCCTCAAACCTCAATCCTCAACCCTCAGCCGTCATCCTCAATCTTCAATACTCAATCCTCAATCCTCAATCCCCAATCCTCAATCTTGAATCCTCAATACTCTTTCTTCAATCCTCAATCCTCAATCTTCAATCCTCAATCCTCAATCCTCAATCCTCAATCCTCAATCCTCAATTTTCAATCCTCAGTACCCAATCCTCAATCTTCAATCCTCAATCGTCAATCCTCAATCCTCAATCCTCAATCCTCAATCCTCAATTCTCAATCCTCAATCCTCAATTCTCAATCCTCAGTCCTCAGTCCTCAGTCCTCAAACCTCAATCCTCAACCCTCAGCCCTCATCCTCAATCCTCAATCCTCAATCCTCAATCCTCAATCTTCAATCATCAATATTCAATCTTCAATCCTCAATCCTCAATCCTCAATCTTCAATCCTCAATACTCTTTCTTCAATCCTCAATCCTCAATCCTCAATCCTCAATCCTCATTCTTCAATTCTCAATACCCAATCCTCAATCTTCAGTCCTCAATCCTCAACCCTCAATCCTCAATTTTCAATCCTCAGTACACAATCCTCAATCTTCAATCCTCAATCGTCAATCCTCAATCCTCAATCCTCAATCCTCAATCCTCAATTCTCAATCCTCAATCCTCAATTCTCAATCCTCAATCCTCAGTCCTCAGTCCTCAAACCTCAATCCTCAACCCTCAGCCCTCATCCTCAATCCTCAATCCTCAATCCTCAATCCTCAATCTTCAATCATCAATATTCAATCTTCAATCCTCAATCCTCAATCCTGAATCCTCAATCCTGAATCCTCAATCTTCAGCCCTCAGTCATCAACAATCAGTTGTCAATCCTCAATCGTCAATAGAATATCCTCAATTCACAGTTTTCAATACTCAATACTCAATCTGCAATCTTCAAACCTGTATACACAATCATCAATTCTCATCACTCACCACTCAACGCTCAGTCCTCAATGCTCAATCCTCAATCCTCAATTCTCAATCTTCAATCCTCAATACTGAATCTTCAATCCTCAATACTCAGTCCTCAATCCTCAATCCTCAATCCTCAATCCTCAATCCTCAATCGTCAGTTTTCAATCCTCAATCTTCAACCCTCAATCCTCAGTCCTCGAACCTCAATTCTGAATCCTCATTCCTGAATCCTCAATCTTCAGCCCTCAGTCATCAACAATCAGCTGTCAATCCTCAATCCTCAATAGAATATGCTCAATTCACAGTTTTCAATACTCAATACTCAATCTGCAATCTTCAAATCTCTATCCACAAACATCAATTTTCATCACTCAAACCTCAACACTCAGTCCCCAATCCTCAATCTTCAATCCTCAATCCTCAATCCTCAATCCTCAATCCTCAATCCTCAATCCTCAATCCTCAATTCTCAATCCTCAAGGCTCAGCCCTCAGTCCTCAAACCTCGTTAAACAACCCTCAGCCCTCATCCTCAATCTTCAATCCTCAATCCTCAATCCTCAATCCCCAATCCTCAATCTTCAATCCTCAATACTCAATCTTCAATCCTCAATCCTCAATCCTCAGTCCTCAATGCTCAATCCTCAATCGTCAGTCTTCAATCCTCAACACTCAATCTTCAATCCTCTATCCTCAATCCTCAATCGTCAATTCTCAATTCTCAATCCTCGATCCTCAGTCTTCAGTCCTCAAACCTCAATCCTCAACCCTCAGACCTCATCCTCAATCCTCAATCCTCAATCTTCAATACTCAGTCCTCCGTCCTCAATCCTCAATCCTCAATCCTCAATCCTCAGTCCTCAAACCTCAATCCTGAATCCTCAATCCTCAATTCTCAATCCTCAATCCTCAGACCTCAGTCCTCAAACCTCAATCCTCAATCCTCAGCCCTCAGTCCTCAAACCTCAATCCTCAACCCTCAGCCGTCATCCTCAATCTTCAATCCTCAATCCTCAGTCCTCAGTCCCCAATCCTCAATCTTCAGACCTCAATACTCTTTCTTCAATCCTCAATCCCCAATCCTCAATCCTCAATCCTCATTCTTCAATCCTCAATACCCAATCCTCAATCTTCAGTCCTCATTCTTCAATCCTCAATACCAAATCCTCAATCTTCAGTTCTCAATCATCAATCCTCAATCCTCAATCCTCAATCCTCAATCCTCAGTCCTCAAACCACAATCCTGAATCCTCAATCCTGAATCCTCAATCTTCAGCACTCAGTCCTCAACAATCAGTTGTCAATCCTCAATCCTCAATAGAATATCATCAATTCACACCTTTCAATACTAAAAACTCAACCTGCAATCTTCAAATCTCTATCCACAAACATCAATTCTCATCACTCAAACCTCAACACTCAGTCCCCAATCCTCAATCTTCAATCCTCAGTCCTCAATGCTCAATCCTCAATCGTCAGTCTTCGATCCTCAACACTCAATCTTCAATCCTCTATCCTCAATCCTCAATCGTCAATCCTCAATTCTCAATCCTCGATCCTCAGGCTTCAGTCCTCAAACCTCAATCCTCAACCCTCAGCCCTCATCCTCAATCCTCAATCCTCAATCTTCAATCCTCAGTCCTCCGTCCTCAATCCTCAATCCTCAATCCTCAATCCTCAATCCTCAATCCTCATTCTTCAATCCTCAATACCCAATCCTCAATCTTCAATCCTCAATCCTCAATCCTCAATCTTGAATCCTCAATACTCTTTCTTCAATCCTCAATCATCAATCCTCAATCCTCAATCCTCAATCCTCAATCCTCAATCCTCAATCCTCAATCCTCATTCTTCAATCCTCAATACCCAATCCTCAATCTTCAATCCTCAATCCTCAATCCTCAATTCTCAATCCTCAATCCTCAGTCCTCAGTCCTCAAACCTCAATCCTCTGCCCTCAGCCCTCATCGTCAATCCTCAATCCTCAATCCTCAATCCTCAATCTTCAATCATCAATATTCAATCTTCAATCCTCAATCCTCAATCCTCAATCCTCAATCCTCAATCCTCAATTTTCAATCCTCAGTACCCAATCCTCAATCTTCAATCCTCAATCGTCAATCCTCAATCCTCAATCCTCAATCCTCAATCCTCAATTATCAATCCTCAATCCTCAGCCCTCAGTCCTCAAACCTCAATCCTCAACCCTCAGCCGTCATCCTCAATCTTCAATACTCAATCCTCAATCCTCAATCCCCAATCCTCAATCTTGAATCCTCAATACTCTTTCTTCAATCCTCAATCCTCAATCCTCAATCCTCAATCCTCATTCTTCAATCCTCAATACCCAATCCTCAATCTTCAGCCCTCATTCTTCAATCCTCAATACCCAATCCTCAATCCTCAGACCTCAATCCTCAATCCTCAATCCTCAATCCTCAATCCTCAATCCTCAGTCCTCAAACCACAATCCTCAACCCTCAGCCCTCATCCTCAATCCTCAATCCTCAACCTTCAATCCTCAGTCCTCCATCCACAATCCTCAATCCTCAATCCTCAATCCTCAGTCCTCAAACCTCAATCCTGAATCCTCAATCCTGAATCCTCAATCTTCAGACCTCAGACATCAACAATCAGTTGTCAATCCTCAATCCTCAATAGAATATCATCAATTCACACCTTTCAATACCCAAAACTCAACCTGCAATCTTCAAATCTCTATCCACAAACATCAATTCTCATCACTCAACCCTCAACACTCAGTCCCCAATCCTCAATCTTCAATCCTCAATCATCAATCCTCAATCCTCAATTCTCAATCTTTAATCCCCAATACTCAATCTTCAATCCTCAATCCTCAATCCTCAATCCTCAATCCTCAATCCTCAATCCTCAATCCTCAATCCTCAATCCTCAATCCTCAATCCTCAATCCTCAATTCTCAATCCTCAGTCCTCAATTCTCAATCCTCAATCCTCAGCCCTCAGTCCTCAAACCTCAATCCACAACCCTCAGCCATCATCCTCAATCCTCAATCCTCAATCCTCAATCCTCAACCCTCAGACCTCATCGTCAATCCTCAATCCTCAATCCTCAATCCTCAATCTTCAATCCTCAATACTGAATCCTCAATCTTCAATCCTCAATCCTCAATCCTCAATTCTCAATCCTCAATCCTCAGCCCTCAGTCCTCAGACCTCAATCCTCAACCCTCAGCCCTCGTCCTCAAACTTCAATCCTCAATCCTCAATCCTCAATCCTCAATCCTCAATCTTCAATCCTCAATACTCAATCTTCAATCCTCAATCCTCAATCCTCAATCCTCAATCCTCAATCCTCAATCGTCAATCTTACATCCTCAATCATCAATCCTCAATCCTCAATTCAACAATCTTTAATCCCCAATACTCAATCTTCAATCCTCAATCCTCAATTCTCAATCCTCAATCCTCAATCCTCAATCGTCAGTTTTCAATCCTCAATCTTCAACCCGCAATCCTCAGTCCTGGAACCTCAATTCTGAATCCTCATTCCTGAATCCTCAATCTTCAGCCCTCAGTCATCAACAATCAGTTGTCAATCCTCAATCCTCAATAGAATATCCTCAATTAACAGCTTTCAATCCTCAATACTCAATCTGCAATCTTCAAATCTCTATCCACAAACATCAATTCTCATCACTCAAACCTCAACACTCAGTCCCCAATCCTCAATCTTCAATCCTCAATCCTCAATTCTCAATCCGCAATCCTCAATCCTCATTCTTCAATCCTCAATACCCAATCCTCAATCTTCAATCCTCAATCCTCAATCCTCAACTCTCAATCCTCAATCCTCAGTCCTCAGTCCTCAAACCTCAATCCTCAACCCTCAGCCCTCAACCTCAATCCTCAATCCTCAATTCTCAATCCTCAATCCTCAATCTTCAATCCTCAATACTCAATCCTCAATCTTCAATCCTCAATCCTCAATCCTCAATTCTCAATCCTCAGCCCTCAGTCCTCAAACGTCAATCCTCAACCCTCAGCCCTCATCCTCAAACTTCAATCCTCAATCCTCAATCCTCAATCCCCAATCCTCAATCTTCAATCCTCAATACTCAATCTTCAATCCTCAATCCTCAATCCTCAATCCTCAATCCTCAATCCTCAATCGTCAGTCTTCAATCCTCAATACTCAATCTTCAATCCTCAATCCTCAATCCTCAATCGCCAATCCTCAATTCTCAATCCTCGATCCTCAGTCTTCAGACCTCAAACCTCGATCCTCAACCCTCAGCCCTCATCCTCAATCCTCAATCCTCAATCTTCAATCCTCAGTCCTCAATCCTCAATCCTCAATCCTCAATCCTCATTCTTCAATCCTAAATACCCAATCCTCAATCTTCAATCCTCAATCCTCAATCCTCAATTCTCAATCCTCAATCCTCAGTCCTCAGTCCTCAAACCTCAATCCTCAACCCTCAGCCCTCATCCTCAATCCTCAATCCTCAATCCTCAATCCTCAATCTTCAATCATCAATATTCAATCTTCAATCCTCAATCCTCAATCCTCAATCCTCAATCCTCAATCCTCAATTTTCAATCCTCAGTACGCAATCCTCAATCTTCAATCCTCAATCGTCAATCCTCAATCCTCAATCCTCAATCCTCAATCCTCAATTCTCAATCCTCAATCCTCAATTCTCAATCCTCAATCCTCAGTCCTCAGTCCTCAAACCTCAATCCTCAACCCTCAGCCCTCATCCTCAATCCTCAATCCTCAATCCTCAATCCTCAATCTTCAATCATCAATATTCAATCTTCAATCCTCAATCCTCAATCCTCAATCTTCAATCCTCAATACTCTTTCTTCAATCCTCAATCCTCAATCCTCAATCCTCAATCCTCATTCTTCAATCCTCAATACCCAATCCTCAATCTTCAGTCCTCAATCCTCAATCCTCAATCCTCAATTTTCAATCCTCAGTACCCAATCCTCAATCTTCAATCCTCAATCGTCAATCCTCAATCCTCAATCCTCAATCCTCAATCCTCAATTCTCAATCCTCAATCCTCAATTCTCAATCCTCAATCCTCAGTCCTCAGTCCTCAAACCTCAATCCTCAACCCTCAGCCCTCATCCTCAATCCTCAATCCTCAATCCTCAATCCTCAATCTTCAATCATCAATATTCAATCTTCAATCCTCAATCCTCAATCCTGAATCCTCAATCCTGAATCCTCAATCTTCAGCCCTCAGTCATCAACAATCTGTTGTCAATCCTCAATCGATAATAGAATATCCTCAATTCACAGTTTTCAATACTCAATACTCAATCTGCAATCTTCAAACCTGTATACACAATCATCAATTCTCATCACTCACCACTCAACGCTCAGTCCTCAATGCTCAATCCTCAATCCTCAATTCTCAATCTTCAATCCTCAATACTGAATCTTCAATCCTCAATCCTCATTCCTCAATCCTCAATCCTCAATCCTCAATCCTCAATCGTCAGTTTTCAATCCTCAATCTTCAACCCTCAATCCTCAGTCCTCGAACCTCAATTCTGAATCCTCATTCCTGAATCCTCAATCTTCAGCCCTCAGTCATCAACAATCAGCTGTCAATCCTCAATCCTCAATAGAATATGCTCAATTCACAGTTTTCAATACTCAATACTCAATCTGCAATCTTCAAATCTCTATCCACAAACATCAATTTTCATCACTCAAACCTCAACACTCAGTCCCCAATCCTCAATCTTCAATCCTCAATCCTCAATCCTCAATCCTCGATCCTCAATCCTCAATCCTCAATCCTCAATTCTCAATCCTCAAGGCTCAGCCCTCAGTCCTCAAACCTCGTTCCTCAACCCTCAGCCCTCATCCTCAATCTTCAATCCTCAATCCTCAATCCTCAATCCCCAATCCTCAATCTTCAATCCTCAATACTCTTTCTTCAATCCTCAATCCTCAATCCTCAATCCTCAATCCTCATTCTTCAATCCTCAATACCCAATCCTCAATCTTCAGTCCTCAATCCTCAATCCTCAATTCTCAATCCTCAATCCTCAATCCACAGACCTCAAACATCAATACTCAGCCCTCAGTCCTCGTCCTCAATCCTCAATCCTCAATCCTCAATCCTCAATCGTCAATGTTCAATCCTCAATACCCAAGCCTCAATCTTCAATCCTCAATCCTCAATCCTCAATTCTCAATCCTCAATCCTCAGCCCTCAGTCCTCAAACCTCAATCCTCAACCCTCAGCCCTCATCCTCAAACTTCAATCCTCAATCCTCAATCCTCAATCCTCAATCCTCAATCTTCAATCCTCAATACTCAATCTTCAATCCTCAATCCTCAATCCTCAGTCCTCAATGCTCAATCCTCAATCGTCAGTCTTCAATCCTCAACACTCAATCTTCAATCCTCTATCCTCAATCCTCAATCGTCAATCCTCAATTCTCAATCCTCGATCCTCAGTCTTCAGTCCTCAAACCTCAATCCTCAACCCTCAGCCCTCATCCTCAATCCTCAATCCTCAATCTTCAATACTCAGTCCTCCGTCCTCAATCCTCAATCCTCAATCCTCAATCCTCAGTCCTCAAACCTCAATCCTGTATCCTCAATTCTCAATTCTCAATCCTCAATCCTCAGACCTCAGTCCTCAAACCTCAATCCTCAATCCTCAGCCCTCAGTCCTGAAACCTCAATCCTCAACCCTCAGCCGTCATCCTCAATCTTCAATCCTCAATCCTCAATCCTCAGTCCCCAATCCTCAATCTTCAATCCTCAATACTCTTTCGTCAATCCTCAATCCCCAATCCTCAATCCTCAATCCTCATTCTTCAATCCTCAATACCCAATCCTCAATCTTCAGTCCTCATTCTTCAATCCTCAATACCAAATCCTCAATCTTCAGTCCTCAATCATCAATCCTCAATACCAAATCCTCAATCTTCAGTCCTCAATCATCAATCCTCAATCCTCAATCCTCAATCCTCAATCCTCAGTCCTCAAACCACAGTCCTGAATCCTCAATCCTGAATCCTCAATCTTCAGCACTCAGTCCTCAACAATCAGTTGTCAATCCTCAATCCTCAATAGAATATCATCAATTCACACCTTTCAATACTCAAAACTCAACCTGCAATCTTCAAATCTCTATCCACAAACATCAATTCTCATCACTCAAACCTCAACACTCAGTCCCCAATCCTCAATCTTCAATCCTCAGTCCTCAATGCTGAATCCTCAATCGTCAGTCTTCGATCCTCAACACTCAATCTTCAATCCTCTATCCTCAATCCTCAATCGTCAATCCTCAATTCTCAATCCTCGATCCTCAGTCTTCAGTCCTCAAACCTCAATCCTCAACCCTCAGCCCTCATCCTCAATCCTCAATCCTCAATCTTCAATCCTCAGTCCTCCGTCCTCAATCCTCAATCCTCAATCCTCAATCCTCAATCCTCAATCCTCATTCTTCAATCCTCAATACCCAATCCTCAATCTTCAATCCTCAATCCTCAATCCTCAATCTTGAATCCTCAATACTCTTTCTTCAATCCTCAATCCTCAATCCTCAATCCTCAATCCTCAATCCTCAATCCTCAATCCTCAATCCTCAATCCTCATTCTTCAATCCTCAATACCCAATCCTCAATCTTCAATCCTCAATCCACAATCCTCAATTCTCAATCCTCAATCCTCAGTCCTCAGTCCTCAAACCTCAATCCTCAGCCCTCAGCCCTCATCCTCAATCCTCAATCCTCAATCCTCAATCCTCAATCTTCAATCATCAATATTCAATCTTCAATCCTCAATTCTCAATCCTCAATCCTCAATCCTCGATCCTCATTCTTCAATCCTCAATACCCAATCCTCAATCTTCAGTCCTCAATCCTCAACCCTCAATTCTCAATCCTCAATCCTCAATCCACAGACCTCAAACATCAATACTCAGCACTCAGTCCTCGTCCTCAATCCACAACCCTCAATCCTCAATCCTCAATCTTCAATCATCAATATTCAATCTTCAATCCTCAATCCTCAATCCTCAATCCTCAATCCTCAATCGTCAATGTTCAATCCTCAATACCCAAGCCTCAATCTTCAATCCTCAATCCTCAACCCAAAATTCTCAATCCTCAATCCTCAGCCCTCAGTCCTCAAACCTCAATCCTCAATCCTCAATCTTCAATCCTCAGTCCTCCATCCTCAATCCTCAATCCTCAATCCTCAGTTCTCAAACCTCAATCCTGAATCCTCAATCCTGAATCCTCAATCTTCAGACCTCAGACATCAACAATCAGTTGTCAATCCTCAATCCTCAATAGAATATCATCAATTCACAGCTTTCAATACTCAAAACTCAACCTGCAATCTTCAAATCTCTATCCACAAACATCAATTCTCATCACTCAACCCTGAACACTCAGTCCCCAATCCTCAATCTTCAATCCTCAATCATCAATCCTCAATCCTCCATCCTCAATCCTCAATACTCAATCCTCAATCCTCAGTCCTCAAACCTCAATCCTGAATCCTCAATCCTGAATCCTCAATCTTCAGACCTCAGACATCAACAATCAGTTGTCAATCCTCAATCCTCAATAGAATATCTCCAATTCACAGCTTTCAATACTCAAAACTCAACCTATAATCTTCAAATGTCTATCCACAAACATCAATTCTCATCACTCAACCCTGAACACTCAGTCCCCAATCCTCAATCTTCAATCCTCAATCATCAATCCTCAATCCTCAATCCTCAATCCTCAATCCTCAATCCTCAATCCTCAGTCCTCAATTCTCAATCCTCAATCCTCAGCCCTCAGTCCTCCAACCTCAATCCTCAACCCTCAGCCCTCATCCTCAATCCTCAATCCTCAATCCTCAATCCTCAACCCTCAGAACTCATCGTCAATACTCAATCCTCAATCCTCAATCCTCAATCTTCAATCCTCAATACTGAATCCTCAATCTTCAATCCTCAATCCTCAATCCTCAATTCTCAATCCTCAATCCTCAGCCCTCAGTCCTCAAACCTCAACCCTCTACCCTCAGCCCTCGTCCTCAAACTTCAATCCTCAATCCTCAATCCTCAATCCTCAATCCTCAATCTTCAATCCACGATACTCAATCTTCAATCCTCAATCCTCAATCCTCAATCTTCAATCCTCAATCCTCAATCGTCAATCTTCCATCCTCAATCATCAATCATCAATCCTCAATCCTCAATTCTCAGTCTTTAATCCCCAATACTCAATCTTCAATCCACAATCCTCAATCCTCAATCCTCAATCCTCAATCCTCAATCGTCAGTTTTCAATCCTCAATCTTCAACCCTCAATCTTCAGTCCTCGAACCTCAATTCTGAATCCTCATTCCTGAATCCTCAATCTTCAGCCCTCGGTCATCAACAATCAGTTGTCAATGCTCAATCCTCAATAGAATATCCTCAATTCACAGTTTTCAATACTCAATACTCAATCTGCAATCTTCAAATCTCTATCCACAAACATCAATTCTCATCACTCAAACCTCAACACTCAGTCCCCAATCCTCAATCTTCAATCCTCAATCCTCAATACTCAATCCTCAATCCTCAATCCTCATTCTTCAATCCTAAATACACAATCCTCAATCTTCAATCCTCAATCCTCAATCCTCAATTCTCAATCCTCAACCCTCAGTCCTCAGTCCTCAAACCTCAATCCTCAACCCTCAGCCCTCATCCTCAATCCTCAATCCTCAATCCTCAATCCTCAATCTTCAATCATCAATATTCAATCTTCAATCCTCAATCCTCAATCCTCAATCCTCAATCCTCAATCCTCAATTTTCAATCCTCAGTACCCAATCCTCAATCTTCAATCCTCAATCGTCAATCCTCAATCCTCAATCCTCAATCCTCAATCCTCAATTCTCAATCCTCAATCCTCAATTCTCAATCCTCAGTCCTCAGTCCTCAGTCCTCAAACCTCAATCCTCAACCCTCAGCCCTCATCCTCAATCCTCAATCCTCAATCCTCAATCCTCAATCTTCAATCATCAATATTCAATCTTCAATCCTCAATCCTCAATCCTCAATCTTCAATCCTCAATACTCTTTCTTCAATCCTCAATCCTCAATCCTCAATCCTCAATCCTCATTCTTCAATTCTCAATACCCAATCCTCAATCTTCAGTCCTCAATCCTCAACCCTCAATCCTCAATTTTCAATCCTCAGTACACAATCCTCAATCTTCAATCCTCAATCGTCAATTCTCAATCCTCAATCCTCAATCCTCAATCCTCAATTCTCAATCCTCAATCCTCAATTCTCAATCCTCAATCCTCAGTCCTCAGTCCTCAAACCTCAATCCTCAACCCTCAGCCCTCATCCTCAATCCTCAATCCTCAATCCTCAATCCTCAATCTTCAATCATCAATATTCAATCTTCAATCCTCAATCCTCAATCCTGAATCCTCAATCCTGAATCCTCAATCTTCAGCCCTCAGTCATCAACAATCAGTTGTCAATCCTCAATCGTCAATAGAATATCCTCAATTCACAGTTTTCAATACTCAATACTCAATCTGCAATCTTCAAACCTGTATACACAATCATCAATTCTCATCACTCACCACTCAACGCTCAGTCCTCAATGCTCAATCCTCAATCCTCAATTCTCAATCTTCAATCCTCAATACTGAATCTTCAATCCTCAATCCTCAGTCCTCAATCCTCAATCCTCAATCCTCAATCCTCAATCCTCAATCGTCAGTTTTCAATCCTCAATCTTCAACCCTCAATCCTCAGTCCTCGAACCTCAATTCTGAATCCTCATTCCTGAATCCTCAATCTTCAGCCCTCAGTCATCAACAATCAGCTGTCAATCCTCAATCCTCAATAGAATATGCTCAATTCACAGTTTTCAATACTCAATACTCAATCTGCAATCTTCAAATCTCTATCCACAAACATCAATTTTCATCACTCAAACCTCAACACTCAGTCCCCAATCCTCAATCTTCAATCCTCAATCCTCAATCCTCAATCCTCAATCCTCAATCCTCAATCCTCAATCCTCAATTCTCAATCCTCAAGGCTCAGCCCTCAGTCCTCAAACCTCGTTAAACAACCCTCAGCCCTCATCCTCAATCTTCAATCCTCAATCCTCAATCCTCAATCCCCAATCCTCAATCTTCAATCCTCAATACTCAATCTTCAATCCTCAATCCTCAATCCTCAGTCCTCAATGCTCAATCCTCAATCGTCAGTCTTCAATCCTCAACACTCAATCTTCAATCCTCTATCCTCAATCCTCAATCGTCAATTCTCAATTCTCAATCCTCGATCCTCAGTCTTCAGTCCTCAAACCTCAATCCTCAACCCTCAGACCTCATCCTCAATCCTCAATCCTCAATCTTCAATACTCAGTCCTCCGTCCTCAATCCTCAATCCTCAATCCTCAATCCTCAGTCCTCAAACCTCAATCCTGAATCCTCAATCCTCAATTCTCAATCCTCAATCCTCAGACCTCAGTCCTCAAACCTCAATCCTCAATCCTCAGCCCTCAGTCCTCAAACCTCAATCCTCAACCCTCAGCCGTCATCCTCAATCTTCAATCCTCAATCCTCAGTCCTCAGTCCCCAATCCTCAATCTTCAGTCCTCAATACTCTTTCTTCAATCCTCAATCCCCAATCCTCAATCCTCAATCCTCATTCTTCAATCCTCAATACCCAATCCTCAATCTTCAGTCCTCATTCTTCAATCCTCAATACCAAATCCTCAATGTTCAGTTCTCAATCATCAATCCTCAATCCTCAATCCTCAATCCTCAATCCTCAGTCCTCAAACCACAATCCTGAATCCTCAATCCTGAATCCTCAATCTTCAGCACTCAGTCCTCAACAATCAGTTGTCAATCCTCAATCCTCAATAGAATATCATCAATTCACACCTTTCAATACTAAAAACTCAACCTGCAATCTTCAAATCTCTATCCACAAACATCAATTCTCATCACTCAAACCTCAACACTCAGTCCCCAATCCTCAATCTTCAATCCTCAGTCCTCAATGCTCAATCCTCAATCGTCAGTCTTCGATCCTCAACACTCAATCTTCAATCCTCTATCCTCAATCCTCAATCGTCAATCCTCAATTCTCAATCCTCGATCCTCAGGCTTCAGTCCTCAAACCTCAATCCTCAACCCTCAGCCCTCATCCTCAATCCTCAATCCTCAATCTTCAATCCTCAGTCCTCCGTCCTCAATCCTCAATCCTCAATCCTCAATCCTCAATCCTCAATCCTCATTCTTCAATCCTCAATACCCAATCCTCAATCTTCAATCCTCAATCCTCAATCCTCAATCTTGAATCCTCAATACTCTTTCTTCAATCCTCAATCATCAATCCTCAATCCTCAATCCTCAATCCTCAATCCTCAATCCTCAATCCTCAATCCTCATTCTTCAATCCTCAATACCCAATCCTCAATCTTCAATCCTCAATCCTCAATCCTCAATTCTCAATCCTCAATCCTCAGTCCTCAGTCCTCAAACCTCAATCCTCTGCCCTCAGCCCTCATCGTCAATCCTCAATCCTCAATCCTCAATCCTCAATCTTCAATCATCAATATTCAATCTTCAATCCTCAATCCTCAATCCTCAATCCTCAATCCTCAATCCTCAATTTTCAATCCTCAGTACCCAATCCTCAATCTTCAATCCTCAATCGTCAATCCTCAATCCTCAATCCTCAATCCTCAATCCTCAATTATCAATCCTCAATCCTCAGCCCTCAGTCCTCAAACCTCAATCCTCAACCCTCAGCCGTCATCCTCAATCTTCGATACTCAATCCTCAATCCTCAATCCCCAATCCTCAATCTTGAATCCTCAATACTCTTTCTTCAATCCTCAATCCTCAATCCTCAATCCTCAATCCTCATTCTTCAATCCTCAATACCCAATCCTCAATCTTCAGCCCTCATTCTTCAATCCTCAATACCCAATCCTCAATCCTCAGCCCTCAGTCCTCAAACCTCAACCCTCTACCCTCAGCCCTCGTCCTCAAACTTCAATCCTCAATCCTCAATCCTCAATCCTCAATCCTCAATCTTCAATCCACGATACTCAATCTTCAATCCTCAATCCTCAATCCTCAATCTTCAATCCTCAATCCTCAATCGTCAATCTTCCATCCTCAATCATCAATCATCAATCCTCAATCCTCAATTCTCAGTCTTTAATCCCCAATACTCAATCTTCAATCCACAATCCTCAATCCTCAATCCTCAATCCTCAATCCTCAATCGTCAGTTTTCAATCCTCAATCTTCAACCCTCAATCTTCAGTCCTCGAACCTCAATTCTGAATCCTCATTCCTGAATCCTCAATCTTCAGCCCTCGGTCATCAACAATCAGTTGTCAATGCTCAATCCTCAATAGAATATCCTCAATTCACAGTTTTCAATACTCAATACTCAATCTGCAATCTTCAAATCTCTATCCACAAACATCAATTCTCATCACTCAAACCTCAACACTCAGTCCCCAATCCTCAATCTTCAATCCTCAATCCTCAATACTCAATCCTCAATCCTCAATCCTCATTCTTCAATCCTAAATACACAATCCTCAATCTTCAATCCTCAATCCTCAATCCTCAATTCTCAATCCTCAACCCTCAGTCCTCAGTCCTCAAACCTCAATCCTCAACCCTCAGCCCTCATCCTCAATCCTCAATCCTCAATCCTCAATCCTCAATCTTCAATCATCAATATTCAATCTTCAATCCTCAATCCTCAATCCTCAATCCTCAATCCTCAATCCTCAATTTTCAATCCTCAGTACCCAATCCTCAATCTTCAATCCTCAATCGTCAATCCTCAATCCTCAATCCTCAATCCTCAATCCTCAATTCTCAATCCTCAATCCTCAATTCTCAATCCTCAGTCCTCAGTCCTCAGTCCTCAAACCTCAATCCTCAACCCTCAGCCCTCATCCTCAATCCTCAATCCTCAATCCTCAATCCTCAATCTTCAATCATCAATATTCAATCTTCAATCCTCAATCCTCAATCCTCAATCTTCAATCCTCAATACTCTTTCTTCAATCCTCAATCCTCAATCCTCAATCCTCAATCCTCATTCTTCAATTCTCAATACCCAATCCTCAATCTTCAGTCCTCAATCCTCAACCCTCAATCCTCAATTTTCAATCCTCAGTACACAATCCTCAATCTTCAATCCTCAATCGTCAATTCTCAATCCTCAATCCTCAATCCTCAATCCTCAATTCTCAATCCTCAATCCTCAATTCTCAATCCTCAATCCTCAGTCCTCAGTCCTCAAACCTCAATCCTCAACCCTCAGCCCTCATCCTCAATCCTCAATCCTCAATCCTCAATCCTCAATCTTCAATCATCAATATTCAATCTTCAATCCTCAATCCTCAATCCTGAATCCTCAATCCTGAATCCTCAATCTTCAGCCCTCAGTCATCAACAATCAGTTGTCAATCCTCAATCGTCAATAGAATATCCTCAATTCACAGTTTTCAATACTCAATACTCAATCTGCAATCTTCAAACCTGTATACACAATCATCAATTCTCATCACTCACCACTCAACGCTCAGTCCTCAATGCTCAATCCTCAATCCTCAATTCTCAATCTTCAATCCTCAATACTGAATCTTCAATCCTCAATCCTCAGTCCTCAATCCTCAATCCTCAATCCTCAATCCTCAATCCTCAATCGTCAGTTTTCAATCCTCAATCTTCAACCCTCAATCCTCAGTCCTCGAACCTCAATTCTGAATCCTCATTCCTGAATCCTCAATCTTCAGCCCTCAGTCATCAACAATCAGCTGTCAATCCTCAATCCTCAATAGAATATGCTCAATTCACAGTTTTCAATACTCAATACTCAATCTGCAATCTTCAAATCTCTATCCACAAACATCAATTTTCATCACTCAAACCTCAACACTCAGTCCCCAATCCTCAATCTTCAATCCTCAATCCTCAATCCTCAATCCTCAATCCTCAATCCTCAATCCTCAATCCTCAATTCTCAATCCTCAAGGCTCAGCCCTCAGTCCTCAAACCTCGTTAAACAACCCTCAGCCCTCATCCTCAATCTTCAATCCTCAATCCTCAATCCTCAATCCCCAATCCTCAATCTTCAATCCTCAATACTCAATCTTCAATCCTCAATCCTCAATCCTCAGTCCTCAATGCTCAATCCTCAATCGTCAGTCTTCAATCCTCAACACTCAATCTTCAATCCTCTATCCTCAATCCTCAATCGTCAATTCTCAATTCTCAATCCTCGATCCTCAGTCTTCAGTCCTCAAACCTCAATCCTCAACCCTCAGACCTCATCCTCAATCCTCAATCCTCAATCTTCAATACTCAGTCCTCCGTCCTCAATCCTCAATCCTCAATCCTCAATCCTCAGTCCTCAAACCTCAATCCTGAATCCTCAATCCTCAATTCTCAATCCTCAATCCTCAGACCTCAGTCCTCAAACCTCAATCCTCAATCCTCAGCCCTCAGTCCTCAAACCTCAATCCTCAACCCTCAGCCGTCATCCTCAATCTTCAATCCTCAATCCTCAGTCCTCAGTCCCCAATCCTCAATCTTCAGTCCTCAATACTCTTTCTTCAATCCTCAATCCCCAATCCTCAATCCTCAATCCTCATTCTTCAATCCTCAATACCCAATCCTCAATCTTCAGTCCTCATTCTTCAATCCTCAATACCAAATCCTCAATCTTCAGTTCTCAATCATCAATCCTCAATCCTCAATCCTCAATCCTCAATCCTCAGTCCTCAAACCACAATCCTGAATCCTCAATCCTGAATCCTCAATCTTCAGCACTCAGTCCTCAACAATCAGTTGTCAATCCTCAATCCTCAATAGAATATCATCAATTCACACCTTTCAATACTAAAAACTCAACCTGCAATCTTCAAATCTCTATCCACAAACATCAATTCTCATCACTCAAACCTCAACACTCAGTCCCCAATCCTCAATCTTCAATCCTCAGTCCTCAATGCTCAATCCTCAATCGTCAGTCTTCGATCCTCAACACTCAATCTTCAATCCTCTATCCTCAATCCTCAATCGTCAATCCTCAATTCTCAATCCTCGATCCTCAGGCTTCAGTCCTCAAACCTCAATCCTCAACCCTCAGCCCTCATCCTCAATCCTCAATCCTCAATCTTCAATCCTCAGTCCTCCGTCCTCAATCCTCAATCCTCAATCCTCAATCCTCAATCCTCAATCCTCATTCTTCAATCCTCAATACCCAATCCTCAATCTTCAATCCTCAATCCTCAATCCTCAATCTTGAATCCTCAATACTCTTTCTTCAATCCTCAATCATCAATCCTCAATCCTCAATCCTCAATCCTCAATCCTCAATCCTCAATCCTCAATCCTCATTCTTCAATCCTCAATACCCAATCCTCAATCTTCAATCCTCAATCCTCAATCCTCAATTCTCAATCCTCAATCCTCAGTCCTCAGTCCTCAAACCTCAATCCTCTGCCCTCAGCCCTCATCGTCAATCCTCAATCCTCAATCCTCAATCCTCAATCTTCAATCATCAATATTCAATCTTCAATCCTCAATCCTCAATCCTCAATCCTCAATCCTCAATCCTCAATTTTCAATCCTCAGTACCCAATCCTCAATCTTCAATCCTCAATCGTCAATCCTCAATCCTCAATCCTCAATCCTCAATCCTCAATTATCAATCCTCAATCCTCAGCCCTCAGTCCTCAAACCTCAATCCTCAACCCTCAGCCGTCATCCTCAATCTTCGATACTCAATCCTCAATCCTCAATCCCCAATCCTCAATCTTGAATCCTCAATACTCTTTCTTCAATCCTCAATCCTCAATCCTCAATCCTCAATCCTCATTCTTCAATCCTCAATACCCAATCCTCAATCTTCAGCCCTCATTCTTCAATCCTCAATACCCAATCCTCAATCCTCAGCCCTCAGTCCTCAAACCTCAACCCTCTACCCTCAGCCCTCGTCCTCAAACTTCAATCCTCAATCCTCAATCCTCAATCCTCAATCCTCAATCTTCAATCCACGATACTCAATCTTCAATCCTCAATCCTCAATCCTCAATCTTCAATCCTCAATCCTCAATCGTCAATCTTCCATCCTCAATCATCAATCATCAATCCTCAATCCTCAATTCTCAGTCTTTAATCCCCAATACTCAATCTTCAATCCACAATCCTCAATCCTCAATCCTCAATCCTCAATCCTCAATCGTCAGTTTTCAATCCTCAATCTTCAACCCTCAATCTTCAGTCCTCGAACCTCAATTCTGAATCCTCATTCCTGAATCCTCAATCTTCAGCCCTCGGTCATCAACAATCAGTTGTCAATGCTCAATCCTCAATAGAATATCCTCAATTCACAGTTTTCAATACTCAATACTCAATCTGCAATCTTCAAATCTCTATCCACAAACATCAATTCTCATCACTCAAACCTCAACACTCAGTCCCCAATCCTCAATCTTCAATCCTCAATCCTCAATACTCAATCCTCAATCCTCAATCCTCATTCTTCAATCCTAAATACACAATCCTCAATCTTCAATCCTCAATCCTCAATCCTCAATTCTCAATCCTCAACCCTCAGTCCTCAGTCCTCAAACCTCAATCCTCAACCCTCAGCCCTCATCCTCAATCCTCAATCCTCAATCCTCAATCCTCAATCTTCAATCATCAATATTCAATCTTCAATCCTCAATCCTCAATCCTCAATCCTCAATCCTCAATCCTCAATTTTCAATCCTCAGTACCCAATCCTCAATCTTCAATCCTCAATCGTCAATCCTCAATCCTCAATCCTCAATCCTCAATCCTCAATTCTCAATCCTCAATCCTCAATTCTCAATCCTCAGTCCTCAGTCCTCAGTCCTCAAACCTCAATCCTCAACCCTCAGCCCTCATCCTCAATCCTCAATCCTCAATCCTCAATCCTCAATCTTCAATCATCAATATTCAATCTTCAATCCTCAATCCTCAATCCTCAATCTTCAATCCTCAATACTCTTTCTTCAATCCTCAATCCTCAATCCTCAATCCTCAATCCTCATTCTTCAATTCTCAATACCCAATCCTCAATCTTCAGTCCTCAATCCTCAACCCTCAATCCTCAATTTTCAATCCTCAGTACACAATCCTCAATCTTCAATCCTCAATCGTCAATTCTCAATCCTCAATCCTCAATCCTCAATCCTCAATTCTCAATCCTCAATCCTCAATTCTCAATCCTCAATCCTCAGTCCTCAGTCCTCAAACCTCAATCCTCAACCCTCAGCCCTCATCCTCAATCCTCAATCCTCAATCCTCAATCCTCAATCTTCAATCATCAATATTCAATCTTCAATCCTCAATCCTCAATCCTGAATCCTCAATCCTGAATCCTCAATCTTCAGCCCTCAGTCATCAACAATCAGTTGTCAATCCTCAATCGTCAATAGAATATCCTCAATTCACAGTTTTCAATACTCAATACTCAATCTGCAATCTTCAAACCTGTATACACAATCATCAATTCTCATCACTCACCACTCAACGCTCAGTCCTCAATGCTCAATCCTCAATCCTCAATTCTCAATCTTCAATCCTCAATACTGAATCTTCAATCCTCAATCCTCAGTCCTCAATCCTCAATCCTCAATCCTCAATCCTCAATCCTCAATCGTCAGTTTTCAATCCTCAATCTTCAACCCTCAATCCTCAGTCCTCGAACCTCAATTCTGAATCCTCATTCCTGAATCCTCAATCTTCAGCCCTCAGTCATCAACAATCAGCTGTCAATCCTCAATCCTCAATAGAATATGCTCAATTCACAGTTTTCAATACTCAATACTCAATCTGCAATCTTCAAATCTCTATCCACAAACATCAATTTTCATCACTCAAACCTCAACACTCAGTCCCCAATCCTCAATCTTCAATCCTCAATCCTCAATCCTCAATCCTCAATCCTCAATCCTCAATCCTCAATCCTCAATTCTCAATCCTCAAGGCTCAGCCCTCAGTCCTCAAACCTCGTTAAACAACCCTCAGCCCTCATCCTCAATCTTCAATCCTCAATCCTCAATCCTCAATCCCCAATCCTCAATCTTCAATCCTCAATACTCAATCTTCAATCCTCAATCCTCAATCCTCAGTCCTCAATGCTCAATCCTCAATCGTCAGTCTTCAATCCTCAACACTCAATCTTCAATCCTCTATCCTCAATCCTCAATCGTCAATTCTCAATTCTCAATCCTCGATCCTCAGTCTTCAGTCCTCAAACCTCAATCCTCAACCCTCAGACCTCATCCTCAATCCTCAATCCTCAATCTTCAATACTCAGTCCTCCGTCCTCAATCCTCAATCCTCAATCCTCAATCCTCAGTCCTCAAACCTCAATCCTGAATCCTCAATCCTCAATTCTCAATCCTCAATCCTCAGACCTCAGTCCTCAAACCTCAATCCTCAATCCTCAGCCCTCAGTCCTCAAACCTCAATCCTCAACCCTCAGCCGTCATCCTCAATCTTCAATCCTCAATCCTCAGTCCTCAGTCCCCAATCCTCAATCTTCAGTCCTCAATACTCTTTCTTCAATCCTCAATCCCCAATCCTCAATCCTCAATCCTCATTCTTCAATCCTCAATACCCAATCCTCAATCTTCAGTCCTCATTCTTCAATCCTCAATACCAAATCCTCAATCTTCAGTTCTCAATCATCAATCCTCAATCCTCAATCCTCAATCCTCAATCCTCAGTCCTCAAACCACAATCCTGAATCCTCAATCCTGAATCCTCAATCTTCAGCACTCAGTCCTCAACAATCAGTTGTCAATCCTCAATCCTCAATAGAATATCATCAATTCACACCTTTCAATACTAAAAACTCAACCTGCAATCTTCAAATCTCTATCCACAAACATCAATTCTCATCACTCAAACCTCAACACTCAGTCCCCAATCCTCAATCTTCAATCCTCAGTCCTCAATGCTCAATCCTCAATCGTCAGTCTTCGATCCTCAACACTCAATCTTCAATCCTCTATCCTCAATCCTCAATCGTCAATCCTCAATTCTCAATCCTCGATCCTCAGGCTTCAGTCCTCAAACCTCAATCCTCAACCCTCAGCCCTCATCCTCAATCCTCAATCCTCAATCTTCAATCCTCAGTCCTCCGTCCTCAATCCTCAATCCTCAATCCTCAATCCTCAATCCTCAATCCTCATTCTTCAATCCTCAATACCCAATCCTCAATCTTCAATCCTCAATCCTCAATCCTCAATCTTGAATCCTCAATACTCTTTCTTCAATCCTCAATCATCAATCCTCAATCCTCAATCCTCAATCCTCAATCCTCAATCCTCAATCCTCAATCCTCATTCTTCAATCCTCAATACCCAATCCTCAATCTTCAATCCTCAATCCTCAATCCTCAATTCTCAATCCTCAATCCTCAGTCCTCAGTCCTCAAACCTCAATCCTCTGCCCTCAGCCCTCATCGTCAATCCTCAATCCTCAATCCTCAATCCTCAATCTTCAATCATCAATATTCAATCTTCAATCCTCAATCCTCAATCCTCAATCCTCAATCCTCAATCCTCAATTTTCAATCCTCAGTACCCAATCCTCAATCTTCAATCCTCAATCGTCAATCCTCAATCCTCAATCCTCAATCCTCAATCCTCAATTATCAATCCTCAATCCTCAGCCCTCAGTCCTCAAACCTCAATCCTCAACCCTCAGCCGTCATCCTCAATCTTCAATACTCAATCCTCAATCCTCAATCCCCAATCCTCAATCTTGAATCCTCAATACTCTTTCTTCAATCCTCAATCCTCAATCCTCAATCCTCAATCCTCATTCTTCAATCCTCAATACCCAATCCTCAATCTTCAGCCCTCATTCTTCAATCCTCAATACCCAATCCTCAATCCTCAGACCTCAATCCTCAATCCTCAATCCTCAATCCTCAATCCTCAATCCTCAGTCCTCAAACCACAATCCTCAACCCTCAGCCCTCATCCTCAATCCTCAATCCTCAATCTTCAATCCTCAGTCCTCCATCCACAATCCTCAATCCTCAATCCTCAATCCTCAGTCCTCAAACCTCAATCCTGAATCCTCAATCCTGAATCCTCAATCTTCAGACCTCAGACATCAACAATCAGTTGTCAATCCTCAATCCTCAATAGAATATCATCAATTCACACCTTTCAATACCCAAAACTCAACCTGCAATCTTCAAATCTCTATCCACAAACATCAATTCTCATCACTCAACCCTCAACACTCAGTCCCCAATCCTCAATCTTCAATCCTCAATCATCAATCCTCAATCCTCAATTCTCAATCTTTAATCCCCAATACTCAATCTTCAATCCTCAATCCTCAATCCTCAATCCTCAATCCTCAATCCTCAATCCTCAATCCTCAATCCTCAATCCTCAATCCTCAATCCTCAATCCTCAATTCTCAATCCTCAGTCCTCAATTCTCAATCCTCAATCCTCAGCCCTCAGTCCTCAAACCTCAATCCACAACCCTCAGCCATCATCCTCAATCCTCAATCCTCAATCCTCAATCCTCAACCCTCAGACCTCATCGTCAATCCTCAATCCTCAATCCTCAATCCTCAATCTTCAATCCTCAATACTGAATCCTCAATCTTCAATCCTCAATCCTCAATCCTCAATTCTCAATCCTCAATCCTCAGCCCTCAGTCCTCAGACCTCAATCCTCAACCCTCAGCCCTCGTCCTCAAACTTCAATCCTCAATCCTCAATCCTCAATCCTCAATCCTCAATCTTCAATCCTCAATACTCAATCTTCAATCCTCAATCCTCAATCCTCAATCCTCAATCCTCAATCCTCAATCGTCAATCTTACATCCTCAATCATCAATCCTCAATCCTCAATTCAACAATCTTTAATCCCCAATACTCAATCTTCAATCCTCAATCCTCAATTCTCAATCCTCAATCCTCAATCCTCAATCGTCAGTTTTCAATCCTCAATCTTCAACCCTCAATCCTCAGTCCTGGAACCTCAATTCTGAATCCTCATTCCTGAATCCTCAATCTTCAGCCCTCAGTCATCAACAATCAGTTGTCAATCCTCAATCCTCAATAGAATATCCTCAATTAACAGCTTTCAATCCTCAATACTCAATCTGCAATCTTCAAATCTCTATCCACAAACATCAATTCTCATCACTCAAACCTCAACACTCAGTCCCCAATCCTCAATCTTCAATCCTCAATCATCAATCCTCAATCCTCAATTCTCAATCTTTAATCCCCAATACTCAATCTTCAATCCTCAATCCTCAATCCTCAATCCTCAATCCTCAATCGTCAGTCTTCAATCCTCAATACTCAATCTTCAATCCTCAATCCTCAATCCTCAATCGTCAATCCTCAATTCTCAATCCACGATCCTCAGTCTTCAGACCTCAAACCTCGATCCTCAACCCTCAGCCCTCATCCTCAATTCTCAATCCACAGTTTTCAATCCTCAGTCCTCAATCCTCAATCCTCAATCCTCAATCCTCAATCCTCAGTCCTCAAACCTCAATCCGGAGTCCTCAATCCTGAATCCTCAATCTTCAGAAATCAGACCTCAACAATCAGTTGTCAATCCTCAATCCTCAATAGAATATCATCAATTCACACCTTTCAATACTCAAAACTCAAACTGCAATCTTCAAGTCTCTACCCACAAACATCAATTCTCATCACTCAACCCTCAACACTCAGTCCCCAATCCTCAATCTTCAATCCTCAATCATCAATCCTCAATCCTCAATTCTCAATCTTTAATCCCCAATACTCAATCTTCAATCCTCAATCCTCAATCCTCAATCCTCAATCCTCAATCCTCAATCCTCAATCCTCAATCCTCAATCCTCAATCCTCAATTCTCAATCCTCAAGGCTCAGCCCTCAGCCCTCAAACCTCAATCCTCAACCCTCAGCCCTCATCCTCAATCCTCAATCGTCAATCCTCAATCCTCAATCCTCAATCCTCAATCCTCAATTATCAATCCTCAATCCTCAGCCCTCAGTCCTCAAACCTCAATCCTCAACCCTCAGCCGTCATCCTCAATCTTCAATACTCAATCCTCAATCCTCAATCCCCAATCCTCAATCTTGAATCCTCAATATCCTTTCTTCAATCCTCAATCCTCAATCCTCAATCCTCAATCCTCATTCTTCAATCCTCAATACCCAATCCTCAATCTTCAGCCCTCATTCTTCAATCCTCAATACCCAATCCTCAATCCTCAGACCTCAATCCTCAATCCTCAATCCTCAATCCTCAATCCTCAATCCTCAATCCTCAGTCCTCAAACCACAATCCTCAACCCTCAGCCCTCATCCTCAATCCTCAATCCTCAATCTTCAATCCTCAGTCCTCCATCCACAATCCTCAATCCTCAATCCTCAATCCTCAGTCCTCAAACCTCAATCCTGAATCCTCAATCCTGAATCCTCAATCTTCAGACCTCAGACATCAACAATCAGTTGTCAATCCTCAATCCTCAATAGAATATCATCAATTCACACCTTTCAATACCCAAAACTCAACCTGCAATCTTCAAATCTCTATCCACAAACATCAATTCTCATCACTCAACCCTCAACACTCAGTCCCCAATCCTCAATCTTCAATCCTCAATCATCAATCCTCAATCCTCAATTCTCAATCTTTAATCCCCAATACTCAATCTTCAATCCTCAATCCTCAATCCTCAATCCTCAATCCTCAATCCTCAATCCTCAATCCTCAATCCTCAATCCTCAATCCTCAATCCTCAATCCTCAATTCTCAATCCTCAGTCCTCAATTCTCAATCCTCAATCCTCAGCCCTCAGTCCTCAAACCTCAATCCACAACCCTCAGCCATCATCCTCAATCCTCAATCCTCAATCCTCAATCCTCAACCCTCAGACCTCATCGTCAATCCTCAATCCTCAATCCTCAATCCTCAATCTTCAATCCTCAATACTGAATCCTCAATCTTCAATCCTCAATCCTCAATCCTCAATTCTCAATCCTCAATCCTCAGCCCTCAGTCCTCAGACCTCAATCCTCAACCCTCAGCCCTCGTCCTCAAACTTCAATCCTCAATCCTCAATCCTCAATCCTCAATCCTCAATCCTCAATCTTCAATCCTCAATACTCAATCTTCAATCCTCAATCCTCAATCCTCAATCCTCAATCCTCAATCCTCAATCGTCAATCTTACATCCTCAATCATCAATCCTCAATCCTCAATTCAACAATCTTTAATCCCCAATACTCAATCTTCAATCCTCAATCCTCAATTCTCAATCCTCAATCCTCAATCCTCAATCGTCAGTTTTCAATCCTCAATCTTCAACCCTCAATCCTCAGTCCTGGAACCTCAATTCTGAATCCTCATTCCTGAATCCTCAATCTTCAGCCCTCAGTCATCAACAATCAGTTGTCAATCCTCAATCCTCAATAGAATATCCTCAATTAACAGCTTTCAATCCTCAATACACAATCTGCAATCTTCAAATCTCTATCCACAAACATCAATTCTCATCACTCAAACCTCAACACTCAGTCCCCAATCCTCAATCTTCAATCCTCAATCCTCAATTCTCAATCCGCAATCCTCAATCCTCATTCTTCAATCCTCAATACCCAATCCTCAATCTTCAATCCTCAATCCTCAATCCTCAATTCTCAATCCTCAATCCTCAGTCCTCAGTCCTCAAACCTCAATCCTCAACCCTCAGCCCTCAACCTCAATCCTCAATCCTCAATTCTCAATCCTCAATCCTCAATCTTCAATCCTCAATACTCAATCCTCAATCTTCAATCCTCAATCCTCAATCCTCAATTCTCAATCCTCAGCCCTCAGTCCTCAAACGTCAATCCTCAACCCTCAGCCCTCATCCTCAAACTTCAATCCTCAATCCTCAATCCTCAATCCCCAATCCTCAATCTTCAATCCTCAATACTCAATCTTCAATCCTCAATCCTCAATCCTCAATCCTCAATCCTCAATCCTCAATCGTCAGTCTTCAATCCTCAAT
Source organism: Calliopsis andreniformis (assembly GCF_051401765.1). Taxonomy (NCBI): domain Eukaryota; kingdom Metazoa; phylum Arthropoda; class Insecta; order Hymenoptera; family Andrenidae; genus Calliopsis; species Calliopsis andreniformis. The sequence goes on from NW_027480495.1 coordinate 814,916, forward strand.
ACTCAATCTTCAATCCTCAATCCTCAATCCTCAATCGCCAATCCTCAATTCTCAATCCTCGATCCTCAGTCTTCAGACCTCAAACCTCGATCCTCAACCCTCAGCCCTCATCCTCAATCCTCAATCCTCAATCTTCAATCCTCAGTCCTCAATCCTCAATCCTCAATCCTCAATCCTCAATCCTCAGTCCTCAAACCTCAATCCGGAATCCTCAATCCTGAATCCTCAATCTTCAGAAATCAGACCTCAACAATCAGTTGTCAATCCTCAATCCTCAATAGAATATCATCAATTCACACCTTTCAATACTCAAAACTCAAACTGCAATCTTCAAGTCTCTATCCACAAACATCAATTCTCATCACTCAACCCTCAACACTCAGTCCCCAATCCTCAATCTTCAATCCTCAATCATCAATCCTCAATCCTCAATTCTCAATCTTTAATCCCCAATACTCAATCTTCAATCCTCAATCCTCAATCCTCAATCCTCAATCCTCAATCGTCAGTCTTCAATCCTCAATACTCAATCTTCAATCCTCAATCCTCAATCCTCAATCGTTAATCCTCAATTCTCAATCCACGATCCTCAGTCTTCAGACCTCAAACCTCGATCCTCAACCCTCAGCCCTCATCCTCAATTCTCAATCCACAGTTTTCAATCCTCAGTCCTCAATCCTCAATCCTCAATCCTCAATCCTCAATCCTCAGTCCTCAAACCTCAATCCGGAGTCCTCAATCCTGAATCCTCAATCTTCAGAAATCAGACCTCAACAATCAGTTGTCAATCCTCAATCCTCAATAGAATATCATCAATTCACACCTTTCAATACTCAAAACTCAAACTGCAATCTTCAAGTCTCTACCCACAAACATCAATTCTCATCACTCAACCCTCAACACTCAGTCCCCAATCCTCAATCTTCAATCCTCAATCATCAATCCTCAATCCTCAATTCTCAATCTTTAATCCCCAATACTCAATCTTCAATCCTCAATCCTCAATCCTCAATCCTCAATCCTCAATCCTCAATCCTCAATCCTCAATCCTCAATCCTCAATCCTCAATTCTCAGTCCTCAAGGCTCAGCCCTCAGCCCTCAAACCTCAATCCTCAACCCTCAGCCCTCATCCTCAATCTTCAATCCTCAATCCTCAATCCTCAATCCCCAATCCTCAATCTTCAATCCTCAATACTCTTTCTTCAATCCTCAATCCTCAATCCTCAATCCTCGATCTTCATTCTTCAATCCTCAATACCCAATCCTCAATCTTCAGTCCTCAATCCTCAATCCTCAATTCTCAATCCTCAATCCTCAATCCACAGACCTCAAACATCAATACTCAGCCCTCAGTCCTCGTCCTCAATCCACAACCCTCAATCCTCAATCCTCAATCTTCAATCATCAATATTCAATCTTCAATCCTCAATCCTCAATCCTCAATCCTCAATCCTCAATCGTCAATCTTCAATCCTCAATACCCAACCCTCAATCTTCAATCCTCAATCCTCAATCCTCAATTCTCAATCCTCAATCCTCAGCCCTCAGTCCTCAAACCTCAATCCTCAATCCTCAATCTTCAATCCTCAGTCCTCCATCCTCAATCCTCAATCCTCAATCCTCAATCCTCAGTCCTCAAACCTCAATCCTGAATCCTCAATCCTGAATCCTCAATCTTCAGACCTCAGACATCAACAATCAGTTGTCAATCCTCAATCCTCAATAGAATATCATCAATTCACAGCTTTCAATACTCAAAACTCAACCTGCAATCTTCAAATCTCTATCCACAAACATCAATTCTCATCACTCAACCCTGAACACTCAGTCCCCAATCCTCAATCTTCAACCCTCAATCATCAATCCTCAATCCTCAATCCTCAGTCCTCAATCCTCAATCCTCAATCCTCAGTCCTCAATTCTATATCCTCAATCCTCAGCCCTCAGTCTTCAAACCTCAATCCTCAACCCTCAGCCCTCATCCTCAATCCTCAATCCTCAATCCTCAATCCTCAATCCCCAATCCTCAATCTTCAATCCTCAATACCCTTTCTTCAATCCTCAATCCTCAATCCTCAATCCTCAATCCTCATTCTTCAATCCTCAATACCCAATCCTCAATCTTCAGTCCTCAATCCTCAATCCTCAATTCTCAATCCTCAATCCTCAATCCACAGACCTCAAACATCAATACTCAGCCCTCAGTCCTCGTCCTCAATCCCCAACCCTCAATCCTCAACCCTCAATCCTCAATCCTCAATCTTCAATCATCAATATTCAATCCTCAATCCTCAATCCTCAATCCTCAATCCTCAACCCTCAATCGTCAATCCTCAATCTTCAATCATCAATATTCAATCTTCAATCCTCAATCCTCAATCCTCAATCCTCAACCCTCAATCGTCAATGTTCAATCCTCAATACCCTATCCTCAATCTTCAATCCTCAATCCTCAATCCTCAACCGTCAATCCTCAATTCACAATCCTCGATCCTCAATCCTCAGTCCTCAATTCTCAATCCTCAATCCTCAGCCCTCAGTCCTCAAACCTCAATCCTCAACCCTCAGCCCTCATCCTCAATCTTCAATCCTCAATCCTCAATCCTCAATCCCCAATCCTCAATCTTCAATCCTCAATACCCTTTCTTCAATCCTCAATCCTCAATCCTCAATCCTCAATCCTCATTCTTCAATCCTCAATACCCAATCCTCAATCTTCAGTCCTCAATCCTCAATCCTCAATTCTCAATCCTCAATCCTCAATCCTCAGCCCTCAGTCCTCAAACCACAATCCTCAACCCTCAGCCCTCATCCTCAATCCTCAATCCTCAATCCTCAATCCTCAATCCCCAATCCTCAATCTTCAATCCTCAATACCCTTTCTTCAATCCTCAATCCTCAATCCTCAATCCTCAATCCTCATTCTTCAATCCTCAACCCTCAGCCCTCATCCTCAATCCTCAATCCTCAATCCTCAATCCTCAACCCTCAGACCTCATCGTCAATCCTCAATCCTCAATCCTCAATCCTCAATCTTCAATCCTCAGTACTGAATCCTCAAACTTCAACCCTCAATCCTCAATCCTCAGTCCTCAGTCCTCAAACCTCAATCCTCAACCCTCAGCCCTCATCCTCAATCCTCAATCCTCAATCCTCAATCCTCAATCCTCAATCTTCAATCTTCAATCATCAATATTCAATCTTCAATCCTCAATCCTCAATCCTCAAACCTCAATCCTCAATCCTCAATGTTCAATCCTCAGTACCCAATCCTCAATCTTCAATCCTCAATCGTCAATCCCCAATCCTCAATCCTCAATCCTCAATCCTCAATTGTCAATCCTCAATCCTCAGCCCTCAGTCCTCAAACCTCAATCCTCAACCCTCAGCCGTCATCCTCAATCTTCAATCCTCAATCCTCAATCCTCAATCCCCAAGCCTCAATCTTCAATCCTCAATACTCTTTCTTCAATGCTCAATCCTCAATCCTAATTCCTCAATCCTCATTCTTCATTCCTCAATACCCAATCCTCAATCTTCAGTCCTCATTCTTCAATCCTCAATGCCCAATCCTCAATCTTCAGTCCTCAATCCTCAATCCTCAATCCTCAATCCTCAATCCTCAATCCTCAATCCTCAATCCTCAATCCTCAATGTTCAATCCTCTGTACCCAATCCTCAATCTTCAATCCTCAATCGTCAATCCTCAATGCTCAATCCTCAATCCTCAATCCTCTGTCCTCAAACCACAATCCTGAATCCTCAATCCTGAATCCTCAATCTTCAGCACTCAGTCCTCAACAATCAGCTGTCAATCCTCAATCCGCAATAGAATATCCTCAGTTCAGAGTTTTCAATACGCAATACTCAATCTGCGATCTTCAAATCTCTATCCACAAACATCAATTCTCATCACTCAACCCTCAACACTCAGTCCTCAATACCCAATCCTCAATCTTCAATCCTCAATCCTCAATCCTCAATTCTCAATCCTCAATCCTCAGCCCTCAGTCCTCAAACGTCAATCCTCAACCCTCAGCCCTCATCCTCAGACTTCAATCCTCAATCCTCAATCCTCAATCCTCAGTCCTCAATCTTCAACCTCAATACTCAATCTTCAATCCTCAATCCTCAATCCTCAATCATCAATCCTCAATCCTCAATCCTCAGTCTTCAATCATCAATACTCAATCTTCAATCCTCAATCCTCAATTCTCAATCTTCAATCCTCAATTCTCAATCCTCGATCCTCAGTCTTCAGTCCTCAAACCTCAATCCTCAACCCTCAGCCCTCATCCTCAATCCTCAATCCTCAATCTTCAATCCTCAGTCTTCAATCCTCAATCCTCAATACTCAGTCCTCAATCCTCAATCCTCAATCCACAATCCTCAGCCCACAAACATCAATACTCAGCCCTCAGTCCTCGTCCTCAATCCTCAACCCTCAATCCTCAATCCTCAATCTTCAATCATCAATATTCAATCTTCAATCCTCAATCCTCAATCCTCAATCCTCAACCCTCAATCGTCAATGTTCAATCCTCAATACCCTATCATCAATCTTCAATCCTCAATCCTCAATCCTCAACCGTCAATCCTCAATTCACAATCCTCGATCCTCAGCCTTCAGTCCTCAAACCTCAATCCTCAATCCTCAACCCTCAGCCCTCATCCTCAATCCTCAATCCTCAATCTTCAATCCTCAGTCCTCCATCCTCAATCCTCAATACTCAATCCTCAATCCTCAGTCCTCAAACCTCAATCCTAAATCCTCAATCCTGAATCCTCAATCTTCAGACCTCAGACATCAACAATCAGTTGTCAATCCTCAATCCTCAATAGAATATCATCAATTCACACCTTTCAATACTCAAAACTCAACCTGCAATCTTCAAGTCTCTATACACAAACATCAATTCTCATCACTCAACCCTCAACACTCAGTCCCCAATCCTCAATATTCAATCCTCAATCATCAATCCTCAATCCTCAATTCTCAATTTTTAATCCCCAATACTCAATCTTCAATTCTCAATCCTCAATCCTCAATCCTCAATCCTCAATCCTCAATCCTCAATCCTCAATCCTCAGTCCTCAATTCTCAATCCTCAGCCCTCAGCCCTCAGTCCTCAAACCACAATCCTCAACCCTCAGCCCTCATCCTCTATCCTCAATCCTCAATCCTCAATCCTCAACCCTCAGACCTCATCGTCAATCCTCAATCCTCAATCCTCAATCCTCAATCTTCAATCCTCATTACTGAATCCTCAATCTTCAATCCTCAATCCTCAATCCTCAGTCCTCAGTCCTCAAACCTCAATCCTCAACCCTCAGCCCTCATCCTCAATCCTCAATCCTCAATCCTCGATCCTCAATCGTCAGTCTTCAATCATCAATACTCAATCTTCAATCCTCAATCCTCAATCCTCAATCTTCAATCCTCAATTCTCAATCCTCGATCCTCAGTCTTCAGTCCTCAAACCTAAATCCTCAATCCTCAGCCCTCATCCTCAATCCTCAATCCTCAATCTTCAATCCTCAGTCCTCAATTCTCAATCCTCAATCCTCAATCCTCAATCCTCAGTCCTCAAACCTCAATCCTGAATCCTCAATCCTGAATCCTCAATCTTCAGAAATCAGACCTCAACAATCAGTTGTCAATCCTCAATCCTCAATAGAATATCATCAATTCACACCTTTCAATACTCAAAGCTCAACCTGCAATCTTCAAATCTCTATCCACAAACATCAATTCTCATCACTCAACCCTCAACACTCAGGCCCCAATCCTCAATCTTCAATCGTCAATCATCAATCCTCAATCCTCAATTCTCAATCTTTAATCCCCAATACTCAATCTTCAATCCTCAATCCTCAATCCTCAATCCTCAATCCTCAATCCTCAATCCTCAATCCTCAATCCTCAATACTCAATCCTCAATTCTCAATCCTCAATCCTCAGCCCTCAGTCCTCAAACCTCAATCCTCAACCCTCAGCCCTCATCCTCAATCTTCAATCCTCAATCCTCAATCCTCAATCCCCAATCCTCAATCTTCAATCCTCAATACTCTTTCTTCAATCCTCAGTCCTCAATCCTCAGTCCTCTATCGTCATTCTTCAATCCTCAATACCCAACCCTCAATCTTCAGTCCTCAATCCTCAATCCTCAATTCTCAATCCTCAATCCTCAATCCACAGACCTCAAACATCAATACTCAGCCCTCAGTCCTCGTCCTCAATCCACAACCCTCAATCCTCAATCCTCAATCTTCAATCATCAATATTCAATCTTCAATCCTCAATCCTCAATCTTCAATCCTCTATCCTCAATCGTCAATGTTCAATCCTCAATACCCAAGCCTCAATCTTCAATCCTCAATCCTCAATCCTCATTTCTCAATCCTCAATCCTCAGCCCACAGTCCTCAAACCTCAATCCTCCACCCTCAGCCCTCATCCTCAAACTTCAATCCTCAATCCTCAATCCTCAATCCTCAATCCTCAATCTTCAATCCTCAATACTCAATCTTCAGTCCTCAATCCTCAATCCTCAATCCTCAACCCTCAATCCTCAATCGTCAGACTTCAATCCTCAATACTCAATCTTCAATCCTCAATCCAGAATCCTCAATCGTCAATCCTCAATTCTCAATCCTCGATCCTCAGTCTTCAGTCCTCAAACCTCAATCCTCAACCCTCAGCCTCATCCGCAATCCTCAATCCTCAATCTTCAATCCTCAGTCCTCAATCCTCAATCCTCAATCCTCAATCCTCAATCCTCAGTCCTCAAACCTCAATCCTGAATCCTCAATCCTGAATCCTCAATCTTCAGACCTCAGACATAAACAATCAGTTGTCAATCCTCAATCCTCAATAGAATATCATCAATTCACACCTTTCAATACTCAAAACTCAACCTGCAATCTTCAAATCTCTATCCACAAACATCAATTCTCATCACTCAACCCTCAACAGTAAGTCCCCAATCCTCAATCTTCAATCCTCAATCATCAATCCTCAATCCTCAATTCTCAATCTTTAATCCCCAATACTCATTCTTCAATTCTCAATCCTCAATACACAATCCTCAATCCTCAATCCTCAATCCTCAATCCTCAATCCTCAGTCCTCAATTCTCAATCCTCAATCCTCAGCACTCAGTCCTCAAACCTCAATCCTCAACCCTCAGCCCTCATCCTCAATCTTCAATCCTCAATCCTCAATCCTCAATCCCCAATCCTCAATCTTCAACCCTCAACACTCTTCCTTCAATCCTCAATCCTCAATCCTCAATCCCCAATCCTCATTCTTCAATCCTCAATACCCAATCCTCAATCTTCAGTCCACAATCCTCAATCCTCAATTCTCAATCCTCAATCCTCATTCCACAGACCTCAAACATCAATACTCAGGCCTCAGTCCTCGTCCTCAATCCACAACCCTCAATCCTCAATCCTCAATCTTCAATCATCAATATTCAATCTTCAATCCTCAATCCTCAATCCTCAATCCTCAATCCTCAATCGTCAATGTTCAATCCTCAATACCCAAGCCTCAACCTTCAATCCTCAATCCTCAATCCTCAATCCTCAATCCTCAATCGTCAATGTTCAATCCTCAATTCCCAAGCCTCAATCTTCAATCCTCAATCCTCAATCCTCAATCCTCAATCCTCAATGCTCAATCCTCAGTCCTCAAACCACAATCCTGAATCCTCAATCCTGAACCCTCAATCTTCAGCACTCAGTCCTCAAAAATCAGTTGTCAATCCTCAATCCTCAATAGAATATCCTCAGATCAGAGTTTTCAATACGCAATACTCAGTCTGCAACATTCAAATCTCTATCCACAAACTTCAATTCTCATCACTCAACCCTCAACACTCAGTCCCCAATCCTCAATCTTCAATCCTCAATCCTCAATTCTCAATCCGCAATCCTCAATCCTCATTCTTCAATCCTCAATACCCAATCCTCAATCTTCAATCCTCAATCCTCAATCCTCAATTCTCAATCCTCAATCCTCAGTCCTCAGTCCTCAAACCTCAATCCTCAACCCTCAGCCCTCAACCTCAATCCTCAATCCTCAATTCTCAATCCTCAATCCTCAATCTTCAATCCTCAATACTCAATCCTCAATCTTCAATCCTCAATCCTCAATCCTCAATTCTCAATCCTCAGCCCTCAGTCCTCAAACGTCAATCCTCAACCCTCAGCCCTCATCCTCAAACTTCAATCCTCAATCCTCAATCCTCAATCCCCAATCCTCAATCTTCAATCCTCAATACTCAATCTTCAATCCTCAATCCTCAATCCTCAATCCTCAATCCTCAATCCTCAATCGTCAGTCTTCAATCCTCAATACTCAATCTTCAATCCTCAATCCTCAATCCTCAATCGCCAATCCTCAATTCTCAATCCTCGATCCTCAGTCTTCAGACCTCAAACCTCGATCCTCAACCCTCAGCCCTCATCCTCAATCCTCAATCCTCAATCTTCAATCCTCAGTCCTCAATCCTCAATCCTCAATCCTCAATCCTCAATCCTCAGTCCTCAAACCTCAATCCGGAATCCTCAATCCTGAATCCTCAATCTTCAGAAATCAGACCTCAACAATCAGTTGTCAATCCTCAATCCTCAATAGAATATCATCAATTCACACCTTTCAATACTCAAAACTCAAACTGCAATCTTCAAGTCTCTATCCACAAACATCAATTCTCATCACTCAACCCTCAACACTCAGTCCCCAATCCTCAATCTTCAATCCTCAATCATCAATCCTCAATCCTCAATTCTCAATCTTTAATCCCCAATACTCAATCTTCAATCCTCAATCCTCAATCCTCAATCCTCAATCCTCAATCGTCAGTCTTCAATCCTCAATACTCAATCTTCAATCCTCAATCCTCAATCCTCAATCGTCAATCCTCAATTCTCAATCCACGATCCTCAGTCTTCAGACCTCAAACCTCGATCCTCAACCCTCAGCCCTCATCCTCAATTCTCAATCCACAGTTTTCAATCCTCAGTCCTCAATCCTCAATCCTCAATCCTCAATCCTCAATCCTCAGTCCTCAAACCTCAATCCGGAGTCCTCAATCCTGAATCCTCAATCTTCAGAAATCAGACCTCAACAATCAGTTGTCAATCCTCAATCCTCAATAGAATATCATCAATTCACACCTTTCAATACTCAAAACTCAAACTGCAATCTTCAAGTCTCTACCCACAAACATCAATTCTCATCACTCAACCCTCAACACTCAGTCCCCAATCCTCAATCTTCAATCCTCAATCATCAATCCTCAATCCTCAATTCTCAATCTTTAATCCCCAATACTCAATCTTCAATCCTCAATCCTCAATCCTCAATCCTCAATCCTCAATCCTCAATCCTCAATCCTCAATCCTCAATCCTCAATCCTCAATTCTCAATCCTCAAGGCTCAGCCCTCAGCCCTCAAACCTCAATCCTCAACCCTCAGCCCTCATCCTCAATCTTCAATCCTCAATCCTCAATCCTCAATCCCCAATCCTCAATCTTCAATCCTCAATACTCTTTCTTCAATCCTCAATCCTCAATCCTCAATCCTCGATCTTCATTCTTCAATCCTCAATACCCAATCCTCAATCTTCAGTCCTCAATCCTCAATCCTCAATTCTCAATCCTCAATCCTCAATCCACAGACCTCAAACATCAATACTCAGCCCTCAGTCCTCGTCCTCAATCCACAACCCTCAATCCTCAATCCTCAATCTTCAATCATCAATATTCAATCTTCAATCCTCAATCCTCAATCCTCAATCCTCAATCCTCAATCGTCAATGTTCAATCCTCAATACCCAACCCTCAATCTTCAATCCTCAATCCTCAATCCTCAATTCTCAATCCTCAATCCTCAGCCCTCAGTCCTCAAACCTCAATCCTCAATCCTCAATCTTCAATCCTCAGTCCTCCATCCTCAATCCTCAATCCTCAATCCTCAATCCTCAGTCCTCAAACCTCAATCCTGAATCCTCAATCCTGAATCCTCAATCTTCAGACCTCAGACATCAACAATCAGTTGTCAATCCTCAATCCTCAATAGAATATCATCAATTCACAGCTTTCAATACTCAAAACTCAACCTGCAATCTTCAAATCTCTATCCACAAACATCAATTCTCATCACTCAACCCTGAACACTCAGTCCCCAATCCTCAATCTTCAACCCTCAATCATCAATCCTCAATCCTCAATCCTCAGTCCTCAATCCTCAATCCTCAATCCTCAGTCCTCAATTCTATATCCTCAATCCTCAGCCCTCAGTCCTCAAACCTCAATCCTCAACCCTCAGCCCTCATCCTCAATCCTCAATCCTCAATCCTCAATCCTCAATCCCCAATCCTCAATCTTCAATCCTCAATACCCTTTCTTCAATCCTCAATCCTCAATCCTCAATCCTCAATCCTCATTCTTCAATCCTCAATACCCAATCCTCAATCTTCAGTCCTCAATCCTCAATCCTCAATTCTCAATCCTCAATCCTCAATCCACAGACCTCAAACATCAATACTCAGCCCTCAGTCCTCGTCCTCAATCCCCAACCCTCAATCCTCAACCCTCAATCCTCAATCCTCAATCTTCAATCATCAATATTCAATCCTCAATCCTCAATCCTCAATCCTCAATCCTCAACCCTCAATCGTCAATCCTCAATCTTCAATCATCAATATTCAATCTTCAATCCTCAATCCTCAATCCTCAATCCTCAACCCTCAATCGTCAATGTTCAATCCTCAATACCCTATCCTCAATCTTCAATCCTCAATCCTCAATCCTCAACCGTCAATCCTCAATTCACAATCCTCGATCCTCAATCCTCAGTCCACAATTCTCAATCCTCAATCCTCAGCCCTCAGTCCTCAAACCTCAATCCTCAACCCTCAGCCCTCATCCTCAATCTTCAATCCTCAATCCTCAATCCTCAATCCCCAATCCTCAATCTTCAATCCTCAATACCCTTTCTTCAATCCTCAATCCTCAATCCTCAATCCTCAATCCTCATTCTTCAATCCTCAATACCCAATCCTCAATCTTCAGTCCTCAATCCTCAATCCTCAATTCTCAATCCTCAATCCTCAATCCTCAGCCCTCAGTCCTCAAACCACAATCCTCAACCCTCAGCCCTCATCCTCAATCCTCAATCCTCAATCCTCAATCCTCAATCCCCAATCCTCAATCTTCAATCCTCAATACCCTTTCTTCAATCCTCAATCCTCAATCCTCAATCCTCAATCCTCATTCTTCAATCCTCAATACCCAATCCTCAATCTTCAGTCCTCAATCCTCAATCCTCAATTCTCAATCCTCAATCCTCAATCCACAGACCTCAAACATCAATACTCAGCCCTCAGTCCTCGTCCTCAATCCCCAACCCTCAATCCTCAATCCTCAATCTTCAATCATCAATATTCAATCTTCAATCCTCAATCCTCAATTCTCAATCCTCAATCCTCAATCGTCAATGTTCAATCCTCATTCTTCAACCCTCAATACCCAATCCTCAATCTTCAGTCCTCAATCCTCAATCCTCAATTCTCAATCCTCAATCCACAATCCTCAGACCACAAACATCAATACTCAGCCCTCAGTCCTCGTCCTCAATCCTCAACCCTCAATCGTCAATCCTCAATCTTCAATCATCAATATTCAATCTTCAATCCTCAATCCTCAATCCTCAATCCTCAACCCTCAATCGTCAATCCTCAATCTTCAATCATCAATATTCTATCTTCAATCCTCAATCCTCAATCCTCAATCCTCAACCCTCAATCGTCAATGTTCAATCCTCAATACCCTATCCTCAATCTTCAATCCTCAATCCTCAATCCTCAACCGTCAATCCTCAATACACAATCCTCGATCCTCAGTCTTCAGTCCTCAAACCTCAATCCTCAACCCTCAGCCCTCATCCTCAATCCTCAATCCTCAATCTTCAATCCTCAGTCCTCCATCCTCAATCCTCAATACTCAATCCTCAATCCTCAGTCCTCAAACCTCAATCCTAAATCCTCAATCCTGAATCCTCAATCTTCAGACCTCAGACATCAACAATCAGTTGTCAATCCTCAATCCTCAATAGAATATCATCTTTCAATACTCAAAACTCAACCTGCAATCTTCAAGTCTCTATACACAAACATCAATTCTCATCACTCAACCCTCAACACTCAGTCCCCAATCCTCAATCTTCAATCCTCAATCATCAATCCTCAATCCTCAATTCTCAATTTTTAATCCCCAATACTCAATCTTCAATTCTCAATCCTCAATCCTCAATCCTCAATCCTCAATCCTCAATCCTCAATCCTCAATCCTCAGTCCTCAATTCTCAATCCTCAATCCTCAGCCCTCAGTCCTCAAACCACAATCCTCAACCCTCAGCCCTCATCCTCAATCCTCAATCCTCAATCCTCAATCCTCAACCCTCAGACCTCATCGTCAATCCTCAATCCTCAATCCTCAATCCTCAATCTTCAATCCTCAGTACTGAATCCTCAAACTTCAACCCTCAATCCTCAATCCTCAGTCCTCAGTCCTCAAACCTCAATCCTCAACCCTCAGCCCTCATCCTCAATCCTCAATCCTCAATCCTCAATCCTCAATCCTCAATCTTCAATCTTCAATCATCAATATTCAATCTTCAATCCTCAATCCTCAATCCTCAAACCTCAATCCTCAATCCTCAATGTTCAATCCTCAGTACCCAATCCTCAATCTTCAATCCTCAATCGTCAATCCCCAATCCTCAATCCTCAATCCTCAATCCTCAATTGTCAATCCTCAATCCTCAGCCCTCAGTCCTCAAACCTCAATCCTCAACCCTCAGCCGTCATCCTCAATCTTCAATCCTCAATCCTCAATCCTCAATCCCCAAGCCTCAATCTTCAATCCTCAATACTCTTTCTTCAATGCTCAATCCTCAATCCTAATTCCTCAATCCTCATTCTTCATTCCTCAATACCCAATCCTCAATCTTCAGTCCTCATTCTTCAATCCTCAATGCCCAATCCTCAATCTTCAGTCCTCAATCCTCAATCCTCAATCCTCAATCCTCAATCCTCAATCCTCAATCCTCAATCCTCAATCCTCAATGTTCAATCCTCTGTACCCAATCCTCAATCTTCAATCCTCAATCGTCAATCCTCAATGCTCAATCCTCAATCCTCAATCCTCTGTCCTCAAACCACAATCCTGAATCCTCAATCCTGAATCCTCAATCTTCAGCACTCAGTCCTCAACAATCAGCTGTCAATCCTCAATCCGCAATAGAATATCCTCAGTTCAGAGTTTTCAATACGCAATACTCAATCTGCGATCTTCAAATCTCTATCCACAAACATCAATTCTCATCACTCAACCCTCAACACTCAGTCCTCAATACCCAATCCTCAATCTTCAATCCTCAATCCTCAATCCTCAATTCTCAATCCTCAATCCTCAGCCCTCAGTCCTCAAACGTCAATCCTCAACCCTCAGCCCTCATCCTCAGACTTCAATCCTCAATCCTCAATCCTCAATCCTCAGTCCTCAATCTTAAACCTCAATACTCAATCTTCAATCCTCAATCCTCAATCCTCAATCATCAATCCTCAATCCTCAATCCTCAGTCTTCAATCATCAATACTCAATCTTCAATCCTCAATCCTCAATTCTCAATCTTCAATCCTCAATTCTCAATCCTCGATCCTCAGTCTTCAGTCCTCAAACCTCAATCCTCAACCCTCAGCCCTCATCCTCAATCCTCAATCCTCAATCTTCAATCCTCAGTCTTCAATCCTCAATCCTCAATACTCAGTCCTCAATCCTCAATCCTCAATCCACAATCCTCAGCCCACAAACATCAATACTCAGCCCTCAGTCCTCGTCCTCAATCCTCAACCCTCAATCCTCAATCCTCAATCTTCAATCATCAATATTCAATCTTCAATCCTCAATCCTCAATCCTCAATCCTCAACCCTCAATCGTCAATGTTCAATCCTCAATACCCTATCCTCAATCTTCAATCCTCAATCCTCAATCCTCAACCGTCAATCCTCAATTCACAATCCTCGATCCTCAGCCTTCAGTCCTCAAACCTCAATCCTCAATCCTCAACCCTCAGCCCTCATCCTCAATCCTCAATCCTCAATCTTCAATCCTCAGTCCTCCATCCTCAATCCTCAATACTCAATCCTCAATCCTCAGTCCTCAAACCTCAATCCTAAATCCTCAATCCTGAATCCTCAATCTTCAGACCTCAGACATCAACAATCAGTTGTCAATCCTCAATCCTCAATAGAATATCATCAATTCACACCTTTCAATACTCAAAACTCAACCTGCAATCTTCAAGTCTCTATACACAAACATCAATTCTCATCACTCAACCCTCAACACTCAGTCCCCAATCCTCAATATTCAATCCTCAATCATCAATCCTCAATCCTCAATTCTCAATTTTTAATCCCCAATACTCTATCTTCAATTCTCAATCCTCAATCCTCAATCCTCAATCCTCAATCCTCAATCCTCAATCCTCAATCCTCAGTCCTCAATTCTCAATCCTCAGCCCTCAGCCCTCAGTCCTCAAACCACAATCCTCAACCCTCAGCCCTCATCCTCTATCCTCAATCCTCAATCCTCAATCCTCAACCCTCAGACCTCATCGTCAATCCTCAATCCTCAATCCTCAATCCTCAATCTTCAATCCTCATTACTGAATCCTCAATCTTCAATCCTCAATCCTCAATCCTCAGTCCTCAGTCCTCAAACCTCAATCCTCAATCCTCAGCCCTCATCCTCAATCCTCAATCCTCAATCCTCGATCCTCAATCGTCAGTCTTCAATCATCAATACTCAATCTTCAATCCTCAATCCTCAATCCTCAATCTTCAATCCTCAATTCTCAATCCTCGATCCTCAGTCTTCAGTCCTCAAACCTAAATCCTCAATCCTCAGCCCTCATCCTCAATCCTCAATCCTCAATCTTCAATCCTCAGTCCTCAATTCTCAATCCTCAATCCTCAATCCTCAATCCTCAGTCCTCAAACCTCAATCCTGAATCCTCAATCCTGAATCCTCAATCTTCAGAAATCAGACCTCAACAAACAGTTGTCAATCCTCAATCCTCAATAGAATATCATCAATTCACACCTTTCAATACTCAAAGCTCAACCTGCAATCTTCAAATCTCTATCCACAAACATCAATTCTCATCACTCAACCCTCAACACTCAGGCCCCAATCCTCAATCTTCAATCGTCAATCATCAATCCTCAATCCTCAATTCTCAATCTTTAATCCCCAATACTCAATCTTCAATCCTCAATCCTCAATCCTCAATCCTCAATCCTCAATCCTCAATCCTCAATCCTCAATCCTCAATACTCAATCCTCAATTCTCAATCCTCAATCCTCAGCCCTCAGTCCTCAAACCTCAATCCTCAACCCTCAGCCCTCATCCTCAATCTTCAATCCTCAATCCTCAATCCTCAATCCCCAATCCTCAATCTTCAATCCTCAATACTCTTTCTTCAATCCTCAGTCCTCAATCCTCAGTCCTCTATCGTCATTCTTCAATCCTCAATACCCAACCCTCAATCTTCAGTCCTCAATCCTCAATCCTCAATTCTCAATCCTCAATCCTCAATCCACAGACCTCAAACATCAATACTCAGCCCTCAGTCCTCGTCCTCAATCCACAACCCTCAATCCTCAATCCTCAATCTTCAATCATCAATATTCAATCTTCAATCCTCAATCCTCAATCTTCAATCCTCTATCCTCAATCGTCAATGTTCAATCCTCAATACCCAAGCCTCAATCTTCAATCCTCAATCCTCAATCCTCATTTCTCAATCCTCAATCCTCAGCCCACAGTCCTCAAACCTCAATCCTCCACCCTCAGCCCTCATCCTCAAACTTCAATCCTCAATCCTCAATCCTCAATCCTCAATCCTCAATCTTCAATCCTCAATACTCAATCTTCAGTCCTCAATCCTCAATCCTCAATCCTCAACCCTCAATCCTCAATCGTCAGACTTCAATCCTCAATACTCAATCTTCAATCCTCAATCCAGAATCCTCAATCGTCAATCCTCAATTCTCAATCCTCGATCCTCAGTCTTCAGTCCTCAAACCTCAATCCTCAACCCTCAGCCTCATCCGCAATCCTCAATCCTCAATCTTCAATCCTCAGTCCTCAATCCTCAATCCTCAATCCTCAATCCTCAATCCTCAGTCCTCAAACCTCAATCCTGAATCCTCAATCCTGAATCCTCAATCTTCAGACCTCAGACATAAACAATCAGTTGTCAATCCTCAATCCTCAATAGAATATCATCAATTCACACCTTTCAATACTCAAAACTCAACCTGCAATCTTCAAATCTCTATCCACAAACATCAATTCTCATCACTCAACCCTCAACAGTAAGTCCCCAATCCTCAATCTTCAATCCTCAATCATCAATCCTCAATCCTCAATTCTCAATCTTTAATCCCCAATACTCATTCTTCAATTCTCAATCCTCAATACACAATCCTCAATCCTCAATCCTCAATCCTCAATCCTCAATCCTCAGTCCTCAATTCTCAATCCTCAATCCTCAGCACTCAGTCCTCAAACCTCAATCCTCAACCCTCAGCCCTCATCCTCAATCTTCAATCCTCAATCCTCAATCCTCAATCCCCAATCCTCAATCTTCAACCCTCAACACTCTTCCTTCAATCCTCAATCCTCAATCCTCAATCCCCAATCCTCATTCTTCAATCCTCAATACCCAATCCTCAATCTTCAGTCCACAATCCTCAATCCTCAATTCTCAATCCTCAATCCTCATTCCACAGACCTCAAACATCAATACTCAGGCCTCAGTCCTCGTCCTCAATCCACAACCCTCAATCCTCAATCCTCAATCTTCAATCATCAATATTCAATCTTCAATCCTCAATCCTCAATCCTCAATCCTCAATCCTCAATCGTCAATGTTCAATCCTCAATACCCAAGCCTCAACCTTCAATCCTCAATCCTCAATCCTCAATCCTCAATCCTCAATCGTCAATGTTCAATCCTCAATTCCCAAGCCTCAATCTTCAATCCTCAATCCTCAATCCTCAATCCTCAATCCTCAATGCTCAATCCTCAGTCCTCAAACCACAATCCTGAATCCTCAATCCTGAACCCTCAATCTTCAGCACTCAGTCCTCAACAATCAGTTGTCAATCCTCAATCCTCAATAGAATATCCTCAGATCAGAGTTTTCAATACGCAATACTCAGTCTGCAACATTCAAATCTCTATCCACAAACTTCAATTCTCATCACTCAACCCTCAACACTCAGTCCCCAATCCTCAATCTTCAATCCTCAATCCTCAATCCTCAATCCCCAATCGTCAATCCTCAATACCCAATCCTCAATCTTCAATCCTCAATCCTCAATCCTCAATCTTCAATCCTCAATACTAAATCCTCAATTCTCAATCCTCAATCCTCAGTCCTGAGTCCTCAAACGTCAATCCTCAACTCTCAGCCCTGACCCTCAATCCTCAATCCTCCATCTTCAAGCCTCAATCCTCAATCCTCAAGCCTCAATCCTCAATCCTCAATCCTCAATCCTCAATCCTCAATCCTCAATCCTCAGTTCTCCATTCTCAATCCTCAATCCTCAGCCCTCAGTCCTCAAACCTCAATCCTCAACGCTCAGCCCTCATCCTCAATCTTCAATCCTCAATCCTCAATCCCCAATCCTCAATCTTCAATCCTCAATACTCTCTCTTCAATCCTCAATCCTCAATCCTCAATCCTCAATCCTCAATCCTCAGTCCTCAGACCTCAATCCTGAATCCTCAATCCTGAATCCTCAATCTTCAGACCTCAGACCTCAACAATCTGTTGTCAAACCTCAATCCTCAATAGAATATCATCAATTCACACATTTCAATACTCAATACTCAACCTGCAATCTTCAAATCTCTATCCACAAACATCAATTCTCATCATTCAACACTCAACACTCAGTCCCCAATCCTCAATCTTCAATCCTCAATCCTCAGTCCTCAATCCTCAATCGTCATTCCTCAATCCTTAATACCCAATCCTCAATCTTCAATCCTCAATCCCCAATTCTCAATTCTCAATCCTCAATCATCAGTCCTCAGTCATCAAACCTCAATCCTCAACCCTCAGACCTCATCGTCAATCCTCAATCCTCAATCCTCAATCCTCAATCTTCAACACTCAGTACTCAATCTTCAATCGTCAATCCTCAATCCTCAATCCTCAATACTCAATTCTCAAACCTCGATCCTCAGTCCTCAGTCCTCAAACCTCAATCCTCAACCCTCAGCCCTCATCCTCAATCCTCAATCCTCAATCTTCAATCCTCAGTCCTCAATCCTCAAACCTCAATCCTCAATCCTCAATCCTCAGTCCTCAAACCTCAATCCTGAATCCTCAATCCTGAATCCTCAGTCTTCAGACCTCAGACATCAACAATCAGTTGTCAATCCTCTATCCTCAATAGAATATCATCAATTCACAGTTTCAATACTCAATACTCAACCTGCAATCTTCAAATCTCTATCCACAAACATCAATTCTCATCACTCAACCCTCAACACTCAGTCCCCAATCCTCAATCTTCAATCTTCAATCATCAATCCTCAATCCTCAATTCTCAATCTTTAATCCCCAATACTCAATCGTCAATCCTCAAGCCTCAATCCTCAATCCTCAATCTTCAATCCTCAATACTCAAGCCTCAACTTTCAATCCTCAATCCTCAATCCTCAATTCTCAATCCTCAATCCTCAGCCCTCAGTCCTCAAACCTCAATACTCAACCATCAGCCCTCATCCTCAAACTTCATTCCTCAATCCTCAATCCTCAATCCTCAATCCTCAATCTTCAATCCTCTATACTCAATCTTCAATCCTCAATCCTCAATCCTCAATCCTCAATCCTCAATCCTCAATCGTCAGTCTTCAATCCTCAATACTCAATCTTCAATCCTCAATCCTCAATCCTCAATCCTCAATCCTCAATTCTCAAACCTCGATTCTCAGTCCTCAGACCTCAAACCTCAATCCTCAATCCTCAGCCCTCATCCTCTATCCTCAATCCTCAATCTTCAATCCTCAGTCCTCTATCCTCAATCCTCAATCCTCAATCCTCAACCCTCAGACCTCATCGTCAATCCTCAATCCTCAATCCTCAATCCTCAATCTTCAATCCTCATTACTGAATCCTCAATCTTCAATCCTCAATCCTCAATCCTCAGTCCTCAGTCCTCAAACCTCAATCCTCAACCCTCAGCCCTCATCCTCAATCCTCAATCCTCAATCCTCGATCCTCAATCGTCAGTCTTCAATCATCAATACTCAATCTTCAATCCTCAATCCTCAATCCTCAATCTTCAATCCTCAATTCTCAATCCTCGATCCTCAGTCTTCAGTCCTCAAACCTAAATCCTCAATCCTCAGCCCTCATCCTCAATCCTCAATCCTCAATCTTCAATCCTCAGTCCTCAATTCTCAATCCTCAATCCTCAATCCTCAATCCTCAGTCCTCAAACCTCAATCCTGAATCCTCAATCCTGAATCCTCAATCTTCAGAAATCAGACCTCAACAATCAGTTGTCAATCCTCAATCCTCAATAGAATATCATCAATTCACACCTTTCAATACTCAAAGCTCAACCTGCAATCTTCAAATCTCTATCCACAAACATCAATTCTCATCACTCAACCCTCAACACTCAGGCCCCAATCCTCAATCTTCAATCGTCAATCATCAATCCTCAATCCTCAATTCTCAATCTTTAATCCCCAATACTCAATCTTCAATCCTCAATCCTCAATCCTCAATCCTCAATCCTCAATCCTCAATCCTCAATCCTCAATCCTCAATACTCAATCCTCAATTCTCAATCCTCAATCCTCAGCCCTCAGTCCTCAAACCTCAATCCTCAACCCTCAGCCCTCATCCTCAATCTTCAATCCTCAATCCTCAATCCTCAATCCCCAATCCTCAATCTTCAATCCTCAATACTCTTTCTTCAATCCTCAGTCCTCAATCCTCAGTCCTCTATCGTCATTCTTCAATCCTCAATACCCAACCCTCAATCTTCAGTCCTCAATCCTCAATCCTCAATTCTCAATCCTCAATCCTCAATCCACAGACCTCAAACATCAATACTCAGCCCTCAGTCCTCGTCCTCAATCCACAACCCTCAATCCTCAATCCTCAATCTTCAATCATCAATATTCAATCTTCAATCCTCAATCCTCAATCTTCAATCCTCTATCCTCAATCGTCAATGTTCAATCCTCAATACCCAAGCCTCAATCTTCAATCCTCAATCCTCAATCCTCATTTCTCAATCCTCAATCCTCAGCCCACAGTCCTCAAACCTCAATCCTCCACCCTCAGCCCTCATCCTCAAACTTCAATCCTCAATCCTCAATCCTCAATCCTCAATCCTCAATCTTCAATCCTCAATACTCAATCTTCAGTCCTCAATCCTCAATCCTCAATCCTCAACCCTCAATCCTCAATCGTCAGACTTCAATCCTCAATACTCAATCTTCAATCCTCAATCCAGAATCCTCAATCGTCAATCCTCAATTCTCAATCCTCGATCCTCAGTCTTCAGTCCTCAAACCTCAATCCTCAACCCTCAGCCTCATCCGCAATCCTCAATCCTCAATCTTCAATCCTCAGTCCTCAATCCTCAATCCTCAATCCTCAATCCTCAATCCTCAGTCCTCAAACCTCAATCCTGAATCCTCAATCCTGAATCCTCAATCTTCAGACCTCAGACATAAACAATCAGTTGTCAATCCTCAATCCTCAATAGAATATCATCAATTCACACCTTTCAATACTCAAAACTCAACCTGCAATCTTCAAATCTCTATCCACAAACATCAATTCTCATCACTCAACCCTCAACAGTAAGTCCCCAATCCTCAATCTTCAATCCTCAATCATCAATCCTCAATCCTCAATTCTCAATCTTTAATCCCCAATACTCATTCTTCAATTCTCAATCCTCAATACACAATCCTCAATCCTCAATCCTCAATCCTCAATCCTCAATCCTCAGTCCTCAATTCTCAATCCTCAATCCTCAGCACTCAGTCCTCAAACCTCAATCCTCAACCCTCAGCCCTCATCCTCAATCTTCAATCCTCAATCCTCAATCCTCAATCCCCAATCCTCAATCTTCAACCCTCAACACTCTTCCTTCAATCCTCAATCCTCAATCCTCAATCCCCAATCCTCATTCTTCAATCCTCAATACCCAATCCTCAATCTTCAGTCCACAATCCTCAATCCTCAATTCTCAATCCTCAATCCTCATTCCACAGACCTCAAACATCAATACTCAGGCCTCAGTCCTCGTCCTCAATCCACAACCCTCAATCCTCAATTATCAATCTTCAATCATCAATATTCAATCTTCAATCCTCAATCCTCAATCCTCAATCCTCAATCCTCAATCGTCAATGTTCAATCCTCAATACCCAAGCCTCAACCTTCAATCCTCAATCCTCAATCCTCAATCCTCAATCCTCAATCGTCAATGTTCAATCCTCAATTCCCAAGCCTCAATCTTCAATCCTCAATCCTCAATCCTCAATCCTCAATCCTCAATGCTCAATCCTCAGTCCTCAAACCACAATCCTGAATCCTCAATCCTGAACCCTCAATCTTCAGCACTCAGTCCTCAACAATCAGTTGTCAATCCTCAATCCTCAATAGAATATCCTCAGATCAGAGTTTTCAATACGCAATACTCAGTCTGCAACATTCAAATCTCTATCCACAAACTTCAATTCTCATCACTCAACCCTCAACACTCAGTCCCCAATCCTCAATCTTCAATCCTCAATCCTCAATCCTCAATCCCCAATCGTCAATCCTCAATACCCAATCCTCAATCTTCAATCCTCAATCCTCAATCCTCAATCTTCAATCCTCAATACTAAATCCTCAATTCTCAATCCTCAATCCTCAGTCCTGAGTCCTCAAACGTCAATCCTCAACTCTCAGCCCTGACCCTCAATCCTCAATCCTCCATCTTCAAGCCTCAATCCTCAATCCTCAAGCCTCAATCCTCAATCCTCAATCCTCAATCCTCAATCCTCAATCCTCAATCCTCAGTTCTCCATTCTCAATCCTCAATCCTCAGCCCTCAGTCCTCAAACCTCAATCCTCAACGCTCAGCCCTCATCCTCAATCTTCAATCCTCAATCCTCAATCCCCAATCCTCAATCTTCAATCCTCAATACTCTCTCTTCAATCCTCAATCCTCAATCCTCAATCCTCAATCCTCAATCCTCAGTCCTCAGACCTCAATCCTGAATCCTCAATCCTGAATCCTCAATCTTCAGACCTCAGACCTCAACAATCTGTTGTCAAACCTCAATCCTCAATAGAATATCATCAATTCACACATTTCAATACTCAATACTCAACCTGCAATCTTCAAATCTCTATCCACAAACATCAATTCTCATCACTCAACACTCAACACTCAGTCCCCAATCCTCAATCTTCAATCCTCAATCCTCAGTCCTCAATCCTCAATCGTCATTCCTCAATCCTTAATACCCAATCCTCAATCTTCAATCCTCAATCCCCAATTCTCAATTCTCAATCCTCAATCATCAGTCCTCAGTCATCAAACCTCAATCCTCAACCCTCAGACCTCATCGTCAATCCTCAATCCTCAATCCTCAATCCTCAATCTTCAACACTCAGTACTCAATCTTCAATCGTCAATCCTCAATCCTCAATCCTCAATACTCAATTCTCAAACCTCGATCCTCAGTCCTCAGTCCTCAAACCTCAATCCTCAACCCTCAGCCCTCATCCTCAATCCTCAATCCTCAATCTTCAATCCTCAGTCCTCAATCCTCAAACCTCAATCCTCAATCCTCAATCCTCAGTCCTCAAACCTCAATCCTGAATCCTCAATCCTGAATCCTCAGTCTTCAGACCTCAGACATCAACAATCAGTTGTCAATCCTCTATCCTCAATAGAATATCATCAATTCACAGTTTCAATACTCAATACTCAACCTGCAATCTTCAAATCTCTATCCACAAACATCAATTCTCATCACTCAACCCTCAACACTCAGTCCCCAATCCTCAATCTTCAATCTTCAATCATCAATCCTCAATCCTCAATTCTCAATCTTTAATCCCCAATACTCAATCGTCAATCCTCAAGCCTCAATCCTCAATCCTCAATCTTCAATCCTCAATACTCAAGCCTCAACTTTCAATCCTCAATCCTCAATCCTCAATTCTCAATCCTCAATCCTCAGCCCTCAGTCCTCAAACCTCAATACTCAACCATCAGCCCTCATCCTCAAACTTCATTCCTCAATCCTCAATCCTCAATCCTCAATCCTCAATCTTCAATCCTCTATACTCAATCTTCAATCCTCAATCCTCAATCCTCAATCCTCAATCCTCAATCCTCAGTCGTCAGTCTTCAATCCTCAATACTCAATCTTCAATCCTCAATCCTCAATCCTCAATCCTCAATCCTCAATTCTCAAACCTCGATTCTCAGTCCTCAGACCTCAAACCTCAATCCTCAATCCTCAGCCCTCATCCTCTATCCTCAATCCTCAATCTTCAATCCTCAGTCCTCAATCCTCAATCCTCAATCCTCAATCCTCGATCCTCAGCCCTCAAACCTCAATCCTGAATCCTCAATCCTGAATCCTCAATCTTCAGACCTCAGACATCAACAATCAGTTGTCAATCCTCAATCCTCAATCGAATATCATCAATTCACACCTTTCAATACTCAATACTCAACCTGCAATCTTCAAATCTCTATCCACAAACATCAATTCTCATCACTCAACCCTCAACACTCAGTCCCCAATCCTCAATCTTCATTCCTCAATCATCAATCCTCAATCCTCAATACTCAATCCTCAATCCTCAGTCCTCAATCCTCAATCCTCAATCCTCATTCTTCAATCCTTAATACCCAACCATCAATCTTCAATCCTCAATCCTCAATCCTCAATTCTCAATCCTCAATCCTCAATCCTCAGACCTCAAACATCAATACTCAGCCCTCAGTCCTCGTCCTCAATCCACAACCCTCAATCCTCAATCCTCAATCTTCAATCAGAAATATTCAATCTTCTATCTTCAATCCTGAATTCTCAATCCTCAATCCTCAAACCTCAATCCTCAATTTTCAATCCTCAATCCTCAATCCTCAATCCTCAATCCTCAATCCTCAATCCTCAATCATCAATCCTCAATCTTCAATCCTCAATACTCAAGCCTCAATCTTCAACCCTCAATCCTCAATCCTCAATTCTCAATCCTCAAACCTCAGCCCTCAGTCCTCAAACCTCAATCCTCAACCCTCAGCCCTCATCCTCAAACTTCAATCCTCAATACCCAATCCTCAATCCTCAATCCTCAATCCTCAATCCTCAATCCTCAATCCTCAATACTCAATCTTCAATCCTCAATCCTCAATCCTCAATCCTCAATCCTCAATCCTCAATCCTCAATCCTCTGTCGTCAGTCTTCAATCCTCAATACTCAATCTTCAATCCTCAATCCTCAATCCTCAATTCTCAACCCTCGATCGTCAGTTGTCAGTCCTCAAACCTCAATCCTCAACCCTCAGCCCTCATCCTCAATCCTCAATCATCAATCTTCAATCCTCAGTCCTCAATCCTCAATCCTCAATCCTCAATCCTCAATCCTCAGTACTCAATCTTCAATCCTCAATCCTCAATCCTCAATCCTCAATCCTCAATCCTCAATCCTCTGTCGTCAGTCTTCAATCCTCAATACTCAATCTTCAATCCTCAATCCTCAATTCTCAACCCTCGATCCTCAGTCGTCAGTCCTCAAACCTCAATCCTCAACCCTCAGCCCTCATCCTCAATTCTCAATCCTCAATCCTCAGCCCTCATCCTCAAACTTCATTCCTCAATCTTCAATCCTCAATTCTCAATCCTCAATCTTCAATCCTCAATCTACAATCCTCAATCCTCAATCCTCAATCCTCAATCCTCCATCCTCAATCCTCTGTCGTCAGTCTTCAATCCTCAATCCTCAATCCTCAATCTTCAATCCTCAATACTGAATCCTCAATCTTCAACCCTCAATCCTCAATCCTCAGTCCTCAGTCCTCAAACCTCAATCCTCAATCCTCAATCCTCAATCCTCAATTCTCAATCCTCAATCCTCAGCCCTCAGTCCTCAAACCTCAATCCTCAACCCTCAGCCGTCATCCTCAATCTTCAATCCTCAATCCTCAATCCTCAATCCCCAATCCTCAATCTTCAATCCTCAATACTCTTTCTTCAATGCTCAATCCTCAATCCTCATTCCTCAATCCTCATTCTTCATTCCTCAATACCCAATCCTCAATCTTCAGTCCTCATTCTTCAATCCTCAATGCCCAATCCTCAATCTTCAGTCCTCAATCCTCAATGCTCAATCCTCAAACCTCAATCCTCAATCCTCTATCCTCAATCCTCAGTCCTCAATGTTCAATCCTCAGTACCCAATCCTCAATCTTCAATCCTCAATCGTCAATCCTCAATCCTCAATCCTCAATCCTCAATCCTCTGTCCTCAATCCACAATCCTGAATCCTCAATCCTGAATCCTCAATCTTCAGCACTCTGTCCTCAACAATCAGCTGTCAATCCTCAATCCGCAATAGAATATCCTCAGTTCAGAGTTTTCAATACGCAATACTCAATCTGCGATCTTCAAATCTCTATCCACAAACATCAATTCTCATCACTCAACCCTCAACACTCAGTCCTCAATACCCAATCCTCAATCTTCAATCCTCAATCCTCAATCCTCAATCCTCAATCTTCAATCCTCAATACTGAATCCTCAATCTTCAATCCTCAATCCTCAATCCTCAGTCCTCAGTCCTCAAACCTCAATCCTCAACCCTCAGCCCTCATCCTCAACCCTCAATCCTCAATCCTCAATCCTCAATCGTCAGTCTTCAATCATCAATACTCAATCTTCAATCCTCAATCCTCAGTCCTCAATCTTCAATCCTCAATTCTCAATCCTCGATCCTCAGTCTTCAGTCCTCAAACCTAAATCCTCAACCCTCAGCCCTCAATCTTCAATCCTCAGTCCTCAATCTTCAATCCTCAATCCTCAGTCCTCAAACCTCAATCCTGAATCCTCAATCCTGAATCCTCAATCTTCAGACCTCAGACATCAACAATCAGTTGTCAACCCCCAATCCTCAATAGAATATCATCAATTCACACCTTTCAATACTCAAAACTCAACCTGCAATCTTCAAATCTCTATCCACAAACATCAATTCTCATCACTCAACCCTCAACAGTAAGTCCCCAATCCTCAATCTTCAATCCTCAATCATCAATCCTCAATCCTCAATTCTCAATCTTTAATCCCCAATACTCAATCTTCAATTCTCAATCCTCAATACTCAATCCTCAATCCTCAATCCTCAATCCTCAATCCTCAATCCTCAATCCTCAGTCCTCAATTCTCAATCCTCAATCCTCAGCCCTCAGTCCTCAAACCTCAATCCTCAACCCTCAGCCCTCATCCTCAATCTTCAATCCTCAATCCTCAATCGTCAATCCCCAATCCTCAATCTTCAATCCTCAACACTCTTTCTTCAATCCTCAATCCTCAATCCTCAATCCCCAATCCTCATTCTTCAATCCTCAATACCCAATCCTCAATCTTCAGTCCACAATCCTCAATCCTCAATTCTCAATCCTCAATCCTCATTCCACAGACCTCAAACATCAATACTCAGGCCTCAGTCCTCGTCCTCAATCCACAACCCTCAATCCTCAATCCTCAATCTTCAATCATCAATATTCAATCTTCAATCCTCAATCCTCAATCCTCAATCTTCAATCCTCAATACTCAATCTTCAATCTTCAATCCTCAATCCTCAATCCTCAATCCTCTATTCTCAATCCTCAATCCTCAGTCCTCAGTCCTCAAACCACAATCCTCAACCCTCAGCCCTCATCCTCTATCCTCAATCCTCAATCCTCAATCCTCAACCCTCAGACCTCATCGTCAATCCTCAATCCTCAATCCTCAATCCTCAATCTTCAATCCTCAATACTGAATCCTCAATCTTCAATCCTCAATCCTCAATCCTCAGTCCTCAGTCCTCAAACCTCAATCCTCAACCCTCAGCCCTCACCCTCAATCCTCAATCCTCAATCCTCAATCCTCAATCGTCAGTCTTCAATCATCAATACTCAATCTTCAATCCTCAATCCTCAATCCTCAATCTTCAATCCTCAATTCTCAATCCTCGATCCTCAGTCTTCAGTCCTCAAACCTAAATCCTCAACCCTCAGCCCTCATCCTCAATCCTCAATCCTCAATCTTCAATCCTCAGTCCTCAATCCTCAATCCTCAATCCTCAATCCTCAATCCTCAGTCCTCAAACCTCAATCCTGAATCCTCAATCCTGAATCCTCAATCTTCAGACCTCAGATATCAACAATCAGTTGTCAATCCTCAATCCTCAATAGAATATCATCAATTCACACCTTTCAATACTCAAAACTCAACCTGCAATCTTCAAATCTCTATCCACAAACATCAATTCTCATCACTCAACCCTCAACAGTAAGTCCCCAATCCTCAATCTTCAATCCTCAATCATCAATCCTCAATCCTCAATTCTCAATCTTTAATCCCCAATACTCAATCTTCAATTCTCAATCCTCAATCCTCAATCCTCAATCCTCAATCATCAATCCTCAATCCTCAATCCTCAGTCCTCAATTCTCAATCCTCAATCCTCAGCCCTCAGTCCTCAAACCCCAATCCTCAACCCTCAGCCCTCATCCTCAATCTTCAATCCTCAATCCTCAATCGTCAATCCCCAATCCTCAATCGTCAATCCTCAACACTCTTTCTTCAATCCTCAATCCTCAATCCTCAATCCCCAATCCTCATTCTTCAATCCTCAATACCCAATCCTCAATCTTCAGTCCACAATCCTCAATCCTCAATTCTCAATCCTCAATCCTCATTCCACAGACCTCAAACATCAATACTCAGGCCTCAGTCCCCGTCCTCAATCCACAACACTCAATCCTCAATCCTCAATCTTCAATCATCAATATTCAATCTTCAATCCTCAATCCTCAATCCTCAATCCTCAATCCTCAATCGTCAATGTTCAATCCTCAATACCCAACCCTCAACCTTCAATCCTCAATCCTCAATCCTCAATCCTCAATCCTCAATCGTCAATGTTCAATCCTCAATCCTCAATCCCCAATCGTCAATCCTCAATACCCAATCCTCAATCTTCAATCCTCAATCCTCAATCCTCAATCTTCAATCCCCAATACTAAATCCTCAATTCTCAATCCTCAATCCTCAGTCCTGAGTCCTCAAACGTCAATCCTCAACTCTCAGCCCTGACCCTCAATCCTCAATCCTCCATCTTCAACCCTCAATCCTCAATCCTCAAGCCTCAATCCTCAATCCTCAATCGTCAGTCTTCAATCCTCAATACTCAATCTTCAATCCTCAATCCTCAATCCTCAATCCTCAATCCTCAATTCTCAAACCTCGATTCTCAGTCCTCAGACCTCAAACCTCAATCCTCAATCCTCAGCCCTCATCCTCTATCCTCAATCCTCAATCTTCAATCCTCAGTCCTCTATCCTCAATCCTCAATCCTCAATCCTCAACCCTCAGACCTCATCGTCAATCCTCAATCCTCAATCCTCAATCCTCAATCTTCAATCCTCATTACTGAATCCTCAATCTTCAATCCTCAATCCTCAATCCTCAGTCCTCAGTCCTCAAACCTCAATCCTCAACCCTCAGCCCTCATCCTCAATCCTCAATCCTCAATCCTCGATCCTCAATCGTCAGTCTTCAATCATCAATACTCAATCTTGAATCCTCAATCCTCAATCCTCAATCTTCAATCCTCAATTCTCAATCCTCGATCCTCAGTCTTCAGTCCTCAAACCTAAATCCTCAATCCTCAGCCCTCATCCTCAATCCTCAATCCTCAATCTTCAATCCTCAGTCCTCAATTCTCAATCCTCAATCCTCAATCCTCAATCCTCAGTCCTCAAACCTCAATCCTGAATCCTCAATCCTGAATCCTCAATCTTCAGAAATCAGACCTCAACAATCAGTTGTCAATCCTCAATCCTCAATAGAATATCATCAATTCACACCTTTCAATACTCAAAGCTCAACCTGCAATCTTCAAATCTCTATCCACAAACATCAATTCTCATCACTCAAACCTCAACACTCAGGCCCCAATCCTCAATCTTCAATCGTCAATCATCAATCCTCAATCCTCAATTCTCAATCTTTAATCCCCAATACTCAATCTTCAATCCTCAATCCTCAATCCTCAATCCTCAATCCTCAATCCTCAATCCTCAATCCTCAATCCTCAATACTCAATCCTCAATTCTCAATCCTCAATCCTCAGCCCTCAGTCCTCAAACCTCAATCCTCAACCCTCAGCCCTCATCCTCAATCTTCAATCCTCAATCCTCAATCCTCAATCCCCAATCCTCAATCTTCAATCCTCAATACTCTTTCTTCAATCCTCAGTCCTCAATCCTCAGTCCTCTATCGTCATTCTTCAATCCTCAATACCCAACCCTCAATCTTCAGTCCTCAATCCTCAATCCTCAATTCTCAATCCTCAATCCTCAATCCACAGACCTCAAACATCAATACTCAGCCCTCAGTCCTCGTCCTCAATCCACAACCCTCAATCCTCAATCCTCAATCTTCAATCATCAATATTCAATCTTCAATCCTCAATCCTCAATCTTCAATCCTCTATCCTCAATCGTCAATGTTCAATCCTCAATACCCAAGCCTCAATCTTCAATCCTCAATCCTCAATCCTCATGTCTCAATCCTCAATCCTCAGCCCACAGTCCTCAAACCTCAATCCTCCACCCTCAGCCCTCATCCTCAAACTTCAATCCTCAATCCTCAATCCTCAATCCTCAATCCTCAATCTTCAATCCTCAATACTCAATCTTCAGTCCTCAATCCTCAATCCTCAATCCTCAACCCTCAATCCTCAATCGTCAGACTTCAATCCTCAATACTCAATCTTCGATCCTCAATCCAGAATCCTCAATCGTCAATCCTCAATTCTCAATCCTCGATCCTCAGTCTTCAGTCCTCAAACCTCAATCCTCAACCCTCAGCCTCATCCGCAATCCTCAATCCTCAATCTTCAATCCTCAGTCCTCAATCCTCAATCCTCAATCCTCAATCCTCAATCCTCAGTCCTCAAACCTCAATCCTGAATCCTCAATCCTGAATCCTCAATCTTCAGACCTCAGACATAAACAATCAGTTGTCAATCCTCAATCCTCAATAGAATATCATCAATTCACACCTTTCAATACTCAAAACTCAACCTGCAATCTTCAAATCTCTATCCACAAACATCAATTCTCATCACTCAACCCTCAACAGTAAGTCCCCAATCCTCAATCTTCAATCCTCAATCATCAATCCTCAATCCTCAATTCTCAATCTTTAATCCCCAATACTCATTCTTCAATTCTCAATCCTCAATACACAATCCTCAATCCTCAATCCTCAATCCTCAATCCTCAATCCTCAGTCCTCAATTCTCAATCCTCAATCCTCAGCACTCAGTCCTCAAACCTCAATCCTCAACCCTCAGCCCTCATCCTCAATCTTCAATCCTCAATCCTCAATCCTCAATCCCCAATCCTCAATCTTCAACCCTCAACACTCTTCCTTCAATCCTCAATCCTCAATCCTCAATCCCCAATCCTCATTCTTCAATCCTCAATACCCAATCCTCAATCTTCAGTCCACAATCCTCAATCCTCAATTCTCAATCCTCAATCCTCATTCCACAGACCTCAAACATCAATACTCAGGCCTCAGTCCTCGTCCTCAATCCACAACCCTCAATCCTCAATCCTCAATCTTCAATCATCAATATTCAATCTTCAATCCTCAATCCTCAATCCTCAATCCTCAATCCTCAATCGTCAATGTTCAATCCTCAATACCCAAGCCTCAACCTTCAATCCTCAATCCTCAATCCTCAATCCTCAATCCTCAATCGTCAATGTTCAATCCTCAATTCCCAAGCCTCAATCTTCAATCCTCAATCCTCAATCCTCAATCCTCAATCCTCAATGCTCAATCCTCAGTCCTCAAACCACAATCCTGAATCCTCAATCCTGAACCCTCAATCTTCAGCACTCAGTCCTCAACAATCAGTTGTCAATCCTCAATCCTCAATAGAATATCCTCAGATCAGAGTTTTCAATACGCAATACTCAGTCTGCAACATTCAAATCTCTATCCACAAACTTCAATTCTCATCACTCAACCCTCAACACTCAGTCCCCAATCCTCAATCTTCAATCCTCAATCCTCAATCCTCAATCCCCAATCGTCAATCCTCAATACCCAATCCTCAATCTTCAATCCTCAATCCTCAATCCTCAATCTTCAATCCTCAATACTAAATCCTCAATTCTCAATCCTCAATCCTCAGTCCTGAGTCCTCAAACGTCAATCCTCAACTCTCAGCCCTGACCCTCAATCCTCAATCCTCCATCTTCAAGCCTCAATCCTCAATCCTCAAGCCTCAATCCTCAATCCTCAATCCTCAATCCTCAATCCTCAATCCTCAATCCTCAGTTCTCCATTCTCAATCCTCAATCCTCAGCCCTCAGTCCTCAAACCTCAATCCTCAACGCTCAGCCCTCATCCTCAATCTTCAATCCTCAATCCTCAATCCCCAATCCTCAATCTTCAATCCTCAATACTCTCTCTTCAATCCTCAATCCTCAATCCTCAATCCTCAATCCTCAATCCTCAGTCCTCAGACCTCAATCCTGAATCCTCAATCCTGAATCCTCAATCTTCAGACCTCAGACCTCAACAATCTGTTGTCAAACCTCAATCCTCAATAGAATATCATCAATTCACACATTTCAATACTCAATACTCAACCTGCAATCTTCAAATCTCTATCCACAAACATCAATTCTCATCACTCAACACTCAACACTCAGTCCCCAATCCTCAATCTTCAATCCTCAATCCTCAGTCCTCAATCCTCAATCGTCATTCCTCAATCCTTAATACCCAATCCTCAATCTTCAATCCTCAATCCCCAATTCTCAATTCTCAATCCTCAATCCTCAGCCCTCAGTCCTCAAACCTCAATCCTCAACGCTCAGCCCTCATCCTCAATCTTCAATCCTCAATCCTCAATCCCCAATCCTCAATCTTCAATCCTCAATACTCTCTCTTCAATCCTCAATCCTCAATCCTCAATCCTCAATCCTCAATCCTCAGTCCTCAGACCTCAATCCTGAATCCTCAATCCTGAATCCTCAATCTTCAGACCTCAGACCTCAACAATCTGTTGTCAAACCTCAATCCTCAATAGAATATCATCAATTCACACATTTCAATACTCAATACTCAACCTGCAATCTTCAAATCTCTATCCACAAACATCAATTCTCATCACTCAACACTCAACACTCAGTCCCCAATCCTCAATCTTCAATCCTCAATCCTCAGTCCTCAATCCTCAATCGTCATTCCTCAATCCTTAATACCCAATCCTCAATCTTCAATCCTCAATCCCCAATTCTCAATTCTCAATCCTCAATCATCAGTCCTCAGTCATCAAACCTCAATCCTCAACCCTCAGACCTCATCGTCAATCCTCAATCCTCAATCCTCAATCCTCAATCTTCAACACTCAGTACTCAATCTTCAATCGTCAATCCTCAATCCTCAATCCTCAATACTCAATTCTCAAACCTCGATCCTCAGTCCTCAGTCCTCAAACCTCAATCCTCAACCCTCAGCCCTCATCCTCAATCCTCAATCCTCAATCTTCAATCCTCAGTCCTCAATCCTCAAACCTCAATCCTCAATCCTCAATCCTCAGTCCTCAAACCTCAATCCTGAATCCTCAATCCTGAATCCTCAGTCTTCAGACCTCAGACATCAACAATCAGTTGTCAATCCTCTATCCTCAATAGAATATCATCAATTCACAGTTTCAATACTCAATACTCAACCTGCAATCTTCAAATCTCTATCCACAAACATCAATTCTCATCACTCAACCCTCAACACTCAGTCCCCAATCCTCAATCTTCAATCTTCAATCATCAATCCTCAATCCTCAATTCTCAATCTTTAATCCCCAATACTCAATCGTCAATCCTCAAGCCTCAATCGTCAATCCTCAATCTTCAATCCTCAATACTCAAGCCTCAACTTTCAATCCTCAATCCTCAATCCTCAATTCTCAATCCTCAATCCTCAGCCCTCAGTCCTCAAACCTCAATACTCAACCATCAGCCCTCATCCTCAAACTTCATTCCTCAATCCTCAATCCTCAATCCTCAATCCTCAATCTTCAATCCTCTATACTCAATCTTCAATCCTCAATCCTCAATCCTCAATCCTCAATCCTCAATCCTCAATCGTCAGTCTTCAATCCTCAATACTCAATCTTCAATCCTCAATCCTCAATCCTCAATCCTCAATCCTCAATTCTCAAACCTCGATTCTCAGTCCTCAGACCTCAAACCTCAATCCTCAATCCTCAGCCCTCATCCTCTATCCTCAATCCTCAATCTTCAATCCTCAGTCCTCAATCCTCAATCCTCAATCCTCAATCCTCGATCCTCAGCCCTCAAACCTCAATCCTGAATCCTCAATCCTGAATCCTCAATCTTCAGACCTCAGACATCAACAATCAGTTGTCAATCCTCAATCCTCAATCGAATATCATCAATTCACACCTTTCAATACTCAATACTCAACCTGCAATCTTCAAATCTCTATCCACAAACATCAATTCTCATCACTCAACCCTCAACACTCAGTCCCCAATCCTCAATCTTCATTCCTCAATCATCAATCCTCAATCCTCAATACTCAATCCTCAATCCTCAGTCCTCAATCCTCAATCCTCAATCCTCATTCTTCAATCCTTAATACCCAACCATCAATCTTCAATCCTCAATCCTCAATCCTCAATTCTCAATCCTCAATCCTCAATCCTCAGACCTCAAACATCAATACTCAGCCCTCAGTCCTCGTCCTCAATCCACAACCCTCAATCCTCAATCCTCAATCTTCAATCAGAAATATTCAATCTTCTATCTTCAATCCTGAATCCTCAATCCTCAATCCTCAAACCTCAATCCTCAATTTTCAATCCTCAATCCTCAATCCTCAATCCTCAATCCTCAATCCTCAATCCTCAATCATCAATCCTCAATCTTCAATCCTCAATACTCAAGCCTCAATCTTCAACCCTCAATCCTCAATCCTCAATTCTCAATCCTCAAACCTCAGCCCTCAGTCCTCAAACCTCAATCCTCAACCCTCAGCCCTCATCCTCAAACTTCAATCCTCAATACCCAATCCTCAATCCTCAATCCTCAATCCTC
Organism: Calliopsis andreniformis; assembly: GCF_051401765.1. Lineage (NCBI taxonomy): Eukaryota > Metazoa > Arthropoda > Insecta > Hymenoptera > Andrenidae > Calliopsis > Calliopsis andreniformis. The sequence goes on from NW_027480495.1 coordinate 849,473, forward strand.
AATCCTCAATCCTCAATCCTCAATACTCAATCTTCAATCCTCAATCCTCAATCCTCAATCCTCAATCCTCAATCCTCAATCCTCAATCCTCTGTCGTCAGTCTTCAATCCTCAATACTCAATCTTCAATCCTCAATCCTCAATCCTCAATTCTCAACCCTCGATCGTCAGTTGTCAGTCCTCAAACCTCAATCCTCAACCCTCAGCCCTCATCCTCAATCCTCAATCATCAATCTTCAATCCTCAGTCCTCAATCCTCAATCCTCAATCCTCAATCCTCAATCCTCAGTACTCAATCTTCAATCCTCAATCCTCAATCCTCAATCCTCAATCCTCAATCCTCAATCCTCTGTCGTCAGTCTTCAATCCTCAATACTCAATCTTCAATCCTCAATCCTCAATTCTCAACCCTCGATCCTCAGTCGTCAGTCCTCAAACCTCAATCCTCAACCCTCAGCCCTCATCCTCAATTCTCAATCCTCAATCCTCAGCCCTCATCCTCAAACTTCATTCCTCAATCTTCAATCCTCAATTCTCAATCCTCAATCTTCAATCCTCAATCTACAATCCTCAATCCTCAATCCTCAATCCTCAATCCTCCATCCTCAATCCTCTGTCGTCAGTCTTCAATCCTCAATCCTCAATCCTCAATCTTCAATCCTCAATACTGAATCCTCAATCTTCAACCCTCAATCCTCAATCCTCAGTCCTCAGTCCTCAAACCTCAATCCTCAATCCTCAATCCTCAATCCTCAATTCTCAATCCTCAATCCTCAGCCCTCAGTCCTCAAACCTCAATCCTCAACCCTCAGCCGTCATCCTCAATCTTCAATCCTCAATCCTCAATCCTCAATCCCCAATCCTCAATCTTCAATCCTCAATACTCTTTCTTCAATGCTCAATCCTCAATCCTCATTCCTCAATCCTCATTCTTCATTCCTCAATACCCAATCCTCAATCTTCAGTCCTCATTCTTCAATCCTCAATGCCCAATCCTCAATCTTCAGTCCTCAATCCTCAATCCTCAATCCTCAAACCTCAATCCTCAATCCTCAATCCTCAATCCTCAGTCCTCAATGTTCAATCCTCAGTACCCAATCCTCAATCTTCAATTCTCAATCGTCAATCCTCAATCCTCAATCCTCAATCCTCAATCCTCTGTCCTCAATCCACAATCCTGAATCCTCAATCCTGAATCCTCAATCTTCAGCACTCTGTCCTCAACAATCAGCTGTCAATCCTCAATCCGCAATAGAATATCCTCAGTTCAGAGTTTTCAATACGCAATACTCAATCTGCGATCTTCAAATCTCTATCCACAAACATCAATTCTCATCACTCAACCCTCAACACTCAGTCCTCAATACCCAATCCTCAATCTTCAATCCTCAATCCTCAATCCTCAATCCTCAATCTTCAATCCTCAATACTGAATCCTCAATCTTCAATCCTCAATCCTCAATCCTCAGTCCTCAGTCCTCAAACCTCAATCCTCAACCCTCAGCCCTCATCCTCAACCCTCAATCCTCAATCCTCAATCCTCAATCGTCAGTCTTCAATCATCAATACTCAATCTTCAATCCTCAATCCTCAATCCTCAATCTTCAATCCTCAATTCTCAATCCTCGATCCTCAGTCTTCAGTCCTCAAACCTAAATCCTCAACCCTCAGCCCTCAATCTTCAATCCTCAGTCCTCAATCTTCAATCCTCAATCCTCAGTCCTCAAACCTCAATCCTGAATCCTCAATCCTGAATCCTCAATCTTCAGACCTCAGACATCAACAATCAGTTGTCAACCCCCAATCCTCAATAGAATATCATCAATTCACACCTTTCAATACTCAAAACTCAACCTGCAATCTTCAAATCTCTATCCACAAACATCAATTCTCATCACTCAACCCTCAACAGTAAGTCCCCAATCCTCAATCTTCAATCCTCAATCATCAATCCTCAATCCTCAATTCTCAATCTTTAATCCCCAATACTCAATCTTCAATTCTCAATCCTCAATACTCAATCCTCAATCCTCAATCCTCAATCCTCAATCCTCAATCCTCAATCCTCAGTCCTCAATTCTCAATCCTCAATCCTCAGCCCTCAGTCCTCAAACCTCAATCCTCAACCCTCAGCCCTCATCCTCAATCTTCAATCCTCAATCCTCAATCGTCAATCCCCAATCCTCAATCTTCAATCCTCAACACTCTTTCTTCAATCCTCAATCCTCAATCCTCAATCCCCAATCCTCATTCTTCAATCCTCAATACCCAATCCTCAATCTTCAGTCCACAATCCTCAATCCTCAATTCTCAATCCTCAATCCTCATTCCACAGACCTCAAACATCAATACTCAGGCCTCAGTCCTCGTCCTCAATCCACAACCCTCAATCCTCAATCCTCAATCTTCAATCATCAATATTCAATCTTCAATCCTCAATCCTCAATCCTCAATCTTCAATCCTCAATACTCAATCTTCAATCTTCAATCCTCAATCCTCAATCCTCAATCCTCTATTCTCAATCCTCAATCCTCAGTCCTCAGTCCTCAAACCACAATCCTCAACCCTCAGCCCTCATCCTCTATCCTCAATCCTCAATCCTCAATCCTCAACCCTCAGACCTCATCGTCAATCCTCAATCCTCAATCCTCAATCCTCAATCTTCAATCCTCAATACTGAATCCTCAATCTTCAATCCTCAATCCTCAATCCTCAGTCCTCAGTCCTCAAACCTCAATCCTCAACCCTCAGCCCTCACCCTCAATCCTCAATCCTCAATCCTCAATCCTCAATCGTCAGTCTTCAATCATCAATACTCAATCTTCAATCCTCAATCCTCAATCCTCAATCTTCAATCCTCAATTCTCAATCCTCGATCCTCAGTCTTCAGTCCTCAAACCTAAATCCTCAACCCTCAGCCCTCATCCTCAATCCTCAATCCTCAATCTTCAATCCTCAGTCCTCAATCCTCAATCCTCAATCCTCAATCCTCAATCCTCAGTCCTCAAACCTCAATCCTGAATCCTCAATCCTGAATCCTCAATCTTCAGACCTCAGATATCAACAATCAGTTGTCAATCCTCAATCCTCAATAGAATATCATCAATTCACACCTTTCAATACTCAAAACTCAACCTGCAATCTTCAAATCTCTATCCACAAACATCAATTCTCATCACTCAACCCTCAACAGTAAGTCCCCAATCCTCAATCTTCAATCCTCAATCATCAATCCTCAATCCTCAATTCTCAATCTTTAATCCCCAATACTCAATCTTCAATTCTCAATCCTCAATCCTCAATCCTCAATCCTCAATCATCAATCCTCAATCCTCAATCCTCAGTCCTCAATTCTCAATCCTCAATCCTCAGCCCTCAGTCCTCAAACCCCAATCCTCAACCCTCAGCCCTCATCCTCAATCTTCAATCCTCAATCCTCAATCGTCAATCCCCAATCCTCAATCTTCAATCCTCAACACTCTTTCTTCAATCCTCAATCCTCAATCCTCAATCCCCAATCCTCATTCTTCAATCCTCAATACCCAATCCTCAATCTTCAGTCCACAATCCTCAATCCTCAATTCTCAATCCTCAATCCTCATTCCACAGACCTCAAACATCAATACTCAACCCTCAGCCCTCATCCTCAAACTTCAATCCTCAATCCTCAATCCTCAATCCTCAATCTTCAATCCTCAATACTCAATCTTCAATCTTCAATCCTCAATCCTCAATCCTCAATCCTCTATTCTCAATCCTCAATCCTCAGTCCTCAGTCCTCAAACCACAATCCTCAACCCGCAGCCCTCATCCTCTATCCTCAATCCTCAATCCTCAATCCTCAATCCTCAACCCTCAGACCTCATCGTCAATCCTCAATCCTCAATCCTCAATCCTCAATCTTCAATCCTCAATACTGAATCCTCAATCTTCAATCCTCAATCCTCAATCCTCAGTCCTCAGTCCTCAAACCTCAATCCTCAACCCTCAGCCCTCATCCTCAATCCTCAATCCTCAATCCTCAATCCTCAATCGTCAGTCTTCAATCATCAATACTAAATCTTCAATCCTCAATCCTCAATCCTCAATCTTCAATCCTCAATTCTCAATCCTCGATCCTCAGTCTTCAGTCCTCAAACCTAAATCCTCAATCCTCAGCCCTCATCCTCAATCCTCAATCCTCAATCTTCAATCCTCAGTCCTCAATCCTCAATCCTCAATCCTCAATCCTCAATCCTCAATTCTCAATCTTTAATCCCCAATACTCAATCTTCAATCCTCAATCCTCAATCCTCAATCCTCAATCCTCAATCCTCAATCCTCAATCCTCAATCCTCAATCCTCAATTCTCAATCCTCAATCCTCAGCCCTCAGTCCTCAAACCTCAATCCTCAACCCTCAGCCCTCATCCTCAATCTTCAATCCTCAATCCTCAATCCTCAATCCCCAATCCTCAATCTTCAATCCTCAATACTCTTTCTTCAATCCTCAATCCTCAATCCTCAATCCTCAATCCTCATTCTTCAATCCTCAATACCCAATCCTCAATCTTCAATCCTCGATCCTCAGTCCTCAAACCTCAATTCTGAAGCGTCAATCCTGAATCCTCAATCTTCTGCCCTCAGCCCTCACAATCAGTTGTCCATCCTTAATCCTCAATAGAATATCATCAATTCACACCTTTGAATACTCAATACTCAACATGCAATCTTCAAATCTCTATACACAAACATGAATTCTCATCACTCAACCCTCAACACTCAGTCCCCAATCCTCAACCTTCAATCCTCAATCCTCAATCCTCAATCCTCAATCCTCAATCTTCATTCCTCAATGCTCAATCCTCAATCCTCAAGTCTCAATCGTCAGTCTTCAATCCGCAATACTCAATCTTCAATCCTCAATCCTCAATCCTCAATGCTCAATCCTCAATTCTCAATCCTCGATCATCAGTCCTCAGTCCTCAAACCTCAAGCCTCAACCCTCAGCCCTCATCCTCAATCCTCAATCCTCAATCTTCAATCCTCAGTCCTCAATCCTCAATCCTCAATCCTCAATCCTCAATCCTCAATCCTCAGTCCTCAAACCTCAATCCTGAATCCTCAATCCTGAATCCTCAATCCTCAATCCTCATTCCTCAATCCTTAATACCCAATCCTCAATCTTCAATCCTCATTCCTCAATCCTTAATACTCAATCTTCAATCCTCAATCCTCAATCCTCAATCCTCAATCCTCAATCCTCAATCCTCAATCCTCAATCCTCAATCCTCTGTCGTCAGTCTTCAATCCTCAATACTCAATCTTCAATCCTCAATCCTCAATCCTCAATTCTCAACCCTCGATCCTCAGTTGTCAGTCCTCAAACCTCAATCCTCAACCCTCAGCCCTCATCCTCAATCCTCAATCATCAATCTTCAATCCTCAGTCCTCAATCCTCAATCCTCAATCCTCAATCCTCAATCCTCAGTACTCAATCTTCAATCCTCAATCCTCAATCCTCAATCCTCAATCCTCAATCCTCAATCCTCTGTCGTCAGTCTTCAATCCTCAATACTCAATCTTCAATCCTCAACCCTCAATCCTCAATTCTCAACCCTCGATCCTCAGTCGTCAGTCCTCAAACCTCAATCCTCAACCCTCAGCCCTCATCCTCAATTCTCAATCCTCAATCCTCAGCCCTCGTCCTCAAACTCCATTCCTCAATCCTCAATCCTCAATTCTCAAACCTCAATCTTCAATCCTCAATCTACAATCCTCAATCCTCAATCCTCAATCCTCTATTCTCAATCCTCAATCCTCAGTCCTCAGTCCTCAAACCACAATCCTCAACCCTCAGCCCTCATCCTCTATCCTCAATCCTCAATCCTCAATCCTCAACCCTCAGACCTCATCGTCAATCCTCAATCCTCAATCCTCAATCCTCAATCTTCAATCCTCAATACTGAATCCTCAATCTTCAATCCTCAATCCTCAATCCTCAGTCCTCAGTCCTCAAACCTCAATCCTCAACCCTCAGCCCTCGCCCTCAATCCTCAATCCTCAATCCTCAATCCTCAATCGTCAGTCTTCAATCATCAATACTCAATCTTCAATCCTCAATCCTCAATCCTCAATCTTCAATCCTCAATTCTCAATCCTCGATCCTCAGTCTTCAGTCCTCAAACCTAAATCCTCAACCCTCAGCCCTCATCCTCAATCCTCAATCCTCAATCTTCAATCCTCAGTCCTCAATCCTCAATCCTCAATCCTCAATCCTCAATCCTCAGTCCTCAAACCTCAATCCTGAATCCTCAATCCTGAATCCTCAATCTTCAGACCTCAGATATCAACAATCAGTTGTCAATCCTCAATCCTCAATAGAATATCATCAATTCACACCTTTCAATACTCAAAACTCAACCTGCAATCTTCAAATCTCTATCCACAAACATCAATTCTCATCACTCAACCCTCAACAGTAAGTCCCCAATCCTCAATCTTCAATCCTCAAACATCAATCCTCAATCCTCAATTCTCAATCTTTAATCCCCAATACTCAATCTTCAATTCTCAATCCTCAATCCTCAATCCTCAATCCTCAATCATCAATCCTCAATCCTCAATCCTCAGTCCTCAATTCTCAATCCTCAATCCTCAGCCCTCAGTCCTCAAACCCCAATCCTCAACCCTCAGCCCTCATCCTCAATCTTCAATCCTCAATCCTCAATCGTCAATCCCCAATCCTCAATCTTCAATCCTCAACACTCTTTCTTCAATCCTCAATCCTCAATCCTCAATCCCCAATCCTCATTCTTCAATCCTCAATACCCAATCCTCAATCTTCAGTCCACCATCCTCAATCCTCAATTCTCAATCCTCAATCCTCATTCCACAGACCTCAAACATCAATACTCAGGCCTCAGTCCCCGTCCTCAATCCACAACACTCAATCCTCAATCCTCAATCTTCAATCATCAATATTCAATCTTCATTCCTCAATCCTCAATCCTCAATCCTCAATCCTCAATCGTCAATGTTCAATCCTCAATACCCAACCCTCAACCTTCAATCCTCAATCCTCAATCCTCAATCCTCAATCCTCAATCGTCAATGTTCAATCCTCAATCCTCAATCCCCAATCGTCAATCCTCAATACCCAATCCTCAATCTTCAATCCTCAATCCTCAATCCTCAATCTTCAATCCCCAATACTAAATCCTCAATTCTCAATCCTCAATCCTCAGTCCTGAGGCCTCAAACGTCAATCCTCAACTCTCAGCCCTGACCCTCAATCCTCAATCCTCCATCTTCAACCCTCAATCCTCAATCCTCAAGCCTCAATCCTCAATCCTCAATCCTCAGTCCTCAATCCTCAATCCTCAATCCTCAATCCTCAATCCTCAATTCTCAATCTTTAATCCCCAATACTCAATCTTCAATCCTCAATCCTCAATCCTCAATCCTCAATCCTCAATCCTCAATCCTCAATCCTCAATCCTCAATCCTCAATTCTCAATCCTCAATCCTCAGCCCTCAGTCCTCAAACCTCAATCCTCAACCCTCAGCCCTCATCCTCAATCTTCAATCCTCAATCCTCAATCCTCAATCCCCAATCCTCAATCTTCAATCCTCAATACTCTTTCTTCAATCCTCAATCCTCAATCCTCAATCCTCAATCCTCATTCTTCAATCCTCAATACCCAATCCTCAATCTTCAATCCTCGATCCTCAGTCCTCAAACCTCAATTCTGAAGCGTCAATCCTGAATCCTCAATCTTCTGCCCTCAGCCCTCACAATCAGTTGTCCATCCTTAATCCTCAATAGAATATCATCAATTCACACCTTTGAATACTCAATACTCAACATGCAATCTTCAAATCTCTATACACAAACATGAATTCTCATCACTCAACCCTCAACACTCAGTCCCCAATCCTCAACCTTCAATCCTCAATCCTCAATCCTCAATCCTCAATCCTCAATCTTCATTCCTCAATGCTCAATCCTCAATCCTCAAGTCTCAATCGTCAGTCTTCAATCCGCAATACTCAATCTTCAATCCTCAATCCTCAATCCTCAATGCTCAATCCTCAATTCTCAATCCTCGATCATCAGTCCTCAGTCCTCAAACCTCAAGCCTCAACCCTCAGCCCTCATCCTCAATCCTCAATCCTCAATCTTCAATCCTCAGTCCTCAATCCTCAATCCTCAATCCTCAATCCTCAATCCTCAATCCTCAGTCCTCAAACCTCAATCCTGAATCCTCAATCCTGAATCCTCAATCCTCAATCCTCATTCCTCAATCCTTAATACCCAATCCTCAATCTTCAATCCTCATTCCTCAATCCTTAATACTCAATCTTCAATCCTCAATCCTCAATCCTCAATCCTCAATCCTCAATCCTCAATCCTCAATCCTCAATCCTCAATCCTCTGTCGTCAGTCTTCAATCCTCAATACTCAATCTTCAATCCTCAATCCTCAATCCTCAATTCTCAACCCTCGATCCTCAGTTGTCAGTCCTCAAACCTCAATCCTCAACCCTCAGCCCTCATCCTCAATCCTCAATCATCAATCTTCAATCCTCAGTCCTCAATCCTCAATCCTCAATCCTCAATCCTCAATCCTCAGTACTCAATCTTCAATCCTCAATCCTCAATCCTCAATCCTCAATCCTCAATCCTCAATCCTCTGTCGTCAGTCTTCAATCCTCAATACTCAATCTTCAATCCTCAACCCTCAATCCTCAATTCTCAACCCTCGATCCTCAGTCGTCAGTCCTCAAACCTCAATCCTCAACCCTCAGCCCTCATCCTCAATTCTCAATCCTCAATCCTCAGCCCTCGTCCTCAAACTCCATTCCTCAATCCTCAATCCTCAATTCTCAAACCTCAATCTTCAATCCTCAATCTACAATCCTCAATCCTCAATCCTCAATCCTCTATTCTCAATCCTCAATCCTCAGTCCTCAGTCCTCAAACCACAATCCTCAACCCTCAGCCCTCATCCTCTATCCTCAATCCTCAATCCTCAATCCTCAACCCTCAGACCTCATCGTCAATCCTCAATCCTCAATCCTCAATCCTCAATCTTCAATCCTCAATACTGAATCCTCAATCTTCAATCCTCAATCCTCAATCCTCAGTCCTCAGTCCTCAAACCTCAATCCTCAACCCTCAGCCCTCGCCCTCAATCCTCAATCCTCAATCCTCAATCCTCAATCGTCAGTCTTCAATCATCAATACTCAATCTTCAATCCTCAATCCTCAATCCTCAATCTTCAATCCTCAATTCTCAATCCTCGATCCTCAGTCTTCAGTCCTCAAACCTAAATCCTCAACCCTCAGCCCTCATCCTCAATCCTCAATCCTCAATCTTCAATCCTCAGTCCTCAATCCTCAATCCTCAATCCTCAATCCTCAATCCTCAGTCCTCAAACCTCAATCCTGAATCCTCAATCCTGAATCCTCAATCTTCAGACCTCAGATATCAACAATCAGTTGTCAATCCTCAATCCTCAATAGAATATCATCAATTCACACCTTTCAATACTCAAAACTCAACCTGCAATCTTCAAATCTCTATCCACAAACATCAATTCTCATCACTCAACCCTCAACAGTAAGTCCCCAATCCTCAATCTTCAATCCTCAAACATCAATCCTCAATCCTCAATTCTCAATCTTTAATCCCCAATACTCAATCTTCAATTCTCAATCCTCAATCCTCAATCCTCAATCCTCAATCATCAATCCTCAATCCTCAATCCTCAGTCCTCAATTCTCAATCCTCAATCCTCAGCCCTCAGTCCTCAAACCCCAATCCTCAACCCTCAGCCCTCATCCTCAATCTTCAATCCTCAATCCTCAATCGTCAATCCCCAATCCTCAATCTTCAATCCTCAACACTCTTTCTTCAATCCTCAATCCTCAATCCTCAATCCCCAATCCTCATTCTTCAATCCTCAATACCCAATCCTCAATCTTCAGTCCACCATCCTCAATCCTCAATTCTCAATCCTCAATCCTCATTCCACAGACCTCAAACATCAATACTCAGGCCTCAGTCCCCGTCCTCAATCCACAACACTCAATCCTCAATCCTCAATCTTCAATCATCAATATTCAATCTTCATTCCTCAATCCTCAATCCTCAATCCTCAATCCTCAATCGTCAATGTTCAATCCTCAATACCCAACCCTCAACCTTCAATCCTCAATCCTCAATCCTCAATCCTCAATCCTCAATCGTCAATGTTCAATCCTCAATCCTCAATCCCCAATCGTCAATCCTCAATACCCAATCCTCAATCTTCAATCCTCAATCCTCAATCCTCAATCTTCAATCCCCAATACTAAATCCTCAATTCTCAATCCTCAATCCTCAGTCCTGAGGCCTCAAACGTCAATCCTCAACTCTCAGCCCTGACCCTCAATCCTCAATCCTCCATCTTCAACCCTCAATCCTCAATCCTCAAGCCTCAATCCTCAATCCTCAATCCTCAGTCCTCAAACCTCAATCCTGAATCCTCAATCCTGAATCCTCAATCTTCAGACCTCAGACCTCAACAATCAGTTGTCAATCCTCAATCCTCAATAGAATATCATCAATTCACAGCTTTCAATACTCAATACTCAATCTGCAATCTTCAAATCTCTATCCACGAACGTCAACTCTCATCACTCAACCCTCAACGCTCAGTCCCCAATCCTCAATCTTCAATTCTCAATCCTCAATTCTCAATCCTCAATCCTCAATCCTCATTCTTCAATCGTCAATACCCAATCCTCAATCTTCAATCCTCAATCCTCAATCCTCAATTCTCAATCCTCAATCCTCAGTCCTCAGTCCTCAAACCTCAATCCTCAACCCTCAGCCCTTATCCTCAATCCTCAATCCTCAATCCTCAATCCTCGATCTTCAATCCTCAATACTCAGTCCTCAACCCTCAGTCCTCAGTCCTCGAACCTCAATTCTGAATCCGCATACCTGAATCCTCAATCTTCAGCCCTCAGTCATCAACAATCAGTTGTCAATCCTCAATCCTCAATAGAATATCCTCAATTCACAGCTTTCAATACTCAATACTCAGTCTGCAATCTTCAAATCTCTATCCACAAACATCAATTCTCATCACTCGACCCTCAACACTCAGTCCCCAATCCTCAATCTTCAATCCTCAATCCTCAATCCTCAATCCTCAAACCCCAATCGTCAATCCTCAATACTCAATCTTCAATCCTCAATCCTCAATCCTCAATCCTCAATCTTCATTCCTCAATCCTCAAACCACAACCCTCGACCCTCAGACCTCATCGTCAATCCTCAATCCTCAATCCTCAATCCTCAATCTTCAATCCTCAATACTCATGCTTCAATCTTCAGCCCTCAATCCGCAATCCCCAATTCTCAATCCTGAATCCTCAGCCCTCAGACCTCAAACCTCAATCCTCAACCCTCAGCCCTCATCCTCAAACTTCAATCCTCAATCCTCAATCCTCAATCCTCAATCTTCAATCCTCAATACTCAATCTTCAATCTTCAATCCTCAATCCTCAATCCTCAATCCTCTATTCTCAATCCTCAATCCTCAGTCCTCAGTCCTCAAACCACAATCCTCAACCCGCAGCCCTCATCCTCTATCCTCAATCCTCAATCCTCAATCCTCAACCCTCAGACCTCATCGTCAATCCTCAATCCTCAATCCTCAATCCTCAATCTTCAATCCTCAATACTGAATCCTCAATCTTCAATCCTCAATCCTCAATCCTCAGTCCTCAGTCCTCAAACCTCAATCCTCAACCCTCAGCCCTCATCCTCAATCCTCAATCCTCAATCCTCAATCCTCAATCGTCAGTCTTCAATCATCAATACTAAATCTTCAATCCTCAATCCTCAATCCTCAATCTTCAATCCTCAATTCTCAATCCTCGATCCTCAGTCTTCAGTCCTCAAACCTAAATCCTCAATCCTCAGCCCTCATCCTCAATCCTCAATCCTCAATCTTCAATCCTCAGTCCTCAATCCTCAATCCTCAATCCTCAATCCTCAATCCTCAATTCTCAATCTTTAATCCCCAATACTCAATCTTCAATCCTCAATCCTCAATCCTCAATCCTCAATCCTCAATCCTCAATCCTCAATCCTCAATCCTCAATCCTCAATTCTCAATCCTCAATCCTCAGCCCTCAGTCCTCAAACCTCAATCCTCAACCCTCAGCCCTCATCCTCAATCTTCAATCCTCAATCCTCAATCCTCAATCCCCAATCCTCAATCTTCAATCCTCAATACTCTTTCTTCAATCCTCAATCCTCAATCCTCAATCCTCAATCCTCAATCCTCAATCCTCAGTACTCAATCTTCAATCCTCAATCCTCAATCCTCAATCCTCAATCCTCAATCCTCAATCCTCTGTCGTCAGTCTTCAATCCTCAATACTCAATCCTCAACCCTCAGCCCTCGTCCTCAATTCTCAATCCTCAATCCTCAGCCCTCGTCCTCAAACTCCATTCCTCAATACTCAATCCTCAATTCTCAAACCTCAATCTTCAATCCTCAATCTACAATCCTCAATCCTCAATCCTCAATCCTCAATCCTCAATCCTCAATCCTCTGTCGTCAGTCTTCAATCCTCAATAGTCAATCTTCAATCCTCAATCCTCAATCCTCAACCATCAATCCTCAATTCTCAATCCTCGATCCTCAGACCTCAGTCCTCAAACCTCAATCCTCAACCCTCAGCCCTCATCCTCAATCCTCAATCCTCAATCTTCAACCCTCAGTCCTCAATCCTCAATCCTCAATCCTCAATCCTCAATCCTCAGTCCTCAAACCTCAATCCTGAATCCTCAATCCTGAATCCTCAATCTTCAGACCTCAGACCTCAACAATCAGTTGTCAAACCTCAATCCTCAATAGAATATCATCAATTCACACCTTTGAATACTCAATACTCAACATGCAACCTTCAGATCTCTATCCACAAACATGAATTCTCATCACTCAACCCTCAACACTCAGTCCCCAATCCTCAACCTTCAATCCTCAATCCTCAATCCTCAATCCTCAACCCTCAATCTTCATTCCTCAATACTCAATCCTCAATCCTCAATCCTCATTCTTCAATCCTCAATACCCAATCCTCAATCTTCAATCCTCAATCCTCAATCCTCAATCCTCAATCCTCAATCCTCATTCTTCAATCCTCAATACCCAATACTCAATCTTCAATCCTCAATCCTCAATCCTCAATCTCCAATCTTCAATACTCAATCTTCAATCGTCAATCCTCAGTCCTCAAACCTCAATTCTGAATCCTCAATTCTGAATCCTCATTCCTGAATCCTCAATCTTCAGCCCTCAGTCATCAACAATCAGTTGTCAATCCTCAATCCTCAATAGAATATCCTCAATTCACAGTTTTCAATACTCAATACTCAATCTGCAATCTTCAAACCTCTATCCACAATCATCAATTCTCATCACTCAACCCTCAACACTCAGTCCTCAATGCTCAATCCTCAATCCTCAATTCTCAATCGTCAGTCTTCAATCCGCAATACTCAATCTTCAATCCTCAATCCTCAATCCTCAATGCTCAATCCTCAATTCTCAATCCTCGATCATCAGTCCTCAGTCCTCAAACCTCAAGCCTCAACCCTCAGACCTCATCCTCAATCCTCAATCCCCAATCTTCAATCCTCAGTCCTCAATCCTCAATCCTCAATCCTCAATCCTCAATCCTCAGTCCTCAAACCTCAATCCTGAATCCTCAATCCTGAATCCTCAATCTTCAGACCTCAGACCTCAACAATCTGTTGTCAAACCTCAATCCTCAATAGAATATCATCAATTCACACCTTTCAATACTCAAAACTCAACCTGCAATCTTCAAATCTCTATCCACAATCATCAATTCTCATCACTCAACCCTCAACACTCAGTCCTCAATGCTCAATCCTCAATCCTCAATTCTCAATCGTCAGTCTTCAATCCGCAATACTCAATCTTCAATCCTCAATCCTCAATCCTCAATGCTCAATCCTCAATTCTCAATCCTCGATCATCAGTCCTCAGTCCTCAAACCTCAAGCCTCAACCCTCAGACCTCATCCTCAATCCTCAATCCCCAATCTTCAATCCTCAGTCCTCAATCCTCAATCCTCAATCCTCAATCCTCAATCCTCAGTCCTCAAACCTCAATCCTGAATCCTCAATCCTGAATCCTCAATCTTCAGACCTCAGACCTCAACAATCTGTTGTCAAACCTCAATCCTCAATAGAATATCATCAATTCACACCTTTCAATACTCAAAACTCAACCTGCAATCTTCAAATCTCTATCCACAAACATCAATTCTCATCACTCAACCCTCAACAGTAAGTCCCCAATCCTCAATCTTCAATCCTCAATCATCAATCCTCAATCCTCAATTCTCAATCTTTAATCCCCAATACTCAATCTTCCATTCTCAATCCTCAATTCTCAATCTTTAATCCCCAATACTCAATCTTCAATCCTCAATCCTCAATCCTCAATCCTCAATCCTCAATCCTCAATCCTCAATCCTCAATCCTCAATTCTCAATCCTCAATCCTCAGCCCTCAGTCCTCAAACTTCAATCCTCAACCCTCAGCCCTCATCCTCAATCTTCAATCCTCAATCCTCAATCCTCAATACCCAACACTCAACCTTCAATCCTCAATCCTCAATCCTCAATCCTCAATCCTCAATCGTCAATGTTCAATCCTCAATCCTCAATCCCCAATCGTCAATCCTCAATACCCAATCCTCAATCCTCAGTCCTGAGTCCTCAAACGTCAATCCTCAACTCTCAGCCCTGACCCTCAATCCTCAATCCTCCATCTTCAACCCTCAATCCTCAATCCTCAAGCCTCAATCCTCAATCCTCAATCCTCAGTCCTCAAACCTCAATCCTGAATCCTCAATCCTGAATCCTCAATCTTCAGACCTCAGACCTCAACAATCAGTTGTCAATCCTCAATCCTCAATAGAATATCATCAATTCACAGCTTTCAATACTCAATACTCAATCTGCAATCTTCAAATCTCTATCCACGAACGTCAACTCTCATCACTCAACCCTCAACGCTCAGTCCCCAATCCTCAATCTTCAATTCTCAATCCTCAATTCTCAATCCTCAATCCTCAATCCTCATTCTTCAATCGTCAATACCCAATCCTCAATCTTCAATCCTCAATCCTCAATCCTCAATTCTCAATCCTCAATCCTCAGTCCTCAGTCCTCAAACCTCAATCCTCAACCCTCAGCCCTTATCCTCAATCCTCAATCCTCAATCCTCAATCCTCGATCTTCAATCCTCAATACTCAGTCTTCAACCCTCAGTCCTCAGTCCTCGAACCTCAATTCTGAATCCGCATACCTGAATCCTCAATCTTCAGCCCTCAGTCATCAACAATCAGTTGTCAATCCTCAATCCTCAAAAGAATATCCTCAATTCACAGTTTTCAATACGCAATACTCAGTCTGCAATCTTCAAATCTCCATCCACAAACATCAATTCTCATCACTCGACCCTCAACACTCAGTCCCCAATCCTCAATCTCAATCCTCAATCCTCAATCCTCAATCCTCAAACCCCAATCGTCAATCCTCAATACTCAATCTTCAATCCTCAATCCTCAATCCTCAATCCTCAATCTTCATTCCTCAATCCTCAAACCACAACCCTCAACCCTCAGACCTCATCGTCAATCCTCAATCCTCAATCCTCAATCCTCAATCTTCAATCCTCAATACTCATGCTTCAATCTTCAGCCCTCAATCCTCAATCCCCAATTCTCAATCCTGAATCCTCAGCCCTCAGACCTCAAACCTCAATCCTCAACCCTCAGCCCTCATCCTCAAACTTCAATCCTCAATCCTCAATCCTCAATCTTCAATCCTCAATACTCAATCTTCAATCTTCAATCCTCAATCCTCAATCCTCAATCCTCTATTCTCAATCCTCAATCCTCAGTCCTCAGTCCTCAAACCACAATCCTCAACCCGCAGCCCTCATCCTCTATCCTCAATCCTCAATCCTCAATCCTCAACCCTCAGACCTCATCGTCAATCCTCAATCCTCAATCCTCAATCCTCAATCTTCAATCCTCAATACTGAATCCTCAATCTTCAATCCTCAATCCTCAATCCTCAGTCCTCAGTCCTCAAACCTCAATCCTCAACCCTCAGCCCTCATCCTCAATCCTCAATCCTCAATCCTCAATCCTCAATCGTCAGTCTTCAATCATCAATACTAAATCTTCAATCCTCAATCCTCAATCCTCAATCTTCAATCCTCAATTCTCAATCCTCGATCCTCAGTCTTCAGTCCTCAAACCTAAATCCTCAATCCTCAGCCCTCATCCTCAATCCTCAATCCTCAATCTTCAATCCTCAGTCCTCAATCCTCAATCCTCAATCCTCAATCCTCAATCCTCAATTCTCAATCTTTAATCCCCAATACTCAATCTTCAATCCTCAATCCTCAATCCTCAATCCTCAATCCTCAATCCTCAAACCTCAATCCTCAATCCTCAATGTTCAATCCTCAATCCTCAATCCTCAATCCTCAATCCTCAATCCTCAATCCTCAATCCTCAATCCTCAATCTTCAATCCTCAATACCCAAGCCTCAATCTTCAACCCTCAATCCTCAATCCTCAATTATCAATCCTCAAACCTCAGCCCTCAGTCCTCAAACCTCAATCCTCAACCCTCAGCCCTCATCCTCAAACTTCAATCCTCAATACCCAATCCTCAATCCTCAATCCTCAATCCTCAATGCTCAATCCTCAATTCTCAATCCTCGATCATCAGTCCTCAGTCCTCAAACCTCAAGCCTCAACCCTCAGCCCTCATCCTCAATCCTCAATCCTCAATCTTCAATCCTCAGTCCTCAATCCTCAATCCTCAATCCTCAATCCTCAATCCTCAATCCTCAGTCCTCAAACCTCAATCCTGAATCCTCAATCCTGAATCCTCAATCCTCAATCCTCATTCCTCAATCCTTAATACCCAATCCTCAATCTTCAATCCTCATTCCTCAATCCTTAATACTCAATCTTCAATCCTCAATCCTCAATCCTCAATCCTCAATCCTCAATCCTCAATCCTCAATCCTCAATCCTCTGTCGTCAGTCTTCAATCCTCAATACTCAATCTTCAATCCTCAATCCTCAATCCTCAATTCTCAACCCTCGATCCTCAGTTGTCAGTCCTCAAACCTCAATCCTCAACCCTCAGCCCTCATCCTCAATCCTCAATCATCAATCTTCAATCCTCAGTCCTCAATCCTCAATCCTCAATCCTCAATCCTCAATCCTCAGTACTCAATCTTCAATCCTCAATCCTCAATCCTCAATCCTCAATCCTCAATCCTCAATCCTCTGTCGTCAGTCTTCAATCCTCAATACTCAATCTTCAATCCTCAACCCTCAATCCTCAATTCTCAACCCTCGATCCTCAGTCGTCAGTCCTCAAACCTCAATCCTCAACCCTCAGCCCTCATCCTCAATTCTCAATCCTCAATCCTCAGCCCTCGTCCTCAAACTCCATTCCTCAATCCTCAATCCTCAATTCTCGAACCTCAATCTTCAATCCTCAATCTACAATCCTCAATCCTCAATCCTCAATCCTCAATCCTCAATCCTCAATCCTCTGTCGTCAGTCTTCAATCCTCAATAGTCAATCTTCAATCCTCAATCCTCAATCCTCAACCATCAATCCTCAATTCTCAATCCTCGATCCTCAGACCTCAGTCCTCAAACCTCAATCCTCAACCCTCAGCCCTCATCCTCAATCCTCAATCCTCAATCTTCAACCCTCAGTCCTCAATCCTCAATCCTCAATCCTCAATCCTCAATCCTCAGTCCTCAAACCTCAATCCTGAATCCTCAATCCTGAATCCTCAATCTTCAGACCTCAGACCTCAACAATCAGTTGTCAAACCTCAATCCTCAATAGAATATCATCAATTCACACCTTTGAATACTCAATACTCAACATGCAATCTTCAGATCTCTATCCACAAACATGAATTCTCATCACTCAACCCTCAACACTCAGTCCCCAATCCTCAACCTTCAATCCTCAATCCTCAATCCTCAATCCTCAACCCTCAATCTTCATTCCTCAATACTCAATCCTCAATCCTCAATCCTCATTCTTCAATCCTCAATACCCAATCCTCAATCTTCAATCCTCAATCCTCAATCCTCAATCCTCAATCCTCAATCCTCATTCTTCAATCCTCAATACCCAATACTCAATCTTCAATCCTCAATCCTCAATCCTCAATCTCCAATCTTCAATACTCAATCTTCAATCGTCAATCCTCAGTCCTCAAACCTCAATTCTGAATCCTCAATTCTGAATCCTCATTCCTGAATCCTCAATCTTCAGCCCTCAGTCATCAACAATCAGTTGTCAATCCTCAATCCTCAATAGAATATCCTCAATTCACAGTTTTCAATACTCAATACTCAATCTGCAATCTTCAAACCTCTATCCACAATCATCAATTCTCATCACTCAACCCTCAACACTCAGTCCTCAATGCTCAATCCTCAATCCTCAATTCTCAATCGTCAGTCTTCAATCCGCAATACTCAATCTTCAATCCTCAATCCTCAATCCTCAATGCTCAATCCTCAATTCTCAATCCTCGATCATCAGTCCTCAGTCCTCAAACCTCAAGCCTCAACCCTCAGACCTCATCCTCAATCCTCAATCCCCAATCTTCAATCCTCAGTCCTCAATCCTCAATCCTCAATCCTCAATCCTCAATCCTCAGTCCTCAAACCTCAATCCTGAATCCTCAATCCTGAATCCTCAATCTTCAGACCTCAGACCTCAACAATCTGTTGTCAAACCTCAATCCTCAATAGAATATCATCAATTCACACCTTTCAATACTCAAAACTCAACCTGCAATCTTCAAATCTCTATCCACAAACATCAATTCTCATCACTCAACCCTCAACAGTAAGTCCCCAATCCTCAATCTTCAATCCTCAATCATCAATCCTCAATCCTCAATTCTCAATCTTTAATCCCCAATACTCAATCTTCAATTCTCAATCCTCAATTCTCAATCTTTAATCCCCAATACTCAATCTTCAATCCTCAATCCTCAATCCTCAATCCTCAATCCTCAATCCTCAATCCTCAATCCTCAATCCTCAATTCTCAATCCTCAATCCTCAGCCCTCAGTCCTCAAACTTCAATCCTCAACCCTCAGCCCTCATCCTCAATCTTCAATCCTCAATCCTCAATCCTCAATCCCCAATCCTCAATCTTCAATCCTCAATACTCTTTCTTCAATCTTCAATCCTCAATCCTCAATCCTCAATCCTCATTCTTCAATCCTCAATACCCAATCCTCAATATTCAATCCTCGATCCTCAGTCCTCAAACCTCAATTCTGGAGCCTCAATCCTGAATCCTCAATCTTCTGCCCTCAGCCCTCACAATCAGTTGTCCATCCTCAATCCTCAATAGAATATCATCAATTCACACCTTTGAATACTCAATACTCAACATGCAATCTTCAAATCTCTATACACAAACATGAATTCTCATCACTCAACCCTCAACACTCAGTCCCCAATCCTCAACCTTCAATCCTCAATCCTCAATCCTCAATCCTCAATCCTCAATCTTCATTCCTCAATGCTCAATCCTCAATCCTCAAGTCTCAATCGTCAGTCTTCAATCCGCAATACTCAATCTTCAATCCTCAATCCTCAATCCTCAATGCTCAATCCTCAATTCTCAATCCTCGATCATCAGTCCTCAGTCCTCAAACCTCAAGCCTCAACCCTCAGCCCTCATCCTCAATCCTCAATTCTCAATCTTCAATCCTCAGTCCTCAATCCTCAATCCTCAATCCTCAATCCTCAATCCTCAGTCCTCAAACCTCAATCCTGAATCCTCAATCCTGAATCCTCAATCTTCAGACCTCAGACCTCAACAATCTGTTGTCAAACCTCAATCCTCAATAGAATATCATCAATTCACACATTTCAATACTCAATACTCAACCTGCAATCTTCAAATCTCTATCCACAAACATCAATTCTCATCACTCAACCCTCAACACTCAGTCCCCAATCCTCAATCTTCAATCCTCAATCCTCAATCCTCAATTCTCAATCCTCATTCCTCAATCCTTAATACCCAATCCTCAATCTTCAATCCTCAATCCCCAATTCTCAATTCTCAATCCTCAATCATCAGTCCTCAGTCATCAAACCTCAATCCTCAACCCTCAGACCTCATCGTCAATCCTCAATCCTCAATCCTCAATCCTCAATCTTCAATCCTCAATACTCAATCTTCAATCCTCACTCCTCAATCCTCAATCCTCAATCCTCAATTCTCAAACCTCGATCCTCAGTCCTCAGTCCTCAAACCTCAATCCTCAACCCTCAGCCCTCATCCTCAATCCTCAATCCTCAATCTTCAATCCTCAGTCCTCAATCCTCAAACCTCAATCCTCAATCCTCAATCCTTAATACCCAATCATCAATCTTCAATCCTCAATCCTCAATCCTCAATTCTCAATCCTCAATCCTCAATCCTCAGACCTCAAACATCAATACTCAGCCCTCAGTCCTCGTCCTCAATCCACAACCCTCAATCCTCAATCCTCAATCTTCAATCAGAAATATTCAATCTTCAATCTTCAATCCTCAATCCTCAATCCTCAATCCTCAATCCTCAATCGTCAATCCTCAATCCTCAATCCTCAATCCTCAATCTTCAATCCTCAATACTCAAGCCTCAATCTTCAACCCTCAATCCTCAATCCTAAATTCTCAATCCTCAAACCTCAGCCATCAGTCCTCAAACCTCAATCCTCAACCCTCAGCCCTCATCCTCAAACTTCAATCCTCAATACCCAATCCTCAATCCTCAATCCTCAATCCTCAATCCTCAATCCTCAATCCTCAATACTCAATCTTCAATCCTCAATCCTCAATCCTCAATCCTCAATCCTCAATCCTCAATCCTCAATCCTCAATCCTCTGTCGTCAGTCATCAATCCTCAATACTCAATCTTCAATCCTCAATCCTCAATCCTCAATTCTCAACCCTCGATCCTCAGTTGTCAGTCCTCAAACCTCAATCCTCAACCCTCAGCCCTCATCCTCAATCCTCAATCATCAACCTTCAATCCTCAGTCCTCAATCCTCAATCCTCAATCCTCAATCCTCAATCCTCAGTACTCAATCTTCAATCCTCAATCCTCAATCCTCAATCCTCAATCCTCAATCCTCAATCCTCTGTCGTCAGTCTTCAATCCTCAATACTCAATCTTCAATCCTCAATCCTCAATCCTCAATTCCCAACCCTCGATCCTCAGTCGTCAGCCCTCAAACCTCAATCCTCAACCCTCAGCCCTCATCCTCAATTCTCAATCCTCAATCCTCAGCCCTCGTCCTCAAACCTCAATCCTCAACCCTCAGCCCTCATCCTCAATCCTCAATCCTCAATCTTCAACCCTCAGTCCTCAATCCTCAATCCTCAATCCTCAATCCTCAATCCTCAGTCCTCAAACCTCGATCCTGAATCCTCAATCCTGAATCCTCAATCTTCTGCCCTCAGCCCTCACAATCAGTTGTCCATCCTTAATCCTCAATAGAATATCATCAATTCACACCTTTGAATACTCAATACTCAACATGCAATCTTCAAATCTCTATACACAAACATGAATTCTCATCACTCAACCCTCAACACTCAGTCCCCAATCCTCAACCTTCAATCCTCAATCCTCAATCCTCAATCCTCAATCCTCAATCTTCATTCCTCAATGCTCAATCCTCAATCCTCAAGTCTCAATCGTCAGTCTTCAATCCGCAATACTCAATCTTCAATCCTCAATCCTCAATCCTCAATGCTCAATCCTCAATTCTCAATCCTCGATCATCAGTCCTCAGTCCTCAAACCTCAAGCCTCAACCCTCAGCCCTCATCCTCAATCCTCAATCCTCAATCTTCAATCCTCAGTCCTCAATCCTCAATCCTCAATCCTCAATCCTCAATCCTCAATCCTCAGTCCTCAAACCTCAATCCTGAATCCTCAATCCTGAATCCTCAATCCTCAATCCTCATTCCTCAATCCTTAATACCCAATCCTCAATCTTCAATCCTCATTCCTCAATCCTTAATACTCAACCTTCAATCCTCAATCCTGAATCCTCAATCCTCAATCCTCAATCCTCAATCCTCAATCCTCAATCCTCTGTCGTCAGTCTTCAATCCTCAATACTCAATCTTCAATCCTCAATCCTCAATCCTCAATTCTCAACCCTCGATCCTCAGTTGTCAGTCCTCAAACCTCAATCCTCAACCCTCAGCCCTCATCCTCAATCCTCAATCATCAATCTTCAATCCTCAGTCCTCAATCCTCAATCCTCAATCCTCAATCCTCAATCCTCAGTACTCAATCTTCAATCCTCAATCCTCAATCCTCAATCCTCAATCCTCAATCCTCAATCCTCTGTCGTCAGTCTTCAATCCTCAATACTCAATCTTCAATCCTCAACCCTCAATCCTCAATTCTCAACCCTCGATCCTCAGTCGTCAGTCCTCAAACCTCAATCCTCAACCCTCAGCCCTCATCCTCAATTCTCAATCCTCAATCCTCAGCCCTCGTCCTCAAACTCCATTCCTCAATCCTCAATCCTCAATTCTCAAACCTCAATCTTCAATCCTCAATCTACAATCCTCAATCCTCAATCCTCAATCCTCAATCCTCTGTCGTCAGTCTTCAATCCTCAATAGTCAATCTTCAATCCTCAATCCTCAATCCTCAACCATCAATCCTCAATTCTCAATCCTCGATCCTCAGATCTCAGTCCTCAAACCTCAATCCTCAACCCTCAGCCCTCATCCTCAATCCTCAATCATCAATCTTCAACCCTCAGTCCTCAATCCTCAATCCTCAATCCTCAATCCTCAATCCTCAATCCTCAATCCTCAGTCCTCAAACCTCAATCCTGAATCCTCAATCCTGAATCCTCAATCTTCAGACCTCAGACCTCAACAATCAGTTGTCAAACCTCAATCCTCAATAGAATATCATCAATTCACACCTTTGAATACTCAATACTCAACATGCAATCTTCAGATCTCTATCCACAAACATGAATTCTCATCACTCAACCCTCAACACTCAGTCCCCAATCCTCAACCTTCAATCCTCAATCCTCAATCCTCAATCCTCAACCCTCAATCTTCATTCCTCAATACTCCATCCTCAATCCTCAATCCTCATTCTTCAATCCTCAATACCCAATCCTCAATCTTCAATCCTCAATCCTCAATCCTCAATCCTCAATCCTCAATCCTCATTCTTCAATCCTCAATACCCAATACTCAATCTTCAATCCTCAATCCTCAATCCTCAATCTTCAATCTTCAATACTCAATCTTCAATCGTCAATCCTCAGTCCTCAAACCTCAATTCTGAATCCTCAATTCTGAATCCTCATTCCTGAATCCTCAATCTTCAGCCCTCAGTCATCAACAATCAGTTGTCAATCCTCAATCCTCAATAGAATATCCTCAATTCACAGTTTTCAATACTCAATACTCAATCTGCAATCTTCAAACCTCTATCCACAATCATCAATTCTCATCACTCAACCCTCAACACTCAGTCCTCAATGCTCAATCCTCAATCCTCAATTCTCAATCGTCAGTCTTCAATCCGCAATACTCAATCTTCAATCCTCAATCCTCAATCCTCAATGCTCAATCCTCAATTCTCAATCCTCGATCATCAGTCCTCAGTCCTCAAACCTCAAGCCTCAACCCTCAGACCTCATCCTCAATCCTCAATCCCCAATCTTCAATCCTCAGTCCTCAATCCTCAATCCTCAATCCTCAATCCTCAATCCTCAGTCCTCAAACCTCAATCCTGAATCCTCAATCCTGAATCCTCAATCTTCAGACCTCAGACCTCAACAATCTGTTGTCAAACCTCAATCCTCAATAGAATATCATCAATTCACACCTTTCAATACTCAAAACTCAACCTGCAATCTTCAAATCTCTATCCACAAACATCAATTCTCATCACTCAACCCTCAACAGTAAGTCCCCAATCCTCAATCTTCAATCCTCAATCATCAATCCTCAATCCTCAATTCTCAATCTTTAATCCCCAATACTCAATCTTCAATTCTCAATCCTCAATTCTCAATCTTTAATCCCCAATACTCAATCTTCAATCCTCAATCCTCAATCCTCAATCCTCAATCCTCAATCCTCAATCCTCAATCCTCAATCCTCAATTCTCAATCCTCAATCCTCAGCCCTCAGTCCTCAAACTTCAATCCTCAACCCTCAGCCCTCATCCTCAATCTTCAATCCTCAATCCTCAATCCTCAATCCCCAATCCTCAATCTTCAATCCTCAATACTCTTTCTTCAATCTTCAATCCTCAATCCTCAATCCTCAATCCTCATTCTTCAATCCTCAATACCCAATCCTCAATATTCAATCCTCGATCCTCAGTCCTCAAACCTCAATTCTGGAGCCTCAATCCTGAATCCTCAATCTTCTGCCCTCAGCCCTCACAATCAGTTGTCCATCCTCAATCCTCAATAGAATATCATCAATTCACACCTTTGAATACTCAATACTCAACATGCAATCTTCAAATCTCTATACACAAACATGAATTCTCATCACTCAACCCTCAACACTCAGTCCCCAATCCTCAACCTTCAATCCTCAATCCTCAATCCTCAATCCTCAATCCTCAATCTTCATTCCTCAATGCTCAATCCTCAATCCTCAAGTCTCAATCGTCAGTCTTCAATCCGCAATACTCAATCTTCAATCCTCAATCCTCAATCCTCAATGCTCAATCCTCAATTCTCAATCCTCGATCATCAGTCCTCAGTCCTCAAACCTCAAGCCTCAACCCTCAGCCCTCATCCTCAATCCTCAATCCTCAATCTTCAATCCTCAGTCCTCAATCCTCAATCCTCAATCCTCAATCCTCAATCCTCAGTCCTCAAACCTCAATCCTGAATCCTCAATCCTGAATCCTCAATCTTCAGACCTCAGACCTCAACAATCTGTTGTCAAACCTCAATCCTCAATAGAATATCATCAATTCACACATTTCAATACTCAATACTCAACCTGCAATCTTCAAATCTCTATCCACAAACATCAATTCTCATCACTCAACCCTCAACACTCAGTCCCCAATCCTCAATCTTCAATCCTCAATCCTCAATCCTCAATCCTCAATCCTCATTCCTCAATCCTTAATACCCAATCCTCAATCTTCAATCCTCAATCCCCAATTCTCAATTCTCAATCCTCAATCATCAGTCCTCAGTCATCAAACCTCAATCCTCAACCCTCAGGCCTCATCGTCAATCCTCAATCCTCAATCCTCAATCCTCAATCTTCAATCCTCAATACTCAATCTTCAATCCTCACTCCTCAATCCTCAATCCTCAATCCTCAATTCTCAAACCTCGATCCTCAGTCCTCAGTCCTCAAACCTCAATCCTCAACCCTCAGCCCTCATCCTCAATCCTCAATCCTGAATCTTCAATCCTCAGTCCTCAATCCTCAAACCTCAATCCTCAATCCTCAATCCTTAATACCCAATCATCAATCTTCAATCCTCAATCCTCAATCCTCAATTCTCAATCCTCAATCCTCAATCCTCAGACCTCAAACATCAATACTCAGCCCTCAGTCCTCGTCCTCAATCCACAACACACAATCCTCAATCCTCAATCTTCAATCAGAAATATTCAATCTTCAATCTTCAATCCTCAATCCTCAATCCTCAATCCTCAATCCTCAATCCTCAATGTTCAATCCTCAATCCTCAATCTTCAATCCTCAATACTCAAGCCTCAATCTTCAACCCTCAATCCTCAATCCTCAATTCTCAATCCTCAAACCTCAGCCCTCAGTCCTCAAACCTCAATCCTCAACCCTCAGCCCTCATCCTCAAACTTCAATCCTCAATACCCAATCCTCAATCCTCAATCCTCAATCCTCAATCCTCAATCCTCAATCCTCAATACTCAATCTTCAATCCTCAATCCTCAATCCTCAATCCTCAATCCTCAATCCTCAATCCTCAACCCTCAATCCTCTGTCGTCAGTCATCAATCCTCAATACTCAATCTTCAATCCTCAATCCTCAATCCTCAATTCTCAACCCTCGATCCTCAGTTGTCAGTCCTCAAACCTCAATCCTCAACCCTCAGCCCTCATCCTCAATCCCCAATCATCAACCTTCAATCCTCAGTCCTCAATCCTCAATCCTCAATCCTCAATCCTCAATCCTCAGTACTCAATCTTCAATCCTCAATCCTCAATCCTCAATCCTCAATCCTCAATCCTCAATCCTCTGTCGTCAGTCTTCAATCCTCAATACTCAATCTTCAATCCTCAATCCTCAATCCTCAATTCTCAACCCTCGATCCTCAGTCGTCAGCCCTCAAACCTCAATCCTCAACCCTCAGCCCTCATCCTCAATTCTCAATCCTCAATCCTCAGCCCTCGTCCTCAAACCTCAATCCTCAACCCTCAGCCCTCATCCTCAATCCTCAATCCTCAATCTTCAACCCTCAGTCCTCAATCCTCAATCCTCAATCCTCAATCCTCAATCCTCAATCCTCAGTCCTCAAACCTCGATCCTGAATCCTCAATCCTGAATCCTCAATCTTCAGACCTCAGACCTCAACAATCAGTTGTCACCTCAATCCTCAATAGAATATCATCAATTCACACCTTTGAATACTCAATACTCAACATGCAATCTTCAGATCTCTATCCACAAACATGAATTCTCATCACTCAACCCTCAACACTCAGTCCCCAATCCTCAACCTTCAATCCTCAATCCTCAATCCTCAATCCTCAATCCTCAATTTTCATTCCTCAATACTCAATCCTCAATCCTCAATCCTCATTCTTCAATCCTCAATACCCAATCCTCAATCTTCAATCCTCAATCCTCAATCCTCAATCCTCAATCCTCAATCCTCATTCTTCAATCCTCAATACCCAATACTCAATCTTCAATCCTCAATCCTCAATCATCAATCTTCAATCTTCAATACTCAATCTTCAATCGTCAATCCTCAGTCCTCAAACCTCAATCCTCAATCCTCAATCCTCAATCCTCAATTCTCAAACCTCGATCCTCAGTCCTCAGTCCTCAAACCTCAATCCTCAATCCTCAGCCCTCATCCTCAATCCTCAATCCTCAATCTTCAATCCTCAGTCCTCAATCCTCAAACCTCAATCCTCAATCCTCAATCCTCAGTCCTCAAACCTCAATCCTGAATCCTCAATCCTGAATCCTCAGTCTTCAGACCTCAGACATCAACAATCAGTTGTCAATCCTCAATCCTCAATAGAATATCATCAATTCACAGTTTTCAATACTCAATTCTCAACCTGCAATCTTCAAATCTCTATCCACAAACATCAATTCTCATCACTCAACCCTCAACACTCAGACCCCGATCCTCAATCTTCAATCTTCAATCATCAATCCTCAATCCTCAATTCTCAATCTTTAATCCCCAATACTCAATCGTCAATCCTCAAGCCTCAATCCTCAATCCTCAATCTTCAATCCTCGATACTCAAGCCTCAATCTTCAATCCTCAATCCTCAATACTCAATCTTCAATCCTCAATCCTCAATCCTCAATCCTCAATCCTCAATCCTCAATCGTCAGTCTTCAATCCTCAATACTCAATCTTCAATCCTCAATCCTCAATCCTCAATCCTCAGTACTCAATTCTCAATCCTCATTCTTCAATCCTCTATACCCAGTCCTCAATCTTCAATCCACAATCCACAATCCTCAATCCTCAATCCTCAATCCTCAATTCTCAATCCACATTCTTCAATCCTCTATACCCAGTCCTCAATCTTCAATCCTCAATCCTCAATCCTCAATGCTCAATCCTCAATTCTCAATCCTCGATCATCAGCCCTCAGTCCTCAAACCTCAAGCCTCAACCCTCAGCCCTCATCCTCAATCCTCAATCCTCAATCTTCAATCCTCAGTCCTCAATCCTCAATCCTCAATCCTCAGTCCTCAACCCTCAATCCTCAATCTTCAATCCTCAATACTGAATCCTCAATCTTCAACCCTCAATCCTCAATACTGAATCCTCAATCTTCAACCCTCAATCCTCAATCCTCAGTCCTCAGTCCTCAAATCTCAATCCTCAACCCTCATTCCTCATCCTCAATCCTCAATCCTCAATCCTCAATCCTCAATCCTCAATCTTTAATCATCAATATTCAATCTTCAATCCTCAATCCTCAATCCTCAACCCTCAATCCTCAACACTCAATGTTCAATCCTCAGTACCCAATCCTCAATCTTCAATCCTCAATCGTCAATCCTCAATCCTCAATCCTCAATCCTCAATCCTCAATTCTCAATCCTCAATCCTCAGCCCTCAGTCCTCAAACCTCAATCCTCAACCCTCAGCCGTCATCCTCAATCTTCAATCCTCAATCCTCAATCCTCAATCCCCAATCCTCAGTCTTCAATCCTCAATACTCTTTCTTCAATGCTCAATCCTCAATCCTCATTCCTCAATCCTCATTCTTCATTCCTCAATACCCAATCCTCAGTCTTCAGTCCTCATTCTTCAATCCTCAATGCCCAATCCTCAATCTTCAGTCCTCAATCCTCAATCCTCAATCCTCAATCCTCAATCCTCAATCCTCAATCCTCAATCCTCAATCCTCAATCTTCATTCCTCAATACTCAATCCTCAATCCTCAATCCTCATTCTTCAATCCTCAATACCCAATCCTCAATCTTCAATCCTCAATCCTCAATCCTCAATCCTCAATCCTCAATCCTCATTCTTCAATCCTCAATACCCAATCCTCAATCTTCAATCCTCAATCCTCAATCCTCAATCTTCAATCTTCAATACTCAATCTTCAATCGTCAATCCTCACTCCTCAAACCTCAATTCTGAATCCTCAATTCTGAATCCTCATTCCTGAATCCTCAATCTTCAGCCCTCAGTCATCAACAATCAGTTGTCAATCCTCAATCCTCAATAGAATATCCTCAATTCACAGTTTTCAATACTCAATACTCAATCTGCAATCTTCAAACCTCTATCCACAATCATCAATTCTCATAACTCAACCCTCAACACTCAGTCCTCAATGCTCAATCCTCAATCCTCAATTCTCAATCGTCAGTCTTCAATCCGCAATACTCAATCTTCAATCCTCAATCCTCAATCCTCAATGCTCAATCCTCAATTCTCAATCCTCGATCATCAGTCCTCAGTCCTCAAACCTCAAGCCTCAACCCTCAGACCTCATCCTCAATCCTCAATCCCCAATCTTCAATCCTCAGTCCTCAATCCTCAATCCTCAATCCTCAATCCTCAATCCTCAGTCCTCAAACCTCAATCCTGAATCCTCAATCCTGAATCCTCAATCTTCAGACCTCAGACCTCAACAATCTGTTGTCAGACCTCAATCCTCAATAGAATATCATCAATTCACACCTTTCAATACTCAATACTCAACCTGCAATCTTCAAATCTCTATCCACAAACATCAATTCTCATCACTCAACCCTCAACACTCAGTCCCCAATCCTCAATCTTCAATCCTCAATCATCAATCCTCAATCCTCAATACTCAATCCTCAATCCTCAGTCCTCAATCCTCAATCCTCAATCCTCATTCTTCAATCCTTAATACCCAATCATCAATCTTCAATCCTCAATCCTCAATCCTCAATTCTCAATCCTCAATCCTCAATCCTCAGACCTCAAACATCAATACTCAGCCCTCAGTCCTCGTCCTCAATCCACAACCCTCAATCCTCAATCCTCAATCTTCAATCAGAAATATTCAATCTTCAATCTTCAATCCTCAATCCTCAATCCTCAATCCTCAATCCTCAATCCTCAATCCTCAATCCTCAATCCTCAATCCTCAATCCTCAATCCTCAATCCTCAATCCTCAATCCTCAATCCTCAATATTCAATCCTCAATACTCAAGCCTCAATCTTCAACCCTCAATCCTCAATCCTCAATTCTCAATCCTCAAACCTCAGCCCTCAGACCTCAAACCTCAATCCTCACCCCTCAGCCCTCATCCTCAAACTTCAATCCTCAATACCCAATCCTCAATCCTCAATCCTCAGTACTCAATCTTCAATCCTCAATCCTCAATACTCAGTCTTCAATCCTCAATCCTCAATCCTCAATCCTCAATCCTCAATCCTCAATCCTCAATCCTCTGTCGTCAGTCTTCAATCCTCAATACTCAATCTTCAATCCTCAATCCTCAATCCTCAATTCTCAACCCTCGATCCTCAGTTGTCAGTCCTCAAACCTCAATCCTCAACCCTCAGCCCTCATCCTCAATCCTCAATCATCAATCTTCAATCCTCAGTCCTCAATCCTCAATCCTCAATCCTCAATCCTCAATCCTCAGTACTCAATCTTCAATCCTCAATCCTCAATCCTCAATCCTCAATCCTCAATCCTCAATCCTCTGTCGTCAGTCTTCAATCCTCAATACTCAATCTACAATCCTCAATCCTCAATCCTCAATTCTCAACCCTCGATCCTCAGTCGTCAGTCCTCAAACCTCAATCCTCAACCCTCAGCCCTCATCCTCAATTCTCAATCCTCAATCCTCAGCCCTCATCCTCAAACTTCATTCCTCAATCCTCAATCCTCAATTCTCAATCCTCAATCTTCAATCCTCAATCTACAATCCTCAATCCTCAATCCTCAATCCTCAATCCTCAATCCTCAATCCTCTGTCGTCAGTCTTCAATCCTCAATAGTCAATCTTCAATCCTCAATCCTCAATCCTCAACCATCAATCCTCAATCCTCAATACTCAATCCTCAATCCTCAGTCCTCAAACCTCAATCCTAAATCCTCAATCCTGAATCCTCAATCTTCAGACCTCAGACATCAACAATCAGTTGTCAATCCTCAATCCTCAATAGAATATCATCAATTCACACCTTTCAATACTCAAAACTCAACCTGCAATCTTCAAGTCTCTATACACAAACATCAATTCTCATCACTCAACCCTCAAGACTCAGTCCCCAATCCTCAATCTTCAATCCTCAATCATCAATCCTCAATCCTCAATTCTCAATTTTTAATCCCCAATACTCAATCTTCAATTCTCAATCCTCAATCCTCAATCCTCAATCCTCAATCCTCAATCCTAAATCCTCAATCCTCAGTCCTCAACTCTCAATCCTCAATCCTCAGCCCTCAGTCCTCAAACCACAATCCTCAACCCTCAGCCCTCATCCTCAATCCTCAATCCTCAATCCTCAATCCTCAACCCTCAGACATCATCGTCAATCCTCAATCCTCAATCCTCAATCCTCAATCTTCAATCCTCAATACTGAATCCTCAATCTTCAACCCTCAATCCTCAATCCTCAGTCCTCAGTCCTCAAATCTCAATCCTCAACCCTCAGCCCTCATCCTCAATCCTCAATCCTCAATCCTCAATCCTCAATCCTCAATCTTCAATCATCAATATTCAATCTTCAATCCTCAATCCTCAATCCTCAACCCTCAATCCTCAATCCTCAATGTTCAATCCTCTGTACCCAATCCTCAATCTTCAATCCTCAATCGTCAATCCTCAATCCTCAATCCTCAATCCTCAATCCTCAATTCTCAATCCTCAATCCTCAGCCCTCAGTCCTCAAACCTCAATCCTCAACCCTCAGCCGTCATCCTCAATCTTCAATCCTCAATCCTCAATCCTCAATCCCCAATCCTCAGTCTTCAATCCTCAATCCTCTTTCTTCAATGCTCAATCCTCAATCCTCAATACTCAATCCTCAATCCTCAGTCCTCAAACCTCAATCCTAAATCCTCAATCCTGAATCCTCAATCTTCAGACCTCAGACATCAACAATCAGTTGTCAATCCTCAATCCTCAATAGAATATCATCAATTCACACCTTTCAATACTCAAAACTCAACCTGCAATCTTCAAGTCTCTATACACAAACATCAATTCTCATCACTCAACCCTCAAGACTCAGTCCCCAATCCTCAATCTTCAATCCTCAATCATCAATCCTCAATCCTCAATTCTCAATTTTTAATCCCCAATACTCAATCTTCAATTCTCAATCCTCAATCCTCAATCCTCAATCCTCAATCCTCAATCCTAAATCCTCAATCCTCAGTCCTCAACTCTCAATCCTCAATCCTCAGCCCTCAGTCCTCAAACCACAATCCTCAACCCTCAGCCCTCATCCTCAATCCTCAATCCTCAATCCTCAATCCTCAACCCTCAGACATCATCGTCAATCCTCAATCCTCAATCCTCAATCCTCAATCTTCAATCCTCAATACTGAATCCTCAATCTTCAACCCTCAATCCTCAATCCTCAGTCCTCAGTCCTCAAATCTCAATCCTCAACCCTCAGCCCTCATCCTCAATCCTCAATCCTCAATCCTCAATCCTCAATCCTCAATCTTCAATCATCAATATTCAATCTTCAATCCTCAATCCTCAATCCTCAACCCTCAATCCTCAATCCTCAATGTTCAATCCTCTGTACCCAATCCTCAATCTTCAATCCTCAATCGTCAATCCTCAATCCTCAATCCTCAATCCTCAATCCTCAATTCTCAATCCTCAATCCTCAGCCCTCAGTCCTCAAACCTCAATCCTCAACCCTCAGCCGTCATCCTCAATCTTCAATCCTCAATCCTCAATCCTCAATCCCCAATCCTCAGTCTTCAATCCTCAATCCTCTTTCTTCAATGCTCAATCCTCAATCCTCATTCCTCAATCCTCATTCTTCATTCCTCAATACCCAATCCTCAATCTTCAGTCCTCATTCTTCAATCCTCAATGCCCAATCCTGAATCTTCAGTCCTCAATCCTCAATCCTCAATCCTCAATCCTCAATCCTCAATCCTCAATCCTCAATCCTCAATCCTCAATGTTCAATCCTCTGTACCCAATCCTCAATCTTCAATCCTCAATCGTCAATCCTCAATCCTCAATCCTCAATCCTCAATCCTCAATTCTCAATCCTCAATCCTCAGCCCTCAGTCCTCAAACCTCAATCCTCAACCCTCAGCCGTCATCCTCAATCTTCAATCCTCAATCCTCAATCCTCAATCCCCAATCCTCAGTCTTCAATCCTCAATACTCTTTCTTCAATCCTCAATCCTCAATCCTCATTCCTCAATCCTCATTCTTCATTCCTCAATACCCAATCCTCAATCTTCAGTCCTCATTCTTCAATCCTCAATGCCCAATCCTCAATCTTCAGTCCTCAATCCTCAATCCTCAATCCTCAATCCTCAATCCTCAATCCTCAATCCTCAATCCTCAATCCTCAATGTTCAATCCTCAGTACCCAATCCTCAATCTTCAATCGTCAATCCTCAATCCTCAATCCTCAATCCTCAATCTTCAATCCTCAATACTCAAGCCTCAACCTTTAATCCTCAATCCTCAATCCTCAATTCTCAATCCTCAATCCTCAGCCCTCAGTCCTCAAACCTCAATCCTCAACCATCAGCCCTCATCCTCAAACTTCATTCCTCAATCCTCAATCCTCAATCCTGAATCCTCAATCTTCAATCCTCTATACTCAATCTTCAATCCTCAATCCTCAATCCTCAATCCTCAATCCTCAATCCTCAATCGTCAGTCTTCATTCCTCAATACTCAATCTTCAATCCTCAATCCTCAATCCTCAATCCTCAATCCTCAATCCTCTAACCTCGATCCTCAGTCCTCAGTCCTCAATCCTCAATCCTCAATCCTCAATTCTCTAACCTCGATCCTCAGTCCTCAGTCCTCAAACCTCAATCCTCAATCCTCAGCCCTCATCCTCTATCCTCAATCCTCAATCTTCAATCCTCAGTCCTCAATCCTCAATCCTCAATCCTCAATCCTCAATGCTCAGCCCTCAAACCTCAATCCTGAATCCTCAATCCTGAATCCTCAATCTTCAGACCTCAGACATCAACAATCAGTTGTCATTCCTCAATCCTCAATAGAATATCATCAATTCACACCTTTCAATACTCAATACTCAAGCTGCAATCTTCAAATCTCTATCCACAAACATCAATTCTCATCACTCAACCCTCAACACTCAGTCCCCAATCCTCAATCTTCAATCCTCAATACTGAATCCTCAATCTTCAACCCTCAATCCTCAATCCTCAGTCCTCAGTCCTCAAATCTCAATCCTCAACCCTCAGCCCTCATCCTCAATCCTCAATCCTCAATCCTCAATCCTCAATCCTCAATCTTCAATCATCAATATTCAATCTTCAATCCTCAATCCTCAATCCTCAACCCTCAATCCTCAATCCTCAATGTTCAATCCTCTGTACCCAATCCTCAATCTTCAATCCTCAATCGTCAATCCTCAATCCTCAATCCTCAATCCTCAATCCTCAATTCTCAATCCTCAATCCTCAGCCCTCAGTCCTCAAACCTCAATCCTCAACCCTCAGCCGTCATCCTCAATCTTCAATCCTCAATCCTCAATCCTCAATCCCCAATCCTCAGTCTTCAATCCTCAATCCTCTTTCTTCAATGCTCAATCCTCAATCCTCAATACTCAATCCTCAATCCTCAGTCCTCAAACCTCAATCCTAAATCCTCAATCCTGAATCCTCAATCTTCAGACCTCAGACATCAACAATCAGTTGTCAATCCTCAATCCTCAATAGAATATCATCAATTCACACCTTTCAATACTCAAAACTCAACCTGCAATCTTCAAGTCTCTATACACAAACATCAATTCTCATCACTCAACCCTCAAGACTCAGTCCCCAATCCTCAATCTTCAATCCTCAATCATCAATCCTCAATCCTCAATCCTCAATCCTCAATCCTCAATCCTAAATCCTCAATCCTCAGTCCTCAACTCTCAATCCTCAATCCTCAGCCCTCAGTCCTCAAACCACAATCCTCAACCCTCAGCCCTCATCCTCAATCCTCAATCCTCAATCCTCAATCCTCAACCCTCAGACATCATCGTCAATCCTCAATCCTCAATCCTCAATCCTCAATCTTCAATCCTCAATACTGAATCCTCAATCTTCAACCCTCAATCCTCAATCCTCAGTCCTCAGTCCTCAAATCTCAATCCTCAACCCTCAGCCCTCATCCTCAATCCTCAATCCTCAATCCTCAATCCTCAATCCTCAATCTTCAATCATCAATATTCAATCTTCAATCCTCAATCCTCAATCCTCAACCCTCAATCCTCAATCCTCAATGTTCAATCCTCTGTACCCAATCCTCAATCTTCAATCCTCAATCGTCAATCCTCAATCCTCAATCCTCAATCCTCAATCCTCAATTCTCAATCCTCAATCCTCAGCCCTCAGTCCTCAAACCTCAATCCTCAACCCTCAGCCGTCATCCTCAATCTTCAATCCTCAATCCTCAATCCTCAATCCCCAATCCTCAGTCTTCAATCCTCAATCCTCTTTCTTCAATGCTCAATCCTCAATCCTCATTCCTCAATCCTCATTCTTCATTCCTCAATACCCAATCCTCAATCTTCAGTCCTCATTCTTCAATCCTCAATGCCCAATCCTGAATCTTCAGTCCTCAATCCTCAATCCTCAATCCTCAATCCTCAATCCTCAATCCTCAATCCTCAATCCTCAATCCTCAATGTTCAATCCTCTGTACCCAATCCTCAATCTTCAATCCTCAATACTCTTTCTTCAATCCTCAATCCTCAATCCTCATTCCTCAATCCTCATTCTTCATTCCTCAATACCCAATCCTCAATCTTCAGTCCTCATTCTTCAATCCTCAATGCCCAATCCTCAATCTTCAGTCCTCAATCCTCAATCCTCAATCCTCAATCCTCAATCCTCAATCCTCAATCCTCAATCCTCAATCCTCAATGTTCAATCCTCAGTACCCAATCCTCAATCTTCAATCGTCAATCCTCAATCCTCAATGCTCAATCCTCAATCTTCAATCCTCAATACTCAAGCCTCAACCTTTAATCCTCAATCCTCAATCCTCAATTCTCAATCCTCAATCCTCAGCCCTCAGTCCTCAAACCTCAATCCTCAACCATCAGCCCTCATCCTCAAACTTCATTCCTCAATCCTCAATCCTCAATCCTCAATCCTCAATCTTCAATCCTCTATACTCAATCTTCAATCCTCAATCCTCAATCCTCAATCCTCAATCCTCAATCCTCAATACTCAATCTTCAATCCTCAATCCTCAATCCTCAATCCTCAATCCTCAATCCTCAATCCTCAATCCTCTGTCGTCAGTCTTCAATCCTCAATACTCAATCTTCAATCCTCAATCCTCAATCTTCAATTCTCAACCCTCGATCCTCAGTTGTCAGTCCTCAAACCTCAATCCTCAACCCTCAGCCCTCATCCTCAATCCTCAATCATCAATCTTCAATCCTCAGTCCTCAATCCTCAATCCTCAATCCTCAATCCTCAATCCTCAGTACTCAATCTTCAATCCTCAATCCTCAATCCTCAATCCTCAATCCTCAATCCTCAATCCTCTGTCGTCAGTCTTCAATCCTCAATACTCAATCTTCAATCCTCAATCCTCAATCCTCAATTCTCAACCCTCGATCCTCAGTCGTCAGTCCTCAAACCTCAATCCTCAACCCTCAGCCCTCATCCTCAATTCTCAATCCTCAATCCTCAGCCCTCATCCTCAAACTTCATTCCTCAATCCTCAATCCTCAATTCTCAGTCCTCAATCTTCAATCCTCAATCTACAATCCTCAATCCTCAATCCTCAATCCTCAATCCTCAATCCTCAATCCTCTGTCGTCAGTCTTCAATCCTCAATAGTCAATCTTCAATCCTCAATCCTCAATCCTCAACCATCAATCCTCAATTCTCAATCCTCGATCCTCAGACCTCAGTCCTCAAACCTCAATCCTCAACCCTTAGCCCTCATCCTCAATCCTCAATCCTCAATCTTCAACCCTCAGTCCTCAATCCTCAATCCTCAATCCTCAATCCTCAATCCTCAGTCCTCAAACCTCAATCCTGAACCCTCAATCCTGAATCCTCAATCTTCAGACCTCAGACCTCAACAATCAGTTGTCAAACCTCAATCCTCAATAGAATATCATCAATTCACACCTTTGAATACTCAATACTCAACATGCTATCTTCAGATCTCTATCCACAAACATGAATTCTCATCATTCAACCCTCAACACTCAGTCCCCAATCCTCAACCTTCAATCCTCAATCCTCAATCCTCAATCCTCAATTCTCAATCTTCATTCCTCAATACTCAATCCTCAATCCTCAATCCTCATTCTTCAATCCTCAATACCCAATCCTCAATCTTCAATCCTCAATCCTCAATCCTCAATCCTCAATCCTCAATCCTCATTCTTCAATCCTCAATACCCAATCCTCAATCTTCAATCCTCAATCCTCAATCCTCAATCTTCAATCTTCAATACTCAATCTTCAATCGTCAATCCTCAGTCCTCAAACCTCAATTCTGAATCCTCAATTCTGAATCCTCATTCCTGAATCCTCAATCTTCAGCCCTCAGTCATCAACAATCAGTTGTCAATCCTCAATCCTCAATAGAATATCCTCAATTCACAGTTTTCAATACTCAATACTCAATCTGCAATCTTCAAACCTCTATCCACAATCATCAATTCTCATAACTCAACCCTCAACAATCAGTCCTCAATGCTCAATCCTCAATCCTCAATTCTCAATCGTCAGTCTTCAATCCGCAATACTCAATCTTCAACCCTCAATCCTCAATCCTCAATGCTCAATCCTCAATTCTCAATCCTCGATCATCAGTCCTCAGTCCTCAAACCTCAAGCCTCAACCCTCAGACCTCATCCTCAATCCTCAATCCCCAATCTTCAATCCTCAGTCCTCAATCCTCAATCCTCAATCCTCAATCCTCAATCCTCAGTCCTCAAACCTCAATCCTGAATCCTGAATCCTCAATCCTGAATCCTCAATCTTCAGACCTCAGACATCAACAATCAGTTGTCAATCCTCAATCCTCAATAGAATATCATCAATTCACACCTTTCAATACTCAATACTCAACCTGCAATCTTCAAATCTCTATCCACAAACATCAATTCTCATCACTCAACCCTCAACACTCAGTCCCCAATCCTCAACCTTCAATCCTCAATCATCAATCCTCAATCCTCAATACTCAATCCTCAATCCTCAGTCCTCAATCCTCAATCTTCAATCCTCATTCTTCAATCCTTAATACCCAATCATCAATCTTCAATCCTCAATCCTCAATCCTCAATTCTCAATCCTCAATCCTCAATCCTCAATCCTCAGACCTCAAACATCAATACTCAGCCCTCAGTCCTCGTCCTCAATCCACAACCCTCAATCCTCAATCCTCAATCTTCAATCAGAAATATTCAATCTTCAATCTTCAATCCTCGATCCTCAATCCTCAAACCTCAATCCTCAATCCTCAATGTTCAATCCTCAATCCTCAATCCTCAATCCTCAATCCTCAATCCTCAATCCTCAATCCTCAATCCTCAATCCTCAATCCTCTGTCGTCAGTCTTCAATCCTCAATACTCAATCTTCAATCCTCAATCCTCAATCCTCAATTCTCAACCCTCGATCCTCAGTTGTCAGTCCTCAAACCTCAATCCTCAACCCTCAGCCCTCATCCTCAATCCTCAATCATCAATCTTCAATCCTCAGTCCTCAATCCTCAATCCTCAATCCTCAATCCTCAATCCTCAGTACTCAATCTTCAATCCTCAATCCTCAATCCTCAATCCTCAATCCTCAATCCTCAATCCTCTGTCGTCAGTCTTCAATCCTCAATACTCAATCTTCAATCCTCAATCCTCAATCCTCAATTCTCAACCCTCGATCCTCAGTCGTCAGTCCTCAAACCTCAATCCTCAACCCTCAGCCCTCATCCTCAATTCTCAATCCTCAATCCTCAGCCCTCATCCTCAAACTTCATTCCTCAATCCTCAATCCTCAATTCTCAGTCCTCAATCTTCAATCCTCAATCTACAATCCTCAATCCTCAATCCTCAATCCTCAATCCTCAATCCTCAATCCTCTGTCGTCAGTCTTCAATCCTCAATAGTCAATCTTCAATCCTCAATCCTCAATCCTCAACCATCAATCCTCAATTCTCAATCCTCGATCCTCAGACCTCAGTCCTCAAACCTCAATCCTCAACCCTTAGCCCTCATCCTCAATCCTCAATCCTCAATCTTCAACCCTCAGTCCTCAATCCTCAATCCTCAATCCTCAATCCTCAATCCTCAGTCCTCAAACCTCAATCCTGAATCCTCAATCCTGAATCCTCAATCTTCAGACCTCAGACCTCAACAATCAGTTGTCAAACCTCAATCCTCAATAGAATATCATCAATTCACACCTTTGAATACTCAATACTCAACATGCAATCTTCAGATCTCTATCCACAAACATGAATTCTCATCATTCAACCCTCAACACTCAGTCCCCAATCCTCAACCTTCAATCCTCAATCCTCAATCCTCAATCCTCAATTCTCAATCTTCATTCCTCAATACTCAATCCTCAATCCTCAATCCTCATTCCTCAATCCTCAATACCCAATCCTCAATCTTCAATCCTCAATCCTCAATCCTCAATCCTCAATCCTCAATCCTCATTCTTCAATCCTCAATACCCAATCCTCAATCTTCAATCCTCAATCCTCAATCCTCAATCTTCAATCTTCAATACTCAATCTTCAATCGTCAATCCTCAGTCCTCAAACCTCAATTCTGAATCCTCAATTCTGAATCCTCATTCCTGAATCCTCAATCTTCAGCCCTCAGTCATCAACAATCAGTTGTCAATCCTCAATCCTCAATAGAATATCCTCAATTCACAGTTTTCAATACTCAATACTCAATCTGCAATCTTCAAACCTCTATCCACAATCATCAATTCTCATAATTCAACCCTCAACACTCAGTCCTCAATGCTCAATCCTCAATCCTCAATTCTCAATCGTCAGTCTTCAATCCGCAATACTCAATCTTCAACCCTCAATCCTCAATCCTCAATGCTCAATCCTCAATTCTCAATCCTCGATCATCAGTCCTCAGTCCTCAAACCTCAAGCCTCAACCCTCAGACCTCATCCTCAATCCTCAATCCCCAATCTTCAATCCTCAGTCCTCAATCCTCAATCCTCAATCCTCAATCCTCAATCCTCAGTCCTCAAACCTCAATCCTGAATCCTGAATCCTCAATCCTGAATCCTCAATCTTCAGACCTCAGACATCAACAATCAGTTGTCAATCCTCAATCCTCAATAGAATATCATCAATTCACACATTTCAATACTCAATACTCAACCTGCAATCTTCAAATCTCTATCCACAAACATCAATTCTCATCACTCAACCCTCAACACTCAGTCCCCAATCCTCAATCTTCAATCCTCAATCATCAATCCTCAATCCTCAATACTCAATCCTCAATCCTCAATCTTCAATCAGAAATATTCAATCTTCAATCTTCAATCCTCAATCCTCAATCCTCAATTCTCAATCCTCAATCCTCAATCCTCAGACCTCAAACATCAATACTCAGCCCTCAGTCCTCGTCCTCAACCCACAACCCTCAATCCTCAATCCTCAATCTTCAATCAGAAATATTCAATCTTCAATCTTCAATCCTCAATCCTCAATCCTCAATCCTCAATCCTCAATCCTCAATCCTCAATCCTCAATCCTCAATCCTCAATCCTCAATCCTCAATCCTCAATCCTCAATCCTCAATCCTCAATCCTCAATCCTCAATCCTCAATCTTCAATCCTCAATACTCAAGCCTCAATCTTCAACCCTCAATCCTCAATCCTCAATTCTCAATCCTCAAACCTCAGCCCTCAGACCTTAAACCTCAATCCTCAACCCTCAGCCCTCATCCTCAAACTTCAATCCTCAATACCCAATCCTCAATCCTAAATCCTCAATCCTCAATCCTCAATCCTCAATCCTCAATACTCAATCTTCAATCCTCAATCCTCAATCCTCAATCCTCAATCCTCAATCCTCAATCCTCAATCCTCTGTCGTCAGTCTTCAATCCTCAATACTCAATCTTCAATCCTCAATCCTCAATCCTCAATTCTCAACCCTCGATCCTCAGTTGTCAGTCCTCAAACCTCAATCCTCAACCCTCAGCCCTCATCCTCAATCCTCAATCATCAATCTTCAATCCTCAGTCCTCAATCCTCAATCCTCAATCCTCAATCCTCAATCCTCAGTACTCAATCTTCAATCCTCAATCCTCAATCCTCAATCCTCAATCCTCAATCCTCAATCCTCTGTCGTCAGTCTTCAATCCTCAATACTCAATCTTCAATCCTCAATCCTCAATCCTCAATTCTCAACCCTCGATCCTCAGTCGTCAGTCCTCAAACCTCAATCCTCAACCCTCAGCCCTCATCCTCAATTCTCAATCCTCAATCCTCAGCCCTCATCCTCAAACTTCATTCCTCAATCCTCAATCCTCAATTCTCAATCCTCAATCTTCAATCCTCAATCTACAATCCTCAATCCTCAATCCTCAATCCTCAATCCTCAATCCTCAATCCTCTGTCGTCAGTCTTCAATCCTCAATAGTCAATCTTCAATCCTCAATCCTCAATCCTCAACCATCAATCCTCAATCCTCAATACTCAATCCTCAATCCTCAGTCCTCAAACCTCAATCCTAAATCCTCAATCCTGAATCCTCAATCTTCAGACCTCAGACATCAACAATCAGTTGTCAATCCTCAATCCTCAATAGAATATCATCAATTCACACCTTTCAGTACTCAAAACTCAACCTGCAATCTTCAAGTCTCTATACACAAACATCAATTCTCATCACTCAACCCTCAAGACTCAGTCCCCAATCCTCAATCTTCAATCCTCAATCATCAATCCTCAATCCTCAATTCTCAATTTTTAATCCCCAATACTCAATCTTCAATTCTCAATCCTCAATCCTCAATCCTCAATCCTCAATCCTCAATCCTAAATCCTCAATCCTCAGTCCTCAGTCCTCAACTCTCAATCCTCAATCCTCAGCCCTCAGTCCTCAAACCACAATCCTCAACCCTCAGCCCTCATCCTCAATCCTCAATCCTCAATCCTCCATCCTCAACCCTCAGACATCATCGTCAATCCTCAATCCTCAATCCTCAATCCTCAATCTTCAATCCTCAATACTGAATCCTCAATCTTCAACCCTCAATCCTCAATCCTCAGTCCTCAGTCCTCAAATCTCAATCCTCAACCCTCAGCCCTCATCCTCAATCCTCAATCCTCAATCCTCAATCCTCAATCCTCAATCTTCAATCATCAATATTCAATCTTCAATCCTCAATCCTCAATCCTCAACCCTCAATCCTCAATCCTCAATGTTCAATCCTCAGTACCCAATCCTCAATCTTCAATCGTCAATCCTCAATCCTCAATCCTCAATCCTCAATCTTCAATCCTCAATACTCAAGCCTCAACCTTCAATCCTCAATCCTCAATCCTCAATTCTCAATCCTCAATCCTCAGCCCTCAGTCCTCAAACCTCAATCCTCAACCATCAGCCCTTATCCTCAAACTTCATTCCTCAATCCTCAATCCTCAATCCTCAATCCTCAATCTTCAATCCTCTATATTCAATCTTCAATCCTCAATCCTCAATCCTCAATCCTCAATCCTCAATCCTCAATCGTCAGTCTTCATTCCTCAATACTCAATTCTCTAACCTCGATCCTCAGTCCTCAGTCCTCAAACCTCAATCCTCAATCCTCAGCCCTCATCCTCTATCCTCAATCCTCAATCTTCAATCCTCAGTCCTCAATCCTCAATCCTCAATCCTCAATCCTCAATGCTCAGCCCTCAAACCTCAATCCTGAATCCTCAATCCTGAATCCTCAATCTTCAGACCTCAGACATCAACAATCAGTTGTCATTCCTCAATCCTCAATAGAATATCATCAATTCACACCTTTCAATACTCAATACTCAACCTGCAATCTTCAAATCCCTATCCACAAACATCAATTCTCATCACTCAACCCTCAACACTCAGTCCCCAATCCTCAATCTTCAATCCTCAATCATCAATCCTCAATCCTCAATACTCAATCCTCAATCCTCAGTCCTCAATCCTCAATCTTCAATCCTCATTCTTCAATCCTTAATACCCAATCATCAATCTTCAATCCTCAATCCTCAATCCTCAATTCTCAATCCTCAATCCACAATCCTCAGACCTCAAACATCAATACTCAGCCCTCAGTCCTCGTCCTCAATCCACAACCCTCAATCCTCAATCCTCAATCTTCAATCAGAAATATTCAATCTTCAATCTTCAATCCTCGATCCTCAATCCTCAAACCTCAATCCTCAATCCTCAATGTTCAATCCTCAATCCTCAATCCTCAATCCTCAATCCTCAATCCTCAATCCTCAATCCTCAATCCTCAATCTTCAATCCTCAATACCCAAGCCTCAATCTTCAACCCTCAATCCTCAATCCTCAATTATCAATCCTCAAACCTCAGCCCTCAGTCCTCAAACCTCAATCCTCAACCCTCAGCCCTCATCCTCAAACTTCAATCCTCAATACCCAATCCTCAATCCTCAATCCTCAATCCTCAATCCTCAATCCTCAATCCTCAATACTCAATCTTCAATCCTCAATCCTCAATCCTCAATCCTCAATCCTCAATCCTCAATCCTCAATCCTCTGTCGTCAGTCTTCAATCCTCAATACTCAATCTTCAATCCTCAATCCTCAATCCTCAATTCTCAACCCTCGATCCTCAGTTGTCAGTCCTCAAACCTCAATCCTCAACCCTCAGCCCTCATCCTCAATCCTCAATCATCAATCTTCAATCCTCAGTCCTCAATCCTCAATCCTCAATCCTCAATCCTCAATCCTCAGTACTCAATCTTCAATCCTCAATCCTCAATCCTCAATCCTCAATCCTCAATCCTCAATCCTCTGTCGTCAGTCTTCAATCCTCAATACTCAATCTTCAATCCTCAATCCTCAATCCTCAATTCTCAACCCTCGATCCTCAGTCGTCAGTCCTCAAACCTCAATCCTCAACCCTCAGCCCTCATCCTCAATTCTCAATCCTCAATCCTCAGCCCTCATCCTCAAACTTCATTCCTCAATCCTCAATCCTCAATTCTCAGTCCTCAATCTTCAATCCTCAATCTACAATCCTCAATCCTCAATCCTCAATCCTCAATCCTCAATCCTCAATCCTCTGTCGTCAGTCTTCAATCCTCAATAGTCAATCTTCAATCCTCAATCCTCAATCCTCAACCATCAATCCTCAATTCTCAATCCTCGATCCTCAGACCTCAGTCCTCAAACCTCAATCCTCAACCCTTAGCCCTCATCCTCAATCCTCAATCCTCAATCTTCAACCCTCAGTCCTCAATCCTCAATCCTCAATCCTCAATCCTCAATCCTCAGTCCTCAAACCTCAATCCTGAATCCTCAATCCTGAATCCTCAATCTTCAGACCTCAGACCTCAACAAT
The DNA here is from genome assembly GCF_051401765.1 of Calliopsis andreniformis. NCBI lineage: Eukaryota > Metazoa > Arthropoda > Insecta > Hymenoptera > Andrenidae > Calliopsis > Calliopsis andreniformis. The sequence goes on from NW_027480495.1 coordinate 894,099, forward strand.
CAGTTGTCAAACCTCAATCCTCAATAGAATATCATCAATTCACACCTTTGAATACTCAATACTCGACATGCAATCTTCAGATCTCTATCCACAAACATGAATTCTCATCATTCAACCCTCAACACTCAGTCCCCAATCCTCAACCTTCAACCCTCAATCCTCAATCCTCAATCCTCAACTCTCAATCTTCATTCCTCAATACTCAATCCTCAATCCTCAATCCTCATTCTTCAATCCTCAATACCCAATCCTCAATCTTCAATCCTCAATCCTCAATCCTCAATCCTCAATCCTCAATCCTCATTCTTCAATCCTCAATACCCAATCCTCAATCTTCAATCCTCAATCCTCAATCCTCAATCTTCAATCTTCAATACTCAATCTTCAATCGTCAATCCTCAGTCCTCAAACCTCAATTCTGAATCCTCAATTCTGAATCCTCATTCCTGAATCCTCAATCTTCAGCCCTCAGTCATCAACAATCAGTTGTCAATCCTCAATCCTCAATAGAATATCCTCAATTCACAGTTTTCAATACTCAATACTCAATCTGCAATCTTCAAACCTCTATCCACAATCATCAATTCTCATAACTCAACCCTCAACACTCAGTCCTCAATGCTCAATCCTCAATCCTCAATTCTCAATCGTCAGTCTTCAATCCGCAATACTCAATCTTCAACCCTCAATCCTCAATCCTCAATGCTCAATCCTCAATTCTCAATCCTCGATCATCAGTCCTCAGTCCTCAAACCTCAAGCCTCAACCCTCAGACCTCATCCTCAATCCTCAATCCCCAATCTTCAATCCTCAGTCCTCAATCCTCAATCCTCAATCCTCAATCCTCAATCCTCAATCCTCAGTCCTCAAACCTCAATCCTGAATCCTGAATCCTCAATCCTGAATCCTCAATCTTCAGACCTCAGACATCAACAATCAGTTGTCAATCCTCAATCCTCAATAGAATATCATCAATTCACACCTTTCAATACTCAATACTCAACCTGCAATCTTCAAATCTCTATCCACAAACATCAATTCTCATCACTCAACCCTCAACACTCAGTCCCCAATCCTCAATCTTCAATCCTCAATCATCAATCCTCAATCCTCAATACTCAATCCTCAATCCTCAGTCCTCAATCCTCAATCTTCAATCCTCATTCTTCAATCCTTAATACCCAATCATCAATCTTCAATCCTCAATCCTCAATCCTCAATTCTCAATCCTCAATCCTCAATCCTCAGACCTCAAACATCAATACTCAGCCCTCAGTCCTCGTCCTCAATCCACAACCCTCAATCCTCAATCCTCAATCTTCAATCAGAAATATTCAATCTTCAATCTTCAATCCTCGATCCTCAATCCTCAAACCTCAATCCTCAATCCTCAATGTTCAATCCTCAATCCTCAATCCTCAATCCTCAATCCTCAATCCTCAATCCTCAATCCTCAATCCTCAATCTTCAATCCTCAATACCCAAGCCTCAATCTTCAACCCTCAATCCTCAATCCTCAATTATCAATCCTCAAACCTCAGCCCTCAGTCCTCAAACCTCAATCCTCAACCCTCAGCACTCATCCTCAAACTTCAATCCTCAATACCCAATCCTCAATCCTCAATCCTCAATCCTCAATCCTCAATCCTCAATCCTCAATACTCAATCTTCAATCCTCAATCCTCAATCCTCAATCCTCAATCCTCAATCCTCAATCCTCAATCCTCTGTCGTCAGTCTTCAATCCTCAATACTCAATCTTCAATCCTCAATCCTCAATCCTCAATTCTCAACCCTCGATCCTCAGTTGTCAGTCCTCAAACCTCAATCCTCAACCCTCAGCCCTCATCCTCAATCCTCAATCATCAATCTTCAATCCTCAGTCCTCAATCCTCAATCCTCAATCCTCAATTCTCAATCCTCAGTACTCAATCTTCAATCCTCAATCCTCAATCCTCAATCCTCAATCCTCAATCCTCAATCCTCTGTCGTCAGTCTTCAATCCTCAATACTCAATCTTCAATCCTCTATCCTCAATCCTCAATTCTCAACCCTCGATCCTCAGTCGTCAGTCCTCAAACCTCAATCCTCAACCCTCAGCCCTCATCCTCAATTCTCAATCCTCAATCCTCAGCCCTCATCCTCAAACTTCATTCCTCAATCCTCAATCCTCAATTCTCAGTCCTCAATCTTCAATCCTCAATCTACAATCCTCAATCCTCAATCCTCAATCCTCAATCCTCAATCCTCTGTCGTCAGTCTTCAATCCTCAATAGTCAATCTTCAATCCTCAATCCTCAATCCTCAACCATCAATCCTCAATTCTCAATCCTCGATCCTCAGACCTGAGTCCTCAAACCTCAATCCTCAACCCTTAGCCCTCATCCTCAATCCTCAATCCTCAATCTTCAACCCTCAGTCCTCAATCCTCAATCCTCAATCCTCAATCCTCAATCCTCAGTCCTCAAACCTCAATCCTGAATCCTCAATCCTGAATCCTCAATCTTCAGACCTCAGGCCTCAACAATCAGTTGTCAAACCTCAATCCTCAATAGAATATCATCAATTCACACCTTTGAATACTCAATACTCAACATGCAATCTTCAGATCTCTATCCACAAACATGAATTCTCATCATTCAACCCTCAACACTCAGTCCCCAATCCTCAACCTTCAATCCTCAATCCTCAATCCTCAATCCTCAATTCTCAATCTTCATTCCTCAATACTCAATCCTCAATCCTCAATCCTCATTCTTCAATCCTCAATACCCAATCCTCAATCTTCAATCCTCAATCCTCAATCCTCAATCCTCAATCCTCAATCCTCATTCTTCAATCCTCAATACCCAATCCTCAATCTTCAATCCTCAATCCTCAATCCTCAATCTTCAATCTTCAATACTCAATCTTCAATCGTCAATCCTCAGTCCTCAAACCTCAATTCTGAATCCTCAATTCTGAATCCTCATTCCTGAATCCTCAATCTTCAGCCCTCAGTCATCAACAATCAGTTGTCAATCCTCAATCCTCAATAGAATATCCTCAATTCACAGTTTTCAATACTCAATACTCAATCTGCAATCTTCAAACCTCTATCCACAATCATCAATTCTCATAACTCAACCCTCAACACTCAGTCCTCAATGCTCAATCCTCAATCCTCAATTCTCAATCGTCAGTCTTCAATCCGCAATACTCAATCTTCAACCCTCAATCCTCAATCCTCAATGCTCAATCCTCAATTCTCAATCCTCGATCATCAGTCCTCAGTCCTCAAACCTCAAGCCTCAACCCTCAGACCTCATCCTCAATCCTCAATCCCCAATCTTCAATCCTCAGGCCTCAATCCTCAATCCTCAATCCTCAATCCTCAATCCTCAGTCCTCAAACCTCAATCCTGAATCCTGAATCCTCAATCCTGAATCCTCAATCTTCAGACCTCAGACATCAACAATCAGTTGTCAATCCTCAATCCTCAAAAGAATATCATCAATTCACACCTTTCAATACTCAATACTCAACCTGCAATCTTCAAATCTCTATCCACAAACATCAATTCTCATCACTCAACCCTCAACACTCAGTCCCCAATCCTCAATCTTCAATCCTCAATCATCAATCCTCAATCCTCAATCCTCAATCTTCAATCTTCAATACTCACTCTTCAATCGTCAATCCTCAGTCCTCAATCCTCAATCCTCAATCCTCAATCCTCAATCCTCAATCCTCTGTCGTCAGTCTTCAATCCTCAATAGTCAATCTTCAATCCTCAATCCTCAATCCTCAACCATCAATCCTCAATTCTCAATCCTCGATCCTCAGACCTCAGTCCTCAAACCTCAATCCTCAACCCTCAGCCCTCATCCTCAATCCTCAATCCTCAATCTTCAACCCTCAGTCCTCAATCCTCAATCCTCAATCCTCAATCCTCAATCCTCAGTCCTCAAACCTCAATCCTGAATCCTCAATCCTGAATCCTCAATCTTCAGACCTCAGACCTCAACAATCAGTTGTCAAACCTCAATCCTCAATAGAATATCATCAATTCACACATTTGAATACTCAATACTCAACATGCAATCTTCAGATCTCTATCCACAAACATGAATTCTCATCACTCAACCCTCAACACTCAGTCCCCAATCCTCAACATTCAATCCTCAATCCTCAATCCTCAATCCTCAATCCTCAATCTTCATTCCTCAATACTCAATCCTCAATCCTCAATCCTCATTCTTCAATCCTCAATACCCAATCCTCAATCTTCAATCCTCAATCCTCAATCCTCAATCCTCAATCCTCAATCCTCATTCTTCAATCCTCAATACCCAATCCTCAATCTTCAATCCTCAATCCTCAATCCTCAATCTTCAATCTTCAATACTCAATCTTCAATCGTCAATCCTCAGTCCTCAAACCTCAATTCTGAATCCTCAATTCTGAATCCTCATTCCTGAATCCTCAATCTTCAGACCTCAGTCATCAACAATCAGTTGTCAATCCTCAATCCTCAATAGAATATCCTCAATTCACAGTTTTCAATACTCAATACTCAATCCTCAATCCTCAATCCTCAATCCTCAATCCTCAATCCTCAATCCTCAATCCTCAATCCTCAATCCTCAATCTTCAATCCTCAATACTCAAGCCTCAATCTTCAACCCTCAATCCTCAATCCTCAATTCTCAATCCTCAAACCTCAGCCCTCAGACCTCAAACCTCAATCCTCAACCCTCAGCCCTCATCCTCAAACTTCAATCCTCAATACCCAATCCTCAATCCTAAATCCTCAATCCTCAATCCTCAATCCTCAATCCTCAATACTCAATCTTCAATCCTCAATCCTCAATCCTCAATCCTCAATACTCAATCCTCAATCCTCAATCCTCTGTCGTCAGTCTTCAATCCTCAATACTCAATCTTCAATCCTCAATCCTCAATCCTCAATTCTCAACCCTCGATCCTCAGTTGTCAGTCCTCAAACCTCAATCCTCAACCCTCAGCCCTCATCCTCAATCCTCAATCATCAATCTTCAATCCTCAGTCCTCAATCCTCAATCCTCAATCCTCAATCCTCAATCCTCAGTACTCAATCTTCAATCCTCAATCCTCAATCCTCAATCCTCAATCCTCAATCCTCAATCCTCTGTCGTCTGTCTTCAATCCTCAATACTCAATCTTCAATCCTCAATCCTCAATCCTCAATTCTCAACCCTCGATCCTCAGTCGTCAGTCCTCAAACCTCAATCCTCAACCCTCAGCCCTCATCCTCAATTCTCAATCCTCAATCCTCAGCCCTCATCCTCAAACTTCATTCCTCAATCCTCAATCCTCAATTCTCAATCCTCAATCTTCAATCCTCAATCTACAATCCTCAATCCTCAATCCTCAATCCTCAATCCTCAATCCTCAATCCTCTGTCGTCAGTCTTCAATCCTCAATAGTCAATCCTCAATCCTCAATCCTCAATCCTCAATTCTCAACCCTCGATCCTCAGTTGTCAGTCCTCAAACCTCAATCCTCAACCCTCAGCCCTCATCCTCAATCCTCAATCATCAATCTTCAATCCTCAGTCCTCAATCCTCAATCCTCAATCCTCAACCCTCAATCCTCAATCCTCAATGTTCAATCCTCAGTAACCAATCCTCAATCTTCAATCCTCAATCGTCAATCCTCAATCCTCAATCCTCAATCCTCAATCCTCAATTCTCAATCCTCAATCCTCAGCCCTCAGTCCTCAAACCTCAATCCTCAACCCTCAGCCGTCATCCTCAATCTTCAATCCTCAATCCTCAATCCTCAATCCCCAATCCTCAATCTTCAATCCTCAATACTCTTTCTTCAATGCTCAATCCTCAATCCTCATTCCTCAATCCTCATTCTTCATTCCTCAATACCCAATCCTCAATCTTCAGTCCTCATTCTTCAATCCTCAATGCCCAATCCTCAATCTTCAGTCCTCAATCCTCAATCCTCAATCCTCAATCCTCAATCCTCAATCCTCAATCCTCAATCCTCAATCATCAATCTTCAATCCTCAGTCCTCAATCCTCAATCCTCAATCCTCAATCCTCAATCCTCAGTACTCAATCTTCAATCCTCAATCCTCAATCCTCAATCCTCAATCCTCAATCCTCAATCCTCTGTCGTCAGTCTTCAATCCTCAATACTCAATCTTCAATCCTCAATCCTCAATCCTCAATTCTCAACCCTCGATCCTCAGTCGTCAGTCCTCAAACCTCAATCCTCAACCCTCAGCCCTCATCCTCAATTCTCTATCCTCAATCCTCAGCCCTCATCCTCAAACTTCATTCCTCAATCCTCAATCCTCAATTCTCAATCCTCAATCTTCAATCCTCAATCTACAATCCTCAATCCTCAATCCTCTATCCTCAATCCTCAATCCTCAATCCTCTGTCGTCAGTCTTCAATCCTCAATAGTCAATCTTCAATCCTCAATCCTCAGTCCTCAACCATCAATCCTCAATTCTCAATCCTCGATCCTCAGACCTCAGTCCTCAAACCTCAATCCTCAACCCTCAGATCTCATCCTCAATCCTCAATCCTCAATCTTCAACCCTCAGTCCTCAATCCTCAATCCTCAATCCTCAATCCTCAATCCTCAGTCCTCAAACCTCAATCCTGAATCCTCAATCCTGAATCCTCAATCTTCAGACCTCAGACCTCAACAATCAGTTGTCAAACCTCAATCCTCAATAGAATATCATCAATTCACACCTTTGAATACTCAATACTCAACATGCAATCTTCAGATCTCTATCCACAAACATGAATTCTCATCACTCAACCCTCAACACTCAGTCCCCAATCCTCAACCTTCAATACTCAATCCTCAATCCTCAATCCTCAATCCTCAATCTTCATTCCTCAATACTCAATCCTCAATCCTCAATCCTCATTCTTCAATCCTCAATACCCAATCCTCAATCTTCAATCCTCAATCCTCAATCCTCAATCCTCAATCCTCAATCCTCATTCTTCAATCCTCAATACCCAATCCTCAATCTTCAATCCTCAATCCTCAATCCTCAATCTTCAATCTTCAATACTCAATCTTCAATCGTCAAACCTCAGTCCTCAAACCTCAATTCTGAATCCTCAATTCTGAATCCTCATTCCTGAATCCTCAATCTTCAGCCCTCAGTCATCAACAATCCGTTGTCAATCCTCAATCCTCAATAGAATATCCTCAATTCACAGTTTTCAATACTCAATACTCAATCTGCAACCTTCAAACCTCTATCCACAATCATCAATTCTCATAACTCAACCCTCAACACTCAGTCCTCAATGCTCAATCCTCAATCCTCAATTCTCAATCGTCAGTCTTCAATCCGCAATACTCAATCTTCAATCCTCAATCCTCAATCCTCAATGCTCAATCCTCAATTCTCAATTCTCGATCATCAGTCCTCAGTCCTCAGACCTCAAGCCTCAACCCTCAGACCTCATCCTCAATCCTCAATCCCCAATCTTCAATCCTCAGTCCTCAATCCTCAATCCTCAATACTCAATCCTCAATCCTCAGTCCTCAAACCTCAATCCTAAATCCTCAATCCTGAATCCTCAATCTTCAGACCTCAGACATCAACAATCAGTTGTCAATCCTCAATCCTCAATAGAATATCATCAATTCACACCTTTCAATACTCAAAACTCAACCTGCAATCTTCAAGTCTCTATACACAAACATCAATTCTCATCACTCAACCCTCAAGACTCAGTCCCCAATCCTCAATCTTCAATCCTCAATCATCAATCCTCAATCCTCAATTCTCAATTTTTAATCCCCAATACTCAATCTTCAATTCTCAATCCTCAATCCTCAATCCAAAATCCTCAATCCTCAATCCTCAATCCTCAACCCTCAATCCTCTGTCCTCAAACCACAATCCTGAATCCTCAATCCTGAATCCTCAATCTTCAGCACTCAGTCCTCAACAATCAGCTCTCAATCCTCAATCCGCAATAGAATATCCTCAGTTCAGAGTTTTCAATACGCAATACTCAATCTGCGATCTTCAAATCTCTATCCACAAACATCAATTCTCATCACTCAACCCTCAACACTCAGTCCTCAATACCCAATCCTCAATCTTCAATCCTCAATCCTCAATCCTCAATTCTCAATCCTCAATCCTCAGCTCTCAGTCCTCAAACGTCAATCCTCAAACCTCAGCACTCATCCTCAGACTTCAATCCTCAATCCTCAATCCTCAATTCTCAATCCTCAATCCTCAGCTCTCAGTCCTCAAACGTCAATCCTCAAACCTCAGCACTCATCCTCAGACTTCAATCCTCAATCCTCAATCCTCAATCCTCAATCCTCAATCCTCAATCTTCAATCCTCAGTCTTCAATCCTCAATCCTCAATACTCAATCCTCAATCCTCAATCCTCAATCCACAATCCTCAGACCACAAACATCAATACTCAGCCCTCAGTCCTCGTCCTCAATCCTCAACCCTCAATCCTCAATCCTCAATCTTCAATTATCAATATTCAATCTTCAATCCTCAATCCTCAATCCTCAATCCTCAACCCTCAAGCGTCAATGTTCAATCCTCAATACCCTATCCTCAATCTTCAATCTTCAATCCTCAAACCACAATCCTCAATCCTCTATTCTCAATCCTCAATCCTCAGTCCTCAGTCCTCAAACCACAATCCTCAACCCTCAGCCCTCATCCTCTATCCTCAATCCTCAATCCTCAATCCTCAACCCTCAGACCTCATCGTCAATCCTCAATCCTCAATCCTCAATCCTCAATCTTCAATCCTCAATACTGAATCCTCAATCTTCAATCCTCAATCCTCAATCCTCAGTCCTCAGTCCTCAAACCTCAATCCTCAACCCTCAGCCCTCATCCTCAATCCTCAATCCACAATCCTCAATCCTCAATCGTCAGTCTTCAATCATCAATACTCAATCGTCAATCCTCAATCCTCAATCCTCAATCTTCAATCCTCAATTCTCAATCCTCGATCCTCAGTCTTCAGTCCTCAAACCTAAATCCTCAATCCTCAGCCCTCATCCTCAATCCTCAATCCTCAATCTTCAATCCTCAGTCCTCAATCCTCAAACCTCAGTCCTCAATCCTCAATCCTCAATTCTCAATCTTTAATCCCCAATACTCAATCTTCAATCCTCAATCCTCAATCCTCAATCCTCAATCCTCAATCCTCAATCCTCAATCCTCAATCCTCAATCCTCAATTGTCAATCCTCAATGCTCAGCCCTCAGTCCTCAAACCTCAATCCTCAACCCTCAGCCCTCATCCTCAATCTTCAATCCTCAATCCTCAATCCTCAATCCCCAATCCTCAATCTTCAATCCTCAATACTCTTTCTTAAAATCCTCAATCCTCAATTCTCAATCGTCAGTCATCAATCCGCAATACTCAATCTTCAATCCTCAATCCTCAATCCTCAATGCTCAATCCTCAATTCTCAATCCTCGATCATCAGTCCTCAGTCCTCAAACCTCAAGCCTCAACCCTCAGCCCTCATCCTCAATCCTCAATCCTCAATCTTCAATCCTCAGTCCTCAATCCTCAATCCCCAATCCTCAATCCTCAATCCTCAGTCCTCAAACCTCAATCCTGAATCCTCAATCCTGAATCCTCAATCTTCAGACCTCAGACCTCAACAATCTGTTGTCAAACCTCAATCCTCAATAGAATATCATCAATTCACACATTTCAATACTCAATACTCAACCTGCAATCTTCAAATCTCTATCCACAAACATCAATTGTCATCACTCAACCCTCAACACTCAGTCCCCAATCCTCAATCTTCAATCTTCAATCCTCAATCCTCAATCCTCAATCCTCATTCCTCAATCCTTAATACCCAATACTCAATCTTCAATCCTCAATCCTCAACCCTCAATCCTCAATCCTCAATCCTCAATCCTCAATCTTCAATCCTCAATACTCAAGCCTCAATCTTCAACCCTCAATCCTCAATCCTCAATTCTCAATCTTCAATCCTCAATACTGAATCTTCAATCCTCAATCCTCAATCCTCAATCCTCAATCCTCAATCCTCAATCCTGAATACTCAATGTTCAATCCTCAATTCTCAATCCTCAATCCTCAATCCTCAATCCTCAATCATCAATACTCTTTCTTCAATCCTCAATCCTCAATCCTCATTCCTCAATCTTCAATCCTCAATACTCAATCCTCAATCTTCAATCCTCAATCCTCAATCCTCAATTCTCAATTCTCAATCCTCAGCCCTCAGTCGTCAAACCTCAATCCTCAACCCTCAGCCCTCATCCTCAAACTTCAATCCTCAATCCTCAATCCTCAATCCTCAATCCTCAATCTTCAATCCTCAATACTCAATCTTCAATCCTCAATCCTCAATCCTCAATCCTCAATCCTCAATCTTCAATCCTCAATCCTCAAACCTCAATCCTCAACCGTCAGGCCTCGTCCTCAATCCTCAACCCTCAATCCTCAATCCTCAATCTTCAATCATCAATACTCAACCTTCAAACCTCAATCCTCAGTCTTCAATCCTCGATCCTCAATCCTCAATCCTCAATCCTCAATCCTCAATCCTCTGTCCTCAAACCTCAGTTCTGAATCCTCAATTCTGAATCCTCATTCCTGAATCCTCAATCTTCAGCCCTCAGTCATCTACAATCAGTTGTCAATCCTAAATCCTCAATAGAATATCCTCAATTCACAGTCTTCAGTACTAAATACTCAATCTGCAATCTTCAAACCTCTATCCACAAAAAATCAATTCTCATCACTCAACCCTCAACACTCAGTCCTCAATGCTCAATCCTCAATCCTCAACTCTCAATCTTCAATCCTCAAACCTCAATCCTCAATTCTCAATCCTCAATCCTCAATCATCAATCCTCAATCTTCAATACTCAATCCTCAATCCTCAATCCTCAATCCTCAATACTCAACCATCAATCCTCAATTCTCAATACTCAATAGAATATTCTGAATTCTCAGGATTCTATACTCAAACCTCAATCTTCAGCCCTGAGCCCACATTCACAATCCTCAATCCTCAGCTCTCAATCCTCAATTCTCAATCCTCAATCCTCAGCCCTCAGTCCTCAATCCTCAATCCTCAACCCTCAGCCCTCGTCCTCAATCTTCAATCCTCAATCCTCAATCTTCAATCCTCAATACTCAATCCTCAATCTTCAATCCTCAATCCACAATCCTCAATTCTCAATCCTCAATCCTCAGCACTCAGTCGTCAAACCTCAATCCTCAACCCTCAGCCCTCATCCTCAAACTTCAATCCTCAATCCTCTATCCTGAATCCTCAATCCTCAATCTTCAATCCTCAATACTCAATCTTCAATCCTCAATCCTCAATCCTCAATCCTCAATCCTCAATCCTCAATACTCAATCCTCAATCCTCATTCTTCAATCCTCAATCCTCAATCCTCAATCCTCATTCTTCAATCCTCTATACCCAGTCCTCAATCTTCAATCCACAATCCTCAATCCTCAATTCTCAATCCTTGATCCTCAGTCCTCAGTCCTCAAACCTCAATCCTCAACCCTCAGCCCTCATCCTCAAACCTCAATCCTCAGTCTTCAATCCTCGATCCTCAATCCTCAATCCTCAATCCTCAATCCTCAATCCTCTGTCCTCAAACCTCAGTTCTGAATCCTCAATTCTGAATCCTCATTCCTGAATCCTCAATCTTCAGCCCTCAGTCATCAAACCTCAATCCTCAAACCTCAGACCTCATCGTCAATCCTCAATCCTCAATCCTCAATCCTCAATCTTCAATCCTCAATACTCAATCCTCAATCTTCAATCCTCAATCCTCAATCCTCAATTCTCAATCCTCAATCCTCAGCCCTCAGTCCTCAAACCTCAATCCTCAACAATCAGCCCTGATCCTCAAACTTCATTCCTCAATCCTCAATCCTCAATCCTCAATCCTCAATCTTCAATCCTCAATACTCAATCTTCAATCCTCAATCCTCAATCCTCAATCCTCAATCCTCAATCCTCAATCCTCAATCGTCAGTCTTCAACCCTCAATACTCAATCTTCAATCCTCAATCCTCAATCCTCAATCCTCAATCCTCAATTCTCAAACCTCGATCCTCAGTCCTCAATCCTCAAAGGTCAAAGCTCAACCCTCAGCCCTCATCCTCAATCCTCAATCCTCAATCCTCAATCCTCAACCTTCAATCCTCAGTACTCAATCTTCAATCCTCGATCCTCAGTCCTCAAACCTCAATTCTGAAGCCTCAATCCTGAATCCTCAATCTTCGGCCCTCAGTCCTCAATAATCAGTTGTCAATCCTCAATCCTCAATAGAATGTCCTCAATTCACAGTTTTCAATACTCAATACTCAATCTGCAATCTTCAAACCTCTATCCACAAACAACAATTCCCATTACTCAACCCTCAACACTCAGTCCTCAATGTTCAATCCTCAATCCTCAATCCTCAATCCTCAATCGTCAATCTTCAATCATCTATACTCAATCTTCGATCCTCAATCCTCAATCCTCAATCCTCAATCCTCATTCTTCAATCCTCAATACCCAATCCTCAATCTTCAATCCTCAATCCTCAATCCTCAATCCTCAACCCTCAATCCTCATTCTTCAATCCTCAATACCCAATCCTCAATCTTCAATCGTCAATCCTCAGTCCTCAAACCTCAATTCTGAATCCTCAATTCTGAATCCTCATTCCTGAATCCTCAATCTTCAGCCCTCAGTCATCAACAATCAGTTGTCAATCCTCAATCCTCAATAGAATATCCTCAATTCACAGTTTTCAATACTCAATACTCAATCTGCAATCTTTAAACCTCTATCCACAATCATCAATTCTCATCACTCAACCCTCAACACTCAGTCCTCAATGCTCAATCCTCAATCCTCAGTTCTCAATCTTCTATCCTCAATACTGAATCTACAATCCTCAATCCTCAATCCTCAATACTCAATCCTCAATCCTCAATCTTCAATCCTCAGTACCCAATCCTCAATCTTCAATCCTCAATACTCAATCCTCAGTCCTCAATCCTCAATCCTCAATCCTCAATCCTGAGTACTCAATGTTCAATCCTCAATTCTCAATCGTCAATCCTCAATCCTCAATCCTCAATCATCAATCCTCAATCTTCAATATTCAATCCTCAATCCTCAATCCTCAATCCTCAACTCTCAATCCTTGATACTCAGTCCTCAGTCCTCAAACCTCAATCCTCAACCCTCAGCCCTCATCCTCAAACCTCAATCCTCAGTCTTCAATCCTCGATCCTCAATCCTCAATCCTCATTCTTCAATCCTCAATACCCAATCCTCAATCTTCAATCCTCAATCCTCAATCCTCAATCCTCATTCTTCAATTCTCTATACCCAGTCCTCAATCTTCAATCCACAATCCTCAATCCTCAATTCACAATCCTTGATCCTCAGTCCTCAGTCCTCTAACCTCAATCCTCAAACCTCAGCTCTCATTCTCAAACCTCAATCCTCAGTCTTCAATCCTCGATCCTCAATCCTCAATCCTCAATACTCAATCCTCAATCCTCAGTCCTCAAACCTCAATTCTGCATCCTCAATTCTGAATCCTCATTCCTGAATCCTCAATCTTCAGCCCTCAGTCATCGACAATCAGTTGTCAATCCTCAATACTCAATAGAATATCCTCAATTCACCGTTTTCAATACTCAATACTCAATCTCCAATCTTCAAACCTCTATCCACAATCATCAATTCTCATCACTCAACCCTCAACACTCAGTCCTCAATGCTCAATACTCAATCCTCAATTCTCAATCTTCAATCCTCTACACTGAACCTTCAATCCTCAATCCTCAATCCTCAATACTCAATCCTCAATCCACATTCTTCAATCCTCAGTCCCCAATCCTCAATCCTCAATTCTCAATCCTCAAACCTCAGCCCTCACTCCTCAAACCTCAATCCTCAACCCTCAGCTCTCATCCTCAAGCTTCAATCCTCAATCCTCAATCCTCAATCCCCAATCCTCAATCTTCAATCCTCAATACTCTTTCTTCAATCCTCAATCCTCAATCCTCAATCCTCATTCTTCAATCCTCAATACCCAATCATCAATCTTCAATCCTCAATCCTCAATCCTCAATTCTCAATCCTCAATCCTCAATCCTCAGACCTCAAACATCAAAACTCAGCCCTCAGTCCTCGTCCTCAATCCACAACCCTCAATCCTCAATCCTCAATCTTCAATCAGCAATATTCAATCTTCATTCTTCAATCCTCAATCCTCAATCCTCAATCCTCAATCCTCAATCCTCAATGTTCAATCCTCAATCCTCAATCCTCAATCCTCAATCCTCAATCCTCAATCCTCAATGTTCAATCCTCAATACCCAATCCTCTATCTTCAATCCTCAATCCTCAATCCTCAAACCTCAATCCTCAATTCTCAATCCTCAATCCTCAGTCCTCAGTCCTCAAACGTCAATCCTCAACCCTCAGCCCTCATCCTCAATCCTCAATCCTCAATCCTCAATCCTCAACCTTCAATCCTCAGTACTCAATCTTCAATCCTCGATCCTCAATCCTCAATCCTCAATCCTCAATCCTCAATCCTCAATCCTCAATCCTCAATGTTCAATCCTCAATACCCAATCCTCATTCCTCAATTCTCGATACCCAATCCTCTATTTTCAATCCTCAATCCTCAATCCTCAATTCTCAATCCTCAATTGTCAATCCTCAACCCTCAGACCTCGTCGTCAATCCTCAATCCTCAATCCTCAATCCACAATCTTCAATCATCAATACTCAATCCTCAATCCTCAATCTTCAATCCTCAATACTCAATCTTCAATCCTCAATCCTCAATCCTCAATCCTCAATCCTCAATCCTCAATCGTCAGTCTTCAATCCTCAATACTCAATCTTCAATCCTCAATCCTCAATCCTCAATCCTCAATCCTCAATTCTCAATCCTCATTCTTCAATCCTCTATACCCAGTCCTCAATCTTCAATCCACAATCCTCAATCCTCAATTCTCAATCCTTGATACTCAGTCCTCAGTCCTCAAACCTCAATCCTCAACCCTCAGCCCTCATCCTCAAACCTCAATCCTCAGTCTTCAATCCTCGATCCTCAATCCTCAATCCTCATTCTTCAATCCTCAATACCCAATCGTCAACCTTCAATCCTCAATCCTCAATCCTCAATCCTCATTCTTCAATCCTCTATACCCAGTCCACAATCTTCAATACACAATCCTCAATCCTCAATTCTCAATCCTTGATCCTCAGTCCTCAGTCCTCTAACCTCAATCCTCAAACCTCAGCTCTCATCCTCAAACCTCAATCCTCAGTCTTCAATCCTCGATCCTCAATCCTCAATCCTAAATCCTCAATCCTCAATCCTCAGTCCTCAAACCTCAATTCTGCATCCTCAATTCTGAATCCTCATCCCTGAATCCTCAATCTTCAGCCCTCAGTCATCGACAATCAGTTGTCAATCCTCAATACTCAATAGAATATCTTCAATTCACAGTTTTCAATACTCAATACTCAATCTCCAATCTTCAAACCTCTATCCACAATCATCAATTCTCATCACTCAACCCTCAACACTCAGTCCTAAATGCTCAATCCTCAATCCTCAATTCTCAATCTTCAATCCTCAATACTGAATCTTCAATCCTCAATCCTCAATCCTCAATACTCAATCCTCAATCCACATTCTTCAATCCTCAGTCCCCAATCCTCAATCTTCAATCCTCAATACTCAATCCTCAATCCTCAATCCTCAATCCTCAATCCTCAACCCTCAGCCCTCATCGTCAATCCTCAGTCCTCAATCCTCAATCCTCAACCTTCAATCCTCAATACTCAATCTTCAATCCTCAATCCTCAATCATCAATCCGCAATCTTCAATTCTCAAACCTCAATCCTCAATACTGAATCCTCAATTCTCAATCCTCAATCCTCAGTCCTGAGCCCTCAAACCTCAATCCTCAACTCTCAGCCCTGATCATCAATCCTCAATCCTCCATCTTCAACCGTCAATCCTCAATCCTCAAGCCTCAATCCTCAATCCTCAATCCTCAGTCCTCAAACGTCAATCCTGAACCCTCAATCCCGAATCCTCAGTCTTCAGACCTCAGACCTCAACAATCAGTTGTCAATCCTCAATCCTCAATAAATTATCATCAATTCACAGTTTTCAATACTCAATACTCAATCTGCAATCTTCAAATCTCTATCCAGAAACATCAATTCTCATCACTCAACCCTCAACACTCAGTCCCCAATCCTGAATCTTCAATCCTCAATCCTCAATCCTCAATCCTCAATCCTCAATCTTCATTCTTCAGTCCTCAATACCCAATCCTCAATCTTCAATCCTCAATCCTCAATCCTCAATTCTCAATTCTCAATCCTCAATCCTCAGTCCTCAGTCCTCAAACCTCAGTCCTCAACCCTCAGCCCTCATCCTCAATCCTCAATCCTCAATCCTCAATCCTCAGTCCTCAAACAACAATCCTAAATCCTCAATCCTGAATCCTCAATCTTCAGCACTCAGTCCTCAAGAATCAGTTGTCAATCCTCAATCCTCAATAGAATATCATCAGTTCAGAGTCTTCAATACGCAATACTCAGTCTGCAGTCTTCAAATCTCTATCCACACACATCAATTCTCATCACCCAACCCTCAACACTCAGTCCCCAATCCTCAATCTTCAATCCTCAATCCTCAATCCTCAATCCTCAATCCTCAACCTACAATCCTCAATAATCAATCTTCAACACTCAATCCTCAGTCCTCAATCCTCAGTCTTCATTCCTCAATCCTCATTCCTCAATCCTCAATCCTCATTCCTCTATTCTCAATACCCAATCCTCTATTTTCAATCCTCAATCCTCAATCCGCAATTCTCAATCCTCAATCCTCAGTCCTCAGTCATCAAACCTCAATCCTCAACCCTCAGACCTCGTCGTCAATGCTCAATCCTCAATCCTCAATCCTCAATCTTCAATCCTCAATACTCAATCCTCAATCTTCAATCCTCAATCCTCAATCCTCTGTCCTCAAACCTCAGTTCTGAATCCTCAATTCTGAATCCTCATTCCTGAATCCTCAATGTTCAGCCCTCAGTCATCTACAATCAGTTGTCAATCCTAAATCCTCAATAGAATATCCTCAATTCACAGTCTTCAATACTAAATACTCAATCTGCAATCTTGAAACCTCTATCCACAATCATCAATTCTCATCACTCAACCCTCAACACTCAGTCCTCAATGCTTAATCCTCTATCCTCAATTCTCAATCTTCAATCATCAATACCGAATCTTCAATTCTCAATCCTCAATCCTCAATACTCAATCCTCAATCCTCAATCTACAACACTCAGTCCCCAATCCTCAATCTTCAATCCTCAATACTCAATCCTCAATCCTCAATCCTCAATCCTCAATCCTCAATACTGAATACTCAATCTTCAATCCCCAAACCTCAATCCTCAATTCTCAATCCTCAATCCTCAATCATCAATACTCAATCTTCAATACTCAATCCTCAATCCTCAATCCTCAATCCTCAATACTCAACCATCAATCCTCAATTCTCAATACTCAATAGAATATTCTGAATTCTCAGGATTCTATACTCAAACCTCAATCCTCAGCCCTGAGCCCACATTCACAATCCTCAATCCTCAACCCTCAATCCTCAATTCTCAATCCTCAATCCTCAGCCCTCAGTCCTCAATCCTCAATCCTCAACCCTCAGCCCTCGTTCTCAATCTTCAATCCTCAATCCTCAATCCTCAATCCTCAGTCCTCAATCTTCAATCCTCAATACTCAATCTTCAATCCTCAATCCTCAATCCTCAATCCTCAATCCTCAATCCTCAATCGTCAGTCTTCAATCCTCAATACTCAATCTTCAATCCTCAATCCTCAATCCTCAATCCTCAATCCTCAATCCTCAATTCTCAATCCTCATTCTTCAATCCTCTATACCCAGTCCTCAACCTTCAATCCACAATCCTCAATCCTCAATTCTCAATCCTTGATTCTCAGTCCTCAGTCCACAAACCTCAATCCTCAACCCTCAGCCCTCATCCTCAAACCTCAATCCTCAGTCTTCAATCCTCGATCCTCAATCCTCAATCCTCATTCTTCAATCCTCAATCCCCAATCCCCAATCTTCAATCCTCAATCCTCAATCCTCAATCCTCATTCTTCAATCCTCTATACCCAGTCCTCAATCTTCAATCCACAATCCTCAATCCTCAATTCTCAATCCTTGATCCTCAGTCCTCAGTCCTCAAACCTCAACCCTCAATCCTCAGCCCTCATCCTCAAACCTCAATCCTCAGTCTTCAATCCTCGATCCTCAATCATCAATCCTCAATCCTCAATCCTCAATCCCCAATCCTCAATCTTCAATCCACAATACTCTTTCTTCAATCCTCAATACTCAATCCTCAATCCTCAATCCTCAATCCCCAATCCTCAATCTTCAATCCACAATACTCTTTCTTCAATCCTCAATACTCAATCCTCAATCCTCAATCCTCAATCCCCAATCCTCAGTGCTCAAACCACAATCCTAAATCCTCAATCCTGAATCCTCAATCTTCAGCACTCAGTCCTCAACAATCAGTTGTCAATACTCAATCCTCAATAGAATATTATCAGTTCAGAGTCTTCAATACGCAATACTCAGTCTGCAGTCTTCAAATCTCTATCCACAAACATCAATTCTCATCACCCAACCCTCAACACTCAGTCCCCAATCCTCAATCGTCAATCCTCAATCCTCAATCCTCAATCCTCAATCCTCAACCTACAATCCTCAATACTCAATCTTCAACACTCAATCCTCAGTCCTCAATCCTCAGTCTTCATTCCTCAATCCTCATTCCTCAATCCTCAATCCTCATTCCTCTATTCTCAATACCCAATCCTCTATTTTCAATCCTCAATCCTCAATCCTCAATTCTCAATCCTCAATCCTCAGTCCTCAGTCATCAAACCTCAATCCTCAACCCTCAGACCTCGTCGTCAATCCTCAATCCACAATCCTCAATCCTCAATCTTCAATCCTCAATACTCAATCCTCAATCTTCAATCCTCAATCCTCAATCCTCTGTCCTCAAACCTCAGTTCTGAATCCTCAATTCTGAATCCTCATTCCTGAATCCTCAATCTTCAGCCCTCAGTCATCTACAATCAGTTGTCAATCCTAAATCCTCAATAGAATATCCTCAATTCACAGTCTTCAATACTAAATACTCAATCTGCAATCTTCAAACCTCTATCCACAATCATCAGTTCTCATCACTCAACCCTCAACACTCAGTCCTCAATGCTTAATCCTCTATCCTCAATTCTCAATCTTCAATCCTCAATACCGAATCTTCAATTCTCAATCTTCAATCCTCAATACTCAATCCTCAATCCTCAATCTACAACACTCAGTCCCCAATCCTCAATCTTCAATCCTCAATACTCAATCCTCAATCCTCAATCCTCAATCCTCAATCCTCAATACTGAATACTCAATCTTCAATCCCCAAACCTCAATCCTCAATTCTCAATCCTCAATCCTCAATCATCAATACTCAATCTTCAATACTCAATCCTCAATCCTCAATCCTCAATCCTCAATACTCAACCATCAATCCTCAATTCTCAATACTCAATAGAATATTCTGAATTCTCAGGTTTCTATCCTCAAACCTCAATCCTCAGCCCTGAGCCCACATTCACAATCCTCAATCCTCAACCCTCAATCCTCAATTCTCAATCCTCAATCCTCAGCCCTCAGTCCTCAATCCTCAATCCTCAACCCTCAGCCCTCGTTCTCAATCTTCAATCCTCAATCCTCAATCCTCAATCCTCAGTCCTCAATCTTCAATCCTCAATACTCAATCTTCAATCCTCAATCCTCAACCCTCAATCCTCAATCCTCAATCCTCAATCGTCAGTCTTCAATCCTCAATACTCAATCTTCAATCCTCAATCCTCAATCCTCAATCCTCAATCCTCAATCCTCAATTCTCAATCCTCATTCTTCAATCCTCTATACCCAGTCCTCAATCTTCAATCCACAATCCTCAATCCTCAATTCTCAATCCTTGATTCTCAGTCCTCAGTCCACAAACCTCAATCCTCAACCCTCAGCCCTCATCCTGAAACCTCAATCCTCAGTCTTCAATCCTCGATCCTCAATCCTCAATCCTCATTCTTCAATCCTCAATCCCCAATCCTCAATCTTCAATCCACAATCCTCAATCCTCAATCCTCATTCTTCAATCCTCTATACCCAGTCCTCAATCTTCAATCCACAATCCTCAATCCTCAATTCTCAATCCTTGATCCTCAGTCCTCAGTCCTCAAACCTCAACCCTCAATCCTCAGCCCTCATCCTCAAACCTCAATCCTCAGTCTTCAATCCTCGATCCTCAATCCTCAATCCTCAATCCTCAATCCTCAATCCCCAATCCTCAATCTTCAATCCACAATACTCTTTCTTCAAACCTCAATACTCAATCCTCAATCCTCAATCCTCAATCCCCAATCCTCAATGTTCAATCCACAATACTCTTTCTTCAATCCTCAATCCTCAATCCTCAATCCTCATTCTTCGATCCTCAATACCCAATCCTCAATCTTCAATCCTCAATCCTCAACCCTCAGTCCTCAATCCTCAATCCTCAATCCTCATTCTCCAATCCTCAATACCCAATCCTCAATCTTCAATCCTCAATCCTGATTCCTCAATTCTCAATCCTCAATCCTCAGGCCTCAGTCCTCAAACCTCAATCCTCAACCCTCAGCCCTCATCGTCACTCCTCAATCCTCAATCCTCAATCCTCAGCTTTCAATCCTCAATACTCAATCTTCAATCCTCAATCATCAATCCGCAATCTTCAATACGCAACCCTCAATCCTCAATCCTGAATCCTCAACTCTCAAACCTCAATCCTCAGTCCTCAGTCCTCAAACCACAATCCTAAATCCTCAATCCTGAATCCTCAATCTTCAATCCTCAATCCTCAATCCTCAATCCTCAATCTTCAATCCTCAATCCTCAATCCTCAATCGTCAGCCTTCAATCCTCAATACTCAACCTTCAATCCTCAATCCTCAATCCTCAATCCTCAATCCTCAATCTTCAATCCTCAATCCTCAATCCTCAATCCTCAATCCTCAATCCTCAATCCTCAATCCTCAATCCTCAGTCCTCAAACCACAATCCTAAATCCTCAATCCTGAATCCTCAATCTTCAGCACTCAGTCCTCAACAATCAGTTGTCAATCCTCAATCCTCAATAGAATATCATCAGTTCAGAGTCTCCAATACGCAATACTCTGTCTGCAGTCTTCAAATCTCTATCCACAAACATCAATTCTCATCACCCAACCCTCAACACTCAGTCCCCAATCCTCAATCTTCAATCCTCAATCCTCAATCCTCAATCCTCAATCCTCAACCTACAATCCTCAATACTCAATCTTCAACACTCAATCCTCAGTCCTCAATCCTCAGTCTTCATTCCTCAATCCTCATTCCTCAATCCTCAATCCTCATTCCTCTATTCTCAATACCCAATCCTCTATTTTCAATCCTCAATCCTCAATCCTCAATTCTCAATCCTCAATCCTCAGTCCTCAGTCATCAAACCTCAATCCTCAACCCTCAGACCTCGTCGTCAATCCTCAATCCTCAATCCTCAATCCTCAATCTTCAATCCTCAATACTCAATCCTCAATCTTCAATCCTCAATCCTCAATCCTCTGTCCTCAAACCTCAGTTCTGAATCCTCAATTCTGAATCCTCATTCCTCAATCCTCAATCTTCAGCCCTCAGTCATCTACAATCAGTTGTCAATCCTAAATCCTCAATAGAATATCCTCAATTCACAGTCTTCAATACTAAATACTCAATCTGCAATCTTCAAACCTCTATCCACAATCATCAATTCTCATCACTCAATCCTCAACACTCAGTCCTCAATGCTCAATCCTCTATCCTCAATTCTCAATCTTCAATCCTCAATACCGAATCTTCAATTCTCAATCCTCAATCCTCAATACTCAATCCTCAATCCTCAATCTACAACACTCAGTCCCCAATCCTCAATCTTCAATCCTCAATACTCAATCCTCAATCCTCAATCCTCAATCCTCAATCCTCAATACTAAATACTCAATCTTCAATCCCCAAACCTCAATCCTCAATTCCCAATCCTCAATCCTCAATCATCAATACTCAATCTTCAATACTCAATCCTCAATCCTCAATCCTCAATCCTCAATACTTAACCATCAATCCTCAATTCTCAATACTCAATAGAATATTCTGAATTCTCAGGATTCTATACTCAAACCTCAATCCTCAGCCCTGAGCCCACATTCACAATCCTCAATCCTCAACCCTCAATCCTCAATTCTCAATCCTCAATCCTCAGCCCTCAGTCCTCAATCCTCAATCCTCAACCCTCAGCCCTCGTTCTCAATCTTCAATCCTCAATCCTCAATCCTCAATCCTCAGTCCTCAATCTTCAATCCTCAATACTCAATCTTCAATCCTCAATCCTCAATCCTTAATCGTCAGTCTTCAATCCTCAATACTCAATCTTCAATCCTCAATCCTCAATCCTCAATCCTCAATCCTCAATTCTCAATCCTCATTCTTCAATCCTCTATACCCAGTCCTCAATCTTCAATCCACAATCCTCAATCCTGAGCCCTCAAACCTCAATCCTCAACTCTCAGCCCTGGTCATCAATCCTCAATCCTCCATCTTCAACCCTCAATCCTCAGTCTTCAATCCTCGATCCTCAATCCTCAATCCTCAATCCTCAATCCTCAATCCCCAATCCTCAATCCTCAATCCTCAATCCTCAATCTTCAATCCTCAATCCTCAATCCACAATCCTCAATCCTCAATCCTCAATCCTCAGTCCGCAAACCACAATCCTAAATCCTCAATCCTGAATCCTCAATCTTCAGCACTCAGTCCTCAACAATCAGTTGTCAATCCTCAATCCTCAATAGAATATCATCAGTTCAGAGTCTTCAATACGCAATACTCAGTCTGCAGTCTTCAAATCTCTATCCACAAACATCAATTCTCATCACCCAACCCTCAACACTCAGTCCCCAATCCTCAATCGTCAATCCTCAATCCTCAATCCTCAATCCTCAATCCTCAACCTACAATCCTCAATACTCAATCTTCAACACTCAATCCTCAGTCCTCAATCCTCAGTCTTCGTTCCTCAATCCTCATTCCTTAATCCTCAATCCTCATTCCTCTATTCTCAATACCCAATCCTCTATTTTCAATCCTCAATCCTCAATCCTCAATTCTCAATCCTCAATCCTCAGTCCTCAGTCATCAAA
This sequence comes from Calliopsis andreniformis, assembly GCF_051401765.1. Lineage (NCBI taxonomy): Eukaryota > Metazoa > Arthropoda > Insecta > Hymenoptera > Andrenidae > Calliopsis > Calliopsis andreniformis. Next base: position 917,520 of record NW_027480495.1, read on the forward strand.
CCTCAATCCTCAACCCTCAGACCTCGTCGTCAATCCTCAATCCTCAATCCTCAATCCTCAATCTTCAATCCTCAATACTCAATCCTCAATCTTCAATCCACAATCCTCAATCCTCAATTCTCAATCCTTGATTCTCAGTCCTCAGTCCACAAATCTCAATCCTCAGCCCTCAGCCCTCATCCTCAAACCTCAATCCTCAGTCTTCAATCCTCGATCCTCAATCCTCAATCCTCATTCTTCAATCCTCAATCCCCAATCCTCAATCTTCAATCCTCAATCCTCAATCCTCAATCCTCATTCTTCAATCCTCTATACCCAGTCCTCAATCTTCAATCCACAATCCTCAATCCTCAATTCTCAATCCTTGATCCTCAGTCCTCAGTCCTCAAACCTCAACCCTCAATGCTCAGCCCTCATCCTCAAACCTCAATCCTCAGTCTTCAATCCTCGATCCTCAACCCTCAATCCTCAATCCTCAATCCTCAATCCCCAATCCTCAATCTTCAATGCACAATACTCTTTCTTCAATCCTCAATACTCAATCCTCAATCCTCAATCCTCAATCCCCAATCCTCAATGTTCAATCCACAATACTCTTTCTTCAATCCTCAATCCTCAATCCTCAATCCTCATTCTTCAATCCTCAATACCCAATCCTCAATCCTCAGTTCTCAATCCTCAATCCTCAATCCTCATTCTTCAATCCTCAATACCCAATCCTCAATCTTCAATCCTCAATCCTGAATCCTCAATTCTCAATCCTCAATCCTCAGGCCTCAGTCCTCAAACCTCAATCCTCAACCCTCAGCCCTCATCGTCACTCCTCAATCCTCAATCCTCAATCCTCAGCTTTCAATCCTCAATACTCAATCTTCAATCCTCAATCATCAATCCGCAATCTTCAATACGCAACCCTCAATCCTCAATCCTGAATCCTCAACTCTCAATCCTCAATCCTCAGTCCTGAGCCCTCAAACCTCAATCCTCAACTCTCAGCCCTGGTCATCAATCCTCAATCCTCCATCTTCAACCCTCAATCCTCAATCCTCAACCCTCAACCCTCATCTTCTATCTTCAGTACTCAATCCTCAATCCTCAATCCCCAATACTCAATCTTCAATCCTCAATACTCTTTCTTCAATCCTCAATCCTCAATCCTCAATCGCCAATCCTCAATCCTCAATCCTCAATCCTCAATCCTCAATCTTCAATTCTCAATACTCAATCTTCAATCCTCAATCCTCAATCCTCAATCCTCAATCCTCAATCCTCAATCGTCAGTCTTCAATCCCCAATACTCAATCTTCAATACTCAATCCTCAATCCTGAATCCTCAATCCTCAATTCTCAATCCTCAATCCTCAATCCTCAATCCTCAATCTTCAATCCTCAATAATCAATCTCCAACCCTAGATCCTCAATCCCCAATCCTCCATCCTTAATCCTCAATCTTCAATCCTCATTCCCCAGTACTCAATCTTCAATCCTCAATGCTCCATCCTCAATCCTCAATCCTCAGTCCTCTATCCTCAATCCTCAATCCTCAAACCTCAATCCTCAACCGTCAGTCCTCGTCCTCAATACTCAAACCTCAATCCACAACCCTCAATCTACAATCATCAATACTCAATCTTCAATCCTCAATTCTCAGACCTCAATCCTCAATCCTCCATCCTCAACATTCAACACACAACCGTCAACCATCAATACTCAATACTCAACCATCAATCCTCAATTCGCAATACTCTATCTTCAATCCTGAGTCCTCAATCCTCAATTCTCGACCCTCAATCCTCAGTCCTCAGTCCTCAAATCTCAGTCCTCAACCCTCAGCCCTCATCCTCAATCCTCAGTCCTCAGTCCTCATTCCTCAATCCTCAATCTTCAATCCTCAATACTCAATCTTCATTCCTCAATTCTCAATCCTCAGTCCTCAATGCTCAATCCTCAATCCTCAATTCTCAATCTTCAATCCTCAATACTGAATCTTCAATCCTCAATCCTCAATCCTCAATACTCAATCCTCAATCCACATTCTTCAATCCTCAGTCCCCAATCCTCAATCTTCAATCCTCAATACTCAATCCTCAATCCTCAATCCTCAATCCTCCACCCTCAATCCTGAGTACTCAATCTTCAATCCTCAATCCTCAATCCTGAATCCTCAACCCCCAATCCTCAATCATCAATCCTCCATCTTCAATACTCAATCCTCAATCCTCAATCCTCAATCCTCAATACTCAACCATCAAAACTGAATTCCCAATACTCAATAGAATATCCTGAATTCTCAGGAATGTATACTCAAACCTCAATCCTCAACCCTGAGCCCTCATTCACAATCCTCAATCCTCAATCCTCAATCCTCAATTCTCAATCCTCAAAGCTCAGCCCTCACTCCTCAAACCTCAATCCTCAACCCTGAGCACTCATCCTCAAGCTTCAATCCTCAATCGTCAATCTTCAATCCTCAATCCTCAATCCTCAATTCTCAATCCTCAATCCTCAATCCTCAGACCTCAAACATCAAAACTCAGCCCTCAGTCCTCGTCCTCAATCCACAACCCTCAATCCTCAATCCTCAATCTTCAATCTTCAATCCTCAATCCTCAATCCTCAATCCTCAATCCTCAATCCTCAATCCTCAATCCTCAATCCTCATTCTTCAATCCTCTATACCAAATCCTCAAGCTTCAATCCTCAATCCTCAATCCTCAATTCTCAATCCTCGATCCTCAGTCCTCAGTCCTCAAACCTCAATCCTCAACGCTCAGCCCTCATTCTCAATTCTCAATCCTCAGTCTTCAATCCTCAATCCTCAATCCTCAATCCTCAATCCTCAATCCTCAATCCTCAGTCCTCAAACCTCAATCCTGTATACTCAATTCTGAATCTTCAATCTTCAGACCTCAGACCTCAACAATCAGCTGTCAATCCTCAATCCTCAACAGAATATCGTCAATTCACAGTTATCAATACTCAATACTCAATCTGCAATCTTCAAATCTCTATCCACAAACATCAATTCTCATCACTCAACCCTCAACACTCAGTCCCCAATCCTCAATCTTCAATCCTCAATCCTCAATCCTCAATCCTCAATCCTCAATCCTCATTCTTCAATCCTCAATACCCAATCCTCAATCTTCAATCCTCAATCCTCAATCCTCAATTCTCAATTCTCAATCCTCAATCCTCAGTCCTCAGTCCTCAAACCTCAGTCCTCAACCCTCAGCCCTCATCCTCAATCCTCTATCCTCAATCCTCAATCCTCAATCTTCAATCCTCAATACTCAATCTTCAATCCTCAATCCTCAGTCCTCGAACCTCAATTCTGAATCCTCATTCCTGAATCCTCAATCTTCAGCCCTCAGTCATCAACAATCAGTTGTCAATCCTCAATCCTCAATAGAATATCCTCAATTGACAGTTTTCAATACTCAATACTCAATCTGCAATCTTCAAAACACTATCCACAATCACCAGTTCTCATCACTCAACCCTCAACACTCAGTCCTCAATGCACAATCCTCAACCCTCAATTCTCAATCTTCAATCCTCAATACTGAATCCTCAATCCTCAATCCTCAATCCTCAATACTCAATCCTCAATCCTCAATCTTCAATACTCAGTCCCCAATCCTCAATCTTCAATCTTCAATATTCAATCCTTAATCCGCAATCCTCAATCCTCAATCCTCAATCCTCAATCCTCAATCCTCGATCCCCAGTCCTCAGTCCTCAAACCTCAATCCTCAACGCTCAGCTCTCATACTCAATCCTCAATCCTCAGTCTTCAATCCTCAATCCTCAATCCTCAATCCTCAATCCTCAATCCTCAGTCCTCAAACCTCAACCCTCAATCCTCAATCCTCAATCCTCAGTCTTCATTCCTCAACCCTCATTCCTCAATCCTCAATCCTCATTCCTCAATTCTCAGTCCTCAACTCTCAATCCTCAATCCTCAGTCCTCAGTCATCAAACCTCAATCCTCAACCCTCAGACCTCGTCGTCAATCCTCAATCCTCAATCCTCAATCCTCAATCTTCAATCCTCAATACTCAATCCTCAATCTTCAATCCTCAATCCACAATCCTCAATTCTCAATCCTCAATCCTCAGCCCTCAGTCCTCAAACCTCAATCCTCAACCCTCAGCCCTCATCCTCAAACTTCAATACTCAATCCTCATTCTTCAATCCTCTATACCCAGTCCTCAATCTTCAATCCTCAATACTCAATCTTCAATCCTCAATCCTCAATCCTCAATCCTCAATCCACAATCCTCAATCGTCTGTCTTCATTCCTCAATACTCAATCTTCAATCCTCAATCCTCAATCCTCAATCCTCAATCCTCAATTCTCAATCCTCATTCTTCAATCCTCTATACCCAGTCCTCAATCTTCAATCCACAATCCTCAATCCTCAATTCTCAATCCTTGACCCTCAGTCCTCAGTCCACAAACCTCAATCCTCAACCCTCAGCCCTCATCCTCAAACCTCAAACCTCAATCCTCAATTCTCAATCCTCAATCCTCAATCCTCAATCCTCAATACTCAGCCATCAATCCTCAATTCTCAATACTCAATAGAATACTCTGAATTCTCAGGATTCTATACTCAAACCTCAATCCTCAGCCCTGAGCCCACATTCACAATCCTCAATCCTCGACCCTCAATCCTCAATTCTCAATCCTCAATCCTCAGCCCTCAGTCCTCAATCCTCAATCCTCAACCCTCAGCCCTCGTCCTCAATCTTCAATCCTCAATCCTCAATCCTCACTCCCCAATCCTCAATCTTCAATCCACAATACTCTTTCTTCAATCCTCAATACTCAATCCTCAATCCTCAAACCTCATTCTTCAATCCTCAGTACACAATCCTCAATCTTCAATCCTCTATACCCAGTCCTCAATGTTCAATCCACAATCCTCAATCCTCAATCCTCAATTCTCAATCCTTGATTCTCAGTCCTCAGTCCTCAAACCTCAATCCTCAGCCCTCATCCTCAAACCTCAATCCTCAGTCTTCAATCCTCGATCCTCAATCCTCAATCTTCAATCCTCAATCCTCAATCCTCTGTCCTCAAACCTCAGTTCTGAATCCTCAATTCTGAATCCTCATTCCTGAATCCTCAATCTTCAGCCCTCAGTCATCTACAATCTGTTGTCAATCCTAAATCCTCAATAGAATATCCTCAATTCACAGTCTTCAATACTAAATACTCAATCTGCAATCTCAAACCTCTTTCCACAATCATCAAATCTCATCACTCAACCCTCAACACTCAGTCCTCAATGCTCAATCCTCAATCCTCAATTCTCAATCTTCAATCCTCAATACTGAATCTTCAATCCTCAATCCTCAATCCTCAATCCTCAATACTCAATCCTCAATCCTCAATCTTCAACACTCAGTCCCCAATCCTCAATCTTCAATCCTCAATACTGAATCCTCAATCCTCAATCCTCAATCCTCAATCCTCAATCGTCAGTCTTCAATCCCCAAAACTCAATCTTCAATACTCAATCCTCAATCCTGAATCCTCAATCTTCAATTCTCAATCCTCAATCCTCAATCCTCAATCCTCAATCTTCAATCCTCAATAATCAATCTCCAACCCTAGATCCTCAATCCCCAATCCTCCATCCTTAATCCTCAATCTTCAATCCTCATTCCCCAGTACTCAATCTTCAATCCTCAATGCTCCATCCTCAATCCTCAATCCTCAGTCCTCTATCCTCAATCCTCAATCCTCAAACCTCAATCCTCAACCGTCAGTCCTCGTCCTCAATACTCAAACCTCAATCCACAATCCTCAATCTACAATCATCAATACTCAATTTTCAATCCTCAATTCTCAGACCTCAATCCTCAATCCTCCATCCTCAACATTCAACACACAACCGTCAACCATCAATCCTCAATACTCAACCATCAATCCTCAATTCGCAATACTCTATCTTCAATCCTGAGTCCTCAATCCTCAATTCTCAACCCTCAATCCTCAGTCCTCAGTCCTCAAATCTCAGTCCTCAACCCTCAGCCCTCATCCTCAATCATCAGTCCTCAGTCCTCATTCCTCAATCCTCAATCTTCAATCCTCAATACTCAATCTTCATTCCTCAATTCTCAATCCTCAGTCCTCAATGCTCAATCCTCAATCCTCAATTCTCAATCTTCAATCCTCAATACTGAATCTTCAATCCTCAATCCTCAATCCTCAATACTCAATCCTCAATCCACATTCTTCAATCCTCAGTCCCCAATCCTCAATCTTCAATGCTCAATACTCAATCCTCAATCCTCAATCCTCAATCCTCCACCCTCAATCCTGAATACTCAATCTTCAATCCTCAATCCTCAATCCTGAATCCTCAACCCCCAATCCTCAATCATCAATCCTCCATCTTCAATACTCAATCCTCAATCCTCAATCCTCAATACTCAACCATCAAAACTGAATTCCCAATACTGAATAGAATATCCTGAATTCTCAGGAATCTATACTCAAACCTCAATCCTCAACCCTGAGCCCTCATTCACAATCCTCAATCCTCAATCTTCAATCCTCAATTCTCAATCCTCAAAGCTCAGCCCTCACTCCTCAAACCTCAATCCTCAACCCTCAGCACTCATCCTCAAGCTTCAATCCTCAATCGTCAATCTTCAATCCTCAATCCTCAATCCTCAATTCTCAATCCTCAATCCTCAATCCTCAGACCTCAAACATCAAAACTCAGCCCTCAGTCCTCGTCCTCAATCCACAACCCTCAATCCTCAATCCTCAATCTTCAATCTTCAATCCTCAATCCTCAATCCTCAATCCTCAATCCTCAATCCTCAATCCTCAATCCTCAATCCTCATTCTTCAATCCTCTACACCCAATCCTCAAGCTTCAATCCTCAATCCTCAATCCTCAATTCTCAATCCTCGATCCTCAGTCCTCAGTCCTCAAACCTCAATCCTCAACGCTCAGCCCTCATTCTCAATTCTCAATCCTCAGTCTTCAATCCTCAATCCTCAATCCTCAATCCTCAATCCTCAATCCTCAATCCTCAGTCCTCAAACCTCAATCATGTATACTCAATTCTGAATCTTCAATCTTCAGACCTCAGACCTCAACAATCAGCTGTCAATCCTCAATCCTCAACAGAATATCGTCAATTCACAGTTTTCAATACTCAATACTCAATCTGCAATCTTCAAATCTCTATCCACAAACATCAATTCTCATCACTCAACCCTCAACACTCAGTCCCCAATCCTCAATCTTCAATCCTCAATCCTCAATCCTCAATCCTCAATCCTCAATCCTCATTCTTCAATCCTCAATACCCAATCCTCAATCTTCAATCCTCAATCCTCAATCCTCAATTCTCAATTCTCAATCCTCAATCCTCAGTCCTCAGTCCTCAAACCTCAGTCCTCAACCCTCAGCCCTCATCCTCAATCCTCTATCCTCAATCCTCAATCCTCATTCTTCAATCCTCAATACTCAATCTTCAATCCTCAATCCTCAGTCCTCGAACCTCAATTCTGAATCCTCATTCCTGAATCCTCAATCTTCAGCCCTCAGTCATCAACAATCAGTTGTCAATCCTCAATCCTCAATAGAATATCCTCAATTGACAGTTTTCAATACTCAATACTCAATCTGCAATCTTCAAAACACTATCCACAATCACCAGTTCTCATCACTCAACCCTCAACACTCAGTCCTCAATGCACAATCCTCAACCCTCAATTCTCAATCTTCAATCCTCAATACTGAATCCTCAATCCTCAATCCTCAATCCTCAATACTCAATCCTCAATCCTCAATCTTCAATACTCAGTCCCCAATCCTCAATCTTCAATCTTCAATATTCAATCCTTAATCCTCAATCCTCAATCCTCAATCCTCAATCCTCAATTCTCAATCCTCGATCCCCAGTCCTCAGTCCTCAAACCTCAATCCTCAACGCTCAGCCCTCATACTCAATCCTCAATCCTCAGTCTTCAATCCTCAATCCTCAATCCTCAATCCTCAATCCTCAATCCTGAGTCCTCAAACCTCAACCCTCAATCCTCAATCCTCAATCCTCAGTCTTCATTCCTCAACCCTCATTCCTCAATCCTCAATCCTCATTCCTCAATTCTCAATACCCAATCCTCTATTTTCAATCCTCAATCCTCAGTCCTCAATTCTCAATCCTCAATCCTCAGTCCTCAGTCATCAAACCTCAATCCTCAACCCTCAGACCTCGTCGTCAATCCTCAATCCTCGATCCTCAATCCTCAATCTTCAATCCTCAATACTCAATCCTCAATCTTCAATCCTCAATCCACAATCCTCAATTCTCAATCCTCAATCCTCAGCCCTCAGTCCTCAAACCTCAATCCTCAACCCTCAGCCCTCATCCTCAAACTTCAATACTCAATCCTCAATCCTCAATCCTCAATCCTCAATCTTCAATCCTCAATACTCAATCTTCAATCCTCAATCCTCAATCCTCAATCCTCAATCCTCAATCCTCAATCGTCAGTCTTCAATCCTCAATACTCAATCAACAATCCTCAATCCTCAATCCTCAATCCTCAATCCTCAATTCTCAATCCTCATTCTTCAATCCTCTATACCCAGTCCTCAATCTTCAATCCACAATCCTCAATCCTCAATTCTCAATCCTTGATCCTCAGTCCTCAGTCCTCAAACCTCAATCCTCAGTCCTCAATCTTCAATCCTCAATACTCAATCTTCAATCCTCAATCCTCAATCCTCAATCCTCAATCCACAATCCTCAATCGTCTGTCTTCAATCCTCAATACTCAATCTTCAATCCTCAATCCTCAATCCTCAATCCTCAATCCTCAATTCTCAATCCTCATTCTTCAATCCTCTATACCCAGTCCTCAATCTTCAATCCACAATCCTCAATCCTCAATTCTCAATCCTTGACCCTCAGTCCTCAGTCCACAAACCTCAATCCTCAACCCTCAGCCCTCATCCTCAAACCTCAAACCTCAATCCTCAATTCTCAATCCTCAATCCTCAATCCTCAATCCTCAATACTCAGCCATCAATCCTCAATTCTCAATACTCCATAGAACTTTCTGAATTCTCAGGATTCTATACTCAAACCTCAATCCTCAGCCCTGAGCCCACATTCACAATCCTCAATCCTCAACCCTCAATCCTCAATTCTCAATCCTCAATCCTCAGCCCTCAGTCCTCAATCCTCAATCCTCAACCCTCAGCCCTCGTCCTCAATCTTCAATCCTCAATCCTCAATCCTCACTCCCCAATCCTCAATCTTCAATCCACAATACTCTTTCTTCTATCCTCAATACTCAATCCTCAATCCTCAATCCTCATTCTTCAATCCTCAGTACACAATCCTCAATCTTCAATCCTCTATACCCAGTCCTCAATCTTCAATCCACAATCCTCAATCCTCAATTCTCAATCCTTGATTCTCAGTCCTCAGTCCTCAAACCTCAATCCTCAGCCCTCATCCTCAAACCTCAATCCTCAGGCTTCAATCCTCGATCCTCAATCCTCAATCCTCAATCCTCAATCCTCAATCCTCTGTCCTCAAACCTCAGTTCTGAATCCTCAATTCTGAATCCTCATTCCTGAATCCTCAATCTTCAGCCCTCAGTCATCTACAATCTGTTGTCAATCCTAAATCCTCAATAGAATATCCTCAATTCACAGTCTTCAATACTAAATACTCAATCTGCAATCTCAAACCTCTTTCCACAATCATCAAATCTCATCACTCAACCCTCAACACTCAGTCCTCAATGCTCAATCCTCAATCCTCAATTCTCAACCTTCAATCCTCAATACTGAATCTTCAATCCTCAATCCTCAATACTCAATCCTCAATCCACATTCTTCAATCCTAAGTCCCCAATCCTCAATCTTCAATCCTCAATACTCAATCCTCAATCCTCAATCCTCAATCCTCAATCCTCAATCCCGAATACTCAATCTTCAATCCTCAATACTCTTTCTTCAATACTCAATCCTCAATCCTCAATCCTCATTCTTCAATCCTCAATACCCAATCCTCAATCTTCAATCCTCAATCCACAGTCCTCAGTTCTCAATCCTCAATCCTCAATCCTCAGACCTCAAACATCAATACTCAGCCCTCAGTCCTCGTCCTCAATCCACAACCCTCAATCCTCAATCCTCAACCTTCAATCATCAATATTCTATCTTCAATCCTCAATCCTCAATCCTCAATCCTCAATCCTCAATCCTCAATCCTCAATGTTCAATGGTCAATACCCAATCCTCAATCTTCAATCCTCAATCCTCAATCCTCAATCCTCAATCCTCAATCCTCAATCCTCAATCCTCAATCGTCAGTCTTCAACCCTCAATACTCAATCTTCAATCCTCAACACTCAACCCTCAATCCTCAATCCTCAATGCTCATTCTTCAATCCTCGATACCCAATCCTCAATCTGCAATCCTCAATCCTCAATCCTCAATTCTCAATCCTCAATCCTCAGTCCTCCGTCCTCAACCCTCAATCCTCAACCCTCAGCCCTCATCCTCACTCCTCAATCCTCAATCTTCAATTCTCAATACTCAATCTTCAATCCTCAATCCTCAATCCTCAATCTTCAATACTCAATCCTCAATCGTCAGTCTTCAATCCTCAATACTCAATCTTCAATACTCAATCCTCAATCCTCAATCCTCAATCCTCAATTCTCAATCCTCGATCCTCAGTCCTCAGTCCTCAATCCTCAAACCTCAATCCTCAGTCCTCAAACCTCAATCCTGAATCCTCAATCCTGAATCCTCAATCTTCAGACCTCATACCTCAACAATCAGTTGCCAATCCTCAATCCTCAATAGAATATCACCAATTCACAGTTTTCAATACTCAATACTCAATCGGCAATCTTCAAATCTCTATCCACAAACATCAATTCTCATCACTCAACCCTCAACATTCAGTCCCCAATCCTCAATCTTCAATCCTCAATCCTCAATACTCAATCCTCAATCCTCAATCTTCAATCCTCAATACTCAATCTTCAATCCTCAATCCTCAATCCTCAATGCTCAATCCTCAACACTCATTCCTATAACCTCAATCCTCAACCCTCAGTTCTCATCCTCAATTCTCAATTCTCAATCCTCAATCCTCAATACTCAATCCTCAATCCTCAATCTTCAACACTCAGTCCCCAATCCTCAATCTTCAATCCTCAATACTCATTCCTCAATCCTCAATCCTCAATCCTCAATCCTCAATCCTGAATACTCAATCTTCAATCCTCAAACCTCAATCCTCAATCCTCAACCCTCAATCCCGAATACTCAATCTTCAATCCTCAATACTCTTTCTTCAATACTCAATCCTCAATCCTCAATCCTCATTCTTCAATCCTCAATACCCAATCCTCAATCTTCAATCCTCAATCCTCAGTCCTCAGTTCTCAATCCTCAATCCTCAATCCTCAGACCTCAAACATCAATACTCAGCCCTCAGTCCTCGTCCTCAATCCACAACCCTCAATCCTCAATCCTCAACCTTCAATCATCAATATTCTATCTTCAATCCTCAATCCTCAATCCTCAATCCTCAATCCTCAATCCTCAATCCTCAATCCTCAATGTTCAATGGTCAATACCCAATCCTCAATCTTCAATCCTCAATCCTCAATCCTCAATCCTCAATCCTCAATCCTCAATCCTCAATCCTCAATCGTCAGTCTTCAACCCTCAATACTCAATCTTCAATCCTCAACACTCAACCCTCAATCCTCAATCCTCAATGCTCATTCTTCAATCCTCGATACCCAATCCTCAATCTGCAATCCTCAATCCTCAATCCTCAATTCTCAATCCTCAATCCTCAGTCCTCCGTCCTCAACCCTCAATCCTCAACCCTCAGCCCTCATCCTCACTCCTCAATACTCAATCTTCAATTCTCAATACTCAATCTTCAATCCTCAATCCTCAATCCTCAATCTTCAATCCTCAATCCTCAATCGTCAGTCTTCAATCCTCAATACTCAATCTTCAATACTCAATCCTCAATCCTCAATCCTCAATCCTCAATTCTCAATCCTCGATCCTCAGTCCTCAGTCCTCAATCCTCAATCCTCAATCCTCAGTCCTCAAACCTCAATCCTGAATCCTCAATCCTGAATCCTCAATCCTCAGACCTCATACCTCAACAATCAGTTGCCAATCCTCAATCCTCAATAGCATATCACCAATTCACAGTTTTCAATACTCAATACTCAATCGGCAATCTTCAAATCTCTATCCACAAACATCAATTCTCATCACTCAACCCTCAACACTCAGTCCCCAATCCTCAATCTTCAATCCTCAATCCTCAATACTCAATCCTCAATCCTCAATCTTCAATCCTCAATACTCAATCTTCAATCCTCAATCCTCAATCCTCAATGCTCAATCCTCAACACTCATTCCTATAACCTCAATCCTCAACCCTCAGTTCTCATCCTCAATTCTCAATTCTCAATCCTCAATCCTCAATACTCAATCCTCAATCCTCAATCTTCAACACTCAGTCCCCAATCCTCAATCTTCAATCCTCAATACTCATTCCTCAATCCTCAATCCTCAATCCTCAATCCTCAATCCTGAATACTCAATCTTCAATCCTCAAACCTCAATCCTCAACTTTCAAGCCTCAATCCTCAATCCTCAGTCCTCAATCTTCAATACTCAATCCTCAATCCTCAATCCTCAATCCTCAATCCTCAAACCTCTGTCCACAAACCTCAGTTCTGAATCCTCAATTCTGAATCCTCATTCCTGAATCCTCAATCTTCAGCCCTCAGTCATCAACAATCAGTTGTCAATCCTAAATCCTCAATACAATATCCTCAATTCACAGTCTTCAATACTAAATACTCAATCTCCAATCTCCAAACCTCTATCCACAATCATCAATTCTCATCACTCAACCCTCAACACTCAGTCCTCAATGCTCAATCCTCAATCCTCAATTCTCAATCTTCAATCCTTAATACTGAATCTTCAATCCTCAATCCTCAATCCTCAATACTCAATCCTCAATCCACATTCTTCAATCCTCAGTCCCCAATCCTCAATCTTCAATCCTCAATACTCAATCCTCAATCCTCAATCCTCAATCCTCAATCCTCAATCCTGAATACTCAATCTTCAATCCTCAATCCTCAATCCTGAATCCTCAACCCCCAATCCTCAATCATCAATCCTCCATCTTCAATCCTCAATCCTCAATCCTCAATCCTCAATCCTCAATACTCAACCATCAAAACTGAATTCCCAATACTCAATAGAATAGCCTGAATTCTCAGGAATCTATACTCAAACCTCAATCCTCAACCCTGAGCCCTCATTCACAATCCTCAATCCTCAATCCTCAATCCTCAATTCTCAATCCTCAAAGCTCAGCCTTCGCTCCTCAAACCTCAATCCTCAACCCTCAGCACTCACCCTCAAGCTTCAATCCTCAATCGTCAATCTTCAATCCTCAATCCTCAATCCTCAATTCTCAATCCTCAATCCTCAATCCTCAGACCTCAAACATCAAAACTCAGCCCTCAGTCCTCGTCCTCAATCCACAACCCTCAATCCTCAATCCTCAATCTTCAATCTTCAATCCTCAATCCTCAATCCTCAATCCTCAATCCTCAATCCTCAATCCTCAATCCTCAATCGTCATTCTTCAATCCTCTATACCCAATCCTCAAGCTTCAATCCTCAATCCTCAATCCTCAATTCTCAACCCTCGATCCTCAGTCCTCAGTCCTCAAACCTCAATCCTCAACGCTCAGCCCTCATCCTCAATTCTCAATCCTCAGTCTTCAATCCTCAATCCTCAATCCTCAATCCTCAATCCTCAATCCTCAATCTTCAACACTCAGTCCCCAATCCTCAATCTTCAATCCTCAATACTCATTCCTCAATCCTCAATCCTCAATCCTCAATCCTCAATCCTGAATACTCAATCTTCAATCCTCAAACCTCAATCCTCAATTTTCAAGCCTCAATCCTCAATCCTCAGTCCTCAATCTTCAATACTCAATCCTCAATCCTCAATCCTCAATCCTCAATACTCAACCATGAATCCTCAATTCTCAATACTCAATAGAATATTCTGAATTCTCAGGATTCTACACTCAAAACTCAATCCTCAGCCCCGAGCCCACATTCACAGTCCTCAATCCTCTGCCCTCAATCCTCAATTCTCAATCCTCAATCCTCAGCCCTCAGTCCTCAATCCTCAATCCTCACCCCTCAGCCCTCGTCCTCAATCTTCAATCCTCAATCCTCAATCCTCAATCCTCAATCCTCAATCTTCAATCCTCAATACTCAATCTTCAATCCTCAATCCTCAATCCTCAATCCTCAATCCTCAATCCTCAATCCTCAATGCTCAATCGTCAATACCCAATCCTCAATCTTCAATCCTCAATCCTCAATCCTCAATCCTCAATCCTCAATCCTCAATCCTCAATCCTCAATCGTCAGCATTCAACCCTCAATACTCAATCTTCAATCCTCAACACTCAATCCTCAATCCTCAATCCTCAATGCTCAATCTTCAATTCTCGATACCCAATCCTCAATCTGCTATCCTCAATCCTCAATCCTCAATTCTCAATCCTCAATCCTCAGCCCTCAGTCCTCAAACCTCAATCCTCAACCATCAGCCCTCATCCTCAAACTTCATTCCTCAATCCTCAATCCTCAATCCTCAATCCTCAATCTTCAATCATCTATACTCAATCTTCAATCCTCAATCCTCAATCCTCAATCCTCAATCCTCAATCCTCAATCGTCAGTCTTCAATCCTCAATACTCAATCTTCAATCCTCAATCCTCAATCCTCAATCCTGAATCCTCAATTCTCAAACCTCGATCCTCAGTCCTCAGTCCTCAAACCTCAATCCTCAATCCTCAGCCCTCATCCTCTATCCTCAATGATCAATCTTCAATCCTCAGTCCTCAATCCTCAATCCTCAATCCTCAATCCTCAATCCCCAATACTCAACCATCAATACTCAATTCTCAATACCCAATAGAATATCCTGAATTCTCAGGATTCTATACTCAAACCTCAATCCTCAAACCTGAGCCCTCATTCACAATCCTCAATCCTCAATCCTCAATACTCAATTCTCAGTCCTCAATCCTCAGCCCTCAGACCTCAAACCTCAATCCTCAACCCTCAGCGCTCATCCTCAATCTTCAATCCTCAATCCTCAATCCTCAATCCCCAATCCTCAATCTTCAATCCTCAATACACTTTCTTCAATCCTCAAACCTCAATCCTCAATCCTCATTCTTCAATCCTCAATACCCAATCATCAATCTTCAATCGTCAATCCTCAATCCTCAATTCTCAATCCTCAATCTTCAATCCTCAGACCTCAAACATCAATACTCAGCCCTCAGTCCTCGTCCTCAATCCACAACCCTCAATCCTCAATCCTCAATCTTCAATCAGCAATAATCAATCTTCAATCTTCAATCCTCAATCCTCAATCCTCAATCCTCAATCCTCAATCCTCAATGTTCAATCCTCAATCCTCAATCCTCAATCCTCAATCCTCAATCCTCAATCCTCAATGTTCAATCCTCAATACCCAATCCTCTATCTTCATCCCTCAATCCTGAATCCTCAACCCTCAATCCTCAATCATCAATCCTCCATCTTCAATACTCAATCCTCAATCCTCAATCCTCAATCCTCAATCCTCAATCCTGAATACTCAGTCCTCAAACCTCAATCCTGTATCCTCAATCCTGAATCCTCAATCTTCAGACCTCAGACCTCAACAATCAGCTGTCAATCCTCAATCCTCAATATAATATCATCAATTCACAGTTTTCAATAATCAATACTCAATCTGCAATCTTCAAACCTCTATCCAAAAACATCAATTCTCACAACTCAACCCTCAACACTCAGTCCCCAATCCTCAATCTTCAATCCTCAATCCTCAATCCTCAATCCTCAATCGTCAATCTTCAATCCTCAATACTCAACCTTCAATCCTCAGTCCTCAATTCTCAATCCTCAATCCTCAATCCTCAATCGTCAGTCTTCAACCTTCAATACTCAACCTTCAATCCTCAACACTCAATCCTTAATCCTCAATCCTCAATCCTCATTCTTCAATCCTCAATACCCAATCCAAAATCATCAATCCTCAATCCTCAATCCTCAATTCTGAATCCTCAATCCTCAGTCCTCGGTCCTCAAACCTCAATCCTCAACCCTCAGCCCTAATCCTCAATCCTCAATCCTCAGTCCTCAATCCTCATTCTTCAATCCTCAATACCCAATCCTCAATCTTCAATCCTCAATCCTGAATCCTCTATTCTCAATCCTCAATACTCAACCTTCAATCCTCAATCATCAATCCGCAATCTTCAATTCTCAACCCTCAATCCTCAATACTGAATCCTCAATTCTCAATCCTCAATCCTCAGTCCTGAATCCTCAAACCTCAATCCTCAACTCTCAGCCCTCATCCTCAATCCTCAATCCTCGGTCTTCAATCCTCAATCCTCAATCCTCAATCCTCAATCCTCAATCCTCAATCCTCAGTCCTCAAACCTCAATCCTGTATCCTCAACCCTGAATCCTCAATCTTCAGACCTCATACCTCAACAATCAGTTGCCAATCCTCAATCCTCAATAGAATATCACCAATTCACAGTTTTCAATACTCAATACTCAATCGGCAATCTTCAAATCTCTATCCACAAACATCAATTCTCATCACTCAACCCTCAACATTCAGTCCCCAATCCTCAATCTTCAATCCTCAATCCTCAATACTCAATCCTCAATCCTCAATCTTCAATCCTCAATACTCAATCTTCAATCCTCAATCCTCAATCCTCAATGCTCAATCCTCAACACTCATTACTATAACCTCAATCCTCAACCCTCAGTTCTCATCCTCAATTCTCAATTCTCAATCCTCAATCCTCAATACTCAATCCTCAATCCTCAATCTTCAACACTCAGTCCCCAATCCTCAATCTTCAATCCTCAATACTCATTCCTCAATCCTCAATCCTCAATCCTCAATCCTCAATCCTGAATACTCAATCTTCAATCCTCAAACCTCAATCCTCAATCCTCAACCCTCAATCCCGAATACTCAATCTTCAATCCTCAATACTCTTTCTTCAATACTCAATCCTCAATCCTCAATCCTCATTCTTCAATCCTCAATACCCAATCCTCAATCTTCAATCCTCAATCCTCAGTCCTCAGTTCTCAATCCTCAATCCTCAATCCTCAGACCTCAAACATCAATACTCAGCCCTCAGTCCTCGTCCTCAATCCACAACCCTCAATCCTCAATCCTCAACCTTCAATCATCAATATTCTATCTTCAATCCTCAATCCTCAATCCTCAATCCTCAATCCTCAATCCTCAATCCTCAATCCTCAATGTTCAATGGTCAATACCCAATCCTCAATCTTCAATCCTCAATCCTCAATCCTCAATCCTCAATCCTCAATCCTCAATCCTCAATCCTCAATCGTCAGTCTTCAACCCTCAATACTCAATCTTCAATCCTCAACACTCAACCCTCAATCCTCAATCCTCAATGCTCATTCTTCAATCCTCGATACCCAATCCTCAATCTGCAATCCTCAATCCTCAATCCTCAATTCTCAATCCTCAATCCTCAGTCCTCCGTCCTCAACCCTCAATCCTCAACCCTCAGCCCTCATCCTCACTCCTCAATCCTCAATCTTCAATTCTCAATACTCAATCTTCAATCCTCAATCCTCAATCCTCAATCTTCAATCCTCAATCCTCAATCGTCAGTCTTCAATCCTCAATACTCAATCTTCAATACTCAATCCTCAATCCTCAATCCTCAATCCTCAATTCTCAATCCTCGATCCTCAGTCCTCAGTCCTCAATCCTCAATCCTCAATCCTCAGTCCTCAAACCTCAATCCTGAATCCTCAATCCTGAATCCTCAATCTTCAGACCTCATACCTCAACAATCAGTTGCCAATCCTCAATCCTCAATAGAATATCACCAATTCACAGTTTTCAATACTCAATACTCAATCGGCAATCTTCAAATCTCTATCCACAAACATCAATTCTCATCACTCAACCCTCAACACTCAGTCCCCAATCCTCAATCTTCAATCCTCAATCCTCAATACTCAATCCTCAATCCTCAATCCTCAATCTTCAATCCTCTATACTCAATCTTCAATCCTCAATCCTCAATCCTCAATGCTAAATCCTCAACACTCATTCCTATAACCTCAATCCTCAACCCTCAGTTCTCATCCTCAATTCTCAATTCTCAATCCTCAATCCTCAATACTCAATCCTCAATCCTCAATCTTCAACACTCAGTCCCCAATCCTCAATCTTCAATCCTCAATACTCATTCCTCAATCCTCAATCCTCAATCCTCAATCCTCAATTCTCAATCTTCAATCCTTAATACTGAATCTTCAATCCTCAATCCTCAATCCTCAATACTCAATCCTCAATCCACATTCTTCAATCCTCAGTCCCCAATCCTCAATCTTCAATCCTCAATACTCAATCCTCAATCCTCATCCTCAATCCTCAATCCTCAATCTCACTGAATACTCAATCTTCAATCCTCAATCCTCAATCCTGAATCCTCAACCCCCAATCCTCAATCATCAATCCTCCATCTTCAATCCTCAATCCTCAATCCTCAATCCTCAATCCTCAATACTCAACCATCAAAACTGAATTCCCAATACTCAATAGAATAGCCTGAATTCTCAGGAATCTATACTCAAACCTCAATCCTCAACCCTGAGCCCTCATTCACAATCCTCAATCCTCAATCCTCAATCCTCAATTCTCAATCCTCAAAGCTCAGCCTTCGCTCCTCAAACCTCAATCCTCAACCCTCAGCACTCACCCTCAAGCTTCAATCCTCAATCGTCAATCTTCAATCCTCAATCCTCAATCCTCAATTCTCAATCCTCAATCCTCAATCCTCAGACCTCAAACATCAAAACTCAGCCCTCAGTCCTCGTCCTCAATCCACAACCCTCAATCCTCAATCCTCAATCTTCAATCATCAATCCTCAATCCTCAATCCTCAATCCTCAAACCTCAATCCTCAACCCTCAGCCCTCATCCTCAATCCTCAATCCTCAATCCTCAATGCTCAATCTTCAATCCTCAATCCTCAATCCTCAACCCTCAGCCCTCATCCTCAATCCTCAATCCTCAATCCTCAATGCTCAATCTTCAATCCTCAATCCTCAATCCTCAATCCTCAATCCTCATCCTTCAATCCTCAGTACCCAATCCTCAATCTTCAATCCTCAATCCTCAATCCTCAATCCTCAATCATCCATCCTCATTCTTCAATCCTCAATACTCAATCTTCAATCCTCAATCATCAATCCGCAATCTTCAATACGCAACCCTCAATCCTCAATCCTGAATCCTCAACTCTCAATCCTCAATCCTCAGTCCTGAGTCCTCAATCCTTAATCCTCGACTCTCAGCCCTGATCATCAATCCTCAATCCACCATCTTCAACTCTCAATCCTCTGTCCTCAAACGTCAATCCTGAATCCTCAATCCTGAATCCTCAGTCTTCAGACCTCAGACCTCAACAATCAGTTGTCAATCCTCAATCCTCAATAGAATATCATCAATTCACAGTTTTCAATACTCAATACTCAATGTGCATTCTTCAAATCTCTATCCACAAGCTCAATTCTCATCACTCGAACCTCAACACTCAGTCCCCAATCCTCAATCTTTAATCCTCAATCCTTAATCCTCAATCCTCAATCCTCAATCCTCAATCCTCATTCTTCAATCCTCAATACTAATCCTCAATCCTCAATACTCAATACTGAATCCTCAATTCTCAATCCTCAGCCCTCATCCTCAATCCTCAATCCTCAGTCCTCAATGCTCAATCTTCAATCCTCAACACTCAATCCTCAATCCTCAATCCTCAATGCTCATTCTTCAATCCTCGATACCCAATCCTCAATCTGCAATCCTCAATCCTCAATCCTCAATTCTCAATCCTCAATCCTCAGTCCTCCGTCCTCAAACCTCAATCCTCAACACTCAGCCCTCATCCACAATCCTCAATCCTCAATCCTTAATGCTCAATCTTCAATCCTCAATCCTCAATCCTCAATCCTCAATCCTCATCCTTCAATCCTCAGTTCCCAATCCTCATTCTTCAATGCTCAATCCTCAATCCTCAATCATCCATCCCCATTCTTCAATCCTCAATATTCAATCTTCAATCCTCAATCATCAATCCGCAATCTTCAATACGCAACCCTCAATCCTCAATCCTGAATCCTCAACTCTCAATCCTCAATCCTCAGTCCTGAGTCCTCAATCCTTAATCCTCGACTCTCAGCCCTGATCATCAATCCTCAATCCACCATCTTCAACCCTCAATCCTCAATCCTCAAGCCTCAATCCTCAATCCTCAATCCTCAGTCCTCAAACGTCAATCCTGAATCCTCAATCCTGAATCCTCAGTCTTCAGACCTCAGACCTCAACAATCAGTTGTCAATCCTCTATCCTCAATAGAATATCATCAATTCACAGTTTTCAATACTCAATACTCAATGTGCATTCTTCAAATCTCTATCCACAAGCTCAATTCTCATCACTCGACCCTCAACACTCAGTCCCCAATCCTCAATCTTTAATCCTCAATCCTCAATCCTCAATCCTCAATCCTCCATCCTCAATCCTCATTCTTCAATCCTCAATACCCAATCCTCAATCCTCAATACTCAATCCTGAATCCTCAATTCTCAATCCTCGATCCTCAGTCCTCAGCCCTCCAACCTCAATCCTCAACGGTCAGCCCTCATCCTCAATCCTCAATCCTCAGTCTTCAATCCTCAGTCTTCAATCGTCAATCCTCAATCCTAAATCCTCAATCCTCAATCATCAATCCTCAGTCCTCAACCCTCAATCCTGTATCCTCAATCCTGAATACTCAATCTTCAGACCTCAGATCTCAACAATCAGCTGTCAATCCTCAATCCGCAATAGAATCTCGTCAATTAACAGTTTTCAATACTCAATACTCAATCTGCAATCCTCAATCCTCAATCCTCAATCCTCAATCCTCAATCCTCGATCTTCAATCCTCAATATTCAATCTTCAATCCTCAAACCTCAATCCTCAATCGTCAGTCTTCAATCCTCAATACTCAATCTTCAATACTCAATCTTCAATACTCAATCCTCAATCCTGTATCCTCAATCCTCAATTCTCAATCCCCGATACTCAGTCCTCAGTCCTCAATCCTCAATTCCTCAATCCTCAGTCCTCAAACCTCAATCCTGAATTCTCAATCCTGAATCCTCAACCCTCAGCCCTCATCCTCAATCCTCAATCCTCAATACTCAACCTTCAATCCTCAGTACTCAATCTTCAATTCTCGATCCTCAATCCTCAATTCTCAATTCTCAATCTTCAGTCCTCAGTCCTCAAACCTCAATCCTCAATCCTCAATACTCAATCCTCAATCCTCAATCTTCAATCCTCAGTACCCAATCCTCAATCTTCAATCCTCAATACTCAATCCTCAATCCTCAATCCTCAATCCTCAATCCTCAATCCTCAATCCTGAATACTCAATGTTCAATCCTCAATTCTCAATCCTCAATCCTCAATCCTCAATCCTCAATCATCAATCCTCAATCTTCAATACTTAATCCTCAATCCTCAATCCTCAATCCTCAATACTCAACGATCAATCCTCAATTCTCAATACTCAATAGAATATCCTGAATTCTCAGGATTCTATACTCAAACCTCAATCCTCAACCCTGAGCCCTCATTCACAATCCTCAATCCTCAATCCTCAATCCTCAATTCTCAATCCTCAATCCTCAGCCCTCAGTCCTCAAACCTCAATCCTCAACCCTCAGCCCTCATCCTCAAACTTCAATCCTCAATCCTCAATCCTCAATTCTCAATCTTCAATCCTCAATACTGAATCTTCAATCCTCAATTCTCAATTCTCAATCCTCGGTCATCAGTCCGCAGTCCTCAAACCTCAATCCTCAACCCTCAGCCCTCATCCTCAATCCTCAATCCTCAATCCTCAATCCTCAATTCTCAATCCTCAATCCTCAGTCCTCAGTCATCAAACCTCAATCCTCAACCCTCAGACCTCATCGTGAATCCTCAATCCTCAATCCTCAGTCCTCAATCTCCAATCCTCAATACTCAATCCTCAATCTTCAATCCTCAATCCTCAATCCTCAATTCTCAATCCTCAATCCTCAGCCCTCAGTCCTCAAACCTCAAACCTCAACCATCAGCCCTCATCCTCAAACTTCATTCCTCAATCCTCAATCCTCAATCCTCAATCCTCAATCTTCATTCCTCTATACTCAATCTTCAATCCTCAATCCTCAATCCTCAATCCTCAATCCTCAATCCTCAATCGTCAGTCTTCAATCCTCAATACTCAATCTTCAATCCTCAATCCTCAATCCTCAATCCTGAATCCTCAATTCTCAAACCTCGATCCTCAGTCCTCAGTCCTCAAACCTCAATCCTCAATCCTCAGCCCTCATCCTCTATCCTCAATCAGCAATATTCAATCTTCAATCTTCAATCCTCAATCCTCAATCCTCAATCCTCAATCCTCAATCCTCAATGTTCAATCCTCAATCCTCAATCCTCAATCCTCAATCCTCAATCCTCAATCAACAATGTTCAATCCTCGATACCCAATCCTCTATCTTCAACCCTCAATCCTGAATCCTCAACCCTCAATCCTCAATCATCAATCCTCCATCTTCAATACTCAATCCTCAATCCTCAATCCTCAATCCTCAATACTCAACCATCAATACTGAATTCCCAATACTCAATAGAATATCCTGAATTCTCAGGAATCTATACTCAAACCTCAATCCTCAACCCTGAGCCCTCATTCACAATCCTCAATCCTCAATCCTCAATCCTCAATTCTCAATCCTCAAACCTCAGCCCTCACTCCTCAAACCTCAATCCTCAACCCTCAGCACTCATCCTCAAGCTTCAATCCTCAATCCTCAATCCTCAATCCCCAATCCTCAATCTTCAATCCTCAATACTCTTTCTTCAATCCTCAATCCTCAATCCTCTATCCTCATTCTTCAATCCTCAATACCCAATCCTCAATCTTCAATCCTCAATCCTCAATCCTCAATTCTCAATCCTCAATCCTCAATCCTCAGACCTCAAACATCAATACTCAGCCCTCAGTCCTCGTCCTCAATCCACAATACTCAATCCTCAATCCTCAATCTTCAATCATCAATATTCAATCTTCAATCCTCAATCCTCAATCCTCAGTCCTCAATCCTCAATCCTCAATCCTCAATGTTCAATCCTCAATACCCAATCCTCAATCTTCAATCCTCAATCCTCAATCCTCAATCCTCAATCGTCAATCCTCATTCCTCATTCTTCAATCCTCTATACCCAATCCTCAAGCTTCAATCCTCAATCCTCAATCCTCAATCCTCAATCCTCAATCATCATTCTCCAATCCTCAATACCCAATCCTCAATCTACAATCCTCAATCCTCAATCCTCAATTCTCCATCCACAATCCTCAATCCTCAGACCTCAAACATCAATACTCAGCCCTCAATCCTCGTCCTCAATCAACAACCCTCAATCCTCAATCCTCAAACTTCAATCAGTAATATTCTATCTTCAATCCTCAATCCTCAATCTTCAATCCTCAATCCTCAATCCTCAATGTTCAATCCTCAATACCCAATCCTCAATCATCAATCCTCAACCCTCAATCCTCAATCCTCAATCCTCAATCCTCAATCCTCAATCCTCAATCCTCAGTCCTGAAACCATAATCCTGAGTCCTCAAACCTGAATCCTCAATCTTCAGCACTCTGTCCTCAACAATCAGTTGTCGATCCTCAATCCTCAATAGAATATCCTCAGTTCAGAGTTTTCAATACGCAATACTCAATTTGCAATCTTCAAATCTCTATCCACAAACATCAATTCTCAACACTCAACCCTCAACACTCAGTCCCCTATCCTCAATCTTCAATCCTCAATCCTCAATCCCCAATCCTCAATCCTCAATCTTCAACCGTCAATACTCAATCTTCAATCCTCAGTCCTCAATCCTCAATCCTCATTTTTCATTCCACAATCCTCAATCCTCAATCCTCAACCCTCAGCCCTCATCGTCAATCCTCAATCCTCAATCCTCAATCCTCAACATTCAATCCTCAATACTCAATCTTCAATCCTCAATCCTCAGTCCGCAAACCTCAATTCTGAATCCTCAATCCTGAATCCTCAATCTTCGGCCCTCAGTCCTCAACAATCAGTTGTCAATCCTCAATCCTCAATAGAATATCCTCAATCCAAAGTTTTCAATACTCAATCCTCAATCCTCAATACTCAATCCTCAATCCTCAATCATCAATCCCCATTCTTCAATCCTCAATACTCAATCTTCAATCCTCAATCATCAATCCGCAATCTTCAATACGCAACCCTCAATCCTCAATCCTGAATCCTCAACTCTCAATCCTCAATCCTCAGTCCTGAGTCCTCAATCCTTAATCCTCGACTCTCAGCCCTGATCATCAATCCTCAATCCACCATCTTCAACCCTCAATCCTCAATCCTCAAGCCTCAATCCTCAATCATCAATCCTCAGTCCTCAAACGTCAATCCTGAATCCTCAATCCTGAATCCTCAGTCTTCAGACCTCATACCTCAACAATCAGTTGTCAATCCTCAATCCTCAATAGAATATCATCAATTCACAGTTTTCAATACTCAATACTCGATGTGCATTCTTCAAATCTCTATCCACAAGCTCAATTCTCATCACTCGACCCTCAACACTCAGTCCCCAATCCTCAATCTTTAATCCTCAATCCTCAATCCTCAATCCTCAATCCTCAGTCTTCAATCGTCAATCCTCAATCCTAAATCCTCAATCCTCAATCATCAATCCTCAGTCCTCAACCCTCAATCCTGTATCCTCAATCCTGAATACTCAATCTTCAGACCTCAGATCTCAACAATCAGCTGTCAATCCTCAATCCGCAATAGAATCTCGTCAATTAACAGTTTTCAATACGCAATACTCAATCTGCAATCCTCAATCCTCAATCCTCAATCCTCAATCCTCGATCTTCAATCCTCAATATTCAATCTTCAATCCTCAAACCTCAATCCTCAATCGTCAGTCTTCAATCCTCAATACTCAATCTTCAATACTCAATCCTCAATACTCTATCCTCAATCCTCAATTCTCAATCCCCGATACTCAGTCCTCAGTCCTCAATCCTCAATTCCTCAATCCTCAGTCCTCAAACCTCAATCCTGAATTCTCAATCCTGAATCCTCAATCTTCAGACCTCAGACCTCAACAGTCAGTTGTCAATCCTCGATCCTCAATAGAATATCACCAATTCACTGTTTTCAATACTCAATACTCAATCTGCAATCTTCAAATCTCTATCCACAAACATCAATTCTCATCACTCAATTCTCAACACTCAGTCCCCAATCCTCAATCTTCAATCCTCAATCCTCAATCCTCAATCCTCAATCCTCAATCTTCAATCCTCGATACTCAATCTTCAATCCTCAATCCTCAAACCTCAATCCTCAATCCTCAATTCTCAATCCTCAATCCTCAGTCCTCAGTTCTCAAACCTCAATCCTCAACCCTCAGCCCTCATCCTCAATCCTCAATCCTCAATACTCAACCTTCAATCCTCAGTACTCAATCTTCAATTCTCGATCCTCAATCCTCAATTCTCAATCCTCAATCTTCAGTCCTCAGTCCACAAACCTCAATCCTCAATCTTCAATCCTCAGTACCCAATCCTCAATCTTCAATCCTCAATACTCAATCCTCAATCCTCAATCCTCGATCCTCAATCCTCAATCCTCAATCCTGAATACTCAATGTTCAATCCTCAATTCTCAATCCTCAATCCTCAATCCTCAATCCTCAATCATCAATCCTCAATCTTCAATACTTAATCCTCAATCCTCAATCCTCAATCCTCAATACTCAACGATCAATACTCAATTCTCAATACTCAATAGAATATCCTGAATTCTCAGGATTCTATGCTCAAACCTCAATCCTCAACCCTGAGCCCTCATTCACAATCCTCAATCCTCAATCCTCAATCCTCAATTCTCAATCCTCAATCCTCAGCCCTCAGTCCTCAAACCTCAATCCTCAACCCTCAGCCCTCATCCTCAAACTTCAATCCTCAATCCTCAATCCTCAATCCTCAATCTTCAATCCTCAATACTGAATCTTCAATCCTCAATACTCTTTCTTCAATCCTCAATCCTCAATCCTCTATCCTCATTCTTCAATCCTCAATACCCAATCCTCAATCTTCAATCCTCAATCCTCAATCCTCAATTCTCAATCCTCAATCCTCAATCCTCAGACCTCAAACATCAATACTCAGCCCTCAGTCCTCGTCCTCAATCCACAATACTCAATCCTCAATCCTCAATCTTCAATCATCAATATTCAATCTTCAATCCTCAATCCTCAATCCTCAGTCCTCAATCCTCAATCCGCAATCCTCAATGTTCAATCCTCAACACCCAATCCTCAATCTTCAATCCTCAATCCTCAATCCTCAATCCTCAATCCTCAATCCTCATTCCTCATTCTTCAATCCTCTATACCCAATCCTCAAGCTTCAATCCTCAATCCTCATTCCTCATTCTTCAATCCTCTATACCCAATCCTCAAGCTTCAATCCTCAATCCTCAATTCTCAATCCTCGATCCGCAGTCCTCATTCCTCAAACCTCAATCCTCAACGCTCAGCCCTCATCCTCAATCCTCAATCCTCAGTCTTCAATCCTCAATCCTCAATCCTCAATCCTCAATCCTCAATCCTCAATCCTCAATCCTCAGTCCTCAAACCTCAATCCTGTATCCTCAATCCTGAATACTCAATCTTCAGACCTCAGACCTCAACAATCAGCTGTCAATCCTCAATCCTCAAAAGAATCTCGTCAATTCACAGTTTTCAATACACAATACTCAATCTGCAATCTTCAAATCTCTTTCCACAAACATCAATTCTCACAACACAACCCTCAACACTCAGTCCCCAATCCTCAATCTTCAATCCTCAATCCTCAATCTTCAATCCTCAATACTCAATCTTCAATCCTCAATCCTCAATCCTCAATCCTCAATCCTGAATCCTCAATCCTCAATCGTCAGTCTTCAACCCTCAATACTCAATCTTCAATCCTCAACACTCAATCCTCAATCCTCAATACTCAATGCTCATTCTTCAATCCTCAATACCCAATCCTCAACCTTCAATCCTCAATCCTCAATCTTCAATCCTCAATCCTCAATCCTCAATCCTCAATCCTCAATCCTCAATCGTCAGTCTTCAACCCTCAATACTCAATCTTCAATCCTCAACACTCAATCCTCAATCCTCAATACTCAATGCTCATTCTTCAATCCTTAATACCCAATCCTCAATCTTCAATCCTCAATCGTCAATCCTCAATCCCCAATACTCAATCTTCAACCCTCAATACACTTTCTTCAATCCTCAATCCTCAATCCTCAATCCTCAATCCTCAATCCTCAGTCCTCAGTCCTCAATCCTCAATCTTCAATTCTCAATACTCAATCTTCAATCCTCAATCCTCAATCCTCAATCCTCAATCCTCAATCCCCAATCCTGAATACTCAATCTTCAATCCTCAATCCTCAATCCTCAATCCTCAATCCTCAAACCTCAATCATCAATCCTCAATCTTCAATACTCAATCCTCAATCCTCAAACCTCAATCCCCAATACTCAACCATCTATCCTCAATTCTCAATACTGAATACAATTTCCTGAATTCTCAGGATTCTATACTCAAACCTCAATCCTCAACCCTGAGCCCTCATTCAAAATCCTCAATCCTCAATCCTCAATCCTCAACTCTCAATCCTCAATCATAAGACCTCAGTCCTCAAACCTCAATCCTCAACCCTCAGCCCTCATCCTCAATCTTCAATCCTCAATCCTTAATCCTCAATGACCAATCCTCAATCTTCAGTCCTCAATACTCTTTCTTCAATCCTCAATCCTCAATCCTCAATCCTCAATCCTCAATCCTCATTCTTCAATCCTCAATACCCAATTCTCAATCTTCAGTCCTCAATCCTCAATCATCAATTCTCAATCCTCAATCCTCAATCCTCAGGCCTCAAACATCAATACTCAGCCCTCAGTCCTCGTCCTCAATCCACTACACTCAATCCACAATCCTCAATCTTCAATCATCAATATTCAATCTTCAATCCTCAATCCTCAATCCTCAATCCTCAATCCTCAACCCTCAATGTTCAATCCTCAATACCCAATCCTCAATTTTCAATCCTCAAACCTCAATCCTCAATCCTCAATCCTCAATCCTCAATCCTCAGTCCTCAAACCACAATCCTCAATCCTCAATACCCAATCCTCAATCTTGAATCCTCAATCCTCAATCCTCAATTCTCAATCCTCAATCCTCAGTCCTCAGTCATCAAACCTCAATCCACAACCCTCAGACCTCATCGTCAATCCTCAATCCTCAATCCTCATTCTTCAATCCTCAATACCCAATCCTCAATCTTCAATCCTCAATCCTGAATCCTCAATTCTCAATCCTCAATCCTCAGGCCTGTGTCCTCAAACCTCAATCCTCAACCCTCAGCCCTCATCGTCAATCCTCAATCCTCAATCCCCAATCCTCAATCTTCAATCCTCAATACTCAATCCTAAGCCCTCAGTCCTCAAACCTCAATCCTCAACACTCAGCCCTCATCCACAATCTTCAATCCTCAATCGTCAATCCTCAATCCCCAATACTCAATCTTCAACCGTCAATACACTTTCTTCAATCCTCAATCCTCAATCCTCAATCCTCAATCCTCAATCCTCAGTCCTCAGTCCTCAATCCTCAATCTTCAATTCTCAATACTCAATCTTCAATCCTCAATCCTCAATCCTCAATCCTCAATCCTCAATCCCCAATCCTGAATACTCAATCTTCAATCCTCAATCCTCAATCCTCAATCCTCAATCCTCAAACCTCAATCATCAATCCTCAATCTTCAATACTCAATCCTCAATCCTCAAACCTCAATCCCCAATACTCAACCATCTATCCTCAATTCTCAATACTGAATACAATTTCCTGAATTCTCAGGATTCTATACTCAAACCTCAATCCTCAACCCTGAGCCCTCATTCAAAATCCTCAATCCTCAATCCTCAATCCTCAACTCTCAATCCTCAATCATAAGACCTCAGTCCTCAAACCTCAATCCTCAACCCTCAGCCCTCATCCTCAATCTTCAATCCTCAATCCTCAATCCTCAATGACCAATCCTCAATCTTCAATCCTCAATACTCTTTCTTCAATCCTCAATCCTCAATCCTCAATCCTCAATCCTCAATCCTCATTCTTCAATCCTCAATACCCAATTCTCAATCTTCAGTCCTCAATCCTCAATCATCAATTCTCAATCCTCAATCCTCAATCCTCAGGCCTCAAACATCAATACTCAGCCCTCAGTCCTCGTCCTCAATCCACTACACTCAATCCACAGTCCTCAATCTTCAATCATCAATATTCAATCTTCAATCCTCAATCCTCAATCCTCAATTCTCAATCCTCAACCCTCAATGTTCAATCCTCAATACCCAATCCTCAATTTTCAATCCTCAAACCTCAATCCTCAATCCTCAATCCTCAATCCTCAATCCTCAGTCCTCAAACCACAATCCTCAATCCTCAATACCCAATCCTCAATCTTGAATCCTCAATCCTCAATTCTCAATCCTCAATCCTCAGTCCTCAGTCATCAAACCTCAATCCACAACCCTCAGACCTCATCGTCAATCTTCAATCCTCAATCCTCATTCTTCAATCCTCAATACCCAATCCTCAATCTTCAATCCTCAATCCTGAATCCTCAATTCTCAATCCTCAATCCTCAGGCCTGTGTCCTCAAACCTCAATCCTCAACCCTCAGCCCTCATCGTCAATCCTCAATCCTCAATCCCCAATCCTCAATCTTCAATCCTCAATACTCAATCCTAAGCCCTCAGTCCTCAAACCTCAATCCTCAACACTCAGCCCTCATCCACAATCTTCAATCCTCAATCGTCAATCCTCAATCCCCAATACTCAATCTTCAACCCTCAATACTCTTTCTTCAATCCTCAATCCTCAATCCTCAATCCTCAATCCCCAATCCTCAATCCTCAATCATCAATCCTCAATCTTCAATACTCAATCCTCAATCCTCAATCCTCAATCCCCAATACTCAACCATCTATCCTCAATTCTCAATACTGAATACAATATCCTGAATTCTCAGGATTCTATACTCAAACCTCAATCCTCAACCCTGAGCCCTCATTCAAAATCCTCAATCCTCAATCCTCAATCCTCATCTCTCAATCCTCAATCATAAGACCTCAGTCCTCAAACCTCAATCCTCAACCCTCAGCCCTCATCCTCAATCTTCAATCCTCAATCCTCAATCCTCAATGACCAATCCTCAATCTTCAATCTTCAATACTCTTTCTTCAATCCTCAATCCTCAATCCTCAATCCTCAATCCTCAATCCTCATTCTTCAATCCTCAATACCCAATTTTCAATCTTCAGTCCTCAATCCTCAATCATCAATTCTCAATCCTCAATCCTCAATCCTCAGGCCTCAAACATCAATACTCAGCCCTCAGTCCTCGTCCTCAATCCACTACACTCAATCCACAATCCTCAATCTTCAATCATCAATATTCAATCTTCAATCCTCAATCCTCAATCCTCAATCCTCAATCCTCAACCCTCAATGTTCAATCCTCAATACCCAATCCTCAATTTTCAATCCTCAATCCTCAATACTCAATCCTCAATCCTCAATCCTCAATCCTCAGTCCTCAAACCACAATCCTCAATCCTCAATACCCAATCCTCAATCTTGAATCCTCAATCCTCAATCCTCAATTCTCAATCCTCAATCCTCAGTCCTCAGTCATCAAACCTCAATCCACAACCCTCAGACCTCATCGTCAATCCTCAATCCTCAATCCTCATTCTTCAATCCTCAATACCCAATCCTCAATCTTCAATCCTCAATCCTGAATCCTCAATTCTCAATCCTCAATCCTCAGGCCTCTGTCCTCAAACCTCAATCCTCAACCCTCAGCCCTCATCGTCAATCCTCAATCCTCAATCCTCAATCCTCAATCTTCAATCCTCAATACTCAATCCTAAGCCCTCAGTCCTCAACCCTCAATCCTCAACACTCAGCCCTCATCCTCAATCTTCAATCCTCAATCGTCAATCCTCAATCCCCAATACTCAATCTTCAACCCTCAATACTCTTTCTTCAATCCTCAATCCTCAATCCTCAATCCTCAATGCTCAATCCTCAATCCTCAATCATCAATCCTCAATCTTCAATACTCAATCCTCAATCCTCAATCCTCAATCCCCAATACTCAACCATCTATCCTCAATTCTCAATACTGAATACAATATCCTGAATTCTCAGGATTCTATACTCAAACCTCAATCCTCAACCCTGAGCCCTCATTCAAAATCCTCAATCCTCAATCCTCAATCCTCAACTCTCAATCCTCAATCCTCAGACCTCAGTCATCAAACCTCAATCCTCAACCCTCAGCCCTCATCCTCAATCTTCAATCCTCAATCCTCAATCCTCAATGACCAATCCTCAATCTTCAATCCTCAATAATCTTTCTTCAATCCTCAATCCTCAATCCTCAATCCTCAATCCTCAATACTCAATCCTCAATCATCAATCCTCAATCTTCAATACTCAATCCTCAATCCTCAATCCTCAATCCCCAATACTCAACCATCTATCCTCAATTCTCAATACTGAATACAATATCCTGAATTCTCAGGATTCTATACTCAAACCTCAATCCTCAACCCTGAGCCCTCATTCAAAATCCTCAATCCTCAATCCTCAACTCTCAATCCTCAATCCTCAGACCTCAGTCATCAAACCTCAATCCTCAACCCTCAGCCCTCATCCTCAATCTTCAATCCTCAATCCTCAATCCTCAATGACCAATCCTCAATCTTCAATCCTCAATACTCTTTCTTCAATCCTCAATCCTCAATCCTCAATCCTCAATCCTCATTCTTCAATCCTCAATACCCAATCCTCAATCTTCAGTCCTCAATCCTCAATCGTCAATTCTCAATCCTCAATCCTCAATCCTCAGGCCTCAAACATCAATACTCAGCCCTCAGCCCTCGTCCTCAATCGACTACACTCAATCCACAATCCTCAATATTCAATCATCAATATTCAATCGTCAATCCTCAATCCTCAATCCTCAATCCTCAATCCTCAACCCTCAATGTTCAATCCTCAATACCCAATCCTCAATTTTCAATCCTCAATCCTCAATCCTCAATCCTCAATCCTCAATCCTCAATCCTCAGTCCTCAAACCACTATCCTCAATCCTCAATACCCAATCCTCAATCTTCAACCCTCAATCCTCAATCCTCAATGCTCAATCCTCAATCCTCAGTCCTCAGTCATCAAACCTCAATCCACAACCCTCAGACCTCATCGTCAATCCTCAATCCTCAATCCTCAATCCTCAATCCTCAATCCTCAATCTTCAATCCTCAATACTCAACCTTCAATCCTCAATCCTCAATTCTGAATCCTCAATCCTCAATCCTCAATCGTCAGTCTTCAACCCTCAATACTCAACCTTCAATCCTCAACACTCAATCCTCAATCCTCAATCCTCCGTCCTCATTCTTCAATCCTCAATAGCCAATCCACAATCTTCAATCCTCAATTCTCAATCCTCAATTCTCAATCCTCAATCCTCAGACCTCCGACCTCAAACCTCAATCTTCAACCCTCAGCCCTCATCCTCAATCCTCAATCCTCAATCCGCAATCCTCAATCTTCAATCTTCAATACTCAATCTTCAATCCTCAATCATCAGTCCTCAAACCACAATTCTGAATCCTCAATCCTGAATCCTCAATCTTCGGCCCTCAGTCCTCAACAATCAGTTGTCAATCCTCAATTCTCAACAGAATATCCTCAGTTCACTGTTTTCAGTACTCAATACACAATCTGCAATCTTCAAACCTCTATCCACAAACATCAATTCTCATCACTCAACCCTCAACACTCAGTCCTCAATTTTCAATCCTCAATCCTCAATCCTCAATCCTCAATCGTCAATCTTCAATCCTCAATACTCAATCTTCAATCCTCAATCCTCAGTCCTCAATCCTCAATCCTCATTCTTCAATCCTCAGTACCCAATCCTCAATCTTCAATCCTCAATCCTCAATCCTGAATCCTCATTCTTCAATCCTCAATACCCAATCCTCAATCTTCAATCCGCAATCCTGAATACTCAATTCTCAATCCTCAATCCTCAGTCCTCAATCCTCAATCCTCAATCCTCAATCGTCTGTCTTCAATCCTCAATACTCAATCTTCAATCCTCAATACTCAATCCTCAATCCTCAATCCCCATTCTTCAAACCTCAATACCGAATCCTCAATGATCAATCGTCATTCCTCAATCCTCAATCCTCACTCCTCAAACCTCAATCCTCAATCTTCAATCCTCAATACTCAATCTTCAATCCTCAATCCTCAATCCTCAATCCTCAAACCTCAATCGTCAGTCTACAATCCTCAATACTCAATCTTCAATCCTCAATCCTCAATCCTCAATCCTCAATCCTCATTCTCAATCCTCAATACCCAATCCTCAATCTTCAATCCTCAATCCTCAATCCTCAATTCTCAATCCTCAATCTTCAGTACTCAGTCCTCAAACCTCAACCCTCAACCCTCAGCCCTCATCCTCAATCTTGAACCCTCAATCCTCAATCCTCAATCCTCAATCCTCAATCTTCAATCCTCAATACTCAATCTTCAATCCTCAATCCTCAATCCTCAATCTTCAATCCTCAATACTCAATCTTCAATCCTCAATCCTCAATCCTCAATCCTCAATCCTCAATCCTCAATCCCCAATCCTCAATGCTCATTCTTCAATCTTCAATACTCAATCTTCAATCCTCAATATTCAATCCTCAATCCTGAATCCTCATTCGTCAATCCTCAGTACCCAATCCTCAATCTTCAATCCTCAATCCTCAATCCTCATTCTTCAATCCTCAGTACCCAATCCTCAATCTTCAATCCTCAATTCTGAATCCTCAACTCTCAATCCTCAATCCTCAGGCCTCAGTCCTCAAACCTCAATCCTCAACACTCAGCCCACATCGTCAATCCTCAATCCTCAATCCTCAATCCTCAACCTTCAATCCTCAATACTCAATCTTCAATCCTCAATCATCAATACGCAATCTTCAATACTCAACCCTCAATCCTCAATCCTGAATCCTAAATTCTCAATCCTCAATCCTCAGTCCTGAGTCCTCAAACGTCAATCCTCAACTCTCAGCCCTGATCATCAATCCTCAATCCTCCATCTTCAACCCTCAATCCTCAATCCTCAAGCCGCAATCCTCAATCCTCAATCCTGGGCCTTCAGACCTCAGACCTCAACAATCAGTTGACAATCCTCAAACCTCAATAGAATATCATCAATTCACAGTTTTCAATACTCAATACTCAATCTGCAATCTTCAAATCTCTATCCACAAACGTCAATTCTCATCACTCAACACTCAACACTCAGTCCACAATCCTCAACCTTCAATCCTCAATCCTCAATCCTCAATCCTCAATCCTCAATCCTCATTCTTCAATCCTCAATACCCAGTCCTCAATTTTCAATCCTCAGTCCTCAATCCTCAATTCTCAATTCTCAATCCTCAATCCTCAGTCCTCATTCCTCAAACCTCAATCCTCAACCCTCAGCCCTCATCCTCAATCCTCAATCCTCAATCCTCAATCCTCAATCCTCATTCTTCAATCCTCAATACGCAATCCTCAATCTTCAATCCTCAATCCTCAATCCTCAATCCTCAATCCTCTATCCTCAATCCTCAGTCCTCAAGCCACAATCCTGAATCGTCAATCCTGAATCCTCAATCTTCAGCACTCAGTCCTCAACAATCGGTTGTCAGTCCTCAATCCTGAATAGAATATCCTCAGTTCAGAGTTTTCAATACGCAATGCTCAACCTGCAATCTTCAAACCTCTATCCACAAACATCAATTCTCATCACTCAACACTCAACACTCAGTCCCCAAAACTCAATCTTCAATCCTCAATCCTCAATGCTCAATCCTCAATCATCTATCTTCAATCCTCAATACTCAATCTTCAATCCTCAATCCTCAATCCTCAACCCTCAATCTTCATTCCTCAATCCTCAATCCTCAATCCTCAATCCTCATTCCTCAATCCTCAATACCCAATCCTCAATCTTCAATCCTCAATCCTCAATCCTCAATTCTCAATCCTCAATCCTCAGTCCTCAGTCATCAAACCTCAATCCTCAACCCTCAGACCTCATCGTCAATCCTCAATCCTCAATACTCAATCCTCAATCTTCAGCCCCAATACTCAATCCTCAATCTTCAATCCTCAATCCTCAATCCTCAATCCTCAATACTCAATTCTCAATCCTCGATCCTCAGTCCTCAGTCCTCAAACCTCAATCCTCAACCCTCAGACCTCATTCTCAATCCTCAATCCTCAATCTTCAATCCTCAGTCCTCAACCCTCAATCCCCAATCCTCAATCCTCAATCCTCAGTCCTCAATCTTCAATACTCAATATTCAATCCTCAATCCTCAATCCTCAATCCTCAATCTTCATTCCTCAATCCTCAATCCTCAATCCTCAATCCTCATTCCTCAATCCTCAATACCCAATCCTCAATCTTCAATCCTCAATCCTCAATCCTCAATTCTCAATGTTCAATCCTCAATACTTAATCATCAATCTTCAATCCTCAATCCTCAATCCTCAATCCTCAATCCTCAATTCTCAATCCTCGATCCTCAGTCCTCAGTCCTCAAACCTCAATCCTCAACCCTCAGCCCTCATCCTCAACCCTCAATCCTCAATCTTCAATCCTCAGTCCTCAATCTTCAATACTCAATATTCAATCCTCAATCCTCAATTCTCAATCCTCAATCTTCATTCCTCAATCCTCAATCCTCAATCCTCAATCCTCATTCCTCAATCCTCAATACCCAATCCTCAATCTTCAATCCTCAGTCCTCAATCCTCAATTCTCAACGTTCAATCCTCAATACTTTATCATCAATCTTCAATCCTCAATCCTCAATCCTCAATTCTCAATCCTCAATCCTCAGCCCTCAGTCCTCAAACCTCAATCCTCAACCCTCAGCCCTCATCCTCAAACTTCTATTCTCAATCCTCAATCCTCAATCCTCAATCCTCAATCCTCAATCTTCAATCCTCAATACTCAATCTTCAATCCTCAATCCTCAATCCTCAATCCTCAATCCTCAATCGACAGTCTTCAATCCTCAATACTCAATCTTCAATCCTCAATCCTCAACCCTCAGCCCTCATCCTCAATCCTCAATCCTCAATCTTCAATCCTCAGTCCTCAATCCTCAATCCTCAATCCTCAATCCTCAATCCTCAGCCCTCAAACCTCAATCCTGTATCCTCAATCCTGAATCCTCAATCTACAACCTCAGACCTCAACAGTCAGCTGTCAATCCTCAATCCTCAATAGAATATCATCAATTCACAGTTTTCAATACTCAATACTCAATCTGCAATCTTCAAATCTCTATTCACAAACGTCAATTCTCACAACTCAACCCTCAACACTCAGTCCCCAATCCTCAATCTTCAATCCTGATTCCTCACTCCTCAATCCTCAATCCTCAATCTTCAATCCTCAGTACTCAACCTTCAATCCTCAATCCTCAATTCTCAATCCTCAATCCTCAATCCTCAATCGTCAGTCTTCAACCCTCAATACTCAATCTTCAATCCTCAACACTCAATACTCAATCCTCAATACTCAATCCTCATTCTTCAACCCTCAATACCCAATCCACAATCTTCAATCCTCAATCCTCAATCCTCAATTCTCAATCCTCAATCCTCAATCCTCAGTCCTCCGTCCTCAAACCTCAATACTCAACCCTCAGCCCTCATTCTCAATCCTCAATCCTCAATCCGCAATCCTCAATCTTCAATCTTCAATACTCAATCTTCAATCCTCAATCCTCAGTCCTCAAACCTCAATTCTGAATCCTCAATCCTCAATCCTCAGCCCTCAAACCTCAATCCTGTATCCTCAATCCTGAATCCTCAATCTACAACCTCAGACCTCAACAATCAGCTGTCAATCCTCAATCGTCAACAGAATATCATCAATTCACAGTTTTCAATACTCAATACTCAATCTGCAATCTTCAAATCTCTATTCACAAACGTCAATTCTCACAACTCAACCCTCAACACTCAGTCCCCAATCCTCAATCTTCAATCCTGATTCCTCACTCCTCAATCATCAATCCTCAATCTTCAATCCTCAGTACTCAACCTTCAATCCTCAATCCTCAATTCTCAATCCTCAATCCTCAATCCTCAATCGTCAGTCTTCAACCCTCAATACTCAATCTTCAATCCTCAACACTCAATACTCAGTCCTCAATCCTCAATCCTCATTCTTCAATCCTCAATACCCAATCCACAATCTTCAATCCTCAATCCTCAATCCTCAATTCTCAATACTCAATCCTCAGTCCTCCGTCCTCAAACCACAATACTCAACCCTCAGCCCTCATTCTCAATCCTCAATCCTCAATCCGCAATCCTCAATCTTCAATCTTCAACACTCAATCTTCAATCCTCAATCCTCAGTCCTCAAACCTCAATTCTGAATCCTCAATTCTGAATCCTCAATCTTCGGCCCTCAGTCCTCAACAATCAGTTGTCAATCCTCAATTCTCAACAGAATATCCTCAATTCACAGTTTTCAATACTCAATACTCAATCTGCAATCTTCAAACCTCTATCCACAAACATCTATTCTCACAACTCAACCCTCAACACTCAGTCCCCAATCCTCAATCTTCAATCCTCAAACCTCAATCCTCAATCCTCAATCCTCAATCTTCAATCCTCAATACTCAATCTTCAATCCTCAATCCTCAATCCTCAATGCTCAATCCTCAATCCTCAATCCTCAATCCTCAATGCTCATTCTTCAATCCTCAATACCCAATCCTCAATCTTCAATCCTCGATCCTCAATCCTGAATTCTCAACCCTCAATCCTCAGTCCTCCGTCCACAAGCCTCAATCCTCAACCCTTAGCCCTCATCCTCAATCCTCAATCCTCAATCCTCAATGCTCAATCTTCAATCTTCAATACTCAATCTTCAATCCTCAATCCTCAGTCCTCAAACCTCAATTCTGAATCCTCAATCCTGAATCCTCAATCTTCGGCCCTCAGTCCTCAACAATCAGTTGTCAATCCTCAATTCTCAATAGAATATCCTCAATTCACAGTTTTCAATACGCAGTACTCAATCTGCAATCTTCATACCTCTATCCACAAACATCAACTCTCATCACTCAACCCTCAACACTCAGTCCTCAATGTTCAATCCTCAATCCTCAATCCTCAATCCTCAATCGTCAACTTTCAATCCTCAATACTCAATCTTCAATCCTCAATACTCAATCCTCAATCCTGAATCCTCATTCGTCAATCCTCAGTACCCAATCCTCAATCTTCAATCCTCAATCCTCAATCCTCAATCCTCAATCCTCAGTCCTGAGTCCGCAAACCTCAATCCTCAACTCTCAGCCCTGATCATCAATCCTCAGTCCTCCATCCTCAACCCTCAATCCCTAATCGTCAAGTCTGAATCCTCAATCTTCAGCCCTCAGTCCTGAAAAATAAATTGTCAATCCTCATTCCTCAATAG
Source organism: Calliopsis andreniformis (assembly GCF_051401765.1). Classification (NCBI taxonomy): domain Eukaryota; kingdom Metazoa; phylum Arthropoda; class Insecta; order Hymenoptera; family Andrenidae; genus Calliopsis; species Calliopsis andreniformis. The sequence continues at coordinate 956,523 of NW_027480495.1, forward strand.
AATATCCTCAATTCACAGTTTTCGGTACTCAATCCTCATTCTTCAATCTTCAAATGTCAACCCACAAACATCAATTCTCATCACTCAACCATCAACACTCAGTCCTCAATTTTCGATACTCAATCCTCAATCCTCAATCTTCAATCCTCAATACTGAACCTTCAATCCTCAATCCTCAATCCTCAATCCTCAATCCTGAATCTTCAATCCACAGTCCCCAATCCTCATTCCTCAATCCTCAATCCTCACTCCTCAAACCTCAATCCTCAATCTTCAATCCTCAATACTCAATCTTCAATCCTCAATCCTCAATCCTCAATCCTCAAACCTCAATCGTCAGTCTACAATCCTCAATACTCAATCTTCAATCCTCAATCCTCAATCCTCAATCCTCAATCCTCATTCTCAATCCTCAATACCCAATCCTCAATCTTCAATCCTCAATCCTCAATCCTCAATTCTCAATCCTCAATCTTCAGTACTCAGTCCTCAAACCTCAACCCTCAACCCTCAGCCCTCATCCTCAATCTTCAACCCTCAATCCTCAATCCTCAATCCTCAATCCTCAATCTTCAATCCTCAATACTCAATCTTCAATCCTCAATCCTCAATCCTCACTCCTCAAACCTCAATCCTCAATCTTCAATCCTCAATACTCAATCTTCAATCCTCAATCCTCAGTCCTCAAACCTCAATCCTCAACCCTCAGCCCTCATCCTCAAACTTCTATTCTCAATCCTCAATCCTCAATCCTCAATCCTCAATCCTCAATCTTCAATCCTCAATACTCAATCTTCAATCCTCAATCCTCAATCCTCAATCCTCAATCCTCAATCGACAGTCTTCAATCCTCAATACTCAATCTTCAATCCTCAATCCTCAACCCTCAGCCCTCATCCTCAATCCTCAATCCTCAATCTTCAATCCTCAGTCCTCAATCCTCAATCCTCAATCCTCAATCCTCAATCCTCAGCCCTCAAACCTCAATCCTGTATCCTCAATCCTGAATCCTCAATCTACAACCTCAGACCTCAACAGTCAGCTGTCAATCCTCAATCCTCAATAGAATATCATCAATTCACAGTTTTCAATACTCAATACTCAATCTGCAATCTTCAAATCTCTATTCACAAACGTCAATTCTCACAACTCAACCCTCAACACTCAGTCCCCAATCCTCAATCTTCAATCCTGATTCCTCACTCCTCAATCCTCAATCCTCAATCTTCAATCCTCAGTACTCAACCTTCAATCCTCAATCCTCAATTCTCAATCCTCAATCCTCAATCCTCAATCGTCAGTCTTCAACCCTCAATACTCAATCTTCAATCCTCAACACTCAATACTCAATCCTCAATACTCAATCCTCATTCTTCAATCCTCAATACCCAATCCACAATCTTCAATCCTCAATCCTCAATCCTCAATTCTCAATCCTCAATCCTCAGTCCTCCGTCCTCAAACCTCAATACTCAACCCTCAGCCCTCATTCTCAATCCTCAATCCTCAATCCGCAATCCTCAATCTTCAATCTTCAATACTCAATCTTCAATCCTCAATCCTCAGTCCTCAAACCTCAATTCTGAATCCTCAATCCTCAATCCTCAGCCCTCAAACCTCAATCCTGTATCCTCAATCCTGAATGCTCAATCTACAACCTCAGACCTCAACAATCAGCTGTCAATCCTCAATCGTCAACAGAATATCATCAATTCACAGTTTTCAATACTCAATACTCAATCTGCAATCTTCAAATCTCTATTCACAAACGTCAATTCTCACAACTCAACCCTCAACACTCAGTCCCCAATCCTCAATCTTCAATCCTGATTCCTCACTCCTCAATCATCAATCCTCAATCTTCAATCCTCAGTACTCAACCTTCAATCCTCAATCCTCAATTCTCAATCCTCAATCCTCAATCCTCAATCGTCAGTCTTCAACCCTCAATACTCAATCTTCAATCCTCAACACTCAATACTCAGTCCTCAATCCTCAATCCTCATTCTTCAATCCTCAATACCCAATCCACAATCTTCAATCCTCAATCCTCAATCCTCAATTCTCAATACTCAATCCTCAGTCCTCCGTCCTCAAACCACAATACTCAACCCTCAGCCCTCATTCTCAATCCTCAATCCTCAATCCGCAATCCTCAATCTTCAATCTTCAACACTCAATCTTCAATCCTCAATCCTCAGTCCTCAAACCTCAATTCTGAATCCTCAATTCTGAATCCTCAATCTTCGGCCCTCAGTCCTCAACAATCAGTTGTCAATCCTCAATTCTCAACAGAATATCCTCAATTCACAGTTTTCAATACTCAATACTCAATCTGCAATCTTCAAACCTCTATCCACAAACATCTATCCTCACAACTCAACCCTCAACACTCAGTCCCCAATCCTCAATCTTCAATCCTCAAACCTCAATCCTCAATCCTCAATCCTCAATCCTCAATCTTCAATCCTCAATTCTCAATCTTCAATCCTCAATCCTCAATCCTCAATGCTCAATCCTCAATCCTCAATCCTCAATCCTCAATGCTCATTCTTCAATCCTCAATACCCAATCCTCAATCTTCAATCCTCGATCCTCAATCCTGAATTCTCAACCCTCAATCCTCAGTCCTCCGTCCACAAGCCTCAATCCTCAACCCTTAGCCCTCATCCTCAATCCTCAATCCTCAATCCTCAATGCTCAATCTTCAATCTTCAATACTCAAACTTCAATCCTCAATCCTCAGTCCTCAAACCTCAATTCTGTATCCTCAATCCTGAATCCTCAATCTTCGGCCCTCAGTCCTCAACAATCAGTTGTCAATCCTCAATTCTCAATAGAATATCCTCAATTCACAGTTTTCAATACGCAGTACTCAATCTGCAATCTTCATACCTCTATCCACAAACATCAACTCTCATCACTCAACCCTCAACACTCAGTCCTCAATGTTCAATCCTCAATCCTCAATCCTCAATCCTCAATCGTCAACTTTCAATCCTCAATACTCAATCTTCAATCCTCAATACTCAATCCTCAATCCTGAATCCTCATTCGTCAATCCTCAGTACCCAATCCTCAATCTTCAATCCTCAATCCTCAATCCTCAATCCTCAATCCTCAGTCCTGAGTCCGCAAACCTCAATCCTCAACTCTCAGCCCTGATCATCAATCCTCAGTCCTCCATCCTCAACCCTCAATCCCTAATCGTCAAGTCTGAATCCTCAATCTTCAGCCCTCAGTCCTGAAAAATAAATTGTCAATCCTCATTCCTCAATAGAATATCCTCAATTCACAGTTTTCGGTACTCAATCCTCATTCTTCAATCTTCAAATGTCAACCCACAAACATCAATTCTCATCACTCAACCATCAACACTCAGTCCTCAATTTTCGATACTCAATCCTCAATCCTCAATCTTCAATCCTCAATACTGAACCTTCAATCCTCAATCCTCAATCCTCAATCCTCAATCCTGAATCTTCAATCCACAGTCCCCAATCCTCATTCCTCAATCCTCAATCCTCACTCCTCAAACCTCAATCCTCAATCTTCAATCCTCAATACTCAATCTTCAATCCTCAATCCTCAATCCTCAATCCTCAAACCTCAATCGTCAGTCTACAATCCTCAATACTCAATCTTCAATCCTCAATCCTCAATCCTCAATCCTCAATCCTCATTCTCAATCCTCAATACCCAATCCTCAATCTTCAATCCTCAATCCTCAATCCTCAATTCTCAATCCTCAATCTTCAGTACTCAGTCCTCAAACCTCAACCCTCAACCCTCAGCCCTCATCCTCAATCTTCAACCCTCAATCCTCAATCCTCAATCCTCAATCCTCAATCTTCAATCCTCAATACTCAATCTTCAATCCTCAATCCTCAATCCTCAATCCTCAATCCTCAATCCTCAATATTCAGTCTTCAATCCTCAATACTCAATCTTCAATCCTCAATCCTCAATCCTCAATCCTCAATCCTCAATCCTCAATCCTCAGTCCTCAAACCTCAATCCTGTATCCTTAATCCTGTATCCTCAATCTTCAGACCTCAGACCTCAACAATCAGCTGTCAATCCTCAATCCTCAACAGAATATCGTCAATTCACAGTTTTCAATACTCAATACTCAATCTGCAATCTTCAAACCTCTATCCACAAACATCAATTCTCACAACTCAACCCTCAACACTCAGTCCCCAATCCTCAATCTTCAATCCTCAAACCTCAATCCTCAATCCTCAATCCTCAATCTTCAATCCTCAATACTCAATCTTCAATCCTCAATCCTCAATCCTCAATCCTCAATCCTCAATCCGCAATCCTCAATCCTCAATGCTCATTCTTCAATCCTCAATACCCAATCCTCAATCTTCAATCCTCGATCCTCAATCCTGAATTCTCAACCCTCAATCCTCAGTCCTCCGTCCACAAACCTCAATCCTCAACCCTTAGACCTCATCCTCAATCCTCAATCCTCAATCCTCAATGCTCAATCTTCAATCTTCAATACTCAATCTTCAATCCTCAATCCTCAGTCCTCAAACCTCAATTCTGAATCCTCAATTCTGAATCCTCAATCTTCGGCCCTCAGTCCTCAACAATCAGTTGTCAATCCTCAATTCTCAATAGAATATACTCAATTCACAGTTTTCAATACGCAGTACTCAATCTGCAATCTTCATACCTCTATCCACAAACATCAACTCTCATCACTCAACCCTCAACACTCAGTCCTCAATGTTCAATCCTCAATCCTCAATCCTCAATCCTCAATCGTCAACTTTCAATCCTCAATACTCAATCTTCAATCCTCAATACTCAATCCTCAATCCTGAATCCTCATTCGTCAATCCTCAGTACCCAATCCTCAATCTTCAATCCTCAATCCTCAATCCTCATTCTTCAATCCTCAATACCCAATCCTCAATCTTCAATCCTCAATTCTGAATCCTCAACTCTCAATCCTCAATCCTCAGGCCTCAGTCCTCAAACCTCAATCCTCAACCCTCAGCCCACATCGTCAATCCTCAATCCTCAATCCTCAATCCTCAACCTTCAATCCTCAATACTCAATCTTCAATCCTCAATCATCAATACGCAATCTTCAATACTCAACCCTCAATCCTCAATCCTGAATCCTAAATTCTCAATCCTCAATCCTCAGTCCTGAGTCCTCAAACGTCAATCCTCAACTCTCAGCCCTGATCATCAATCCTCAATCCTCCATCTTCAACCCTCAATCCTCAATCCTCAAGCCGCAATCCTCAATCCTCAATCCTGGGCCTTCAGACCTCAGACCTCAACAATCAGTTGACAATCCCCAAACCTCAATAGAATATCATCAATTCACAGTTTTCAATACTCAATACTCAATCTGCAATCTTCAAATCTCTATCCACAAACATCAATTCTCATCACTCAACACTCAACACTCAGGCCACAATCCTCAACCTTCAATCCTCAATCCTCAATCCTCAATCCTCAATCCTTAATCCTCATTCTTCAATCCTCAATACCCAATCCTCAATTTTCAATCCTCAGTCCTCAATCCTCAATTCTCAATTCTCAATCCTCAATCCTCAGTCCTCACTCCTCAAACCTCAATCCTCAACCCTCAGCCCTCATCCTCAATCCTCAATCCTCAATCCTCAATCTTCAATCCTCAATACTCAATCTTCAATCCTCAATCCTCAGTCCTCGAACCTCAATTCTGCATCCTCATTCCTGAATCCTCAATCTTCAGCCCTCAGTCATCAACAATCAGTTGTCAATCCTCAATAGAATATCCTCAATTCACAGTTTTCAATACTCAATACTCAATCTGCAATCTTCAAACCACTATCCACAATCACCAATTCTCATCACTCAACCCTCAACACTCAGTCCTCAATGCTCAATCCTCAATCCTCAACTCTCAATCTTCAATCCTCAATACTGAATCCTCAATCCTCAGTCCTCAATCCTCAATCCTCAATCCTCAATTCTTAATCCTCGATCCTCAGTCCTCAGACCTCAAACCTCAATCCTCAACGCTCAGCCCTCAACCTCAGTCCTCAATCCTCAGTCTTCCATCCTCAATCCTCAATCCTCAATCCTCAATCCTCAATCCTCAATCCTCAATACTCAGTCCTCAAACCTCAATCCTGTATCCCCAATCCTGAATCCTCAATCTTCAGACCTCAGACCTCAACAATCTGTTGTCAATCCTCAATCCTCAATAGAATATCATCAATTCACACCTTTCAATACTCAATACTCAATCTGCAATCTTCAAACATCTATCCACAAACAACAATTCCCATTACTCAACCCTCAACACTCAGTCCTCAATGTTCAATCCTCAATCCTCAATCCTCAATCCTCAATCGTCAATCTTCAATCCTCAATACTCAATCTTCGATCCTCAATCCTCAATCCTCAATCCTCAATCCTCATTCTTCAATCCTCAATACGCAATCCTCAATCTTCAATCCTCAATCCCCAATCCTCAATCCTGAATCCTCTAACCTCAATCCTCAGTCCTCAAACCACAATCCTGAATCGTCAATCCTGAATCCTCAATCTTCAGCACTCAGTCCTCAACAATCGGTTGTCAGTCCTCAATCCTGAATAGAATATCCTCAGTTCAGAGTTTTCAATACGCAATACTCAACCTGCAATCTTCAAACCTCTATCCACAAACATCAATTCTCATCACTCAACACTCAACACTCAGTCCCCAAAACTCAATCTTCAATCCTCAATCCTCAATGCTCAATCCTCAATCCTCAATCTTCAATCCTCAATACTCAATCTTCAATCCTCAATCCTCAATCCTCAACCCTCAATCTTCATTCCTCAATCCTCAATCCTCAATCCTCAATCCTCATTCCTCAATCCTCAATACCCAATCCTCAATCTTCAATCCTCAATCCTCAATCCTCAATTCTCAATCCTCAATCCTCAGTCCTCAGTCATCAAACCTCAATCTTCAACCCTCAGACCTCATCGTCAATCCTCAATCCTCAATACTCAATCCTCAATCTTCAGTCCCCAATACTCAATCCTCAATCTTCAATCCTCAGTCCTCAATCCTCAATCCTCAATACTCAACTCTCAATCCTCGATCCTCAGTCCTCAGTCCTCAAACCTCAATCCTCAACCCTCAGCCCTCATCCTCAATCCTCAATCCTCAATCTTCAATCCTCAGTCCTCAACCCTCAATCCTCAATCCTCAATCCTCAATCCTCAGTCCTCAATCTTCAATACTCAATATTCAATCCTCAATCCTCAATCCTCAATCCTCAATCTTCATTCCTCAATCCTCAATCCTCAATCCTCAATCCTCATTCCTCAATCCTCAATACCCAATCCTCAATCTTCAATCCTCAATCCTCAATCCTCAATTCTCAATGTTCAATCCTCAATACTTAATCATCAATCTTCAATCCTCAATCCTCAATCCTCAATCCTCAATCCTCAATTCTCATTCCTCGATCCTCAGTCCTCAGTCCTCAAACCTCAATCCTCAACCCTCAGCCCTCATCCTCAATCCTCAATCCTCAATCTTCAATCCTCAGTCCTCAATCTTCAATACTGAATATTCAATCCTCAATCCTCAATTCTCAATCCTCAATCTTCAATCCTCAATACTCAATCCTCAATCCTCAATCCACAATCCTCAATCCTCAATCCTCAATCCTCAGTCCTCAGTCATCAAACCTCAATCCTCAACCCTCAGCCCTCATCGTCAATCCTCAATCCTCAGTCCTCAAACATCAATCTTCAATCCTCAATACTCAATCCTCAATCTTCAATCCCCAATCCTCAATCCTCAATCCTCAATCCTCAATTCTCAACCCTCGATCCTCAGTCCTCAGCCCTCAAACCTCAATCCTCAACCCTCAGCCCTCATCCTCAATCCTCAATCCTCTACCTTCAATCCTCAGTCCTCCGTCCTCAAACCTCAATACTCAACCCTCAGCCCTCATTCTCAATCCTCAATCCTCAATCCGCAATCCTCAATCTTCAATCTTCAATACTCAATCTTCAATCCTCAATCCTCAGTCCTCAAACCTCAATTCTGAATCCTCAATCCTGAATCCTCAATCTTCGGCCCTCAGTCCTCAACAATCAGTTGTCAATCCTCAATTCTCAACAGAATATCCTCAATTCACAGTTTTCAATACTCAATACTCAATCTGCAATCTTCAAACCTCTATCCACAAACATCAATTCTCACAACTCAACCCTCAACAGTCAGTCCCCAATCCTCAATCTTCAATCCTCAAACCTCAATCCTGAATCCTCAATCCTCAATCTTCAATCCTCAATACTCAATCTTCAATCCTCAATCCTCAATCCTCAATCCTCAATCCTCAATCCTCAATCCTCAATCCTCAATCCTCAATGCTCATTCTTCAATCCTCAATACCCAATCCTCAATCTTCAATCCTCGATCCTCAATCCTGAATTCTCAACCCTCAATCCTCAGTCCTCCGTCCACAAACCTCAATCCTCAACCCTTAGCCCTCATCCTCAATCCTCAATCCTCAATCCTCAATGCCCAATCTTCAATCTTCAATACTCAATCTTCAATCCTCAATCCTCAGTCCTCAAACCTCAATTCTGAATCCTCAATCCTGAATCCTCAATCTTCGGCCCTCAGTCCTCAACAATCAGTTGTCAATCCTCAATTCTCAATAGAATATCCTCAATTCACAGTTTTCAATACGCAGTACTCAATCTGCAATCTTCATACCTCTATCCACAAACATCAACTCTCATCATTCAACCCTCAACACTCAGTCCTCTATGTTCAATCCTCAATCCTCAATCCTCAATCCTCAATCGTCAACTTTCAATCCTCAATACTCAATCTTCAATCCTCAATACTCAATCCTCAATCCTGAATCCTCATTCGTCAATCCTCAGTACCCAATCCTCAATCTTCAATCCTCAATCCTCAATCCTCAATCCTCAATCCTCAATCCTCAGTCCTGAGTCCTCAAACCTCAATCCTCAACTCTCAGCCCTGATCATCAATCCTCAGTCCTCCATCCTCAACCCTCAATCCCTAATCGTCAAGTCTGAATTCTCAATCTTCAGCCCTCAGTCCTGAAAAATAAATTGTCAATCCTCATTCCTCAATAGAATATCCTCAATTCACAGTTTTCGGTACTCAATCCTCATTCTTCAATCTTCAAATGTCAACCCACAAACATCAATTCTCATCACTCAACCATCAACACTCAGTCCTCAATTTTCGATACTCAATCCTCAATCCTCAATCTTCAATCCTCAATACTGAACCTTCAATCCTCAATCCTCAATCCTCAATCCTCAATCCTGAATCTTCAATCCACAGTCCCCAATCCTCATTCTTCAATCCTCAACCCTCAATCCTCAATCCTCAATCCTCAATCCTCAATCCTCAGTCCTCAGTCCTCAAACCTCAATGATCAATCCTCAATCCCCAATCCTCAATACTCAAACCGCAATCCTCAATCCTCAATCCTCAATCCTCAATACTCAATCCTCAATCGTCAATCCTCAATCCCAATCCTCAACCTTCAATCCTCGATCCTCAATCCTCAATCCTCAATCCTCAATCTTCAATCCTCAATATTCAATCTTCAATCCTCAATCCTCAATCCTCAATCCTCAATCCTCAATGCTCAATCCTCAATCTTCAATCGTCAATACTCAATCCTCAATCCTCAATCCTCATTCTTCAATCCTCAATACCCAATCCTCAATCTTCAATCCTCAATTCTGAATCCTCAACTCTCAATCCTCAATCCTCAGGCCTCAGTCCTCAGACCTCAATCCTCAACCCTCAGCCCTCATCGTCAATCCTCAATCCTCAATCCTCAATCCTCAACCTTCAATCCTCAATACTCAATCTTCAATCCTCAATCATCAATACGCAATCTTATATACTCAACCCTCAATCCTCAATCCTGAATCCTAAATTCTCAACCCTCAATCCTCAGTCCTGAGTCCTCAAACGTCAATCCTCAACTCTCAGCCCTGATCATCAATCCTCAATCCTCCATCTTCAACCCTCAATCCTCAATCCTCAAGCCTCAATCCTCACTCCTCAATCCTGGGCCTTCAGACCTCAGACCTCAACAATCAGTTGACAATCCTCAAACCTCAATAGAATATCATCAATTCACAGTTTTCAATACTCAATACTCAATCTGCAATCTTCAAATCTCTATCCACAAATATCAATTCTCATCACTCAACACTCAACACTCAGTCCACAATCCTCAACCTTCAATCCTCAATCCTCAATCCTCAATCCTCAATCATCAATCCTCATTCTTCGATCCTCAATACCCAATCCTCAATTTTCAATCCTCAGTCCTCAATCCTCAATTCTCAATTCTCAATCCTCAATCCCCAGCCCTCAAACCTCAATCCTGTATCCTCAATCCTGAATCCTCAATCTACAACCTCAGACCTCAACAATCAGCTGTCAATCCTCAATCCTCAATAGAATATCATCAATTCACAGTTTTCAATACTCAATACTCAATCTGCAATCTTCAAATCTCTATTCACAAACGTCAATTCTCACAACTCAACCCTCAACACTCAGTCCCCAATCCTCAATCTTCAATCCTGATTCCTCACTCCTCAATCCTCAATCCTCAATCTTCAATCCTCAGTACTCAACCTTCAATCCTCAATCCTCAATTCTCAATCCTCAATCCTCAATCCTCAATCGTCAGTCTTCAACCCTCAATACTCAATCTTCAATCCTCAACACTCAATACTCAATCCTCAATCCTCAATCCTCATTCTTCAATTCTCAATACCCAATCCACAATCTTCAATCCTCAATCCTCAATCCTCAATTCTCAATCCTCAATCCTCAGTCCTCCGTCCTCAAACCTCAATACTCAACCCTCAGCCCTCATTCTCAATCCTCAATCCTCAATCCGCAATCCTCAATCTTCAATCTTCAATACTCAACCTTCAATCCTCAATCCTCAGTCCTCAAACCTCAATTCTGAATCCTCAATCCTGAATCCTCAATCTTCGGCCCTCAGTCCTCAACAATCAGTTGTCAATCCTCAATTCTCAACAGAATATCCTCAATTCACAGTTTTCAATACTCAATACTCAATCTGCAATCTTCAAACCTCTATCCACAAACATCAATTCTCACAACTCAACCCTCAACACTCAGTCCCCAATCCTCAATTTTCAATCCTCAAACCTCAATCCTCAATCCTCAATCCTCAATCTTCAATCCTCAATACTCAATCTTCAATCCTCAATCCTCAATCCCCAATCCTCAATCCTCAATCCTCATTCCTCAATCCTCAATGCTCATTCTTCAATCCTCAATACCCAATCCTCAATCTTCAATCCTCGATCCTCAATCCTGAATTCTCAACCCTCAATCCTCAGTCCTCCGTCCACAAACCTCAATCCTCAACCCTCAGCCCTCATCCTCAATCTTCAATCCTCAATCCTCAATCCTCAATGACCAATCCTCAATCTTCAATCCCCAATACTCTTTCTTCAATCCTCAATCCTCAATCCTCAATCCTCAATCCTCAATCCTCAATCCTCAATCATCAATCCTCAATCTTCAATACTCAATCCTCAATCCTCAATCCTCAATCCCCAATACTCAACCATCTATCCTCAATTCTCAATACTGAATACAACATCCTGAATTCTCAGGATTCTATAGTCAAACCTCAATCCTCAACCCTGAGCCCTCATTCAAAGTCCTCAATCCTCAATCCTCAACTCTCAATCCTCAATCCTCAGACCTCAGTCATCAAACCTCAATCCTCAACCCTCAGCCCTCATCCGCAATCTTCAATCCTCAATCCTCAATCCTCAATGACCAATCCTCAATCTTCAATCCTCAATACTCTTTCTTCAATCCTCAATCCTCAATCCTCAATCCTCAATCCTCATTCTTCAATCCTCAATACCCAATCCTAAATCTTCAGTCCTCAATCCTCAATCGTCAATTCTCAATCCTCAATCCTCAATCCTCAGGCCTCAAACATCAATACTCAGCCCTCAGCCCTCGTCCTCAATCGACTACACTCAATCCACAATCCTCAATATTCAATCATCAATATTCAATCTTCAATCCTCAATCCTCAATCCTCAATCCTCAATCCTCAACCCTCAATGTTCAATCCTCAATAACCAATCCTCAATTTTCAATCCTCAATCCTCAATCCTCAATCCTCAATCCTCAATCCTCAATCCTCAATCCTCAGTCCTCAAACCACTATCCTCAATCCTCAATACCCAATCCTCAATCTTCAACCCTCAATCCTCAATCCTCAATGCTCAATCCTCAATCCTCAGTCCTCAGTCATCAAAGCTCAATCCACAACCCTCAGACCTCATCGTCAATCCTCAATCCTCAATCCTCAATCCTCAATCCTCAATCCTCAATCTTCAATCCTCAATACTCAACCTTCAATCCTCAATCCTCAATTCTCAATCCTCAATCCTCAATCCTCAATCGTCAGTCTTCAACCCTCAATACTCAACCTTCAATCCTCAACACTCAATCCTCAATCCTCAATCCTCAGTCCTCATCCTTCAATCCTCAATACCCAATCCACAATCTTCAATCCTCAATTCTCAATCCTCAATTCTCAATCCTCAATCCTCAGTCCTCCGTCCTCAAACCTCAATCTTCAACCCTCAGCCCTCATCCTCAATCCTCAATCCTCAATCCGCAATCCTCAATCTTCAATCTTCAATACTCAATCTTCAATCCTCAATCATCAGTCCTCAAACCACAATTCTGAATCCTCAATCCTGAATCCTCAATCTTCGTCCCTCAGTCCTCAACAATCAGTTGTCAATCCTCAATTCTCAACAGAATACCCTCAGTTCACTGTTTTCAGTACTCAATACACAATCTGCAATCTTCAAACCTCTATCCACAAACATCAATTCTCATCACTCAACCCTCAACACTCAGTCCTCAATTTTCAATCCTCAATCCTCAATCCTCAATCCTCAATCGTCAATCTTCAATCCTCAATACTCAATCTTCAATCCTCAATCCTCAGTCCTCAATCCTCAATCCTCATTCTTCAATCCTCAGTACCCAATCCTCAATCTTGAATCCTCAATCCTCAATCCTGAATCCTCATTCTTCAATCCTCAATACCCAATCCTCAATCTTCAATCCGCAATCCTGAATACTCAATTCTCAATCCTCAATCCTCAGTCCTCAATCCTCAATCCTCAATCCTCAATCCTCAATCGTCTGTCTTCAATCCTCTATACTCAATCTTCAATCCTCAATACTCAATCCTCAATCCTCAATCCCCATTCTTCAAACCTCAATACCGAATCCTCAATGATCAATCGTCATTCCTCGATCCTCAATCCTCACTCCTCAAACCTCAATCTTCAATCCTCAATACTCAATCTTCAATCCTCAATCCTCAATCCTCAATCCTCAATCCTCAATCCTCAATATTCAGTCTTCAATCCTCAATACTCAATCTTCAATCCTCAATCCTCAATCCTCAATCCGCAATCCTCATTCTTCAATCCCCAATACCCAATCCTCAATCTTCAATCCTCAATCCTCGATCCTCAATTCTCAATCCTCGATCCTCAGTCCACAGTCCTCAAACCTCGATCCTCAACGCTCAGCCCTCATCCTCAATCCTCAATCCTCAGTTTTCAATCCTCAATCCTCAATCCTCAATCCTCAATCCTCAATCCTCAATCCTCAGTCCTCAAACCTGAATCCTGTATCCTCAATCCTGTATCCTCAATCTTCAGACCTCAGACCACAACAATCAGCTGTCAATCCTCAATCCTCAACAGAATATCGTCAATTCACAGTTTTCAATACTCAATACTCAATCTGCAATCTTCAAACCTCTATCCACAGACATCAATTCTCACAACTCAACCCTCAACACTCAGTCCCCAATCCTCAATCTTCAATCCTCAAACCTCAATCCTCAATCCTCAATCCTGAATCTTCAATCCTCAATACTCAATCTTCAATCCTCAATCCTCAATCCTCAATCCTCAATCCTCAATCCTCAATCCTCAATCCTCAATGCTCATTCCTCAATCCTCAATACCCAATCCTCAATCTTCAATCCTCAATCCTCAATCCTCAATTCTCAATGTTCAATCCTCAATACTTTATCATCAATCTTCAATCCTCAATCCTCAATCCTCAATCCTCAATCCTCAATCCTCAATCCTCAATGCTCATTCCTCAATCCTCAATACCCAATCCTCAATCTTCAATCCTCAATCCTCAATCCTCAATTCTCAATGTTCAATCCTCAATACTTTATCATCAATCTTCAATCCTCAATCCTCAATCCTCAATCCTCAATCCTCAATCCTCAATCCTCAATCCTCAATCGACAGTCTTCAATCCTCAATACTCAATCTTCAATCCTCAATCCTCAAACCTCAATCCTCATTCCTCAATCCTAAATACCCAATCCTCAATCTTCAATCCTCAATCCTCAACCCTCAATTCTCATTCCTCAATCCTCAGTCCTCAGTCATCAAACCTCAATCCTCAACCCTCAGACCTCATCGTCAATCCTCAATCCTCAATCCTCGAACATCAATCTTCAATCCTCAATACTCAATCCTCAATCTTCAATCCTCAATCCTCAATCCTCAATCCTCAATCCTCAATTCTCAACCCTCGATCCTCAGTCCTCAGCCCTCAAACCTCAATCCTCAACCCTCAGCCCTCATCCTCAATCCTCAATCCTCAATCTTCAATCCTCAGTCCTCCGTCCTCAAACCTCAATACTCAACCCTCAGCCCTCATTCTCAATCCTCAATCCTCAATCCGCAATCCTCAAACTTCAATCTTCAATACTCAATCTTCAATCCTCAATCCTCAGTCCTCAAACCTCAATTCTGAATCCTCAATCCTGAATCCTCAATCTTCGGCCCTCAGTCCTCAACAATCAGTTGCCAATCCTCAATTCTCAACAGAATATCCTCAATTCACAGTTTTCAATACTCAATACTCAATCCGCAATCTTCAAACCTCTATCCACAAACATCAATTCTCACAACTCAACCCTCAACACTCAGTCCCCAATCATCAATCTTCAATCCTCAAACCTCAATCCTCAATCCTCAATCCTCAATCTTCAATCCTCAATACTCAATCTTCAATCCTCAATCCTCAATCCTCAATCCTCAATCCTCAATCCTCAATCCTCAATCCTCAATGCTCATTCTTCAATCCTCAATACCCAATCCTCAATCTTCAATCCTCGATCCTCAATCCTGAATTCTCAACCCTCAATCCTCAGTCCTCCGTCCACAAACCTCAATCCTCAACCCTTAGCCCTCATCCTCAATCCTCAATCCTCAATCCTCAATGCTCAATCTTCAATCTTCAATACTCAATCTTCAATCCTCAATCCTCAGTCCTCAAACCTCAATTCTGAATCCTCAATCCTGAATCCTCAATCTTCGGCCCTCAGTCCTCAACAATCAGTTGTCAATCCTCAATTCTCAATAGAATATCCTCAATTCACAGTTTTCAATACGCAGTACTCAATCTGCAATCTTCATACCTCTATCCACAAACATCAACTCTCATCATTCAACCCTCAACACTCGGTCCTCAATGTTCAATCCTCAATCCTCAATCCTCAATCCTCAATCGTCAACTTTCAATCCTCAATACTCAATCTTCAATCCTCAATACTCAACCCTCAATCCTGAATCCTCATTCGTCAATCCTCAGTACCCAATCCTCAATCTTCAATCCTCAATCCTCAATCCTCAATCCTCAATCCTCAATCCTCAGTCCTGAGTCCTCAAACCTCAATCCTCAACTCTCAGCCCTGATCATCAATCCTGAGTCCTCCATCCTCAACCCTCAATCCCTAATCGTCAAGTCTGAATCCTCAATGTTCAGCCCTCAGTCCTGAAAAATAAATTGTCAATCCTCATTCCTCAATAGAATATCCTCAATTCACAGTTTTCGGTACTCAATCCTCATTCTTCAATCTTCAAATGTCAACCCACAAACATCAATTCTCATCACTCAACCATCAACACTCAGTCCTCAATTTTCGATACTCAATCCTCAATCCTCAATCTTCAATCCTCAATACTGAACCTTCAATCCTCAATCCTCAATCCTCAATCCTCAATCCTCAATCCTGAATCTTCAATCCACAGTCCCCAATCCTCATTCTTCAATCCTCAACCCTCAATCCTCAATCGTCAATCCTCAATCCTCAATCCTCAGTCCTCAGTCCTCAAACCTCAATGCTCAATCCTCAATCCCCAATCCTCAATACTCAAACCTCAATCCTCAGTCCTCAATCCTCAATCCTCAATACTCAATCCTCAATCGTCAATCCTCAATCCCAATCCTCAACCTTCAATCCTCGATCCTCAATCCTCAATCCTCAATCCTCAATCTTCAATCCTCAATATTCAATCTTCAATCCTCAATCCTCAATCCTCAATCCACAATCCTCAATGCTCAATCCTCAATCTTCAATCGTCAATACTCAATCCTCAATCCTCAATCCTCATTCTTCAATCCTCAATACCCAATCCTCAATCTTCAATCCTCAATTCTGAATCCTCAACTCTCAATCCTCAATCCTCAGGCCTCAGTCCTCAAACCTCAATCCTCAACCCTCAGCCCTCATCGTCAATCCTCAATCCTCAATCCTCAATCCTCAACCTTCAATCCTCAATACTCAATCTTCAATCCTCAATCATCAATACGCAATCTTCAATACTCAACCCTCAATCCTCAATTCTGAATCCTAAATTCTCAATCCTCAATCCTCAGTCCTGAGTCCTCAAACGTCAATCCTCAACTCTCAGCCCTGATCATCAATCCTCAATCCTCCATCTTCAACCCTCAATCCTCAATCCTCAAGCCTCAATCCTCAACCCTCAATCCTGGGCCTTCAGACCTCAGACCTCAACAATCAGTTGACAATCCTCAAACCTCAATAGAATATCATCAATTCACAGTTTTCAATACTCAATACTCAATCTGCAATCTTCAAATCTCTATCCACAAACATCAATTCTCATCACTCAACACTCAACACTCAGTCCACAATCCTCAACCTTCAATCCTCAATCCTCAATTCTCAATCCTCAATCCTCAATCCTCATTCTTCAATCCTCAATACCCAATCCCCAATTTTCAATCCTCAGTCCTCAATCCTCAATTCTCAATTCTCAATCCTCAATCCTCAGTCCTCACTCCTCAAACCTCAATCCTCAACCCTCAGCCCTCATCCTCAATCCTCAATCCTCAATCCTCAATCCTCAATCTTCAATCCTCAATACTCAATCTTCAATCCTCAATCCTCAGTCCTCGAACCTCAATTCTGCATCCTCATTCCTGAATCCTCAATCTTCAGCCCTCAGTCATCAACAATCAGTTGTCAATCCTCAATAGAATATCCTCCATTCACAGTTTTCAATACTCAATACTCAATCTGCAATCTTCAAACCACTATCCACAATCACCAATTCTCATCACTCAACCCTCAACACTCAGTCCTCAATGCTCAATCCTCAATCCTCAACTCTCAATCTTCAATCCTCAATACTGAATCCTCAATCCTCAGTCCTCAATCCTCAATCCTCAATCCTCAATTCTTAATCCGCGATCCTCAGTCCTCAGACCTCAAACCTCAATCCTCAACGCTCAGCCCTCAACCTCAATCCTCAATCCTCAGTCTTCAATCCTCAATCCTCAATCCTCAATCCTCAATCCTCAATCCTCAATCCTCAATAGTCAGTCCTCAAACCTCAATCCTGTATCCCCAATCCTGAATCCTCAATCTTCAGACCTCAGACCTCAACAATCTGTTGTCAATCGTCAATCCTCAATAGAATATCATCAATTCACACCTTTCAATACTCAATACTCAATCTGCAATCTTCAAACATCTATCCACAAACAACAATTCCCATTACTCAACCCTCAACACTCAGTCCTCAATGTTCAATCCTCAATCCTCAACTCTCAATCTTCAATCCTCAATACTGAATCCTCAATCCTCAGTCCTCAATCCTCAATCCTCAATCCTCAATTCTTAATCCTCGATCCTCAGTCCTCAGATCTCAAACCTCAATCCTCAACGCTCAGCCCTCAACCTCAATCCTCAATCCTCAGTCTTCAATCCTCAATCCTCAATCCTCAATCCTCAATCCTCAATCCTCAATCCTCAATACTCAGTCCTCAAACCTCAATCCTGTATCCCCAATCCTGAATCCTCAATCTTCAGACCTCAGACCTCAACAATCTGTTGTCAATCGTCAATCCTCAATAGAATATCATCAATTCACACCTTTCAATACTCAATACTCAATCTGCAATCTTCAAACATCTATCCACAAACAACAATTCCCATTACTCAACCCTCAACACTCAGTCCTCAATGTTCAATCCTCAATCCTCAACTCTCAATCTTCAATCCTCAATACTGAATCCTCAATCCTCAGTCCTCAATCCTCAATCCTCAATCCTCAATTCTTAATCCTCGATCCTCAGTCCTCAGATCTCAAACCTCAATCCTCAACGCTCAGCCCTCAACCTCAATCCTCAATCCTCAATCCTCAATCCTCAATCCTCATTCTTCAATCCTCAATACGCAATCCTCAATCTTCAATCCTCAATCCTCAATCCTCAATCCTCAATCCTCTATCCTCAATCCTCAGTCCTCAAACCACAATCCTGAATCGTCAATCCTGAATCCTC
Source organism: Calliopsis andreniformis (assembly GCF_051401765.1). Classification (NCBI taxonomy): domain Eukaryota; kingdom Metazoa; phylum Arthropoda; class Insecta; order Hymenoptera; family Andrenidae; genus Calliopsis; species Calliopsis andreniformis. The sequence goes on from NW_027480495.1 coordinate 975,271, forward strand.
AATCTTCAACACTCAGTCCTCAACAATCGGTTGTCAGTCCTCAATCCTGAATAGAATATCCTCAGTTCAGAGTTTTCAATACGCAATACTCAACCTGCAATCTTCAAACCTCTATCCACAAACATCAATTCTCATCACTCAACACTCAACACTCAGTCCCCAAAACTCAATCTTCAATCCTCAATCCTCAATGCTCAATCCTCAATCCTCAATCTTCAATCCTCAATACTCAATCTTCAATCCTCAATCCTCAATCCTCAACCCTCAATCTTCATTCCTCAATCCTCAATCCTCAATCCTCAATCCTCATTCCTCAATCCTCAATACCCAATCCTCAATCTTCAATCCTCAATCCTCAATCCTCAATTCTCAATCCTCAATCCTCAGTCCTCAGTCATCAAACCTCAATCCGCAACCCTCAGACCTCATCGTCAATCCTCAATCCTCAATACTCAATCCTCAATCTTCAGTCCCCAATACTCAATCCTCAATCTTCAATCCTCAATCCTTAATCCTCAATCCTCAATACTCAATTCTCAACCCTCGATCCTCAGTCCTCAGCCCTCAAACCTCAATCCTCAACCCTCAGCCCTCATCCTCAATCCTCAATCCTCAATCTTCAATCCTCAGTCCTCAACCCTCAATCCTCAATCCTCAATCCTCAATCCTCAGTCCTCAAAGCTCAATCCTGAATCCTCAATCCTGAATCCTCAATCTTCAGACCTCAGACCTCAACAATCAGTTGTCAAACCTCAATCCTCAATAGAATATCATCAATTCACACATTTCAATACTCAATACTCAACCTGCAATCTTCCAATCTCTATCCACAAACATCAATTCTCATCACTCAACCCTCAACACTCACTCCCCAATCCTCAATCTTCAATCCTCAATCCTCAATCCTCAATCCACAATACTCAATCTTCAATCTTCAATACTCAATATTCAATCCTCAATCCTCAATCCTCAATCCTCAATCTTCATTCCTCAATCCTCAATCCTCAATCCTCAATCCTCATTCCTCAATCCTCAATACCCAATCCTCAATCTTCAATCCTCAATCCTCAATCCTCAATTCTCAATGTTCAATCCTCAATACTTAATCATCAATCTTCAATCCTCAATCCTCAATCCTCACTTCTCAATCCTCAATCCTCAGCCCTCAGTCCTCAAACCTCAATCCTCAACCCGCAGCCCTCATCCTCAATCCTCAATACTCAATCCTCAATCCTCAACCTTCAATCCTCGGTACTCAATCTTCAATCCTGGATCCTCAGTCCTCAATCCTCAATCCTCAATCCTCAATCATCAATCCTCAATCTTCAATACTCAATCCTCAATCCTCAATCCTCAATCCTCAATGTTCAATCCTCAATACCCAATCCTCAATCTTCAATCCTCAATCCTCAATCCTCAATCCTCAATCCTCAATCCTCAATCCTCAGTCCTCAAACCACAATCCTGAATCCTCAATCCTGAATTCTCAATCATCAGCACTCAGTCCTCAACAATCAGTTGTCAGTCCTCAATCCTGAAAAGAATATCCTCAGTTCAGAGTTTTCAATACGCAATACTCAATCTGCAATCTTCAAATTTCCATCCACAAACATCAATTCTCATCACTCAACCCTCAACACTCAGTCCCCAATCCTCAATCTTCAATCCTCAATCCTCAATCCTCAATTCTCAACTCTCAACCCTCAGTCCTCAGTCCTCAGTCCTCAAACCTCAATCCTCAACCCTCAGCCCTCATCCTCAATCCTCAACCCTCAATCCTCAATCGTCAATCTCAATCCTCAATATTCAATCTTCAATCCTCGATCCTCAATCCTCAATACTCAATCCTCATTCTCCAATCCTCAGTACCCAATCCTCAATCTTCAATCCTCAATCCTCAATCCTCATTGTTCAATCCTCAATACCCAATCCTCAATCATCAATCCTCAATCCTCAATCCTCAATCCTCAATCCTCAATCCTCAGTCCTCAGTCCACAAACCTCAATCCGCAACACTCAGCCCTCATCGTCAACACTCAATCCTCAATCCTCAATCCTCAACTTTCAATCCTCAATACTCAAACTTCAATACTCAGTCCTCAGTTCTCAATCTTCAATCCTCAATACTGAATCTTCAATCATCAATCCTCAATCCTCAACCCTCAGTCCTCAGTCCTAAAACGTCAATCCTCAATCCTCAGTCCTCTATCCTCAATTCTCAACCCTCAAACCTCAGTCCTCAGTCCTCAAACCTCAATCCTCAACCCTCAGCCCTCATCGTCTGTCCTCAATCCTCAATCCTCAATCCTCAGCCTTCAATCCTCAATACTCAATCTTCATTCCTCAATCCTCAATACGCAATCTTCAATACTCAACCCTCAATCCTCAATCCTGAATCCTAAATTCTCAATCCTCAATCCTCAGTCCTGAGTCCTCAAACGTCAATCCTCAACTCTCAGCCCTGATCATCAATCCTCAATCCTCCATCTTCAACCCTCAATCCTCAATCCTCAAGCCTGAATCCTCAATCCTCAATCCTGGGCCTTCAGACCTCAGACCTCAACAATCAGTTGACAATCCTCAAACCTCAATAGAATATCATCAATTCACAGTTTTCAATACTCAATACTCAATCTGCAGTCTTCAAAACTCTATCCACAAACATCAATTCTCATCACTCAACACTCAACACTCAGTCCACAATCCTCAACCTTCAATCCTCAATCCTCAATCCTCAATCCTCAATCCTCAATCCTCATTCTTCAATCCTCAATACCCAATCCTCAATTTTCAATCCTCAGTCCTCAATCCTCAATTCTCAATTCTCAATCCTCAATCCTCAGTCCTCATTCCTCAAACCTCAATCCTCAACCCTCAGCCCTCATCCTCAATCCTCAATCCTCTATCCTCAATCCTCAATCTTCAATCCTCAATACTCAATCTTCAATCCTCAATCCTCAGTCCTCGAACCTCAATTCTGCATCCTCATTCCTGAATCCTCAATCTTCAGCCCTCAGTCATCAACAATCAGTTGTCAATCCTCAATAGAATATCCTCCATTCACAGTTTTCAATACTCAATACTCAATCTGCAATCTTCAAACCACTATCCACAATCACCAATTCTCATCACTCAACCCTCAACACTAAGTCCTCAGTGCTCAATCCTCAATCCTCAACTCTCAATCTTCAATCCTCAATACTGAATCCTCAATCCTCAGTCCTCAATCCTCAATCCTCAATCCTCAATTCTTAATCCTCGATCCTCAGTCCTCAGACCTCAAACCTCAATCCTCAACGCTCAGCCCTCAACCTCAATCCTCAATCCTCAGTCTTCAATCCTCAATCCTCAATCCTCAATCCTCAATCCTCAATCCTCAAACCTCAATACTCAGTCCTCAAACCTCAATCCTGTATCCCCAATCCTGAATCCTCAATCTTCAGACCTCAGACCTCAACAATCTGTTGTCAATCGTCAATCCTCAATAGAATATCATCAATTCACACCTTTCAATACTCAATACTCAATCTGCAATCTTCAAACATCTATCCACAAACAACAATTCCCATTACTCAACCCTCAACGCTCAGTCCTCTATGTTCAATCCTCAATCCTCAATCCTCAATCCTCAATCGTCAATCTCGAATCCTCAATACTCAATCTTCGATCCTCAATCCTCAATCCTCAATCCTCAATCCTCATTCTTCAATCCTCAATACGCAATCCTCAATCTTCAATCCTCAATCCTCAATCCTCAATCCTCAATCCTCTATCCTCAATCCTCAGTCCTCAAACCACAATCCTGATTCGTCAATCCTGAATCCTCAATCTTCAGCACTCAGTCCTCAACAATCGGTTGTCAGTCCTCAATCCTGAATAGAATATCCTCAGTTCAGAGTTTTCAATACGCAATACTCAACCTGCAATCTTCAAACCTCTATCCACAAACATCAATTCTCATCACTCAACACTCAACACTCAGTCCACAAAACTCAATCTTCAATCCTCAATCCTCAATGCTCAATCCTCAATCCTCAATCTTCAATCCTCAATACTCAATCTTCAATCCTCAATCCTCCTTCCTCAACCCTCAATCTTCATTCCTCAATCCTCAATCCTCAATCCTCAATCCTCATTCCTCAATCCTCAATACCCAATCCTCAATCTTCAATCCTCAATCCTCAATCCTCAATTCTCAATCCTCAATCCTCAGTCCTCAGTCATCAAACCTCAATCCTCAACCCTCAGACCTCATCGTCAATCCTCAATCCTCAATACTCAATCCTCAATCTTCAGTCCCCAATACTCAATCCTCAATCTTCAATCCTCAATCCTTAATCCTCAATCCTCAATACTCAATTCTCAACCCTCGATCCTCAGTCCTCAGCCCTCAAACCTCAATCCTCAACCCTCAGCCCTCATCCTCAATCCTCAATCCTCAATCTTCAATCCTCAGTCCTCAACCCTCAATCCTCAATCCTCAATCCTCAATCCTCAGTCCTCAAAGCTCAATCCTGAATCCTCAATCCTGAATCCTCAATCTTCAGACCTCAGACCTCAACAATCAGTTGTCAAACCTCAATCCTCAATAGAATATCATCAATTCACACATTTCAATACTCAATACTCAACCTGCAATCTTCCAATCTCTATCCACAAACATCAATTCTCATCACTCAACCCTCAACACTCACTCCCCAATCCTCAATCTTCAATCCTCAATCCTCAAATCCTCAATCCACAGTACTCAATCTTCAATCTTCAATACTCAATATTCAATCCTCAATCCTCAATCCTCAATCCTCAATCTTCATTCCTCAATCCTCAATCCTCAATCCTCAATCCTCATTCCTCAATCCTCAATACCCAATCCTCAATCTTCAATCCCCAATCCTCAATCCTCAATTCTCAATGTTCAATCCTCAATACTTAATCATCAATCTTCAATCCTCAATCCTCAATCCTCAATTCTCAATCCTCAATCCTCAGCCCTCAGTCCTCAAACCTCAATCCTCAACCCCCAGCCCTCATCCTCAATCCTCAATACTCAATCCTCAATCCTCAACCTTCAATCCTCGGTACTCAATCTTCAATCCTGGATCCTCAGTCCTCAATCCTCAATCCTCAATCCTCAATCATCAATCCTCAATCTTCAATACTCAATCCTCAATCCTCAATCCTCAATCCTCAATGTTCAATCCTCAATACCCAATCCTCAATCTTCAATCCTCAATCCTCAATCCTCAATCCTCAATCCTCAATCCTCAATCCTCAGTCCTCAAACCACAATCCTGAATCCTCAATCCTGAATTCTCAATCATCAGCACTCAGTCCTCAACAATCAGTTGTCAGTCCTCAATCCTGAAAAGAATATCCTCAGTTCAGAGTTTTCAATACGCAATACTCAATCTGCAATCTTCAAATTTCTATCCACAAACATCAATTCTCATCACTCAACCCTCAACACTCAGTCCCCAATCCTCAATCTTCAATCCTCAATCCTCAATCCTCAATCCTCAATCCTCAATCTTCAATCCTCAATACTCAATCTTCAATCCTCAATCCTCAATCCTCAATCCTCAATATTAATTCCTCAATCCTCAATCCTCAAACCTCAATCATCAATCCTCAATCCTCAATCCTCAATCTTCAATCCTCAATATTCAATCATAAATATTCAATCTTCAATCCTCAATGCTCAATCCTCAATCCTCAATCCTCAATCCTCAATCTTCAACCCTGAATCCTCAATCCTCAATACTCAATCCTCCATCTTCAATCCTCAATACTCAATCTTCAATCCTCAATCCTCAATCGTCAATCCTCAATCCTCAATTTTCAATCCTCAACACTCAATCTTCAATCCTCAATCCTCAATCCTCAATCCTCAATCCTCATTCTTCAATCCTCAATACCCAATCCTCAATCTTCAATCCTCAATCCTCAATCCTCAATCCTAATTCCTCAATCCTCATTCTTCAATCCTCAATACCCAATCCTCAATTTCAATCCTCAATCCTCAATCCTCAACCCTCAGCCCTCATCCTCCATCCTCAGTACTCAATCCTCTATCCTCAATCTTCAATCCTCAATACTCAATCTTCAATCCTCATTCCTCAATCCTCAATCCTCAATCCTCAATCTTCAATCCTCAAACATCTATCCTCAATTCTCAATCCTCAATCCTCAGTCCTCAGTCGTCGAACATCAATCCCCGAGCCTTAGCACTCATCCTCAATCCTCATCCCTCAATCCTCAATCCTCAAACCTAAATCCTCTACCGTCAGTCCGCGGCCTCAATCCTCAAACCTCAATCCTCAATCCTCAATATTCAATCATCAATTCTCAATCTTCAATCCTCAATCCTCAATCCTCAATCCTCAATCCTCAATCCTCAATCCTCAATCCTCAATATTGAATCATCAATACTCAATCTTTAACCCTCAATCTTCAATCCTCAATACTCAATCTTCAATCCTCAATCCTCAATCCTCAATCCTCAATCCTCAATCCTCAATATTCAATCCTCAATACTCAATCTTCAATCCTCAATCCTCAATCGTCAATCCTCAATCCTCAATTTTCAATCCTCAACACTCAATCTTCAATCCTCAATCCTCAATCCTCAAACCTAAATCCTCTACCGTCAGTCCTCGTCCTCAATCCTCAAACCTCAATCCCCAATCCTCAATATTCAATCAGCAATACTCAATCTTCAATCCTCAATCCTCAATCCTCAATCCTCAATCCTCAATCCTCAATCCTCAATATTCAATCATCAATACTCAATCTTCAACCCTCAATCTTCAATCCTCAATACTCAATCTTCCATCCTCAATCCTCAATCCTCAATCCTCAATCCTCAATCCTCAATATTCAATCCCCAATACTCAATCTTCAATCATCAATACTCAATCCTCAATTCTCAGTCGTCAATCCTCAGTCATCAATCCTCAATCTTCAATACTCAATCGTCAATCCTTAGTCCTCAATCCTCAATCCTCGATCCTCGTTCCTCAAACCTCAATCCTCAAACCTCAGTCTTAATCCTCAATCCTCAAACCTCAATCCTCAACCCTCAATATTCAATCATCAATACTCAATCTTCAATCCTCAATCCTCAAACCTCAATCCTCAATCCTCATTCTTCAATACTAAACACCCAATCCTCAATCCTCAATCCTCAATCCTCAATCCTCAATCCTCAATCTTCAACCCTGAATCCTCAATCCTCAATACTCAATCCTCAATCTTCAATCCTCAATACTCAATCTTCAATCCTCAATCCTCAATCCTCAATCCTCAATATTCAACCATCAATACTCAATCTTCAATCCTCAATCCTCAATCCTCAATCCTCAATCCTCAATCCTCAATCCTCAATCCTCAATCCTCAATCCTCAATCCTCAATCCGCAATATTCAATCCTCAATACTCAATCTTCAATCATCAATCCTCAATCCTCAATTCTCAGTCGTCAATCCTCAGTCATCAATCCTCAATCTTCAATACTCAATCGTCAATCCTTAGTCCACAATCCTCAATCCTCAATCATCGTTCCTCAAACCTCAATCCTCAACCCTCAGTCTTCATTCTCAATCCTCAAACCTCAATCCTCAATCCTCAATATTCAATCATCAATACTCAATCTTCAATCCCCAATCCTCAAACCTCAATCCTCAATCCACATTCTTCAATCCTATATACCCAATCCTTAATCTTCAATCCTCAATCCTCAATCCTCAATTCTCAATCCTCAATCCTTAATCCTCAGACCTCAAACATCAATATTCAACCCTCAGTCCTCGTCCTCAATCCACTACCCTCAATCCTCAGTCCTCAATATTCAATCATAAATATTCAATGTTCAATCCTCAATCCTCAATCCTCAATCCTCAATCCTCAATCCTCAATCCTCAGTCTTCAACCCTGAATCCTCAATACTCAATCCTCAATCTTCAATCCTCAATACTCAATCTGCAATCCTCAATCCTCAATCGTCAATCCTCAATCCTCAATTTTCAATCCTCAACACTCAATCTTCAATCCTCAATCCTCAATCCTCAATCCTCAATCCTCATTCTTCAATCCTCAATACCCAATCCTCAATCTTCAATCCTCAATCCTCAATCCTCAATCCTAATTCCTCAATCCTCATTCTTCAATGCTCAATACCCAATCCTCAATTTCAATCCTCAATCCTCAATCCTCATTTCTCAATCCTCAATACTCAACCCTCAGCCCTCATCCTCCATCCTCAGTACTCAATCCTCTATCCTCAATCTTCAATCCTCAATACTCAATCTTCAATCCTCATTCCTCAATCCTCAATCCTCAATCCTCAATCTTCAATCCTCAATACTCAATCTGCAATCCTCAATCCTCAAACCTCAATCCTCAATCCTCATTCCTCAATCCTCAATACCCAATCCTCAGTCCTCAATCCTCAATCCTCAATCCTCAATCCTCAATCCTCAATCTTTAACCCTGAATCCTCAATCCTCAATACTCAATCCTCAATCTCCAATCCTCAATTCTCAATCCTCAATCCTCAATCCTCAATCCTCAATCCTCAATCCTCAATCCTCAATTCTCAATCCACAAACCTCAAGCTTCTATACTCAATAATCAATCTCCAATCCTAGATCGTCAATCCTCAATCCTCAATCCTCAATCTTCAACCCTGAATCCTCAATCATCAATACTCAATCCTCAATCTTCAATCCTCAATACTCAATCTTCAATCCTCAATCCTCAATCCTCAATCCTCAGTCCTCAATCTTCAACCCTCAACACTCAATCTTCAATCCTCAATCCTCAATCCTCAATATTCAATCATCAATACTCAATCTTCAATCCTCAATCCTCAATCCTCAATCCTCAATCCTCAAACCTCAATCCTCAATCCTCAATCCTCAATCCTCAATCCTCAATCCTCAATCCACAATCCTCAACCTTCAATACTCAATAATCAATCTCCAATCCTAGATCCTCAATCCTCAATCCTCAATCCTCATTCCTCAATCCTCAATACCCAATCCTCAATCTTCAATCCTCAAACATCAATCCTCAATTCTCAATCCTCAATCCTCAGTCCTCAGTCGTCGAATCTCAATCCCCGACGCTTAGCACGCATCCTCAATCCTCAGTCCTCAATCCTCAATCCTCAAACCTAAATCCTCTACCGTCAGTCCTCGTCCTCAATACTCAAACCTCAATTCCCAATCCTCAATATTCAATCAGCAATACTCAATCTTCAATCCTCAATCCTCAATCCTCAATCCTCAATACTCAATCCTCAATCCTCAATATTCAATCATCAATACTCAATCTTCAACCCTCAATCTTCAATCCTCAATACTCAATCTTCCATCCTCAATCCTCAATCCTCAATCCTCAATCCTCAATCCTCAGGCATCAATACTCAATCTACAATAATCAATCCTCAATCCTCAATTCTCAATCTTCCATCCTCGATCCCCAATCCTCAATATTCAATCCTCAATACTCAATCTTCAATCATCAATCCTCAATCCCCAATTCTCAGTCGTCAATCCTCAGACATCAATCCTCAATCTTCAATACTCAATCGTCAATCCCTAGTCCTCAATCCTCAATCCTCAATCCTCGTTCCTCAAACCTCAATCCTCAATCCTCAATCCTCAATCCTCAATCCTCAATCCTCATTCGCCAACCCTCAATCCTCATTCCTCAAACCTCAACCCTCAACCCTCAGTCCTCATACTCAATTCTCAATTCTCAATCCTCAATCCTCAATCCTCAATCTTCAATCCTCAATAATCAATCTCCAATCCTCAATCCTCAATTCTCGATCCTCAATCCTCAGGCATCAATACTCAATCTACAATACTCAACCCTCAATACTCACTCCTCAATCCTCAATCCTCAAACTTCAATCCTCAATCCTCAATATTCAATCATCAATACTCAATCTTCAATCCGCAATCCTCAATCCTCAATCCTCAACCCTCAATCCTCATTCCTCAAACATCAATCCTCAACCCTCAGTCCTCATACTCAATTCTCAATTCTCAATCCTCAATTCTCAATCCTCAATCTTCAGTCCTCAATAATCAATCTCCAATTCTAGATCCTCAATCCCCAATCTTCAATCCTTAATCCTCAATCTTCAATCCCCAATGCCCAGTACTCAATCTTCAATCCTCAATTCTCAATCCTCAATCCTCAATCCTCAGTCCTCAGACCTCAATCTTCAATCCTCAAACCTCAATCCTCAACCGTCAGTCCTCATTCTCCAACCTCAGTCCTCAATCCTCAATCCTCAATCTTCAATCCCCAATACTCAATCTTCAATCCTCAATCCTCAATACTCAATCCTCAATCCTCAAGCCTCAGGCATCAATACTCAATCTTCAATACTCAATCCTCAATCCTCAATCCTCAATCCTCAATCCTCAACCATCAATCCTCATTCCTCAAACCTCAATCCGCAACCCTCAGTCCTCATCCTCAATTCTCAATTCTCAATCCTCAATCCTCAATCCTCAATCTTCATTCCTCAATAATCAATCTCCGATCCTAGGTCCTCAATCCCCAACCTTCAATCGTTAACCCTCAATCTTCAATCCTCAATCCCCAGTCATCAATCTTCAATCCTCAATGCTCAATCCTCAATCCTCAATCCTCAGTCCTCAATCCCCAATCCTTAATCCTCAAACCTCAATCCTCAACCGTCAGTCCTCGTCCTCAATCCTCAAACCTCAATCATCAATCCTCAATATTTAATCATCAATACTCAATCTTCAATCCTCAATCCTCAAACCTCAATCCTCAATCCTCATTCTTCAATCCTAAATACCCAATCCTCAATTTCCAATCCTCAATCCTCAATACTCAATTCTCAATCCTCAATCCTTAATCCTCAGACCTCAAACATCAATATTCAACCCTCAGTCCTCGTCCTCAGTCCACAACCCTCAATCCTCAGTCCTCAATATTCAATCATCAATATTCAATCTTCAATCCTCAATCCTCAATCCTCAATCCTCAATCCTCAATTTTCTACCCTGAATCCTCAATCCTCAATACTCAATCCTCTATCTTCAATCCTCAATACTCAATCTTCAATCCTTAATCCTCAACCTGCAATCCCGAATCCCCAGTACTCAATCTTCAATCCTCAATGCTCAATCCTCAATCCTCAACCTCAGTCCTCAGTCCTCAACCTTCAATCCTCAAACCTCAATCCTCAACCGTCAGTCCTCATTCTCCATCCTCAATCCTCAATCCTCAATCCTCAATCTTCAATCCCCAACACTCAATCTTCAATCCTCAATCCTCAATCCTCAATCCTCAATCCTCAATCCTCAGGTATCAATACTCAATCTTCAATACTCAATCCTCAATCCTCAATCCTCAATCCTCAATCCTCAATCCTCAACCATCAATCCTCATTCCTCAAACCTCAATCCTCAACCCTCAGTCCTCATCCTCTATTCTCAATTCTCAATCCTCAATCGTCAATCCTCAATCTTCAATCCTCAATAATCAATCTCCGATCCTAGATACTCAATCCCCAATCTTCAATCGTTAATCCTCAATATTCAATCCTCAATCCCCAGTCATCAATCTTCAATCCTCAATGCTCAATCCTCAATCCTCAATCCTCAATCCTCAATCCTCATTCTTCAATCCTAAATACCCAATCCTCAATCTTCAATCCTCAATCCTCAATCCTCAATTCTCAATCCTCAATCCTTAATACTCAGACCTCAAACATCAATATTCAACCCTCAGCCCTCGTCCTCAATCCACAACCCTCAATCCTCAGTCCTCAATATTCAATCATCAATATTCAATCTTCAATCCTCAATCCTCAATCCTCAATCCTCGATCCTCAATCCTCAATTTTCAACCCTGAATCCTCAATCCTCAATACTCAATCCTCAATCTTCAATCCTCAATACCCAATCTTCAATCCTGAATCCTCAATCCTCAATCCTCAATCCTCAATCTTCAATCCTCAACACTAATCTTCAATCCTCAATCCCCAATCCTCAATCCTCAATCCTCATTCTTCAATCCTCAATACCCAATCCTCAATCTTCAATCCTCAATCCTCAATCCTCAATCCTAATTCCTCAATCCTCATTCTTCAATCCTCAATACCCAATCCTCAATTTCAATCCTCAATCCTCAACCCTCATTTCTCAATCCTCAATCTTCAACCCTCAGCCCTCATCCTCCATCCTCAGTACTCAATCCTCTATCCTCAATCTTCAATCCTCAATACTCAATCTTCGATCCTCATTCCTCAATCCTCAATCCTCAATCCTCAATCTTCAATCGCCAATACTCAATCTGCAATCCCCAATACTCAAACCTCAATCCTCAATCCTCATTACTCAATCCTCAATACCCAATCCTCAATCCTCAATCCTCAATCCTCAATCCGCAATATTCAATCCTCAATACTCAATCTTCAATCATCAATCCTCAATCCTCAATTCTCAGTCGTCAATCCTCAGTCATCAATCCTCAATCTTCAATACTCAATCGTCAATCCTTAGTCCACAATCCTCAATCCTCAATCATCGTTCCTCAAACCTCAATCCTCAACCCTCAGTCTTCATCCTCAATCCTCAAACCTCAATCCTCAATCCTCAATATTCAATCATCAATACTCAATCTTCAATCCCCAATCCTCAATCCTCAATCCTCAATCGACATTCTTCAATCCTAAATACCCAATCCTTAATCTTCAATCCTCAATCCTCAATCCTCAATTCTCAATCCTCAATCGTTAATCCTCAGACCTCAAACATCAATATTCAACCCTCAGTCCTCGTCCTCAATCCACAACCCTCAATCCTCAGTCCTCAATATTCAATCATAAATATTCAATCTTCAATCCTCAATCCTCAATCCTCAATCCTCAATCCTCAATCCTCAATCCTCAATCCTCAGTCTTCAACCCTGAACCCTCAATACTCAATCCTCAATCTTCAATCCTCAATACTCAATCTTCAATCCTCAATCCTCAATCGTCAATCCTCAATCCTCAATTTTCAATCCTCAACACTCAATCTTCAATCCTCAATCCTCAATCCTCAATCCTCAATCCTCAATCCTCATTCTTCAATCCTCAATACCCAATCCTCAATCTTCAGTCCTCAATCCTCAATCCTCAATCCTAATTCCTCAATCCTCATTCTTCAATCCTCAATACCCAATCCTGAATTTCTATCCTCAATCCTCAATCCTCATTTCTCAATCCTCAACCCTCAACCCTCAGCCCTCATCCTCCATCCTCAGTACTCAATCCTCTATCCTCAATCTTCAATCCTCAATACTCAATCTTCAATCCTCATTCCTCAATCCTCAATCCTCAGTCCTCAATCTTCAATCCTCAAACATAAATCCTCAATTCTCAATCCTCAATCCTCAGTCCTCAGTCGTCGAATCTCAATCCCCGACGCTTAGCACGCATCCTCAATCCTCAGTCCTCAATCCTCAATCCTCAAACCTAAATCCTCTACCGTCAGTCCTCGTCCTCAATCCTCAAACCTCAATCCCCAATCCTCAATATTCAATCAGCAATACTCAATCTTCAATCCTCAATCCTCAATCCTCAATCCTCAATCCTCAATCCTCAATCTTCAATCCTCAAACATCTATCCTCAATTCTCAATCCTCAATCCTCAGTCCTCAGTCGTCGAGCATCAATCCCCGACCCTTAGCACTCATCCTCAATCCTCATCCCTCAATCCACAATCCTCAACCTTCAATACTCAATAATCAATCTCCAATCCTAGATCCTCAATCCTCAATCCTCAATCCTCATTCATCAATCCTCAATACACAATCCTCAATCTTCAATCCTCAAACATCAATCCACAATTCTCAATCCTCAGTCCTCAGTCGTCGAATCTCAATCCCCGACGCTTAGCACGCATCCTCAATCCTCAGTCCTCAATCCTCAATCCTCAAACCTCAATCCTCATTCTTCAATCCTCAATACCCAATCCTCAATCTTCAATCCTCAATCCTCAATCCTCAATCCTAATTCCTCAATCCTCATTCTTCAATCCTCAATACCCAATCCTCAATTTCAATCCTCAATCCTCAATCCTCAACCCTCAGCCCTCATCCTCCATCCTCAGTACTCAATCCTCTATCCTCAATCTTCAATCCTCAATTCTCAATCTTCAATCCTCATTCCTCAATCCTCAATCCTCAATCCTCAATCTTCAATCCTCAAACATCTATCATCAATTCTCAATCCTCAATCCTCAGTCCTCAGTCGTCGAACATCAATCCCCGAGCCTTAGCACTCATCCTCAATCCTCATCCCTCAATCCTCAATCCTCAAACCTAAATCCTCTACCGTCAGTCCTCGTCCTCAATCCTCAAACCTCAATCCTCAATCCTCAATATTCAATCATCAATTCTCAATCTTCAATCCTCAATCCTCAATCCTCAATCCTCAATCCTCAATCCTCAATCCTCAATCCTCAATATTCAATCATCAATACTCAATCTTTAACCCTCAATCTTCAATCCTCAATACTCAATCTTCAATCCTCAATCCTCAATCCTCAATCCTCAATCCTCAATCCTCAATATTCAATCCTCAATACTCAATCTTCAATCCTCAATCCTGAATCCTCAATATTCAATCCTCAATACTCAATCTTCAATCATCAATACTCAATCTTCAACCCTCAATCTTCAATCCTCAATACTCAATCCTCAATCCTCAATATTCAACCCTCAGCCCCCATCCTCCATCCTCAATACTCAATCCTCAATCCCCAATCTTCAATCCTCAATTCTCAATCTTCCATCCTCGATCCTCAATCCTCAATATTCAATCCTCAATACTCAATCATCAATCATCAATCCTCAATCCCCAATTCTCAGTCGTCAATCCTCAGTCATCAATCCTCAATCTTCAATACTCAATCGTCAATCCCTAGTCCTCAATCCTCAATCCTCAATCCTCGTTCCTCAAACCTCAATCCTCAATCCTCAATATTCAATCATCCATACTCAATCTTCAATCCTCAATCCTCAATCCTCAATCCTCAATCCTCAATCCTCATTCCTCAATATTCAATCATCAATACTCAATCTTCAATCCTCAAACATCTATCCTCAATTCTCAATCCTCAATCCTCAGTCCTCAGTCGTCGAACATCAATCCCCGAGCCTTAGCACTCATCCTCAATCCTCATCCCTCAATCCTCAATCCTCAAACCTAAATCCTCTACCGTCAGTCCTCGTCCTCAATCCTCAAACCTCAATCCTCAATCCTCAATATTCAATCATCAATTCTCAATCTTCAATCCTCAATCCTCAATCCTCAATCCTCAATCCTCAATCCTCAATCCTCAATCCTCAATATTCAATCATCAATACTCAATCTTTAACCCTCAATCTTCAATCCTCAATACTCAATCTTCAATCCTCAATCCTCAATCCTCAATCCTCAATCCTCAATCCTCAATATTCAATCCTCAATACTCAATCTTCAATCCTCAATCCTCAATCCTCAATATTCAATCCTCAATACTCAATCTTCAATCATCAATACTCAATCTTCAACCCTCAATCTTCAATCCTCAATACTCAATCCTCAATCCTCAATATTCAACCCTCAGCCCCCATCCTCCATCCTCAATACTCAATCCTCAATCCCCAATCTTCAATCCTCAATTCTCAATCTTCCATCCTCGATCCTCAATCCTCAATATTCAATCCTCAATACTCAATCATCAATCATCAATCCTCAATCCCCAATTCTCAGTCGTCAATCCTCAGTCATCAATCCTCAATCTTCAATACTCAATCGTCAATCCCTAGTCCTCAATCCTCAATCCTCAATCCTCGTTCCTCAAACCTCAATCCTCAATCCTCAATATTCAATCATCCATACTCAATCTTCAATCCTCAATCCTCAATCCTCAATCCTCAATCCTCAATCCTCATTCCTCAATATTCAATCATCAAAACTCAATCTTCAACCCTCAATCTTCAATCCTCAATACTCAATCTTCAATCCTCAATCCTCAATCCTCAATCCTCAATCCTCAGGCATCAATACTCAATCTTCAATGCTCAATCCTCAATCCTCAATCCTCAATCCTCATTCCCCAACCCTCAATCCTCATTCCTCAAACCTCAACCCTCAACCCTCAGTCCTCATACTCAATTCTCAATTCTCAATCCTCAATCCTCAATCTTCAATCTTCAATCCTCAATAATCAATCTCCAATCCTCAATCCTCAATTCTCGATCCTCAATCCTCAGGCATCAATACTCAATCTACAATACTCAACCCTCAATACTCAGTCCTCAATCCTCAATCCTCAAACCTCAATCCTCAATCCTCAATATTCAATCATCAATACTCAATCTTCAATCCGCAATCCTCAATCCTCAATCCTCAACCCTCAATCCTCATTCCTCAAACCTCAATCCTCAACCCTCAGTCCTCATACTCAATTCTCAATTCTCAATCCTCAATACTCAATCCTCAATCTTCAGTCCTCAATAATCAATCTCCAATTCTAGATCCTCAATCCCCAATCTTCAATCCTTAATCCTCAATCTTCAATCCCCAATGCCCAGTACTCAATCTTCAATCCTCAATGCTCAATCCTCAATCCTCAATCCTCAGTCCTCAGACCTCAATCTTCAATCCTCAAACCTCAATCCTCAACCGTCAGTCCTCATTCTCCAACCTCAATCCTCAATCCTCAATCCTCAATCTTCAATCCCCAATACTCAAACTTCAATCCTCAATCCTCAATACTCGATCCTCAATCCTCAAGCCTCAGGCATCAATACTCAATCTTCAATACTCAATCCTCAATCCTCAATCCTCAATCCTCAATCCTCAACCATCAATCCTCATTCCTCAAACCTCAATCCGCAACCCTCAGTCCTCATCCTCAATTCTCAATTCTCAATCCTCAATCCTCAATCCTCAATCTTCAATCCTCAATAATCAATCTCCGATCCTAGGTCCTCAATCCCCAACCTTCAATCGTTAATCCTCAATCTTCAATCCTCAATCCCCAGTCATCAATCTTCAATCCTCAATGCTCAATACTCAATCCTCAATCCTCAGTCCTCAATCCCCAATCCTTAATCCTCAAACCTCAATCCTCAACCGTCAGTCCTCGTCCTCAATTCTCAAACCTCAATCATCAATCCTCAATATTCAATCATCAATACTCAATCTTCAATCCTCAATCCTCAAACCTCAATCCTCAATCCTCATTCTTCAATCCTAAATACCCAATCCTCAATTTCCAATCCTCAATCCTCAATCCTCAATTCTCAATCCTCAATCCTTAATCCTCAGACCTCAAACATCAATATTCAACCCTCAGTCCTCGTCCTCAGTCCACAACCCTCAATCCTCAGTCCTCAATATTCAATCATCAATATTCAATCTTCAATCCTCAATCCTCAATCCTCAATCCTCAATCCTCAATTTTCGACCCTGAATCCTCAATCCTCAATACTCAATCCTCTATCTTCAATCCTCAATACTCAATCTTCAATCCTTAATCCTCAACCTGCAATCCCGAATCCCCAGTACTCAATCTTCAATCCTCAATGCTCAATCCCCAATCCTCAACCTCAGTCCTCAGTCCTCAATCTTCAATCCTCAAACCTCAATCCTCAACCGTCAGTCCTCATTCTCCAACCTCAATCCTCAATCCTCAATCCTCAATCTTCAATCCCCAATACTCAAACTTCAATCCTCAATCCTCAATACTCAATCCTCAATCCTCAAGCCTCAGGCATCAATACTCAATCTTCAATACTCAATCCTCAATCCTCAATCCTCAATCCTCAATCCTCAACCATCAATCCTCATTCCTCAAACCTCAATCCGCAACCCTCAGTCCTCATCCTCAATTCTCAATTCTCAATCCTCAATCCTCAATCCTCAATCTTCAATCCTCAATAATCAATCTCCGATCCTAGGTCCTCAATCCCCAACCTTCAATCGTTAATCCTCAATCTTCAATCCTCAATCCCCAGTCATCAATCTTCAATCCTCAATGCTCAATACTCAATCCTCAATCCTCAGTCCTCAATCCCCAATCCTTAATCCTCAAACCTCAATCCTCAACCGTCAGTCCTCGTCCTCAATCCTCAAACCTCAATCATCAATCCTCAATATTCAATCATCAATACTCAATCTTCAATCCTCAATCCTCAAACCTCAATCCTCAATCCTCATTCTTCAATCCTAAATACCCAATCCTCAATTTCCAATCCTCAATCCTCAATCCTCAATTCTCAATCCTCAATCCTTAATCCTCAGACCTCAAACATCAATATTCAACCCTCAGTCCTCGTCCTCAGTCCACAACCCTCAATCCTCAGTCCTCAATATTCAATCATCAATATTCAATCTTCAATCCTCAATCCTCAATCCTCAATCCTCAATCCTCAATTTTCGACCCTGAATCCTCAATCCTCAATACTCAATCCTCTATCTTCAATCCTCAATACTCAATCTTCAATCCTTAATCCTCAACCTGCAATCCCGAATCCCCAGTACTCAATCTTCAATCCTCAATGCTCAATCCCCAATCCTCAACCTCAGTCCTCAGTCCTCAATCTTCAATCCTCAAACCTCAATCCTCAACCGTCAGTCCTCATTCTCCATCCTCAATCCTCAATCCTCAATCCTCAATCTTCAATCCCCAACACTCAATCTTCAATCCTCAATCCTCAATCCTCAATCCTCAATCCTCAATCCTCAGGTATCAATACTCAATCTTCAATACTCAATCCTCAATCCTCAATCCTCAATCCTCAATCCTCAATCCTCAACCATCAATCCTCATTCCTCAAACCTCAATCCTCAACCCTCAGTCCTCATCCTCAATTCTCAATTCTCAATCCTCAATCGTCAATCCTCAATCTTCAATCCTCAATAATCAATCTCCGATCCTAGATACTCAATCCCCAATCTTCAATCGTTAATCCCCAATATTCAATCCTCAATCCCCAGTCATCAATCTTCAATCCTCAATGCTCAATCCTCAATCCGCAATCCTCAATCCTCAGTCCTCAATCCCCAATCCTCAATCCTCTAACCTCAATCCTCAACCGTCAGTCCTCGTCCTCAATCCTCAAACCTCAATCCTCAATCCTCAATATTCAATCGACAATACTCAATCATCAATCCTCAATCCTCAAACCTCAATCCTCAATCCTCATTCTTCAATCCTAAATACCCAATCCTCAATCTTCAATCCTCAATCCTCAATCCTCAATTCTCAATCCTCAATCCTTAATACTCAGACCTCAAACATCAATATTCAACCCTCAGCCCTCGTCCTCAATCCACAACCCTCAATCCTCAGTCCTCAATATTCAATCATCAATATTCAATCTTCAATCCTCAATCCTCAATCCTCAATCCTCGATCCTCAATCCTCAATTTTCAACCCTGAATCCTCAATACTCAATACTCAATCCTCAATCTTCAATCCTCAATACCCAATCTTCAATCCTCAATCCTCAATCCTCAATCCTCAATCCTCAATCCTCAATCTTCAATCCTCAACACTAATCTTCAATCCTCAATCCCCAATCCTCAATCCTCAATCCTCATTCTTCAATCCTCAATACCCAATCCTCAATCTTCAATCCTCAATCCTCAATCCTCAATCCTAATTCCTCAATCCTCATTCTTCAATCCTCAATACCCAATCCTCAATTTCAATCCTCAATCCTTAACCCTCATTTCTCAATCCTCAATCTTCAACCCTCAGCCCTCATCCTCCATCCTCAGTACTCAATCCTCTATCATCAATCTTCAATCCTCAATACTCAATCTTCGATCCTCATTCCTCAATCCTCAATCCTCAATCCTCAATCTTCAATCGCCAATACTCAATCTGCAATCCCCAATACTCAAACCTCAATCCTCAATCCTCATTACTCAATCCTCAATACCCAATCCTCAATCCTCAATCCTCAATCCTCAATCCTCAATATTCAATCATCAATACTCAATCTTGAATACTCAATCTTCAATCCTCAATACTCAACCTTCAATCCTCAATCCTCAATCCTCAATCCTCAATCCTCAAACCTCAATCCTCAATCCTCATTCTTCAATACTAAACACCCAATCCTCAATCCTCAATCCTCAATCCTCAATCCTCAATCCTCAATCTTCAACCCTGAATCCTCAATCCTCAATACTCAATCCTCAATCTTCAATCCTCAATACTCAATCTTCAATCCTCAATCCTCAATCCTCAATCCTCAATATTCAATCATCAATACTCAATCTTCAATCCTCAATCCTCAATCCTCAATCCTCAATCCTCAATCCTCAATCCTCAATCCTCAATCCTCAATCCTCAATCCTCAATCCGCAATATTCAATCCTCAATACTCAATCTTCAATCATCAATCCTCAATCCTCAATTCTCAGTCGTCAATCCTCAGTCATCAATCCTCAATCTTCAATACTCAATCGTCAATCCTTAGTCCACAATCCTCAATCCTCAATCATCGTTCCTCAAACCTCAATCCTCAACCCTCAGTCTTCATCCTCAATCCTCAAACCTCAATCCTCAATCCTCAATATTCAATCATCAATACTCAATCTTCAATCCCCAATCCTCAATCCTCAATCCTCAATCCACATTCTTCAATCCTAAATACCCAATCCTTTATCTTCAATCCTCAATCCTCAATCCTCAATTCTCAATCCTCAATCCTTAATCCTCAGACCTCAAACATCAATATTCAACCCTCAGTCCTCGTCCTCAATCCACAACCCTCAATCCTCAGTCCTCAATATTCAATCATAAATATTCAATCTTCAATCCTCAATCCTCAATCCTCAATCCTCAATCCTCAATCCTCAATCCTCAGTCTTCAACCCTGAACCCTCAATACTCAATCCTCAATCTTCAATCCTCAATACTCAATCTTCAATCCTCAATCCTCAATCGTCAATCCTCAATCCTCAATTTTCAATCCTCAACACTCAATCTTCAATCCTCAATCCTCAATCCTCAATCCTCAATCCTCAATCCTCATTCTTCAATCCTCAATACCCAATCCTCAATCTTCAGTCCTCAATCCTCAATCCTCAATCCTAATTCCTCAATCCTCATTCTTCAATCCTCAATACCCAATCCTCAATTTCTATCCTCAATCCTCAATCCTCATTTCTCAATCCTCAACCCTCAACCCTCAGCCCTCATCCTCCATCCTCAGTACTCAATCCTCTATCCTCAATCTTCAATCCTCAATACTCAATCTTCAATCCTCATTCCTCAATCCTCAATTCTCAGTCCTCAATCTTCAATCCTCAAACATAAATCCTCAATTCTCAATCCCCAATCCTCAGTCCTCAGTCGTCGAATCTCAATCCCCGACGCTTAGCACGCATCCTCAATCCTCAGTCCTCAATCCTCAATCCTCAAACCTAAATCCTCTACCGTCAGTCCTCGTCCTCAATCCTCAAACCTCAATCCCCAATCCTCAATATTCAATCAGCAATACTCAATCTTCAATCCTCAATCCTCAATCCTCAATCCTCAATCCTCAATCCTCAATCTTCAATCCTCAAACATCTATCCTCAATTCTCAATCCTCAATCCTCAGTCCTCAGTCGTCGAGCATCAATCCCCGACCCTTATCACTCATCCTCAATCCTCATCCCTCAATCCACAATCCTCAACCTTCAATACTCAATAATCAATCTCCAATCCTAGATCCTCAATCCTCAATCCTCAATCCTCATTCATCAATCCTCAATACCCAATCCTCAATCTTCAATCCTCAAACATCAATCCTCAATTCTCAATCCTCAATCCTCAGTCCTCAGTCGTCGAATCTCAATCCCCGACGCTTAGCACGCATCCTCAATCCTCAGTCCTCAATCCTCAATCCTCAAACCTAAATCCTCTACCGTCAGTCCTCGTCCTCAATACTCAAACCTCAATCCCCAATCCTCAATATTCAATCAGCAATACTCAATCTTCAATCCTCAATCCTCAATCCTCAATCCTCAATACTCAATCCTCAATCCTCAATATTCAATCATCAATACTCAATCTTCAACCCTCAATCTTCAATCCTCAATACTCAATCTTCCATCCTCAATCCTCAATCCTCAATCCTCAATCCTCAATCCTCAGGCATCAATACTCAATCTACAATATTCAATCCTCAATCCTTAATCCTCAATCCACAATCCTCAACCTTCAATACTCAATACTCAATCTTCAATCCTCAATCCTCAATCCTCGATCCTCAATCCTCAATCCTCAATCCGCAATATTCAATCCTCAATACTCAATCTTCAATCATCAATCCTCAGTCCTCAATTCTCAGTCGTCAATCCTCAGTCATCAATCCTCAATCTTCAATACTCAATCGTCAATCCTTAGTCCTCAATCCTCAATCCTCAATCCTCGTTCCTCAAACCTCAATCCTCAACCCTCAGTCTTCATCCTCAATCCTCAAACCTCAATCCTCAATCCTCAATATTCAATCATCAATACTCAATCTTCAATCCCCAATCCTCAAACCTCAATCCTCAATCCTCATTCTTCAATCCTAAATACCCAATCCTTAATCTTCAATCCTTAGTCCTCAATTCTCAATTCTCAATCCTCAATCCTTAATCCTCAGACCTCAAACATCAATATTCAACCCTCAGTCCTAGTCCTCAATCCACAACCCTCAATCCTCAGTCCTCAATATTCAATCATAAATATTCAATCTTCAATCCCCAATCCTCAATCCTCAATCCTCAATCCTCAATCCTCAATCTTCAACCCTGAATCCTCAATCCTCAATACTCAATCCTCCATCTTCAATCCTCAATACTCAATCTTCAATCCTCAATCATCAATCGTCAATCCTCAATCCTCAATTTTCAATCCTCAACACTCAATCTTCAATCCTCAATCCTCAATCCTCAATCCTCAATCCTCATTCTTCAATCCTCAATACCCAATCCTCAATCTTCAATCCTCAATCCTCAATCCTCAATCCTAATTCCTCAATCCTCATTCTTCAATCCTCAATACCCAATCCTCAATTTCAATCCTCAATCCTCAATCCTCGACCCTCAGCCCTCATCCTCCATCCTCAGTACTCAATCCTCTATCCTCAATCTTCATTCCTCAATACTCAATCTTCAATCCTCATTCCTCAATCCTCAATCCTCAATCCTCAATCTTCAATCCTCAAACATCTATCCTCAATTCTCAATCCTCAATCCTCAGTCCTCAGTCGTCGAACATTAATCCCCGAGCCTTAGCACTCATCCTCAATCCTCATCCCTCAATCCTCAATCCTCAAACCTAAATCCTCTACCGTCAGTCCTCGTCCTCAATCCTCAAACCTCAATCCTCAATCCTGAATATTCAATCATCAATTCTCAATCTTCAAACCTCAATCCTCAATCCTCAATCCTCAATCCTCAATCCTCAATCCTCAATCCTCAATATTCAATCATCAATACTCAATCTTTAACCCTCAATCTTCAATCCTCAATACTCAATCTTCAATCCTCAATCCTCAATCCTCAATCCTCAATCCTCAATCCTCAATCCTCAATATTCAATCCTCAATACTCAATCTTCAATCCTCAATCCTCAATCCTCAATATTCAATCCTCAATACTCAATCTTCAATCATCAATACTCAATCTTCAACCCTCAATCTTCAATCCTCAATACTCAATCCTCAATCCTCAATATTCAACCCTCGGCCCCCATCCTCCATCCTCAATACTCAATCCTCAATCCCCAATCTTCAATCCTCGATTCTCAATCTTCCATCCTCGATCCTCAATCCTCAATATTCAATCCTCAATACTCAATCTTCAATCATCAATCCTCAATCCCCAATTCTCAGTCGTCAATCCTCAGTCATCAATCCTCAATCTTCAATACTCAATCGTCAATCCCTAGCCCTCAATCCTCAATCCTCAATCCTCAATCCTCGTTCCTCAAACCTCAATCCTCAATCCTCAATATTCAATCATCCATACTCAATCTTCAATCCTCAATCCTCAATCCTCAATCCTCAATCCTCAATCCTCATTCCTCAATATTCAATCATCAATACTCAATCTTCAACCCTCAATCTTCAATCCTCAATACTCAATCTTCAATCCTCAATCCTCAATCCTCAATCCTCAATCCTCAATCCTCAATATTTAATCATCAATACTCAATCTTCAATCCGCAATCCTCAATCCTCAATCCTCAACCCTCAATCCTCATTCCTCAAACCTCAATCCTCAACCCTCAGTCCTCATACTCAATTCTCAATTCTCAATCCTCAATTCTCAATCCTCAATCTTCAGTCCTCAATAATCAATCTCCAATTCTAGATCCTCAATCCCCAATCTTCAATCCTTAATCCTCAATCTTCAATCCCCAATGCCCAGTACTCAATCTTCAATCCTCAATGCTCAATCCTCAATCCTCAATCCTCAGTCCTCAGACCTCAATCTTCAATCCTCAAACCTCAATCCTCAACCGTCAGTCCTCATTCTCCAACCTCAATCCTCAATCCTCAATCCTCATTCTTCAATCCTAAATACCCAATCCTCAATTTCCAATCCTCAATCATCAATCCTCAATTCTCAATCCTCAATCCTTAATCCTCAGACCTCAAACATCAATATTCAACCCTCAGTCCTCGTCCTCAGTCCACAACCCTCAATCCTCAGTCCTCAATATTCAATCATCAATATTCAATCTTCAATCCTCAATCCTCAATCCTCAATCCTCAATCCTCAATCCTCAATTTTCGACCCTGAATCCTCAATCCTCAATACTCAATCCTCAATACTCAATCTTCAATCCTCATTACTCAATCCTCAATCCTCAATCCTCAATCTTCAATCCTCAAACATCTATCCTCAATTCTCAATCCTCAATCCTCAGTCCTCAGTCGTCGAGCATCAATCCCCGACCCTTAGCACTCATCCTCAATCCTCATCCCTCAATCCACAATCCTCAACCTTCAATACTCAATAATCAATCTCCAATCCTAGATCCTCAATCCTCAATCCTCAATCCTCATTCATCAATCCTCAATACCCAATCCTCAATCTTCAATCCTCAAACATCAATCCTCAATTCTCAATCCTCAATCCTCAGTCCTCAGTCGTCGAATCTCAATCCCCGACGCTTAGCACGCATCCTCAATCCTCAGTCCTCAATCCTCAATCCTCAAACCTAAATCCTCTACCGTCAGTCCTCGTCCTCAATACTCAAACCTCAATCCCCAATCCTCAATATTCAATCAGCAATACTCAATCTTCAATCCTCAATCCTCAATCCTCAATCCTCAATACTCAATCCTCAATCCTCAATATTCAATCATCAATACTCAATCTTCAACCCTCAATCTTCAATCCTCAATACTCAATCTTCCATCCTCAATCCTCAATCCTCAATCCTCAATCCTCAATCCTCAGGCATCAATACTCAATCTACAATATTCAATCCTCAATCCTTAATCCTCAATCCACAATCCTCAACCTTCAATACTCAATACTCAATCTTCAATCCTCAATCCTCAATCCTCAATCCTCAATCCTCAATCCTCAATCCGCAATATTCAATCCTCAATACTCAATCTTCAATCATCAATCCTCAGTCCTCAATTCTCAGTCGTCAATCCTCAGTCATCAATCCTCAATCTTCAATACTCAATCGTCAATCCTTAGTCCTCAATCCTCAATCCTCAATCCTCGTTCCTCAAACCTCAATCCTCAACCCTCAGTCTTCATCCTCAATCCTCAAACCTCAGTCCTCAATCCTCAATATTCAATCATCAATACTCAATCTTCAATCCCCAATCCTCAAACCTCAATCCTCAATCCTCATTCTTCAATCCTAAATACCCAATCCTTAATCTTCAATCCTTAATCCTCAATTCTCAATTCTCAATCCTCAATCCTTAATCCTCAGACCTCAAACATCAATATTCAACCCTCAGTCCTAGTCCTCAATCCACAACCCTCAATCCTCAGTCCTCAATATTCAATCATAAATATTCAATCTTCAATCCTCAATCCTCAATCCTCAATCCTCAATCCTCAATCCTCAATCCTCAATCTTCAACCCTGAATCCTCAATCCTCAATACTCAATCCTCCATCTTCAATCCTCAATACTCAATCTTCAATCCTCAATCCTCAATCGTCAATCCTCAATCCTCAATTTTCAATCCTCAACACTCAATCTTCAATCCTCAATCCTCAATCCTCAATCCTCAATCCTCAATCCTCAATCCTCAATCCTCAATATTCAATCATCAATACTCAATCTTTAACCCTCAATCTTCAATCCTCAATACTCAATCTTCAATCCTCAATCCTCAATCCTCAATCCTCAATCCCCAATCTTCAATCCTCAATTCTCAATCTTCCATCCTCGATCCTCAATCCTCAATATTCAATCCTCAATACTCAATCTTCAATCATCAATCCTCAATCCCCAATTCTCAGTCGTCAATCCTCAGTCATCAATCCTCAATCTTCAATACTCAATCGTCAATCCCTAGTCCTCAATCCTCAATCCTCAATCCTCGTTCCTCAAACCTCAATCCTCAATCCTCAATATTCAATCATCCATACTCAATCTTCAATCCTCAATCCTCAATCCTCAATCCTCAATCCTCAATCCTCATTCCTCAATATTCAATCATCAATACTCAATCTTCAACCCTCAATCTTCAATCCTCAATACTCAATCTTCAATCCTCAATCCTCAATCCTCAATCCTCAATCCTCAATCCTCAATCCTCAGGCATCAATACTCAATCTACAATATTCAATCCTCAGTTCTTAATCCTCAATCCACAATCCTCAACCTTCAATACTCAATACTCAATCTTCAATCCTTAATCCTCAATCCTCAATCCTCAATCCTCAATCCTCAATCCTCAGGCATCAATACTCAATCTTCAATGCTCAATCCTCAATCCGCAATCCTCAAACCTCAATCCTCAACCCTCAATCCTCATTCCTCAAACCTCAATCCTCAACCCTCAGTCCTCATACTCAATTCTCAATTCTCAATCCTCAATTCTCAATCCTCAATCTTCAGTCCTCAATAATCAATCTCCAATTCTAGATCCTCAATCCCCAATCTTCAATCCTTAATCCTCAATCTTCAATCCCCAATGCCCAGTACTCAATCTTCAATCCTCAATGCTCAATCCTCAATCCTCAATCCTCAGTCCTCAGACCTCAATCTTCAATCCTCAAACCTCAATCCTCAACCGTCAGTCCTCATTCTCCAACCTCAATCCTCAATCCTCAATCCTCAATCTTCAATCCCCAATACTCAATCTTCAATCCTCAATCCTCAATACTCAATCCTCAATCCTGAAGCCTCAGGCATCAATACTCAATCTTCAATACTCAATCCTCAATCCTCAATCCTCAATCCTCAATCCTCAACCATCAATCCTCATTCCTCAAACCTCAATCCGCAACCCTCAGTCCTCATCCTCAATTCTCAATTCTCAATCCTCAATCCTCAATCCTCAATCTTCAATCCTCAATAATCAATCTCCGATCCTAGGTCCTCAATCCCCAACCTTCAATCGTTAATCCTCAATCTTCAATCCTCAATCCCCAGTCATCAATCTTCAATCCTCAATGCTCAATCCTCAATCCTCAATCCTCAGTCCTCAATCCCCAATCCTTAATCCTCAAACCTCAATCCTCAACCGTCAGTCCTCGTCCTCAATCCTCAAACCTCAATCATCAATCCTCAATATTCAATCATCAATACTCAATCTTCAATCCTCAATCCTCAAACCTCAATCCTCAATCCTCATTCTTCAATCCTAAATACCCAATCCTCAATTTCCAATCCTCAATCCTCAATCCTCAATTCTCAATCCTCAATCCTTAATCCTCAGACCTCAAACATCAATATTCAACCCTCAGTCCTCGTCCTCAGTCCACAGCCCTCAATCCTCAGTCCTCAATATTCAATCATCAATATTCAATCTTCAATCCTCAATCCTCAATCCTCAATCCTCAATCCTCAATCCTCAATCCTCAATTTTCGACCCTGAATCCTCAATCCTCAATACTCAATCCTCTATCTTCAATCCTCAATACTCAATCTTCAATCCTTAATCCTCAATCTGCAATCCCGAATCCCCAGTACTCAATCTTCAATCCTCAATGCTCAATCCTCAATCCTCAACCTCAGTCCTCAGTCCTCAATCTTCAATCCTCAAACCTCAATCCTCAACCGTCAGTCCTCATTCTCCATCCTCAATCCTCAATCCTCAATCCTCAATCTTCAATCCCCAACACTCAATCTTCAATCCTCAATCCTCAATCCTCAATCCTCAATCCTCAATCCTCAGGTATCAATACTCAATCTTCAATACTCAATCCTCAATCCTCAATCCTCAATCCTCAATCCTCAATCCTCAACCATCAATCCTCATTCCTCAAACCTCAATCCTCAACCCTCAGTCCTCATCCTCAATTCTCAATTCTCAATCCTCAATCGTCAATCCTCAATCTTCAATCCTCAATAATCAATCTCCGATCCTAGATCCTCAATCCCCAATCTTCAATCGTTAATCCTCAATATTCAATCCTCAATCCCCAGTCATCAATCTTCAATCCTCAATGCTCAATCCTCAATCCTCAATCCTCAATCCTCAATCCTCAGTCCTCAATCCCCAATCCTCAATCCTCTATCCTCAATCCTCAACCGTCAGTCCTCGTCCTCAATCCTCAAACCTCAATCCTCAATCCTCAATATTCAATCGACAATACTCAATCATCAATCCTCAATCCTCAAACCTCAATCCTCAATCCTCATTCTTCAATCCTAAATACCCAATCCTCAATCTTCAATCCTCCATCATCAATCCTCAATTCTCAATCCTCAATCCTTAATACTCAGACCTCAAACATCAATATTCAACCCTCAGCCCTCGTCCTCAATCCACAACCCTCAATCCTCGGTCCTCAATCTTCAATCCTCAAACATCAATCCTCAATTCTCAATCCTCAATCCTCAGTCCTCAGTCGTCGAATCTCAATCCCCGACGCTTAGCACGCATCCTCAATCCTCAGTCCTCAATCCTCAATCCTCAAACCTAAATCCTCTACCGTCAGTCCTCGTCCTCAATCCTCAAACCTCAATCCCCAATCCTCAATATTCAATCAGCAATACTCAATCTTCAATCCTCAATCCTCAATCCTCAATCCTCAATCCTCAATCCTCAATCCTCAATCCTCAATCCTCAATCTTCAACCCTGAATCCTCAATCCTCAATACTCAATCCTCCATCTTCAATCCTCAATACTCAATCTTCAATCCTCAATCCTCAATCGTCAATCCTCAATCCTCAATTTTCAATCCTCAACACTCAATCTTCAATCCTCAATCCTCAATCCTCAATCCTCAATCCTCATTCTTCAATCCTCAATACCCAATCCTCAATCTTCAATCCTCAATCCTCAATCCTCAATCCTAATTCCTCAATCCTCATTCTTCAATCCTCAATATTCAATCATCAATATTCAATCTTCAATCCTCAATCCTCAATCCTCAATCCTCAATCCTCAATCCACAATTTTCGACCCTGAATCCTCAATCCTCAACACTCAATCCTCAATACTCAATCTTCAATCCTCATTACTCAATCCTCAATCCTCAATCCTCAATCTTCAATCCTCAAACATCTACCCTCAATTCTCAATCCTCAATCCTCAGTCCTCAGTCGTCGAGCATCAATCCCCGACCCTTAGCACTCATCCTCAATCCTCATCCCTCAATCCACAATCCTCAACCTTCAATACTCAATAATCAGTCTCCAATCCTAGATCCTCAATCCTCAATCCTCAATCCTCATTCATCAATCCTCAATACCCAATCCTCAATCTTCAATCCTCAAACATCAATCCTCAATTCTCAATCCTCAATCCTCAGTCCTCAGTCGTCGAATCTCAATCCCCGACGCTTAGCACGCATCCTCAATCCTCAGTCCTCAATCCTCAATCCTCAAACCTAAATCCTCTACCGTCAGTCCTCGTCCTCAATACTCAAACCTCAATCCCCAATCCTCAATATTCAATCAGCAATACTCAATCTTCAATCCTCAATCCTCAATCCTCAATCCTCAATACTCAATCCTCAATCCTCAATATTCAATCATCAATACTCAATCTTCAACCCTCAATCTTCAATCCTCAATACTCAATCTTCCATCCTCAATCCTCAATCCTCAATCCTCAATCCTCAATCCTCAGGCATCAATACTCAATCTACAATATTCAATCCTCAATCCTTAATCCTCAATCCACAATCCTCAACCTTCAATACTCAATACTCAATCTTCAATCCTCAATCCTCAATCCTCAATCCTCAATCCTCAATCCTCAATCCGCAATATTCAATCCTCAATACTCAATCTTCAATCATCAATCCTCAGTCCTCAATTCTCAGTCGTCAATCCTCAGTCATCAATCCTCAATCTTCAATACTCAATCGTCAATCCTTAGTCCTCAATCCTCAATCCTCAATCCTCGTTCCTCGAACCTCAATCCTCAACCCTCAGTCTTCATCCTCAATCCGCAAACCTCAGTCCTCAATCCTCAATATTCAATCATCAATACTCAATCTTCAATCCCCAATCCTCAAACCTCAATCCTCAATCCTCATTCTTCAATCCTAAATACCCAATCCTTAATCTTCAATCCTTAATCCTCAATTCTCAATTCTCAATCCTCAATCCTTAATCCTCAGACCTCAAACATCAATATTCAACCCTCAGTCCTAGTCCTCAATCCACAACCCTCAATCCTCAGTCCTCAATATTCAATCATAAATATTCAATCTTCAATCCTCAATCCTCAATCCTCAATCCTCAATCCTCAATCCTCAATCTTCAACCCTGAATCCTCAATCCTCAATACTCAATCCTCCATCTTCAATCCTCAATACTCAATCTTCAATCCTCGATCCTCAATCGTCAATCCTCAATCCTCAATTTTCAATCCTCAACACTCAATCTTCAATCCTCAATCCTCAATCCTCAATCCTCAATCCTCATTCTTCAATCCTGAATACCCAATCCTCAATCTTCAATCCTCAATCCTCAATCCTCAATCCTAATTCCTCAATCCTCATTCTTCAATCCTCAATACCCAATCCTCAATTTCAATCCTCAATCCTCAATCCTCAACCCTCAGCCCTCATCCTCCATCCTCAGTACTCAATCCTCTATCCTCAATCTTCAATCCTCAATACTCAATCTTCAATCCTCATTCCTCAATCCTCAATCCTCAATCCTCAATCTTCAATCCTCAAACATCTATCCTCAATTCTCAATCCTCAATCCTCAGTCCTCAGTCGTCGAACATCAATCCCCGAGCCTTAGCACTCATCCTCAATCCTCATCCCTCAATCCTCAATCCTCAAACCTAAATCCTCTACCGTCAGTCCTCGTCCTCAATCCTCAAACCTCAATCCTCAATCCTCAATATTCAATCATCAATTCTCAATCTTTAACCCTCAATCTTCAATCCTCAATACTCAATCTTCAATCCTCAATCCTCAATCCTCAATCCTCAATCCTCAATCCTCAATCCTCAATATTCAATCCTCAATACTCAATCTTCAATCCTCAATCCTCAATCCTCAATATTCAATCCTCAATACTCAATC
This sequence comes from Calliopsis andreniformis, assembly GCF_051401765.1. Classification (NCBI taxonomy): domain Eukaryota; kingdom Metazoa; phylum Arthropoda; class Insecta; order Hymenoptera; family Andrenidae; genus Calliopsis; species Calliopsis andreniformis. Next base: position 1,006,994 of record NW_027480495.1, read on the forward strand.
TTCAATCATCAATACTCAATCTTCAACCCACAATCTTCAATCCTCAATACTCAATCCTCATTCCTTAATATTCAACCCTCAGCCCCCATCCTCCATCCTCAATACTCAATCCTCAATCCCCAATCTTCAATCCTAAATTCTCAATCTTCCATCCTCGATCCTCAATCCTCAATATTCAATCCTCAATACTCAATCTTCAATCATCAATCCTCAATCCCCAATTCTCAGTCGTCAATCCTCAGTCATCAATCCTCAATCTTCAATACTCAATCGACAATCCCTAGTCCTCAATCCTCAATCCTCAATCCTCGTTCCTCAAACCTCAATCCTCAATCCTCAATATTCAATCATCCATACTCAATCTTCAATCCTTAATCCTCAATCCTCAATCCTCAATCCTCAATCCTCATTCCTCAATATTCAATCATCAATACTCAATCTTCAACCCTCAATCTTCAATCCTCAATACTCAATCTTCAATCCTCAATCCTCAATCCTCAATCCTCAATCCTCAATCCTCAATCCTCAATCCTCAGGCATCAATACTCAATCTACAATATTCAATCCTCAGTTCTTAATCCTCAATCCACAATCCTCAACCTTCAATACTCAATACTCAATCTTCAATCCTCAATCCTCAATCCTCAATCCTCAATCCTCAATCCTCAATCCTCAGACCTCAAACATCAATATTCAACCCTCAGTCCTCGTCCTCAGTCCACAACCCTCAATCCTCAGTCCTCAATATTCAATCATCAATATTCAATCTTCAATCCTCAATCCTCAATCCTCAATCCTCAATCCTCAATCCTCAATTTTCGACCCTGAATCCTCAATCCTCAATACTCAATCCTCTATCTTCAATCCTCAATACTCAATCTTCAATCCTTAATCCTCAATCTGCAATCCCGAATCCCCAGTACTCAATCTTCAATCCTCAATGCTCAATCCTCAATCCTCAACCTCAGTCCTCAGTCCTCAATCTTCAATCCTCAAACCTCAATCCTCAACCGTCAGTCCTCATTCTCCATCCTCAATCCTCAATCCTCAATCCTCAATCTTCAATCCCCAACACTCAATCTTCAATCCTCAATCCTCAATCCTCAATCCTCAATCCTCAATCCTCAGGTATCAATACTCAATCTTCAATACTCAATCCTCAATCCTCAATCCTCAATCCTCAATCCTCAATCCTCAACCATCAATCCTCATTCCTCAAACCTCAATCCTCAACCCTCAGTCCTCATCCTCAATTCTCAATTCTCAATCCTCAATCGTCAATCCTCAATCTTCAATCCTCAATAATCAATCTCCGATCCTAGATCCTCAATCCCCAATCTTCAATCGTTAATCCTCAATATTCAATCCTCAATCCCCAGTCATCAATCTTCAATCCTCAATGCTCAATCCTCAATCCTCAATCCTCAATCCTCAGTCCTCAATCCCCAATCCTCAATCCTCTAACCTCAATCCTCAACCGTCAGTCCTCGTCCTCAATCCTCAAACCTCAATCCTCAATCCTCAATATTCAATCGACAATACTCAATCATCAATCCTCAATCCTCAAACCTCAATCCTCAATCCTCATTCTTCAATACTAAATACCCAATCCTCAATCTTCAATCCTCAATCCTCAATCCTCAATTCTCAATCCTCAATCCTTAATACTCAGACCTCAAACATCAATATTCAACCCTCAGCCCTCGTCCTCAATCCACAACCCTCAATCCTCAGTCCTCAATATTCAATCATCAATATTCAATCTTCAATCCTCAATCCTCAATCCTCAATCCTCGATCCTCAATCCTCAATTTTCAACCCTGAATCCTCAATCCTCAATACTCAATCCTCAATCTTCAATCCTCAATACCCAATCTTCAATCCTCAATCCTCAATCCTCAATCCTCAATCCTCATTTCTCAATCCTCAATCTTCAGCCCTCAGCCCTCATCCTCCATCCTCAGTACTCATTCCTCTATCCTCAATCTTCAATCCTCAATACTCAATCTTCGATCCTCATTCCTCAATCCTCAATCCTCAATCCTCAATCTTCAATCGCCAATACTCAATCTGCAATCCCCAATACTCAAACCTCAATCCTCAATCCTCATTACTCAATCCTCAATACCCAATCCTCAATCCTCAATCCTCAATCCTCAATCCTCAATCCTCAATATTCAATCATCAATACTCAATCTTGAATACTCAATCTTCAATCCTCAATACTCAATCTTCAATCCTCAATCCTCAATCCTCAATCCTCAATCCTCAATCCTCAATCCTCAATATTCAATCCCCAATACTCAATCTTCAATCATCAATCCTCAATCCTCAATTCTCAGTCGTCAATCCTCAGTCATCAATCCTCAATCTTCAATACTCAATCGTCAATCCTTAGTCCTCAATCCTCAATCCTCGATCCTCGTTCCTCAAACCTCAATCCTCAACCCTCAGTCTTCATCCTCAATCCTCAAACCTCAATCCTCAACCCTCAATATTCAATCATCAATACTCAATCTTCAATCCTCAATCCTGAAACCTCAATCCTCAATCCTCATTCTTCAATACTAAACACCCAATCCTCAATCCTCAATCCTCAATCCTCAATCCTCAATCCTCAATCTTCAACCCTGAATCCTCAATCCTCAATACTCAATCCTCAATCTTCAATCCTCAATACTCAATCTTCAATCCTCAATCCTCAATCCTCAATCCTCAATATTCAATCATCAATACTCAATCTTCAATCCTCAATCCTCAATCCACAACCCTCAATCCTCAGTCCTCAATATTCAATCATAAATATTCAATCTTCAATCCTCAATCCTCAATCCTCAATCCTCAATCCTCAATCCTCAATCCTCAATCCTCAGTCTTCAACCCTGAATCCTCAATACTCAATCCTCAATCTTCAATCCTCAATACTCAATCTTCACTCCTCAATCCTCAATCGTCAATCCTCAATCCTCAATTTTCAATCCTCAACACTCAATCTTCAATCCTCATTCCTCAATCCTCAATCCTCAATCCTCATTCTTCAATCCTCAATACCCAATCCTCAATCTTCAGTCCTCAATCCTCAATCCTCAATCCTAATTCCTCAATCCCCATTCTTCAATCCTCAATACCCAATCCTCAATTTCAATCCTCAATCCTCAATCCTCATTTCTCAATCCTCAAACCTCAACCCTCAGCCCTCATCCTCCATCCTCAGTACTCAATCCTCTATCCTCAATCTTCAATCCTCAATACTCAATCTTCAATCCTCATTCCTCAATCCTCAATCCTCAGTCCTCAATCTTCAATCCTCAAACATCAATCCTCAATTCTCAATCCTCAATCCTCAGTCCTCAGTCGTCGAATCTCAATCCCCGACGCTTAGCACGCACCCTCAATCCTCAGTCCTCAATCCTCAATCCTCAAACCTAAATCCTCTACCGTCAGTCCTCGTCCTCAATCCTCAAACCTCAATCCCCAATCCTCAATATTCAATAAGCAATACTCAATCTTCAATCCTCAATCCTCAATCCTCAATCCTCAATCCTCAATCCTCAATCCTCAATATTCAATCATCAATACTCAATCTTCAACCCTCAATCTTCAATCCTCAATACTCAATCTTCCATCCTCAATCCTCAATCCTCAATCCTCAATCCTCAATCCTCAGGCATCAATACTCAATCTACAATATTCAATCCTCAATCCTTAATCCTCAATCCACAATCCTCAACCTTCCATACTCAATACTCAATCTTCAATCCTCAATCCTCAATCCTCAATCCTCAATCCTCAATCCTCAATCCGCAATATTCAATCCTCAATACTCAATCTTCAATCATCAATCCTCAATCCTCAATTCTCAGTCGTCAATCCTCAGTCATCAATCCTCAATCTTCAATACTCAATCGTCAATCCTTAGTCCTCAATCCTCAATCCTCAATCCTCGTTCCTCAAACCTCAATCCTCAACCCTCAGTCTTCATACTCAATCCTCAAACCTCAATCCTCAATCCTCAATATTCAATCATCAATACTCAATCTTCAATCCCCAATCCTCAAACCTCAATCCTCAATCCTCATTCTTCAATCCTAAATACCCAATCCTTAATCTTCAATCCTTAATCCTCAATTCTCAATTCTCAATCCTCAATCCTTAATCCTCAGACCTCAAACATCAATATTCAACCCTCAGTCCTCGTCCTCAATCCACAACCCTCAATCCTCAGTCCTCAATATTCAATCATAAATATTCAATCTTCAATCCTCAATCCTCAATCCTCAATCCCCAATCCTCAATCCTCAATCTTCAACCCTGAATCCTCAATCCTCAATACTCAATCCTCCATCTTCAATCCTCAATACTCAATCTTCAATCCTCAATCCTCGATCGTCAATCCTCAATCCTCAATTTTCAATCCTCAACACTCAATCTTCAATCCTCAATCCTCAATCCTCAATCCTCAATCCTCATTCTTCAATCCTCAACACCCAATCCTCAATCTTCAATCCTCAATCCTCAATCCTCAATCCTAATTCCTCAATCCTCATTCTTCAATCCTCAATACCCAATCCTCAATTTCAATCCTCAATCCTCAATCCTCATTTCTCAATCCTCAATCCTCAACCCTCAGCCCTCATCCTCCATCCTCAGTACTCAATCCTCTATCCTCAATCTTCAATCCTCAATCCTCAATCCTCAGTCCTCAACCATCAATCCTCATTCCTCAAACCTCAATCCGCAACCCTCAGTCCTCATCCTCAATTCTCAATTCTCAATCCTCAATCCTCAATCCTCAATCTTCAATCCTCAATAATCAATCTCCGATCCTAGGTCCTCAATCCCCAACCTTCAATCGTTAATCCTCAATCTTCAATCCTCAATCCCCAGTCATCAATCTTCAATCCTCAATGCTCAATCCTCAATCCTCAATCCTCAGTCCTCAATCCCCAATCCTTAATCCTCAAACCTCAATCCTCAACCGTCAGTCCTCGTCCTCAATCCTCAAACCTCAATCATCAATCCTCAATATTCAATCATCAATACTCAATCTTCAATCCTCAATCCTCAAACCTCAATCCTCAATCCTCATTCTTCAATCCTAAATACCCAATCCTCAATTTCCAATCCTCAACCCTCAATCCTCAATTCTCAATCCTCAATCCTTAATCCTCAGACCTCAAACATCAATATTCAACCCTCAGTCCTCGTCCTCAGTCCACAACCCTCAATCCTCAGTCCTCAATATTCAATCATCAATATTCAATCTTCAATCCTCAATCCTCAATCCTCAATCCTCAATCCTCAATCCTCAATTTTCAACCCTGAATCCTCAATCCTCAATACTCAATCCTCTATCTTCAATCCTCAATACTCAATCTTCAATCCTTAATCCTCAATCTGCAATCCCGAATCCCCAGTACTCAATCTTCAATCCTCAATGCTCAATCCTCAATCCTCAATCCTCAGTCCTCAGTCCTCAATCTTCAATCCTCAAACCTCAATCCTCAACCGTCAGTCCTCATTCTCCATCCTCAATCCTCAATCCTCAATCCTCAATCTTCAATCCCCAATACTCAATCTTCAATCCTCAATCCTCAATCCTCAATCCTCAATCCTCAATCCTCAGGTATCAATACTCAATCTTCAATACTCAATCCTCAATCCTCAATCCTCAATCCTCAATCCTCAATCCTCAACCATCAATCCTCATTCCTCAAACCTCAATCCTCAACCCTCAGTCCTCATCCTCAATTCTCAATTCTCAATCCTCAATCGTCAATCCTCAATCTTCAATCCTCAATAATCAATCTCCGATCCCATATCCTCAATCCCCAATCTTCAATCGTTAATCCTCAATATTCAATCCTCAATCCCCAGTCATCAATCTTCTATCCTCAATGCTCAATCCTCAATCCTCAATCCTCAATCCTCAGTCCTCAATCCCCAATCCTCAATCCTCTAACCTCAATCCTCAACCGTCAGACCTCGTCCTCAATCCTCAAACCTCAATCCTCAATCCTCAATATTCAATCGACAATACTCAATCATCAATCCTCAATCCTCAAACCTCAATCCTCAATCCTCATTACTCAATCCTCAATACCCAATCCTCTATCCTCAATCCTCAATCCTCAATCCTCAATATTCAATCATCAATACTCAATCTTGAATCCTCAATCTTCAATCCTCAATACTCAACCTTCAATCCTCAATCCTCAATCCTCAATCCTCAATCCTCAATCCTCAGCCATCAATACTCAATCTACAATATTCAATCCACAATCCTCAATCCTCAATCCTCAGGCATCAATACTCAATCTACAATATTCAATCCACAATCCTTAATCCTCAATCCACAATCCTCAACCTTCAATACTCAATACTCAATCTTCAATCCTCAATCCTCAATCCTCAATCCTCAATCCTCAATCCTCAATCCTCAATATTCAATCCTCAATACTCAATCTTCAATCATCAATCCTCAATCCTCAATTCTCAGTCGTCAATCCTCAGTCATCAATCCACAATCTTCAATTCTCAATCGTCAATCCTTAGTCCCCAATCCTCAATCCTCGATCCTCGTTCCTCAAACTTCAATCCTCAACCCTCAGTCTTCATCCTCAATCCTCAAACCTCAATCATCAACCCTCAATATTCAATCATCAATACTCAATCTTCAATCCTCAATCCTCAAACCTCAATCCTCAATCCTCATTCTTCAATACTAAACACCCAATTCTCAATCCTCAATCCTCAATCCTCAATCCTCAATCCTCAATCTTCAACCCTGAATCCTCAATCCTCAATACTCAATCCTCAGTCTTCAATCCTCAATACTCAATCTTCAATCCTCAATCCTCAATCCTCAATCCTCAATCCGCAATATTCAATCCTCAACTCAATCTTCAATCATCAATCCTCAATCCTCAAACCTCAGTCGTCAATCCTCAGTCATCAATCCTCAATCTTCAATACTCAATCGTCAATCCTTAGTCCTCAATTCTCAATCCTCAATCCTCGTTCCTCAAACCTCAATCCTCAACCCACAGTCTTCATCCTCAATCCTCAAACCTCAATCCTCAATCCTCAATATTCAATCATCAATACTCAATCTTCAATCCCCAATCCTCAAACCTCAATCCTCAATCCTCATTCTTCAATCCTCAATTCCCAATCCTCAATCTTCAATCCTCAATCCTCAGTCCTCAATCCTAATTCCTCAATCCTCATTCTTCAATCCTCAATACCCAATCCTCAATTTCAATCCTCAATCCTCAATCCTCATTTCTCAATCCTCAATCTTCAACCCTCAGCACTCATCCTCCATCCTCAGTACTCAATCCTCTATCCTCAATCTTCAATCCTCAATACTCAATCTTCGATCTTCATTCCTCAATCCTCAATCCTCAATCCTCAATCTTCAATCGCCAATACTCAATCTGCAATCCCCAATACTCAAACCTCAATCCTCAATCCTCATTACTCAATCCTCAATACCCAATCCTCAATCCTCAATCCTCAATCCTCAATCCTCAATATTCAATCATCAATACTCAATCTTGAATCCTCAATCTTCAATCCTCAATACTCAACCTTCAATCCTCAATCCTCAGTCCTCAATCCTCAATCCTCAATCCTCAGGCATCAATACTCAATCTACAATATTCAATGCACAATCCTCAATCCTCAATCCTCAGGCATCAATACTCAATCTACAATACTCAATCCACAATCCTTAATCCTCAATCCACAATCCTCAACCTTCAATACTCAATACTCAATCTTCAATCCTCAATCCTCAATCCTCAATCCTCAATCCTCAATCCTCAATCCTCAATCCTCAATATTCAATCCTCAATACACAATCTTCAATCATCAATCCTCAATCCTCAATTCTCAGTCGTCAATCCTCAGTCATCAATCCACAATCTTCAATTCTCAATCGTCAATCCTTAGTCCTCAATCCTCAATCCTCGATCCTCGTTCCTCAAACCTCAATCCTCAACCCTCAGTCTTCATCCTCAATCCTCAAACCTCAATCATCAACCCTCAATATTCAATCATCAATACTCAATCTTCAATCCTCAATCCTCAAACCTCAATCCTCAATCCTCATTCTTCAATACTAAACACCCAATTCTCAATCCTCAATCCTCAATCCTCAATCCTCAATCCTCAATCTTCAACCCTGAATCCTCAATCCTCAATACTCAATCCTCAGTCTTCAATCCTCAATACTCAATCTTCAATCCTCAATCCTCAATCCTCAATCCTCAATCCGCAATATTCAATCCTCAACTCAATCTTCAATCATCAATCCTCAATCCTCAATTCTCAGTCGTCAATCCTCAGTCATCAATCCTCAATCTTCAATACTCAATCGTCAATCCTTAGTCCTCAATTCTCAATCCTCAACCCTCGTTCCTCAAACCTCAATCCTCAACCCTCAGTCTAACATCCTCAATCCTCAAACCTCAATCCTCAATCCTCAATATTCAATCATCAATACTCAATCTTCAATCCCCAATCCTCAAACCTCAATCCTCAATCCTCACTCTTCAATCCTAAATACCCAATCCTTAATCTTCAATCCTTAATCCTCAATCCTCAATTCTCAATCCTCTATCTTCAATCCTCAATACTCAATCTTCAATCCTTAGTCCTCAATCTGCAATCCCGAATCCCCAGTACTCAATCTTCAATCCTCAATGCTCAATCCTCAATCCTCAATCCTCAGTCCTCAGTCCTCAATCTTCAATCCTCAAACCTCAATCCTCAACCGTCAGTCCTCATTCTCCATCCTCAATCCTCAATCCTCAATCCTCAATCTTCAATCCCCAATACTCAATCTTCAATCCTCAATCCTCAATCCTCAATCCTCAATCCTCAATCCTCAGGTATCAATACTCAATCTTCAATACTCAATCCTCAATCCTCAATCCTCAATCCTCAATCCTCAATCCTCAACCATCAATCCTCATTCCTCAAACCTCAATCCTCAACCCTCAGTACTCATCCTCAATTCTCAATTCTCAATCCTCAATCGTCAATCCTCAATCTTCAATCCTTAATAATCAATCTCCGATCCTAGATCCTCAATCCCCAATCTTCAATCGTTAATCCTCAATATTCAATCCTCAATCCCCAGTCATCAATCTTCTATCCTCAATGCTCAATCCTCAATCCTCAATCCTCAATCCTCAGTCCTCAATCCCCAATCCTCAATCCTCTAACCTCAATCCTCAACCGTCAGTCCTCGTCCTCAATCCTCAAACCTCAATCCTCAATCCTCAATATTCAATCGACAATACTCAATCATCAATCCTCAATCCTCAAACCTCAATCCTCAATCCTCATTCTTCAATCCTAAATACCCAATCCTCAATCTTCAATCCTCAATCCTCAATCCTCAATTCTCAATCCTCAATCCTTAATACTCAGACCTCAAACATCAATATTCAACCCTCAGCCCTCGTCCTCAATCCACAACCCTCAATCCTCAGTCCTCAATATTCAATCATCAATATTCAATCTTCAATCCTCAATCCTCAATCCTCAATCCTCGATCCTCAATCCTCAGTTTTCAACCCTGAATCCTCAATCCTCAATACTCAATCCTCAATCTTCAATCCTCAATACCCAATCTTCAATCCTCAATCCTCAATCCTCAAACCTCAATCCTCAATCTTCAATCCTCAACACTAATCTTCAATCCTCAATCCCCAATCCTCAATCCTCAATCCTCATTCTTCAATCCTCAATACCCAATCCTCAATCTTCAATCCTCAATCCTCAATCCTCAATCTTCAATCGCCAATACTCAATCTGCAATCCCCAATACTCAACCTCAATCCTCAATCCTCATTACTCAATCCTCAATACCCAATCCTCAATCCTCAATCCTCAATCCTCAATCCTCAATATTCAATCATCAATACTCAATCTTGAATACTCAATCTTCAATCCTCAATACTCAACCTTCAATCCTCAATCCTCAATCCTCAATCCTCATTCCTCAATCCTCAGGCATCAATACTCAATCTACAATATTCAATCCACAATCCTCAATCCTCAATCCTCAGGCATCAATACTCAATCTACAATATTCAATCCACAACCCTTAATCCTCAATCCACAATCCTCAACCTTCAATACTCAATACTCAATCTTCAATCCTCAATCCTCAATTCTCAATCCTCAATCCTCAATCCTCAATCCTCAATATTCAATCCCCAATACTCAATCTTCAATCATCAATCCTCAATCCTCAATTCTCAGTCGTCAATCCTCAGTCATCAATCCTCAATCTTCAATACTCAATCGTCAATCCTTAGTCCTCAATCCTCAATCCTCGATCCTCGTTCCTCAAACCTCAATCCTCAACCCTCAGTCTTCATCCTCAATCCTCAAACCTCAATCCTCAACCCTCAATATTCAATCATCAATACTCAATCTTCAATCCTCAATCCTCAAACCTCAATCCTCAATCCTCATTCTTCAATACTAATCACCCAATCCTCAATCCTCAATCCTCAATCCTCAATCCTCAATCCTCAATCTTCAACCCTGAATCCTCAATCCTCAATACTCAACCTTCAATCTTCAATCCTCAATACGCAATATTCAATCCTCAATCCTGAATCCTCAATCCTCAATATTCAATCATCAATACTCAATCTTCAATCCTCAATCCTCAATCCTCAATCCTCAATCCTCAATCCTCAATCCTCAATCCTCAATCCTCAATCCTCAATCCTCAATCCTCAATCCGCAATATTCAATCCTCAATACTCAATCTTCAATCATCAATCCTCAATCCTCAATTCTCAGTCGTCAATCCTCAGTCATCAATCCTCAATCTTCAATACTCAATCGTCAATCCTTAGTCCTCAATCCTCAATCCTCAATCATCGTTCCTCAAACCTCAATCCTCAACCCTCAGTCTTCATCCTCAATCCTCAAACCTCAATCCTCAATCCTCAATATTCAATCATCAATACTCAATCTTCAATCCCCAATCCTCAAACCTCAATCCTCAATCCACATTCTTCAATCCTAAATACCCAATCCTTAATCTTCAATCCTCAATCCTCAATCCTCAATTCTCAATCCTCAATCCTTAATCCTCAGACCTCAAACATCAATATTCAACCCTCAGTCCTCGTCCTCAATCCACAACCCTCAATCCTCAGTCCTCAATATTCAATCATAAATATTCAATCTTCAATCCTCAATCCTCAATCCTCAATCCTCAATCCTCAATCCTCAATCCTCAATCCTCAGTCTTCAACCCTGAATCCTCAATACTCAATCCTCAATCTTCAATCCTCAATCCTCAATTTTCAATCCTCAACACTCAATCTTCAATCCTCAATCCTCAGTCGTCGAACCTCAATCCCCGACCCTTAGCACTCATCCTCAATCCTTGTTCCTCAATCCTCAATCCTCAAACCTAAATCCTCTACCGTCAGTCCTCGTCCTCAATGTTCAAACCTCAATCCTCAATCCTCAATATTCAATCATCAATACTCAATCCTCAATCTTCAATCCTCAATACCCAATCTTCAATCCTCAATCCTCAATCCTCAATCCTCAATCCTCAATCTTCAATCCTCAACACTAATCTTCAATCCTCAATCCCCAATCCTCAATCCTCAATCCTCATTCTTCAATCCTCAATACCCAATCCTCAATCTTCAATCCTCAATCCTTAATCCTCAATCCTAATTCCTCAATCCTCATTCTTCAATCCTCAATACCCAATCCTCAATTTCAATCCTCAATCCTCAATCCTCATTTCTCAATCCTCAATCTTCAACCCTCAGCCCTCAGCCTCCATCCTCAGTACTCAATCCTCTATCCTCAACCTTCAATCCTCAATACTCAATCTTCGATCCTCATTCCTCAATCCTCAATCCTCAATCCTCAATCTTCAATCGCCAATACTCAATCTGCAATCCCCAATACTCAAACCTCAATCCTCAATCCTCATTACTCAATCCTCAATACCCAATCCTCAATCCTCAATCCTCAATCCTCAATCCTCAATATTCAATCATCAATACTCAATCTTGAATCCTCAATCTTCAATCCTCAATACTCAACCTTCAATCCTCAATCCTCAATCCTCAATCCTCAATCCTCAATCCTCAGGCATCAATACTCAATCCACAATATTCAATCCACAATCCTCAATCCTCAATCCTCAGGCATCAATACTCAATCTACAATATTCAACCCACAATCCTTAATCCTCAATCCACAATCCTCAACCTTCAATACTCAATACTCAATCTTCAATCCTCAATCCTCAATCCTCAATCCTCAATCCTCAATCCTCAATCCTCAATCCTCAATCCTCGATCCTCGTTCCTCAAACCTCAATCCTCAACCCTCGGTCTTCATCCTCAATCCTCAAACCTCAATCCTCAACCCTCAATATTCAATCATCAATACTCAATCTTCGATCCTCATTCCTCAATCCTCAATCCTCAATCCTCAATATTCAATCCTCAATACTCAATCCTCAATCATCAATCCTCAATCCTCAATTCTCAGTCGTCAATCCTCAGTCATCAATCCACAATCTTCAATACTCAATCGTCAATCCTTAGTCCTCAATCCTCAATCCTCGATCCTCGTTCCTCAAACCTCAATCCTCAACCCTCGGTCTTCATCCTCAATCCTCAAACCTCAATCCTCAACCCTCAATATTCAATCATAAATACTCAATCTTCAATCCTCAATCCTCAAACCTCAATCCTCAATCCTCATTCTTCAATACTAAACACCCAATCCTCAATCCTCAATCCTCACTCCTCAATCCTCAATCCTCAATCTTCAACCCTGAATCCTCAATCCTCAATACTCAATCCTCAATCTTCAATCCTCAATACTCAATTATCAATCCTCAATCCTCAATCCTCAATCGTCAATCCGCAATATTCAATCCTCAATACTCAATCTTCAATCATCAATCCTCAATCCTCAATTCTCAGTCGTCAATCCTCAGTCATCAATCCTCAATCTTCAATACTCAATCGTCAATCCTTAGTCCTCAATCCTCAATCCTCAATCCTCGTTCCTCAAACCTCAATCCTCAACCCTCAGTCTTCATCCTCAATCCTCAAACCTCAATCCTCAATCCTCAATATTCAATCATCAATACTCAATCTTCAATCCCCAATCCTCAAACCTCAATCCTCAATCCTCACTCTTCAATCCTAAATACCCAATCCTTAATCTTCAATCCTTAATCCTCAATCCTCAATTCTCAATCCTCAATCCTTAATCCTCAGACCTCAAACATCAATATTCAACCCTCAGTCCTCGTCCTCAATCCACAACCCTCAATCCTCAGTCCTCAATATTCAATCATAAATATTCAATCTTCAATCCTCAATCCTCATTCCTCAATCCTCAATCCTCAATCCTCAATCTTCAACCCTGAATCCTCAATCCTCAATACTCAATCCTCCATCTTCAATCCTCAATACTCAATCTTCAATCCTCAATCCTCAATCGTCAATCCTCAATCCTCAATTTTCAATCCTCAACACTCAATCTTCAATCCTCAATCCTCAATCCTCAATCATCAATCCTCATTCTTCAATCCTCAATACCCAATCCTCAATCTTCAATCCTCAATCCTCAATCCTCAATCCTAATTCCTCAATCCTCATTCTTCAATCCTCAATACCCAATCCTCAATTTCAATCCTCAATCCTCAATCCTCATTTCTCAATCCTCAATCCTCAATCCTCAATCCTCATTCCTCAATCCTCAATACCCAATCCTCAATCTTCAATCCTCAAATATCAATCCTCAATTCTCAATCCTCAATCCTCAGTCCTCAGTCGTCGAATCTCAATCCCCGACGCTTAGCACGCATCCTCAATCCTCAGTCCTCAATCCTCAATCCTCAAACCTAAATCCTCTACCGTCAGTCCTCGTCCACAATCCTCAAACCTCAATCCCCAATCCTCAATATTCAATCAGCAATACTCAATATTCAATCCTCAATCCTCAATCCTCAATCCTCAATCCTCAATCCTCAATCCTCAATATTCAATCATCAATACTCAATCCACAATACTCAATCCTCAATCCTCAGGCATCAATACTCAATCTACAATATTCAATCCACAATCCTTAATCCTCAATCCACAATCCTCAACCTTCAATACTCAATACTCAATCTTCAATCCTCAATCTTCAATCCTCAATCCTCAATCCTCAATCCTCAATCCTCAATATTCAATCCTCAATACTCAATCTTCAATCATCAATCCTCAATCCTCAATTCTCAGTCGTCAATCCTCAGTCATCAATCCACAATCTTCAATTCTCAATCGTCAATCCTTAGTCCTCAATCCTCAATCCTCGATCCTCGTTCCTCAAACCTCAATCCTCAACCCTCAGTCTTCATCCTCAATCCTCAATCCTCAATCCTCAATCCTCAATCCTCAATATTCAATCATCAATACTCAATCCACAATACTCAATCCTCAATCCTCAGGCATCAATACTCAATCTACAATATTCAATCCACAATCCTTAATCCTCAATCCACAATCCTCAACCTTCAATACTCAATACTCAATCTTCAATCCTCAATCTTCAATCCTCAATCCTCAATCCTCAATCCTCAATTCTCAATCGTCAATCCTTAGTCCTCAATCCTCAATCCTCGATCCTCGTTCCTCAAACCTCAATCCTCAACCCTCAATCTTCAATCCTCAATCCTCAAACCTCAATCCTCAATCCTCATTCTTCAATACTAAACACCCAATCCTCAATCCTCAATCCTCAATCCTCAATCCTCAATCCTCAATCTTCAAACCCGAATCCTCAATCCTCAATACTCAATCCTCAATCTTCAATCCTCAATACTCAATCTTCAATCCTCAATCCTCAATCCTCAATCCTCAATCCGCAATATTCAATCCTCAATACTCAATCTTCAATCATCAATCCTCAATCCTCAATTCTCAGTCGTCAATCCTCAGTCATCAATCCTCAATCTTCAATACTCAATCGTCAATCCTTAGCCCTCAATCCTCAATCCTCAATCCTCGTTCCTCAAACCTCAATCCTCAACCCTCAGTCTTCATCCTCAATCCTCAAACCTCAATCCTCAATCCTCAATATTCAATCATCAATACTCAATCTTCAATCCCCAATCCTCAAACCTCAATCCTCAATCCTCACTCCTAAATACCCAATCCTTAATCTTCAATCCTTAATCCTCAATCCTCAATTCTCAATCCTCAATCCTTAATCCTCAGACCTCAAACATCAATATTCAACCCTCTGTCCTCGTCCTCAATCCACAACCCTCAATCCTCAGTCCTCAATATTCAATCATAAATATTCAATCTTCAATCCTCAATCCTCAATCCTCAATCCTCAATCCTCATTCCTCAATCCTCAATCTTCAACCCTGAATCCTCAATCCTCAATACTCAATCCTCCATCTTCAATCCTCAATACTCAATCTTCAATCCTCAATCCTCAATCGTCAATCCTCGATCCTCAATTTTCAATCCTCAACACTCAATCTTCAATCCTCAATCCTCAATCCTCAATCCTCAATCCTCATTCTTCAATCCTCAATACCCAATCCTCAATCTTCAATCCTCAATCCTCAATCCTCAATCCTAATTCCTCAATCGTCATTCTTCAATCCTCAATACCCAATCCTCAATTTCAATCCTCAATCCTCAATCCTCATTTCTCAATCCTCAATCCTCAATCCTCAATCCTCAATCCTCATTCCTCAATCCTCAATACCCAATCCCCAATCTTCAATCCTCAAACATCAATCCTCAATTCTCAATCCTCAATCCTCAGTCCTCAGTCGTCGAATCTCAATCCCCGACGCTTAGCACGCATCCTCAATCCTCAGTCCTCAATCCTCAATCCTCAAACATAAATCCTCTACCGTCAGTCCTCGTCCTCAATCCTCAAACCTCAATCCCCAATCCTCAATATTCAATCAGCAATACTCAATCTTCAATCCTCAATCCTCAATCCTCAATCCTCAATCCTCAATCCTCAATCCTCAATATTCAATCATCAATACTCAATCTTCAACCCTCAATCTTCAATCCTCAATACTCAGTCTTCCATCCTCAATCCTCAATCCTCAGGCATCAATACTCAATCTACAATATTCAATCCTCAATCCTTAATCCTCAATCCACAATCCTCAACCTTCAATACTCAATACTCAATCTTCAATCCTCAATCCTCAATCCTCAATCCTCAATCCTCAATCCTCAATCCGCAATGTTCAATCCTCAATACTCAATCTTCAATCATCAATCCTCAATCCTCAATTCTCAGTCGTCAATCCACAGTCATCAATCCTCAATCTTCAATACTCAATCGTCAATCCTTAGTCCTCAATCCTCAATCCTCAATCCTCGTTCCTCAAACCTCAATCCTCAACCATCAGGCTTCATCCTCAATCCTCAAACCTCAATCCTCAATCCTCAATATTCAATCATCAATACTCAATCCTCAATCTTCAATCCTCAATACCCAATCTTCAATCCTCAATCCTCAATCCTCAATCCTCAATCCTCAATCTTCAATACTCAACACTAATCTTCAATCCTCAATCCCCAATCCTCAATCCTCAATCCTCATTCTTCAATCCTCAATACCCAATCCAATATCTTCAATCCTCAATCCTCAATCCTCAATCCTAATTCCTCAATCCTCATTCTTCAATCCTCAATACCCAATCCTCAATTTCAATCCTCAATCCTCAATCCCCATTTCTCAATCCTCAATCTTCAACCCTCAGCCCTCATCCTCCATCCTCAGTACTCAATCCTCTATCCTCAATCTTCAATCCTGAATACTCAATCTTCGATCCTCATTCCTCAATCCTCAATCCTCAATCCTCAATCTTCAATCGCCAATACTCAATCTGCAATCCCCAATACTCAAACCTCAACCCTCAATCCTCATTACTCAATCCTCAATACCCAATCCTCTATCCTCAATCCTCAATCCTCAATCCTCAATATTCAATCATCAATACTCAATCTTGAATCCTCAATCTTCAATCCTCAATACTCAACCTGCAATCCTCAATCCTCAATCCTCAATCCTCAATCCTCAATCCTCAGGCATCAATACTCAATCTACAATATTCAATCCACAATCCTCAATCCTCAATCCTCAGGCATCAATACTCAATCTACAATACTCAATCCACAATCCTTAATCCTCAATCCACAATACTCAACCTTCAATACTCAATACTCAATCTTCAATCCTCAATCCTCAATCCTCAATCCTCAATCCTCAATCCTCAATCCTCAATATTCAATCCTCAATACCCAACCTTCAATCATCAATCCTCAATCCTCAACCCTCAGTCTTCATCCTCAATCCTCAAACCTCAATCCTCAACCCTCAATATTCAATCGCCAATACTCAATCTGCAATCCCCAATACTCAAACCTCAATCCTCAATCCTCATTACTCAATCCTCAATACCCAATCCTCAATCCTCAATCCTCAATCCTCAATCCTCAGTATTCAATCATCAATACTCAATCTTGAATCCTCAATCTTCAATCCTCAATACTCAACCTTCAATCCTCAATCGTCAATCCTCAATCCTCAATCCTCAATCCTCATTCTTCAATACTAAACACCCAATCCTCAATCCTCAATCCTCAATCCTCAATCCTCAATCCTCAATCCTCAATCTTCAACCCTGAATCCTCAATCCTCAATACTCAATCCTCAATCTTCAATCCTCAACACTCAATCTTCAATCCTCAATCCTCAATCCTCAATCCTCAATCCGCAATACTCAATCCTCAATACTCAATCTTCAATCATCAATCCTCAATCCTCAATTCTCAGTCGTCAATCCTCAGTCATCAATCCTCAATCTTCAATACTCAATCGTCAATCCTTAGTCCTCAATCCTCAATCCTCAATCCTCGTTCCTCAAACCTCAATCCTCAACCCTCAGTCTTCATCCTCAATCCTCAAACCTCAATCCTCAATCCTCAATATTCAATCATCAATACTCAATCTTCAATCCCCAATCCTCAAACCTCAATCCTCAATCCTCACTCCTGAATACCCAATCCTTAATCTTCAATCCTTAATCCTCAATCCTCAATTCTCAATCCTCAATCCTTAATCCTCAGACCTCAAACATCAATATTCAACCCTCAGTCCTCGTCCTCAATCCACAACCCTCAATCCTCAGTCCTCAATATTCAATCATAAATATTCAATCTTCAATCCTCAATCCTCAATCCTCAATCCTCATTCCTCAATCCTCAATCTTCAACCCTGAATCCTCAATCCTCAATACTCAATCCTCCATCTTCAATCCTCAATACTCAATCTTCAATCTTCAATCCTCAATCGTCAATCCTCGATCCTCAATTTTCAATCCTCAACACTCAATCTTCAATCCTCAATCCTCAATCCTCAATCCTCAATCCTCATTCTTCAATCCTCAATACCCAATCCTCAATCTTCAATCCTCAATCCTCAATCCTCAATCCTAATTCCTCAATCCTCATCCTTCAATCCTCAATACCCAATCCTCAATTTCAATCCTCAATCTTCAATCCTCAATACTCAGTCTTCCATCCTCAATCCTCAATCCTCAGGCATCAATACTCAATCTACAATATTCAATCCTCAATCCTTAATCCTCAATCCACAATCCTCAACCTTCAATACTCAATACTCAATCTTCAATCCTCAATCCTCAATCCTCAATCCTCAATCCTCAATCCTCAATCCGCAATGTTCAATCCTCAATACTCAATCTTCAATCATCAATCCTCAATCCTCAATTCTCAGTCGTCAATCCTCAGTCATCAATCCTCAATCTTCAATACTCAATCGTCAATCCTTAGTCCTCAATCCTCAACCCTCAATCCTCGTTCCTCAAACCTCAATCCTCAACCATCAGTCTTCATCCTCAATCCTCAAACCTCAATCCTCAATCCTCAATATTCAATCATCAATACTCAATCCTCAATCTTCAATCCTCAATACCCAATCTTCAATCCTCAATCCTCAATCCTCAATCCTCAATCCTCAATCTTCAATACTCAACACTAATCTTCAATCCTCAATCCCCAATCCTCAATCCTCAATCCTCATTCTTCAATCCTCAATACCCAATCCAATATCTTCAATCCTCAATCCTCAATCCTCAATCCTAATTCCTCAATCCTCATTCTTCAATCCTCAATACCCAATCCTCAATTTCAATCCTCAATCCTCAATCCCCATTTCTCAATCCTCAATCTTCAACCCTCAGCCCTCATCCTCCATCCTCAGTACTCAAACCTCTATCCTCAATCTTCAATCCTGAATACTCAATCTTCGATCCTCATTCCTCAATCCTCAATCCTCAATCCTCAATCTTCAATCGCCAATACTCAATCTGCAATCCCCAATACTCAAACCTCAACCCTCAATCCTCATTACTCAATCCTCAATACCCATTCCTCTATCCTCAATCCTCAATCCTCAATCCTCAATATTCAATCATCAATACTCAATCTTGAATCCTCAATCTTCAATCCTCAATACTCAACCTGCAATCCTCAATCCTCAATCCTCAATCCTCAATCCTCAATCCTCAGGCATCAATACTCAATCTACAATATTCAATCCACAATCCTCAATCCTCAATCGTCAGGCATCAATACTCAATCTACAATACTCAATCCACAATCCTTAATCCTCAATCCACAATCCTCAACCTTCAATACTCAGTACTCAATCTTCAATCCTCAATCCTCAATCCTCAATCCTCAATCCTCAATCCTCAATCCTCAATATTCAATCCTCAATACTCAATCTTCAATCATCAATCCTCAATCCTCAATTCTCAGTCGTCAATCCTCAGTCATCAATCCACAATCTTCAATACTCAATCGTCAATCCTTAGTCCTCAATCCTCAATCCTCGATCCTCGTTCCTCAAACCTCAATCCTCAACCCTCAGTCTTCATCCTCAATCCGCAAACCTCAATCCTCAACCCTCAATATTCAATCGCCAATACTCAATCTGCAATCCCGAATACTCAAACCTCAATCCTCAATCCTCATTACTCAATCCTCAATACCCAATCCTCAATCCTCAATCCTCAATCCTCAATCCTCAGTATTCAATCATAAATACTCAATCTTGAATCCTCAATCTTCAATCCTCAATACTCAACCTTCAATCCTCAATCGTCAATCCTCAATCCTCAATCCTCAATCCTCATTCTTCAATACTAAACACCCAATCCTCAATCCTCAATCCTCAATCCTCAATCCTCAATCCTCAATCCTCAATCTTCAATCCTGAACACTCAATCTTCAATCCTCAATCCTCAATCCTCAATCCTCAATCCGCAATATTCAATCCTCAATACTCAATCTTCAATCATCAATCCTCAATCCTCAATTCTCAGTCGTCAATCCTCAGTCATCAATCCTCAATCTTCAATACTCAATCGTCAATCCTTAGTCCTCAATCCTCAATCCTCAATCCTCGTTCCTCAAACATCAATCCTCAACCCTCAGTCTTCATCCTCAATCCTCAAACCTCAATCCTCAATCCTCAATATTCAATCATCAATACTCAATCTTCAATCCCCAATCCTCAAACCTCAATCCTCAATCCTCACTCCTAAATACCCAATCGTTAATCTTCAATCCTTAATCCTCAATCCTCAATTCTCAATCCTCAATCCTTAATCCTCAGACCTCAAACATCAATATTCAACCCTCAGTCCTCGTCCTCAATCCACAACCCTCAATCCTCAGTCCTCAATATTCAATCATAAATATTCAATTTTCAATCCTCAATCCTCAATCCTCAATCCTCATTCCTCAATCCTCAATCTTCAACCCTGAATCCTCAATCCTCAATACTCAATCCTCCATCTTCAATCCTCAATACTCAATCTTCAATCCTCAATCCTCAATCCTCAATCCTCAATCCTCATTCTTCAATCCTCAATACCCAATCCTCAATCTTCAATCCTCAATCCTCAATCCTCAATCCTAATTCCTCAATCCTCATTCTTCAATCCTCAATACCCAATCCTCAATCCTCAATCCTCAATATTCAATCCTCAATACTCAATCTTCAATCATCAATCCTCAATCCTCAATTCTCAGTCGTCAATCCTCAGTCATCAATCCACAATCTTCAATACTCAATCGTCAATCCTTAGTCCTCAATCCTCAATCCTCGATCCTCGTTCCTCAAACCTCAATCCTCAACCCTCAGTCTTCATCCTCAATCCTCAAACCTCAATCCTCAACCCTCAATATTCAATCGCCAATACTCAATCTGCAATCCCGAATACTCAAACCTCAATCCTCAATCCTCATTACTCAATCCTCAATACCCAATCCTCAATCCTCTATCCTCAATCCTCAATCCTCAGTATTCAATCATCAATACTCAATCTTGAATCCTCAATCTTCAATCCTCAATACTCAACCTTCAATCCTCAATCGTCAATCCTCAATCCTCAATCCTCAATCCTCATTCTTCAATACTAAACACCCAATCCTCAATCCTCAATCCTCAATCCTCAATCCTCAATCCTCAATCCTCAATCTTCAACCCTGAATCCTCAATCCTCAATACTCAATCCTCAATCTTCAATCCTCAACACTCAATCTTCAATCCTCAATCCTCAATCCTCAATCCTCAATCCGCAATATTCAATTCTCAATACTCAATCTTCAATCATCAATCCTCAATCCTCAATTCTCAGTCGTCAATCCTCAGTCATCAATCCTCAATCTTCAATACTCAATCGTCAATCCTTAGTCCTCAATCCTCAATCCTCAATCCTCGTTCCTCAAACCTCAATCCTCAACCCTCAGTCTTCATCCTCAATCCTCAAACCTCAATCCTCAATCCTCAATATTCAATCATCAATACTCAATCTTCAATCCCCAATCCTCAAACCTCAATCCTCAATCCTCACTCCTAAATACCCAATCCTTAATCTTCAATCCTTAATCCTCAATCCTCAATTCTCAATCCTCAATCCTTAATCCTCAGACCTCAAACATCAATATTCAACCCTCAGTCCTCGTCCTCAATCCACAACCCTCAATCCTCAGTCCTCAATATTCAATCATAAATATTCAATCTTCAATCCTCAATCCTCAATCCTCAATCCTCATTCCTCAATCCTCAATCTTCAACCCTGAATCCTCAATCCTCAATACTCAATCCTCCATCTTCAATCCTCAATACTCAATCTTCAATCCTCAATCCTCAATCGTCAATCCTCGATCCTCAATTTTCAATCCTCAACACTCAATCTTCAATCCTCAATCCTCAATCCTCAATCCTCAATCCTCATTCTTCAATCCTCAATACCCAATCCTCAATCTTCAATCCTCAATCCTCAATCCTCAATCCTAATTCCTCAATCCTCATTCCTCAATCCTCAATACCCAATCCCGAATCTTCAATCCTCAAACATCAATCCTCAATTCTCAATCCTCAATCCTCAGTCCTCAGTCGTCGAATCTCAATCCCCGACGCTTAGCACGCATCCTCAATCCTCAGTCCTCAATCCTCAATCCTCAAACCTAAATCCTCTACCGTCAGTCCTCGTCCTCAATCCTCAAACCTCAATCCCCAATCCTCAATATTCAATCAGCAATACTCAATCTTCAATCCTCAATCCTCAATCCTCAATCCTCAATCCTCAATCCTCAATCCTCAATATTCAATCATCAATACTCAATCTTCAACCCTCAATCTTCAATCCTCAATACTCAGTCTTCCATCCTCAATCCTCAATCCTCAATCCTCAATCCTCAATCCTCAGGCATCAATACTCAATCTACAATATTCAATCCTCATTCCTTAATCCTCAATCCACAATCCTCAACCTTCAATACTCAATACTCAATCTTCAATCCTCAATCCTCAATCCTCAATCCTCAATCCTCAATCCTCAATCCGCAATGTTCAATCCTCAATACTCAATCTTCATTCATCAATCCTCAATCCTCAATTCTCAGTCGTCAATCCTCAGTCATCAATCCTCAATCTTCAATACTCAATCGTCAATCCTTAGTCCTCAATCCTCAATCCTCAATCCTCGTTCCTCAAACCTCAATCCTCAACCATCAGTCTTCATCCTCAATCCTCAAACCTCAATCCTCAATCCTCAATATTCAATCATCAATACTCAATCCTCAATCTTCAATCCTCAATACCCAATCTTCAATCCTCAATCCTCAATCCTCAATCCTCAATCCTCAATCTTCAATACTCAACACTAATCTTCAATCCTCAATCCTCAATATTCAATCCTCAATACTCAATCCTCAATCATCAATCCTCAATCCTCAATTCTCAGTCGTCAATCCTCAGTCATCAATCCACAATCTTCAATACTCAATCGTCAATCCTTAGTCCTCAATCATCAATCCTCGATCCTCGTTCCTCAAACCTCAATCCTCAACCCTCAGTCTTCATCCTCAATCCTCAAACCTCAATCCTCAACCCTCAATATTCAATCATCAATACTCAATCTTCAATCCTCAATCCTCAAACCTCAATCCTCAATCCTCATTCTTCAATACTAAACACCCAATCCTCAATCCTCAATCCTCAATCCTCAATCCTCAATCCTCAATCTTCAACCCTGGATCCTCAATCCTCAATACTCAATCCTCAATCTTCAATCCTCAACACTCAATCTTCAATCCTCAATCCTCAATCCTCAATCCTCAATCCTCAATCCGCAATATTCAATCCTCAATACTCAATCTTCAATCATCAATCCTCAATCCTCAATTCTCAGTCGTCAATCCTCAGTCATCAAACCTCAATCTTCAATACTCAATCGTCAATCCTTAGTCCTCAATCCTCAATCCTCAATCCTCGTTCCTCAAACATCAATCCTCAACCCTCAGTCTTCATCCTCAATCCTCAAACCTCAATCCTCAATCCTCAATATTCAATCATCAATACTCAATCTTCAATCCCCAATCCTCAAACCTCAATCCTCAATCCTCACTCCTAAATACCCAATCCTTAATCTTCAATCCTTAATCCTCAATCCTCAATTCTCAATCCTCAATCCTTAATCCTCAGACCTCAAACATCAATATTCAACCCTCAGTCCTCGTCCTCAATCCACAACCCTCAATCCTCAGTCCTCAATATTCAATCATAAATATTCAATCTTCAATCCTCAATCCTCAATCCTCAATCCTCATTCCTCAATCCTCAATCTTCAACCCTGAATCCTCAATCCTCAATACTCAATCCTCCATCTTCAATCCTCTATACTCAATCTTCAATCCTCAATCCTGAATCGTCAATCCTCGATCCTCAATTTTCAATCCTCAACACTCAATCTTCAATCCTCAATCCTCAATCCTCAATCCTCAATCCTCATTCTTCAATCCTCAATACCCAATCCTCAATCTTCAATCCTCAATCCTCAATCCTCAATCCTAATTCCTCAATCCTCATTCTTCAATCCTCAATACCCAATCCTCAATTTCAATCCTCAATCCTCAATCCTCATTTCTCAATCCTCAATCCTCAATCCTCAATCCTCATTCCTCAATCCTCAATCCTCAATCCTCAATCTTCAATCGCCAATACTCAATCTGCAATCCCCAATACTCAAACCTCAACCCTCAATCCTCATTACTCAATCCTCAATACCCAATCCTCTATCCTCAATCCTCAATCCTCAATCCTCAATATTCAATCATCAATACTCAATCTTGAATCCTCAATCTTCAATCCTCAATACTCAACCTGCAATCCTCAATCCTCAATCCTCAATCCTCAATCCTCAATCCTCAGGCATCAATACTCAATCTACAATATTCAATCCACAATCCTCAATCCTCAATCCTCAGGCATCAATACTCAATCTACAATACTCAATCCACAATCCTTAATCCTCAATCCACAATCCTCAACCTTCAATACTCAATACTCAATCTTCAACCCTCAATCCTCAATCCTCAATCCTCAATCCTCAATCCTCAATCCTCAATATTCAATCCTCAATACTCAATCTTCAATCATCAATCCTCAATCCTCAATTCTCAGTCGTCAATCCTCAGTCATCAATCCACAATCTTCAATACTCAATCGTCAATCCTTAGTCCTCAATCCTCAATCCTCGATCCTCGTTCCTCAAACCTCAATCCTCAACCCTCAGTCTTCATCCTCAATCCTCAAACCTCAATCCTCAACCCTCAATATTCAATCGCCAATACTCAATCTGCAATCCCGAATACTCAAACCTCAATCCTCAATCCTCATTACTCAATCCTCAATACCCAATCCTCAATCCTCAATCCTCAGTCCTCAATCCTCAGTATTCAATCATCAATACTCAATCTTGAATCCTCAATCTTCAATCCTCAATACTCAACCTTCAACCCTCAATCGTCAATCCTCAATCCTCATTCCTCAATCCTCATTCTTCAATACTAAACACCCAATCCTCAATCCTCAATCCTCAATCCTCAATCCTCAATCCTCAATCCTCAATCTTCAACCCTGAATCCTCAATCCTCAATACTCAATCCTCAATCTTCAATCCTCAACACTCAATCTTCAATCCTCAATCCTCAATCCTCAATCCTCAATCCGCAATATTCAATCCTCAATACTCAATCTTCAATCATCAATCCTCAATCCTCAATTCTCAGTCGTCAATCCTCAGTCATCAATCCTCAATCTTCAATACTCAATCGTCAATCCTTAGTCCTCAATCCTCAATCCTCAATCCTCGTTCCTCAAACCTCAATCCTCAACCCTCAGTCTTCATCCTCAATCCTCAAACCTCAATCCTCAATCCTCAATATTCAATCATCAATACTCAATCTTCAATCCCCAATCCTCAAACCTCAATCCTCAATCCTCACTCCTAAATACCCAATCCTTAATCTTCAATCCTCAATCCTCAATCCTCAATTCGCAATCCTCAATCCTTAATCCTCAGACCTCAAACATCAATATTCAACCGTCAGTCCTCGTCCTCAATCCACAACCCTCAATCCTCAGTCCTCAATATTCAATCATAAATATTCAATCTTCAATCCTCAATCCTCAATCCTCAATCCTCATTCCTCAATCCTCAATCTTCAACCCTGAATCCTCAATCCTCAATACTCAATCCTCCATCTTCACTCCTCAATACTCAATCTTCAATCCTCAATCCTCAATCGTCAATCCTCGATCCTCAATTTTCAATCCTCAACACTCAATCTTCAATCCTCAATCCTCAATCCTCAATCCTCAATCCTCATTCTTCAATCCTCAATACCCAATCCTCAATCTTCAATCCTCAATCCTCAATCCTCAATCCTAATTCCTCAATCCTCATTCTTCAATCCTCAATACCCAATCCTCAATTTCAATCCTCAATCCTCAATCCTCATTTCTCAATCCTCAATCCTCAATCCTCAATCCTCATTCCTCAATCCTCAATACCCAATCCCGAATCTTCAATCCTCAAACATCAATCCTCAATTCTCAGTCCTCAATCCTCAGTCCTCAGTCGTCGAATCTCAATCCCCGACGCTTAGCACGCATCCTCAATCCTCAGTCCTCAATCCTCAATCCTCAAACCTAAATCCTCTACCGTCAGTCCTCGTCCTCAATCCTCAAACCTCAATCCCCAATCCTCAATATTCAATCAGCAATACTCAATCTTCAATCCTCAATACTCAATCCTCAATCCTCAATCCTCAATTCTCAATCCTCAATATTCAATCATCAATACTCAATCTTCAACCCTCAATCTTCAATCCTCAATACTCAGTCTTCCATCCTCAATCCTCAATCCTCAATCCTCAATCCTCAATCCTCAGGCATCAATACTCAATCTACAATATTCAATCCTCAATCCTTAATCCTCAATCCACAATCCTCAACCTTCAATACTCAATACTCAATCTTCAATCCTCAATCCTCAATCCTCAATCCTCAATCCTCAATCCGCAATGTTCAATCCTCAATACTCAATCTTCATTCATCAATCCTCAATCCTCAATTATCAGTCGTTAATCCTCAGTCATCAATCCTCAATCTTCAATACTCAATCGTCAATCCTTAGTCCTCAATCCTCAATCCTCAATCCTCGTTCCTCAAACCTCAATCCTCAACCATCAGTCTTCATCCTCAATCCTCAAACCTCAATCCTCAATCCTCAATATTCAATCATCAATACTCAATCCTCAATCTTCAATCCTCAATACCCAATCTTCAATCCTCAATCCTCAATCCTCAATCCTCAATCCTCAATCTTCAATACTCAACACTAATCTTCAATCCTCAATCCCCAATCCTCAATCCTCAATCCTCATTCTTCAATCCTCAATACCCAATCCAATATCTTCAATCCTCAATCCTCAATCCTCAATCCTAATTCCTCAATCCTCATTCTTCAATCCTCAATACCCAATCCTCAATTTCAATCCTCAATCCTCAATCCCCATTTCTCAATCCTCAATCTTCAACCCTCAGCCCTCATCCTCCATCCTCAGTACTCAATCCTCTATCCTCAATCTTCAATCCTGAATACTCAATCTTCGATCCTCATTCCTCAATCCTCAATCCTCAATCCCCAATCTTCAATCGCCAATACTCAATCTGCAATCCCCAATACTCAGACCTCAATCCTCAACCCTCATTACTCAATCCTCAATACCCAATCCTCAATCCTCAATCCTCAATCCTCAATCCTCAGTATTCAATCATCAATACTCAATCTTGAATCCTCAATCTTCAATCCTCAATACTCAACCTTCAATCCTCAATCGTCAATCCTCAATCCTCAATCCTCAATCCTCAGGCATCAATACTCAATCTACAATATTCAATCCACAATCCTCAATCCTCAATCCTCAGGCATCAATACTCAATCTACAATATTCAATCCACAATCCTTAATCCTCAATCCACAATCCTCAACCTTCAATACTCAATACTCAATCTTCAATCCTCAATCCTCAATCCTCAATCCTCAATCCTCAATCCTCAATCCTCAATATTCAATCCTCAATACTCAATCCTCAAACCTCAATCCTCAATCCTCAATATTCAATCATCAATACTCAATCCTCAATCTTCAATCCTCAATACCCAATCTTCAATCCTCAATCCTCAATCCTCAATCCTCAATCCTCCATCTTCAATCCTCAATACTCAATCTTCAATCCTCAATCCTCAATCCTCAATCCTCAATCCTCATTCTTCAATCCTCAATACCCAATCCTCAATCTTCAATCCTCAATCCTCAATCCTCAATCCTAATTCCTCAATCCTCATTCTTCAATCCTCAATACCCAATCCTCAATCCTCAATCCTCAATATTCAATCCTCAATACTCAATCTTCAATCATCAATCCTCAATCCTCAATTCTCAGTCGTCAATCCTCAGTCATCAATCCACAATCTTCAATACTCAATCGTCAATCCTTAGTCCTCAATCCTCAATCCTCGATCCTCGTTCCTCAAACCTCAATCCTCAACCCTCAGTCTTCATCCTCAATCCTCAAACCTCAATCCTCAACCCTCAATATTCAATCGCCAATACTCAATCTGCAATCCCGAATACTCAAACCTCAATCCTCAATCCTCATTACTCAATCCTCAATACCCAATCCTCAATCCTCTATCCTCAATCCTCAATCCTCAGTATTCAATCATCAATACTCAATCTTGAATCCTCAATCTTCAATCCTCAATACTCAACCTTCAATCCTCAATCGTCAATCCTCAATCCTCAATCCTCAATCCTCATTCTTCAATACTAAACACCCAATCCTCAATCCTCAATCCTCAATCCTCAATCCTCAATCCTCAATCCTCAATCTTCAACCCTGAATCCTCAATCCTCAATACTCAATCCTCAATCTTCAATCCTCAACACTCAATCTTCAATCCTCAATCCTCAATCCTCAATCCTCAATCCGCAATATTCAATTCTCAATACTCAATCTTCAATCATCAATCCTCAATCCTCAATTCTCAGTCGTCAATCCTCAGTCATCAATCCTCAATCTTCAATACTCAATCGTCAATCCTTAGTCCTCAATCCTCAATCCTCAATCCTCGTTCCTCAAACCTCAATCCTCAACCCTCAGTCTTCATCCTCAATCCTCAAACCTCAATCCTCAATCCTCAATATTCAATCATCAATACTCAATCTTCAATCCCCAATCCTCAAACCTCAATCCTCAATCCTCACTCCTAAATACCCAATCCTTAATCTTCAATCCTTAATCCTCAATCCTCAATTCTCAATCCTCAATCCTTAATCCTCAGACCTCAAACATCAATATTCAACCCTCAGTCCTCGTCCTCAATCCACAACCCTCAATCCTCAGTCCTCAATATTCAATCATAAATATTCAATCTTCAATCCTCAATCCTCAATCCTCAATCCTCATTCCTCAATCCTCAATCTTCAACCCTGAATCCTCAATCCTCAATACTCAATCCTCCATCTTCAATCCTCAATACTCAATCTTCAATCCTCAATCCTCAATCGTCAATCCTCGATCCTCAATTTTCAATCCTCAACACTCAATCTTCAATCCTCAATCCTCAATCCTCAATCCTCAATCCTCATTCTTCAATCCTCAATACCCAATCCTCAATCTTCAATCCTCAATCCTCAATCCTCAATCCTAATTCCTCAATCCTCATTCCTCAATCCTCAATACCCAATCCCGAATCTTCAATCCTCAAACATCAATCCTCAATTCTCAATCCTCAATCCTCAGTCCTCAGTCGTCGAATCTCAATCCCCGACGCTTAGCACGCATCCTCAATCCTCAGTCCTCAATCCTCAATCCTCAAACCTAAATCCTCTACCGTCAGTCCTCGTCCTCAATCCTCAAACCTCAATCCCCAATCCTCAATATTCAATCAGCAATACTCAATCTTCAATCCTCAATCCTCAATCCTCAATCCTCAATCCTCAATCCTCAATCCTCAATATTCAATCATCAATACTCAATCTTCAACCCTCAATCTTCAATCCTCAATACTCAGTCTTCCATCCTCAATCCTCAATCCTCAATCCTCAATCCTCAATCCTCAGGCATCAATACTCAATCTACAATATTCAATCCTCATTCCTTAATCCTCAATCCACAATCCTCAACCTTCAATACTCAATACTCAATCTTCAATCCTCAATCCTCAATCCTCAATCCTCAATCCTCAATCCTCAATCCGCAATGTTCAATCCTCAATACTCAATCTTCATTCATCAATCCTCAATCCTCAATTCTCAGTCGTCAATCCTCAGTCATCAATCCTCAATCTTCAATACTCAATCGTCAATCCTTAGTCCTCAATCCTCAATCCTCAATCCTCGTTCCTCAAACCTCAATCCTCAACCATCAGTCTTCATCCTCAATCCTCAAACCTCAATCCTCAATCCTCAATATTCAATCATCAATACTCAATCCTCAATCTTCAATCCTCAATACCCAATCTTCAATCCTCAATCCTCAATCCTCAATCCTCAATCCTCAATCTTCAATACTCAACACTAATCTTCAATCCTCAATCCTCAATATTCAATCCTCAATACTCAATCCTCAATCATCAATCCTCAATCCTCAATTCTCAGTCGTCAATCCTCAGTCATCAATCCACAATCTTCAATACTCAATCGTCAATCCTTAGTCCTCAATCATCAATCCTCGATCCTCGTTCCTCAAACCTCAATCCTCAACCCTCAGTCTTCATCCTCAATCCTCAAACCTCAATCCTCAACCCTCAATATTCAATCATCAATACTCAATCTTCAATCCTCAATCCTCAAACCTCAATCCTCAATCCTCATTCTTCAATACTAAACACCCAATCCTCAATCCTCAATCCTCAATCCTCAATCCTCAATCCTCAATCTTCAACCCTGGATCCTCAATCCTCAATACTCAATCCTCAATCTTCAATCCTCAACACTCAATCTTCAATCCTCAATCCTCAATCCTCAATCCTCAATCCTCAATCCGCAATATTCAATCCTCAATACTCAATCTTCAATCATCAATCCTCAATCCTCAATTCTCAGTCGTCAATCCTCAGTCATCAAACCTCAATCTTCAATACTCAATCGTCAATCCTTAGTCCTCAATCCTCAATCCTCAATCCTCGTTCCTCAAACATCAATCCTCAACCCTCAGTCTTCATCCTCAATCCTCAAACCTCAATCCTCAATCCTCAATATTCAATCATCAATACTCAATCTTCAATCCCCAATCCTCAAACCTCAATCCTCAATCCTCACTCCTAAATACCCAATCCTTAATCTTCAATCCTTAATCCTCAATCCTCAATTCTCAATCCTCAATCCTTAATCCTCAGACCTCAAACATCAATATTCAACCCTCAGTCCTCGTCCTCAATCCACAACCCTCAATCCTCAGTCCTCAATATTCAATCATAAATATTCAATCTTCAATCCTCAATCCTCAATCCTCAATCCTCATTCCTCAATCCTCAATCTTCAACCCTGAATCCTCAATCCTCAATACTCAATCCTCCATCTTCAATCCTCTATACTCAATCTTCAATCCTCAATCCTGAATCGTCAATCCTCGATCCTCAATTTTCAATCCTCAACACTCAATCTTCAATCCTCAATCCTCAATCCTCAATCCTCAATCCTCATTCTTCAATCCTCAATACCCAATCCTCAATCTTCAATCCTCAATCCTCAATCCTCAATCCTAATTCCTCAATCCTCATTCTTCAATCCTCAATACCCAATCCTCAATTTCAATCCTCAATCCTCAATCCTCATTTCTCAATCCTCAATCCTCAATCCTCAATCCTCATTCCTCAATCCTCAATCCTCAATCCTCAATCTTCAATCGCCAATACTCAATCTGCAATCCCCAATACTCAAACCTCAACCCTCAATCCTCATTACTCAATCCTCAATACCCAATCCTCTATCCTCAATCCTCAATCCTCAATCCTCAATATTCAATCATCAATACTCAATCTTGAATCCTCAATCTTCAATCCTCAATACTCAACCTGCAATCCTCAATCCTCAATCCTCAATCCTCAATCCTCAATCCTCAGGCATCAATACTCAATCTACAATATTCAATCCACAATCCTCAATCCTCAATCCTCAGGCATCAATACTCAATCTACAATACTCAATCCACAATCCTTAATCCTCAATCCACAATCCTCAACCTTCAATACTCAATACTCAATCTTCAACCCTCAATCCTCAATCCTCAATCCTCAATCCTCAATCCTCAATCCTCAATATTCAATCCTCAATACTCAATCTTCAATCATCAATCCTCAATCCTCAATTCTCAGTCGTCAATCCTCAGTCATCAATCCACAATCTTCAATACTCAATCGTCAATCCTTAGTCCTCAATCCTCAATCCTCGATCCTCGTTCCTCAAACCTCAATCCTCAACCCTCAGTCTTCATCCTCAATCCTCAAACCTCAATCCTCAACCCTCAATATTCAATCGCCAATACTCAATCTGCAATCCCGAATACTCAAACCTCAATCCTCAATCCTCATTACTCAATCCTCAATACCCAATCCTCAATCCTCAATCCTCAGTCCTCAATCCTCAGTATTCAATCATCAATACTCAATCTTGAATCCTCAATCTTCAATCCTCAATACTCAACCTTCAACCCTCAATCGTCAATCCTCAATCCTCATTCCTCAATCCTCATTCTTCAATACTAAACACCCAATCCTCAATCCTCAATCCTCAATCCTCAATCCTCAATCCTCAATCCTCAATCTTCAACCCTGAATCCTCAATCCTCAATACTCAATCCTCAATCTTCAATCCTCAACACTCAATCTTCAATCCTCAATCCTCAATCCTCAATCCTCAATCCGCAATATTCAATCCTCAATACTCAATCTTCAATCATCAATCCTCAATCCTCAATTCTCAGTCGTCAATCCTCAGTCATCAATCCTCAATCTTCAATACTCAATCGTCAATCCTTAGTCCTCAATCCTCAATCCTCAATCCTCGTTCCTCAAACCTCAATCCTCAACCCTCAGTCTTCATCCTCAATCCTCAAACCTCAATCCTCAATCCTCAATATTCAATCATCAATACTCAATCTTCAATCCCCAATCCTCAAACCTCAATCCTCAATCCTCACTCCTAAATACCCAATCCTTAATCTTCAATCCTCAATCCTCAATCCTCAATTCGCAATCCTCAATCCTTAATCCTCAGACCTCAAACATCAATATTCAACCGTCAGTCCTCGTCCTCAATCCACAACCCTCAATCCTCAGTCCTCAATATTCAATCATAAATATTCAATCTTCAATCCTCAATCCTCAATCCTCAATCCTCATTCCTCAATCCTCAATCTTCAACCCTGAATCCTCAATCCTCAATACTCAATCCTCCATCTTCACTCCTCAATACTCAATCTTCAATCCTCAATCCTCAATCGTCAATCCTCGATCCTCAATTTTCAATCCTCAACACTCAATCTTCAATCCTCAATCCTCAATCCTCAATCCTCAATCCTCATTCTTCAATCCTCAATACCCAATCCTCAATCTTCAATCCTCAATCCTCAATCCTCAATCCTAATTCCTCAATCCTCATTCTTCAATCCTCAATACCCAATCCTCAATTTCAATCCTCAATCCTCAATCCTCATTTCTCAATCCTCAATCCTCAATCCTCAATCCTCATTCCTCAATCCTCAATACCCAATCCCGAATCTTCAATCCTCAAACATCAATCCTCAATTCTCAGTCCTCAATCCTCAGTCCTCAGTCGTCGAATCTCAATCCCCGACGCTTAGCACGCATCCTCAATCCTCAGTCCTCAATCCTCAATCCTCAAACCTAAATCCTCTACCGTCAGTCCTCGTCCTCAATCCTCAAACCTCAATCCCCAATCCTCAATATTCAATCAGCAATACTCAATCTTCAATCCTCAATACTCAATCCTCAATCCTCAATCCTCAATTCTCAATCCTCAATATTCAATCATCAATACTCAATCTTCAACCCTCAATCTTCAATCCTCAATACTCAGTCTTCCATCCTCAATCCTCAATCCTCAATCCTCAATCCTCAATCCTCAGGCATCAATACTCAATCTACAATATTCAATCCTCAATCCTTAATCCTCAATCCACAATCCTCAACCTTCAATACTCAATACTCAATCTTCAATCCTCAATCCTCAATCCTCAATCCTCAATCCTCAATCCGCAATGTTCAATCCTCAATACTCAATCTTCATTCATCAATCCTCAATCCTCAATTATCAGTCGTCAATCCTCAGTCATCAATCCTCAATCTTCAATACTCAATCGTCAATCCTTAGTCCTCAATCCTCAATCCTCAATCCTCGTTCCTCAAACCTCAATCCTCAACCATCAGTCTTCATCCTCAATCCTCAAACCTCAATCCTCAATCCTCAATATTCAATCATCAATACTCAATCCTCAATCTTCAATCCTCAATACCCAATCTTCAATCCTCAATCCTCAATCCTCAATCCTCAATCCTCAATCTTCAATACTCAACACTAATCTTCAATCCTCAATCCCCAATCCTCAATCCTCAATCCTCATTCTTCAATCCTCAATACCCAATCCAATATCTTCAATCCTCAATCCTCAATCCTCAATCCTAATTCCTCAATCCTCATTCTTCAATCCTCAATACCCAATCCTCAATTTCAATCCTCAATCCTCAATCCCCATTTCTCAATCCTCAATCTTCAACCCTCAGCCCTCATCCTCCATCCTCAGTACTCAATCCTCTATCCTCAATCTTCAATCCTGAATACTCAATCTTCGATCCTCATTCCTCAATCCTCAATCCTCAATCCCCAATCTTCAATCGCCAATACTCAATCTGCAATCCCCAATACTCAGACCTCAATCCTCAACCCTCATTACTCAATCCTCAATACCCAATCCTCAATCCTCAATCCTCAATCCTCAATCCTCAGTATTCAATCATCAATACTCAATCTTGAATCCTCAATCTTCAATCCTCAATACTCAACCTTCAATCCTCAATCGTCAATCCTCAATCCTCAATCCTCAATCCTCAGGCATCAATACTCAATCTACAATATTCAATCCACAATCCTCAATCCTCAATCCTCAGGCATCAATACTCAATCTACAATATTCAATCCACAATCCTTAATCCTCAATCCACAATCCTCAACCTTCAATACTCAATACTCAATCTTCAATCCTCAATCCTCAATCCTCAATCCTCAATCCTCAATCCTCAATCCTCAATATTCAATCCTCAATACTCAATCCTCAAACCTCAATCCTCAATCCTCAATATTCAATCATCAATACTCAATCCTCAATCTTCAATCCTCAATACCCAATCTTCAATCCTCAATCCTCAATCCTCAATCCTCAATCCTCAATCTTCAATACTCAACACTAATCTTCAATCCTCAATCCCCAATCCTCAATCCTCAATCCTCATTCTTCAATCCTCAATACCCAATCCAATATCTTCAATCCTCAATCCTCAATCCTCAATCCTAATTCCTCAATCCTCATTCTTCAATCCTCAATACCCAATCCTCAATTTCAATCCTCAATCCTCAATCCCCATTTCTCAATCCTCAATCTTCAACCCTCAGCCCTCATCCTCCATCCTCAGTACTCAATCCTCTATCCTCAATCTTCAATCCTGAATACTCAATCTTCGATCCTCATTCCTCAATCCTCAATCCTCAATCCACAATCTTCAATCGCCAATACTCAATCTGCAATCCCCAATACTCAAACCTCAACCCTCAATCCTCATTACTCAATCCTCAATACCCAATCCTCTATCCTCAATCCTCAATCCTCAATCCTCAATATTCAATCATCAATACTCAATCTTGAATCCTCAATCTTCAATCCTCAATACTCAACCTGCAATCCTCAATCCTCAATCCTCAATCCTCAATCCTCAATCCTCAGGCATCAATACTCAATCTACAATATTCAATCCACAATCCTCAATCCTCAATCCTCAGGCATCAATACTCAATCTACAATACTCAATCCACAATCCTTAATCCTCAATCCACAATCCTCAACCTTCAATACTCAATACTCAATCTTCAATCCTCAATCCTCAATCCTCAATCCTCAATCCTCAATCCTCAATCCTCAATATTCAATCCTCAATACTCAATCTTCAATCATCAATCCTCAATCCTCAATTCTCAGTCGTCAATCCTCAGTCATCAATCCACAATCTTCAATACTCAATCGTCAATCCTTAGTCCTCAATCCTCAATCCTCGATCCTCGTTCCTCAAACCTCAATCCTCAACCCTCAGTCTTCATCCTCAATCCTCAAACCTCAATCCTCAACCCTCAATATTCAATCGCCAATACTCAATCTGCAATCCCGAATACTCAAACCTCAATCCTCAATCCTCATTACTCAATCCTCAATACCCAATCCTCAATCCTCAATCCTCAATCCTCAATCCTCAGTATTCAATCATCAATACTCAATGTTGAATCCTCAATCTTCAATCCTCAATACTCAACCTTCAATCCTCAATCGTCAATCCTCAATCCTCAATCCTCAATCCTCATTCTTCAATACTAAACACCCAATCCTCAATCCTCAATCCTCAATCCTCAATCCTCAATCTTCAACCCTGAATCCTCAATCCTCAATACTCAATCCTCAATCTTCAATCCTCAACACTCAATCTTCAATCCTCAATCCTCAATCCTCAATCCTCAATCCGCAATATTCAATCCTCAATACTCAATCTTCAATCATCAATCCTCAATCCTCAATTCTCAGTCGTCAATCCTCAGTCATCAATCCTCAATCTTCAATACTCAATCGTCAATCCTTAGTCCTCAATCCTCAATCCTCAATCCTCGTTCCTCAAACCTCAATCCTCAACCCTCAGTCTTCATCCTCAATCCTCAAACCTCAATCCTCAATCCTCAATATTCAATCATCAATACTCAATCTTCAATCCCCAATCCTCAAACCTCAATCCTCAATCCTCACTCCTAAATACCCAATCCTTAATCTTCAATCCTTAATCCTCAATCCTCAATTCTCAATCCTCAATCCTTAAACCTCAGACCTCAAACATCAATATTCAACCCTCAGTCCTCGTCCTCAATCCACAACCCTCAATCCTCAGTCCTCAATATTCAATCATAAATATTCAATCTTCAATCCTCAATCCTCAATCCTCAATCCTCATTCCTCAATCCTCAATCTTCAACCCTGAATCCTCAATCCTCAATACTCAATCCTCCATCTTCAATCCTCAATACTCAATCTTCAATCCTCAATCCTCAATCGTCAATCCTCGATCCTCAATTTTCAATCCTCAACACTCAATCTTCAATCCTCAATCCTCAATCCTCAATCCTCAATCCTCATTCTTCAATCCTCAATACCCAATCCTCAATCTTCAATCCTCAATCCTCAATCCTCAATCCTAATTCCTCAATCCTCATTCTTCAATCCTCAATACCCAATCCTCAATTTCAATCCTCAATCCTCAATCCTCATTTCTCAATCCTCAATCCTCAATCCTCAATCCTCATTCCTCAATCCTCAATACCCAATCCCGAATCTTCAATCCTCAAACATCAATCCTCAATTCTCAATCCTCAATCCTCAGTCCTCAGTCGTCGAATCTCAATCCCCGACGCTTAGCACGCATCCTCAATCCTCAGTCCTCAATCCTCAATCCTCAAACCTAAATCCTCTACCGTCAGTCCTCGTCCTCAATCCTCAAACCTCAATCCCCAATCCTCAATATTCAATCAGCAATACTCAATCTTCAATCCTCAATCCTCAATCCTCAATCCTCAATCCTCAATCCTCAATCCTCAATATTCAATCATCAATACTCAATCTTCAACCCTCAATCTTCAATCCTCAATACTCAGTCTTCCATCCTCAATCATCAATCCTCAATCCTGAATCCTCAATCCTCAGGCATCAATACTCAATCTACAATATTCAATCCTCAATCCTTAATCCTCAATCCACAATCCTCAACCTTCAATACTCAATACTCAATCTTCAATCCTCAATCCTCAATCCTCAATCCTCAATCCTCAATCCTCAATCCGCAATGTTCAATCCTCAATACTCAACCTTCATTCATCAATCCTCAATCCTCAATTCTCAGTCGTCAATCCTCAGTCATCAATCCTCAATCTTCATTACTCAATCGTCAATCCTTAGTCCTCAATCCTCAATCCTCAATCCTCGTTCCTCAAACCTCAATCCTCAACCATCAGTCTTCATCCTCAATCCTCAAACCTCAATCCTCAATCCTCAATTCTCAATCCTCAATCCTTAATCCTCAGACCTCAAACATCAATATTCAACCCTCAGTCCTCGTCCTCAATCCACAACCCTCAATCCTCAGTCCTCAATATTCAATCATAAATATTCAATCTTCAATCCTCAATCCTCAATCCTCAATCCTCAATCCTCAATCCTCAATCTTCAACCCTGAATCCTCAATCCTCAATACTCAATCCTCCATCTTCAATCCTCAATACTCAATCTTCAATCCTCAATCCTCAATCGTCAATCCTCAATCCTCAATTTTCAATCCTCAACACTCAATCTTCAATCCTCAATCCTCAATCCTCAATGCTCAATCCTCATTCTTCAATCCTCAATACCCAATCCTCAATCTTCAATCCTCAATCCTCAATCCTCAATCCTAATACCTCAATCCTCATTCTTCAATCCTCAATACCCAATCCTCAATTTCAATCCTCAATCCTCAATCCTCAATACTCATTTCTCAATCCTCAATCCTCAATCCTCAATCCTCATTCGTCAACCCTCAATACCCAATCCTCAATCTTCAATCCTCAAACATCAATCCTCAATTCTCAATCCTCAATCCTCAGTCCTCAGTCGTCGAATCTCAATCCCCGACGCTTAGCACGCATCCTCAATCCTCAGTCCTCAATCCTCAATCCTCAATCCTAAATCCTCTACCGTCAGTCCTCGTCCTCAATCCTCAAACCTCAATCCCCAATCCTCAATATTCAATCAGCAATACTCAATCTTCAATCCTCAATCCTCAATCCTCAATCCTCAATCCTCAATCCTCAATCCTCAATATTCAATCATCAATACTCAATCTTCAACCCTCAATCTTCAATCCTCAATACTCAATCTTCCATCCTCAATCCTCAATACTCAATCCTCAATCCTCAA
Organism: Calliopsis andreniformis; assembly: GCF_051401765.1. Lineage (NCBI taxonomy): Eukaryota > Metazoa > Arthropoda > Insecta > Hymenoptera > Andrenidae > Calliopsis > Calliopsis andreniformis. Next base: position 1,046,272 of record NW_027480495.1, read on the forward strand.
TCCTCAGGCATCAATACTCAATCTACAATATTCAATCCTCAATCCTTAATCCTCAATCCACAATCCTCAACCTTCAATACTCAATACTCAATCTTCAATCCTCAATCCTCAATCCTCAATCCTCAATCCTCAATCCTCAATCCGCAATATTTAATCCTCAATACTCAATCTTCAATCATCAATCCTCAATCCTCAATTCTCAGTCGTCAATCCTCAGTCATCAATCCTCAATCTTCAATACTCAATCGTCAATCCTTAGTCCTCAATCCTCAATCCTCAATCCTCGTTCCTCAAACCTCAATCCTCAACCCTCAGTCTTCATCCTCAATCCTCAAACCTCAATCCTCAATCCTCAATATTCAATCATCAATACTCAATCTTCAATCCCCAATCCTCAAACCTCAATCCTCAATCCTCATTCTTCAATCCTAAATACCCAATCCTTAATCTTCAAGCCTTAATCCTCAATTCTCAATTCTCAATCCTCAATCCTTAATCCTCAGACCTCAAACATCAATATTCAACCCTCAGTCCTCGTCCTCAATCCACAACCCTCAAACCTCAGTCCTCAATATTCAATCATAAATATTCAATCTTCAATCCTCAATCCTCAATCCTCAATCCTCAATCTTCAACCCTGAATCCTCAATCCTCAATACTCAATCCTCCATCTTCAATCCTCAATACTCAATCTTCAAACCTCAATCCTCAATCGTCAATCCTCAACCCTCAATTTTCAATCCTCAACACTCAATCTTCAATCCTCAATCCTCAATCCTCAATCCTCAATCCTCATTCTTCAATCCTCAATACCCAATCCTCAATCTTCAATCCTCAATCCACAATCCTCAATCCTAATTCCTCAATCCTCATTCTTCAATCCTCAATACCCAATCCTCAATTTCAATCCTCAATCCTCAATCCTCATTTCTCAATCCTCAATCCTCAACCCTCAGCCCTCATCCTCCATCCTCAGTACTCAATCCTCTATCCTCAATCTTCAATCCTCAATCCTCAATCCTCAATCCTCAATCCTCAACCATCAATCCTCATTCCTCAAACCTCAATCCGCAACCCTCAGTCCTCATCCTCAATTCTCAATTCTCAATCCTCAATCCTCAATCCTCAATATTCAATCCTCAATAATCAATCTCCGATCCTAGGTCCTCAATCCCCAACCTTCAATCGTTAATCCTCAATCTTCAATCCTCAATCCCCAGTCATCAATCTTCAATCCTCAATGCTCAATCCTCAATCCTCAATCCTCAGTCCTCAATCCCCAATCCTTAATCCTCAAACCTCAATCCTCAACCGTCAGTCCTCTTCCTCAATCCTCAAACCTCAATCATCAATCCTCAATATTCAATCATCAATACTCAATCTTCAATCCTCAATCCTCAAACCTCAATCCTCAATCCTCATACTTCAATCCTAAATACCCAATCCTCAATTTCCAATCCTCAATCCTCAATCCTCAATTCTCAATCCTCAATCCTTAATCCTCAGACCTCAAACATCAATATTCAACCCTCAGTCCTCGTCCTCAGTCCACAACCCTCAATCCTCAGTCCTCAATATTCAATCATCAATATTCAATCTTCAATTCTCAATTCTCAATCCTCAATCCTCTATCCTCAATCCTCAATTTTCAACCCTGAATCCTCAATCCTCAATACTCAATCCTCTATCTTCAATCCTCAATACTCAATCTTCAATCCTTAATCCTCAATCTGCAATCCCGAATCCCCAGTACTCAATCTTCAATCCTCAATGCTCAATCCTCAATCCTCAATCCTCAGTCCTCAGTCCTCAATCTTCAATCCTCAAACCTCAATCCTCAACCGTCAGTCCTCATTCTCCATCCTCAATCCTCAATCCTCAATCCTCAATCTTCAATCCCCAATACTCAATCTTCAATCCTCAATCCTCAATCCTCAATCCTCAGGTATCAATACTCAATCTTCAATACTCAATCCTCAATCCTCAATCCTCAATCCTCAATCCTCAATCCTCAATCCTCAACCATCAATCCTCATTCCTCAAACCTCAAACCTCAATCCTCAATCCTCAATATTCAATCGACAATACTCAATCATCAATCCTCAATCCTCAAACCTCAATCCTCAATCCTCATTCTTCAATCCTAAATACCCAATCCTCAATCTTCAATCCTCAATCCTCCATCCTCAATTCTCAATCCTCAATCCTTAATACTCAGACCTCAAACATCAATATTCAACCCTCAGCCCTCGTCCTCAATCCACAACCCTCAATCCTCAGTCCTCAATATTCAATCATCAATATTCAATCTTCAATCCTCAATCCTCAATCCTCAATCCTCGATCCTCAATCCTCAATTTTCAACCCTGAATCCTCAATCCTCAATACTCAATCCTCAATCTTCAATCCTCAATACCCAATCTTCAATCCTCAATCCTCAATCCTCAATCCGCAATGTTCAATCCTCAATACTCAATCTTCAATCATCAATCCTCAATCCTCAATTCTCAGTCGTCAATCCTCAGTCATCAATCCTCAATCTTCAATACTCAATCGTCAATCCTTAGTCCTCAATCCTCAATCCTCAATCCTCGTTCCTCAAACCTCAATCCTCAACCATCAGTCTTCATCCTCAATCCTCAAACCTCAATCCTCAATCCTCAATATTCAATCATCAATACTCAATCCTCAATCTTCAATCCTCAATACCCAATCTTCAATCCTCAATCCTCAATCCTCAATCCTCAATCCTCAATCTTCAATACTCAACACTAATCTTCAATCCTCAATCCCCAATCCTCAATCCTCAATCCTCATTCTTCAATCCTCAATACCCAATCCAATATCTTCAATCCTCAATCCTCAATCCTCAATCCTAATTCCTCAATCCTCATTCTTCAATCCTCAATACCCAATCCTCAATTTCAATCCTCAATCCTCAATCCCCATTTCTCAATCCTCAATCTTCAACCCTCAGCCCTCATCCTCCATCCTCAGTACTCAATCCTCTATCCTCAATCTTCAATCCTGAATACTCAATCTTCGATCCTCATTCCTCAATCCTCAATCCTCGATCCTCAATCTTCAATCGCCAATACTCAATCTGCAATCCCCAATACTCAAACCTCAACCCTCAATCCTCATTACTCAATCCTCAATACCCAATCCTCAATCCTCAATCCTCAATCCTCAATCCTCAATATTCAATCATCAATACTCAATCTTGAATCCTCAATCTTCAATCCTCAATACTCAACCTGCAATCCTCAATCCTCAATCCTCAATCCTCAATCCTCAATCCTCAGGCATCAATACTCAATCTACAATATTCAATACACAATCCTCAATCCTCAATACTCAGGCATCAATACTCAATCTACAATATTCAATCCACAATCCTTAATCCTCAATCCACAATCCTCAACCTTCAATACTCAATACTCAATCTTCAATCCTCAATCCTCAATCCTCAATCCTCAATCCTCAATCCTCAATCCTCAATATTCAATCCTCAATACTCAATCTTCAATCATCAATCCTCAATCCTCAATTCTCAGTCGTCAATCCTCAGTCATCAATCCACAATCTTCAATACTCAATCGTCAATCCTTAGCCCTCAATCCTCAATCCTCGATCCTCGTTCCTCAAACCTCAATCCTCAACCCTCAGTCTTCATCCTCAATCCTCAAACCTCAATCCTCAACCCTCAATATTCAATCGCCAATACTCAATCTGCAATCCCCAATACTCAAACCTCAATCCTCAACCCTCATTACTCAAACCTCAATACCCAATCCTCAATCCTCAATCCTCAATCCTCAATCCTCAGTATTCAATCATCAATACTCAATCTTGAATCCTCAATCTTCAATCCTCAATACTCAACCTTCAATCCTCAATCGTCAATCCTCAATCCTCAATCCTCAATCCTCAGGCATCAATACTCAATCTACAATATTCAATCCACAATCCTCAATCCTCAATCCTCAGGCATCAATACTCAATCTACAATATTCAATCCACAATCCTTAATCCTCAATCCACAATCCTCAACCTTCAATACTCAATACTCAATCTTCAATCCTCAATCCTCAATCCTCAATCCTCAATCCTCAATCCTCAATCCTCAATATTCAATCCTCAATACTCAATCCTCAATCATCAATCCTCAATCCTCAATTCTCAGTCGTCAATCCTCAGTCATCAATCCACAATCTTCAATACTCAATCGTCAATCCTTAGTCCTCAATCATCAATCCTCGATCCTCGTTCCTCAAACCTCAATCCTCAACCCTCAGTCTTCATCCTCAATCCTCAAACCTCAACCCTCAACCCTCAATATTCAATCATCAATACTCAATCTTCAATCCTCAATCCTCAAACCTCAATCCTCAATCCTCATTCTTCAATACTAAACACCCAATCCTCAATCCTCAATCCTCAATCCTCAATCCTCAATCCTCAATCTTCAACCCTGAATCCTCAATCCTCAATACTCAATCCTCAATCTTCAATCCTCAACACTCAAGCTTCAATCCTCAATCCTCAATCATCAATCCTCAATCCGCAATATTCAATCCTCAATACTCAATCTTCAATCCTCAATCCTCAATCCTCAATCCTCAATCCTCATTCTTCAATACTCAATACCCAATCCTCAATCTTCAATCCTCAATCCTCAATCCTCAATCCTAATTCCTCAATCCTCATTCTTCAATCCTCAATACCCAATCCTCAATTTCAATCCTCAATCCTCAATCCTCATTTCTCAATCCTCAATCCTCAATCCTCAATCCTCATTCCTCAATCCTCAATCTTCAATCCTCAAACATTAATCCTCAATTCTCAATCCTCAATCCTCAGTCCTCAGTCGTCGAATCTCAATCCCCGACGCTTAGCACGCATCCTCAATCCTCAGTCCTCAATCCTCAATCCTCAAACCTAAATCCTCTACCGTCAGTCCTCGTCCTCAATCCTCAAACCTCAATCCCCAATCCTCAATATTCAATCAGCAATACTCAATCTTCAATCCTCATTCCTCAATCCTCAATCCTCAATCCTCAATCCTCAATCCTCAATATTCAATCATCAATACTCAATCTTCAACCCTCAATCTTCAATCCTCAATACTCAGTCTTCCATCTTCAATCCTCAATCCTCAATCCTCTATCCTCAATCCTCAGGCATCAATACTCAATCTACAATATTCAATCCTCAATCCTTAATCGTCAATCCACAATCCTCAACCTTCAATACTCAATACTCAATCTTCAATCCTCAATCCTCAATCCTCAATCCTCAATCCTCAATCCTCAATCCGCAATGTTCAATCCTCAATACTCAATCTTCAATCATCAATCCTCAATCCTCAATTCTCAGTCGTCAATCCTCAGTCATCAATCCTCAATCTTCAATCCTCAATCCTCAAACCTCAATCCTCAATCCTCATACTTCAATCCTAAATACCCAATCCTCAATTTCCAATCCTCAATCCTCAATCCTCAATTCTCAATCCTCAATCCTTAATCCTCAGACCTCAAACATCAATATTCAACCCTCAGTCCTCGTCCTCAGTCCACAACCCTCAATCCTCAGTCCTCAATATTCAATCATCAATATTCAATCTTCAATCCTCAATCCTCAATCCTCAATCCTCTATCCTCAATCCTCAATTTTCAACCCTGAATCCTCAATCCTCAATACTCAATCCTCTATCTTCAATCCTCAATACTCAATCTTCAATCCTTAATCCTCAATCTGCAATCCCGAATCCCCAGTACTCAATCTTCAATCCTCAATGCTCAATCCTCAATCCTCAATCCTCAGTCCTCAGTCCTCAATCTTCAATCCTCAAACCTCAATCCTCAACCGTCAGTCCTCATTCTCCATCCTCAATCCTCAATCCTCAATCCTCAATCTTCAATCCCCAATACTCAATCTTCAATCCTCAATCCTCAATCCTCAATCCTCAATCCTCAATCCTCAGGTATCAATACTCAATCTTCAATACTCAATCCTCAATCCTCAATCCTCAATCCTCAATCCTCAATCCTCAATCCTCAACCATCAATCCTCATTCCTCAAACCTCAAACCTCAATCCTCAATCCTCAATATTCAATCGACAATACTCAATCATCAATCCTCAATCCTCAAACCTCAATCCTCAATCCTCATTCTTCAATCCTAAATACCCAATCCTCAATCTTCAATCCTCAATCCTCAATCCTCAATTCTCAATCCTCAATCCTTAATACTCAGACCTCAAACAACAATATTCAACCCTCAGCCCTCGTCCTCAATCCACAACCCTCAATCCTCAGTCCTCAATATTCAATCATCAATATTCAATCTTCAATCCTCAATCCTCAATCCTCAATCCTCGATCCTCAATCCTCAATTTTCAACCCTGAATCCTCAATCCTCAATACTCAATCCTCAATCTTCAATCCTCAATACCCAATCTTCAATCCTCAATCCTCAATCCTCAATCCTCAATCCTCAATCTTCAATCCTCAACACTAATCTTCAATCCTCAATCCCCAATCCTCAATCCTCAATCCTCATTCTTCAATCCTCAATACCCAATCCTCAATCTTCAATCCTCAATCCTCAATCCTCAATCCTAATTCCTCAATCCTCATTCTTCAATCCTCAATACCCAATCCTGAATTTCAATCCTCAATCCTCAACCCTCATTTCTCAATCCTCAATCTTCAACCCTCAGCCCTCATCCTCCATCCTCTGTACTCAATCCCCTATCCTCAATCTTCAATCCTCAATACTCAATCTTCGATCCTCATTCCTCAATCCTCAATCCTCAATCCTCAATCTTCAATCGCCAATACTCAATCTGCAATCCCCAATACTCAAACCTCAATCCTCAATCCTCACTACTCAATCCTCAATACCCAATCCTCAATCCACAATCCTCAACCTTCAATACTCAATACTCAATCTTCAATCCTCAATCCTCAATCCTCAATCCTCAATCCTCAATCCTCAATCCTCAATATTCAATCCTCAATACTCAATCTTCAATCATCAATCCTCAATCCTCAATTCTCAGTCGTCAATCCTCAGTCATCAATCCACAATCTTCAATACTCAATCGTCAATACTTAGACCTCAATCCTCAATCCTCGATCCTCGTTCCTCAAACCTCAATCCTCAACCCTCAGTCTTCATCCTCAATCCTCAAACCTCAATCCTCAACCCTCAATATTCAATCATCAATACTCAATCTTCAATCATCAATCCTCAATCCTCAATTCTCAGTCGTCAATCCTCAGTCATCAATCCTCAATCTTCAATACTCAATCGTCAATCCTTAGTCCTCAATCCTCAATCCTCAATCCTCGTTCCTCAAACCTCAATCCTCAACCCTCAGTCTTCATCCTCAATCCTCAAACCTCAATCCTCAATCCTCAATATTCAATCATCAATACTCAATCTTCAATCCCCATTCCACAAACCTCAATCCTCAATCCTCACTCTTCAATCCTAAATACCCAATCCTTAATCTTCAATCCTTAATCGTCAATCCTCAATTCTCAATCCTCAATCCTTAATCCTCAGACCTCAAACATCAATATTCAACCCTCAGTCCTCGTCCTCAATCCACAACCCTCAATCCTCAGTCCTCAATATTCAATCATAAATATTCAATCTTCAATCCTCAATACTCAGTCTTCCATCCTCAATCCTCAATCCTCAATCCTCTATCCTCAATCCTCAGGCATCAATACTCAATCTACAATATTCAATCCTCAATCCTTAATCCTCAATCCACAATCCTCAACCTTCAATACTCAATACTCAATCTTCAATCCTCAATCCTCAATCCTCAATCCTCAATCCTCAATCCTCAATCCGCAATGTTCAATCCTCAATACTCAATCTTCAATCATCAATCCTCAATCCTCAATTCTCAGTCGTCAATCCTCAGTCATCAATCCTCAATCTTCAATACTCAATCGTCAATCCTTAGTCCTCAAACCTCAATCCTCAATCCTCGTTCCTCAAACCTCAACCATCAGTCTTCATCCTCAATCCTCAAACCTCAATCCTCAACCCTCAATTCTCAGTCGTCAATCCTCAGTCATCAATCCACAATCTTCAATACTCAATCGTCAATACTTAGACCTCAATCCTCAATCCTCGATCCTCGTTCCTCAAACCTCAATCCTCAACCCTCAGTCTTCATCCTCAATCCTCAAACCTCAATCCTCAACCCTCAATATTCAATCATCAATACTCAATCTTCAATCATCAATCCTCAATCCTCAATTCTCAGTCGTCAATCCTCAGTCATCAATCCTCAATCTTCAATACTCAATCGTCAATCCTTAGTCCTCAATCCTCAATCCTCAATCCTCGTTCCTCAAACCTCAATCCTCAACCCTCAGTCTTCATCCTCAATCCTCAAACCTCAATCCTCAATCCTCAATATTCAATCATCAATACTCAATCTTCAATCCCCATTCCACAAACCTCAATCCTCAATCCTCACTCTTCAATCCTAAATACCCAATCCTTAATCTTCAATCTTTAATCGTCAATCCTCAATTCTCAATCCTCAATCCTTAATCCTCAGACCTCAAACATCAATATTCAACCCTCAGTCCTCGTCCTCAATCCACAACCCTCAATCCTCAGTCCTCAATATTCAATCATAAATATTCAATCTTCAATCCTCAATACTCAGTCTTCCATCCTCAATCCTCAATCCTCAATCCTCTATCCTCAATCCTCAGGCATCAATACTCAATCTACAATATTCAATCCTCAATCCTTAATCCTCAATCCACAATCCTCAACCTTCAATACTCAATACTCAATCTTCAATCCTCAATCCTCAATCCTCAATCCTCAATCCTCAATCCTCAATCCGCAATGTTCAATCCTCAATACTCAATCTTCAATCATCAATCCTCAATCCTCAATTCTCAGTCGTCAATCCTCAGTCATCAATCCTCAATCTTCAATACTCAATCGTCAATCCTTAGTCCTCAAACCTCAATCCTCAATCCTCGTTCCTCAAACCTCAACCATCAGTCTTCATCCTCAATCCTCAAACCTCAATCCTCAATCCTCAGTATTCAATCATCAATACTCAATCCTCAATCTTCAATCCTCAATACCCAATCTTCAATCCTCAATCCTCAATCCTCAATCCTCAATCCTCAATCTTCAATACTCAACACTAATCTTCAATCCTCAATCCCCAATCCTCAATCCTCAATCCTCATTCTTCAATCCTCAATACCCAATCCTCAATCTTCAATCCTCAATCCTCAATCCTCAATCCTAATTCCTCAATCCTCATTCTTCAATCCTCAATACCCAATCCTCAATTTCAATCCCCAATCCTCAATCCCCATTTCTCAATCCTCAATCTTCAACCCTCAGCCCTCATCCTCCATCCTCAGTACTCAATCCTCTATCCTCAATCTTCAATCCTCAATACTCAATCTTCGATCCTCATTCCTCAATCCTCAATCCTCAATCCTCAATCTTCAATCGCCAATACTCAATCTGCAATCCCCAATACTCAAACCTCAATCCTCAATCCTCATTACTCAATCCTCAATACCCAATCCTCAATCCTCAATCCTCAATCCTCAATCCTCAATATTCAATCATCAATACTCAATCTTGAATCCTCAATCTTCAATCCTCAATACTCAACATGCAATCCTCAATCCTCAATCCTCAATCCTCAATCCTCAATCCTCAGTCATCAATACTCAATCTACAATATTCAATCCACAATCCTCAATACTCAATCCTCAGGCATCAATACTCAATGTACAATATTCAATCCACAATCCTTAATCCTCAATCCACAATCCTCAACCTTCAATACTCAATACTCAATCTTCAATCATCAATCCTCAATCCTCAATTCTCAGTCGTCAATCCTCAGTCATCAATCCACAATCTTCAATACTCAATCGTCAATCCTTAGTCCTCAATCCTCAATCCTCGATCCTCGTTCCTCAAACCTCAATCCTCAACCCTCAGTCTTCATCCTCAATCCTCAAACCTCAATCCTCAACCCTCAATATTCAATCATCAATACTCAATCTTCAATCCTCAATCCTCAAACCTCAATCCTCAATCCTCATTCTTCAATACTAAACACCCAATCCTCAATCCTCAATCCTCAATCCTCAATCCTCAATCCTCAATCCTCAATCTTCAACCCTGAATCCTCAATCCTCAATACTCAATCCTCAATCTTCAATCCTCAATACTCAATCTTCAATCCTCAATCCTCAATCCTCAATCCTCAATCCGCAATATTCAATCCTCAATACACAATCTTCAATCATCAATCCTCAATCCTCAATTCACAGTCGTCAATCCTCAGTCATCAATCCTCAATCTTCAATACTCAATCGTCAATCCTTAGTCCTCAATCCTCACTCCTCAATCCTCGTTCCTCAAACCTCAATCCTCAACCCTCAGTCTTCATCCTCAATCCTCAAACCTCAATCCTCAATCCTCAATATTCAATCATCAATACTCAATCTTCAATCCCCAATCCACAAACCTCAATCCTCAATCCTCACTCTTCAATCCTAAATACCCAATCCTTAATCTTCAATCCTTAATCCTCAATCCTCAATTCTCAATCCTCAATCCTTAATCCTCAGACCACAAACATCAATATTCAACCCTCAGTCCTCGTCCTCAATCCACAACCCTCAATCCTCAGTCCTCAATATTCAATCATTAATATTCAATCTTCAATCCTCAATCCTCAATCCTCAATCCTCAATCCTCAATCCTCAATCTTCAACCCTGAATCCTTAATCCTCAATACTCAATCCTCTATCTTCAATTCTCAATACTCAATCTTCAATCCTTAATCCTCAATCTGCAATCCCGAATCCCCAGTACTCAATCTTCAATCCTCAATGCTCAATCCTCAATCCTCAATCCTCAGTCCTCAGTCCTCAACCTTCAATCCTCAAACCTCAATCCTCAACCGTCAGTCCTCATTCTCCATCCTCAATCCTCAATCCTCAATCCTCAATCTTCAATCCCCAATACTCAATCTTCAATCCTCAATCCTCAATCCTCAATCCTCAATCCTCAATCCTCAGGTATCAATACTCAATCTTCAATACTCAATTCTCAATCCTCAATCCTCAATCCTCAATCCTCAATCCTCAATCCTCAACCATCAATCCTCATTCCTCAAACCTCAAACCTCAATCCTCAATCCTTAATATTCAATCGACAATACTCAATCATCAATCCTCAATCCTCAAACCTCAATCCTCAATCCTCATTCTTCAATCCTAAATACCCAATCCTCAATCTTCAATCCTCAATCCTCAATCCTCAATTCTCAATCCTCAATCCTTAATACTCAGACCTCAAACATCAATATTCAACCCTCAGTCTTCATCCTCAATCCTCAAACCTCAATCCTCAATCCTCAATATTCAATCATCAATACTCAATCTTCAATCCCCAATCCTCAAACCTCAATCCTCAATCCTCATTCTTCAATCCTAAATACCCAATCCTTAATCTTCAATCCTTAATCGTCAATCCTCAATTCTCAATCCTCAATCCTTAATCCTCAGACCTCAAACATCAATATTCAACCCTCAGTCCTCGTCCTCAATCCACAACCCTCAATCCTCAGTCCTCAATCCTCGTTCCTCAAACCTCAATCCTCAACCCTCAGTCTTCATCCTCAATCCTCAAACCTCAATCCTCAATCCTCAATATTCAATCATCAATACTCAATCTTCAATCCCCATTCCACAAACCTCAATCCTCAATCCTCACTCTTCAATCCTAAATACCCAATCCTTAATCTTCAATCTTTAATCGTCAATCCTCAATTCTCAATCCTCAATCCTTAATCCTCAGACCTCAAACATCAATATTCAACCCTCAGTCCTCGTCCTCAATCCACAACCCTCAATCCTCAGTCCTCAATATTCAATCATAAATATTCAATCTTCAATCCTCAATACTCAGTCTTCCATCCTCAATCCTCAATCCTCAATCCTCTATCCTCAATCCTCAGGCATCAATACTCAATCTACAATATTCAATCCTCAATCCTTAATCCTCAATCCACAATCCTCAACCTTCAATACTCAATACTCAATCTTCAATCCTCAATCCTCAATCCTCAATCCTCAATCCTCAATCCTCAATCCTCAATCCGCAATGTTCAATCCTCAATACTCAATCTTCAATCATCAATCCTCAATCCTCAATTCTCAGTCGTCAATCCTCAGTCATCAATCCTCAATCTTCAATACTCAATCGTCAATCCTTAGTCCTCAAACCTCAATCCTCAATCCTCGTTCCTCAAACCTCAACCATCAGTCTTCATCCTCAATCCTCAAACCTCAATCCTCAATCCTCAGTATTCAATCATCAATACTCAATCCTCAATCTTCAATCCTCAATACCCAATCTTCAATCCTCAATCCTCAATCCTCAATCCTCAATCCTCAATCTTCAATACTCAACACTAATCTTCAATCCTCAATCCCCAATCCTCAATCCTCAATCCTCATTCTTCAATCCTCAATACCCAATCCTCAATCTTCAATCCTCAATCCTCAATCCTCAATCCTAATTCCTCAATCCTCATTCTTCAATCCTCAATACCCAATCCTCAATTTCAATCCCCAATCCTCAATCCCCATTTCTCAATCCTCAATCTTCAACCCTCAGCCCTCATCCTCCATCCTCAGTACTCAATCCTCTATCCTCAATCTTCAATCCTCAATACTCAATCTTCGATCCTCATTCCTCAATCCTCAATCCTCAATCCTCAATCTTCAATCGCCAATACTCAATCTGCAATCCCCAATACTCAAACCTCAATCCTCAATCCTCATTACTCAATCCTCAATACCCAATCCTCAATCCTCAATCCTCAATCCTCAATCCTCAATATTCAATCATCAATACTCAATCTTGAATCCTCAATCTTCAATCCTCAATACTCAACATGCAATCCTCAATCCTCAATCCTCAATCCTCAATCCTCAATCCTCAGTCATCAATACTCAATCTACAATATTCAATCCACAATCCTCAATACTCAATCCTCAGGCATCAATACTCAATGTACAATATTCAATCCACAATCCTTAATCCTCAATCCACAATCCTCAACCTTCAATACTCAATACTCAATCTTCAATCATCAATCCTCAATCCTCAATTCTCAGTCGTCAATCCTCAGTCATCAATCCACAATCTTCAATACTCAATCGTCAATCCTTAGTCCTCAATCCTCAATCCTCGATCCTCGTTCCTCAAACCTCAATCCTCAACCCTCAGTCTTCATCCTCAATCCTCAAACCTCAATCCTCAACCCTCAATATTCAATCATCAATACTCAATCTTCAATCCTCAATCCTCAAACCTCAATCCTCAATCCTCATTCTTCAATACTAAACACCCAATCCTCAATCCTCAATCCTCAATCCTCAATCCTCAATCCTCAATCCTCAATCTTCAACCCTGAATCCTCAATCCTCAATACTCAATCCTCAATCTTCAATCCTCAATACTCAATCTTCAATCCTCAATCCTCAATCCTCAATCCTCAATCCGCAATATTCAATCCTCAATACACAATCTTCAATCATCAATCCTCAATCCTCAATTCACAGTCGTCAATCCTCAGTCATCAATCCTCAATCTTCAATACTCAATCGTCAATCCTTAGTCCTCAATCCTCACTCCTCAATCCTCGTTCCTCAAACCTCAATCCTCAACCCTCAGTCTTCATCCTCAATCCTCAAACCTCAATCCTCAATCCTCAATATTCAATCATCAATACTCAATCTTCAATCCCCAATCCACAAACCTCAATCCTCAATCCTCACTCTTCAATCCTAAATACCCAATCCTTAATCTTCAATCCTTAATCCTCAATCCTCAATTCTCAATCCTCAATCCTTAATCCTCAGACCACAAACATCAATATTCAACCCTCAGTCCTCGTCCTCAATCCACAACCCTCAATCCTCAGTCCTCAATATTCAATCATTAATATTCAATCTTCAATCCTCAATCCTCAATCCTCAATCCTCAATCCTCAATCCTCAATCTTCAACCCTGAATCCTTAATCCTCAATACTCAATCCTCTATCTTCAATTCTCAATACTCAATCTTCAATCCTTAATCCTCAATCTGCAATCCCGAATCCCCAGTACTCAATCTTCAATCCTCAATGCTCAATCCTCAATCCTCAATCCTCAGTCCTCAGTCCTCAACCTTCAATCCTCAAACCTCAATCCTCAACCGTCAGTCCTCATTCTCCATCCTCAATCCTCAATCCTCAATCCTCAATCTTCAATCCCCAATACTCAATCTTCAATCCTCAATCCTCAATCCTCAATCCTCAATCCTCAATCCTCAGGTATCAATACTCAATCTTCAATACTCAATTCTCAATCCTCAATCCTCAATCCTCAATCCTCAATCCTCAATCCTCAACCATCAATCCTCATTCCTCAAACCTCAAACCTCAATCCTCAATCCTTAATATTCAATCGACAATACTCAATCATCAATCCTCAATCCTCAAACCTCAATCCTCAATCCTCATTCTTCAATCCTAAATACCCAATCCTCAATCTTCAATCCTCAATCCTCAATCCTCAATTCTCAATCCTCAATCCTTAATACTCAGACCTCAAACATCAATATTCAACCCTCAGTCTTCATCCTCAATCCTCAAACCTCAATCCTCAATCCTCAATATTCAATCATCAATACTCAATCTTCAATCCCCAATCCTCAAACCTCAATCCTCAATCCTCATTCTTCAATCCTAAATACCCAATCCTTAATCTTCAATCCTTAATCGTCAATCCTCAATTCTCAATCCTCAATCCTTAATCCTCAGACCTCAAACATCAATATTCAACCCTCAGTCCTCGTCCTCAATCCACAACCCTCAATCCTCAGTCCTCAATATTCAATCATAAATATTCAATCTTCAATCCTCAATACTCAGTCTTCCATCCTCAATCCTCAATCCTCAATCCTCTATCCTCAATCCTCAGGCATCAATACTCAATCTACAATATTCAATCCTCAATCCTTAATCCTCAATCCACAATCCTCAACCTTCAATACTCAATACTCAATCTTCAATCCTCAATCCTCAATCCTCAATCCTCAATCCTCAATCCTCAATCCGCAATGTTCAATCCTCAATACTCAATCTTCAATCATCAATCCTCAATCCTCAATTCTCAGTCGTCAATCCTCAGTCATCAATCCTCAATCTTCAATACTCAATCGTCAATCCTTAGTCCTCAAACCTCAATCCTCAATCCTCGTTCCTCAAACCTCAACCATCAGTCTTCATCCTCAATCCTCAAACCTCAATCCTCAACCCTCAATTCTCAGTCGTCAATCCTCAGTCATCAATCCACAATCTTCAATACTCAATCGTCAATACTTAGACCTCAATCCTCAATCCTCGATCCTCGTTCCTCAAACCTCAATCCTCAACCCTCAGTCTTCATCCTCAATCCTCAAACCTCAATCCTCAACCCTCAATATTCAATCATCAATACTCAATCTTCAATCATCAATCCTCAATCCTCAATTCTCAGTCGTCAATCCTCAGTCATCAATCCTCAATCTTCAATACTCAATCGTCAATCCTTAGTCCTCGATCCTCGTTCCTCAAACCTCAATCCTCAACCCTCAGTCTTCATCCTCAATCCTCAAACCTCAATCCTCAAACCTCAATCCTCAATCCTCAATATTCAATCATCAATACTCAATCTTCAATCCCCATTCCACAAACCTCAATCCTCAATCCTCACTCTTCAATCCTAAATACCCAATCCTTAATCTTCAATCTTTAATCGTCAATCCTCAATTCTCAATCCTCAATCCTTAATCCTCAGACCTCAAACATCAATATTCAACCCTCAGTCCTCGTCCTCAATCCACAACCCTCAATCCTCAGTCCTCAATATTCAATCATAAATATTCAATCTTCAATCCTCAATACTCAGTCTTCCATCCTCAATCCTCAATCCTCAATCCTCTATCCTCAATCCTCAGGCATCAATACTCAATCTACAATATTCAATCCTCAATCCTTAATCCTCAATCCACAATCCTCAACCTTCAATACTCAATACTCAATCTTCAATCCTCAATCCTCAATCCTCAATCCTCAATCCTCAATCCTCAATCCGCAATGTTCAATCCTCAATACTCAATCTTCAATCATCAATCCTCAATCCTCAATTCTCAGTCGTCAATCCTCAGTCATCAATCCTCAATCTTCAATACTCAATCGTCAATCCTTAGTCCTCAAACCTCAATCCTCAATCCTCGTTCCTCAAACCTCAACCATCAGTCTTCATCCTCAATCCTCAAACCTCAATCCTCAATCCTCAGTATTCAATCATCAATACTCAATCCTCAATCTTCAATCCTCAATACCCAATCTTCAATCCTCAATCCTCAATCCTCAATCCTCAATCCTCAATCTTCAATACTCAACACTAATCTTCAATCCTCAATCCCCAATCCTCAATCCTCAATCCTCATTCTTCAATCCTCAATACCCAATCCTCAATCTTCAATCCTCAATCCTCAATCCTCAATCCTAATTCCTCAATCCTCATTCTTCAATCCTCAATACCCAATCCTCAATTTCAATCCCCAATCCTCAATCCCCATTTCTCAATCCTCAATCTTCAACCCTCAGCCCTCATCCTCCATCCTCAGTACTCAATCCTCTATCCTCAATCTTCAATCCTCAATACTCAATCTTCGATCCTCATTCCTCAATCCTCAATCCTCAATCCTCAATCTTCAATCGCCAATACTCAATCTGCAATCCCCAATACTCAAACCTCAATCCTCAATCCTCATTACTCAATCCTCAATACCCAATCCTCAATCCTCAATCCTCAATCCTCAATCCTCAATATTCAATCATCAATACTCAATCTTGAATCCTCAATCTTCAATCCTCAATACTCAACATGCAATCCTCAATCCTCAATCCTCAATCCTCAATCCTCAATCCTCAGTCATCAATACTCAATCTACAATATTCAATCCACAATCCTCAATACTCAATCCTCAGGCATCAATACTCAATGTACAATATTCAATCCACAATCCTTAATCCTCAATCCACAATCCTCAACCTTCAATACTCAATACTCAATCTTCAATCATCAATCCTCAATCCTCAATTCTCAGTCGTCAATCCTCAGTCATCAATCCACAATCTTCAATACTCAATCGTCAATCCTTAGTCCTCAATCCTCAATCCTCGATCCTCGTTCCTCAAACCTCAATCCTCAACCCTCAGTCTTCATCCTCAATCCTCAAACCTTAATCCTCAACCCTCAATATTCAATCATCAATACTCAATCTTCAATCCTCAATCCTCAAACCTCAATCCTCAATCCTCATTCTTCAATACTAAACACCCAATCCTCAATCCTCAATCCTCAATCCTCAATCCTCAATCCTCAATCCTCAATCTTCAACCCTGAATCCTCAATCCTCAATACTCAATCCTCAATCTTCAATCCTCAATACTCAATCTTCAATCCTCAATCCTCAATCCTCAATCCTCAATCCGCAATATTCAATCCTCAATACACAATCTTCAATCATCAATCCTCAATCCTCAATTCACAGTCGTCAATCCTCAGTCATCAATCCTCAATCTTCAATACTCAATCGTCAATCCTTAGTCCTCAATCCTCACTCCTCAATCCTCGTTCCTCAAACCTCAATCCTCAACCCTCAGTCTTCATCCTCAATCCTCAAACCTCAATCCTCAATCCTCAATATTCAATCATCAATACTCAATCTTCAATCCCCAATCCACAAACCTCAATCCTCAATCCTCACTCTTCAATCCTAAATACCCAATCCTTAATCTTCAATCCTTAATCCTCAATCCTCAATTCTCAATCCTCAATCCTTAATCCTCAGACCTCAAACATCAATATTCAACCCTCAGTCCTCGTCCTCAATCCACAACCCTCAATCCTCAGTCCTCAATATTCAATCATTAATATTCAATCTTCAATCCTCAATCCTCAATCCTCAATCCTCAATCCTCAATCCTCAATCTTCAACCCTGAATCCTTAATCCTCAATACTCAATCCTCCATCTTCAATCCTCAATACTCAATCTTCAATCCTCAATCCTCAATCGTCAATCCTCAATCCTCAATTTTCAATCCTCAACACTCAATCTTCAATCCTCAATCCTCAATCCTCAATGCTCAATCCTCATTCTTCAATCCTCAATACCCAATCCTCAATCTTCAATCCTCAATCCTCAATCCTCAATCCTAATTCCTCAATCCTCATTCTTCAATCCTCAATACCCAATCCTCAATTTCAATCCTCAATCCTCAATCCTCATTTCTCAATCCTCAATCCTCAATCCTCAATCCTCATTCCTCAACCCTCAATACCCAATCCTCAATCTTCAATCCTCAAACATCAATCCTCAATTCTCAATCCTCAATCCTCAGTCCTCAGTCGTCGAATCTCAATCCCCGACGCTTAGCACGCATCCTCAATCCTCAGTCCTCAATCCTCAATCCTCAATCCTAAATCCTCTACCGTCAGTCCTCGTCCTCAATCCTCAAACCTCAATCCCCAATCCTCAATATTCAATCAGCAATACTCAATCTTCAATCCTCAATCCTCAATCCTCAATCCTCAATCCTCAATCCTCAATCCTCAATATTCACTCATCGATACTCAATCTTCAACCCTCAATCTTCAATCCTCAATACTCAATCTTCCATCCTCAATCCTCAATACTCAATCCTCAATCCTCAATCCTCAGGCATCAATACTCAATCTACAATATTCAATCCTCAATCCTTAATCCTCAATCCACAATCCTCAACCTTCAATACTCAATACTCAATCTTCAATCCTCAATCCTCAATCCTCAATCCTCAATCCTCAATCCTCAATCCGCAATATTTAATCCTCAATACTCAATCTTCAATCATCAATCCTCAATCCTCAATTCTCAGTCGTCAATCCTCAGTCATCAATCCTCAATCTTCAATACTCAATCGTCAATCCTTAGTCCTCAATCCTCAATCCTCAATCCTCGTTCCTCAAACCTCAATCCTCAACCCTCAGTCTTCATCCTCAATCCTCAAACCTCAATCCTCAATCCTCAATATTCAATCATCAATACTCAATCTTCAATCCCCAATCCTCAAACCTCAATCCTCAATCCTCATTCTTCAATCCTAAATACCCAATCCTTAATCTTCAAGCCTTAATCCTCAATTCTCAATTCTCAATCCTCAATCCTTAATCCTCAGACCTCAAACATCAATATTCAACCCTCAGTCCTCGTCCTCAATCCACAACCCTCAAACCTCAGTCCTCAATATTCAATCATAAATATTCAATCTTCAATCCTCAATCCTCAATCCTCAATCCACAATCCTCAATCCTCAATCTTCAACCCTGAATCCTCAATCCTCAATACTCAATCCTCCATCTTCAATCCTCAATACTCAATCTTCAATCCTCAATCCTCAATCGTCAATCCTCAATCCTCAATTTTCAATCCTCAACACTCAATCTTCAATCCTCAATCCTCAATCCTCAATCCTCAATCTTCATTCTTCAATCCTCAATACCCAATCCTCAATCTTCAATCCTCAATCCTCAATCCTCAATCCTAATTCCTCAATCCTCATTCTTCAATCCTCAATACCCAATCCTCAATTTCAATCCTCAATCCTCAATCCTCATTTCTCAATCCTCAATCCTCAACCCTCAGCCCTCATCCTCCATCCTCAGTACTCAATCCTCTATCCTCAATCTTCAATCCTCAATCCTCAATCCTCAATCCTCAATCCTCAACCATCAATCCTCATTCCTCAAACCTCAATCCGCAACCCTCAGTCCTCATCCTCAATTCTCAATTCTCAATCCTCAATCCTCAATCCTCAATATTCAATCCTCAATAATCAATCTCCGATCCTAGGTCCTCAATCCCCAACCTTCAATCGTTAATCCTCAATCTTCAATCCTCAATCCCCAGTCATCAATCTTCAATCCTCAATGCTCAATCCTCAATCCTCAATCCTCAGTCCTCAATCCCCAATCCTTAATCCTCAAACCTCAATCCTCAACCGTCAGTCCTCTTCCTCAATCCTCAAACCTCAATCATCAATCCTCAATATTCAATCATCAATACTCAATCTTCAATCCTCAATCCTCAAACCTCAATCCTCAATCCTCATACTTCAATCCTAAATACCCAATCCTCAATTTCCAATCCTCAATCCTCAATCCTCAATTCTCAATCCTCAATCCTTAATCCTCAGACCTCAAACATCAATATTCAACCCTCAGTCCTCGTCCTCAGTCCACAACCCTCAATCCTCAGTCCTCAATATTCAATCATCAATATTCAATCTTCAATCCTCAATCCTCAATCCTCAATCCTCTATCCTCAATCCTCAATTTTCAACCCTGAATCCTCAATCCTCAATACTCAATCCTCTATCTTCAATCCTCAATACTCAATCTTCAATCCTTAATCCTCAATCTGCAATCCCGAATCCCCAGTACTCAATCTTCAATCCTCAATGCTCAATCCTCAATCCTCAATCCTCAGTCCTCAGTCCTCAACCTTCAATCCTCAAACCTCAATCCTCAACCGTCAGTCCTCATTCTCCATCCTCAATCCTCAATCCTCAATCCTCAATCTTCAATCCCCAATACTCAATCTTCAATCCTCAATCCTCAATCCTCAATCCTCAATCCTCAATCCTCAGGTATCAATACTCAATCTTCAATACTCAATTCTCAATCCTCAATCCTCAATCCTCAATCCTCAATCCTCAATCCTCAACCATCAATCCTCATTCCTCAAACCTCAAACCTCAATCCTCAATCCTTAATATTCAATCGACAATACTCAATCATCAATCCTCAATCCTCAAACCTCAATCCTCAATCCTCATTCTTCAATCCTAAATACCCAATCCTCAATCTTCAATCCTCAATCCTCAATCCTCAATTCTCAATCCTCAATCCTTAATACTCAGACCTCAAACATCAATATTCAACCCTCAGTCTTCATCCTCAATCCTCAAACCTCAATCCTCAATCCTCAATATTCAATCATCAATACTCAATCTTCAATCCCCAATCCTCAAACCTCAATCCTCAATCCTCATTCTTCAATCCTAAATACCCAATCCTTAATCTTCAAGCCTTAATCCTCAATTCTCAATTCTCAATCCTCAATCCTTAATCCTCAGACCTCAAACATCAATATTCAACCCTCAGTCCTCGTCCTCAATCCACAACCCTCAAACCTCAGTCCTCAATATTCAATCATAAATATTCAATCTTCAATCCTCAATCCTCAATCCTCAATCCACAATCCTCAATCCTCAATCTTCAACCCTGAATCCTCAATCCTCAATACTCAATCCTCCATCTTCAATCCTCAATACTCAATCTTCAATCCTCAATCCTCAATCGTCAATCCTCAATCCTCAATTTTCAATCCTCAACACTCAATCTTCAATCCTCAATCCTCAATCCTCAATCCTCAATCCTCATTCTTCAATCCTCAATATTCAATCATCAATACTCTTCAATCCCCAATCCTCAAACCTCAATCCTCAATCCTCATTCTTCAATCCTAAATACCCAATCCTTAATCTTCAAGCCTTAATCCTCAATTCTCAATTCTCAATCCTCAATCCTTAATCCTCAGACCTCAAACATCAATATTCAACCCTCAGTCCTCGTCCTCAATCCACAACCCTCAAACCTCAGTCCTCAATATTCAATCATAAATATTCAATCTTCAATCCTCAATCCTCAATCCTCAGTCCTCAGTCCTCAATCTTCAATCCTCAAACCTCAATCCTCAACCGTCAGTCCTCATTCTCCATCCTCAATCCTCAATCCTCAATCCTCAATCTTCAATCCCCAATACTCAATCTTCAATCCTCAATCCTCAATCCTCAATCCTCAATCCTCAATCCTCAGGTATCAATACTCAATCTTCAATACTCAATTCTCAATCCTCAATCCTCAATCCTCAATCCTCAATCCTCAATCCTCAACCATCAATCCTCATTCCTCAAACCTCAAACCTCAATCCTCAATCCTTAATATTCAATCGACAATACTCAATCATCAATCCTCAATCCTCAAACCTCAATCCTCAATCCTCATTCTTCAATCCTAAATACCCAATCCTCAATCTTCAATCCTCAATCCTCAATCCTCAATTCTCAATCCTCAATCCTTAATACTCAGACCTCAAACATCAATATTCAACCCTCAGCCCTCGTCCTCAATCCACAACCCTCAATCCTCAGTCCTCAATATTCAATCATCAATATTCAATCTTCAATCCTCAATCCTCAATCCTCAATCCTCGATCCTCAATCCTCAATTTTCAACCCTGAATCCTCAATCCTCAATACTCAATCCTCAATCTTCAATCCTCAATACCCAATCTTCAATCCTCAATCCTCAATCCTCAATCCTCAATCCTCAATCCTCAATCTTCAATCCTCAACACTAATCTTCAATCCTCAATCCCCAATCCTCAATCCTCAATCCTCATTCTTCAATCCTCAATACCCAATCCTCAATCTTCAATCCTCAATCCTCAATCCTCAATCCTAATTCCTCAATCCTCATTCTTCAATCCTCAATACCCAATCCTGAATTTCAATCCTCAATCCTCAACCCTCATTTCTCAATCCTCAATCTTCAACCCTCAGCCCTCATCCTCCATCCTCTGTACTCAATCCCCTATCCTCAATCTTCAATCCTCAATACTCAATCTTCGATCCTCATTCCTCAATCCTCAATCCTCAATCCTCAATCTTCAATCGCCAATACTCAATCTGCAATCCCCAATACTCAAACCTCAATCCTCAATCCTTATTACTCAATCCTCAATACCCAATCCTCAATCCACAATCCTCAACCTTCAATACTCAATACTCAATCTTCAATCCTCAATCCTCAATCCTCAATCCTCAATCCTCAATCCTCAATCCTCAATATTCAATCATCAATACTCAATCTTCAATCATCAATCCTCAATCCTCAATTCTCAGTCGTCAATCCTCAGTCATCAATCCACAATCTTCAATACTCAATCGTCAATCCTTAGACCCCAATCCTCAATCCTCGATCCTCGTTCCTCAAACCTCAATCCTCAACCCTCAGTCTTCATCCTCAATCCTCAAACCTCAATCCTCAACCCTCAATATTCAATCATCAATACTCAATCTTCAATCATCAATCCTCAATCCTCAATTCTCAGTCGTCAATCCTCAGTCATCAATCCTCAATCTTCAATACTCAATCGTCAATCCTTAGTCCTCAATCCTCAATCCTCAATCCTCGTTCCTCAAACCTCAATCCTCAACCCTCAGTCTTCATCCTCAATCCTCAAACCTCAATCCTCAATCCTCAATATTCAATCATCAATACTCAATCTTCAATCCCCATTCCACAAACCTCAATCCTCAATCCTCACTCTTCAATCCTAAATACCCAATCCTTAATCTTCAATCCTTAATCGTCAATCCTCAATTCTCAATCCTCAATCCTTAATCCTCAGACCTCAAACATCAATATTCAACCCTCAGTCCTCGTCCTCAATCCACAACCCTCAATCCTCATTCCTCAATATTCAATCATAAATATTCAATCTTCAATCCTCAATCCTCAATCCTCAATCCTCAATCCTCAATCCTCAATCATCAACCCTGAATCCTCAATCCTCAATACTCAATCCTCCATCTTCAATCCTCAATACTCAATCTTCAATCCTCAATCCTCAATCGTCAATCCTCAATCCTCAATTTTCAATCCTCAACACTCAATCTTCAATCCTCAATCCTCAATCCTCAATCCTCAATCGTCATTCTTCAATCCTCAATACCCAATCCTCAATTTTCAATCCTCAGTCCTCAATCCTCAATCCTAATTCCTCAATCCTCATTCTTCAATCCTCAATACCCAATCCTCAATCCTCAATCCTCAATCCTCATTCCTCAATATTCAATCATCAATACTCAATCTTCAACCCTCAATCTTCAATCCTCAATACTCAATCTTCAATCCTCAATCCTCAATCCTCAATCCTCAGTCCTCAATCCTCAATCCTCAGGCATCAATACTCAATCTACAATATTCAATCCTCAGTCCTTAATCCTCAATCCACAATCCTCAACCTTCAATACTCAATACTCTATCTTCAATCCTCAATCCTCAATCCTCAATCCTCAATCCTCAATCCTCAATCCTCAGGCATCAATACTCAATCTTCAATGCTCAATCCTCAAACCTCAATCCTCAATCCTCATTCCCCAACCCTCAATCCTCATTCCTCAAACCTCAACCCTCAACCCTCAGTCCTCATACTCAATTCTCAATTCTCAATCCTCAATCCTCAATCCTCAATCTTCAATCCTCAATAATCAATCTCCAATCCTCAATCCTCAATTCTCGATCCTCAATCCTCAGGCATCAATACTCAATCTTCAATACTCAACCCTCAATACTCACTCCTCAATCCTCAATCCTCAAACCTCAATCCTCAATCCTCAATATTCAATCATCAATACTCAATCTTCAATCATCAATCCTCAATCCTCAATTCTCAGTCGCCAATCCTCAGTCATCAATCCTCAATCTTCAATACTCAATCGTCAATCCTTAGTCCTCAATCCTCAATCCTCAATCCTCGTTCCTCAAACCTCAATCCTCAACCCTCAGTCTTCATCCTCAATCCTCAAACCTCAATCCTCAATCCTCAATATTCAATCGACAATACTCAATCATCAATCCTCAATCCTCAAACCTCAATCCTCAATCCTCATCCTTCAATCCTAAATACCCAATCCTCAATCTTCAATCCTCAATCCTCAATCCTCAATTCTCAATCCTCAATCCTTAATACTCAGACCTCAAACATCAATATTCAACCCTCAGCCCTCGTCCTCAATCCACAACCCTCAATCCTCAGTCCTCAATATTCAATCATCAATACTCAATCTTCAATCCCCAATCCTCAAACCTCAATCCTCAATCCTCATTCTTCAATCCTAAATACCCAATCCTTAATCTTCAAGCCTTAATCCTCAATTCTCAATTCTCAATCCTCAATCCTTAATCCTCAGACCTCAAACATCAATATTCAACCCTCAGTCCTCGTCCTCAATCCACAACCCTCAAACCTCAGTCCTCAATATTCAATCATAAATATTCAATCTTCAATCCTCAATCCTCAATCCTCAATCCACAATCCTCAATCCTCAATCTTCAACCCTGAATCCTCAATCCTCAATACTCAATCCTCCATCTTCAATCCTCAATACTCAATCTTCAATCCTCAATCCTCAATCGTCAATCCTCAATCCTCAATTTTCAATCCTCAACACTCAATCTTCAATCCTCAATCCTCAATCCTCAATCCTCAATCCTCATTCTTCAATCCTCAATATTCAATCATCAATACTCTTCAATCCCCAATCCTCAAACCTCAATCCTCAATCCTCATTCTTCAATCCTAAATACCCAATCCTTAATCTTCAAGCCTTAATCCTCAATTCTCAATTCTCAATCCTCAATCCTTAATCCTCAGACCTCAAACATCAATATTCAACCCTCAGTCCTCGTCCTCAATCCACAACCCTCAAACCTCAGTCCTCAATATTCAATCATAAATATTCAATCTTCAATCCTCAATCCTCAATCCTCAGTCCTCAGTCCTCAATCTTCAATCCTCAAACCTCAATCCTCAACCGTCAGTCCTCATTCTCCATCCTCAATCCTCAATCCTCAATCCTCAATCTTCAATCCCCAATACTCAATCTTCAATCCTCAATCCTCAATCCTCAATCCTCAATCCTCAATCCTCAGGTATCAATACTCAATCTTCAATACTCAATTCTCAATCCTCAATCCTCAATCCTCAATCCTCAATCCTCAATCCTCAACCATCAATCCTCATTCCTCAAACCTCAAACCTCAATCCTCAATCCTTAATATTCAATCGACAATACTCAATCATCAATCCTCAATCCTCAAACCTCAATCCTCAATCCTCATTCTTCAATCCTAAATACCCAATCCTCAATCTTCAATCCTCAATCCTCAATCCTCAATTCTCAATCCTCAATCCTTAATACTCAGACCTCAAACATCAATATTCAACCCTCAGCCCTCGTCCTCAATCCACAACCCTCAATCCTCAGTCCTCAATATTCAATCATCAATATTCAATCTTCAATCCTCAATCCTCAATCCTCAATCCTCGATCCTCAATCCTCAATTTTCAACCCTGAATCCTCAATCCTCAATACTCAATCCTCAATCTTCAATCCTCAATACCCAATCTTCAATCCTCAATCCTCAATCCTCAATCCTCAATCCTCAATCTTCAATCCTCAACACTAATCTTCAATCCTCAATCCCCAATCCTCAATCCTCAATCCTCATTCTTCAATCCTCAATACCCAATCCTCAATCTTCAATCCTCAATCCTCAATCCTCAATCCTAATTCCTCAATCCTCATTCTTCAATCCTCAATACCCAATCCTGAATTTCAATCCTCAATCCTCAACCCTCATTTCTCAATCCTCAATCTTCAACCCTCAGCCCTCATCCTCCATCCTCTGTACTCAATCCCCTATCCTCAATCTTCAATCCTCAATACTCAATCTTCGATCCTCATTCCTCAATCCTCAATCCTCAATCCTCAATCTTCAATCGCCAATACTCAATCTGCAATCCCCAATACTCAAACCTCAATCCTCAATCCTTATTACTCAATCCTCAATACCCAATCCTCAATCCACAATCCTCAACCTTCAATACTCAATACTCAATCTTCAATCCTCAATCCTCAATCCTCAATCCTCAATCCTCAATCCTCAATCCTCAATATTCAATCATCAATACTCAATCTTCAATCATCAATCCTCAATCCTCAATTCTCAGTCGTCAATCCTCAGTCATCAATCCACAATCTTCAATACTCAATCGTCAATCCTTAGACCCCAATCCTCAATCCTCGATCCTCGTTCCTCAAACCTCAATCCTCAACCCTCAGTCTTCATCCTCAATCCTCAAACCTCAATCCTCAACCCTCAATATTCAATCATCAATACTCAATCTTCAATCATCAATCCTCAATCCTCAATTCTCAGTCGTCAATCCTCAGTCATCAATCCTCAATCTTCAATACTCAATCGTCAATCCTTAGTCCTCAATCCTCAATCCTCAATCCTCGTTCCTCAAACCTCAATCCTCAACCCTCAGTCTTCATCCTCAATCCTCAAACCTCAATCCTCAATCCTCAATATTCAATCATCAATACTCAATCTTCAATCCCCATTCCACAAACCTCAATCCTCAATCCTCACTCTTCAATCCTAAATACCCAATCCTTAATCTTCAATCCTTAATCGTCAATCCTCAATTCTCAATCCTCAATCCTTAATCCTCAGACCTCAAACATCAATATTCAACCCTCAGTCCTCGTCCTCAATCCACAACCCTCAATCCTCAGTCCTCAATATTCAATCATAAATATTCAATCTTCAATCCTCAATCCTCAATCCTCAATCCTCAATCCTCAATCCTCAATCATCAACCCTGAATCCTCAATCCTCAATACTCAATCCTCCATCTTCAATCCTCAATACTCAATCTTCAATCCTCAATCCTCAATCGTCAATCCTCAATCCTCAATTTTCAATCCTCAACACTCAATCTTCAATCCTCAATCCTCAATCCTCAATCCTCAATCGTCATTCTTCAATCCTCAATACCCAATCCTCAATTTTCAATCCTCAGTCCTCAATCCTCAATCCTAATTCCTCAATCCTCATTCTTCAATCCTCAATACCCAATCCTCAATCCTCAATCCTCAATCCTCATTCCTCAATATTCAATCATCAATACTCAATCTTCAACCCTCAATCTTCAATCCTCAATACTCAATCTTCAATCCTCAATCCTCAATCCTCAATCCTCAGTCCTCAATCCTCAATCCTCAGGCATCAATACTCAATCTACAATATTCAATCCTCAGTCCTTAATCCTCAATCCACAATCCTCAACCTTCAATACTCAATACTCTATCTTCAATCCTCAATCCTCAATCCTCAATCCTCAATCCTCAATCCTCAATCCTCAGTCATCAATACTCAATCTTCAATGCTCAATCCTCAAACCTCAATCCTCAATCCTCATTCCCCAACCCTCAATCCTCATTCCTCAAACCTCAACCCTCAACCCTCAGTCCTCATACTCAATTCTCAATTCTCAATCCTCAATCCTCAATCCTCAATCTTCAATCCTCAATAATCAATCTCCAATCCTCAATCCTCAATTCTCGATCCTCAATCCTCAGGCATCAATACTCAATCTTCAATACTCAACCCTCAATACTCACTCCTCAATCCTCAATCCTCAAACCTCAATCCTCAATCCTCAATATTCAATCATCAATACTCAATCTTCAATCATCAATCCTCAATCCTCAATTCTCAGTCGCCAATCCTCAGTCATCAATCCTCAATCTTCAATACTCAATCGTCAATCCTTAGTCCTCAATCCTCAATCCTCAATCCTCGTTCCTCAAACCTCAATCCTCAACCCTCAGTCTTCATCCTCAATCCTCAAACCTCAATCCTCAATCCTCAATATTCAATCGACAATACTCAATCATCAATCCTCAATCCTCAAACCTCAATCCTCAATCCTCATCCTTCAATCCTAAATACCCAATCCTCAATCTTCAATCCTCAATCCTCAATCCTCAATTCTCAATCCTCAATCCTTAATACTCAGACCTCAAACATCAATATTCAACCCTCAGCCCTCGTCCTCAATCCACAACCCTCAATCCTCAGTCCTCAATATTCAATCATCAATATTCAATCTTCAATCCTCAATCCTCAGTCCTCAATCCTCGATCCTCAATCCTCAATTTTCAACCCTGAATCCTCAATCCTCAATACTCAATCCTCAATCTTCAATCCTCAATACCCAATCTTCAATCCTCAATCCTCAATCCTCAATCCTCAATCCTCAATCTTCAATCCTCAACACTAATCTTCAATCCTCAATCCCCAATCCTCAATCCTCAATCCTCATTCTTCAATCCACAATACCCAATCCTCAATCTTCAATCCTCAATCCTCAATCCTCAATCCTAATTCCTCAATCCTCATTCTTCAATCCTCAATACCCAATCCTCAATTTCAATCCTCAATCCTCAACCCTCATTTCTCAATCCTCAATCTTCAACCCTCAGCCCTCATCCTCCATCCTCAGTACTCAATCCTCTATCCTCAATCTTCAATCCTCAATACTCAATCTTCGATCCTCATTCCTCAATCCTCAATCCTCAATCCTCAATCTTCAATCGCCAATACTCAATCTGCAATCCCCAATACTCAAACCTCAATCCTCAATCCTCATTACTCAATCCTCAATACCCAATCCTCAATCCTCAATCCTCAATCCTCAATCCTCAATATTCAATCATCAATACTCAATCTTGAATACTCAATCTTCAATCCTCAATACTCAACCTTCAATCCTCAATCCTCAATACTCAATACTCAATCCTCAATCCTCAGGCATCAATACTCAATCTACAATATTCAATCCACAATCCTCAATCCTCAAACCTCAGGCATCAATACTCAATCTACAATATTCAATCCACAATCCTTAATCCTCAATCCACAATCCTCAACTTTCAATACTCAATACTCAATCTTCAATCCTCAATCCTCAATCCTCAATCCTCAATCCTCAATCCTCAATCCTCAATATTCAATCCCCAATACTCAATCTTCAATCATCAATCCTCAATCCTCAATTCTCAGTCGTCAATCCTCAGTCATCAATCCTCAATCTTCAATACTCAATCGTCAATCCTTAGTCCTCAATCCTCAA
Source organism: Calliopsis andreniformis (assembly GCF_051401765.1). Taxonomy (NCBI): domain Eukaryota; kingdom Metazoa; phylum Arthropoda; class Insecta; order Hymenoptera; family Andrenidae; genus Calliopsis; species Calliopsis andreniformis. The sequence continues at coordinate 1,076,287 of NW_027480495.1, forward strand.
TCCTCGATCCTCGTTCCTCAAACCTCAATCCTCAACCCTCAGTCTTCATCCTCAATCCTCAAACCTCAATCCTCAATCCTCGATCCTCGTTCCTCAAACCTCAATCCTCAACCCTCAGTCTTCATCCTCAATCCTCAAACCTCAATCCTCAACCCTCAATATTCAATCATCAATACTCAATCTTCAATCCTCAATCCTCAAACCTCAATCCTCAATCCTCATTCTTCAATACTAAACACCCAATCCTCAATCCTCAATCCTCAATCCTCAATCCTCAATCCTCAATCTTCAATCCTCAATCCTCAATCCTCAATCCTCAATCCTCAATCCTCAATCCTCAATATTCAATCATCAATACTCAATCTTCAATCATCAATCCTCAATCCTCAATTCTCAGTCGTCAATCCTCAGTCATCAATCCACAATCTTCAATACTCAATCGTCAATCCTTAGACCCCAATCCTCAATCCTCGATCCTCGTTCCTCAAACCTCAATCCTCAACCCTCAGTCTTCATCCTCAATCCTCAAACCTCAATCCTCAACCCTCAATATTCAATCATCAATACTCAATCTTCAATCATCAATCCTCAATCCTCAATTCTCAGTCGTCAATCCTCAGTCATCAATCCTCAATCTTCAATACTCAATCGTCAATCCTTAGTCCTCAATCCTCAATCCTCAATCCTCGTTCCTCAAACCTCAATCCTCAACCCTCAGTCTTCATCCTCAATCCTCAAACCTCAATCCTCAATCCTCAATATTCAATCATCAATACTCAATCTTCAATCCCCATTCCACAAACCTCAATCCTCAATCCTCACTCTTCAATCCTAAATACCCAATCCTTAATCTTCAATCCTTAATCGTCAATCCTCAATTCTCAATCCTCAATCCTTAATCCTCAGACCTCAAACATCAATATTCAACCCTCAGTCCTCGTCCTCAATCCACAACCCTCAATCCTCAGTCCTCAATATTCAATCATAAATATTCAACCTTCAATCCTCAATCCTCAATCCTCAATCCTCAATCCTCAATCCTCAATCATCAACCCTGAATCCTCAATCCTCAATACTCAATCCTCCATCTTCAATCCTCAATACTCAATCTTCAATCCTCAATCCTCAATCGTCAATCCTCAATCCTCAATTTTCAATCCTCAACACTCAATCTTCAATCCTCAATCCTCAATCCTCAATCCTCAATCGTCATTCTTCAATCCTCAATACCCAATCCTCAATTTTCAATCCTCAGTCCTCAATCCTCAATCCTAATTCCTCAATCCTCATTCTTCAATCCTCAATACCCAATCCTCAATCCTCAATCCTCAATCCTCATTCCTCAATATTCAATCATCAATACTCAATCTTCAACCCTCAATCTTCAATCCTCAATACTCAATCTTCAATCCTCAATCCTCAATCCTCAATCCTCAGTCCTCAATCCTCAATCCTCAGGCATCAATACTCAATCTACAATATTCAATCCTCAGTCCTTAATCCTCAATCCACAATCCTCAACCTTCAATACTCAATACTCTATCTTCAATCCTCAATCCTCAATCCTCAATCCTCAATCCTCAATCCTCAATCCTCAGGCATCAATACTCAATCTTCAATGCTCAATCCTCAAACCTCAATCCTCAATCCTCATTCCCCAACCCTCAATCCTCATTCCTCAAACCTCAACCCTCAACCCTCAGTCCTCATACTCAATTCTCAATTCTCAATCCTCAATCCTCAATCCTCAATCTTCAATCCTCAATAATCAATCTCCAATCCTCAATCCTCAATTCTCGATCCTCAATCCTCAGGCATCAATACTCAATCTTCAATACTCAACCCTCAATACTCACTCCTCAATCCTCAATCCTCAAACCTCAATCCTCAATCCTCAATATTCAATCATCAATACTCAATCTTCAATCATCAATCCTCAATCCTCAATTCTCAGTCGCCAATCCTCAGTCATCAATCCTCAATCTTCAATACTCAATCGTCAATCCTTAGTCCTCAATCCTCAATCCTCAATCCTCGTTCCTCAAACCTCAATCCTCAACCCTCAGTCTTCATCCTCAATCCTCAAACCTCAATCCTCAATCCTCAATATTCAATCGACAATACTCAATCATCAATCCTCAATCCTCAAACCTCAATCCTCAATCCTCATCCTTCAATCCTAAATACCCAATCCTCAATCTTCAATCCTCAATCCTCAATCCTCAATTCTCAATCCTCAATCCTTAATACTCAGACCTCAAACATCAATATTCAACCCTCAGCCCTCGTCCTCAATCCACAACCCTCAATCCTCAGTCCTCAATATTCAATCATCAATATTCAATCTTCAATCCTCAATCCTCAGTCCTCAATCCTCGATCCTCAATCCTCAATTTTCAACCCTGAATCCTCAATCCTCAATACTCAATCCTCAATCTTCAATCCTCAATACCCAATCTTCAATCCTCAATCCTCAATCCTCAATCCTCAATCCTCAATCTTCAATCCTCAACACTAATCTTCAATCCTCAATCCCCAATCCTCAATCCTCAATCCTCATTCTTCAATCCACAATACCCAATCCTCAATCTTCAATCCTCAATCCTCAATCCTCAATCCTAATTCCTCAATCCTCATTCTTCAATCCTCAATACCCAATCCTCAATTTCAATCCTCAATCCTCAACCCTCATTTCTCAATCCTCAATCTTCAACCCTCAGCCCTCATCCTCCATCCTCAGTACTCAATCCTCTATCCTCAATCTTCAATCCTCAATACTCAATCTTCGATCCTCATTCCTCAATCCTCAATCCTCAATCCTCAATCTTCAATCGCCAATACTCAATCTGCAATCCCCAATACTCAAACCTCAATCCTCAATCCTCATTACTCAATCCTCAATACCCAATCCTCAATCCTCAATCCTCAATCCTCAATCCTCAATATTCAATCATCAATACTCAATCTTGAATACTCAATCTTCAATCCTCAATACTCAACCTTCAATCCTCAATCCTCAATACTCAATCCTCAATCCTCAATCCTCAGGCATCAATACTCAATCTACAATATTCAATCCACAATCCTCAATCCTCAAACCTCAGGCATCAATACTCAATCTACAATATTCAATCCACAATCCTTAATCCTCAATCCACAATCCTCAACTTTCAATACTCAATACTCAATCTTCAATCCTCAATCCTCAATCCTCAATCCTCAATCCTCAATCCTCAATCCTCAATATTCAATCCCCAATACTCAATCTTCAATCATCAATCCTCAATCCTCAATTCTCAGTCGTCAATCCTCAGTCATCAATCCTCAATCTTCAATACTCAATCGTCAATCCTTAGTCCTCAATCCTCAATCCTCGATCCTCGTTCCTCAAACCTCAATCCTCAACCCTCAGTCTTCATCCTCAATCCTCAAACCTCAATCCTCAATCCTCGATCCTCGTTCCTCAAACCTCAATCCTCAACCCTCAGTCTTCATCCTCAATCCTCAAACCTCAATCCTCAACCCTCAATATTCAATCATCAATACTCAATCTTCAATCCTCAATCCTCAAACCTCAATCCTCAATCCTCATTCTTCAATACTAAACACCCAATCCTCAATCCTCAATCCTCAATCCTCAATCCTCAATCCTCAATCTTCAACCCTGAATCCTCAATCCTCAATACTCAATCCTCAATCTTCAATCCTCAATACTCAATCTTCAATCCTCAATCCTCAATCCTCAATCCTCAATATTCAATCATCAATACTCAATCTTCAATCCTCAATCCTCAATCCTCAATCCTCAATCCTCAATCCTCAATCCTCAATCCTCAATCCTCAATCCTCAGTCCTCAATCCTCAATCCGCAATATTCAATCCTCAATACTCAATCTTCAATCATCAATCCTCAATCCTCAATTCTCAGTCGTCAATCCTCAGTCATCAATCCTCAACCTTCAATACTCGATCGTCAATCCTTAGTCCACAATCCTCAATCATCAATCATCGTTCCTCAAACCTCAATCCTCAATCCTCAATATTCAATCATCAATACTCAATCTTCAATCCCCAATCCTCAAACCTCAATCCTCAATCCACATTCTTCAATCCTAAATACCCAATCCTTAATCTTCAATCCTCAATCCTCAATCCTCAATTCTCAATCCTCAATCCTTAATCCTCAGACCTCAAACATCAATATTCAACCCTTAGTCCTCGTCCTCAATCCACAACCCTCAATCCTCAGTCCTCAATATTCAACCATAAATATTCAATCTTCAATCCTCAATCCTCAATCCTCAATCCTCAATCCTCAATCCTCAATCCTCAGTCTTCAACCCTGAATCCTCAATACTCAATCCTCAATCTTCAATCCTCAATACTCAATCTTCAATCCTCAATCCTCAATCGTCAATCCTCAATCCTCAATTTTCAATCCTCAACACTCAATCTTCAATCCTCAATCCTCAATCCTCAATCCTCAATCCTCATTCTTCAATCCTCAATACCCAATCCTCAATCTTCAGTCCTCAATCCTCAATCCTCAATCCTAATTCCTCAATCCTCATTCTTCAATCCTCAATGCCCAATCCTCAATTTCTATCCTCAATCCTCAATCCTCATTTCTCAACCCTCAACCCTCAACCCTCAGCCCTCATCCTCCATCCTCAGTACTCAATCCTCTATCCTCAATCTTCAATCCTCAATACTCAATCTTCAATCCTCATTCCTCAATCCTCAATCCTCAGTCCTCAATCTTCAATCCTCAAACATCAATCCTCAATTCTCAATCCTCAATCCTCAGTCCTCAGTCGTCGAACCTCAATCCCCGACCCTTAGCACTCATCCTCAATCCTTGTTCCTCAATCCTCAATCCTCAAACCTAAATCCTCTACCGTCAGTCCTCGTCCTCAATCCTCAAACCTCAATTCTCAATGCTCAATATTCAATCATCAATACTCAATCCTCAATCTTCAATCCTCAATACCCAATCTTCAATCCTCAATCCTCAATCCTCAATCCTCAATCCTCAATCTTCAATCCTCAACACTAATCTTCAATCCTCAATCCCCAATCCTCAATCCTCAATCCTCATTCTTCAATCCTCAATACCCAATCCTCAATCTTCAATCCTCAATCCTCAATCCTCAATCCTAATTCCTCAATCCTCATTCTTCAATCCTCAATACCCAATCCTCAATTTCAATCCTCAATCCTCAATCCTCATTTCTCAATCCTCAATCTTCAACCCTCAGCCCTCATCCTCCATCCTCAGTACTCAATCCTCTACCCTCAATCTTCAATCCTCAATACTCAATCTTCGATCCTCATTCCTCAATCCTCAATCCTCAATCCTCACCCTTCAATCGCCAATACTCAATCTGCAATCCCCAATACTCAAACCTCAATCCTCAATCCTCATTACTCAATCCTCAATACCCAATCCTCAATCCTCAATCCTCAATCCTCAAACCTCAATATTCAATCATCAATACTCAATCTTGAATCCTCAATCTTCAATCCTCAATACTCAACCTTCAATCCTCAATCCTCAATCCTCAATCTTCAATCCTCAATCCTCAATCCTCAATCCTCAATCCTCCATCCTCAATCCTCAATATTCAATCCTCAATACTCAATCTTAAATCATCAATCCTCAATCCTCAATTCTCAGTCGTCAATCCTCAGTCATCAATCCACAATCTTCAATTCTCAATCGTCAATCCTTAGTCCTCAATCCTCAATCCTCGATCCTCGTTCCTCAAACCTCAATCCTCAACCCTCAGTCTTCATCCTCAATCCTCAAACCTCAATCATCAACCCTCAATATTCAATCATCAATACTCAATCTTCAATCCTCAATCCTCAAACCTCAATCCTCAATCCTCATTCTTCAATACTAAACACCCAATCCTCAATCCTCAATCCTCAATCCTCAATCCTCAATCCTCAATCTTCAAACCTGAATCCTCAATCCTCAATACTCAATCCTCAATCTTCAATCCTCAATACTCAATCTTCAATCCTCAATCCTCAATCCTCAATCCTCAATCCGCAATATTCAATCCTCAATACTCAATCTTCAATCATCAATCCTCAATCCTCAATTCTCAGTCGTCAATCCTCAGTCATCAATCCTCAATCTTCAATACTCAATCGTCAATCCTTAGTCCTCAATCCTCAATCCTCAATCCTCGTTCCTCAAACCTCAATCCTCAACCCTCAGTCTTCATCCTCAATCCTCAAACCTCAATCCTCAATCCTCAATATTCAATCATCAATACTCAATCTTCAATCCCCAATCCTCAAACCTCAATCCTCAATCCTCACTCTTCAATCCTAAATACCCAATCCTTAATCTTCAATCCTTAATCCTCAATCCTCAATTCTCAATCCTCAATCCTTAATCCTCAGACCTCAAACATCAATATTCAACCCTCAGTCCTCGTCCTCAATCCACAACCCTCAATCCTCAGTCCTCAATATTCAATCATAAATATTCTATCTTCAATCCTCAATCCTCAATCCTCAATCCTCAATCCTCAATCCTCAATCTTCAACCCTGAATCCTCAATCCTCAATACTCAATCCTCCATCTTCAATCCTCAATACTCTATCTTCAATCCTCAATCCTCAATCGTCAATCCTCAATCCTCAATTTTCAATCCTCAACACTCAATCTTCAATCCTCAATCCTCAATCCTCAATCCTTAATCCTCATTCTTCAATCCTCAATATCCAATCCTCAATCTTCAATCCTCAATCCTCAATCCTCAATCCTAATTCCTCAATCCTCATTCTTCCATCCTCAATACCCAATCCTCAATTTCAATCCTCAATCCTCAATCCTCATTTCTCAATCCTCAATCCTCAATCCTCAATCCTCAATCCTCAATCCTCAATCCTCAATCTTCAATCCCCAATACTCAATATTCAATCCTCAATCCTCAATCCTCAATCCTCAATCCTCAATCCTCAGGTATCAATACTCAATCTTCAGTACTCAATCCTCAATCCTCAATCCTCAATCCTCAATCCTCAATCCTCAACCATCAATCCTCATTCCTCAAACCTCAATCCTCAACCCTCAGTCCTCATCCTCAATTCTCAATTCTCAATCCTCAATCGTCAATCCTCAGTCTTCAATCCTCAATAATCAATCTCCGATCCTAGATCCTCAATCCCCAATCTTCAATCGTTAATCCTCAATCTTCAATCCTCAATCCCCAGTCATCAATCTTCTATCCTCAATGCTCAATCCTCAATCCTCAATCCTCAATCCTCAGTCCTCAATCCCCAATCCTCAATCCTCTAACCTCAATCCTCAACCGTCAGTCCTCGTCCTCAATCCTCAAACCTCAATCCTCAATCCTCAATATTCAATCGACAATACTCAATCATCAATCCTCAATCCTCAAACCTCAATCCTCAATCCTCATTCTTCAATCCTAAATACCCAATCCTCAATCTTCAATCCTCAATCCTCAATCCTCAATTCTCAATCCTCAATCCTTAATACTCAGACCTCAAACATCAATATTCAACCCTCAGCCCTCGTCCTCAATCCACAACCCTCAATCCTCAGTCCTCAATATTCAATCATCAATATTCAATCTTCAATCCTCAATCCTCAATCCTCAATCCTCGATCCTCAATCCTCAATTTTCAACCCTGAATCCTCAATCCTCAATACTCAATCCTCAATCTTCAATCCTCAATACCCAATCTTCAATCCTCAATCCTCAATCCTCAATCCTCAATCCTCAATCTTCAATCGCCAATACTCAATATGCAATCCCCAATACTCAAACCTCAATCCTCAATCCTCATTACTCAATCCTCAATACCCAATCCTCAATCCTCAATCCTCAATCCTCAATCCTCAATATTCAATCATCAATACTCAATCTTGAATACTGAATCTTCAATCCTCAATACTCAACCTTCAATCCTCAATCCTCAATCCTCAATCCTCAATCCTCAATATTCAATCCCCAATACTCAATCTTCAATCATCAATCCTCAATCCTCAATTCTCAGTCGTCAATCCTCAGTCATCAATCCTCAATCTTCAATACTCAATCGTCAATCCTTAGTCCTCAATCCTCAATCCTCGATCCTCGTTCCTCAAACCTCAATCCTCAACCCTCAGTCTTCATCCTCAATCCTCAAACCTCAATCCTCAACCCTCAATATTCAATCATCAATACTCAATCTTCAATCCTCAATCCTCAAACCTCAATCCTCAATCCTCATTCTTCAATACTAAACACCCAATCCTCAATCCTCAATCCTCAATCCTCAATCCTCAATCCTCAATCCTCAATCTTCAACCCTGAATCCTCAATCCTCAATACTCAATCCTCAATCTTCAATCCTCAATACTCAATCTTCAATCCTCAATCCTCAATCCTCAATCCTCAATATTCAATGATCAATACTCAATCTTCAATCCTCAATCCTCAATCCTCAATCCTCAATACTCAATCCTCAATCCTCAATCCTCAATCCTCAATCCTCAATCCTCAATCCGCAATATTCAATCCTCAATACTCAATCTTCAATCATCAATCCTCAATCCTCAATTCTCAGTCGTCAATCCTCAGTCATCAATCCTCAATCTTCAATACTCAATCGTCAATCCTTAGTCCTCAATCCTCAATCCTCAATCATCGTTCCTCAAACCTCAATCCTCAACCCTCAGTCTTCATCCTCAATCCTCAAACCTCAATCCTCAATCCTCAATATTCAATCATCAATACTCAATCTTCAATCCCCAATCCTCAAACCTCAATCCTCAATCCACATTCTTCAATCCTAAATACCCAATCCTTAATCATCAATCCTCAATCCTCAATCCTCAATTCTCAATCCTCAGTCCTTAATCCTCAGACCTCAAACATCAATATTCAACCCTCAGTCCTCGTCCTCAATCCACAACCCTCAATCCTCAGTCCTCAATATTCAATCATAAATATTCAATCTTCAATCCTCAATCCTCAATCCTCAATCCTCAATCCTCAATCCTCAATCCTCAGTCTTCAACCCTGAATCCTCAATACTCAATCCTCAATCTTCAATCCTCAATACTCAATCTTCAATCCTCAATCCTCAATCGTCAATCCTCAATCCTCAATTTTCAATCCTCAACACTCAATCTTCAATCCTCAATCCTCAATCCTCAATCCTCAATCCTCGTTCTTCAATCCTCAATACCCAATACTCAATCTTCAATCCTCAATCCTCAATCCTCAATCCTAATTCCTCAATCCTCATTCTTCAATGCTCAATACCCAATCCTCAATTTCTATCCTCAATCCTCAATCCTCATTTCTCAATCCTCAACCCTCAACCCTCAGCCCTCATCCTCCATCCTCAGTACTCAATCCTCTATCCTCAATCTTCAATCCTCAATACTCAATCTTCAATCCTCATTCCTCAATCCTCAATCCTCAATCCTCAATCTTCAATCCTCAAACATCAATCCTCAATTCTCAATCCTCAATCCTCAGTCCTCAGTCGTCGAACCTCAATCCCCGACCCTTAGCACTCATCCTCAATCCTTGTTCCTCAATCCTCAATCCTCAAACCTAAATCCTCTACCGTCAGTCCTCGTCCTCAATCCTCAAACCTCAATCCTCAATCCTCAATATTCAATCATCAATACTCAATCCTCAATCTTCAATCCTCAATACCCAATCTTCAATCCTCAATCCTCAATCCTCAATCCTCAATCCTCAATCTTCAATCCTCAACACTAATCTTCAATCCTCAATCCCCAATCCTCAATCCTCAATCCTCATTCTTCAATACTCAATTCCCAATCCTCAATCTTCAATCCACAATCCTCAATCCTCAATCCTAATTCCTCAATCCTCATTCTTCAATCCTCAATACCCAATCCTCAATTTCAATCCTCAATCCTCAATCCTCATTTCTCAATCCTCAATCTTCAACCCTCAGCCCTCATCCTCCATCCTCAGTACTCAATCCTCTATCCTCAACCATCAATCCTCATTCCTCAAACCTCAATCCTCAACCCTCAGTCCTCATCCTCAATTCTCAATTCTCAATCCTCAATCGTCAATCCTCAATCTTCAATCCTCAATAATCAATCTCCGATTCTAGATCCTCAATCCCCAACCATCAATCGTTAATCCTCAATATTCAATCCTCAATCCCCAGTCATCAATCTTCTATCCTCAATGCTCAATCCTCAATCCTCAATCCTCAATCCTCAGTCCTCAATCCCCAATCCTCAATCCTCTAACCTCAATCCTCAACCGTCAGTCCTCGTCCTCAATCCTCAAACCTCAATCCTCAATCCTCAATATTCAATCGACAATACTCAATCATCAATCCTCAATCCTCAAACCTCAATCCTCAATCCTCATTCTTCAATCCTAAATACCCAATCCTCAATCATCAATCCTCAAACCTCAATCCTCAATTCTCAATCCTCAATCCTTAATACTCAGACCTCAAACATCAATATTCAGCCCTCAGCCCTCGTCCTCAATCCACAACCCTCAATCCTCAGTCCTCAATATTCAATCATCAATATTCAATCTTCAATCCTCAATCCTCAATCCTCAATCCTCGATCCTCAATCCTCAATTTTCAACCCTGAATCCTCAATCCTCAATACTCAATCCTCAATCTTCAATCCTCAATACCCAATCTTCAATCCTCAATCCTCAATCCTCAATCCTCAATCCTCAATCTTCAATCCTCAACACTAATCTTCAATCCTCAATCCCCAATCCTCAATCCTCAATCCTCATTCTTCAATCCTCAATACCCAATCCTCAATCTTCAATCCTCAATCCTCACTCCTCAATCCTAATTCCTCAATCCTCATTCTTCAATCCTCAATACCCAATCCTCAATTTCAATCCTCAATCCTCAACCCTCATTTCTCAATCCTCAATCTTCAACCCTCAGCCCTCATCCTCCATCCTCAGTACTCAGTCCTCTATCCTCAATCTTCAATCCTCAATACTCAATCTTCGATACTCATTCCTCAATCCTCAATCCTCAATCCTCAATCTTCAATCGCCAATACTCAATCTGCAATCCCCAATACTCAGACCTCAATCCTCAATCCTCATTACTCAATCCTCAATACCCAATCCTCAATCCTCAATCCTCAATCCTCAATCCTCAATATTCAATCATCAATACTCAATCTTGAATACTCAATCTTCAATCCTCAATACTCAACCTTCAATCCTCAATCCTCAATCCTCAATCCTCAATCCTCAATCCTCAGGCATCAATACTCAATCTACAATATTCAATCCACAATCCTCAATCCTCAATCCTCAGGCATCAATACTCAATCTACAATATTCAATCCACAACCCTTAATCCTCAATCCACAATCCTCAACCTTCAATACTCAATACTCAATCTTCAATCCTCAATCCTCAATCCTCAATCCTCAATCCTCAATCCTCAATCCTCAATATTCAATCCCCAATACTCAATCTTCAATAATCAATCCTCAATCCTCAATTCTCAGTCGTCAATCCTCAGTCATCAATCCTCAATCTTCAATACCCAATCGTCAATCCTTAGTCCTCAATCCTCAATCCTCGATCCTCGTTCCTCAAACCTCAACCCTCAACCCTCAGTCTTCATCCTCAATCCTCAAACCTCAATCCTCAACCCTCAATATTCAATCATCAATACTCAATCTTCGATCCTCAATCCTCAAACCTCAATCCTCAATCCTCATTCTTCAATACTAAACACCCAATCCTCAATCCTCAATCCTCAATCCTCAATCCTCAATCCTCAATCTTCAACCCTGAATCCTCAATCCTCAATACTCAATCCTCAATACTCAATCTTCAATCCTCAATCCTCAATCCTCAATCCTCAATATTCAATCATCAATACTCAATCTTCAATCCTCAATCCTCAATCCTCAATCCTCAATCCTCAATCCTCAATCCTCAATCCTCAATCCTCAATCCTCAATCCTCAATCCGCAATATTCAATCCTCAATACTCAATCTTCAATCATCAATCCTCAATCCTCAATTCTCAGTCGTCAATCCTCAGTCATCAATCCTCAATCTTCAATACTCAATCGTCAATCCTTAGTCCTCAATCCTCAATCCTCAATCATCGTTTCTCAAACCTCAATCCTCAACCCTCAGTCTTCATCTTCAATCCTCAAACCTCAATCCTCAATCCTCAATATTCAATCATCAATACTCAATCTTCAATCCCCAATCCTCAAACCTCAATCCTCAATCCACATTCTTCAATCCTAAATACCCAATCCTTAATCTTCAATCCTCAATCCTCAATCCTCAATTCTCAATCCTCAATCCTTAATCCTCAGACCTCAAACATCAATATTCAACCCTCAGTCCTCGTCCTCAATCCACAACCCTCAATCCTCAGTCCTCAATATTCAATCATAAATATTCAATCTTCAATCCTCAATCCTCAATCCTCAATCCTCAATCCTCAATCCTCAATCCTCAGCCTTCAACCCTGAATCCTCAATACTCAATCCTCAATCTTCAATCCTCAATACTCAATCTTCAATCCTCAATCCTCAATCGTCAATCCTCAATCCTCAATTTTCAATCCTCAACACTCAATCTTCAATCCTCAATCCTCAATCCTCAATCCTCAATCCTCATTCTTCAATCCTCAATACCCAATCCTCAATCTTCAGTCCTCAATCCTCAACCCTCAATCCTAATTCCTCAATCCTCATTCTTCAATCCTCAATACCCAATCCTCAATTTCTATCCTCAATCCTCAATCCTCATTTCTCAATCCTCAACCCTCAATCCTCAGCCCTCATCCTCCATCCTCAGTACTCAATCCTCTATCCTCAATCTTCAATCCTCAATACTCAATCTTCAATCCTCATTCTTCAATCCTCAATCCTCAATCCTCAATCTTCAATCCTCAAACATCAATCCTCAATTCTCAATCCTCAATCCTCAGTCCTCAGTCGTCGAACCTCAATCCCCGACCCTTAGCACTCATCCTCAATCCTTGTTCCTCAATCCTCAATTCTCAAACATAAATCCTCTACCGTCAGTCCTCGTCCTCAATCCTCAAACCTCAATACTCAATCCTCAATATTCAATCATCAATACTCAATCCTCAATCTTCAATCCTCAATACCCAATCTTCAATCCTCAATCCTCAATCCTCAGTCCTCAATCCTCAATCTTCAATCCTCAACACTAATCTTCAATCCTCAATCCCCAATCCTCAATCCTCAATCCTCATTCTTCAATCCTCAATACCCAATCCTCAATCTTCAATCCTCAATCCTCAATCCTCAATCCTAATTCCTCAATCCTCATTCTTCAATCCTCAATACCCAATCCTCAATTTCAATCCTCAATCCTCAATCCTCATTTCTCAATCCTCAATCTTCAACCCTCAGCCCTCATCCTCCATCCTCAGTACTCAATCCTCTATCCTCAATCTTCAATCCTCAATACTCAATCTTCGATCCTCATTCCTCAATCCTCAATCCTCAATCCTCAATCTTCAATCGCCAATACTCAATCTGCAATCCCCAATACTCAAACCTCAATCCTCAATCCTCATTACTCAATCCTCAATACCCAATCCTCAATCCTCAATCCTCAATCCTCAATCCTCAGTATTCAATCATCAATACTCAATCTTGAATCCTCAATCTTCAATCCTTAATACTCAACCTTCAATCCTCAATCGTCAATCCTCAATCCTCAATCCTCAATCCTCAGGCATCAATACTCAATCTACAGTATTCAATCCACAATCCTCAATCCTCAATCCTCAGGCATCAATACTCAATCTACAATATTCAATCCACAATCCTTAATCCTCAATCCACAATCCTCAACCTTAAATACTCAATACTCAATCTTCAATCCTCAATCCTCAATCCTCAATCCTCAACCCTCAATGCTCAATCCTCAATATTCAATCCTCAATACTCAATCCTCAATCATCAATCCTCAATCCTCAATTCTCTGTCGTCAATCCTCAGTCATCAATCCACAATCTTCAATACTCAATCGTCAATCCTTAGTCCTCAATCCTCAATCCTCGATCCTCGTTCCTCAAACCTCAATCCTCAACCCTCAGTCTTCATCCTCAATCCTCAAACCTCAATCCTCAACCCTCAATATTCAATCATCAATACTCAATCATCAATCCTCAATCCTCAAACCTCAATCCTCAATCCTCATTCTTCAATCCTAAATACCCAATCCTCAATCTTCAATCCTCAATCCTCAATCCTCAATTCTCAATCCTCAATCCTTAATACTCAGACCTCAAACATCAATATTCAGCCCTCAGCCCTCGTCCTCAGTCCACAACCCTCAATCCTCAGTCCTCAATATTCAATCATCAATATTCAATCTTCAATCCTCAATCCTCAATCCTCAATCCTCGATCCTCAATCCTCAATTTTCAACCCTGAATCCTCAATCCTCAATACTCAATCCTCAATCTTCAATCCTCAATACCCAATCTTCAATCCTCAATCCTCAATCCTCAATCCTCAATCCTCAATCTTCAATCCTCAACACTAATCTTCAATCCTCAATCCCCAATCCTCAATCCTCAATCCTCATTCTTCAATCCTCAATACCCAATCCTCAATCTTCAATCCTCAATCCTCACTCCTCAATCCTAATTCCTCAATCCTCATTCTTCAATCCTCAATACCCAATCCTCAATTTCAATCCTCAATCCTCAACCCTCATTTCTCAATCCTCAATCTTCAACCCTCAGCCCTCATCCTCCATCCTCAGTACTCAATCCTCTATCCTCAATCTTCAATCCTCAATACTCAATCTTCGATACTCATTCCTCAATCCTCAATCCTCAATCCTCAATCTTCAATCGCCAATACTCAATCTGCAATCCCCAATACTCAGACCTCAATCCTCAATCCTCATTACTCAATCCTCAATACCCAATCCTCAATCCTCAATCCTCAATCCTCAATCCTCAATATTCAATCATCAATACTCAATCTTGAATACTCAATCTTCAATCCTCAATACTCAACCTTCAATCCTCAATCCTCAATCCTCAATCCTCAATCCTCAATCCTCAGGCATCAATACTCAATCTACAATATTCAATCCACAATCCTCAATCCTCAATCCTCAGGCATCAATACTCAATCTACAATATTCAATCCACAACCCTTAATCCTCAATCCACAATCCTCAACCTTCAATACTCAATACTCAATCTTCAATCCTCAATCCTCAATCCTCAATCCTCAATCCTCAATCCTCAATCCTCAATATTCAATCCCCAATACTCAATCTTCAATCATCAATCCTCAATCCTCAATTCTCAGTCGTCAACCCTCAGTCATCAATCCTCAATCTTCAATACCCAATCGTCAATCCTTAGTCCTCAATCCTCAATCCTCGATCCTCGTTCCTCAAACCTCAACCCTCAACCCTCAGTCTTCATCCTCAATCCTCAAACCTCAATCCTCAACCCTCAATATTCAATCATCAATACTCAATCTTCGATCCTCAATCCTCAAACCTCAATCCTCAATCCTCATTCTTCAATACTAAACACCCAATCCTCAATCCTCAATCCTCAATCCTCAATCCTCAATCCTCAATCTTCAACCCTGAATCCTCAATCCTCAATACTCAATCCTCAATCTTCAATCCTCAATACTCAATCTTCAATCCTCAATCCTCAATCCTCAATCCTCAATATTCAATCATCAATACTCAATCTTCAATCCTCAATCCTCAATCCTCAATCCTCAATCCTCAATCCTCAATCCTCAATCCTCAATCCTCAATCCACAATCCTCAATCCGCAATATTCAATCCTCAATACTCAATCTTCAATCATCAATCCTCAACCCTCAATTCTCAGTCGTCAATCCTCAGTCATCAATCCTCAATCTTCAATACTCAATCGTCAATCCTTAGTCCTCAATCCTCAATCCTCAATCATCGTTCCTCAAACCTCAATCCTCAACCCTCAGTCTTCATCTTCAATCCTCAAACCTCAATCCTCAATCCTCAATATTCAATCATCAATACTCAATCTTCAATCCCCAATCCTCAAACCTCAATCCTCAATCCACATTCTTCAATCCTAAATACCCAATCCTTAATCTTCAATCCTCAATCCTCAATCCTCAATTCTCAATCCTCAATCCTTAATCCTCAGACCTCAAACATCAATATTCAACCCTCAGTCCTCGTCCTCAATCCACAACCCTCAATCCTCAGTCCTCAATATTCAATCATAAATATTCAATCTTCAATCCTCAATCCTCAATCCTCAATCCTCAATCCTCAATCCTCAATCCTCAGCCTTCAACCCTGAATCCTCAATACTCAATCCTCAATCTTCAATCCTCAATACTCAATCTTCAATCCTCAATCCTCAATCGTCAATCCTCAATCCTCAATTTTCAATCCTCAACACTCAATCTTCAATCCTCAATCCTCAATCCTCAATCCTCAATCCTCATTCTTCAATCCTCAATACCCAATCCTCAATCTTCAGTCCTCAATCCTCAACCCTCAATCCTAATTCCTCAATCCTCATTCTTCAATCCTCAATACCCAATCCTCAATTTCTATCCTCAATCCTCAATCCTCATTTCTCAATCCTCAACCCTCAATCCTCAGCCCTCATCCTCCATCCTCAGTACTCAATCCTCTATCCTCAATCTTCAATCCTCAATACTCAATCTTCAATCCTCATTCTTCAATCTTCAATCCTCAATCCTCAATCTTCAATCCTCAAACATCAATCCTCAATTCTCAATCCTCAATCCTCAGTCCTCAGTCGTCGAACCTCAATCCCCGACCCTTAGCACTCATCCTCAATCCTTGTTCCTCAATCCTCAATTCTCAAACCTAAATCCTCTACCGTCAGTCCTCGTCCTCAATCCTCAAACCTCAATACTCAATCCTCAATATTCAATCATCAGTACTCAATCCTCAATCTTCAATCCTCAATACCCAATCTTCAATCCTCAATCCTCAATCCTCAATCCTCAATCCTCAATCTTCAATCCTCAACACTAATCTTCAATCCTCAATCCCCAATCCTCAATCCTCAATCCTCATTCTTCAATCCTCAATACCCAATCCTCAATCTTCAATCCTCAATCCTCAATCCTCAATCCTAATTCCTCAATCCTCATTCTTCAATCCTCAATACCCAATCCTCAATTTCAATCCTCAATCCTCAATCCTCATTTCTCAATCCTCAATCTTCAACCCTCAGCCCTCATCCTCTATCCTCAGTACTCAATCCTCTATCCTCAATCTTCAATCCTCAATACTCAATCTTCGATCCTCATTCCTCAATCCTCAATCCTCAATCCCCAATCTTCAATCGCCAATACTCAATCTGCAATCCTCAATCCTCAATCCTCAATCCTCAATCCTCAGTATTCAATCATCAATACTCAATCTTGAATCCTCAATCTTCAATCCTTAATACTCAACCTTCAATCCTCAGTCGTCAATCCTCAATCCTCAATCCTCAATCCTCAGGCATCAATACTCAATCTACAATATTCAATCCACAATCCTCAATCCTCAATCCTCAGGCATCAATACTCAATCTACAATATTCAATCCACAATCCTTAATCCTCAATCCACAATCCTCAACCTTAAATACTCAATACTCAATCTTCAATCCTCAATCCTCAATCCTCAATCCTCAACCCTCAATCCTCAATCCTCACTCCTAAATACCCAATCCTTAATCTTCAATCCTTAATCCTCAATCCTCAATTCTCAATCCTCAATCCTTAATCCTCAGACCTCAAACATCAATATTCAACCCTCAGTCCTCGTCCTCAATCCACAACCCTCAATCCTCAGTCCTCAATATTCAATCATAAATATTCAATCTTCAATCCTCAATCCTCATTCCTCAATCCTCATTCCTCAATCCTCAATCTTCAACCCTGAATCCTCAATCCTCAATACTCAATCCTCCATCTTCAATCCTCAATACTCAATCTTCAATCCTCAATCCTCAATCGTCAATCCTCGATCCTCAATTTTCAATCCTCAACACTCAATCTTCAATCCTCAATCCTCAATCCTCAATCCTCAATCCTCATTCTTCAATCCTCAATACCCAATCCTCAATCTGCAATCCTCAATCCTCAATCCTCAATCCTAATTCCTCAATCCTCATTCTTCAATCCTCAATACCCAATCCTCAATTTCAATCCTCAATCCTCAATCCTCATTTCTCAATCCTCAATCCTCAATCCTCAATCCTCATTCCTCAATCCTCAATACCCAATCCCCAATCTTCAATCCTCAAACATCAATCCTCAATTCTCAATCCTCAATCCTCAGTCCTCAGTCGTCGAATCTCAATCCCCGACGCTTAGCACGCATCCTCAATCCTCAGTCCTCAATCCTCAATCCTCAAACCTAAATCCTCTACCGTCAGTCCTCGTCCTCAATCCTCAAACCTCAATCCCCAATCCTCAATATTCAATCAGCAATACTCAATCTTCAATCCTCAATCCTCAATCCTCAATCCTCAATCCTCAATCCTCAATCCTCAATATTCAATCATCAATACTCAATCTTCAACCCTCAATCTTCAATCCTCAATACTCAGTCTTCCATCCTCAATCCTCAATCCTCAATCCTCAATCCTCAGGCATCAATACTCAATCTACAATATTCAATCCTCAATCCTTAATCCTCAATCCACAATCCTCAACCTTCAATACTCAACACTCAATCTTCAATCCTCAATCCTCAATCCTCAATCCTCAATCCTCAATCCTCAATCCGCAATGTTCAATCCTCAATACTCAATCTTCAATCATCAATCCTCAATCCTCAATTCTCTGTCGTCAATCCTCAGTCATCAATCATCAATCTTCAATACTCAATCGTCAATCCATAGTCCTCAATCCTCAATCCTCAATCCTCGTTCCTCAAACCTCAATCCTCAACCATCAGTCTTCATCCTCAATCCTCAAACCTCAATCCTCAATCCTCAATATTCAATCATCAATACTCAATCCTCAATCTTCAATCCTCAATACCCAATCTTCAATCCTCAGTCCTCAATCCTCAATCCTCAATCCTCAATCTTCAATACTCAACACTAATCTTCAATCCTCAATCCCCAATCCTCAATCCTCAATCCTCATTCTTCAATCCTCAATACCCAATCCAATATCTTCAATCCTCAATCCTCAATCCTCAATCCTAAATCCTCAATCCTCATTCTTCAATCCTCAATACCCAATCCTCAATTTCAATCCTCAATCCTCAATCCCCATTTCTCAATCCTCAATCTTCAACCCTCAGCCCTCATCCTCCATCCTCAGTACTCAATCCTCTATCCTCAATCTTCAATCCTGAATACTCAATCTTCGATCCTCATTCCTCAATCCTCAATCCTCAATCCTCAATCTTCAATCGCCAATACTCAATCTGCAATCCCCAATACTCAAACCTCAACCCTCAATCCTCATTACTCAATCGTCAATACCCAATCCTCAATCCTCAATCCTCAATCCTCAATCCTCAATATTCAATCATCAATACTCAATCATGAATCCTCAATCTTCAATCCTCAATACTCAACCTGCAATCCTCAATCCTCAATCCTCAATCCTCAATCCTCAATCCTCAGGCATCAATACTCAATCTACAATATTCAATACACAATCCTCAATCCTCAATCCTCAGGCATCAATACTCAATCTACAATATTCAATCCACAATCCTTAATCCTCAATCCACAATCCTCAACCTTCAATACTCAATACTCAATCTTCAATCCTCAATCCTCAATCCTCAATCCTCAATCCTCAATCCTCAATCCTCAATATTCTATCCTCAATACTCAATCTTCAATCATCAATCCTCAATCCTCAATTCTCAGTCGTCAATCCTCAGTCATCAATCCACAATCTTCAATACTCAATCGTCAATCCTTAGCCCTCAATCCTCAATCCTCGATCCTCGTTCCTCAAACCTCAATCCTCAACCCTCAGTCTTCATCCTCAATCTTCAAACCTCAATCCTCAACCCTCAATATTCAATCGCCAATACTCAATCTGCAATCCCCAATACTCAAACCTCAA
Source organism: Calliopsis andreniformis (assembly GCF_051401765.1). Classification (NCBI taxonomy): domain Eukaryota; kingdom Metazoa; phylum Arthropoda; class Insecta; order Hymenoptera; family Andrenidae; genus Calliopsis; species Calliopsis andreniformis. The sequence continues at coordinate 1,096,411 of NW_027480495.1, forward strand.
TCCTCAATCCTCATTACTCAATCCTCAATACCCAATCCTCAATCCTCAATCCTCAATCCTCAATCCTCAGTATTCAATCATCAATACTCAATCTTGAATCCTCAATCTTCAATCCTCAATACTCAACCTTCAATCCTCAATCGTCAATCCTCAATCCTCAATCCTCAATCCTCAGGCATCAATACTCAATCTACAATATTCAATCCACAATCCTCAATCCTCAATCCTCAGGCATCAATACTCAATCTACAATATTCAATCCACAATCCTTAATCCTCAATCCACAATCCTCAACCTTCAATACTCAATACTCAATCTTCAATCCTCAATCCTCAATCCTCAATCCTCAATCCTCAATCCTCAATCCTCAATATTCAATCCGCAATACTCAATCCTCAATCATCAATCCTCAATCCTCAATTCTCAGTCGTCAATCCTCAGTCATCAATCCACAATCTTCAATACTCAATCGTCAATCCTTAGTCCTCAATCATCAATCCTCGATCCTCGTTCCTCAAACCTCAATCCTCAACCCTCAGTCTTCATCCTCAATCCTCAAACCTCAATCCTCAACCCTCAATATTCAATCATCAATACTCAATCTTCAATCCTCAATCCTCAAACCTCAATCCTCAATCCTCATTCTTCAATACTAAACACCCAATCCTCAATCCTCAATCCTCAATCCTCAATCCTCAATCCTCAATCTTCAACCCTGAATCCTCAATCCTCAATACTCAATCCTCAATCCTCAATCCTCAATCCTCAATCCTCAATCCTCAATCCGCAATGTTCAATCCTCAATACTCAATCTTCAATCATCAATCCTCAATCCTCAATTCTCAGTCGTCAATCCTCAGTCATCAATCCTCAATCTTCAATACTCAATCGTCAATCCTTAGTCCTCAATCCTCAATCCTCAATCCTCGTTCCTCAAACCTCAATCCTCAACCATCAGTCTTCATCCTCAATCCTCAAACCTCAATCCTCAATCCTCAATATTCAATCATCAATACTCAATCCTCAATCTTCAATCCTCAATACCCAATCTTCAATCCTCAATCCTCAATCCTCAATCCTCAATCCTCAATCTTCAATACTCAACACTAATCTTCAATCCTCAATCCCCAATCCTCAATCCTCAATCCTCATTCTTCAATCCTCAATACCCAATCCTCAATCTTCAATCCTCAATCCTCAATCCTCAATCCTAATTCCTCAATCCTCATTCTTCAATCCTCAATACCCAATCCTCAATTTCAATCCCCAATCCTCAATCCCCATTTCTCAATCCTCAATCTTCAACCCTCAGCCCTCATCCTCCATCCTCAGTACTCAATCCTCTATCCTCAATCTTCAATCCTCAATACTCAATCTTCGATCCTCATTCCTCAATCCTCAATCCTCAATCCTCAATATTCAATCGACAATACTCAATCATCAATCCTCAATCCTCAAACCTCAATCCTCAATCCTCATTCTTCAATCCTAAATACCCAATCCTCAATCTTCAATCCTCAATCCTCAATCCTCAATTCTCAATCCTCAATCCTTAATACTCAGACCTCAAACATCAATATTCAACCCTCAGCCCTCGTCCTCAATCCACAACCCTCAATCCTCAGTCCTCAATATTCAATCATCAATATTCAATCTTCAATCCTCAATCCTCAATCCTCAATCCTCGATCCTCAATCCTCAATTTTCAACCCTGAATCCTCAATCCTCAATCCTCAATCCTCAATCCTCAATCTTCAACCCTGAATCCTCAATCCTCAATACTCAATCCTCAATCTTCAATCCTCAATACTCAATCTTCAATCCTCAATCCTCAATCCTCAATCCTCAATATTCAATCATCAATACTCAATCTTGAATCCTCAATCTTCAATCCTCAATACTCAACCTTCAATCCTCAATCCTCAATCCTCAATCCTCAATCCTCAATCCTCAGGCATCAATACTCAATCTACAATATTCAATCCACAATCCTCAATCCTCAATCCTCAGGCATCAATACTCAATCTACAATATTCAATCCACAATACTTAATCCTCAATCCACAATCCTCAACATTCAATACTCAATACTCAATCTTCAATCCTCAATCCTCAATCCTCAATCCTCAATCCTCAATCCTCAATCCTCAATATTCAATCCTCAATACTCAATCTTCAATCATCAATCCTCAATCCTCAATTCTCAGTCGTCAATCCTCAGTCATCAATCCTCAATCCTCAATCCTCAAACCTCAATCCTCAATCCTCATTCTTCAATACTAAACACCCAATCCTCAATCCTCAATCCTCAATCCTCAATCCTCAATCCTCAATCTTCAAACCTGAATCCTCAATCCTCAATACTCAATCCTCAATCTTCAATCCTCAATACTCAATCTTCAATCCTCAATCCTCAATCCTCAATCCTCAATCCGCAATATTCAATCCTCAATACTCAATCTTCAATCATCAATCCTCAATCCACAATTCTCAGTCGTCAATCCTCAGTCATCAATCCTCAATCTTCAATACTCAATCGTCAATCCTTAGTCCTCAATCCTCAATCCTCAATCCTCGTTCCTCAAACCTCAATCCTCAACCCTCAGTCTTCATCCTCAATCCTCAAACCTCAATCCTCAATCCTCAATATTCAATCATCAATACTCAATCTTCAATCCCCAATCCTCAAACCTCAATCCTCAATCCTCACTCTTCAATCCTAAATACCCAATCCTTAATCTTCAATCCTTAATCCTCAATCCTCAATTCTCAATCCTCAATCCTTAATCCTCAGACCTCAAACATCAATATTCAACCCTCAGTCCTCGTCCTCAATCCACAACCCTCAATCCTCAGTCCTCAATATTCAATCATAAATATTCAATCTTCAATCCTCAATCCTCAATCCTCAATCCTCAATCCTCAATCCTCAATCTTCAACCCTGAATCCTCAATCCTCAATACTCAATCCTCCATCTTCAATCCTCAATACTCTATCTTCAATCCTCAATCCTCAATCGTCAATCCTCAATCCTCAATTTTCAATCCTCAACACTCAATCTTCAATCCTCAATCCTCAATCCTCAATCCTCAATCCTCATTCTTCAATCCTCAATACCCAATCCTCAATCTTCAATCCTCAATCCTCAATCCTCAATCCTAATTCCTCAATCCTCATTCTTCCATCCTCAATACCCAATCCTCAATTTCAATCCTCAATCCTCAATCCTCATTTCTCAATCCTCAATCCTCAATCCTCAATCCTCAATCCTCAATCCTCAATCCTCAATCTTCAATCCCCAATACTCAATCTTCAATCCTCAATCCTCAATCCTCAATCCTCAATCCTCAATCCTCAGGTATCAATACACAATCTTCAATACTCAATCCTCAATCCTCAATCCTCAATCCTCAATCCTCAATCCTCAACCATCAATCCTCATTCCTCAAACCTCAATCCTCAACCCTCAGTCCTCATCCTCAATTCTCAATTCTCAATCCTCAATCGTCAATCCTCAATCTTCAATCCTCAATAATCAATCTCCGATCCTAGATCCTCAATCCCCAATCTTCAATCGTTAATCCTCAATATTCAATCCTCAATCCCCAGTCATCAATCTTCTATCCTCAATGCTCAATCCTCAATCCTCAATCCTCAATCCTCAGTCCTCAATCCCCAACCCTCAATCCTCTAACCTCAATCCTCAACCGTCAGTCCTCGTCCTCAATCCTCAAACCTCAATCCTCAATCCTCAATATTCAATCGACAATACTCAATCATCAATCCTCAATCCTCAAACCTCAATCCTCAATCCTCATTCTTCAATCCTAAATACCCAATCCTCAATCTTCAATCCTCAATCCTCAATCCTCAATTCTCAATACTCAATCCTTAATACTCAGACCTCAAACATCAATATTCAACCCTCAGCCCTCGTCCTCAATCCACAACTCTCAATCCTCAGTCCTCAATATTCAATCATCAATATTCAATCTTCAATCCTCAATCCTCAATCCTCAATCCTCGATCCTCAATCCTCAATTTTCAACCCTGAATCCTCAATCCTCAATACTCAATCCTCAATCCTCAATCCTCAATCTTCAACCCTGAATACTCAATCCTCAATACTCAATCCTCAATCTTCAATCCTCAATCCTCAATCCTCAATCTTCAATCCTCAATACCCAATCTTCAATCCTCAATCCTCAATCCTCAATCCTCAATCCTCAATCTTCAATCCTCAACACTAATCTTCAATCCTCAATCCCCAATCCTCAATCCTCAATCCTCATCCTTCAATCCTCAATACCCAATCCTCAATCTTCAATCCTCAATCCTCAATCCTGAATCCTAATTCCTCAATCCTCATTCTTCAATCCTCAATACCCAATCCTCAATTTCAATCCTTAATCCTCAACCCTCATTTCTCAATCCTCAATCTTCAACCCTCAGCCCTCATCCTCCATCCTCAGTACTCAATCCTCTATCCTCAATCTTCAATCCTCAATACTCAACCTTCGATCCTCATTCCTCAATCCTCAATCCTCAATCCTCAATCTTCAATCGCCAATACTCAATCTGCAATCCCCAATACTCAAACCTCAATCCTCAATCCTCATTACTCAATCCTCAATACCCAATCCTCAATCCTCAATCCTCAATCCTCAATCCTCAATATTCAATCATCAATACTCAATCTTGAATACTCAATCTTCAATCCTCAATACTCAACCTTCAATCCTCAATCCTCAATCCTCAATCCTCAATCCTCAATCCTCAGGCATCAATACTCAATCTACAATATTCAATCCACAATCCTCAATCCTCAATCCTCAGGCATCAATACTCAATCTTCAATATTCAATCCACAACCCTTAATCCTCAATCCACAATCCTCAACCTTCAATACTCAATACTCAATCTTCAATCCTCAATCCTCAATCCTCAATCCTCAATCCTCAATCCTCAATCCTCAATATTCAATCCCCAATACTCAATCTTCAATCATCAATCCTCAATCCTCAATTCTCAGTCGTCAATCCTCAGTCATCAATCCTCAATCTTCAATACTCAATCGTCAATCCTTAGTCCTCAATCCTCAATCCTCGATCCTCGTTCCTCAAACCTCAATCCTCAACCCTCAGTCTTCATCCTCAATCCTCAAACCTCAATCCTCAACCCTCAATATTCAATCATCAATACTCAATCTTCAATCCTCAATCCTCAAACCTCAATCCTCAATCCTCATTCTTCAATACTAAACACCCAATCCTCAATCCTCAATCCTCAATCCTCAATCCTCAATCCTCAATCCTCAATCTTCAACCCTGAATCCTCAATCCTCAATACTCAATCCTCAATCTTCAATCCTCAATACTCAATCTTCAATCCTCAATCCTCAATCCTCAATCCTCAATATTCAATGATCAATACTCAATCTTCAATCCTCAATCCTCAATCCTCAATCCTCAATCCTCAATCCTCAATCCTCAATCCTCAATCCTCAATCGTCAATCCTCAATCCTCAATTTTCAATCCTCAACACTCAATCTTCAATCCTCAATCCTCAATCCTCAATCCTCAATCCTCATTCTTCAATCCTCAATACCCAATCCTCAATCTTCAGTCCTCAATCCTCAATCCTCAATCCTAATTCCTCAATCCTCATTCTTCAATGCTCAATACCCAATCCTCAATTTCTATCCTCAATCCTCAATCCTCATTTCTCAATCCTCAACCCTCAACCCTCAGCCCTCATCCTCCATCCTCAGTACTCAATACTCTATCCTCAATCTTCAATCCTCAATACTCAATCTTCAATCCTCATTCCTCAATCCTCAATCCTCAATCCTCAATCTTCAATCCTCAAACATCAATCCTCAATTCTCAATCCTCAATCCTCAGTCCTCAATCTTCAACCCTGAATCCTCAATCCTCAATACTCAATCCTCAATCTTCAATCCTCAATACTCAATCTTCAATCCTCAATCCTCAATCCTCAATCCTCAATCCGCAATATTCAATCCTCAATACTCAATCTTCAATCATCAATCCTCAATCCTCAATTCTCAGTCGTCAATCCTCAGTCATCAATCCTCAATCTTCAATACTCAATCGACAATCCTTAGTCCTCAATCCTCAATCCTCAATCCTCGTTCCTCAAACCTCAATCCTCAACCCTCAGTGTTCATCCTCAATCCTCAAACCTCAATCCTCAATCCTCAATATTCAATCATCAATACTCAATCTTCAATCCCCAATCCTCAAACCTCAATCCGCAATACTCACTCTTCAATCCTAAATACCCAATCCTTAATCTTCAATCCTTAATCCTCAATCCTCAATTCTCAATCCTCAATCCTTAATCCTCAGACCTCAAACATCAATATTCAACCCTCAGTCCTCGTCCTCAATCCACAACCATCAATCCTCAGTACTCAATATTCAATCATAAATATTCAATCTTCAATACTCAATCCTCAATCCTCAATCCTCAATCCTCAATCCTCAATCTTCAACCCTGAATCCTCAATCCTCAATACTCAATCCTCCATCTTCAATCCTCAATACGCAATCTTCAATCCTCAATCCTCAATCGTCAATCCTCAATCCTCAATTTTCAATCCTCAACACTCAATCTTCAATCCTCAATCCTCAATCCTCAATCCTCAATCCTCATTCTTCAATCCTCAATACCCAATCCTCAATCTTCAATCCTCAATCCTCAATATTCAATCATCAATACTCAATCTTCAACCCTCAATCTTCAATCCTCAATACTCAATCTTCCATCCTCAATCCTCAATCCTCAATCCTCAATCCTCAATCCTCAGGCATCAATACTCAATCTACAATATTCAATCCTCAATCCTTAATCCTCAATCCACAATCCTCAACCTTCAATACTCAATACTCAATCTTCAATCCTCAATCCTCAATCCTCAATCCTCAATCCTCAATCCTCAATCCGCAATATTCAATCCTCAATACTCAATCTTCAATCATCAATCCTCAATCCTCAATTCTCAGTCGTCAATCCTTAGTCCTCAATCCTCAATCCTCAATCCTCGTTCCTCAAACCTCAATCCTCAACCCTCAGTCTTCATCCTCAATCCTCAAACCTCAATCCTCAATCCTCAATATTCAATCATCAATACTCAATCCTCAACCTTCAATCCTCAATACCCAATCTTCAATCCTCAATCCTCAATCCTCAATCCTCAATCCTCAATCTTCAATCCTCAACACTAATCTTCAATCCTCAATCCCCAATCCTCAATCCTCAATCCTCATTCTTCAATCATCAATTCCCAATCCTCAATCTTCAATCCTCAATCCTCAATCCTCAATCCTAATTCCTCAATCCTCATTCGTCAATCCTCAATACCCAATCCTCAATTTCAATCCTCAATCCTCAATCCTCATTTCTCAATCCTCAATCTTCAACCCTCAGCCCTCATCCTCCATCCTCAGTACTCAATCCTCTATCCTCAATCTTCAATCCTCAATACTCAATCTTCGATCCTCATTCCTCAATGCTCAATCCTCAATCCTCAATCTTCAATCGCCAATACTCAATCTGCAATCCCCAATACTCAAACCGCAATCCTCAATCCTCATTACTCAATCCTCAATACCCAATCCTCAATCCTCAATCCTCAATCCTCAATCCTCAATATTCAATCATCAATACTCAATCTTGAATCCTCAATCTTCAATCCTCAATACTCAACCTTCAATCCTCAATCCTCAATCCTCAATCCTCAATCCTCAATCCTCAGGCATCAATACTCAATCTACAATATTCAATCCACAATCCTTAATCCTCAATCCACAATCCTCAACCTTCAATACTCAATACTCAATCTTCAATCCTCAATCCTCAATCCTCAATCCTCAATCCTCAATCCTCAATCCTCAATATTCAATCCTCAATACTCAATCTTCAATCATCAATCCTCAATCCTCAATTCTCAGTCGTCAATCCTCAGTCATCAATCCACAATCTTCAATTCTCAATCGTCAATCCTTAGTCCTCAATCCTCAATCCTCGATCCTCGTTCCTCAAACCTCAATCCTCAACCCTCAGTCTTCATCCTCAATCCTCAAACCTCAATCATCAACCCTCAATATTCAATCATCAATACTCAATCTTCAATCCACAATCCTCAAACCTCAATCCTCAATCCTCATTCTTCAATACTAAACACCCAATCCTCAATCCTCAATCCTCAATCCTCAATCCTCAATCCTCAATCTTCAACCCTGAACCCTCAATCCTCAATATTCAATCCTCAATCTTCAATCCTCAATACTCAATCTTCAATCCTCAATCCTCAATCCTCAATCCTCAATCCGCAATATTCAATCCTCAATACTCAATCTTCAATCATCAATCCTCAATCCTCAATTCTCAGTCGTCAATCCTCAGTCATCAATCCTCAAACTTCAATACTCAATCGTCAATCCTTAGTCCTCAATCCTCAATCCTCAATCCTCGTTCCTCAAACCTCAATCCTCAACCCTCAGTCTTCATCCTCAATCCTCAAACCTCAATCCTCAATCCTCAATATTCAATCATCAATACTCAATCTTCAATCCCCAATCCTCAAACCTCAATCCTCAATCCTCACTCTTCAATCCTAAATACCCAATCCTTAATCTTCAATCCTTGATCCTCAATCCTCAATTCTCAATCCTCAATCCTTAATCCTCAGACCTCAAACATCAATATTCAACCCTCAGTCCTCGTCCTTAATCCACAACCCTCAATCCTCAGTCCTCAATATTCAATCATAAATATTCAATCTTCAATCCTCAATCCTCAATCCTCAATCCTCAATCCTCAATCCTCAATCTTCAACCCTGAATCCTCAATCCTCAATACTCAATCCTCCATCTTCAATCCTCAATACTCTATCTTCAATCCTCAATCCTCAATCGTCAATCCTCAATCCTCAATTTTCAATCCTCAACACTCAATCTTCAATCCTCAATCCTCAATCCTCAATCCTCAATCCTCATTCTTCAATCCTCAATACCCAATCCTCAATCTTCAATCCTCAATCCTCAATCCTCAATCCTAATTCCTCAATCCTCATTCTTCAATCCTCAATACCCAATCCTCAATTTCAATCCTCAGTCCTCAATCCTCATTTCTCAATCCTCAATCCTCAATCCTCAATCCTCATTCCTCAATCCTCAATACCCAATCCTCAATCTTCAATCCTCAAACATCAATCCTCAATTCTCAATCCTCAATCCTCAGTCCTCAGTCGTCGAATCTCAATCCCCGACGCTTAGCACGCATCCTCAATCCTCAGTCCTCAATCCTCAATCCTCAAACCTAAATCCTCTACCGTCAGTCCTCGTCCTCAATCCTCAAACCTCAATCCCCAATCCTCAATATTCAATCAGCAATACTCAATCTTCAATCCTCAATCCTCAATCCTCAATCCTCAATCCTCAATCCTCAATCCTCAATATTCAATCATCAATACTCAATCTTCAACACTCAATCTTCAATCCTCAATACTCAATCTTCCATCCTCAATCCTCAATCCTCAATCCTCAATCCTCAATCCTCAGGCATCAATACTCAATCTACAATATTCAATCCTCAATCCTTAATCCTCAATCCACAATCCTCAACCTTCAATACTCAATACTCAATCTTCAATCCTCAATCCTCAATCCTCAATCCTCAATCCTCAATCCTCAATCCGCAATATTCAATCCTCAATACTCAATCTTCAATCATCAATCCTCAATCCTCAATTCTCAGTCGTCAATCCTCAGTCATCAATCCTCAATCTTCAATACTCAATCGTCAATCCTTAGTCCTCAATCCTCAATCCTCAATCCTCGTTCCTCAAACCTCAATCCTCAACCCTCAGTCTTCATCCTCAATCCTCAAACCTCAATCCTCAATCCTCAATATTCAATCATCAATACTCAATCTTCAATCCCCAATCCTCAAACCTCAATCCTCAATCCTCATTCTTCAATCCTAAATACCCAATCCTCAATCTTCAATCCTCAATCCTCAATACTCAATCCTAATTCCTCAATCCTCATTCTTCAATCCTCAATACCCAATCCTCAATTTCAATCCTCAATCCTCAATCCTCATTTCTCAATCCTCAATCCTCAACCCTCAGCCCTCATCCTCCATCCTCAGTACTCAATCCTCTATCCTCAATCTTCAATCCTCAATCCTCAATCCTCAATCCTCAATCCTCAACCATCAATCCTCATTCCTCAAACATCAATCCGCAACCCTCAGTCCTCACCCTCAATTCTCAATTCTCAATCCTCAATCCTCAATCCTCAATCTTCAATCCTCAATAATCAATCTCCGATCCTAGGTCCTCAATCCCCAACCTTCAATCGTTAATCCTCAATCTTCAATCCTCAATCCCCAGTCATCAATCTTCAATCCTCAATGCTCAATCCTCAATCCTCAATCCTCAGTCCTCAATCCCCAATCCTTAATCCTCAAACCTCAATCCTCAACCGTCAGTCCTCGTCCTCAATCCTCAAACCTCAATCATCAATCCTCAATATTCAATCATCAATACTCAATCTTCAATCCTCAATCCTCAAACCTCAATCCTCAATCCTCATTCTTCAATCCTAAATACCCAATCCTCAATTTCCAATCCTCAACCCTCAATCCTCAATTCTCAATCCTCAATCCTTAATCCTCAGACCTCAAACATCAATATTCAACCCTCAGTCCTCGTCCTCAGTCCACAACCCTCAATCCTCAGTCCTCAATATTCAATCATCAATATTCAATCTTCAATCCTCAATCCTCAATCCTCAATCCTCAATCCTCAATCCTCAATTTTCAACCCTGAATCCTCAATCCTCAATACTCAATCCTCTATCTTCAATCCTCAATACTCAATCTTCAATCCTTAATCCTCAATCTGCAATCCCGAGTCCCCAGTACTCAATCTTCAATCCTCAATGCTCAATCCTCAATCCTCAATCCTCAGTCCTCAGTCCTCAATCTTCAATCCTCAAACCTCAATCCTCAACCGTCAGTCCTCATTCTCCATCCTCAATCCTCAATCCTCAATCCTCAATCTTCAGTCCCCAATACTCAATCTTCAATCCTCAATCCTCAATCCTCAATCCTCAATCCTCAATCCTCAGGTATCAATACTGAATATTCAATACTCAATCCTCAATTCTCAATCCTCAATCCTCAATCCTCAATCCTCAACCATCAATCCTCATTCCTCAAACCTCAATTCTCAACCCTCAGTCCTCATCCTCAATTCTCAATTCTCAATCCTCAATCGTCAATCCTCAATCTTCAATCCTCAATAATCAATCTCCGATCCTAGATCCTCAATCCCCAACCTTCAATCGTTAATCCTCAATATTCAATCCTCAATCCCCAGTCATCAATCTTCTATCCTCAATGCTCAATCCTCAATCCTCAATCCTCAATCCTCAGTCCTCAATCCTCAATCTTCAATCCTCAACACTAATCTTCAATCCTCAATCCCCAATCCTCAATCCTCAATCCTCATTCTTCAATCCTAAATACCCAATCCTCAATCTTCAATCCTCAATCCTCAATCCTCAATTCTCAATCCTCAATCCTTAATACTCAGACCTCAAACATCAATATTCAGCCCTCAGCACTCGTCCTCAATCCACAACCCTCAATCCTCAGTCCTCAATATTCAATCATCAATATTCAATCTTCAATCCTCAATCCTCAATCCTCAATCCTCGATCCTCAATCCTCAATTTTCAACCCTGAATCCTCAATACTCAATACTCAATCCTCAATCTTCAATCCTCAGTACCCAATCTTCAATCCTCAATCCTCAATCCTCAATCCTCAATCCTCAATCTTCAATCCTCAACACTAATCTTCAATCCTCAATCCCCAATCCTCAATCCTCAATCCTCATTCTTCAATCCTCAATACCCAATCCTCAATCTTCAATCCTCAATCCTCACTCCTCAATCCTAATTCCTCAATCCTCATTCTTCAATCCTCAATACCCAATCCTCAATTTCAATCCTCAATCCTCAACCCTCATTTCTCAATCCTCAATCTTCAACCCTCAGCCCTCATCCTCCATCCTCAGTACTCAATCCTCTATCCTCAATCTTCAATCCTCAATACTCAATCTTCGATCCTCATTCCTCAATCCTCAATCCTCAATCCTCAATCTTCAATCGCCAATACTCAATCTGCAATCCCCAATACTCAGACCTCAATCCTCAATCCTCATTACTCAATCCTCAATACCCAATCCTCAATCCTCAATCCTCAATTCTCAATCCTCAATATTCAATCATCAATACTCAATCTTGAATACTCAATCTTCAATCCTCAATACTCAACCTTCAATCCTCAATCCTCAATCCTCAATCCTCAATCCTCAATCCTCAGGCATCAATACTCAATCTACAATATTCAATCCACAATCCTCAATCCTCAATCCTCAGGCATCAATACTCAATCTACAATATTCAATCCACAACCCTTAATCCTCAATCCACAATCCTCAAACTTCAATACTCAATACTCAATCTTCAATCCTCAATCCTCAATCCTCAATCCTCAATCCTCAATCCTCAATCCTCAATATTCAATCCCCAATACTCAATCTTCAATCATCAATCCTCAATCCTCAATTCTCAGTCGTCAATCCTCAGTCATCAATCCTCAATCTTCAATACTCAATCGTCAATCCTTAGTCCTCAATCCTCAATCCTCGATCCTCGTTCCTCAAACCTCAACCCTCAACCCTCAGTCTTCATCCTCAATCCTCAAACCTCAATCCTCAACCCTCAATATTCAATCATCAATACTCAATCTTCAATCCTCAATCCTCAATCCTTAATCCTCAGACCTCAAACATCAATATTCAACCCTCAGTCCTCGTCCTCAATCCACAACCCTCAATCCTCAGTCCTCAATATTCAATCATAAATATTCAATCTTCAATCCTCAATCCTCAATCCTCAATCCTCAATCCTCAATCCTCAATCCTCAGCCTTCAACCCTGAATCCTCAATACTCAATCCTCAATCTTCAGTCCTCAATACTCAATCTTCAATCCTCAATCCTCAAGCGTCAATCCTCAATCCTCAATTTTCAATCCTCAACACTCAATCTTCAATCCTCAATCCTCAATCCTCAATCCTCAATCCTCATTCTTCAATCCTCAATACCCAATCCTCAATCTTCAGTCCTCAATCCTCAATCCTCAATCCTAATTCCTCAATCCTCATTCTTCAATCCTCAATACCCAATCCTCAATTTCTATCCTCAATCCTCAATACTCATTTCTCAATCCTCAACCCTCAACCCTCAGCCCTCATCCTCCATCCTCAGTACACAATCCTCTATCCTCAATCTTCAATCCTCAATACTCAATCTTCAATCCTCATTCTTCAATCCTCAAACATCAATCCTCAATTCTCAATCCTCAATCCTCAGTCCTCAGTCGTCGAACCTCAATCCCCGACCCTTAGCACTCATCCTCAATCCTTGTTCCTCAATCCTCAATCCTCAAACCTAAATCCTCTACCGTCAGTCCTCGTCCTCAATCCTCAAACCTCAATACTCAATCCTCAATATTCAATCATCAATACTCAATCCTCAATCTTCAATCCTCAATACCCAATCTTCAATCCTCAATCCTCAATCCTCAATCCTCAATCCTCAATCTTCAATCCTCAACACTAATCTTCAATCCTCAATCCCCAATCCTCAATCCTCAATCCTCATTCTTCAATCCTCAATACCCAATCCTCAATCTTCAATCCTCAATCCTCAATCCTCAATCCTAGTTCCTCAATCCTCATTCTTCAATCCTCAATACCCAATACTCAATTTCAATCCTCAATCCTCAATCCTCATTTCTCAATCCTCAATCTTCAACCCTCAGCCCTCATCCTCCATCCTCAGTACTCAATCCTCTATCCTCAATCTTCAATCCTCAATACTCAATCTTCGATCCTCATTCCTCAATCCTCAATCCTCAATCCTCAATCTTCAATCGCCAATACTCAATCTGCAATCCCCAATACTCAAACCTCAATCCTCAATCCTCATTACTCAATCCTCAATACCCAATCCTCAATCCTCAATCCTCAATCCTCAATCCTCAGTATTCAATCATCAATACTCAATCTTGAATCCTCAATCTTCAATCCTTAATACTCAACCTTCAATCCTCAATCGTCAATCCTCAATCCTCAGGCATCAATACTCAATCTACAATATTCAATCCACAATCCTCAATCCTCAATCCTCAGGCATCAATACTAAATCTACAATATTCAATCCACAATACTTAATCCTCAATCCACAATCCTCAACATTAAATACTCAATACTCAATCTTCAATCCTCAATCCTCAATCCTCAATCCTCAACCCTCAATCCTCAATCCTCAATATTCAATCCTCAATACTCAATCCTCAATCATCAATCCTCAATCCTCAATTCTCAGTCGTCAATCCTCAGTCATCAATCCACAATCTTCAATACTCAATCGTCAATCCTTAGTCCTCAATCCTCAATCCTCGATCCTCGTTCCTCAAACCTCAATGCTCAACCCTCAGTCTTCATCCTCAATCCTCAAACCTCAATCCTCAACCCTCAATATTCAATCATCAATACTCAATCTTCAATCCTCAATCCTCAAACCTCAATCCTCAATCCTCATTCTTCAATACTAAACACCCAATCCTCAATCCTCAATCCTCAATCCTCAATCCTCAATCTTCAACCCTGAATCCTCAATCCTCAATACTCAATCCTCAATCTTCAATCCTCAACACTCAATCTTCAATCCTCAATCCTCAATCCTCAATCCTCAATCCGCAATATTCAATCCTCAATACTCAATCTTCAATCATCAATCCTCAATCCTCAATTCTCAGTCGTCAATCCTCAGTCATCAATCCTCAATCTTCAATACTCAATCGTCAATCCTTAGTCCTCAATCCTCAATCCTCAATCCTCGTTCCTCAAACCTCAATCCTCAACCCTCAGTCTTCATCCTCAATCCTCAAACCTCAATCCTCAATCCTCAATATTCAATCATCAATACTCAATCTTCAATCCCCAATCCTCAAACCTCAATCCTCAATCCTCACTCCTAAATACCCAATCCTTAATCTTCAATCCTTAATCCTCAATCCTCAATTCTGAATCCTCAATCCTTAATCCTCAGACCTCAAACATCTATATTCAACCCTCTGTCCTCGTCCTCAATCCACAACCCTCAATCCTCAGTCCTCAATATTCAATCATAAATATTCAATCTTCAATCCTCAATCCTCAATCCTCAATCCTCATTCCTCAATCCTCAATCTTCAACCCTGAATCCTCAATCCTCAATACTCAATCCTCCATCTTCAATCCTCAATACTCAATCTTCAATCCTCGATCCTCAATCGTCAATCCTCGATCCTCAATTTTCAATCCTCAACACTCAATCTTCAATCCTCAATCCTCAATCCTCAATCCTCAATCCTCATTCTTCAATCCTCAATACCCAATCCTCAATCTTCAATCCTCAATCCTCAATCCTCAATCCTCAATCCTAATTCCTCAATCCTCATTCTTCAATCCTCAATACCCAATCCTCAATTTCAATCCTCAATCCTCAATCCTCATTTCTCAATCCTCAATCCTCAATCCTCAATCCTCATTCCTCAATCCTCAATACCCAATCCCCAATCTTCAATCCTCAAACATCAATCCTCAATTCTCAATCATCAATCCTCAGTCCTCAGTCGTCGAATCTCAATCCCCGACGCTTAGCACGCATCCTCAATCCTCAGTCCTCAATCCTCAATCCTCAAACCTAAATCCTCTACCGTCAGTCCTCGTCCTCAATCCTCAAACCTCAATCCCCATTCCTCAATATTCAATCAGCAATACTCAATCTTCAATCCTCAATCCTCAATCCTCAATCCTCAATCCTCAATCCTCAATCCTCAATATTCAATCATCAATACTCAATCTTCAACCCTCAATCTTCAATCCTCAATACTCAGTCTTCCATCCTCAATCCTCAATCCTCAATCCTCAATCCTCAATCCTCAGGCATCAATACTCAATCTACAATATTCAATCCTCAATCCTTAATCCTCAATCCACAATCCTCAACCTTCAATACTCAATACTCAATCTTCAATCCTCGATCCTCAATCCTCAATCCTCAATCCTCAATCCTCAATCCGCAATGTTCAATCCTCAATACTCAATCTTCAATCATCAATCCTCAATCCTCAATTCTCAGTCGTCAATCCTCAGTCATCAATCCTCAATCTTCAATACTCAATCGTCAATCCTTAGACCTCAATCCTCAATCCTCAATCCTCGTTCCTCAAACCTCAATCCTCAACCATCAGTCTTCATCCTCAATCCTCAAACCTCAATCCTCAATCCTCAATATTCAATCATCAATACTCAATCCTCAATCTTCAATCCTCAATACCCAATCTTCAATCCTCAATCCTCAATCCTCAATCCTCAATCCTCAATCTTCAATACTCAACACTAATCTTCAATCCTCAATCCCCAATCCTCAATCCTCAACCCTCATTCTTCAATCCTCAATACCCAATCCAATATCTTCAATCCTCAATCCTCAATCCTCAATCCTAATTCCTCAATCCTCATTCTTCAATCGTCAATACCCAATCCTCAATTTCAATCCTCAATCCTCAATCCCCATTTCTCAATTCTCAATCTTCAACCCTCAGCCCTCATCCTCCATCCTCAGTACTCAATCCTTTATCCTCAATCTTCAATCCTGAATACTCAATCTTCGATCCTCATTCCTCAATCCTCAATCCTCAATCCTCAATCTTCAATCGCCAATACTCAATCTGCAATCCCCAATACTCAAACCTCAACCCTCAATCCTCATTACTCAATCCTCAATACCCAATCCTCAATCCCCAATCCTCAATCCTCAATCCTCAATATTCAATCATCAATACTCAATCTTGAATCCTCAATCTTCAATCCTCAATACTCAACCTGCAATCCTCAATCCTCAATCCTCAATCCTCAATCCTCAATCCTCAGGCATCAATACTCAATCTGCAATCCCCAATACTCAAACCTCAATCCTCAATCCTCATTACTCAATCCTCAATACCCAATCCTCAATCCTCAATCCTCAATCCTCAATCCTCAGTATTCAATCATCAATACTCAATCTTGAATCCTCAATCTTCAATCCTCAATACTCAACCTTCAATCCTCAATCGTCAATCCTCAATCCTCAATCCTCAATCCTCATTCTTCAATACTAAACACCCAATCCTCAATCCTCAATCCTCAATCCTCAATCCTCAATCCTCAATCCTCAATCTTCAACCCTGAATCCTCAATCCTCAATACTCAATCCTCAATCTTCAATCCTCAACACTCAATCTTCAATCCTCAATCCTCAATCCTCAATCTTCAATCCGCAATATTCAATCCTCAATACTCAATCTTCAATCATCAATCCTCAATCCTCAATTCTCAGTCGTCAATCCTCAGTCATCAATCCTCAATCTTCAATACTCAATCGTCAATCCTTAGTCCTCAATCCTCAATCCTCAATCCTCGTTCCTCAAACCTCAATCCTCAACCCTCAGTCTTCATCCTCAATCCTCAAACCTCAACCCTCAATCCTCTATATTCAATCATCAATACTCAATCTTCAATCCCCAATCCTCAAACCTCAATCCTCAATCCTCACTCCTAAATACCCAATCCTTAATCTTCAATCCTTAATCCTCAATCCTCAATTCTCAATCCTCAATCCTTAATCCTCAGACCTCAAACATCAATATTCAACCCTCAGTCCTCGTCCTCAATCAACAACCCTCAATCCTCAGTCCTCAATATTCAATCATAAATATTCAATCTTCAATCCTCAATCCTCAATCCTCAATCCTCATTCCTCAATCCTCAATCTTCAACCCTGAATCCTCAATCCTCAATACTCAATCCTCCATCTTCAATCCTCAATACTCAATCTTCAATCCTCAATCCTCAATCGTCAATCCTCGATCCTCAATTTTCAATCCTCAATCCTCAATCCTCAATCCTCAATCCTCATTCTTCAATCCTCAATACCCAATCCTCAATCTTCAATCCTCAATCCTCAATCCTCAATCCTAATTCCTCAATCCTCATTCTTCAATCCTCAATACCCAATCCTCAATTTCAATCCTCAATCCTCAATCCTCATTTCTCAATCCTCAATCCTCAATCCTCAATCCTCATTCCTCAATCCTCAATACCCAATCCCCAATCTTCAATCCTCAAACATCAATCCTCAATTCTCAATCCTCAATCCTCAGTCCTCAGTCGTCGAATCTCAATCCCCGACGCTTAGCACGCATCCTCAATCCTCAGTCCTCAATCCTCAATCCTCAAACCTAAATCCTCTACCGTCAGTCCTCGTCCTCAATCCTCAAACCTCAATCCCCAATCCTCAATATTCATTCAGCAATACTCAATCTTCAATCCTCAATCCTCAATCCTCAATCCTCAATCCTCAATCCTCAATCCTCAATCCTCAATATTCAATCATCAATACTCAATCTTCAACCCTCAATCTTCAATCCTCAATACTCAGTCTTCCATCCTCAATCCTCAATCCTCAATCCTCAATCCTCAATCCTCAGGCATCAATACTCAATCTACAATATTCAATCCTCAATCCTTAATCCTCAATCCACAATCCTCAACCTTCAATACTCAATACTCAATCTTCAATCCTCAATCCTCAATCCTCAATCCTCAATCCTCAATCCTCAATCCGCAATGTCCAATCCTCAATACTCAATCTTCAATCATCAATCCTCAATCCTCAATTCTCAGTCGTCAATCCTCAGTCATCAATCCTCAATCTTCAATACTCAATCGTCAATCCTTAGTCCTCAATCCTCAATCCTCAATCCTCGTTCCTCAAACCTCAATCCTCAACCATCAGTCTTCATCCTCAATCCTCAAACCTCAATCCTCAATCCTCAATATTCAATCATCAATACTCAATCCTCAATCTTCAATCCTCAATACCCAATCTTCAATCCTCAATCCTCAATCCTCAATCCTCAATCCTCAATCCTCAATCTTCAATACTCAACACTAATCTTCAATCCTCAATCCCCAATCCTCAATCCTCAATCCTCATTCTTCAATTCTCAATACCCAATCCAATATCTTCAATCCTCAATCCTCAATCCTCAATCCTAATTCCTCAATCCTCATTCTTCAATCCTCAATACCCAATCCTCAATTTCAATCCTCAATCCTCAATCCCCATTTCTCAATCCTCAATCTTCAACCCTCAGCCCTCATCCTCCATCCTCAGTACTCAATCCTCTATCCTCAATCTTCAATCCTGAATACTCAATCTTCGATCCTCATTCCTCAATCCTCAATCCTCAATCCTCAATCTTCAATCGCCAATACACAATCTGCAATCCCCAATACTCAAACCTCAACCCTCAATCCTCATTACTCAATCCTCAATACCCAATCCTCAATCCTCAATCCTCAATCCTCAATCCTCAATATTCAATCATCAATACTCAATCTTGAATCCTCAATCTTCAATCCTCAATACTCAACCTGCAATCCTCAATCCTCAATCCTCAATCCTCCAGACTCAATCCTCAGGCATCAATACTCAATCTACAATATTCAATACACAATCCTCAATCCTCAATCCTCAGGCATCAATGCTCAATCTACAATATTCAATCCACAATCCTTAATCCTCAATCCACAATCCTCAACCTTCAATACTCAATACTCAATCTTCAATCCTCAATCCTCAATCCTCAATCCTCAATCCTCAATCCTCAATCCTCAATATTCAATCCTCAATACTCAATCTTCAATCATCAATCCTCAATCCTCAATTCTCAGTCGTCAATCCTCAGTCATCAATCCACAATCTTCAATACTCAATCGTCAATCCTTAGCCCTCAATCCTCAATCCTCGATCCTCGTTCCTCAAACCTCAATCCTCAACCCTCAGTCTTCATCCTCAATCCTCAAACCTCAATCCTCAACCCTCAATATTCAATCGCCAATACTCAATCTGCAATCCCCAATACTCAAACCTCAATCCTCAATCCTCATTACTCAATCCTCAATACCCAATCCTCAATCCTCAATCCTCAATCCTCAATCCTCAGTATTCAATCATCAATACTCAATCTTGAATCCTCAATCTTCAATCCTCAATACTCAACCTTCAATCCTCAATCGTCAATCCTCAATCCTCAATCCTCAATCCTCAGGCATCAATACTCAATCTACAATATTCAATCCACAATCCTCAATCCTCAATCCTCAGGCATCAATACTCAATCTACAATATTCAATCCACAATCCTTAATCCTCAATCCACAATCCTCAACCTTCAATACTCAATACTCAATCTTCTATCCTCAATCCTCAATCCTCAATCCTCAATCCTCAATCCTCAATCCTCAATATTCAATCCTCAATACTCAATCCTCAATCATCAATCCTCAATCCTCAATTCTCAGTCGTCAATCCTCAGTCATCAATCCACAATCTTCAATACTCAATCGTCAATCCTTAGTCCTCAATCATCAATCCTCGATCCTCGTTCCTCAAACCTCAATCCTCAACCCTCAGTCTTCATCCTCAATCCTCAAACCTCAATCCTCAACCCTCAATATTCAATCATCAATACTCAATCTTCAATCCTCAATCCTCAAACCTCAATCCTCAATCCTCATTCTTCAATACTAAACACCCAATCCTCAATCCTCAATCCTCAATCCTCAATCCTCAATCTTCAACCCTGAATCCTCAATCCTCAATACTCAATCCTCAATCCTCAATCCTCAATCCTCAATCCTCAATCCTCAATCCGCAATGTTCAATCCTCAATACTCAATCTTCAATCATCAATCCTCAATCCTCAATTCTCAGTCGTCAATCCTCAGTCATGAATCCTCAATCTTCAATACTCAATCGTCAATCCTTAGTCCTCAATCCTCAATCCTCAATCCTCGTTCCTCAAACCTCAATCCTCAACCATCAGTCTTCATCCTCAATCCTCAAACCTCAATCCTCAATCCTCAATATTCAATCATCAATACTCAATCCTCAATCTTCAATCCTCAATACCCAATCTTCAATCCTCAATCCTCAATCCTCAATCCTCAATCCTCAATCTTCAATACTCAACACTAATCTTCAATCCTCAATCCCCAATCCTCAATCCTCAATCCTCATTCTTCAATCCTCAATACCCAATCCTCAATCTTCAATCCTCAATCCTCAATCCTCAGGCATCAATACTCAATCTACAATATTCAATCCACAATCCTCAATCCTCAATCCTCAATCCTCAATATTCAATCATCAATACTCAATCTTGAATCCTCAATCTTCAATCCTCAATACTCAACATGCAATCCTCAATCCTCAATCCTCAATCCTCAATCCTCAATCCTCAGGCATCAATACTCAATCTACAATATTCAATCCACAATCCTCAATCCTCAATCCTCAGGCAACAATACTCAATCTACAATATTCAATCCACAATCCTTAATCCTCAATCCACAATCCTCAACCTTCAATACTCAATACTCAATCTTCAATCATCAATCCTCAATCCTCAATTCTCAGTCGTCAATCCTCAGTCATCAATCCACAATCTTCAATACTCAATCGTCAATCCTTAGTCCTCAATCCTCAATCCTCGATCCTCGTTCCTCAAACCTCAATCCTCAACCCTCAGTCTTCATCCTCAATCCTCAAACCTCAATCCTCAACCCTCAATATTCAATCATCAATACTCAATCTTCAATCCTCAATCCTCAAACCTCAATCCTCAATCCTCATTCTTCAATACTAAACACCCAATCCTCAATCCTCAATCCTCAATCCTCAATCCTCAATCCTCAATCATCAACCCTGAATCCTCAATCCTCAATACTCAATCCTCAATCTTCAATCCTCAATACTCAATCTTCAATCCTCAATCCTCAATCCTCAATCCTCAATCCGCAATATTCAATCCTCAATACACAATCTTCAATCATCAATCCTCAATCCTCAATTCACAGTCGTCAATCCTCAGTCATCAATCCTCAATCTTCAATACTCAATCGTCAATCCTTAGTCCTCAATCCTCAATCCTCAATCCTCGTTCCTCAAACCTCAATCCTCAACCCTCAGTCTTCATCCTCAATCCTCAAACCTCAATCCTCAATCCTCAATATTCAATCATCAATACTCAATCTTCAATCCCCAATCCACAAACCTCAATCCTCAATCCTCACTCTTCAATCCTAAATACCCAATCCTTAATCTTCAATCCTTAATCCTCAATCCTCAATTCTCAATCCTCAATCCTTAATCCTCAGACCTCAAACATCAATATTCAACCCTCAGTCCTCGTCCTCTATCCACAAACCTCAATCCTCAGTCCTCAATATTCAATCATAAATATTCAATCTTCAATCCACAATCCTCAATCCTCAATCCTCAATTCTCAATCCTCAATCTTCAACCCTGAATCCTCAATCCTCAATACTCAATCCTCCATCTTCAATCCTCAATACTCAATCTTCAATCCTCAATCCTCAATCGTCAATCCTCAATCCTCAATTTTCAATCCTCAACACTCAATCTTCAATCCTCAATCCTCAATCCTCAATGCTCAATCCTCATTCTTCAATCCTCAATACCCAATCCTCAATCTTCAATCCTCAATCCTCAATCCTCAATCCTAATTCCTCAATCCTCATTCTTCAATCCTCAATACCCAATCCTCAATTTCAATCCTCAATCCTCAATCCTCATTTCTCAATCCTCAATCCTCAATCCTCAATCCTCATTCCTCAACCCTCAATACCCAATCCTCAATCTTCAATCCTCAAACATCAATCCTCAATTCTCAATCCTCAATCCTCAGTCCTCAGTCGTCGAATCTCAATCCCCGACGCTTAGCACGCATCCTCAATCCTCAGTCCTCAATCCTCAATCCTCAATCCTAAATCCTCTACCGTCAGTCCTCGTCCTCAATCCTCAAACCTCAATCCCCAATCCTCAATATAAAATCAGCAATACTCAATCTTCAATCCTCAATCCTCAATCCTCAATCCTCAATCCTCAATCCTCAATCCTCAATATTCAATCATCAATACTCAATCTTCAACCCTCAATCTTCAATCCTCAATACTCAATCTTCCATCCTCAATCCTCAATACTCAATCCTCAATCATCAATCCTTAGGCATCAATACTCAATCTACAATATTCAATCCTCAATCCTTAATCCTCAATACACAATCCTCAACCTTCAATACTCAATACTCAATCTTCAATCCTCAATCCTCAATCCTCAATCCTCAATCCTCAATCCGCAATATTTAATCCTCAATACTCAGTCTTCAATCATCAATCCTCAATCCTCAATTCTCAGTCGTCAATCCTCAGTCATGAATCCTCAATCTTCAATACTCAATCGTCAATCCTTAGTCCTCAATCCTCGATCCTCGTTCCTCAAACCTCAATCCTCAACCCTCAGTCTTCATCCTCAATCCTCAAACCTCAATCCTCAACCCTCAATATTCAATCATCAATACTAAACACCCAATCCTCAATCCTCAATCCTCAATCCTCAATCCTCAATCTTCAACCCTGAATCCTCAATCCTCAATACTCAATCCTCAATCTTCAATCCTCAATACTCAATCTTCAATCCTCAATCCTCAATCCTCAATCCTCAATCCGCAATATTCAATCCTCAATACTCAATCTTCAATCATCAATCCTCAATCCTCAATTCTCAGTCGTCAATGCTCAGTCATTAATCCTCAATCTTCAATACTCAATCGTCAATCCTTAGTCCTCAATCCTCAATCCTCAATCCTCAATCCTCGTTCCTCAAACCTCAATCCTCAACCCTCAGTCTTCATCCTCAATCCTCAAACCTCAATCCTCAATCCTCAATATTCATTCATCAATACTCAATCTTCAATCCCCATTCCACAAACCTCAATCCTCAATCCTCACTCTTCAATCCTAAATACCCAATCCTTAATCTTCAATCCTTAATCCTCAATCCTCAATTCTCAATCCTCAATCCTTAATCCTCAGACCTCAAACATCAATATTCAACCCTCAGTCCTCGTCCTCAATCCACAACCCTCAATCCTCAGTCCTCAATATTCAATCATAAATATTCAATCTTCAATCCTCAATCCTCAATCCCCATTCCTCAATCCTCAATCCTCAATCTTCAACCCTGAATCCTCAATCCTCAATACTCAGTCCTCCATCTTCAATCCTCAATACTCAATCTTCAATCCTCAATCCTCAATCGTCAATCCTCAATCCTCAATTTTCAATCCTCAACACTCAATCTTCAATCCTCAATCCTCAATCCTCAATCCCCAATCCTCATTCTTCAATCCTCAATACCCAATCCTCAATCTTCAATCCTCAATCCTCAATCCTCAATCCTAATTCCTCAATCCTCATTCTTCAATCCTCAATACCCAATCCTCAATCCTCAATCCTCAATCCTCATTCCTCAATATTCAATCATCAATACTCAATCTTCAACCCTCAATCTTCAATCCTCAATACTCAATCTTCAATCCTCAATCCTCAATCCTCAATCCTCAGGCATCAATACTCAATCTACAATATTCAATCCTCAGTCCTTAATCCTCAATCCACAATCCTCAACCTTCAATACTCAATACTCTATCTTCAATCCTCAATCCTCAATCCTCAATCCTCAATCCTCAATCCTCAATCCTCAGGCATCAAAACTCAATCTTCAATGCTCAATCCTCAAACCTCAATCCTCAATCCTCATTCCCCAACCCTCAATCCTCATTCCTCAAACCTCAACCCTCAACCCTCAGTCCTCATACTCAATTCTCAATTCTCAATCCTCAATCCTCAATCCTCAATCCTCAATCTTCAATCCTCAATAATCAATCTCCAATCCTCAATCCTCAATTCTCGATCCTCAATCCTCAGGCATCAATACTCAATCTTCTATACTCAACACTCAATACTCACTCCTCAATCCTCAATCCTCAAACCTCAATCCTCAATCCTCAATATTCAATCATCAATTCTCAATCTTCAATCCGCAATCCTCAATCCTCAATCCTCAACCCTCAATCCTCATTCCTCAAACCTCAATCCTCAACCCTCAGTCCTCATACTCAATTCTCAATTCTCAATCCTCAATTCTCAATCCTCAATCTTCAGTCCTCAATAATCAATCTCTAATTCTAGATCCTCAATCCCCTATCTTCAATCCTTAATCCTCAATCTTCAATCCCCAATCCCCAGTACTCAATCTTCAATCCTCAATGCTCAATCCTCAATCCTCAATCCTCAGTCCTCAGACCTCAATCTTCAATCCTCAAACCTCAATCCTCAACCGTCAGTCCTCATTCTCGAACCTCAATCCTCAATCCTCAATCCTCAATCTTCAATCCCCAATACTCAATCTTCAATCCTCAATCCTCAATACTCAATCCTCAATCCTCAAGCCTCAGGCATCAATACTCAATCTTCAATACTCAATCCTCAATCCTCAATCCTCAATCCTCAATCCTCAATCCTCAACCATCAATCCTCATTCCTCAAACCTCAATCCGCAACCCTCAGTCCACATCCTCAATTCTCAATTCTCAATCCTCAATCCTCAATCCTCAATCTTCAATCCTCAATAATCAATCTCCGATCCTAGGTCCTCAATCCCCAAACTTCAATCGTTAATCCTCAATCTTCAATCCTCAATCCCCAGTCATCAATCTTCAATCCTCAATGCTCAATCCTCAATCCTCAATCCTCAGTCCTCAATCCCCAATCCTTAATCCTCAAACCTCAATCCTCAACCGTCAGTCCTCGTCCTCAATCCTCAAACCTCAATCATGAATCCTCAATATTCAATCATCAATACTCAATCTTCAATCCTCAATCCTCAAACCTCAATCCTCAATCCTCATTCTTCAATCCTAAATACCCAATCCTCAATTTCCAATCCTCAATCCTCAATCCTCAATTCTCAATCCTCAATCCTTAATCCTCAGACCTCAAACATCAATATTCAACCCTCAGTCCTCGTCCTCAGTCCACAACCCTCAATCCTCAGTCCTCAATATTCAATCATCAATATTCAATCTTCAATCCTCAATCCTCAATCCTCAATCCTCAATCCTCAATCCTCAATTTTCAACCCTGAATCCTCAATCCTCAATACTCAATCCTCTATCTTCAATCCTCAATACTCAATCTTCAATCCTTAATCCTCAATCTGCAATCCCGAATCCCCAGTACGCAATCTTCAATCCTCAATGCTCAATCCTCAATCCTCAACCTCAGTCCTCAGTCCTCAATCTTCAATCCTCAAACCTCAATCCTCAACCGTCAGTCCTCATTCTCCATCCTCAATCCTCAATCCTCAATCCTCAATCTTCAATCCCCAACACTCAATCTTCAATCCTCAATCCTCAATCCTCAATCCTCAATCCTCAATCCTCAGGTATCAATACTCAATCTTCAATACTCAATCCTCAATCCTCAATCCTCAATCCTCAATCCTCAACCATCAATCCTCATTCCTCAAACCTCAATCCTCAACCCTCAGTCCTCATCCTCAATTCTCAATTCTCAATCCTCAATCGTCAATCCTCAATCTTCAATCCTCAATAATCAATCTCCGATCCCAGATCCTCAATCCCCAATCTTCAATCGTTAATCCTCAATATTCAATCCTCAATCCCCAGTCATCAATCTTCAATCCTCAATGCTCAATCCTCAATCCTCAATCCTCAATCCTCAGTCCTCAATCCCCAATCCTCAATCCTCTAACCTCAATCCTCAACCGTCAGTCCTCGTCCTCAATCCTCAAACCTCAATCCTCAATCCTCAATATTCAATCGACAATACTCAATCATCAATCCTCAATCCTCAAACCTCAATCCTCAATCCTCATCCTTCAATCCTAAATACCCAATCCTCAATCTTCAATCCTCAATCCTCAATCCTCAATTCTCAATCCTCAATCCTTAATACTCAGACCTCAAACATCAATATTCAACCCTCAGCCCTCGTCCTCAATCCACAACCCTCAATCCTCAGTCCTCAATATTCAATCATCAATATTCAATCTTCAATCCTCAATACTCAATCCTCAATCCTCGATCCTCAATCCTCAATTTTCAACCCTGAATCCTCAATCCTCAATACTCAATCCTTAATCTTCAATCCTCAATACCCAATCTTCAATCCTCAATCCTCAATCCTCAATCCTCAAACCTCAATCTTCAATCCTCAACACTAATCTTCAATCCTCAATCCCCAATCCTCAATCCTCAATCCTCATTCTTCAATCCTCAATACCCAATCCTCAATCTTCAATCCTCAATCCTCAATCCTCAATCCTAATTCCTCAATCCTCATTCTTCAATCCTCAATACCCAATCCTCAATTTCAATCCTCAATCCTCAACCCTCATTTCTCAATCCTCAATCTTCATCCCTCAGCCCTCATCCTCCATCCTCAGTACTCAATCCTCTATCCTCAATCTTCAATCCTCAATACTCAA
The DNA here is from genome assembly GCF_051401765.1 of Calliopsis andreniformis. Taxonomy (NCBI): domain Eukaryota; kingdom Metazoa; phylum Arthropoda; class Insecta; order Hymenoptera; family Andrenidae; genus Calliopsis; species Calliopsis andreniformis. Next base: position 1,124,047 of record NW_027480495.1, read on the forward strand.
TCTTCGATCCTCATTCCTCAATCCTCAATCCTCAATCCTCAATCTTCAATCGCCAATACTCAATCTGCAATCCCCAATACTCAAACCTCAATCCTCAATCCTCATTACTCAATCCTCAATACCCAATCCTCAATCCTCAATCCTCAATCCTCAATCCTCAATATTCAATCATCAATACTCAATCTTGAATATTCAATCTTCAATCCTCAATACTCAACCTTCAATCCTCAATCCTCAATCCTCAATCCTCAATCCTCAATCCTCAGGCATCAATACTCAATCTACAATATTCAATCCACAATCCTCAATCCTCAAACCTCAGGCATCAATACTCAATCTACAATATTCAATCCACAATCCTTAATCCTCAATCCACAATCCTCAACTTTCAATACTCAATACTCAATCTTCAATCCTGAATCCTCAATCCTCAATCCTCAATCCTCAATCCTCAATCCTCAATATTCAATCCCCAATACTCAATCTTCAATCATCAATCCTCAATCCTCAATTCTCAGTCGTCAATCCTCAGTCATCAATCCTCAATCTTCAATACTCAATCGTCAATCCTTAGTCCTCAATCCTCAATCCTCGATCCTCGTTCCTCAAACCTCAATCCTCAACCCTCAGTCTTCATCCTCAATCCTCAAACCTCAATCCTCAACCCTCAATATTCAATCATCAATACTCAATCTTCAATCCTCAATCCTCAAACCTCAATCCTCAATCCTCATTCTTCAATACTAAACACCCAATCCTCAATCCTCAATCCTCAATCCTCAATCCTCAATCCTCAATCTTCAGCCCTGAATCCTCAATCCTCAATACTCAATCCTCAATCTTCAATCCTCAATACTCAATCTTCAATCCTCAATCCTCAATCCTCAATCCTCAATATTCAATCATCAATACTCAATCTTCAATCCTCAATCCTCAATCCTCAATCCTCAATCCTCAATCCTCAATCCTCAAACCTCAATCCTCAGTCCTCAATCCTCAATCCGCAATATTCAATCCTCAATACTCAACCTTCAATCATCAATACTCAATCCTCAATTCTCAGTCGTCAATCCTCAGTCATCAATCCTCAATCTTCAATACTCGATCGTGAATCCTTAGTCCACAATCCTCAATCATCAATCATCGTTCCTCAAACCTCAATCCTCAATCCTCAATATTCAATCATCAATACTCAATCTTCAATCCCCAATCCTCAAACCTCAATCCTCAATCCACATTCTTCAATCCTAAATACCCAATCCTTAATCTTCAATCCTCAATCCTCAATCCTCAATTCTCAATCCTCAATCCTTAATCCTCAGACCTCAAACATCAATATTCAACCCTCAGTCCTCGTCCTCAATCCACAACCCTCAATCCTCAGTCCTCAATATTCAATCATAAATATTCAATCTTCAATCCTCAATCCTCAATCCTCAATCCTCAATCCTCAATCCTCAGTCTTCAACCCTGAATCCTCAATACTCAATCCTCAATCTTCAATCCTCAATACTCAATCTTCAATCCTCAATCCTCAATCCTCGATCCTCGTTCCTCAAACCTCAATCCTCAACACTCAGTCTTCATCCTCAATCCTCAAACCTCAATCCTCAACCCTCAATATTCAATCATCAATACTCAATCTTCAATCCTCAATCCTCAAACCTCAATCCTCAATCCTCATTCTTCAATACTAAACACCCATTCCTCAATCCTCAATCCTCAATCCTCAATCCTCAATCCTCAATCTTCAACCCTGAATACTCAATCCTCAATACTCAATCCTCAATCTTCAATCCTCAATCCTCAATCCTCAATTCTCAATCCTCAATCCTTAATACTCAGACCTCAAACATCAATATTCAACCCTCAGTCCTCGTCCTCAATCCACAACCCTCAATCCTCAGTCCTCAATATTCAATCATAAATATTCAATCTTCAATCCTCAATCCTCAATCCTCAATCCTCAATCCTCAATCCTCAGTCTTCAACCCTGAATCCTCAATACTCAATCCTCAATCTTCAATCCTCAATACTCAATCTTCAATCCTCAATCCTCAATCCTCGATCCTCGTTCCTCAAACCTCAATCCTCAACACTCAGTCTTCATCCTCAATCCTCAAACCTCAATCCTCAACCCTCAATATTCAATCATCAATACTCAATCTTCAATCCTCAATCCTCAAACCTCAATCCTCAATCCTCATTCTTCAATACTAAACACCCATTCCTCAATCCTCAATCCTCAATCCTCAATCCTCAATCCTCAATCTTCAACCCTGAATACTCAATCCTCAATACTCAATCCTCAATCTTCAATCCTCAATCCTCAATCCTCAATTCTCAATCCTCAATCCTTAATACTCAGACCTCGAACATCAATATTCAACCCTCAGCCCTCGTCCTCAATCCGCAACCCTCAATCCTCAGTCCTCAATATTCACTCATCAATATTCAATCTTCAATCCTCAATCCTCAATCCTCAATCCTCAACCATCAATCCTCATTCCTCAAACCTCAATCCTCAACCCTCAGTCCTCATCCTCAATTCTCAATTCTCAATCCTCAATCGTCAATCCTCAATCTTCAATCCTCAATAATCAATCTCCGATCCCAGATCCTCAATCCCCAATCTTCAATCGTTAATCCTCAATATTCAATCCTCAATCCCCAGTCATCAATCTTCAATCCTCAATGCTCAATCCTCAATCCTCAATCCTCAATCCTCAGTCCTCAATCCCCAATCCTCAATCCTCTAACCTCAATCCTCAACCGTCAGTCCTCGTCCTCAATCCTCAAACCTCAATCCTCAATCCTCAATATTCAATCGACAATACTCAATCATCAATCCTCAATCCTCAAACCTCAATCCTCAATCCTCATCCTTCAATCCTAAATACCCAATCCTTAATCTTCAATCCTCAATCCTCAATCCTCAATTCTCAATCCTCAATCCTTAATACTCAGACCTCAAACATCAATATTCAACCCTCAGCCCTCGTCCTCAATCCACAACCCTCAATCCTCAGTCCTCAATATTCAATCATCAATATTCAATCTTCAATCCTCAATACTCAATCCTCAATCCTCGATCCTCAATCCTCAATTTTCAACCCTGAATCCTCAATCCTCAATACTCAATCCTTAATCTTCAATCCTCAATACCCAATCTTCAATCCTCAATCCTCAATCCTCAATCCTCAAACCTCAATCTTCAATCCTCAACACTAATCTTCAATCCTCAATCCCCAATCCTCAATCCTCAATCCTCATTCTTCAATCCTCAATACCCAATCCTCAATCTTCAATCCTCAATCCTCAATCCTCAATCCTAATTCCTCAATCCTCATTCTTCAATCCTCAATACCCAATCCTCAATTTCAATCCTCAATCCTCAACCCTCATTTCTCAATCCTCAATCTTCATCCCTCAGCCCTCATCCTCCATCCTCAGTACTCAATCCTCTATCCTCAATCTTCAATCCTCAATACTCAATCTTCGATCCTCATTCCTCAATCCTCAATCCTCAATCCTCAATCTTCAATCGCCAATACTCAATCTGCAATCCCCAATACTCAAACCTCAATCCTCAATCCTCATTACTCAATCCTCAATACCCAATCCTCAATCCTCAATCCTCAATCCTCAATCCTCAATATTCAATCATCAATACTCAATCTTGAATATTCAATCTTCAATCCTCAATACTCAACCTTCAATCCTCAATCCTCAATCCTCAATCCTCAATCCTCAATCCTCAGGCATCAATACTCAATCTACAATATTCAATCCACAATCCTCAATCCTCAAACCTCAGGCATCAATACTCAATCTACAATATTCAATCCACAATCCTTAATCCTCAATCCACAATCCTCAACTTTCAATACTCAATACTCAATCTTCAATCCTGAATCCTCAATCCTCAATCCTCAATCCTCAATCCTCAATCCTCAATATTCAATCCCCAATACTCAATCTTCAATCATCAATCCTCAATCCTCAATTCTCAGTCGTCAATCCTCAGTCATCAATCCTCAATCTTCAATACTCAATCGTCAATCCTTAGTCCTCAATCCTCAATCCTCGATCCTCGTTCCTCAAACCTCAATCCTCAACCCTCAGTCTTCATCCTCAATCCTCAAACCTCAATCCTCAACCCTCAATATTCAATCATCAATACTCAATCTTCAATCCTCAATCCTCAAACCTCAATCCTCAATCCTCATTCTTCAATACTAAACACCCAATCCTCAATCCTCAATCCTCAATCCTCAATCCTCAATCCTCAATCTTCAGCCCTGAATCCTCAATCCTCAATACTCAATCCTCAATCTTCAATCCTCAATACTCAATCTTCAATCCTCAATCCTCAATCCTCAATCCTCAATATTCAATCATCAATACTCAATCTTCAATCCTCAATCCTCAATCCTCAATCCTCAATCCTCAATCCTCAATCCTCAAACCTCAATCCTCAGTCCTCAATCCTCAATCCGCAATATTCAATCCTCAATACTCAACCTTCAATCATCAATCCTCAATCCTCAATTCTCAGTCGTCAATCCTCAGTCATCAATCCTCAATCTTCAATACTCGATCGTGAATCCTTAGTCCACAATCCTCAATCATCAATCATCGTTCCTCAAACCTCAATCCTCAATCCTCAATATTCAATCATCAATACTCAATCTTCAATCCCCAATCCTCAAACCTCAATCCTCAATCCACATTCTTCAATCCTAAATACCCAATCCTTAATCTTCAATCCTCAATCCTCAATCCTCAATTCTCAATCCTCAATCCTTAATCCTCAGACCTCAAACATCAATATTCAACCCTCAGTCCTCGTCCTCAATCCACAACCCTCAATCCTCAGTCCTCAATATTCAATCATAAATATTCAATCTTCAATCCTCAATCCTCAATCCTCAATCCTCAATCCTCAATCCTCAGTCTTCAACCCTGAATCCTCAATACTCAATCCTCAATCTTCAATCCTCAATACTCAATCTTCCATCCTCAATCCTCAATCCTCGATCCTCGTTCCTCAAACCTCAATCCTCAACACTCAGTCTTCATCCTCAATCCTCAAACCTCAATCCTCAACCCTCAATATTCAATCATCAATACTCAATCTTCAATCCTCAATCCTCAAACCTCAATCCTCAATCCTCATTCTTCAATACTAAACACCCATTCCTCAATCCTCAATCCTCAATCCTCAATCCTCAATCCTCAATCTTCAACCCTGAATACTCAATCCTCAATACTCAATCCTCAATCTTCAATCCTCAATCCTCAATCCTCAATTCTCAATCCTCAATCCTTAATACTCAGACCTCAAACATCAATATTCAACCCTCAGCCCTCGTCCTCAATCCACAACCCTCAATCCTCAGTCCTCAATATTCACTCATCAATATTCAATCTTCAATCCTCAATCCTCAATCCTCAATCCTCGATCCTCAATCCTCAATCCTCAATCTTCAATCCTCAACACTAATCTTCAATCCTCAATCCCCAATCATCAATCCTCAATCCTCATTATTCAATCCTCAATACCCAATCCTCAATCTTCAATCCTCAAACCTCAATCCTCAATCCTCATTCTTCAATACTAAACACCCATTCCTCAATCCTCAATCCTCAATCCTCAATCCTCAATCTTCAACCCTGAATCCTCAATCCTCAATACTCAATCCTCAATCTTCAATCCTCAATCCTCAATCCTCAATTCTCAATCCTCAATCCTTAATACTCAGACCTCAAACATCAATATTCAACCCTCAGCCCTCGTCCTCAATCCACAACCCTCAATCCTCAGTCCTCAATATTCAATCATCAATATTCAATCTTCAATCCTCAATCCTCAATCCTCAATCCTCGATCCTCAATCCTCAATCCTCAATCTTCAATCCTCAACACTAATCTTCAATCCTCAATCCCCAATCCTCAATCCTCAATCCTCATTCTTCAATCCTCAATACCCAATCCTCAATCTTCAATCCTCAATCCTCAATCCTCAATCCTAATTCCTCAATCCTCATTCTTCATTCCTCAATACCCAATCCTCAATTTCAATCCTCAATCCTCAATCCTCAGTTCTCAATCCTCAATCTTCAACCCTCAGCCCTCATCCTCCATCCACAGTACTCAATCCTCTATCCTCAATCCTAATTCCTCAATCCTCATTCTTCAATCCTCAATACCCAATCCTCAATTTCAATCCTCAATCCTCAATCCTCATTTCTCAATCCTCAATCTTCAACCCTCAGCCCTCATCCTCCATCCACAGTACTCAATCCTCTATCATCAATCTTCAATCCTCAAACATCAATCCTCAATTCTCAAACCTCAATCCTCAGTCCTCAGTCGTCGAACCTCAATCCCCGACCCTTAGCACTCATCCTCAATCCTCGTTCCTCAATCCTCAATCCTCAAACCTAAATCCTCTACCGTCAGTCCTCGTCCTCGATCCTCAAACCTCAATCCTCAACCCTCAGTCTTCATCCTCAATCCTCAAACCTCAATCCTCAACCCTCAATATTCAATCATCAATACTCAATCTTCAATCCTCAATCCTCAAACCTCAATCCTCAATCCTCATTCTTCAATACTAAACACCCAATCCTCAATCCTCAATCCTCAACCCTCAATCCTCAATCTTCAACCCTGAATCCTCAATCCTCAATACTCAATCCTCAATCTTCAATCCTCAATACTCAATCTTCAATCCTCAATCCTCAATCCTCAATCCTCAATATTCAATCATCAATACTCAATCTTCAATCCTCAATCCTCAATCCTCAATTCTCAATCCTCAATCCTCAATTCTCAATCCTCAATCCTTAGTCCCCAGACCTCAAACATCAATATTCAACCCTTAGTCCTCGTCCACAATCCACAACCCTCAATCCGCAGTCATCTATATTCAATCATCAATATTCAATCTTCAATCCTCAATCCTCAATCCTCAATCCTCAATCCACAATCCTCAATCCTCATTCTTCAATCCTCAATACCCAATCCTCAATTTCAATCCTCAATCCTCAATCCTCATTTCTCAATCCTCAATCCTCAACCCTCAGCCCTCATACTCCATCCTCAGTACTCAATCCTCTATCCTCAATCTTCAATCCTCAATACTCAATCTTCAATCCTCATTCCTCAATCCTCAATCCTCAATCCTCAATCTTCAATCCTCAATACTCAATCTGCAATCCTCAATCCTTAAACCTCAATCCTCAATCCTCATTCCTCAATCCTCAATACCCAATCCTCAATCCTCAATCCTCAATCCTCAATCCTCAATCCTCAATCTTCAACCCTGAATCCTCAATCCTCAATACTCAATCCTCAATCCTCAATCCTCAATCCTCAATATTCAATCATCAATACTCAATCTTGAATACTCAATCTTCAATCCTCAATACTCAACATTCAATCCTCAATCCTCAATCCTCAATCCTCAATCCTCAATCCTCAATCCTCAATCCTCAATCCTCAGGCATCAATACTCAATCTACAATATTCAATCCACAATCCTCAATCCTCAATCCTCAGGCATCAATACTCAATCTACAATATTCAATCCACAATCCTTAATCCTCAATCCACAATCCTCAACCTTCAATACTCAATACTCAATCTTCAATCCTCAATCCTCAATCCTCAATCCTCAATCCTCAATCCTCAATCCTCAATATTCAATCCCCAATACTCAATCTTCAATCATCAATCCTCAATCCTCAATTCTCAGTCGTCAATCCTCAGTCATGAATCCTCAATCTTCAATACTCAATCGTCAATCCTTAGTCCTCAATCCTCAATCATCGATCCTCGTTCCTCAAACCTCAATCCTCAACCCTCAGTCTTCACCCTCAATCCTCAAACCTCAATCCTCAACCCTCAATATTCAGTCATCAATACTCAATCTTCAATCCTCAATCCTCAAACCTCAATCCTCAATCCTCATTCTTCAATACTAAACACCCAATCCTCAATCCTCAATCCTCAATCCTCAATCCTCAATCCTCAATCTTCAACCCTGAATCCTCAATCCTCAATACTCAATCCTCAATCTTCAATCCTCAATACTCAATCTTCAATCCTCAATCCTCAATCCTCAATCCTCAATATTCAATCATCAATACTCAATCTTCAATCCTCAATCCTCAATCCTCAATCCTCAATCCTCAATCCTCAATCCTCAATCCTCAATCCTCAATCCTCAATCCTGAATTCTCAATCCGCAATATTCAATCCTCAATACTCAATCTTCAATCATCAATCCTCAATCCTCAATTCTCAGTCGTCAGTCCTCAGTCATCAATCCTCAATCTTCAATACTCAATCGTCAATCCTTAGTCCTCAATCCTCAATCCTCAATCATCGTTCCTCAAACCTCAATCCTCAACCCTCAGTCTTCATCCTCAATCCTCAAACCTCAATCCTCAATCCTCAATATTCAATCATCAATACTCAATCTTCAATCCCCAATCCTCAAACCTCAATCCTCAATCCTCAATATTCAACCATCAATACTCAATCCTCAATCTTCAATCCTCAATACCCAATCTTCAATCCTCAATCCTCAATCCTCAATCCTCAATCCTCAATCTTCAATCCTCGACACTAATCTTCAATCCTCAATCCCCAATCCTCAATCCTCAATCCTCATTCTTCAATCCTCAATACCCAATCCTCAATCTTCAATCCTCAATCCTCAATCCTCAATCCTAATTCCTCAATCCTCATTCTTCAATCCTCAATACCCAATCCTCAATTTCAATCCTCAATCCTCAATCCTCATTTCTCAATCCTCAATCTTCAACCCTCAGCCCTCATCCTCCATCCTCAGTACTCAATCCTCTATCCTCAATCTTCAATCCTCAATACTCAATCTTCGATCCTCATTCCTCAATCCTCAATCCTCAATCCTCAATCTTCAATCGCCAATACTCAATCTGCAATCCCCAATACTCAAACCTCAACCCTCAATCCTCATTACTCAATCCTCAATACCCAATCCTCAATCCTCAATCCTCAATCCTCAATCCTCAATATTCAATCATCAATACTCAATCTTGAATCCTCAATCTTCAATCCTCAATACTCAACCTTCAATCCTCAATCCTCAATCCTCAATCCTCAATCCTCAATCCTCAGGCATCAATACTCAATCTACAATATTCAATCCACAATCCTCAATCCTCAATCCTCAGGCATCAATACTCAATCTACAATATTCAATCCACAATCCTTAATCCTCAATCCACAATCCTCAACCTTCAATACTCAATACTCAATCTTCAATCCTCAATCCTCAATCCTTAGTCCTCAATCCTCAATCCTCGATCCTCGTTCCTCAAACCTCATTCCTCAACCCTCAGTCTTCATCCTCAATCCTCAAACCTCAATCCTCAACCCTCAATATTCAATCATCAATACTCAATCTTCAATCCTCAATCCTCAAACCTCAATCCTCAATCCTCATTCTTCAATACTAAACACCCAATCCTCAATCCTTAATCCTCAATCCTCAATCCTCAATCCTCAATCCTCAATCCGCAATATTCAATCCTCAATACTCAATCTTCAATCATCAATCCTCAATCCTCAATTCTCAGTCGTCAATCCTCAGTCATCAATCCTCAATCTTCAATACTCAATCATCAATCCTTAGCCCTCAATCCTCAATCCTCAATCATCGTTCCTCAAACCTCAATCCTCAACCCTCAGTCTTCATCCTCAATCCTCAAACCTCAATCCTCAATCCTCAATATTCAATCATCAATACTCAATCTTCAATCCCCAATCCTCAAACCTCAATCCTCAATCCACATTCTTCAATCCTAAATACCCAATCCTTAATCTTCAATCCTCAATCCTCAATCCTCAATTCTCAATCCTCAATCCTTAATCCTCAGACCTCAAACATCAATATTCAACCCTCAGTCCTCGTCCTCAATCCACAACCCTCAATCCTCAGTCCTCAATATTCAATCATAAATATTCAATCTTCAATCCTCAATCCTCAATCCTCAATCCTCAATCCTCAATCCTCAGTCTTCAACCCTGAATCCTCAATACTCAATCCTCAATCTTCAATCCTCAATACTCAATCTTTAATCCTCAATCCTCAATCCTCGATCCTCGTTCCTCAAACCTCAATCCTCAACACTCAGTCTTCATCCTCAATCCTCAAACCTCAATCCTCAACCCTCAATATTCAATCATCAATACTCAATCTTCAATCCACAATCCTCAATCCTCATTCTTCAATCCTCAATACCCAATCCTCAATTTCAATCCTCAATCCTCAATCCTCATTTCTCAATCCTCAATCCTCAACCCTCAGCCCTCATACTCCATCCTCAGTACTCAATCCTCTATCCTCAATCTTCAATCCTCAATACTCAATCTTCAATCCTCATTCCTCAATCCTCAATCCTCAATCCTCAATCTTCAATCCTCAATACTCAATCTGCAATCCTCAATCCTTAAACCTCAATCCTCAATCCTCATTCCTCAATCCTCAATACCCAATCCTCAATCCTCAATCCTCAATCCTCAATCCTCAATCCTCAATCTTCAACCCTGAATCCTCAATCCTCAATACTCAATCCTCAATCTTCAATCCTCAATACTCAATCTTCAATCCTCAATCCTCAATCCTCAGTCCTCAATCCTCAATCCTCAATCCTCAATATTCAATCATCAATACTCAATCTTCAATCCTCAATCCTCAATCCTCAATTCTCAATCCTCAATCCTCAATCCTCAATCCTCAATCCTCAATCCTCAATCCTCAATCCTCAATCCACAATCCTCAACCTTCTATACTCAATAATCAATCTCCAATCCTAGATCGTCAATCCTCAATCCTCAATCTTCAACCCTGAATCCTCAATCCTCAATACTCAATAGTCAATCTTCAATCCTCAATACTCAATCTTCAATCCTCAATCCTCAATCCTCAATCCTCAGTCCTCAATCTTCAACCCTCAACACTCAACCTTCAATCCTCAATCCTCAATCCTCAATCCTCAATCCTCAATCTTCAATCCTCATCACTAATCTTCAATCCTCAATCCTCAATCCTCAATCCTCAATCCTCAATCCTCAATCCTCAATCCTCAATCTTCAATCCTCAATTCTCAATCTTCAATCCTCGATCCTCAATCATCAATCCTCAATCCTCAATCCTCAGGCATCAATACTCAATCTTCAATGCTCTATCCTCAATCCTCAATCCTCAATCCTCATTCCCCAACCCTCAATCCTCATTCCTCAAAGCTCAATCCTCAACCCTCAGTCCTCATACTCAATTCTCAATTCTTAATCCTCAATCCTCAATCCTCAATCTTCAATCCTCAATAATCAATCTCCAATCCTCAATACTCTATCCTCGATCCTCAATCCTCAGGCATCAATAATCAATCTTCAATACTCAATCCTCAATCCTCAATCCTCAATCCTCAATCCTCAAACCTCAATCCTCAATCCTCAATATTCAATCATCAATACTCAATCTTCAATCCTCAATCCTGAATCCTCAATCCTCAATCCTCAATCCTCAATCCTCAATCCTCAATCCTCAATATTCAATCATCAATACTCAATCTTCAACCCTCAATCTTCAATCCTCAATCCCAATTCCTCAATCCTCATTCTTCAATCCTCAATACCCAATCCTCAATCTTCAATCCTCAATCCTCAAACCTCAATCCTCAATCCTCAATCCTCAATCTTCAATCCTCAATACTCAATCTGCAACCCTCAATCCTCAAACCTCAATCCTCAATCCTCAATCCTCAATCCTCAATACCCAATCCTCAATCCTCAGTACTCAATCCCCAATCCTCAATCCTCAATCTTCAACCCTGAATCCTCAATCCTCAATACTCAATCCTCAATCCTCAATCCTCAATCCTCAGGCATCAATACTCAATCTACAATATTCAATCCACAATCCTCAATCCTCAATCCTCAGGCATCAATACTCAATCTACAATATTCAATCCACAATCCTTAATCCTCAATCCACAATCCTCAACCTTCAATTCTCAATACTCAATCTTCAATCCTCAATCCTCAATCCTCAATCCTCAATCCTCAATCCTCAATCCTCAATATTCAATCCCCAATACTCAATCTTCAATCATCAATCCTCAATCCTCAATTCTCAGTCGTCAATCCTCAGTCATCAATCCTCAATCTTCAATACTCAATCGTCAATCCTTAGTCCTCAATCCTCAATCCTCGACCCTCGTTCCTCAAACCTCAATCCTCAACCCTCAGTCTTCATCCTCAATCCTCAAACCTCAATCCTCAACCCTCAATATTCAATCATCAATACTCAATCTTCAATCCCCAATCCTCAAACCTCAATCCTCAATCCTCATTCTTCAATCCTAAAAACCCAATCCTTAATCTTCAATCCTTAATCCTCAATTCTCAATTCTCAATCCTCAATCCTTAATCCTCGGACCTCAAACATCAATATTCAACCCTCAGTCCTCGTCCTCAATCCACAACCCTCAATCCTCAGTCCTCAATATTCAATCATAAATATTCAATCTTCAATCCTCAATCCTCAATCCTCAATCCCCAATCCTCAATCCTCAATCTTCAACCCTGAATCCTCAATCCTCAATACTCAATCCTCCATCTTCAATCCTCAATAATCAATCTTCAATCCTCAATCCTCAATCGTCAATCCTCAATCCTCAATTTTCAATCCTCAACACTCAATCTTCAATCCTCAATCCCCAATCCTCAATCCTCAATCCTCATTCTTCAATCCTCAATACCCAATCCTCAATCTTCAATCCTCAATCCTCAATCCTCAATCCTAATTCCTCAATCCTCATTCTTCAATCCTCAATACCCAATCCTCAATTTCAATCCTCAATCCTCAATCCTCATTTCTCAATCCTCAATCCTCAACCCTCAGCCCTCATCCTCCATCCTCAGTACTCAATCCTCTATCCTCAATCTTCAATCCTCAATCCTCAATCCTCAATCCTCAATCCTCAACCATCAATCCTCATTCCTCAAACCTCAATCCGCAACCCTCAGTCCTCATTCTCAATTCTCAATTCTCAATCCTCACTCCTCAATCCTCAATCTTCAATCCTCAATAATCAATCTCCGATCCTAGGTCCTCAATCCCCAACCTTCAATCGTTAATCCTCAATCTTCAATCCTCAATCCCCAGTCATCAATCTTCAATCCTCAATGCTCAATCCTCAATCCTCAATCCTCAGTCCTCAATCCCCAATCCTTAATCCTCAAACCTCAATCCTCAACCGTCAGTCCTCTTCCTCAATCCTCAAACCTCAATCATCAATCCTCAATATTCAATCATCAATACTCAATCTTCAATCCTCAATCCTCAAACCTCAATCCTCAATCCTCATACTTCAATCCTAAATACCCAATCCTCAATCTCCAATCCTCAATCCTCAATCCTCAATTCTCAATCCTCAATCCTTAATCCTCAGACCTCAAACATCAATATTCAACCCTCAGTCCTCGTCTTCAGTCCACAACCCTCAATTCTCAGTCCTCAATATTCAATCATCAATATTCAATCTTCAATCCTCAATCCTCAATCCTCAATCCACAATCCTCAATCCTCAATTTTCAACCCTGAATCCTCAATCCTCAATACTCAATCCTCTATCTTCAATCCTCAATACTCAATCTTCAATCCTTAATCCTCAATCTGCAATCCCGAATCCCCAGTACTCAATCTTCAATCCTCAATGCTCAATCCTCAATCCTCAATCCTCAGTCCTCAGTCCTCAATCTTCAATCCTCAAACCTCAATCCTCAACCGTCAGTCCTCATTCTCCATCCTCAATCCTCAATCCTCAATCCTCAATCTTCAATCCTCAATCCTCAAACCTCAATCCTCAATCCTCATTCTTCAATCCTAAATACCCAATCCTCAATCTTCAATCCTCAATCCTCAATCCTCAATTCTCAATCCTCAATCCTTAACACTCAGACCTCAAACATCAATATTCAACCCTCAGCCCTTGTCCTCAATCCACAACCCTCAATCCTCAGTCCTCAATATTCAATCATCAATATTCAATCTTCAATCCTCAATCCTCAATCCTCAATCCTCGATCCTCAATCCTCAATTTTCAACCCTGAATCCTCAATCCTCAATACTCAATCCTCAATCTTCAATCCTCAATACCCAATCTTCAATCCTCAATCCTCAATCCTCAATCCTCAATCCTCAATCCTCAATCTTCAATCCTCAACACTAATCTTCAATCCTCAATCCCCAATCCTCAATCCTCAATCCTCATTCTTCAATCCTCTATACCCAATCCTCAATCTTCAATCCTCAATCCTCAATCCTCAATCCTAATTCCTCAATCCTCATTCTTCAATCCTCAATACCCAATCCTCAATTTCAATCCTCAATCCTCAACCCTCATTTCTCAATCCTCAATCTTCAACCCTCAGCCCTCATCCTCCATCCTCAGTACTCAATCCTCTATCCTCAATCTTCAATCCTCAATACTCAATCTTCGATCCTCATTCCTCAATCCTCAATCCTCAATCCTCTATCTTCAATCGCCAATACTCAATCTGCAATCCCCAATACTCAAACCTCAATCCTCAATCCTCATTACTCAATCCTCAATACCCAATCCTCAATCCTCAATCCTCAATCCTCAATCCTCAATATTCAATCATCAATACTCAATCTTGAATACTCAATCTTCAATCCTCAATACTCAACATTCAATCCTCAATCCTCAATCCTCAATCCTCAATCCTCAATCCTCAATACTCAATCCTCAGGCATCAATACTCAATCTACAATATTCAATCCACAATCCTCAATCCTCAATCCTCAGGCATCAATACTCAATCTACAATACTCAATATTCAATCCCCAATACTCAATCTTCAATCATCAATCCTCAATCCTCAATTCTCAGTCGTCAATCCTCAGTCATGAATCCTCAATCTTCAATACTCAATCGTCAATCCTTAGTCCTCAATCCTCAATC
Source organism: Calliopsis andreniformis (assembly GCF_051401765.1). Lineage (NCBI taxonomy): Eukaryota > Metazoa > Arthropoda > Insecta > Hymenoptera > Andrenidae > Calliopsis > Calliopsis andreniformis. The sequence continues at coordinate 1,139,094 of NW_027480495.1, forward strand.
ATCGATCCTCGTTCCTCAAACCTCAATCCTCAACCCTCAGTCTTCATCCTCAATCCTCAAACCTCAATACTCAACCCTCAGTATTCAGTCATCAATACTCAATCTTCAATCCTCAATCCTCAAACCTCAATCCTCAATCCTCATTCTTCAATACTAAACACCCAATCCTCAATCCTCAATCCTCAATCCTCAATCCTCAATCCTCAATCTTCAACCCTGAATCCTCAATCCTCAATACTCAATCCTCAATCTTCAATCCTCAATACTCAATCTTCAATCCTCAATCCTCAATCCTCAATCCTCAATATTCAATCATCAATACTCAATCTTCAATCCTCAATCCTCAATCCTCAATCCTCAATCCTCAATCCTCAATCCTCAATCCTCAATCCTCAATCCTCAATCCTCAATTCTCAATCCGCAATATTCAATCCTCAATACTCAATCTTCAATCATCAATCCTCAATCCTCAATTCTCAGTCGTCAGTCCTCAGTCATCAATCCTCAATCTTCAATACTCAATCGTCAATCCTTAGTCCTCAATCCTCAATCCTCAATCATCGTTCCTCAAACCTCAATCCTCAACCTTCAGTCTTCATCCTCAATCCTCAAACCTCAATCCTCAATCCTCAATATTCAATCATCAATACTCAATCTTCAATCCCCAATCCTCAAACCTCAATCCTCAATCCTCAATATTCAACCATCAATACTCAATCCTCAATCTTCAATCCTCAATACCCAATCTTCAATCCTCAATCCTCAATCCTCAATCCTCAATCCTCAATCTTCAATCCTCGACACTAATCTTCAATCCTCAATCCCCAATCCTCAATCCTCAATCCTCATTCTTCAATCCTCAATACCCAATCCTCAATCTTCAATCCTCAATCCTCAATCCTCAATCCTAATTCCTCAATCCTCATTCTTCAATCCTCAATACCCAATCCTCAATTTCAATCCTCAATCCTCAATCCTCATTTCTCAATCCTCAATCTTCAACCCTCAGCCCTCATCCTCCATCCTCAGTACTCAATCCTCTATCCTCAATCTTCAATCCTCAATACTCAATCTTCGATCCTCATTCCTCAATCCTCAATCCTCAATCCTCAATCTTCAATCGCCAATACTCAATCTGCAATCCCCAATACTCAAACCTCAACCCTCAATCCTCATTACTCAATCCTCAATACCCAATCCTCAATCCTCAATGCTCAATCCTCAATCCTCAATATTCAATCATCAATACTCAATCTTGAATCCTCAATCTTCAATCCTCAATACTCAACCTTCAATCCTCAATCCTCAATCCTCAATCCTCAATCCTCAATCCTCAGGCATCAATACTCAATCTACAATATTCAATCCACAATCCTCAATCCTCAATCCTCAGGCATCAATACTCAATCTACAATATTCAATCCACAATCCTTAATCCTCAATCCACAATCCTCAACCTTCAATACTCAATACTCAATCTTCAATCCTCAATCCTCAATCCTCAATCCTCAATCCTCAATCCTCAATCCTCAATATTCAATCCTCAATACTCAGTCCTCAATCATCAATCCTCAATCCTCAATTCTCAGTCGTCAATCCTCAGTCATCAATCCACAATCTTCAATACTCAATTGTCAATCCTTAGTCCTCAATCCTCAATCCTCGATCCTCGTTCCTCAAACCTCAATCCTCAACCCTCAGTCTTCATCCTCAATCCTCAAACCTCAATCCTCAACCCTCAATATTCAATCATCAATACTCAATCTTCAATCCTCAATCCTCAAACCTCAATCCTCAATCCTCATTCTTCAATACTAAACACCCAATCCTCAATCCTCAATCCTCAATCCTCAATCCTCAATCCTCAATCTTCAACCCTGAATCCTCAATCCTCAATACTCAATCCTCAATCTTCAATCCTCAATACTCAATCTTCAATCCTCAATCCTCAATCCTCAATCCTCAATCCGCAATATTCAATCCTCAATACTCAATCTTCAATCATCAATCCTCAATCCTCAATTCTCAGTCGTCAATCCTCAGTCATCAATCCTCAATCTTCAATACTCAATCGTCAATCCTTAGTCCTCAATCCTCAATCCTCAATCCTCGTTCCTCAAACCTCTATCCTCAACCCTCAGTCTTCATCCTCAATCCTCAAACCTCAATCCTCAATCCTCAATATTCAATCGTCAATACTCAATCTTCAATCCCCAATCCTCAAACCTCAATCCTCAATCCTCACTCTTCAATCCTAAATACCCAATCCTTAATCTTCAATCCTCAAACATCTATCCTCAATTCTCAATCCTCAATCCTCAGTCCTCAGTCGTCAAACATCAATCCCCGACCCTTAGCACTCATCCTCAATCCTCATCCCTCAATCCTCAATCCTCAAACCTAAATCCTCTGCCGTCAGTCCTCGTCCTCAATCCTCAAACCTCAATCCTCAATCCTCAATATTCAATCATCAATTCTCAATCTTCAATCCTCAATCCTCAATCCTCAATCCTCAATCCTCAATCCTCAATCCTCAATCCTCAATATTCAATAATCAATACTCAATTTTCAACCCACAATCTTCAATCCTCAATACTCAATCTTCAATCCTCAATCCTCAATCCTCAATCCTCAATCCTCAATCCTCAATATTCAATCCTCAATACTCAATCTTCAATCCTCAATCCTCAATCCTCAATATTCAATCCTCAATACTCAATCTTCACTCATCAATACTCAATCTTCAACCCTCAATCTTCAATCCTCAATAATCAATCCTCAATCCTCAATATTCAACCCTCAGACCCCATCCTCCATCCTCAATACTCAATCCTCAATCCCCAATCTTCAATCCTCAATTCTCAATCTTCGATCCTCGATCCTCAATCCTCAATATTCAATCCTCAATACTCAATCTTCAATCATCAATCCTCAATCCCCAATTCTCAGTCGTCAATCCTCAGTCATCAATCCTCAATCTTCAATACTCAATCGTCAATCCTTAGTCCTCAATCCTCAATCCTCAATCCTCGTTCATCAAAGCTCAATCCTCAATCCTCAATATTCAATCATCCATACTCAATCTTCAATCTTCAATCCTCAATCCTCAATCCTCAATCCTCAATCCTCATTCCTCAATATTCAATCATCAATACTCAATCTTCAACCCTCAATCTTCAATCCTCAATACTCAATCTTCAATCCTGAATCCTCAATCCTCAATCCTCAATCCTCAATCCTCAGGCGTCAATACTCAATCTACAATATTCAATCCTCAATCCTTAACCCTCAATCCACAATCCTCAAGCTTCAATACTCAATACTGAAACTTCAATCCTCAATCCTCAATCCTCAATCCTCAATCCTCAATCCTCAATCTTCAATCCTCAATTCTCAGTCTTCAATCCTCGATCCTCAATCCTCAATCCTCAATATTCAATCATCAATACTCAATCTTCAACCCTCAGTCTTCAATCCTCAATACTCAATCTTCAATCCTCAATCCTCAATCCTCAATCCTCAATCCTCATTCCCCAACCCTCAATCCTCATTCCTCAAACCTCAACCCTCAACCCTCAGTCCTCATACTCAATCCTCAATCCTCAATCCTCAATCCTCAATCCTCAATCCTCAATCCTCAATATTCAATCCTCAATACTCAATCTTCAATCATCAATCCTCAATCCTCAATTCTCAGTCGTCAATCCTCAGTCATCAATCCTCAATCTTCAATACTCAATCGTCAATCCTTAGTCCTCAATCCTCAATCCTCAATCCTCGTTCCTCAAACCTCAATACTCAACCCTCAGTCTTCATCCTCAATCCTCAAACCTCTATCCTCAATCCTCAATATTCAAACATCAATACTCAATCTTCAATCCTCAATCCTCAAACCTCAATCCTCAATCCTCATTCTTCAATCCTAAATACCCAATCCTCAATCTTCAATCCTCAATCCTCAATACTCAATTCTCAATCCTCAATCCTTAATCCTCAGACCACAGACATCAATATTCAACCCCCAGTCCGTGTCCTCAATCCTCAATCCTCAATACTCAATCCTCAATCTTCAATCCTCAATACTCAATCTTCAATCCTCAATCCTCAATCCTCAATCCTCAATCCTCAATCCTCAATCTTCAACCCTCAACACTCAATCTTCAATCCTCAATCCTCAATCCTCAATACTCAATCCTCAATCTTCAATCCTCAACACTAATCTTCAATCCTCAATCCTCAATCCTCAATCTTCAATCCTCATTCTTCAATCCTCAATACCCAATCCTCAATCTTCAATCCTCAATCCTCAATCCTCAATCATAATCCCTCAATCCTCATTCTTCAATCCTCAATACCCAATCCTCAGTTTCAATTCTCAATCCTCAATCCTCATTTCTCAATCCTCAATCCTCAACCCTCAGCACTCATCCTCCATCCTCAATCCTCAATCCTCAATACTCAATCCTCAATCCTCAATCTTCAATCCTCAATTCTCAATCTTCAATCCTCGATCCTCAATCCTCAATCCTCAATATTCAATCATCAATACTCGATCTTCAACCCTCAATCTTCAATCCTCAATACTCAATCTTCAATCCTCAATCCTCAATCCTCAACCTTCAATACTCAATACTCAATCTTCAATCCTCAATCCTCAATCCTCAATCCTCTATCCTCAATCCTCAATCCTCAATATTCAATCCTCAATGCTCAATCTTCAATCATGAATCCTCAGTCCTCAATTCTCAGTCGTCAATCCTCAGTCATCAATCCTCAATCTTCAATACTCAATCGTCAATCCTTAGTCCTCAATCCTCAATCCTCAATCCTCGTTCCTCAAACCTCAATCCTCAACCCTCAGTCTTCATCCTCAATCCTCAAACCTCAATCCTCAATCCTCAATATTCAATCATCAATACTCAATCTTCAATCCTCAATCCTCAAACCTCAATCCTCAATCCTCATTCTTCAATCCTAAATACCCAATCCTCAATCTTCAATCCTCAATCCTCAATCCTCAATTCTCAATCCTCAATCCTTAGTCCCCAGACCTCAAACATCAATATTCAACCCTTAGTCCTCGTCCACAATCCACAACCCTCAATCCGCAGTCATCAATATTCAATCATCAATATTCAATATTCAATCCTCAATCCTCAATCCTCAATCCTCAATCCTCAATCCTCAATCCTCATTATTCAATCCTCAATACCCAATCCTCAATTTCAATCCTCAATCCTCAATCCTCATTTCTCAATCCTCAATCCTCAACCCTCAGCCCTCATACTCCATCCTCAGTACTCAATCCTCTATTCTCAATCTTCAATCCTCAATACTCAATCTTCAATCCTCATTCCTCAATCCTCAATCCTCAATCCTCAATCTTCAATCCTCAATACTCAATCTGCAATCCTCAATCCTTAAACCTCAATCCTCAATCCTCATTCCTCAATCCTCAATACCCAATCCTCAATCCTCAATCCTCAATCCTCAATCCTCAATCCTCAATCTTCAACCCTGAATACTCAATCCTCAATACTCAATCCTCAATCTTCAATCCTCAATACTCAATCTTCAATCCTCAATCCTCAATCCTCAATCCTCAATATTCAATCATCAATACTCAATCTTCAAATCTCAATCCTCAATCCTCAATTCTCAATCCTCAATCCTCAATCCTCAATCCTCAATCCTCAATCCTCAATCCTCAATCCACAATCCTCAACCTTCTATACTCAATAATCAATCTCCAATCCTAGATCGTCAATCCTCAATCCTCAATCCTCAATCTTCAACCCTGAATCCTCAATCCTCAATACTCAATACTCAATCTTCAATCCTCAATACTCAATCTTCAATCCTCAATCCTCAATCCTCAATCCTCAGTCCTCAATCTTCAACCCTCAACACTCAACCTTCAATCCTCAATCCTCAATCCTCAATCCTCAATCATCAATCTTCAATCCTCATCACTAATCTTCAATCCTCAATCCTCAATCCTCAATCCTCAATCCTCATTCCCCAACCCTCAATCCTCATTCCTCAAAGCTCAATCCTCAACCCTCAGTCCTCATACTCAATTCTCAATCCTCAATCCTCAATCCTCAATCCTCAATCCTCAATCCTCAATCCTCAATCCTCAATCCTCAATCCTCAATCCTCAATTCTCAATCCTCAATCCTCAGTCCTCAGTCGTCGAATCTCAATCCCCGACGCTTAGCACTCATCCTCAATCCTCAGTCCTCAATCCTCAATCCTCAAACCTAAATCCTCTACCGTCAGTCCTCAATCCTCAATCCTCAAACCTCAATCCTCAATCCTCAATATTCAATCATCAATACTCAATCTTCAATCCTCAATCCTGAATCCTCAATCCTCAATCCTCAATCCTCAATCCTCAATATTCAATCATCAATACTCAATCTTCAACCCTCAATCTTCAATCCTCAATACTCAATCTTCAATCCTCAATCCTCAATCCTCAATCTCAATCCTCAATCTTCAATCCTCAACACTCAATCTTCAATACTCAATCCTCAATCCTCAATTCTCAATCCTCATTCTTCAATCCTCAATACCCAATCCTCAATCTTCAATTCTCAATCCTCAATCCTCAATCCCAATTCCTCAATCCTCATTCTTCAATCCTCAATACCCAATCCTCAATCTTCAATCCTCAATCCTCAAACCTCAATCCTCAATCCTCAATCCTCAATCTTCAATCCTCAATACTCAATCTGCAACCCTCAATCCTCAAACCTCAATCCTCAATCCTCATTCCTCAATCCTCAATACCCAATCCTCAATCCTCAGTACTCAATCCTCAATCCTCAATCCTCAGTCCTCAATCTTCAACCCTCAACACTCAACCTTCAATCCTCAATCCTCAATCCTCAATCCTCAATCCTCAATCTTCAATCCTCATCACTAATCTTCAATCCTCAATCCTCAATCCTCAATCCTCAATCCTCAATCCTCAATCCTCAATCCTCAACCTTCAATCCTCAATTCTCAATCTCAATCCTCGATCCTCAATCATCAATCCTCAATCCTCAATCCTCAGGCATCAATACTCAATCTTCAATGCTCAATCCTCAATCCTCAATCCTCAATCCTCATTCCCCAACCCTCAATCCTCATTCCTCAAAGCTCAATCCTCAACCCTCAGTCCTCATACTCAATTCTCAATCTTAATCCTCAATCCTCAAATCCTGAATCCTCAATCCTCAATACTCAATCCTCAATATTCAATCATCAATACTCAATCTTCAACCCTCAATCTTCAATCCTCAATCCCAATTCCTCAATCCTCATTCTTCAATCCTCAATACCCAATCCTCAATCTTCAATCCTCAATCCTCAAACCTCAATCCTCAATCCTCAATCCTCAATCTTCAATCCTCAATAATCAATCTGCAACCCTCAATCCTCAAACCTCAATCCTCAATCCTCAATCCTCAATCCTCAATACCCAATCCTCAATCCTCAGTACTCAATCCCCAATCCTCAATCCTCAATCTTCAACCCTGAATCCTCAATCCTCAATACTCAATCCTCAATCCTCAATCCTCAATCCTCAGGCATCAATACTCAATCTACAATATTCAATCCACAATCCTCAATCCTCAATCCTCAGGCATCAATACTCAATCTACAATATTCAATCCACAATCCTTAATCCTCAATCACAATCCTCAACCTTCAATTCTCAATACTCAATCTTCAATCCTCAATCCTCAATCCTCAATCCTCAATCCTCAATCCTCAATCCTCAATCCTCAATATTCAATCCCCAATACTCAATCTTCAATCATCAATCCTCAATCCTCAATTCTCAGTCGTCAATCCTCAGTCATCAATCCTCAATCTTCAATACTCAATCGTCAATCCTTAGTCCTCAATCCTCAATCCTCGATCCTCGTTCCTCAAACCTCAATCCTCAACCCTCAGTCTTCATCCTCAATCCTCAAACCTCAATCCTCAATCCTCATTCTTCAATCCTCAATACCCAATCCTCAATCTTCGGTCCTCAATCCTCAATCCTCAATCCTAATTCCTCAATCCTCATTCTTCAATCCTCAATACCCAATCCTCAATTTCTATCCTCAATCCTCAATCCTCATTTCTCAATCCTCAACCCTCAACCCTCAGCCTCATCCTCCATCCTCAGTACTCAATCCTCTATCCTCAATCTTCAATCCTCAATACTCAATCTTCAACCCTCATTCCTCAATCCTCAATCCTCAGTCCTCAATCTTCAATCCTCAAACATCAATCCTCAATTCTCATCCTCAATCCTCAGTCCTCAGTCGTCGAACCTCAATCCACGACCCTTAGCACTCATCCTCAATCCTTGTTCCTCAATCCTCAATCCTCAAACCTAAATCTTCTACCGTCAGTCCTCGTCCTCAATCCTCAAACCTCAATCCTCAATCCTCAATATTCAATCATCAATACTCAATCCTCAATCTTCAATCCTCAATACCCAATCTTCAATCCTCAATCCTCAATCCTCATCCTCAATCCTCAATCTTCAATCCTCAACACTAATCTTCAATCCTCAATCCCCAATCCTCAATCCTCAATCCTCATTCTTCAATCCTCAATACCCAATCCTCAATCTTCAATCCTCAATCCTCAATCTTCAATCCTAATTCCTCAATCCTCATTCTTCAATCCTCAATACCCAATCCTCAATTTCAATCCTCAATCCTCAATCCTCATTTCTCAATCCTCAATCTTCAACCCTCAGCCCTCATCCTCCATCCTCAGTACTCAATCCTCTATCCTCAACCTTCAATCCTCAATACTCAATCTTCGATCCTCATTCCTCAATCCTCAATCCTCAATCCTCAATCTTCAATCGCCAATACTCAATCTGCAATCCCCAATACTCAAACCTCAATCCTCAATCCTCATTACTCAATCCTCAATACCCAATCCTCAATCCTCAATCCTCAATCCTCAATCCTCAATATTCAATCATCAATCCTCAATTCTCAGTCGTCAATCCTCAGTCATCAATCCTCAATCTTCAATACTCAATCGTCAATCCTTAGTCCTCAATCCTCAATCCTCAATCCTCGTTCCTCAAACCTCAATCCTCAACCCTCAGTCTTCATCCTCAATCCTCAAACCTCAATCCTCAATCCTCAATATTCAATCATCAATACTCAATCTTCAATCCCAATCCTCAACCTCAATCCTCAATCCTCACTCTTCAATCCTAAATACCCAATCCTTAATCTTCAATCCTTAATCCTCAATCCTCAATTCTCAATCCTCAATCCTTAATCCTCCGACCTCAAACATCAATATTCAACCCTCAGTCCTCGTCCTCAATCCACAACCCTCAATCCTCAGTCCTCAATATTCAATCATAAATATTCAATCTTCAATCCTCAATCATCAATCCTCAATCCTCAATCCTCAATCCTCAATCTTCAACCCTGAATCCTCAATCCTCAATACTCAATCCTCCATCTTCAATCCTCAATACTCAATCTTCAATCCTCAATCCTCAATCGTCAATCTTCAATCCTCAATTTTCAATCCTCAACACTCAATCTTCAATCCTCAAACCTCAATCCTCAATCCTCAATCCTCATTCTTCAATCCTCAATACCCAATCCTCAATCTTCAATCCTCAATCCTCAATCCTCAATTCTAATTCCTCAATCCTCATTGTTCAATCCTCAATACCCAATCCTCAATTTCAATCCTCAATCCTCAATCCTCATTTCTCAATCCTCAATCCTCAATCCTCAATCCTCATTCCTCAATCCTCAATACCCAATCCTCAATCTTCAATCCTCAAACATCAATCCTCAATTCTCAGTCCTCAATCCTCAGTCCTCAGTCGCCGAATCTCAATCCCCGACGCTTAGCACGCACCCTCAATCCTCAGGTCCTCAATCCTCAATGCTCAAACCTAAATCCTCTACCGTCAGTCATCGTCCTCAATCCTCAAACCTCAATCCCAATCCTCAATATTCAATCAGCAATACTCAATCTTCAATCCTCAATCCTCAATCCTCAATCCTCAATCCTCAATCCTCAATCCTCAATATTCAATCATCAATACTCAATCTTCAACACTCAATCTTCAATCCTCAATACTCAATCTTCCATCCTCAATCCTCAATCCTCAATCCTCAATCCTCAATCCTCAGGCATCAATACTCAATCTACAATATTCAATCCGCAATCCTTAATCCTCAATCCACAATCCTCAACCTTCAATACTCAATACTCAATCTTCATTCCTCAATCCTCAATCCTCAATCCTCAATCCTCAATCCTCAATCCGCAATATTCAATCCTCAATACTCAATCTTCAATCATCAATCCTCAATCCTCAATTCTCAGTCGTCAATCCTCAGTCATCAATCCTCAATCTTCAATACTCAATCGTCAATCCTTAGTCCTCAATCCTCAATCCTCAATCCTCGTTCCTCACACCTCAATCCTCAACCCTCAGTCTTCATCCTCAATCCTCAAACCTCAATCCTCAATCCTCAATACTCAATCATCAATACTCAATCTTCAATCCCCAATCCTCAAACCTCAATCCTCAATCCTCATTCTTCAATCCTAAATACCCAATCCTTAATCTTCAATCCTTAATCCTCAATTCTCAATTCTCAATCCTCAATCCTTAATCCTCAGACCTCAAACATCAATATTCAACCCTCAGTCCTCGTCCTCAATCCACAACCCTCAATCCTCAGTCCTCAATATTCAATCATAAATAATCAATCTTCACTCCTCAATCCTCAATCCTCAATCCCCAATCCTCAATCCTCAATCTTCAACCCTGAATCCTCAATCCTCAATACTCAATCATCCATCTTCAATACTCAATACTCAATCTTCAATCCTCAATACTCAATCTTCAATCCTCAATCCTCAATCCTCAATCCTCAATCGTCAATCCTCATTCCTCAATATTCAATCATCAATACTCAATCTTCAACCCTCAATCTTCAATCCTCAATACTCAATCTTCAATCCTGAATCCTCAATCCTCAATCCTCAATCCTCAATCCTCAGGCGTCAATACTCAATCTACAATATTCAATCCTCAATCCTTAACCCTCAATCCACAATCCTCAAGCTTCAATACTCAATACTGAATCTTCAATCCTCAATCCTCAATCCTCAATCCTCAATCCTCAATCTTCAATCCTCGATCCTCAATCCTCAATCTTCAATACTCAATCGTCAATCCTTAGTCCTCAATCCTCAATCCTCAATCCTCGTTCATCAAAGCTCAATCCTCAATCCTCAATATTCAATCATCCATACTCAATCTTCAATCTTCAATCCTCAATCCTCAATCCTCAATCCTCAATCCTCATTCCTCAATATTCAATCATCAATACTCAATCTTCAACCCTCAATCTTCAATCCTCAATACTCAATCTTCAATCCTGAATCCTCAATCCTCAATCCTCAATCCTCAATCCTCAGGCGTCAATACTCAATCTACAATATTCAATCCTCAATCCTTAACCCTCAATCCACAATCCTCAAGCTTCAATACTCAATACTGAATCTTCAATCCTCAATCCTCAATCCTCAATCCTCAATCCTCAATCCTCAATCTTCAATCCTCAATTCTCAGTCTTCAATCCTCGATCCTCAATCCTCAATCCTCAATGTTCAATCATCAATACTCAATCTTCAACCCTCAGTCTTCAATCCTCAATACTCAATCTTCAATCCTCAATCCTCAATCCTCAATCCTCAATCCTCAATCCTCGATCCTCAGGCATCAATACTCAATCTACAATATTCAATCCTCAGTCCTTAATCCTCAATCCACAATCCTCAACCTTCAATACTCAATACTCAATCTTCAATCCTCAATCCTCAATCCTCAATCCTCAATCCTCAATCCTCAATCCTGAGGCATCAATACTCAATCTTCAATGCTCAATCCTCAATCCTCAATCCTCAATCCTCATTCCCCAACCCTCAATCCTCATTCCTCAAACCTCAACCCTCAACCCTCAGTCCTCATACTCAATCCTCAGTCCTCAATCCTCTATCCTCAATCCTCAATCCTCAATCCTCAATCTTCAATCCTCGATCCTCAATCCTCAATCTTCAATACTCAATCGTCAATCCTTAGTCCTCAATCCTCAATCCTCAATCCTCGTTCATCAAAGCTCAATCCTCAATCCTCAATATTCAATCATCCATACTCAATCTTCAATCTTCAATCCTCAATCCTCAATCCTCAATCCTCAATCCTCATTCCTCAATATTCAATCATCAATACTCAATCTTCAACCCTCAATCTTCAATCCTCAATACTCAATCTTCAATCCTGAATCCTCAATCCTCAATCCTCAATCCTCAATCCTCAGGCGTCAATACTCAATCTACAATATTCAATCCTCAATCCTTAACCCTCAATCCACAATCCTCAAGCTTCAATACTCAATACTGAATCTTCAATCCTCAATCCTCAATCCTCAATCCTCAATCCTCAATCCTCAATCTTCAATCCTCAATTCTCAGTCTTCAATCCTCGATCCTCAATCCTCAATCCTCAATGTTCAATCATCAATACTCAATCTTCAACCCTCAGTCTTCAATCCTCAATACTCAATCTTCAATCCTCAATCCTCAATCCTCAATCCTCAATCCTCAATCCTCGATCCTCAGGCATCAATACTCAATCTACAATATTCAATCCTCAGTCCTTAATCCTCAATCCACAATCCTCAACCTTCAATACTCAATACTCAATCTTCAATCCTCAATCCTCAATCCTCAATCCTCAATCCTCAATCCTCAATCCTGAGGCATCAATACTCAATCTTCAATGCTCAATCCTCAATCCTCAATCCTCAATCCTCATTCCCCAACCCTCAATCCTCATTCCTCAAACCTCAACCCTCAACCCTCAGTCCTCATACTCAATCCTCAGTCCTCAATCCTCAATCCTCAATCCTCAATCCTCAATCCTCAATCCTCAATATTCAATCCTCAATACTCAATCTTCAATCATCAATCCTCAATCCTCAATTCTCAGTCGTCAATCCTCAGTCATCAATCCTCAATCTTCAATACTCAATCGTCAATCCTTAGTCCTCAATCCTCAATCCTCAATCCTCGTTCCTCAAACCTCAATACTCAACCCTCAGTCTTCATCCTCAATCCTCAAACCTCTATCCTCAATCCTCAATATTCAAACATCAATACTCAATCTTCAATCCTCAATCCTCAAACCTCAATCCTCAATCCTCATTCTTCAATCCTAAATACCCAATCCTCAATCTTCAATCCTCAATCCTCAATACTCAATTCTCAATCCTCAATCCTTAATCCTCAGACCACAGACATCAATATTCAACCCCCAGTCCTCGTCCTCAATCCACAACCCTCAATCCTCAGTTCTCAATATTCAATCATCAATATTCAATCTTCAATCATCAATCCTCAATCCTCAATCCTCAATCCTCAATCCTCAATCTTCAACCCTGAATCCTCAATCCTCAATACTCAATCCTCAATCTTCAATCCTCAATACTCAATCTTCAATCCTCAATCCTCAATCCTCAATCCTCAATCCTCAATCTTCAACCCTCAACACTCAATCTTCAATCCTCAATCCTCAATCCTCAATACTCAATCCTCAATCTTCAATCCTCAACACTAATCTTCAATCCTCAATCCTCAATCCTCAATCCTCAATCCTCATTCTTCAATCCTCAATACCCAATCCTCAATCTTCAATCCTCAATCCTCAATCCTCAATCATAATACCTCAATCCTCATTCTTCAATCCTCAATACCCAATCCTCAGTTTCAATTCTGAATCCTCAATCCTCATTTCTCAATCCTCAATCCTCAACCCTCAGCACTCATCCTCCATCCTCAATCCTCAATCCTCAATACTCAATCCTCAATCCTCAATCTTCAATCCTCAATTCTCAATCTTCAATCCTCGATCCTCAATCCTCAATCCTCAATATTCAATCATCTATACTCGATCTTCAACCCTCAATCTTCAATCCTCAATACTCAATCTTCAATCCTCAATCCTCAATCCTCAACCTTCAATACTCAATACTCAATCTTCAATCCTCAATCCTCAATCCTCAATCCTCTATCCTCAATCCTCAATCCTCAATATTCAATCCTCAATGCTCAATCTTCAATCATGAATCCTCAGTCCTCAATTCTCAGTCGTCAATCCTCAGTCATCAATCCTCAATCTTCAATACTCAATCGTCAATCCTTAGTCCTCAATCCTCAATCCTCAATCCTCGTTCCTCAAACCTCAATCCTCAACCCTCAGTCTTCATCCTCAATCCTCAAACCTCAATCCTCAATCCTCAATATTCAATCATCAATACTCAATCTTCAATCCTCAATCCTCAAACCTCAATCCTCAATCCTCATTCTTCAATCCTAAATACCTAATCCTCAATCTTCAATCCTCAATCCTCAATCCTCAATTCTCAATCCTCAATCCTTAGTCCCCGGACCTCAAACATCAATATTCAACCCTTAGTCCTCGTCCACAATCCACAACCCTCAATCCGCAGTCATCAATATTCAATCATCAATATTCAATATTCAATCCTCAATCCTCAATCCTCAATCCTCAATCCTCAATCCTCAATCCTCATTCTTCAATCCTCAATACCCAATCCTCAATTTCAATCCTCAATCCTCAATCCTCATTTCTCAATCCTCAATCCTCAACCCTCAGCCCTCATACTCCATCCTCAGTACTCAATCCTCTATCCTCAATCTTCAATCCTCAATACTCAATCTTCAATCCTCATTCCTCAATCCTCAATCCTCAATCCTCAATCTTCAATCCTCAATACTCAATCTGCAATCCTCAATCCTTAAACCTCAATCCTCAATCCTCATTCCTCAATCCTCAATACCCAATCCTCAATCCTCAATCCTCAATCCTCAATCCTCAATCCTCAATCTTCAACCCTGAATCCTCAATCCTCAATACTCAATACTCAATCTTCAATCCTCAATACTCAATCTTCAATCCTCAATCCTCAATCCTCAATCCTCAATCCTCAATCCTCAATCCACAATCCTCAACCTTCTATACTCAATAATCAATCTCCAATCCTTGATCGTCAATCCTCAATCCTCAATCCTCAATCTTCAACCCTGAATCCTCAATCCTCAATACTCAATACTCAATCTTCAATCCTCAATACTCAATCTTCAATCCTCAATCCTCAATCCTCAATCCTCAGTCCTCAATCTTCAACCCTCAACACTCAACCTTCAATCCTCAATCCTCAATCCTCAATCCTCAATCCTCAATCTTCAATCCTCATCACTAATCTTCAATCCTCAATCCTCAATCCTCAATCCTCAATCCTCATTCCCCAACCCTCAATCCTCATTCCTCAAAGCTCAATCCTCAACCCTCAGTCCTCATACTCAATTCTCAATCCTCAATCCTCAATCCTCAAACCTCAATCCTCAATCCTCAATATTCAATCATCAATACTCAATCTTCAATCCTCAATCCTCAATCCTCAATCCTCAATCCTCAATCCTCAATCCTCAATCCTCAATCCTCAATCCTCAATCCTCAATCCTCAATTCTCAATCCTCAATCCTCAGTCCTCAGTCGTCGAATCTCAATCCCCGACGCTTAGCAGTCATCCTCAATCCTCAGTCCTCAATCCTCAATCCTCAAACCTAAATCCTCTACCGTCAGTCCTCAATCCTCAATCCTCAAACCTCAATCCTCAATCCTCAATATTCAATCATCAATACTCAATCTTCAATCCTCAATCCTGAATCCTCAATCCTCAATCCTCAATCCTCAATCCTCAATATTCAATCATCAATACTCAATCTTCAACCCTCAATCTTCAATCCTCAATACTCAATCTTCAATCCTCAATCCTCAATCCTCAATCCTCAATCCTCAATCTTCAATCCTCAACACTCAATCTTCAATACTCAATCCTCAATCCTCAATTCTCAATCCTCATTCTTCAATCCTCAATACCCAATCCGCAATCTTCAATTCTCAATCCTCAATCCTCAATCCCAATTCCTCAATCCTCATTCTTCAATCCTCAATACCCAATCCTCAATCTTCAATCCTCAATCCTCAAACCTCAATCCTCAATCCTCAATCCTCAATCTTCAATCCTCAATACTCAATCTGCAACCCTCAATCCTCAAACCTCAATCCTCAATCCTCATTCCTCAATCCTCAATACCCAATCCTCAATCCTCAGTACTCAATCCTCAATCCTCAATCCTCAGTCCTCAATCTTCAACCCTCAACACTCAACCTTCAATCCTCAATCCTCAATCCTCAATCCTCAATCCTCAATCTTCAATCCTCATCACTAATCTTCAATCCTCAATCCTCAATCCTCAATCCTCAATCCTCAATCCTCAATCCTCAATCCTCAACCTTCAATCCTCAATTCTCAATCTTCAATCCTCGATCCTCAATCATCAATCCTCAATCCTCAATCCTCAGGCATCAATACTCAATCTTCAATGCTCAATCCTCAATCCTCAATCCTCAATCCTCATTCCCCAACCCTCAATCCTCATTCCTCAAAGCTCAATCCTCAACCCTCAGTCCTCATACTCAATTCTCAATTCTTAATCCTCAATCCTCAATCCTCAATCTTCAATCCTCAATAATCAATCTCCAATCCTCAATACTCTATCCTCGATCCTCAATCCTCAGGCATCAATAATCAATCTTCAATACTCAATCCTCAATCCTCAATCCTCAATCCTCAATCCTCAAACCTCAATCCTCAATCCTCAATATTCAATCATCAATACTCAATCTTCAATCCTCAATCCTCAATCCTCAATCCTCAATCCTCAATCCTCAATCCTCAATCCTCAATCCTCAATCCTCAATCCTCAATCCTCAATCCTCAATCCTCAATTCTCAATCCTCAATCCTCAATCCTCAGTCCTCAGTCGTCGAATCTCAATCCCCGACGCTTAGCACTCATCCTCAATCCTCAGTCCTCAATCCTCAATCCTCAAACCTAAATCCTCTATCGTCAGTCCTCAATCCTCAATCCTCAAACCTCAATCCTCAATCCTCAATATTCAATCATCAATCCTCAATCCTCAATCCTCAATCCTCAATCCTCAATCTTCAACCCTCAACACTCAATCTTCAATCCTCAATCCTCAATCCTCAATACTCAATCCTCAATCTTCAATCCTCAACACTAATCTTCAATCCTCAATCCTCAATCCTCAATCCTCAATCCTCATTCTTCAATCCTCAATACCCAATCCTCAATCTTCAATCCTCAATCCTCAATCCTCAATCATAATCCCTCAATCCTCATTCTTCAATCCTCAATACCCAATCCTCAGTTTCAATTCTCAATCCTCAATCCTCATTTCTCAATCCTCAATCCTCAACCCTCAGCACTCATCCTCCATCCTCAATCCTCAATCCTCAATACTCAATCCTCAATCCTCAATCTTCAATCCTCAATTCTCAATCTTCAATCCTCGATCCTCAATCCTCAATCCTCAATATTCAATCATCAATACTCGATCTTCAACCCTCAATCTTCAATCCTCAATACTCAATCTTCAATCCTCAATCCTCAATCCTCAACCTTCAATACTCAATACTCAATCTTCAATCCTCAATCCTCAATCCTCAATCCTCTATCCTCAATCCTCAATCCTCAATATTCAATCCTCAATGCTCAATCTTCAATCATGAATCCTCAGTCCTCAATTCTCAGTCGTCAATCCTCAGTCATCAATCCTCAATCTTCAATACTCAATCGTCAATCCTTAGTCCTCAATCCTCAATCCTCAATCCTCGTTCCTCAAACCTCAATCCTCAACCCTCAGTCTTCATCCTCAATCCTCAAACCTCAATCCTCAATCCTCAATATTCAATCATCAATACTCAATCTTCAATCCTCAATCCTCAAACCTCAATCCTCAATCCTCATTCTTCAATCCTAAATACCTAATCCTCAATCTTCAATCCTCAATCCTCAATCCTCAATTCTCAATCCTCAATCCTTAGTCCCCGGACCTCAAACATCAATATTCAACCCTTAGTCCTCGTCCACAATCCACAACCCTCAATCCGCAGTCATCAATATTCAATCATCAATATTCAATATTCAATCCTCAATCCTCAATCCTCAATCCTCAATCCTCAATCCTCAATCCTCATTCTTCAATCCTCAATACCCAATCCTCAATTTCAATCCTCAATCCTCAATCCTCATTTCTCAATCCTCAATCCTCAACCCTCAGCCCTCATACTCCATCCTCAGTACTCAATCCTCTATCCTCAATCTTCAATCCTCAATACTCAATCTTCAATCCTCATTCCTCAATCCTCAATCCTCAATCCTCAATCTTCAATCCTCAATACTCAATCTGCAATCCTCAATCCTTAAACCTCAATCCTCAATCCTCATTCCTCAATCCTCAATACCCAATCCTCAATCCTCAATCCTCAATCCTCAATCCTCAATCCTCAATCTTCAACCCTGAATCCTCAATCCTCAATACTCAATACTCAATCTTCAATCCTCAATACTCAATCTTCAATCCTCAATCCTCAATCCTCAATCCTCAATCCTCAATCCTCAATCCACAATCCTCAACCTTCTATACTCAATAATCAATCTCCAATCCTTGATCGTCAATCCTCAATCCTCAATCCTCAATCTTCAACCCTGAATCCTCCATCCTCAATACTCAATACTCAATCTTCAATCCTCAATACTCAATCTTCAATCCTCAATCCTCAATCCTCAATCCTCAGTCCTCAATCTTCAACCCTCAACACTCAACCTTCAATCCTCAATCCTCAATCCTCAATCCTCAATCCTCAATCTTCAATCCTCATCACTAATCTTCAATCCTCAATCCTCAATCCTCAATCCTCAATCCTCATTCCCCAACCCTCAATCCTCATTCCTCAAAGCTCAATCCTCAACCCTCAGTCCTCATACTCAATTCTCAATCCTCAATCCTCAATCCTCAAACCTCAATCCTCAATCCTCAATATTCAATCATCAATACTCAATCTTCAATCCTCAATCCTCAATCCTCAATCCTCAATCCTCAATCCTCAATCCTCAATCCTCAATCCTCAATCCTCAATCCTCAATACTCAATTCTCAATCCTCAATCCTCAGTCCTCAGTCGTCGAATCTCAATCCCCGACGCTTAGCACTCATCCTCAATCCTCAGTCCTCAATCCTCAATCCTCAAACCTAAATCCTCTACCGTCAGTCCTCAATCCTCAATCCTCAAACCTCAATCCTCAATCCTCAATATTCAATCATCAATACTCAATCTTCAATCCTCAATCCTGAATCCTCAATCCTCAATCCTCAATCCTCAATCCTCAATATTCAATCATCAATACTCAATCTTCAACCCTCAATCTTCAATCCTCAATACTCAATCTTCAATCCTCAATCCTCAATCCTCAATCCTCAATCCTCAATCTTCAATCCTCAACACTCAATCTTCAATACTCAATCCTCAATCCTCAATTCTCAATCCTCATTCTTCAATCCTCAATACCCAATCCGCAATCTTCAATTCTCAATCCTCAATCCTCAATCCCAATTCCTCAATCCTCATTCTTCAATCCTCAATACCCAATCCTCAATTTTCAATCCTCAATCCTCAAACCTCAATCCTCAATCCTCAATCCTCAATCTTCAATCCTCAATACTCAATCTGCAACCCTCAATCCTCAAACCTCAATCCTCAATCCTCATTCCTCAATCCTCAATACCCAATCCTCAATCCTCAATTTTCAACCCTGAATCCTCAATCCTCAATACTCAATCCTCTATCTTCAATCCTCAATACTCAATCTTCAATCCTTAATCCTCAATCTGCAATCCCGAATCCCCAGTACTCAATCTTCAATCCTCAATGCTCAATCCTCAATCCTCAATCCTCAATCCTCAATCCTCATTCTTCAATCCTAAATACCCAATCCTCAATCTTCAATCTTCAATCCTCAATCCTCAAACCTCAATCCTCAATCCTCATTCTTCAATCCTAAATACCCAATCCTCAATCTTCAATCCTCAATCCTCAATCCTCAATTCTCAATCCTCAATCCTTAACACTCAGACCTCAAACATCAATATTCAACCCTCAGCCCTTGTCCTCAATCCACAACCCTCAATCCTCAGTCCTCAATATTCAATCATCAATATTCAATCATCAATCCTCAATCCTCAATCCTCAATCCTCGATCCTCAATCCTCAATTTTCAACCCTGAATCCTCAATCCTCAATACTCAATCCTCAATCTTCAATCCTCAATACCCAATCTTCAATCCTCAATCCTCAATCCTCAATCCTCAATCCTCAATCCTCAATCTTCAATCCTCAACACTAATCTTCAATCCTCAATCCCCAATCCTCAATCCTCAATCCTCATTCTTCAATCCTCTATACCCAATCCTCAATCTTCAATCCTCAATCCTCAATCCTCAATCCTAATTCCTCAATCCTCATTCTTCAATCCTCAATACCCAATCCTCAATTTCAATCCTCAATCCTCAACCCTCATTTCTCAATCCTCAATCTTCAACCCTCAGCCCTCATCCTCCATCCTCAGTACTCAATCCTCTATCCTCAATCTTCAATCCTCAATACTCAATCTTCGATCCTCATTCCTCAATCCTCAATCCTCAATCCTCAATCTTCAATCGCCAATACTCAATCTGCAATCCCCAATACTCAAACCTCAATCCTCAATCCTCATTACTCAATCCTCAATACCCAATCCTCAATCCTCAATCCTCAATCCTCAATCCTCAATATTCAATCATCAATACTCAATCTTGAATACTCAATCTTCAATCCTCAATACTCAACATTCAATCCTCAATCCTCAATCCTCAATCCTCAATCCTCAATCCTCAATCCTCAATCCTCAGGCATCAATACTCAATCTACAATATTCAATCCACAATCCTCAATCCTCAATCCTCAGGCATCAATACTCAATCTACAATACTCAATATTCAATCCCCAATACTCAATCTTCAATCATCAATCCTCAATCCTCAATTCTCAGTCGTCAATCCTCAGTCATGAATCCTCAATCTTCAATACTCAATCGTCAATCCTTAGTCCTCAATCCTCAATCATCGATCCTCGTTCCTCAAACCTCAATCCTCAACCCTCAGTCTTCATCCTCAATCCTCAAACCTCAATACTCAACCCTCAGTATTCAGTCATCAATACTCAATCTTCAATCCTCAATCCTCAAACCTCAATCCTCAATCCTCATTCTTCAATACTAAACACCCAATCCTCAATCCTCAATCCTCAATCCTCAATCCTCAATCCTCAATCTTCAACCCTGAATCCTCAATCCTCAATACTCAATCCTCAATCTTCAGTCCTCAATACTCAATCTTCAATCCTCAATCCTCAATCCTCAATCCTCAATATTCAATCATCAATACTCAATCTTCAATCCTCAATCCTCAATCCTCAATCCTCAATCCTCAATCCTCAATCCTCAATCCTCAATCCTCAATTCTCAATTCTCAATCCGCAATATTCAATCCTCAATACTCAATCTTCAATCATCAATCCTCAATCCTCAATTCTCAGTCGTCAGTCCTCAGTCATCAATCCTCAATCTTCAATACTCAATCGTCAATCCTTAGTCCTCAATCCTCAATCCTCAATCATCGTTCCTCAAACCTCAATCCTCAACCTTCAGTCTTCATCCTCAATCCTCAAACCTCAATCCTCAATCCTCAATATTCAATCATCAATACTCAATCTTCAATCCCCAATCCTCAAACCTCAATCCTCAATCCTCAATATTCAACCATCAATACTCAATCCTCAATCTTCAATCCTCAATACCCAATCTTCAATCCTCAATCCTCAATCCTCAATCCTCAATCCTCAATCTTCAATCCTCGACACTAATCTTCAATCCTCAATCCCCAATCCTCAATCCTCAATCCTCATTCTTCAATCCTCAATACCCAATCCTCAATCTTCAATCCTCAATCCTCAATCCTCAATCCTAATTCCTCAATCCTCATTCTTCAATCCTCAATACCCAATCCTCAATTTCAATCCTCAATCCTCAATCCTCATTTCTCAATCCTCAATCTTCAACCCTCAGCCCTCATCCTCCATCCTCAGTACTCAATCCTCTATCCTCAATCTTCAATCCTCAATACTCAATCTTCGATCCTCATTCCTCAATCCTCAATCCTCAATCCTCAATCTTCAATCGCCAATACTCAATCTGCAATCCCCAATACTCAAACCTCAACCCTCAATCCTCATTACTCAATCCTCAATACCCAATCCTCAATCCTCAATGCTCAATCCTCAATCCTCAATATTCAATCATCAATACTCAATCTTGAATCCTCAATCTTCAATCCTCAATACTCAACCTTCAATCCTCAATCCTCAATCCTCAATCCTCAATCCTCAATCCTCAGGCATCAATACTCAATCTACAATATTCAATCCACAATCCTCAATCCTCAATCCTCAGGCATCAATACTCAATCTACAATATTCAATCCACAATCCTTAATCCTCAATCCACAATCCTCAACCTTCAATACTCAATACTCAATCTTCAATCCTCAATCCTCAATCCTCAATCCTCAATCCTCAATCCTCAATCCTCAATATTCAATCCTCAATACTCAGTCCTCAATCATCAATCCTCAATCCTCAATTCTCAGTCGTCAATCCTCAGTCATCAATCCACAATCTTCAATACTCAATCGTCAATCCTTAGTCCTCAATCCTCAATCCTCGATCCTCGTTCCTCAAACCTCAATCCTCAACCCTCAGTCTTCATCCTCAATCCTCAAACCTCAATCCTCAACCCTCAATATTCAATCATCAATACTCAATCTTCAATCCTCAATCCTCAAACCTCAATCCTCAATCCTCATTCTTCAATACTAAACACCCAATCCTCAATCCTCAATCCTCAATCCTCAATCCTCAATCCTCAATCTTCAACCCTGAATCCTCAATCCTCAATACTCAATCCTCAATCTTCAATCCTCAATACTCAATCTTCAATCCTCAATCCTCAATCCTCAATCCTCAATCCGCAATATTCAATCCTCAATACTCAATCTTCAATCATCAATCCTCAATCCTCAATTCTCAGTCGTCAATCCTCAGTCATCAATCCTCAATCTTCAATACTCAATCGTCAATCCTTAGTCCTCAATCCTCAATCCTCAATCCTCGTTCCTCAAACCTCTATCCTCAACCCTCAGTCTTCATCCTCAATCCTCAAACCTCAATCCTCAATCCTCAATATTCAATCGTCAATACTCAATCTTCAATCCCCAATCCTCAAACCTCAATCCTCAATCCTCACTCTTCAATCCTAAATACCCAATCCTTAATCTTCAATCCTTAATCCTCAATCCTCAATTCTCAATCCTCAATCCTTAATCCTCAGACCTCAAACATCAATATTCAACCCTCAGTCCTCGTCCTCAATCCACAACCCTCAATCCTCAGTCCTCAATATTCAATCATAAATATTCAATCTTCAATCCTCAATCCTCAATCCTCAATCCTCAATCCTCAATCCTCAATCCTAATTCCTCAATCCTCATTCTTCAATCCTCAATACCCAATCCTCAATTTCAATCCTCAATCCTCAATCCTCATTTCTCAATCCTCAATCCTCAACCCTCAGCCCTCATCCTCCATCCTCAGTACTCAATCCTCTATCCTCAATCTTCAATCCTCAATACTCAATCTTCAATCCTCATTCCTCAATCCTCAATCCTCAATCCTCAATCTTCAATCCTCAAACATCTATCCTCAATTCTCAATCCTCAATCCTCAGTCCTCAGTCGTCAAACATCAATCCCCGACCCTTAGCACTCATCCTCAATCCTCATCCCTCAATCCTCAATCCTCAAACCTAAATCCTCTGCCGTCAGTCCTCGTCCTCAATCCTCAAACCTCAATCCTCAATCCTCAATATTCAATCATCAATTCTCAATCTTCAATCCTCAATCCTCAATCCTCAATCCTCAATCCTCAATCCTCAATCCTCAATCCTCAATATTCAATAATCAATACTCAATCTTCAACCCACAATCTTCAATCCTCAATACTCAATCTTCAATCCTCAATCCTCAATCCTCAATCCTCAATCCTCAATCCTCAATATTCAATCCTCAATACTCAATCTTCAATCCTCAATCCTCAATCCTCAATATTCAATCCTCAATACTCAATCTTCACTCATCAATACTCAATCTTCAACCCTCAATCTTCAATCCTCAATAATCAATCCTCAATCCTCAATATTCAACCCTCAGCCCCCATCCTCCATCCTCAATACTCAATCCTCAATCCCCAATCTTCAATCCTCAATTCTCAATCTTCGATCCTCGATCCTCAATCCTCAATATTCAATCCTCAATACTCAATCTTCAATCATCAATCCTCAATCCCCAATTCTCAGTCGTCAATCCTCAGTCATCAATCCTCAATCTTCAATACTCAATCGTCAATCCTTAGTCCTCAATCCTCAATCCTCAATCCTCGTTCATCAAAGCTCAATCCTCAATCCTCAATATTCAATCATCCATACTCAATCTTCAATCTTCAATCCTCAATCCTCAATCCTCAATCCTCAATCCTCATTCCTCAATATTCAATCATCAATACTCAATCTTCAACCCTCAATCTTCAATCCTCAATCCTCAATCCTCAATTCTCAATCCTCAATCCTTAACACTCAGACCTCAAACATCAATATTCAACCCTCAGCCCTTGTCCTCAATCCACAACCCTCAATCCTCAGTCCTCAATATTCAATCATCAATATTCAATCATCAATCCTCAATCCTCAATCCTCAATCCTCGATCCTCAATCCTCAATTTTCAACCCTGAATCCTCAATCCTCAATACTCAATCCTCAATCTTCAATCCTCAATACCCAATCTTCAATCCTCAATCCTCAATCCTCAATCCTCAATCCTCAATCCTCAATCTTCAATCCTCAACACTAATCTTCAATCCTCAATCCCCAATCCTCAATCCTCAATCCTCATTCTTCAATCCTCTATACCCAATCCTCAATCTTCAATCCTCAATCCTCAATCCTCAATCCTAATTCCTCAATCCTCATTCTTCAATCCTCAATACCCAATCCTCAATTTCAATCCTCAATCCTCAACCCTCATTTCTCAATCCTCAATCTTCAACCCTCAGCCCTCATCCTCCATCCTCAGTACTCAATCCTCTATCCTCAATCTTCAATCCTCAATACTCAATCTTCGATCCTCATTCCTCAATCCTCAATCCTCAATCCTCAATCTTCAATCGCCAATACTCAATCTGCAATCCCCAATACTCAAACCTCAATCCTCAATCCTCATTACTCAATCCTCAATACCCAATCCTCAATCCTCAATCCTCAATCCTCAATCCTCAATATTCAATCATCAATACTCAATCTTGAATACTCAATCTTCAATCCTCAATACTCAACATTCAATCCTCAATCCTCAATCCTCAATCCTCAATCCTCAATCCTCAATCCTCAATCCTCAGGCATCAATACTCAATCTACAATATTCAATCCACAATCCTCAATCCTCAATCCTCAGGCATCAATACTCAATCTACAATACTCAATATTCAATCCCCAATACTCAATCTTCAATCATCAATCCTCAATCCTCAATTCTCAGTCGTCAATCCTCAGTCATGAATCCTCAATCTTCAATACTCAATCGTCAATCCTTAGTCCTCAATCCTCAATCATCGATCCTCGTTCCTCAAACCTCAATCCTCAACCCTCAGTCTTCATCCTCAATCCTCAAACCTCAATACTCAACCCTCAGTATTCAGTCATCAATACTCAATCTTCAATCCTCAATCCTCAAACCTCAATCCTCAATCCTCATTCTTCAATACTAAACACCCAATCCTCAATCCTCAATCCTCAATCCTCAATCCTCAATCCTCAATCTTCAACCCTGAATCCTCAATCCTCAATACTCAATCCTCAATCTTCAGTCCTCAATACTCAATCTTCAATCCTCAATCCTCAATCCTCAATCCTCAATATTCAATCATCAATACTCAATCTTCAATCCTCAATCCTCAATCCTCAATCCTCAATCCTCAATCCTCAATCCTCAATCCTCAATCCTCAATTCTCAATTCTCAATCCGCAATATTCAATCCTCAATACTCAATCTTCAATCATCAATCCTCAATCCTCAATTCTCAGTCGTCAGTCCTCAGTCATCAATCCTCAATCTTCAATACTCAATCGTCAATCCTTAGTCCTCAATCCTCAATCCTCAATCATCGTTCCTCAAACCTCAATCCTCAACCTTCAGTCTTCATCCTCAATCCTCAAACCTCAATCCTCAATCCTCAATATTCAATCATCAATACTCAATCTTCAATCCCCAATCCTCAAACCTCAATCCTCAATCCTCAATATTCAACCATCAATACTCAATCCTCAATCTTCAATCCTCAATACCCAATCTTCAATCCTCAATCCTCAATCCTCAATCCTCAATCCTCAATCTTCAATCCTCGACACTAATCTTCAATCCTCAATCCCCAATCCTCAATCCTCAATCCTCATTCTTCAATCCTCAATACCCAATCCTCAATCTTCAATCCTCAATCCTCAATCCTCAATCCTAATTCCTCAATCCTCATTCTTCAATCCTCAATACCCAATCCTCAATTTCAATCCTCAATCCTCAATCCTCATTTCTCAATCCTCAATCTTCAACCCTCAGCCCTCATCCTCCATCCTCAGTACTCAATCCTCTATCCTCAATCTTCAATCCTCAATACTCAATCTTCGATCCTCATTCCTCAATCCTCAATCCTCAATCCTCAATCTTCAATCGCCAATACTCAATCTGCAATCCCCAATACTCAAACCTCAACCCTCAATCCTCATTACTCAATCCTCAATACCCAATCCTCAATCCTCAATGCTCAATCCTCAATCCTCAATATTCAATCATCAATACTCAATCTTGAATCCTCAATCTTCAATCCTCAATACTCAACCTTCAATCCTCAATCCTCAATCCTCAATCCTCAATCCTCAATCCTCAGGCATCAATACTCAATCTACAATATTCAATCCACAATCCTCAATCCTCAATCCTCAGGCATCAATACTCAATCTACAATATTCAATCCACAATCCTTAATCCTCAATCCACAATCCTCAACCTTCAATACTCAATACTCAATCTTCAATCCTCAATCCTCAATCCTCAATCCTCAATCCTCAATCCTCAATCCTCAATATTCAATCCTCAATACTCAGTCCTCAATCATCAATCCTCAATCCTCAATTCTCAGTCGTCAATCCTCAGTCATCAATCCACAATCTTCAATACTCAATCGTCAATCCTTAGTCCTCAATCCTCAATCCTCGATCCTCGTTCCTCAAACCTCAATCCTCAACCCTCAGTCTTCATCCTCAATCCTCAAACCTCAATCCTCAACCCTCAATATTCAATCATCAATACTCAATCTTCAATCCTCAATCCTCAAACCTCAATCCTCAATCCTCATTCTTCAATACTAAACACCCAATCCTCAATCCTCAATCCTCAATCCTCAATCCTCAATCCTCAATCTTCAACCCTGAATCCTCAATCCTCAATACTCAATCCTCAATCTTCAATCCTCAATACTCAATCTTCAATCCTCAATCCTCAATCCTCAATCCTCAATCCGCAATATTCAATCCTCAATACTCAATCTTCAATCATCAATCCTCAATCCTCAATTCTCAGTCGTCAATCCTCAGTCATCAATCCTCAATCTTCAATACTCAATCGTCAATCCTTAGTCCTCAATCCTCAATCCTCAATCCTCGTTCCTCAAACCTCTATCCTCAACCCTCAGTCTTCATCCTCAATCCTCAAACCTCAATCCTCAATCCTCAATATTCAATCGTCAATACTCAATCTTCAATCCCCAATCCTCAAACCTCAATCCTCAATCCTCACTCTTCAATCCTAAATACCCAATCCTTAATCTTCAATCCTTAATCCTCAATCCTCAATTCTCAATCCTCAATCCTTAATCCTCAGACCTCAAACATCAATATTCAACCCTCAGTCCTCGTCCTCAATCCACAACCCTCAATCCTCAGTCCTCAATATTCAATCATAAATATTCAATCTTCAATCCTCAATCCTCAATCCTCAATCCTCAATCCTCAATCCTCAATCCTAATTCCTCAATCCTCATTCTTCAATCCTCAATACCCAATCCTCAATTTCAATCCTCAATCCTCAATCCTCATTTCTCAATCCTCAATCCTCAACCCTCAGCCCTCATCCTCCATCCTCAGTACTCAATCCTCTATCCTCAATCTTCAATCCTCAATACTCAATCTTCAATCCTCATTCCTCAATCCTCAATCCTCAATCCTCAATCTTCAATCCTCAAACATCTATCCTCAATTCTCAATCCTCAATCCTCAGTCCTCAGTCGTCAAACATCAATCCCCGACCCTTAGCACTCATCCTCAATCCTCATCCCTCAATCCTCAATCCTCAAACCTAAATCCTCTGCCGTCAGTCCTCGTCCTCAATCCTCAAACCTCAATCCTCAATCCTCAATATTCAATCATCAATTCTCAATCTTCAATCCTCAATCCTCAATCCTCAATCCTCAATCCTCAATCCTCAATCCTCAATCCTCAATATTCAATAATCAATACTCAATCTTCAACCCACAATCTTCAATCCTCAATACTCAATCTTCAATCCTCAATCCTCAATCCTCAATCCTCAATCCTCAATCCTCAATATTCAATCCTCAATACTCAATCTTCAATCCTCAATCCTCAATCCTCAATATTCAATCCTCAATACTCAATCTTCACTCATCAATACTCAATCTTCAACCCTCAATCTTCAATCCTCAATAATCAATCCTCAATCCTCAATATTCAACCCTCAGCCCCCATCCTCCATCCTCAATACTCAATCCTCAATCCCCAATCTTCAATCCTCAATTCTCAATCTTCGATCCTCGATCCTCAATCCTCAATATTCAATCCTCAATACTCAATCTTCAATCATCAATCCTCAATCCCCAATTCTCAGTCGTCAATCCTCAGTCATCAATCCTCAATCTTCAATACTCAATCGTCAATCCTTAGTCCGCAATCCTCAATCCTCAATCCTCGTTCATCAAAGCTCAATCCTCAATCCTCAATATTCAATCATCCATACTCAATCTTCAATCTTCAATCCTCAATCCTCAATCCTCAATCCTCAATCCTCATTCCTCAATATTCAATCATCAATACTCAATCTTCAACCCTCAATCTTCAATCCTCAATACTCAATCTTCAATCCTGAATCCTCAATCCTCAATCCTCAATCCTCAATCCTCAGGCGTCAATACTCAATCTACAATATTCAATCCTCAATCCTTAACCCTCAATCCACAATCCTCAAGCTTCAATACTCAATACTGAAACTTCAATCCTCAATCCTCAATCCTCAATCCTCAATCCTCAATCCTCAATCTTCAATCCTCAATTCTCAGTCTTCAATCCTCGATCCTCAATCCTCAATCCTCAATATTCAATCATCAATACTCAATCTTCAACCCTCAGTCTTCAATCCTCAATACTCAATCTTCAATCCTCAATCCTCAATCCTCAATCCTCAATCCTCATTCCCCAACCCTCAATCCTCATTCCTCAAACCTCAACCCTCAACCCTCAGTCCTCATACTCAATCCTCAATCCTCAATCCTCAATCCTCAATCCTCAATCCTCAATCCTCAATATTCAATCCTCAATACTCAATCTTCAATCATCAATCCTCAATCCTCAATTCTCAGTCGTCAATCCTCAGTCATCAATCCTCAATCTTCAATACTCAATCGTCAATCCTTAGTCCTCAATCCTCAATCCTCAATCCTCGTTCCTCAAACCTCAATACTCAACCCTCAGTCTTCATCCTCAATCCTCAAACCTCTATCCTCAATCCTCAATATTCAAACATCAATACTCAATCTTCAATCCTCAATCCTCAAACCTCAATCCTCAATCCTCATTCTTCAATCCTAAATACCCAATCCTCAATCTTCAATCCTCAATCCTCAATACTCAATTCTCAATCCTCAATCCTTAATCCTCAGACCACAGACATCAATATTCAACCCCCAGTCCGTGTCCTCAATCCTCAATCCTCAATACTCAATCCTCAATCTTCAATCCTCAATACTCAATCTTCAATCCTCAATCCTCAATCCTCAATCCTCAATCCTCAATCCTCAATCTTCAACCCTCAACACTCAATCTTCAATCCTCAATCCTCAATCCTCAATACTCAATCCTCAATCTTCAATCCTCAACACTAATCTTCAATCCTCAATCCTCAATCCTCAATCCTCAATCCTCATTCTTCAATCCTCAATACCCAATCCTCAATCTTCAATCCTCAATCCTCAATCCTCAATCATAATCCCTCAATCCTCATTCTTCAATCCTCAATACCCAATCCTCAGTTTCAATTCTCAATCCTCAATCCTCATTTCTCAATCCTCAATCCTCAACCCTCAGCACTCATCCTCCATCCTCAATCCTCAATCCTCAATACTCAATCCTCAATCCTCAATCTTCAATCCTCAATTCTCAATCTTCAATCCTCGATCCTCAATCCTCAATCCTCAATATTCAATCATCAATACTCGATCTTCAACCCTCAATCTTCAATCCTCAATACTCAATCTTCAATCCTCAATCCTCAATCCTCAACCTTCAATACTCAATACTCAATCTTCAATCCTCAATCCTCAATCCTCAATCCTCTATCCTCAATCCTCAATCCTCAATATTCAATCCTCAATGCTCAATCTTCAATCATGAATCCTCAGTCCTCAATTCTCAGTCGTCAATCCTCAGTCATCAATCCTCAATCTTCAATACTCAATCGTCAATCCTTAGTCCTCAATCCTCAATCCTCAATCCTCGTTCCTCAAACCTCAATCCTCAACCCTCAGTCTTCATCCTCAATCCTCAAACCTCAATCCTCAATCCTCAATATTCAATCATCAATACTCAATCTTCAATCCTCAATCCTCAAACCTCAATCCTCAATCCTCATTCTTCAATCCTAAATACCCAATCCTCAATCTTCAATCCTCAATCCTCAATCCTCAATTCTCAATCCTCAATCCTTAGTCCCCAGACCTCAAACATCAATATTCAACCCTTAGTCCTCGTCCACAATCCACAACCCTCAATCCGCAGTCATCAATATTCAATCATCAATATTCAATATTCAATCCTCAATCCTCAATCCTCAATCCTCAATCCTCAATCCTCAATCCTCATTATTCAATCCTCAATACCCAATCCTCAATTTCAATCCTCAATCCTCAATCCTCATTTCTCAATCCTCAATCCTCAACCCTCAGCCCTCATACTCCATCCTCAGTACTCAATCCTCTATTCTCAATCTTCGATCCTCAATACTCAATCTTCAATCCTCATTCCTCAATCCTCAATCCTCAATCCTCAATCTTCAATCCTCAATACTCAATCTGCAATCCTCAATCCTTAAACCTCAATCCTCAATCCTCATTCCTCAATCCTCAATACCCAATCCTCAATCCTCAATCCTCAATCCTCAATCCTCAATCCTCAATCTTCAACCCTGAATCCTCAATCCTCAATACTCAATCCTCAATCTTCAATCCTCAATACTCAATCTTCAATCCTCAATCCTCAATCCTCAATCCTCAATATTCAATCATCAATACTCAATCTTCAAATCTCAATCCTCAATCCTCAATTCTCAATCCTCAATCCTCAATCCTCAATCCTCAATCCTCAATCCTCAATCCTCAATCCACAATCCTCAACCTTCTATACTCAATAATCAATCTCCAATCCTAGATCGTCAATCCTCAATCCTCAATCCTCAATCTTCAACCCTGAATCCTCAATCCTCAATACTCAATACTCAATCTTCAATCCTCAATACTCAATCTTCAATCCTCAATCCTCAATCCTCAATCCTCAGTCCTCAATCTTCAACCCTCAACACTCAACCTTCAATCCTCAATCCTCAATCCTCAATCCTCAATCATCAATCTTCAATCCTCATCACTAATCTTCAATCCTCAATCCTCAATCCTCAATCCTCAATCCTCATTCCCCAACCCTCAATCCTCATTCCTCAAAGCTCAATCCTCAACCCTCAGTCCTCATACTCAATTCTCAATCCTCAATCCTCAATCCTCAATCCTCAATCCTCAATCCTCAATCCTCAATCCTCAATCCTCAATCCTCAATCCTCAATTCTCAATCCTCAATCCTCAGTCCTCAGTCGTCGAATCTCAATCCCCGACGCTTAGCACTCATCCTCAATCCTCAGTCCTCAATCCTCAATCCTCAAACCTAAATCCTCTACCGTCAGTCCTCAATCCTCAATCCTCAAACCTCAATCCTCAATCCTCAATATTCAATCATCAATACTCAATCTTCAATCCTCAATCCTGAATCCTCAATCCTCAATCCTCAATCCTCAATCCTCAATATTCAATCATCAATACTCAATCTTCAACCCTCAATCTTCAATCCTCAATACTCAATCTTCAATCCTCAATCCTCAATCCTCAATCCTCAATCCTCAATCTTCAATCCTCAACACTCAATCTTCGATACTCAATCCTCAATCCTCAATTCTCAATCCTCATTCTTCAATCCTCAATACCCAATCCTCAATCTTCAATTCTCAATCCTCAATCCTCAATCCCAATTCCTCAATCCTCATTCTTCAATCCTCAATACCCAATCCTCAATCTTCAATCCTCAATCCTCAAACCTCAATCCTCAATCCTCAATCCTCAATCTTCAATCCTCAATACTCAATCTGCAACCCTCAATCCTCAAACCTCAATCCTCAATCCTCATTCCTCAATCCTCAATACCCAATCCTCAATCCTCAGTACTCAATCCTCAATCCTCAATCCTCAGTCCTCAATCTTCAACCCTCAACACTCAACCTTCAATCCTCAATCCTCAATCCTCAATCCTCAATCCTCAATCTTCAATCCTCATCACTAATCTTCAATCCTCAATCCTCAATCCTCAATCCTCAATCCTCAATCCTCAATCCTCAATCCTCAACCTTCAATCCTCAATTCTCAATCTTCAATCCTCGATCCTCAATCATCAATCCTCAATCCTCAATCCTCAGGCATCAATACTCAATCTTCAATGCTCAATCCTCAATCCTCAATCCTCAATCCTCATTCCCCAACCCTCAATCCTCATTCCTCAAAGCTCAATCCTCAACCCTCAGTCCTCATACTCAATTCTCAATTCTTAATCCTCAATCCTCAATCCCAATTCCTCAATCCTCATTCTTCAATCCTCAATACCCAATCCTCAATCTTCAATCCTCAATCCTCAAACCTCAATCCTCAATCCTCAATCCTCAATCTTCAATCCTCAATAATCAATCTGCAACCCTCAATCCTCAAACCTCAATCCTCAATCCTCAATCCTCAATCCTCAATACCCAATCCTCAATCCTCAGTACTCAATCCCCAATCCTCAATCCTCAATCTTCAACCCTGAATCCTCAATCCTCAATACTCAATCCTCAATCCTCAATCCTCAATCCTCAGGCATCAATACTCAATCTACAATATTCAATCCACAATCCTCAATCCTCAATCCTCAGGCATCAATACTCAATCTACAATATTCAATCCACAATCCTTAATCCTCAATCCACAATCCTCAACCTTCAATTCTCAATACTCAATCTTCAATCCTCAATCCTCAATCCTCAATCCTCAATCCTCAATCCTCAATCCTCAATATTCAATCCCCAATACTCAATCTTCAATCATCAATCCTCAATCCTCAATTCTCAGTCGTCAATCCTCAGTCATCAATCCTCAATCTTCAATACTCAATCGTCAATCCTTAGTCCTCAATCCTCAATCCTCGATCCTCGTTCCTCAAACCTCAATCCTCAACCCTCAGTCTTCATCCTCAATCCTCAAACCTCAATCCTCAATCCTCATTCTTCAATCCTCAATACCCAATCCTCAATCTTCGGTCCTCAATCCTCAATCCTCAATCCTAATTCCTCAATCCTCATTCTTCAATCCTCAATACCCAATCCTCAATTTCAATCCTCAATCCTCAATCCTCATTTCTCAATCCTCAATCTTCAACCCTCAGCCCTCATCCTCCATCCTCAGTACTCAATCCTCTATCCTCAACCTTCAATCCTCAATACTCAATCTTCGATCCTCATTCCTCAATCCTCAATCCTCAATCCTCAATCTTCAATCGCCAATACTCAATCTGCAATCCCCAATACTCAAACCTCAATCCTCAATCCTCATTACTCAATCCTCAATACCCAATCCTCAATCCTCAATCCTCAATCCTCAATCCTCAATATTCAATCATCAATCCTCAATTCTCAGTCGTCAATCCTCAGTCATCAATCCTCAATCTTCAATACTCAATCGTCAATCCTTAGTCCTCAATCCTCAATCCTCAATCCTCGTTCCTCAAACCTCAATCCTCAACCCTCAGTCTTCATCCTCAATCCTCAAACCTCAATCCTCAATCCTCAATATTCAATCATCAATACTCAATCTTCAATCCCCAATCCTCAAACCTCAATCCTCAATCCTCACTCTTCAATCCTAAATACCCAATCCTTAATCTTCAATCCTTAATCCTCAATCCTCAATTCTCAATCCTCAATCCTTAATCCTCAGACCTCAAACATCAATATTCAACCCTCAGTCCTCGTCCTCAATCCACAACCCTCAATCCTCAGTCCTCAATATTCAATCATAAATATTCAATCTTCAATCCTCAATCATCAATCCTCAATCCTCAATCCTCAATCCTCAATCTTCAACCCTGAATCCTCAATCCTCAATACTCAATCCTCCATCTTCAATCCTCAATACTCAATCTTCAATCCTCAATCCTCAATCGTCAATCTTCAATCCTCAATTTTCAATCCTCAACACTCAATCTTCAATCCTCAAACCTCAATCCTCAATCCTCAATCCTCATTCTTCAATCCTCAATACCCAATCCTCAATCTTCAATCCTCAATCCTCAATCCTCAATTCTAATTCCTCAATCCTCATTGTTCAATCCTCAATACCCAATCCTCAATTTCAATCCTCAATCCTCAATCCTCATTTCTCAATCCTCAATCCTCAATCCTCAATCCTCATTCCTCAATCCTCAATACCCAATCCTCAATCTTCAATCCTCAAACATCAATCCTCAATTCTCAGTCCTCAATCCTCAGTCCTCAGTCGCCGAATCTCAATCCCCGACGCTTAGCACGCATCCTCAATCCTCAGTCCTCAATCCTCAATGCTCAAACCTAAATCCTCTACCGTCAGTCATCGTCCTCAATCCTCAAACCTCAATCCCCAATCCTCAATATTCAATCAGCAATACTCAATCTTCAATCCTCAATCCTCAATCCTCAATCCTCAATCCTCAATCCTCAATCCTCAATATTCAATCATCAATACTCAATCTTCAACACTCAATCTTCAATCCTCAATACTCAATCTTCCATCCTCAATCCTCAATCCTCAATCCTCAATCCTCAATCCTCAGGCATCAATACTCAATCTACAATATTCAATCCGCAATCCTTAATCCTCAATCCACAATCCTCAACCTTCAATACTCAATACTCAATCTTCATTCCTCAATCCTCAATCCTCAATCCTCAATCCTCAATCCTCAATCCGCAATGTTCAATCCTCAATACTCAATCTTCAATCATCAATCCTCAATCCTCAATTCTCAGTCGTCAATCCTCAGTCATCAATCCTCAATCTTCAATACTCAATCGTCAATCCTTAGTCCTCAATCCTCAATCCTCAATCCTCGTTCCTCACACCTCAATCCTCAACCCTCAGTCTTCATCCTCAATCCTCAAACCTCAATCCTCAATCCTCAATACTCAATCATCAATACTCAATCTTCAATCCCCAATCCTCAAACCTCAATCCTCAATCCTCATTCTTCAATCCTAAATACCCAATCCTTAATCTTCAATCCTTAATCCTCAATTCTCAATTCTCAATCCTCAATCCTTAATCCTCAGACCTCAAACATCAATATTCAACCCTCAGTCCTCGTCCTCAATCCACAACCCTCAATCCTCAGTCCTCAATATTCAATCATAAATAATCAATCTTCACTCCTCAATCCTCAATCCTCAATCCCCAATCCTCAATCCTCAATCTTCAACCCTGAATCCTCAATCCTCAATACTCAATCATCCATCTTCAATACTCAATACTCAATCTTCAATCCTCAATACTCAATCTTCAATCCTCAATCCTCAATCCTCAATCCTCAATCGTCAATCCTCATTCCTCAATATTCAATCATCAATACTCAATCTTCAACCCTCAATCTTCAATCCTCAATACTCAATCTTCAATCCTGAATCCTCAATCCTCAATCCTCAATCCTCAATCCTCAGGCGTCAATACTCAATCTACAATATTCAATCCTCAATCCTTAACCCTCAATCCACAATCCTCAAGCTTCAATACTCAATACTGAATCTTCAATCCTCAATCCTCAATCCTCAATCCTCAATCCTCAATCTTCAATCCTCGATCCTCAATCCTCAATCTTCAATACTCAATCGTCAATCCTTAGTCCTCAATCCTCAATCCTCAATCCTCGTTCATCAAAGCTCAATCCTCAATCCTCAATATTCAATCATCCATTCTCAATCTTCAATCTTCAATCCTCAATCCTCAATCCTCAATCCTCAATCCTCA
This sequence comes from Calliopsis andreniformis, assembly GCF_051401765.1. NCBI lineage: Eukaryota > Metazoa > Arthropoda > Insecta > Hymenoptera > Andrenidae > Calliopsis > Calliopsis andreniformis. The sequence continues at coordinate 1,175,980 of NW_027480495.1, forward strand.
TTCCTCAATATTCAATCATCAATACTCAATCTTCAACCCTCAATCTTCAATCCTCAATACTCAATCTTCAATCCTGAATCCTCAATCCTCAATCCTCAATCCTCAATCCTCAGGCGTCAATACTCAATCTACAATATTCAATCCTCAATCCTTAACCCTCAATCCACAATCCTCAAGCTTCAATACTCAATACTGAATCTTCAATCCTCAATCCTCAATCCTCAATCCTCAATCCTCAATCCTCAATCTTCAATCCTCAATTCTCAGTCTTCAATCCTCGATCCTCAATCCTCAATCCTCAATGTTCAATCATCAATACTCAATCTTCAACCCTCAGTCTTCAATCCTCAATACTCAATCTTCAATCCTCAATCCTCAATCCTCAATCCTCAATCCTCAATCCTCGATCCTCAGGCATCAATACTCAATCTACAATATTCAATCCTCAGTCCTTAATCCTCAATCCACAATCCTCAACCTTCAATACTCAATACTCAATCTTCAATCCTCAATCCTCAATCCTCAATCCTCAATCCTCAATCCTGAGGCATCAATACTCAATCTTCAATGCTCAATCCTCAATCCTCAATCCTCAATCCTCATTCCCCAACCCTCAATCCTCATTCCTCAAACCTCAACCCTCAACCCTCAGTCCTCATACTCAATCCTCAGTCCTCAATCCTCAATCCTCAATCCTCAATCCTCAATCCTCAATATTCAATCCTCAATACTCAATCTTCAATCATCAATCCTCAATCCTCAATTCTCAGTCGTCAATCCTCAGTCATCAATCCTCAATCTTCAATACTCAATCGTCAATCCTTAGTCCTCAATCCTCAATCCTCAATCCTCGTTCCTCAAACCTCAATACTCAACCCTCAGTCTTCATCCTCAATCCTCAAACCTCTATCCTCAATCCTCAATATTCAAACATCAATACTCAATCTTCAATCCTCAATCCTCAAACCTCAATCCTCAATCCTCATTCTTCAATCCTAAATACCCAATCCTCAATCTTCAATCCTCAATCCTCAATACTCAATTCTCAATCCTCAATCCTTAATCCTCAGACCACAGACATCAATATTCAACCCCCAGTCCTCGTCCTCAATCCACAACCCTCAATCCTCAGTTCTCAATATTCAATCATCAATATTCAATCCTCAATCATCAATCCTCAATCCTCAATCCTCAATCCTCAATCCTCAATCTTCAACCCTGAATCCTCAATCCTCAATACTCAATCCTCAATCTTCAATCCTCAATACTCAATCTTCAATCCTCAATCCTCAATCCTCAATCCTCAATCCTCAATCTTCAACCCTCAACACTCAATCTTCAATCCTCAATCCTCAATCCTCAATACTCAATCCTCAATCTTCAATCCTCAACACTAATCTTCAATCCTCAATCCTCAATCCTCAATCCTCAATCCTCATTCTTCAATCCTCAATACCCAATCCTCAATCTTCAATCCTCAATCCTCAATCCTCAATCATAATCCCTCAATCCTCATTCTTCAATCCTCAATACCCAATCCTCAGTTTCAATTCTCAATCCTCAATCCTCATTTCTCAATCCTCAATCCTCAACCCTCAGCACTCATCCTCCATCCTCAATCCTCAATCCTCAATACTCAATCCTCAATCCTCAATCTTCAATCCTCAATTCTCAATCTTCAATCCTCGATCCTCAATCCTCAATCCTCAATATTCAATCATCAATACTCGATCTTCAACCCTCAATCTTCAATCCTCAATACTCAATCTTCAATCCTCAATCCTCAATCCTCAACCTTCAATACTCAATACTCAATCTTCATTCCTCAATCCTCAATCCTCAATCCTCTATCCTCAATCCTCAATCCTCAATATTCAATCCTCAATGCTCAATCTTCAATCATGAATCCTCAGTCCTCAATTCTCAGTCGTCAATCCTCAGTCATCAATTCTCAATCTTCAATACTCAATCGTCAATCCTTAGTCCTCAATCCTCAATCCTCAATCCTCGTTCCTCAAACCTCAATCCTCAACCCTCAGTCTTCATCCTCAATCCTCAAACCTCAATCCTCAATCCTCAATATTCAATCATCAATACTCAATCTTCAATCCTCAATCCTCAAACCTCAAACCTCAATCCTCATTCTTCAATCCTAAATACCTAATCCTCAATCTTCAATCCTCAATCCTCAATCCTCAATTCTCAATCCTCAATCCTTAGTCCCCGGACCTCAAACATCAATATTCAACCCTTAGTCCTCGTCCACAATCCACAACCCTCAATCCGCAGTCATCAATATTCAATCATCAATATTCAATATTCAATCCTCAATCCTCAATCCTCAATCCTCAATCCTCAATCCTCAATCCTCATTCTTCAATCCTCAATACCCAATCCTCAATTTCAATCCTCAATCCTCAATCCTCATTTCTCAATCCTCAATCCTCAACCCTCAGCCCTCATACTCCATCCTCAGTACTCAATCCTCTATCCTCAATCTTCAATCCTCAATACTCAATCTTCAATCCTCATTCCTCAATCCTCAATCCTCAATCCTCAATCTTCAATCCTCAATACTCAATCTGCAATCCTCAATCCTTAAACCTCAATCCTCAATCCTCATTCCTCAATCCTCAATACCCAATCCTCAATCCTCAATCCTCAATCCTCAATCCTCAATCCTCAATCTTCAACCCTGAATCCTCAATCCTCAATACTCAATACTCAATCTTCAATCCTCAATACTCAATCTTCAATCCTCAATCCTCAATCCTCAATCCTCAATCCTCAATCCTCAATCCACAATCCTCAACCTTCTATACTCAATAATCAATCTCCAATCCTTGATCGTCAATCCTCAATCCTCAATCCTCAATCTTCAACCCTGAATCCTCAATCCTCAATACTCAATACTCAATCTTCAATCCTCAATACTCAATCTTCAATCCTCAATCCTCAATCCTCAATCCTCAGTCCTCAATCTTCAACCCTCAACACTCAACCTTCAATCCTCAATCCTCAATCCTCAATCCTCAATCCTCAATCTTCAATCCTCATCACTAATCTTCAATCCTCAATCCTCAATCCTCAATCCTCAATCCTCATTCCCCAACCCTCAATCCTCATTCCTCAAAGCTCAATCCTCAACCCTCAGTCCTCATACTCAATTCTCAATCCTCAATCCTCAATCCTCAAACCTCAATCCTCAATCCTCAATATTCAATCATCAATACTCAATCTTCAATCCTCAATCCTCAATCCTCAATCCTCAATCCTCAATCCTCAATCCTCAATCCTCAATCCTCAATCCTCAATCCTCAATCCTCAATTCTCAATCCTCAATCCTCAGTCCTCAGTCGTCGAATCTCAATCCCCGACGCTTAGCAGTCATCCTCAATCCTCAGTCCTCAATCCTCAATCCTCAAACCTAAATCCTCTACCGTCAGTCCTCAATCCTCAATCCTCAAACCTCAATCCTCAATCCTCAATATTCAATCATCAATACTCAATCTTCAATCCTCAATCCTGAATCCTCAATCCTCAATCCTCAATCCTCAATCCTCAATATTCAATCATCAATACTCAATCTTCAACCCTCAATCTTCAATCCTCAATACTCAATCTTCAATCCTCAATCCTCAATCCTCAATCCTCAATCCTCAATCTTCAATCCTCAACACTCAATCTTCAATACTCAATCCTCAATCCTCAATTCTCAATCCTCATTCTTCAATCCTCAATACCCAATCCGCAATCTTCAATTCTCAATCCTCAATCCTCAATCCCAATTCCTCAATCCTCATTCTTCAATCCTCAATACCCAATCCTCAATCTTCAATCCTCAATCCTCAAACCTCAATCCTCAATCCTCAATCCTCAATCTTCAATCCTCAATACTCAATCTGCAACCCTCAATCCTCAAACCTCAATCCTCAATCCTCATTCCTCAATCCTCAATACCCAATCCTCAATCCTCAGTACTCAATCCTCAATCCTCAATCCTCAGTCCTCAATCTTCAACCCTCAACACTCAACCTTCAATCCTCAATCCTCAATCCTCAATCCTCAATCCTCAATCTTCAATCCTCATCACTAATCTTCAATCCTCAATCCTCAATCCTCAATCCTCAATCCTCAATCCTCAATCCTCAATCCTCAACCTTCAATCCTCAATTCTCAATCTTCAATCCTCGATCCTCAATCATCAATCCTCAATCCTCAATCCTCAGGCATCAATACTCAATCTTCAATGCTCAATCCTCAATCCTCAATCCTCAATCCTCATTCCCCAACCCTCAATCCTCATTCCTCAAAGCTCAATCCTCAACCCTCAGTCCTCATACTCAATTCTCAATTCTTAATCCTCAATCCTCAATCCTCAATCTTCAATCCTCAATAATCAATCTCCAATCCTCAATACTCTATCCTCGATCCTCAATCCTCAGGCATCAATAATCAATCTTCAATACTCAATCCTCAATCCTCAATCCTCAATCCTCAATCCTCAAACCTCAATCCTCAATCCTCAATATTCAATCATCAATACTCAATCTTCAATCCTCAATCCTCAATCCTCAATCCTCAATCCTCAATCCTCAATCCTCAATCCTCAATCCTCAATCCTCAATCCTCAATCCTCAATCCTCAATCCTCAATTCTCAATCCTCAATCCTCAATCCTCAGTCCTCAGTCGTCGAATCTCAATCCCCGACGCTTAGCACTCATCCTCAATCCTCAGTCCTCAATCCTCAATCCTCAAACCTAAATCCTCTACCGTCAGTCCTCAATCCTCAATCCTCAAACCTCAATCCTCAATCCTCAATATTCAATCATCAATCCTCAATCCTCAATCCTCAATCCTCAATCCTCAATCCTCAATCCTCAATCTTCAACCCTCAACACTCAATCTTCAATCCTCAATCCTCAATCCTCAATACTCAATCCTCAATCTTCAATCCTCAACACTAATCTTCAATCCTCAATCCTCAATCCTCAATCCTCAATCCTCATTCTTCAATCCTCAATACCCAATCCTCAATCTTCAATCCTCAATCCTCAATCCTCAATCATAATCCCTCAATCCTCATTCTTCAATCCTCAATACCCAATCCTCAGTTTCAATTCTCAATCCTCAATCCTCATTTCTCAATCCTCAATCCTCAACCCTCAGCACTCATCCTCCATCCTCAATCCTCAATCCTCAATACTCAATCCTCAATCCTCAATCTTCAATCCTCAATTCTCAATCTTCAATCCTCGATCCTCAATCCTCAATCCTCAATATTCAATCATCAATACTCGATCTTCAACCCTCAATCTTCAATCCTCAATACTCAATCTTCAATCCTCAATCCTCAATCCTCAACCTTCAATACTCAATACTCAATCTTCAATCCTCAATCCTCAATCCTCAATCCTCTATCCTCAATCCTCAATCCTCAATATTCAATCCTCAATGCTCAATCTTCAATCATGAATCCTCAGTCCTCAATTCTCAGTCGTCAATCCTCAGTCATCAATCCTCAATCTTCAATACTCAATCGTCAATCCTTAGTCCTCAATCCTCAATCCTCAATCCTCGTTCCTCAAACCTCAATCCTCAACCCTCAGTCTTCATCCTCAATCCTCAAACCTCAATCCTCAATCCTCAATATTCAATCATCAATACTCAATCTTCAATCCTCAATCCTCAAACCTCAATCCTCAATCCTCATTCTTCAATCCTAAATACCTAATCCTCAATCTTCAATCCTCAATCCTCAATCCTCAATTCTCAATCCTCAATCCTTAGTCCCCGGACCTCAAACATCAATATTCAACCCTTAGTCCTCGTCCACAATCCACAACCCTCAATCCGCAGTCATCAATATTCAATCATCAATATTCAATATTCAATCCTCAATCCTCAATCCTCAATCCTCAATCCTCAATCCTCAATCCTCATTCTTCAATCCTCAATACCCAATCCTCAATTTCAATCCTCAATCCTCAATCCTCATTTCTCAATCCTCAATCCTCAACCCTCAGCCCTCATACTCCATCCTCAGTACTCAATCCTCTATCCTCAATCTTCAATCCTCAATACTCAATCTTCAATCCTCATTCCTCAATCCTCAATCCTCAATCCTCAATCTTCAATCCTCAATACTCAATCTGCAATCCTCAATCCTTAAACCTCAATCCTCAATCCTCATTCCTCAATCCTCAATACCCAATCCTCAATCCTCAATCCTCAATCCTCAATCCTCAATCCTCAATCTTCAACCCTGAATCCTCAATCCTCAATACTCAATACTCAATCTTCAATCCTCAATACTCAATCTTCAATCCTCAATCCTCAATCCTCAATCCTCAATCCTCAATCCTCAATCCACAATCCTCAACCTTCTATACTCAATAATCAATCTCCAATCCTTGATCGTCAATCCTCAATCCTCAATCCTCAATCTTCAACCCTGAATCCTCAATCCTCAATACTCAATACTCAATCTTCAATCCTCAATACTCAATCTTCAATCCTCAATCCTCAATCCTCAATCCTCAGTCCTCAATCTTCAACCCTCAACACTCAACCTTCAATCCTCAATCCTCAATCCTCAATCCTCAATCCTCAATCTTCAATCCTCATCACTAATCTTCAATCCTCAATCCTCAATCCTCAATCCTCAATCCTCATTCCCCAACCCTCAATCCTCATTCCTCAAAGCTCAATCCTCAACCCTCAGTCCTCATACTCAATTCTCAATCCTCAATCCTCAATCCTCAAACCTCAATCCTCAATCCTCAATATTCAATCATCAATACTCAATCTTCAATCCTCAATCCTCAATCCTCAATCCTCAATCCTCAATCCTCAATCCTCAATCCTCAATCCTCAATCCTCAATCCTCAATCCTCAATTCTCAATCCTCAATCCTCAGTCCTCAGTCGTCGAATCTCAATCCCCGACGCTTAGCACTCATCCTCAATCCTCAGTCCTCAATCCTCAATCCTCAAACCTAAATCCTCTACCGTCAGTCCTCAATCCTCAATCCTCAAACCTCAATCCTCAATCCTCAATATTCAATCATCAATACTCAATCTTCAATCCTCAATCCTGAATCCTCAATCCTCAATCCTCAATCCTCAATCCTCAATATTCAATCATCAATACTCAATCTTCAACCCTCAATCTTCAATCCTCAATACTCAATCTTCAATCCTCAATCCTCAATCCTCAATCCTCAATCCTCAATCTTCAATCCTCAACACTCAATCTTCAATACTCAATCCTCAATCCTCAATTCTCAATCCTCATTCTTCAATCCTCAATACCCAATCCGCAATCTTCAATTCTCAATCCTCAATCCTCAATCCCAATTCCTCAATCCTCATTCTTCAATCCTCAATACCCAATCCTCAATCTTCAATCCTCAATCCTCAAACCTCAATCCTCAATCCTCAATCCTCAATCTTCAATCCTCAATACTCAATCTGCAACCCTCAATCCTCAAACCTCAATCCTCAATCCTCATTCCTCAATCCTCAATACCCAATCCTCAATCCTCAGTACTCAATCCTCAATCCTCAATCCTCAGTCCTCAATCTTCAACCCTCAACACTCAACCTTCAATCCTCAATCCTCAATCCTCAATCCTCAATCCTCAATCTTCAATCCTCATCACTAATCTTCAATCCTCAATCCTCAATCCTCAATCCTCAATCCTCAATCCTCAATCCTCAATCCTCAACCTTCAATCCTCAATTCTCAATCTTCAATCCTCGATCCTCAATCATCAATCCTCAATCCTCAATCCTCAGGCATCAATACTCAATCTTCAATGCTCAATCCTCAATCCTCAATCCTCAATCCTCATTCCCCAACCCTCAATCCTCATTCCTCAAAGCTCAATCCTCAACCCTCAGTCCTCATACTCAATTCTCAATTCTTAATCCTCAATCCTCAATCCTCAATCTTCAATCCTCAATACCCAATCCTCAGTTTCAATTCTCAATCCTCAATCCTCATTTCTCAATCCTCAATCCTCAACCCTCAGCACTCATCCTCCATCCTCAATCCTCAATCCTCAATACTCAATCCTCAATCCTCAATCTTCAATCCTTAATTCTCAATCTTCAATCCTCGATCCTCAATCCTCAATCCTCAATATTCAATCATCAATACTCGATCTTCAACCCTCAATCTTCAATCCTCAATACTCAATCTTCAATCCTCAATCCTCAATCCTCAACCTTCAATACTCAATACTCAATCCGCAATCTTCAATTCTCAATCCTCAATCCTCAATCCCAATTCCTCAATCCTCATTCTTCAATCCTCAATACCCAATCCTCAATCTTCAATCCTCAATCCTCAAACCTCAATCCTCAATCCTCAATCCTCAATCTTCAATCCTCAATACTCAATCTGCAACCCTCAATCCTCAAACCTCAATCCTCAATCCTCATTCCTCAATCCTCAATACCCAATCCTCAATCCTCAGTACTCAATCCTCAATCCTCAATCCTCAGTCCTCAATCTTCAACCCTCAACACTCAACCTTCAATCCTCAATCCTCAATCCTCAATCCTCAATCCTCAATCTTCAATCCTCATCACTAATCTTCAATCCTCAATCCTCAATCCTCAATCCTCAATCCTCAATCCTCAATCCTCAATCCTCAACCTTCAATCCTCAATTCTCAATCTTCAATCCTTAATTCTCAATCTTCAATCCTCGATCCTCAATCCTCAATCCTCAATATTCAATCATCAATACTCGATCTTCAATCCTCAATCCTCAATCCTCAATCCTCAATCCTCAATCCTCAATCCTCATTCTTCAATCCTCAATACCCAATCCTCAATTTCAATCCTCAATCCTCAATCCTCATTTCTCAATCCTCAATCCTCAACCCTCAGCCCTCATACTCCATCCTCAGTACTCAATCCTCTATCCTCAATCTTCAATCCTCAATACTCAATCTTCAATCCTCATTCCTCAATCCTCAATCCTCAATCCTCAATCTTCAATCCTCAATACTCAATCTGCAATCCTCAATCCTTAAACCTCAATCCTCAATCCTCATTCCTCAATCCTCAATACCCAATCCTCAATCCTCAATCCTCAATCCTCAATCCTCAATCCTCAATCTTCAACCCTGAATCCTCAATCCTCAATACTCAATCCTCAATCTTCAATCCTCAATACTCAATCTTCAATCCTCAATCCTCAATCCTCAATCCTCAATATTCAATCATCAATACTCAATCTTCAAATCTCAATCCTCAATCCTCAATTCTCAATCCTCAATCCTCAATCCTCAATCCTCAATCCTCAATCCTCAATCCTCAATCCACAATCCTCAACCTTCTATACTCAATAATCAATCTCCAATCCTAGATCGTCAATCCTCAATCCTCAATCCTCAATCTTCAACCCTGAATCCTCAATCCTCAATACTCAATACTCAATCTTCAATCCTCAATACTCAATCTTCAATCCTCAATCCTGAATCCTCAATCCTCAGTCCTCAATCTTCAACCCTCAACACTCAACCTTCAATCCTCAATCCTCAATCCTCAATCCTCAATCCTCAATCTTCAATCCTCATCACTAATCTTCAATCCTCAATCCTCAATCCTCAATCCTCAATCCTCATTCCCCAACCCTCAATCCTCATTCCTCAAAGCTCAATCCTCAACCCTCAGTCCTCATACTCAATTCTCAATCCTCAATCCTCAATCCTCAAACCTCAATCCTCAATCCTCAATATTCAATCATCAATACTCAATCTTCAATCCTCAATCCTCAATCCTCAATCCTCAATCCTCAATCCTCAATCCTCAATCTTCAATACTCAATCGTCAATCCTTAGTCCTCAATCCTCAATCCTCAATCATCGTTCCTCAAACCTCAATCCTCAACCCTCAGTCTTCATCCTCAATCCTCAAACCTCAATCCTCAATCCTCAATATTCAATCATCAATACTCAATCTTCAATCCCCAATCCTCAAACCTCAATTCTCAATCCACATTCTTCAATCCTAAATACCCAATCCTTAATCTTCAATCCTCAATCCTCAATCCTCAATTCTCAATCCTCAATCCTTAATCCTCAGACCTCAAACATCAATATTCAACCCTCAGTCCTCGTCCTCAATCCACAACCCTCAATCCTCAGTCCTCAATATTCAATCATAAATATTCAATCTTCAATCCTCAATCCTCAATCCTCAATCCTCAATCCTCAATCCTCAATCCTCAGTCTTCAACCCTGAATCCTCAATACTCAATCCTCAATCTTCAATCCTCAATACTCGATCTTCAATCCTCAATCCTCAATCGTCAATCCTCAATCCTCAATTTTCAATCCTCAACACTCAATCTTCAATCCTCAATCCTCAATCCTCAATCCTCAATCCTCATTCTTCAATCCTCAATACCCAATCCTCAATCTTCAATCCTCAATCCTCAATCCTCAATCCTAATCCCTCAATCCTCATTCTTCAATCCTCAATACCCAATCCTCAATTTCAATTCTCAATCCTCAATCCTCATTTCTCAAGCCTCAATCCTCAACCCTCAGCACTCATCCTCCATCCTCAATCCTCAATCCTCAATACTCAATCCTCAATCCTCAATCTTCAATCCTCAATTCTCAACCTTCAACACTCAATCTTCAATCCTCAATACTCAATCTTCCATCCTCAATCCTCAATCCTCAATCCTCAATCCTCAATCCTCAGGCATCAATACTCAATCTACAATATTCAATCCGCAATCCTTAATCCTCAATCCGCAATCCTTAATCCTCAATCCACAATCCTCAACCTTCAATACTCAATACTCAATCTTCATTCCTCAATCCTCAATCCTCAATCCTCAATCCTCAATCCTCAATCCGCAATATTCAATCCTCAATACTCAATCTTCAATCATCAATCCTCAATCCTCAATTCTCAGTCGTCAATCCTCAGTCATCAATCCTCAATCTTCAATACTCAATCGTCAATCCTTAGTCCTCAATCCTCAATCCTCAATCCTCGTTCCTCACACCTCAATCCTCAACCCTCAGTCTTCATCCTCAATCCTCAAACCTCAATCCTCAATCCTCAATACTCAATCATCAATACTCAATCTTCAATCCCCAATCCTCAAACCTCAATCCTCAATCCTCATTCTTCAATCCTAAATACCCAATCCTTAATCTTCAATCCTTAATCCTCAATTCTCAATTCTCAATCCTCAATCCTTAATCCTCAGACCTCAAACATCAATATTCAACCCTCAGTCCTCGTCCTCAATCCACAACCCTCAATCCTCAGTCCTCAATATTCAATCATAAATAATCAATCTTCACTCCTCAATCCTCAATCCTCAATCCCCAATCCTCAATCCTCAATCTTCAACCCTGAATCCTCAATCCTCAATACTCAATCATCCATCTTCAATACTCAATACTCAATCTTCAATCCTCAATACTCAATCTTCAATCCTCAATCCTCAATCCTCAATCCTCAATCCTCAATCCTCATTCCTCAATATTCAATCATCAATACTCAATCTTCAACCCTCAATCTTCAATCCTCAATACTCAATCTTCAATCCTGAATCCTCAATCCTCAATCCTCAATCCTCAATCCTCAGGCGTCAATACTCAATCTACAATATTCAATCCTCAATCCTTAACCCTCAATCCACAATCCTCAAGCTTCAATACTCAATACTGAATCTTCAATCCTCAATCCTCAATCCTCAATCCTCAATCCTCAATCCTCAATCTTCAATCCTCGATCCTCAATCCTCAATCTTCAATACTCAATCGTCAATCCTTAGTCCTCAATCCTCAATCCTCAATCCTCGTTCATCAAAGCTCAATCCTCAATCCTCAATATTCAATCATCCATACTCAATCTTCAATCTTCAATCCTCAATCCTCAATCCTCAATCCTCAATCCTCATTCCTCAATATTCAATCATCAATACTCAATCTTCAACCCTCAATCTTCAATCCTCAATACTCAATCTTCAATCCTGAATCCTCAATCCTCAATCCTCAATCCTCAATCCTCAGGCGTCAATACTCAATCTACAATATTCAATCCTCAATCCTTAACCCTCAATCCACAATCCTCAAGCTTCAATACTCAATACTGAATCTTCAATCCTCAATCCTCAATCCTCAATCCTCAATCCTCAATCCTCAATCTTCAATCCTCAATTCTCAGTCTTCAATCCTCGATCCTCAATCCTCAATCCTCAATATTCAATCATCAATACTCAATCTTCAACCCTCAGTCTTCAATCCTCAATACTCAATCTTCAATCCTCAATCCTCAATCCTCAATCCTCAATCCTCAATCCTCAATCCTCAGGCATCAATACTCAATCTACAATATTCAATCCTCAGTCCTTAATCCTCAATCCACAATCCTCAACCTTCAATACTCAATACTCAATCTTCAATCCTCAATCCTCAATCCTCAATCCTCAATCCTCAATCCTCAATCCTGAAGCATCAATACTCAATCTTCAATGCTCAATCCTCAATCCTCAATCCTCAATCCTCATTCCCCAACCCTCAATCCTCATTCCTCAAACCTCAACCCTCAACCCTCAGTCCTCATACTCAATCCTCAGTCCTCAATCCTCAATCCTCAATCCTCAATCCTCAATCCTCAATATTCAATCCTCAATACTCAATCTTCAATCATCAATCCTCAATCCTCAATTCTCAGTCGTCAATCCTCAGTCATCAATCCTCAATCTTCAATACTCAATCGTCAATCCTTAGTCCTCAATCCTCAATCCTCAATCCTCGTTCCTCAAACCTCAATACTCAACCCTCAGTCTTCATCCTCAATCCTCAAACCTCTATCCTCAATCCTCAATATTCAAACATCAATACTCAATCTTCAATCCTCAATCCTCAAACCTCAATCCTCAATCCTCATTCTTCAATCCTAAATACCCAATCCTCAGTCTTCAATCCTCAATCCTCAATACTCAATTCTCAATCCTCAATCCTTAATCCTCAGACCACAGACATCAATATTCAACCCCCAGTCCTCGTCCTCAATCCACAACCCTCAATCCTCAGTTCTCAATATTCAATCATCAATATTCAATCTTCAATCATCAATCCTCAATCCTCAATCCTCAATCCTCAATCCTCAATCTTCAACCCTGAATCCTCAATCCTCAATACTCAATCCTCAATCTTCAATCCTCAATACTCAATCTTCAATCCTCAATCCTCAATCCTCAATCCTCAATCCTCAATCTTCAACCCTCAACACTCAATCTTCAATCCTCAATCCTCAATCCTCAATACTCAATCCTCAATCTTCAATCCTCAACACTAATCTTCAATCCTCAATCCTCAATCCTCAATCCTCAATCCTCATTCTTCAATCCTCAATACCCAATCCTCAATCTTCAATCCTCAATCCTCAATCCTCAATCATAATCCCTCAATCCTCATTCTTCAATCCTCAATACCCAATCCTCAGTTTCAATTCTCAATCCTCAATCCTCATTTCTCAATCCTCAATCCTCAACCCTCAGCACTCATCCTCCATCCTCAATCCTCAATCCTCAATACTCAATCCTCAATCCTCAATCTTCAATCCTTAATTCTCAATCTTCAATCCTCGATCCTCAATCCTCAATCCTCAATATTCAATCATCAATACTCGATCTTCAACCCTCAATCTTCAATCCTCAATACTCAATCTTCAATCCTCAATCCTCAATCCTCAACCTTCAATACTCAATACTCAATCTTCAATCCTCAATCCTCAATCCTCAATCCTCTATCCTCAATCCTCAATCCTCAATATTCAATCCTCAATGCTCAATCTTCAATCATGAATCCTCAGTCCTCAATTCTCAGTCGTCAATCCTCAGTCATCAATCCTCAATCTTCAATACTCAATCGTCAATCCTTAGTCCTCAATCCTCAATCCTCAATCCTCGTTCCTCAAACCTCAATCCTCAACCCTCAGTCTTCATCCTCAATCCTCAAACCTCAATCCTCAATCCTCAATATTCAATCATCAATACTCAATCTTCAATCCTCAATCATCAAACCTCAATCCTCAATCCTGATTCTTCAATCCTAAATACCTAATCCTCAATCTTCAATCCTCAATCCTCAATCCTCAATTCTCAATCCTCAATCCTTAGTCCCCGGACCTCAAACATCAATATTCAACCCTTAGTCCTCGTCCACAATCCACAACCCTCAATCCGCAGTCATCAATATTCAATCATCAATATTCAATATTCAATCCTCAATCCTCAATCCTCAATCCTCAATCCTCAATCCTCAATCCTCATTCTTCAATCCTCAATACCCAATCCTCAATTTCAATCCTCAATCCTCAATCCTCATTTCTCAATCCTCAATCCTCAACCCTCAGCCCTCATACTCCATCCTCAGTACTCAATCCTCTATCCTCAATCTTCAATCCTCAATACTCAATCTTCAATCCTCATTCCTCAATCCTCAATCCTCAATCCTCAATCTTCAATCCTCAATACTCAATCTGCAATCCTCAATCCTTAAACCTCAATCCTCAATCCTCATTCCTCAATCCTCAATACCCAATCCTCAATCCTCAATCCTCAATCCTCAATCCTCAATCCTCAATCTTCAACCCTGAATCCTCAATCCTCAATACTCAATCCTCAATCTTCAATCCTCAATACTCAATCTTCAATCCTCAATCCTCAATCCTCAATCCTCAATATTCAATCATCAATACTCAATCTTCAAATCTCAATCCTCAATCCTCAATTCTCAATCCTCAATCCTCAATCCTCAATCCTCAATCCTCAATCCTCAATCCTCAATCCACAATCCTCAACCTTCTATACTCAATAATCAATCTCCAATCCTAGATCGTCAATCCTCAATCCTCAATCCTCAATCTTCAACCCTGAATCCTCAATCCTCAATACTCAATACTCAATCTTCAATCCTCAATACTCAATCTTCAATCCTCAATCCTGAATCCTCAATCCTCAGTCCTCAATCTTCAACCCTCAACACTCAACCTTCAATCCTCAATCCTCAATCCTCAATCCTCAATCCTCAATCTTCAATCCTCATCACTAATCTTCAATGCTCAATCCTCAATCCTCAATCCTCAATCCTCATTCCCCAACCCTCAATCCTCATTCCTCAAAGCTCAATCCTCAACCCTCAGTCCTCATACTCAATTCTCAATCCTCAATCCTCAATCCTCAAACCTCAATCCTCAATCCTCAATATTCAATCATCAATACTCAATCTTCAATCCTCAATCCTCAATCCTCAATCCTCAATCCTCAATCCTCAATCCTCAATCTTCAATACTCAATCGTCAATCCTTAGTCCTCAATCCTCAATCCTCAATCATCGTTCCTCAAACCTCAATCCTCAACCCTCAGTCTTCATCCTCAATCCTCAAACCTCAATCCTCAATCCTCAATATTCAATCATCAATACTCAATCTTCAATCCCCAATCCTCAAACCTCAATTCTCAATCCACATTCTTCAATCCTAAATACCCAATCCTTAATCTTCAATCCTCAATCCTCAATCCTCAATTCTCAATCCTCAATCCTTAATCCTCAGACCTCAAACATCAATATTCAACCCTCAGTCCTCGTCCTCAATCCACAACACTCAATCTTCAATCCTCAATCCTCAATCCTCAATCCTCAATCCTCATTCTTCAATCCTCAATACCCAATCCTCAATCTTCAATCCTCAATCCTCAATCCTCAATCATAATCCCTCAATCCTCATTCTTCAATCCTCAATACCCAATCCTCAGTTTCAATTCTCAATCCTCAATCCTCATTTCTCAAGCCTCAATCCTCAACCCTCAGCACTCATCCTCCATCCTCAATCCTCAATCCTCAATACTCAATCCTCAATCCTCAATCTTCAATCCTTAATTCTCAATCTTCAATCCTCGATCCTCAATCCTCAATCCTCAATATTCAATCATCAATACTCGATCTTCAACCCTCAATCTTCAATCCTCAATACTCAATCTTCAATCCTCAATCCTCAATCCTCAACCTTCAATACTCAATACTCAATCTTCAATCCTCAATCCTCAATCCTCAATCCTCTATCCTCAATCCTCAATCCTCAATATTCAATCCTCAATGCTCAATCTTCAATCATGAATCCTCAGTCCTCAATTCTCAGTCGTCAATCCTCAGTCATCAATCCTCAATCTTCAATACTCAATCGTCAATCCTTAGTCCTCAATCCTCAATCCTCAATCCTCGTTCCTCAAACCTCAATCCTCAACCCTCAGTCTTCATCCTCAATCCTCAAACCTCAATCCTCAATCCTCAATATTCAATCATCAATACTCAATCTTCAATCCTCAATCATCAAACCTCAATCCTCAATCCTGATTCTTCAATCCTAAATACCTAATCCTCAATCTTCAATCCTCAATCCTCAATCCTCAATTCTCAATCCTCAATCCTTAGTCCCCGGACCTCAAACATCAATATTCAACCCTTAGTCCTCGTCCACAATCCACAACCCTCAATCCGCAGTCATCAATATTCAATCATCAATATTCAATATTCAATCCTCAATCCTCAATCCTCAATCCTCAATCCTCAATCCTCAATCCTCATTCTTCAATCCTCAATACCCAATCCTCAATTTCAATCCTCAATCCTCAATCCTCATTTCTCAATCCTCAATCCTCAACCCTCAGCCCTCATACTCCATCCTCAGTACTCAATCCTCTATCCTCAATCTTCAATCCTCAATACTCAATCTTCAATCCTCATTCCTCAATCCTCAATCCTCAATCCTCAATCTTCAATCCTCAATACTCAATCTGCAATCCTCAATCCTTAAACCTCAATCCTCAATCCTCATTCCTCAATCCTCAATACCCAATCCTCAATCCTCAATCCTCAATCCTCAATCCTCAATCCTCAATCTTCAACCCTGAATCCTCAATCCTCAATACTCAATCCTCAATCTTCAATCCTCAATACTCAATCTTCAATCCTCAATCCTCAATCCTCAATCCTCAATATTCAATCATCAATACTCAATCTTCAAATCTCAATCCTCAATCCTCAATTCTCAATCCTCAATCCTCAATCCTCAATCCTCAATCCTCAATCCTCAATCCTCAATCCACAATCCTCAACCTTCTATACTCAATAATCAATCTCCAATCCTAGATCGTCAATCCTCAATCCTCAATCCTCAATCTTCAACCCTGAATCCTCAATCCTCAATACTCAATACTCAATCTTCAATCCTCAATACTCAATCTTCAATCCTCAATCCTGAATCCTCAATCCTCAGTCCTCAATCTTCAACCCTCAACACTCAACCTTCAATCCTCAATCCTCAATCCTCAATCCTCAATCCTCAATCTTCAATCCTCATCACTAATCTTCAATGCTCAATCCTCAATCCTCAATCCTCAATCCTCATTCCCCAACCCTCAATCCTCATTCCTCAAAGCTCAATCCTCAACCCTCAGTCCTCATACTCAATTCTCAATCCTCAATCCTCAATCCTCAAACCTCAATCCTCAATCCTCAATATTCAATCATCAATACTCAATCTTCAATCCTCAATCCTCAATCCTCAATCCTCAATCCTCAATCCTCAATCCTCAATCTTCAATACTCAATCGTCAATCCTTAGTCCTCAATCCTCAATCCTCAATCATCGTTCCTCAAACCTCAATCCTCAACCCTCAGTCTTCATCCTCAATCCTCAAACCTCAATCCTCAATCCTCAATATTCAATCATCAATACTCAATCTTCAATCCCCAATCCTCAAACCTCAATTCTCAATCCACATTCTTCAATCCTAAATACCCAATCCTTAATCTTCAATCCTCAATCCTCAATCCTCAATTCTCAATCCTCAATCCTTAATCCTCAGACCTCAAACATCAATATTCAACCCTCAGTCCTCGTCCTCAATCCACAACCCTCAATCCTCAGTCCTCAATATTCAATCATAAATATTCAATCTTCAATCCTCAATCCTCAATCCTCAATCCTCAATCCTCAATCCTCAATCCTCAGTCTTCAACCCTGAATCCTCAATACTCAATCCTCAATCTTCAATCCTCAATACTCGATCTTCAATCCTCAATCCTCAATCGTCAATCCTCAATCCTCAATTTTCAATCCTCAACACTCAATCTTCAATCCTCAATCCTCAATCCTCAATCCTCAATCCTCATTCTTCAATCCTCAATACCCAATCCTCAATCTTCAATCCTCAATCCTCAATCCTCAATCCTAATCCCTCAATCCTCATTCTTCAATCCTCAATACCCAATCCTCAATTTCAATTCTCAATCCTCAATCCTCATTTCTCAAGCCTCAATCCTCAACCCTCAGCACTCATCCTCCATCCTCAATCCTCAATCCTCAATACTCAATCCTCAATCCTCAATCTTCAATCCTCAATTCTCAATCTTCAACACTCAATCTTCAATCCTCAATACTCAATCTTCCATCCTCAATCCTCAATCCTCAATCCTCAATCCTCAATCCTCAGGCATCAATACTCAATCTACAATATTCAATCCGCAATCCTTAATCCTCAATCCACAATCCTCAACCTTCAATACTCAATACTCAATCTTCATTCCTCAATCCTCAATCCTCAATCCTCAATCCTCAATCCTCAATCCGCAATATTCAATCCTCAATACTCAATCTTCAATCATCAATCCTCAATCCTCAATTCTCAGTCGTCAATCCTCAGTCATCAATCCTCAATCTTCAATACTCAATCGTCAATCCTTAGTCCTCAATCCTCAATCCTCAATCCTCGTTCCTCACACCTCAATCCTCAACCCTCAGTCTTCATCCTCAATCCTCAAACCTCAATCCTCAATCCTCAATACTCAATCATCAATACTCAATCTTCAATCCCCAATCCTCAAACCTCAATCCTCAATCCTCATTCTTCAATCCTAAATACCCAATCCTTAATCTTCAATCCTTAATCCTCAATTCTCAATTCTCAATCCTCAATCCTTAATCCTCAGACCTCAAACATCAATATTCAACCCTCAGTCCTCGTCCTCAATCCACAACCCTCAATCCTCAGTCCTCAATATTCAATCATAAATAATCAATCTTCACTCCTCAATCCTCAATCCTCAATCCCCAATCCTCAATCCTCAATCTTCAACCCTGAATCCTCAATCCTCAATACTCAATCATCCATCTTCAATACTCAATACTCAATCTTCAATCCTCAATACTCAATCTTCAATCCTCAATCCTCAATCCTCAATCCTCAATCCTCAATCCTCATTCCTCAATATTCAATCATCAATACTCAATCTTCAACCCTCAATCTTCAATCCTCAATACTCAATCTTCAATCCTGAATCCTCAATCCTCAATCCTCAATCCTCAATCCTCAGGCGTCAATACTCAATCTACAATATTCAATCCTCAATCCTTAACCCTCAATCCACAATCCTCAAGCTTCAATACTCAATACTGAATCTTCAATCCTCAATCCTCAATCCTCAATCCTCAATCCTCAATCCTCAATCTTCAATCCTCGATCCTCAATCCTCAATCTTCAATACTCAATCGTCAATCCTTAGTCCTCAATCCTCAATCCTCAATCCTCGTTCATCAAAGCTCAATCCTCAATCCTCAATATTCAATCATCCATACTCAATCTTCAATCTTCAATCCTCAATCCTCAATCCTCAATCCTCAATCCTCATTCCTCAATATTCAATCATCAATACTCAATCTTCAACCCTCAATCTTCAATCCTCAATACTCAATCTTCAATCCTGAATCCTCAATCCTCAATCCTCAATCCTCAATCCTCAGGCGTCAATACTCAATCTACAATATTCAATCCTCAATCCTTAACCCTCAATCCACAATCCTCAAGCTTCAATACTCAATACTGAATCTTCAATCCTCAATCCTCAATCCTCAATCCTCAATCCTCAATCCTCAATCTTCAATCCTCAATTCTCAGTCTTCAATCCTCGATCCTCAATCCTCAATCCTCAATATTCAATCATCAATACTCAATCTTCAACCCTCAGTCTTCAATCCTCAATACTCAATCTTCAATCCTCAATCCTCAATCCTCAATCCTCAATCCTCAATCCTCAATCCTCAGGCATCAATACTCAATCTACAATATTCAATCCTCAGTCCTTAATCCTCAATCCACAATCCTCAACCTTCAATACTCAATACTCAATCTTCAATCCTCAATCCTCAATCCTCAATCCTCAATCCTCAATCCTCAATCCTGAGACATCAATACTCAATCTTCAATGCTCAATCCTCAATCCTCAATCCTCAATCCTCATTCCCCAACCCTCAATCCTCATTCCTCAAACCTCAACCCTCAACCCTCAGTCCTCATACTCAATCCTCAGTCCTCAATCCTCAATCCTCAATCCTCAATCCTCAATCCTCAATATTCAATCCTCAATACTCAATCTTCAATCATCAATCCTCAATCCTCAATTCTCAGTCGTCAATCCTCAGTCATCAATCCTCAATCTTCAATACTCAATCGTCAATCCTTAGTCCTCAATCCTCAATCCTCAATCCTCGTTCCTCAAACCTCAATACTCAACCCTCAGTCTTCATCCTCAATCCTCAAACCACTATCCTCAATCCTCAATATTCAAACATCAATACTCAATCATCAATCCTCAATCCTCAAACCTCAATCCTCAATCCTCATTCTTCAATCCTAAATACCCAATCCTCAATCTTCAATCCTCAATCCTCAATACTCAATTCTCAATCCTCAATCCTTAATCCTCAGACCACAGACATCAATATTCAACCCCCAGTCCTCGTCCTCAATCCACAACCCTCAATCCTCAGTTCTCAATATTCAATCATCAATATTCAATCTTCAATCATCAATCCTCAATCCTCAATCCTCAATCCTCAATCCTCAATCTTCAACCCTGAATCCTCAATCCTCAATACTCAATCCTCAATCTTCAATCCTCAATACTCAATCTTCAATCCTCAATCCTCAATCCTCAATCCTCAATCCTCAATCTTCAACCCTCAACACTCAATCTTCAATCCTCAATCCTCAATCCTCAATACTCAATCCTCAATCTTCAATCCTCAACACTAATCTTCAATCCTCAATCCTCAATCCTCAATCCTCAATCCTCATTCTTCAATCCTCAATACCCAATCCTCAATCTTCAATCCTCAATCCTCAATCCTCAATCATACTCCCTCAATCCTCATTCTTCAATCCTCAATACCCAATCCTCAGTTTCAATTCTCAATCCTCAATCCTCATTTCTCAATCCTCAATCCTCAACCCTCAGCACTCATCCTCTATCCTCAATCCTCAATCCTCAATACTCAATCCTCAATCCTCAATCTTCAATCCTCAATTCTCAATCTTCAATCCTCGATCCTCAATCCTCAATCCTCAATATTCAATCATCAATACTCGATCTTCAACCCTCAATCTTCAATCCTCAATACTCAATCTTCAATCCTCAATCCTCAATCCTCAACCTTCAATACTCAATACTCAATCTTCAATCCTCAATCCTCAATCCTCAATCCTCTATCCTCAATCCTCAATCCTCAATATTCAATCCTCAATGCTCACTCTTCAATCATGAATCCTCAGTCCTCAATTCTCAGTCGTCAATCCTCAGTCATCAATCCTCAATCTTCAATACTCAATCGTCAATCCTTAGTCCTCAATCCTCAATCCTCAATCCTCGTTCCTCAAACCTCAATCCTCAACCCTCAGTCTTCATCCTCAATCCTCAAACCTCAATCCTCAATCCTCAATATTCAATCATCAATACTCAATCTTCAATCCTCAATCCTCAAACCTCAATCCTCAATCCTCATTCTTCAATCCTAAATACCTAATCCTCAATCTTCAATCCTCAATCCTCAATCCTCAATTCTCAATCCTCAATCCTTAGTCCCCGGACCTCAAACATCAATATTCAACCCTTAGTCCTCGTCCACAATCCACAACCCTCAATCCGCAGTCATCAATATTCAATCATCAATATTCAATATTCAATCCTCAATCCTCAATCCTCAATCCTCAATCCTCAATCCTCAATCCTCATTCTTCAATCCTCAATACCCAATCCTCAATTTCAATCCTCAATCCTCAATCCTCATTTCTCAATCCTCAATCCTCAACCCTCAGCCCTCATACTCCATCCTCAGTACTCAATCCTCTATCCTCAATCTTCAATCCTCAATACTCAATCTTCAATCCTCATTCCTCAATCCTCAATCCTCAATCCTCAATCTTCAATCCTCAATACTCAATCTGCAATCCTCAATCCTTAAACCTCAATCCTCAATCCTCATTCCTCAATCCTCAATACCCAATCCTCAATCCTCAATCCTCAATCCTCAATCCTCAATCCTCAATCTTCAACCCTGAATCCTCAATCCTCAATACTCAATCCTCAATCTTCAATCCTCAATACTCAATCTTCAATCCTCAATCCTCAATCCTCAATCCTCAATATTCAATCATCAATACTCAATCTTCAAATCTCAATCCTCAATCCTCAATTCTCAATCCTCAATCCTCAATCCTCAATCCTCAATCCTCAATCCTCAATCCTCAATCCACAATCCTCAACCTTCTATACTCAATAATCAATCTCCAATCCTAGATCGTCAATCCTCAATCCTCAATCCTCAATCTTCAACCCTGAATCCTCAATCCTCAATACTCAATACTCAATCTTCAATCCTCAATACTCAATCTTCAATCCTCAATCCTGAATCCTCAATCCTCAGTCCTCAATCTTCAACCCTCAACACTCAACCTTCAATCCTCAATCCTCAATCCTCAATCCTCAATCCTCAATCTTCAATCCTCATCACTAATCTTCAATCCTCAATCCTCAATCCTCAATCCTCAATCCTCATTCCCCAACCCTCAATCCTCATTCCTCAAAGCTCAATCCTCAACCCTCAGTCCTCATACTCAATTCTCAATCCTCAATCCTCAATCCTCAAACCTCAATCCTCAATCCTCAATATTCAATCATCAATACTCAATCTTCAATCCTCAATCCTCAATCCTCAAACCTCAATCCTCAATCCTCAATCCTCAATCTTCAATACTCAATCGTCAATCCTTAGTCCTCAATCCTCAATCCTCAATCATCGTTCCTCAAACCTCAATCCTCAACCCTCAGTCTTCATCCTCAATCCCCAAACCTCAATCCTCAATCCTCAATATTCAATCATCAATACTCAATCTTCAATCCCCAATCCTCAAACCTCAATCCTCAACCCACATTCTTCAATCCTAAATGCCCAATCCTTAATCTTCAATCCTCAATCCTCAATCCTCAATTCTCAATCCTCAATCCTTAATCCTCAGACCTCAAACATCAATATTCAACCCTCAGTCCTCGTCCTCAATCCACAACCCTCAATCCTCAGTCCTCAATATTCAATCATAAATATTCAATCTTCAATCCTCAATCCTCAATCCTCAATCCTCAATCCTCAATCCTCAATCCTCAGTCTTCAACCCTGAATCCTCAATACTCAATCCTCAATCTTCAATCCTCAATACTCGATCTTCAATCCTCAATCCTCAATCGTCAATCCTCAATCCTCAATTTTCAATCCTCAACACTCAATCTTCAATCCTCAATCCTCAATCCTCAATCCTCATTCTTCAATCCTCAATACCCAATCCTCAATCTTCAATCCTCAATCCTCAATCCTCAATCCTAATCCCTCAATCCTCATTCTTCAATCCTCAATACCCAATCCTCAATTTCAATTCTCAATCCTCAATCCTCATTTCTCAAGCCTCAATGCTCAACCCTCAGCACTCATCCTCCATCCTCAATCCTCAATCCTCAATACTCAATCCTCAATCCTCAATCTTCAATCCTCAATTCTCAATCTTCAATCCTCGATCCTCAATCCTCAATCCTCAATATTCAATCATCAATACTCGATCTTCAACCCTCAATCTTCAATCCTCAATACTCAATCTTCAATCCTCAATCCTCAATCCTCAATCCTCAATCCTCAATCCTCAATCCTCAGGCATCAATACTCAATCTACAATATTCAATCCTCAGTCCTTAATCCTCAATCCACAATCCTCAACCTTCAATACTCAATACTCAATCTTCAATCCTCAATCCTCAATCCTCAATCCTCTATCCTCAATCCTCAATCCTCAATATTCAATCCTCAATGCTCAGTCTTCAATCATGAATCCTCAATCCTCAATTCTCAGTCGTCAATCCTCAGTCATCAATCCTCAATCTTCAATACTCAATCGTCAATCCTTAGTCCTCAATCCTCAATCCTCAATCCTCGTACCTCAAACCTCAATCCTCAACCCTCAGTCTTCATCCTCAATCCTCATACCTCAATCCTCAATCCTCAATATTCAATCATCAATACTCAATCTTCAATCCTCAATCCTCAAACCTCAATCCTCAATCCTCATTCTTCAATCCTAAATACCCAATCCTCAATCTTCAATCCTCAATCCTCAATCCTCAATTCTCAATCCTCAATCCTTAGTCCCCAGACCTCAAACATCAATATTCAACTCTTAGTCCTCGTCCACAATCCACAACCCTCAATCCGCAGTCATCAATATTCAATCATCAATATTCAATCTTCAATCCTCAATCCTCAATCCTCAATCCTCAATCCTCAATCCTCAATCCTCATTCTTCAATCCTCAATACCCAATCCTCAATTTCAATCCTCAATCCTCAATCCTCATTTCTCAATCCTCTATCCTCAACCCTCAGCCCTCATACTCCATCCTCAGTACTCAATCCTCTATCCTCAATCTTCAATCCTCAATACTCAATCTTCAATCCTCATTCCTCAATCCTCAATCCTCAATCTTCAATCCTCAATACTCAATCTGCAATCCTCAATCCTTAAACCTCAATCCTCAATCCTCATTCCTCAATCCTCAATACCCAATCCTCAATCCTCAATCCTCAATCCTCAATCCTCAATCCTCAATCTTCAACCCTGAATCCTCAATCCTCAATACTCAATCCTCAATCTTCAATCCTCAATACTCAATCTTCAATCCTCAATCCTCAATCCTCAATCCTCAATATTCAATCATCAATACTCAATCTTCAATCCCCAATCCTCAATCCTCAATTCTCAATCCTCAATCCTCAATCCTCAATCCTCAATCCTCAATCCTCAATCCTCAATCCACAATCCTCAACCTTCTATACTCAATAATCAATCTCCAATCCTAGATCGTCAATCCTCAATCCTCAATCCTCAATCTTCAACGCTGAATCCTCAATCCTCAATACTCAATACTCAATCTTCAATCCTCAATACTCAATCTTCAATCCTCAATCCTCAATCCTCAATCCTCAGTACTCAATCTTCAACCCTCAACACTCAACCTTCAATCCTCAATCCTCAATCCTCAATCCTCAATCCACAATCTTCAATCCTCATCACTAATCTTCAATACTCAATCCTCAATCCTCAATCCTCAATCCTCAATCCTCAATCCTCAATCCTCAATCTTCAATCGTCAATTCTCAATCTTCAATCCTCGATCCTCAATCATCAATCCTCAATCCTCAATCCTCAGGCATCAATACTCAATCTTCAATGCTCAATCCTCAATCCTCAATCCTCAATCCTCATTTCCCAACCCTCAATCCTCATTCCTCAAAGCTCAATCCTCAACCCTCAGTCCTCATACTCAATTCTCAATTCTTAATCCTCAATCCTCAATCCTCAATCTTCAATCCTCAATAATCAATCTCCAATCCTCAATACTCTATCCTCGATTCTCAATCCTCAGGCATCAATACTCAATCTTCAATACTCAATCCTCAATCCTCAATCCTCAATCCTCAATCCTCAAACCTCAATCCTCAATCGTCAATATTCAATCATCAATACTCAATCTTCAATCCTCAATCCTCAATCCTCAATCCTCAATCCTCAATCCTCAATCCTCAACTCTCAATCCTCAATCCTCAATCCTCAATCCTCAATCCTCAGTCCTCAATCCTCAATCCTCAAACCTAAATCCTCTACCGTCAGTCCTCAATCCTCAATCCTCAAACCTCAATCCTCAATCCTCAATATTCAATCATCAATACTCAATCTTCAATCCTCAATCCTGAATCCTCAATCCTCAATCCTCAATCCTCAATCCTCAATATTCAATCATCAATACTCAATCTTCAACCCTCAATCTTCAATCCTCAATACTCAATCTTCAATCCTCAATCCTCAATCCTCAATCCTCAATCCTCAATCTTCAATCCTCAACACTCAATCTTCAATCCTCAATCCTCAATCCTCAATCCTCCATCCTCATTCTTCAATCCTCAATACCCAATCCTCAATCTTCAATCCTCAATCCTCAATCCTCAATCCCAATTCCTCAATCCACATTCTTCAATCCTCAATACCCAATCCTCAATCTTCAATCCTCAATCCTCAAACCTCAATCCTCAATCCTCAATCCTCAATCTTCAATCCTCAACACTCAATCTGCAACCCTCAATCCTCAAACCTCAATCCTCAATCCTCATTCCTCAATCCTCAATACCCAATCCTCAATCCTCAGTACTCAATCCTCAATCCTCAATCCTCAATCTTCAACCCTGAATCCTCAATCCTCAATACTCAATCCTCAGGCATCAATACTCAATCTACAATATTCAATCCACAATCCTCAATCCTCAATCCTCAGGCATCAATACTCAATCTACAATATTCAATCCACAATCCTTAATCCTCAATCCACAATCCTCAACCTTCAATACTCAATACTCAATCTTCAATCCTCAATCCTCAATCCTCAATCCTCAATCCTCAATCCTCAATCCTCAATATTCAATCCCCAATACTCAATCTTCAATCATCAATCCTCAATCCTCAATTCTCAGTCGTCAATCCTCAGTCATCAATCCTCAATCTTCAATACTCAATCGTCAATCCTTAGTCCTCAATCCTCAATCCTCGATCCTCGTTCCTCAAACCTCAATCCTCAATCCTCAGTCTTCATCCTCAATCCTCAAACCTCAATCCTCAACCCTCAATATTCAATCATCAATACTCAATCTTCAATCCTCAATCCTCAAACCTCAATCCTCTTTCCTCATTCTTCAATACTAAACACCCAATCCTCAATCCTCAATCCTCAATCTTCAACCCTGAATCCTCAATCCTCAATACTCAATCCTCAATCTTCAATCCTCAATACTCAATCTTCAATCCTCAATCCACAATCCTCAATCCTCAATATTCAATCATCAATACTCAATCTTCAATCCTCAATCCTCAATCCTCAATCCTCAATCCTCAATCCTCAATCCTCAATCCTCAATCCTCAATCCTCAATCCTCAATCCGCAATATTCAATCCTCAATACTCAATCTTCAATCATCAATCCTCAATCCTCAATTCTCAGTCGTCAATCCTCAGTCATCAATCCTCAATCTTCAATACTCAATCGTCAATCCTTAGTCCTCAATCCTCAATCCTCAATCATCGTTCCTCAAACCTCAATCCTCAACCCTCAGTCTTCATCCTCAATACTCAAACCTCAATCCTCAATCCTCAATATTCAATCATCAATACTCAATCTTCAATACCCAATCCTCAAACCTCAATCCTCAATACACATTCTTCAATCCTAAATACCCAATCCTTAATCTTCAATCCTCAATCCTCAATCCTCAATTCTCAATCCTCAATCCTTAATCCTCAGACCTCAAACATCAATATTCAACCCTCAGTCCTCGTCCTCAATCCACAACCCTCAATCCTCAGTCCTCCATATTCAATCATAAATATTCAATCTTCAATCCTCAATCCTC
Source organism: Calliopsis andreniformis (assembly GCF_051401765.1). Lineage (NCBI taxonomy): Eukaryota > Metazoa > Arthropoda > Insecta > Hymenoptera > Andrenidae > Calliopsis > Calliopsis andreniformis. Next base: position 1,203,864 of record NW_027480495.1, read on the forward strand.
AATCCTCAATCCTCAATCCTCAATCCTCAATCCTCAGTCTTCAACCCTGAATCCTCAATACTCAATCCTCAATCTTCAATCCTCAATCCTCAATTCTCAGTCGTCAATCCTCAGTCATCAATCCACAATCTTCAATACTCAATCGTCAATCCTTAGTCCTCAATCCTCAATCCTCGATCCTCGTTCCTCAAACCTCAATCCTCAACCCTCAGTCTTCATCCTCAATCCTCAAACCTCAATCCTCAACCCTCAATATTCAATCATCAATACTCAATCTTCAATCCTCAATCCTCAAACCTCAATCCTCAATCCTCATTCTGCAATACTAAACACCCAATCCTCAATCCTGAATCCTCAATCCTCAATCCTCAGGCATCAATACTCAATCTACAATATTCAATCCACAATCCTCAATCCTCAATCCTCAGGCATCAATACTCAATCTACAATATTCAATCCACAATCCTTAATCCTCAATCCACAATCCTCAACCTTCAATACTCAATGCTCAATCTTCAATCCTCAATCCTCAATCCTCAATCCTCAATCCTCAATCCTCAATCCTCAATATTCAATCCTCAATACTCAATCCTCAATCATCAATCCTCAATCCTCAATTCTCAGTCGTCAATCCTCAGTCATCAATCCACAATCTTCAATACTCAATCGTCAATCCTTAGTCCTCAATCCTCAATCCTCGATCCTCGTCCTTAAACCTCAATCCTCAACCCTCAGTCTTCATCCTCAATCCTCAAACCTCAATCCTCTACCCTCAATACTCAATCATCAATACTCAATCTTCAATCCTCAATCCTCAAACCTCAATCCTCAATCCTCATTCTTCAATACTAAACACCCAATCCTCAATCCTCAATCCTCAATCCTCAATCTTCAACCCTGAATCCTCAATCCTCAATACTCAATCCTCAATCTTCAATCCTCAATACTCAATCTTCAATCCTCAATCCTCAATCCTCAATCCTCAATCCGCAATATTCAATCCTCAATACTCAATCTTCAATCATCAATCCTCAATCCTCAATTCTCAGTCGTCAATCCTCAGTCATCAATCCTCAATCTTCAATACTCAATCGTCAATCCTTAGTCCTCAATCCTCAATCCTCAATCCTCGTTCCTCAAACCTCAATCCTCAACCCTCAGTCTTCATCCTCAATCCTCAAACCTCAATCCTCAATCCTCAATATTCAATCATCAATACTCAATCTTCAATCCCCAATCCTCAAACCTCAATCCTCAATCCTCACTCTTCAATCCTAAATACCCAATCCTTAATCTTCAATCCTTAATCCTCAATCCTCAATTCTCAATCCTCAATCCTTAATCCTCAGACCTCAAATATTCAACCCTCAGTCCTCGTCCTCAATCCACAACCCTCAATCCTCAGTCCTCAATATTCAATCATAAATATTCAATCTTCAATCCTCAATCCTCAATCCTCAATCCTCAATCCTCAATCCTCAATCTTCAACCCTGAATCCTCAATCCTCAATCCTCATTCTTCAATCCTCAATACCCAATCCTCAATCTTCAATCCTCAATCCTCAATCCTCAATCCTAATTCCTCAATCTTCATTCTTCAATCCTCAATACCCAATCCTCAATTTCAATCCTCAATCCTCAATCCTCATTTCTCAATCCTCAATCCTCAATCCTCAATCCTCATTCCTCAATCCTCAATACCCAATCCTCAATCTTCAATCCTCAAACATCAATCCTCAATTCTCAATCCTCAATCCTCAGTCCTCAGTCGTCGAATCTCAATCCCCGACGCTTAGCACGCATCCTCAATCCTCAATCCTCAATCCTCAGGCATCAATACTCAATCTACAATATTCAATCCTCAGTCCTTAATCCTCAATCCACAATCCTCAACCTTCAATACTCAATACTCAATCTTCAATCCTCAATCCTCAATCCTCAATCCTCTATCCTCAATCCTCAATCCAAAATATTCAATCCTCAATGCTCAATCTTCAATCATGAATCGTCAATCCTCAATTCTCAGTCGTCAATCCTCAGTCATCAATCCTCAATCTTCAATACTCAATCGTCAATCCTTAGTCCTCAATCCTCAATCCTCAATCCTCGTTCCTCAAACCTCAATCCTCAACCCTCAGTCTTCATCCTCAATCCTCAAACCTCAATCCTCAATCCTCAATATTCAATCATCAATACTCAATCTTCAACCCTCAATCCTCAAACCTCAATCCTCAATCCTCATTCTTCAATCCTAAATACCCAATCCTCAATCTTCAATCCTCAATCCTCAATCCTCAATTCTCAATCCTCAATCCTTAGTCCCCAGACCTCAAACATCAATATTCAACCCTTAGTCCACGTCCACAATCCACAACCCTCAATCCGCAGTCATCAATATTCAATCATCAATATTCAATCTTCAATCCTCAATCCTCAACCCTCAATCCTCAATCCTCAAGCCTCAGGCATCAATACTCAATCTTCAATACTCAATCCTCAATCCTCAATCCTCAATCCTCAATCCTCAACCATCAATCCTCATTCCTCAAACCTCAATCCTCAACCCTCAGTCCTCATCCTCAATTCTCAATTCTCAATCCTCAATCCTCAATCCTCAAGCTTCAATCCTCAATAATCAATCTCCGATCCTAGGTCCTCAATCCCCAACCTTCAATCGTCAATCCTCAATCTTCAATCCTCAATCCCCAGTCATCAATCTTCAATCCTCAATGCTCAATCCTCAATCCTCAATCCTCAGTCCTCAATCCCCAATCCTTAATCCTCAAACCTCAATCCTCAACCGTCAGTCCTCGTCCTCAATCCTCAAACCTCAATCATCAATCCTCAATATTCAATCATCAATACTCAGTCTTCAATCCTCAATCCTCAATCCTCAATCCTCAATCCTCAATCCTCAATCCTCAGGCATCAATACTCAATCTACAATAATCAATCCTCAGTCCTTAATCCTCAATACACAATCCTCAACCTTCAATACTCAATACTCAATCTTCAATCCTCAACCCTCAATCCTCAATCCTCAATCCTCAATCCTCAATCCTCAATCCTCAGGCATCAATACTCAATCTTCAATGCTCAATCCTCAATCCTCAATCCTCAATCCTCATTCCCCAACCCTCAATCCTCATTCCTCAAACCTCAACCCTCAACCCTCAGTCCTCATACTCAATTCTCAATTCTCAATCCTCAATCCTCAATCCTCAATCTTCAATCCTCAATAATCAATCTCCAATCCTCAATCCTCAATCCTCGATCCTCAATCCTCAGGCATCAATACTCAATCTTCAATACTCAACCCTCAATCCTCACTCCTCAATCCTCAATCCTCAAACCTCAATCCTCAATCCTCAATATTCAATCATCAATACTCAATCTTCAATCCGCAATCCTCACTCCTCAATCCTCAACCCTCAATCCTCATTCCTCAAACCTCAATCCTTAACCCTCAGTCCTCATACTCAATTCTCAATTCTCAATCCTCAATTCTCAATCCTCAATCTTCAGTCCTCAATAATCAATCTCCAATTCTTGATCCTCAATCCCCAATCTTCAATCCATAATCCTCAATCTTCAATCCCCAATCCCCAGTACTCAATCGTCAATCCTCAATGCTCAATCCTTAATCCTCAATCCTCAGTCCTCAGACCTCAATCTTCAATCCTCAAACCTCAATCCTCAACCGTCAGTGCTCATTCTCCAACCTCAATCCTCAATCCTCAATCCTCAATCTTCAATCCCCAATACTCAATCTTCAATCCTCAATCCTCAGTACTCAATCCTCAATCCTCAAGCCTCAGGCGTCAATACTCAATCTTCAATACTCAATCCTCAATCCTCAATCCTCAATCCTCAATCCTCAATCCTCAACCATCAATCCTCATTCCTCAAACCTCAATCCTCAACCCTCAGTCCTCATCCTCAATTCTCAATTCTCAATCCTCAATCCTCAATCCTCAATCTTCAATCCTCAATAATCAATCTCCGATCCTAGGTCCTCAATCCCCAACCTTCAATCGTCAATCCTCAATCTTCAATCCTCAATCCCCAGTCATCAATCTTCAATCCTCAATGCTCAATCCTCAATCCTCAATCCTCAGTCCTCAATCCCCAATCCTTAATCCTCAAACCTCAATCCTCAACCGTCAGTCCTCGTCCTCAATCCTCAAACCTCAATCATCAATCCTCAATATTCAATCATCAATACTCAATCTTCAATCCTCAATCCTCAAACCTCAATCCTCAATCCTCATTCTTCAATCCTAAATACACAATCCTCAATTTCCAATCCTCAATCCTCAATCCTCAATTCTCAATCCTCAATCCTTAATCCTCAGACCTCAAACATCAATATTCAACCCTCAGTCCTCGTCCTCAATCCACAACCCTCAATCCTCAGTCCTCAATATTCAATCATCAATATTCAATCTTCAATCCTCAATCCTCAATCCTCAATCCTCAATCCTCAATCCTCAATTTTCAACCCTGAATCCTCAATCCTCAATACTCAATCCTCTATCTTCAATCCTCAATACTCAATCTTCAATCCTTAATCCTCAATCTGCAATCCCGAATCCCCAGTACTCAATCTTCAATCCTCAATGCTCAATCCTCAATCCTCAATCCTTAGTCCTCAGTCCTCAATCTTCAATCCTCAATCCTCAATCCTCAACCGTCAGTCCTCATTCTCCATCCTCAATCCTCAATCCTCAATATTCAATCATCAATACTCAATCTTCAATCCGCAATCCTCAATCCTCAATCCTCAACCCTCAATCCTCATTCCTCAAACCTCAATCCTCAACCCTCAGTCCTCATACTCAATTCTCAATTCTCAATCCTCAATTCTCAATCCTCAATCTTCAGTCCTCAATAATCAATCTCCAATTCTTGATCCTCAATCCCCAATCTTCAATCCATAATCCTCAATCTTCAATCCCCAATCCCCAGTACTCAATCTTCAATCCTCAATGCTCAATCCTTAATCCTCAATCCTCAGTCCTCAGACCTCAATCTTCAATCCTCAAACCTCAATCCTCAACCGTCAGTCCTCATTCTCCAACCTCAATCCTCAATCCTCAATCCTCAATCTTCAATCCCCAATACTCAATCTTCAATCCTCAATCCTCAGTACTCAATCCTCAATCCTCAAGCCTCAGGCATCAATACTCAATCTTCAATACTCAATCCTCAATCCTCAATCCTCAATCCTCAATCCTCAACCATCAATCCTCATTCCTCAAACCTCAATCCTCAACCCTCAGTCCTCATCCTCAATTCTCAATTCTCAATCCTCAATCCTCAATCCTCAAGCTTCAATCCTCAATAATCAATCTCCGATCCTAGGTCCTCAATCCCCAACCTTCAATCGTCAATCCTCAATCTTCAATCCTCAATCCCCAGTCATCAATCTTCAATCCTCAATGCTCAATCCTCAATCCTCAATCCTCAGTCCTCAATCCCCAATCCTTAATCCTCAAACCTCAATCCTCAACCGTCAGTCCTCGTCCTCAATCCTCAAACCTCAATCATCAATCCTCAATATTCAATCATCAATACTCAGTCTTCAATCCTCAATCCTCAATCCTCAATCCTCAATCCTCAATCCTCAATCCTCAGGCATCAATACTCAATCTACAATAATCAATCCTCAGTCCTTAATCCTCAATACACAATCCTCAACCTTCAATACTCAATACTCAATCTTCAATCCTCAATCCTCAATCCTCAATCCTCAATCCTCAATCCTCAATCCTCAATCCTCAGGCATCAATACTCAATCTTCAATGCTCAATCCTCAATCCTCAATCCTCAATCCTCATTCCCCAACCCTCAATCCTCATTCCTCAAACCTCAACCCTCAACCCTCAGTCCTCATACTCAATTCTCAATTCTCAATCCTCAATCCTCAATCCTCAATCTTCAATCCTCAATAATCAATCTCCAATCCTCAATCCTCAATCCTCGATCCTCAATCCTCAGGCATCAATACTCAATCTTCAATACTCAACCCTCAATCCTCACTCCTCAATCCTCAATCCTCAAACCTCAATCCTCAATCCTCAATATTCAATCATCAATACTCAATCTTCAATCCGCAATCCTCACTCCTCAATCCTCAACCCTCAATCCTCATTCCTCAAACCTCAATCCTCAACCCTCAGTCCTCATACTCAATTCTCAATTCTCAATCCTCAATTCTCAATCCTCAATCTTCAGTCCTCAATAATCAATCTCCAATTCTTGATCCTCAATCCCCAATCTTCAATCCATAATCCTCAATCTTCAATCCCCAATCCCCAGTACTCAATCTTCAATCCTCAATGCTCAATCCTTAATCCTCAATCCTCAGTCCTCAGACCTCAATCTTCAATCCTCAAACCTCAATCCTCAACCGTCAGTGCTCATTCTCCAACCTCAATCCTCAATCCTCAATCCTCAATCTTCAATCCCCAATACTCAATCTTCAATCCTCAATCCTCAGTACTCAATCCTCAATCCTCAAGCCTCAGGCGTCAATACTCAATCTTCAATACTCAATCCTCAATCCTCAATCCTCAATCCTCAATCCTCAATCCTCAACCATCAATCCTCATTCCTCAAACCTCAATCCTCAACCCTCAGTCCTCATCCTCAATTCTCAATTCTCAATCCTCAATCCTCAATCATCAATCTTCAATCCTCAATAATCAATCTCCGATCCTAGGTCCTCAATCCCCAACCTTCAATCGTCAATCCTCAATCTTCAATCCTCAATCCCCAGTCATCAATCTTCAATCCTCAATGCTCAATCCTCAATCCTCAATCCTCAGTCCTCAATCCCCAATCCTTAATCCTCAAACCTCAATCCTCAACCGTCAGTCCTCGTCCTCAATCCTCAAACCTCAATCATCAATCCTCAATATTCAATCATCAATACTCAATCTTCAATCCTCAATCCTCAAACCTCAATCCTCAATCCTCATTCTTCAATCCTAAATACACAATCCTCAATTTCCAATCCTCAATCCTCAATCCTCAATTCTCAATCCTCAATCCTTAATCCTCAGACCTCAAACATCAATATTCAACCCTCAGTCCTCGTCCTCAATCCACAACCCTCAATCCTCAGTCCTCAATATTCAATCATCAATATTCAATCTTCAATCCTCAATCCTCAATCCTCAATCCTCAATCCTCAATCCTCAATTTTCAACCCTGAATCCTCAATCCTCAATACTCAATCCTCTATCTTCAATCCTCAATACTCAATCTTCAATCCTTAATCCTCAATCTGCAATCCCGAATCCCCAGTACTCAATCTTCAATCCTCAATGCTCAATCCTCAATCCTCAATCCTTAGTCCTCAGTCCTCAATCTTCAATCCTCAATCCTCAATCCTCAACCGTCAGTCCTCATTCTCCATCCTCAATCCTCAATCCTCAATATTCAATCATCAATACTCAATCTTCAATCCGCAATCCTCAATCCTCAATCCTCAACCCTCAATCCTCAATCCTCAATCCTCAATCCTCAATCCTCAATCCTCAATTTTCAACCCTGAATCCTCAATCCTCAATACTCAATCCTCAATATTCAATCATCAATACTCAATCTTCAATCCGCAATCCTCAATCCTCAATCCTCAACCCTCAATCCTCATTCCTCAAACCTCAATCCTCAACCCTCAGTCCTCATACTCAATTCTCAATTCTCAATCCTCAATTCTCAATCCTCAATCTTCAGTCCTCAATAATCAATCTCCAATTCTTGATCCTCAATCCCCAATCTTCAATCCATAATCCTCAATCTTCAATCCCCAATCCCCAGTACTCAATCTTCAATCCCCAATGCTCAATCCTCAATCCTCAATCCTCAGTCCTCAGACCTCAATCTTCAATCCTCAAACCTCAATCCTCAACCGTCAGTCCTCATTCTCCAACCTCAATCCTCAATCCTCAATCCTCAATCTTCAATCCCCAATACTCAATCTTCAATCCTCAATCCTCAATACTCAATCCTCAATCCTCAAGCCTCAGGCATCAATACACAATCTTCAATACTCAATCCTCAATCCTCAATCCTCAATCCTCAATCCTCAACCATCAATCCTCATTCCTCAAACCTCAATCCTCAACCCTCAGTCCTCATCCTCAATTCTCAATTCTCAATCCTCAATCCTCAATCCTCAATCTTCAATCCTCAATAATCAATCTCCGATCCTAGGTCCTCAATCCCCAACCTTCAATCGTTAATCCTCAATCTTCAATCCTCAATCCCCAGTCATCAATCTTCAATCCTCAATGCTCAATCCTCAATCCTCAATCCTCAGTCCTCAATCCCCAATCCTTAATCCTCGAACCTCAATCCTCAACCGTCAGTCTTCGTCCTCAATCCTCAAACCTCAATCATCAATCATCAATATTCAATCATCAATATTCAATCTTCAATCCTCAATCCTCAGTCCTCAATCCTCAATCCTCAATCCTCAATTTTCAACCCTGAATCCTCAATCCTCAATACTCAATCCTCTATCTTCAATCCTCAATACTCAATCTTCAATCCTTAATCCTCAATCTGCAATCCCGAATCCCCAGTACTCAATCTTCAATCCTCAATGCTCAATCCTCAATCCTCAATCCTCAGTCCTCAGTCCTCAATCTTCAATCCTCAGACCTCAATCCTCAACCGTCAGTCCTCATTCTCCATCCTCAATCCTCAATCCTCAATCCTCAATCTTCAATCCCCAATACTCAATCTTCAATCCTCAATCCTCAATCCTCAATCCTCAATCCTCAATCCTCAATCCTCAATCCTCAGGCATCAATACTCAATCTACAATATTCAATCCTCAGTCCTTAATCCTCAATCCACAATCCTCAACCTTCAATACTCAATACTCAATCTTCAATCCTCAATCCTCAATCCTCAATCCTCAATCCTCAATCCTCAATCCTCAGGCATCAATACTCAATCTTCAATGCTCAATCCTCAATCCTCAATCCTCAATCCTCATTCCCCAACCCTCAATCCTCATTCCTCAAACCTCAACCCTCAACCCTCAGTCCTCATACTCAATTCTCAATTCTCAATCCTCAATCCTCAATCCTCAATCTTCAATCCTCAATAATCAATCTCCAATCCTCAATCCTCAATTCTCGATCCTCAATCCTCAGGCATCAATACTCAATCTTCAATACTCAACCCTCAATCCTCATTCCTCAATCCTCAATCCGCAATCCTCAATCCTCAATCCTCAACCCTCAATCCTCATTCCTCAAACCTCAATCCTCAACCCTCAGTCCTCATACTCAATTCTCAACACTCAATCCTCAATTCTCAATCCTCAATCTTCAGTCCTCAATAATCAATCTCCAATTCTAGATCCTCAATCCCCAATCTTCAATCCTTAATCCTCAATCTTCAATCCCCAATCCCCAGTACTCAATCTTCAATCCTCAATGCTCAATCCTCAATCCTCAATCCTCAATCCTCAATCCTCAACCATCAATCCTCATTCCTCAAACCTCAATCCTCAACCCTCAGTCCTCATCCTCAATTCTCAATTCTCAATCCTCAATCCTCAATCCTCAATCTTCAATCCTCAATAATCAATCTCCGATCCTAGGTCCTCAATCCCCAACCTTCAATCGTTAATCCTCAATCTTCAATCCTCAATCCCCAGTCATCAATCTTCAATCCTCAATGCTCAATCTTCAATCCTCAATCCTCAGTCCTCAATCCCCAATCCTTAATCCTCGAACCTCAATCCTCAACCGTCAGTCTTCGTCCTCAATCCTCAAACCTCAATCATCAATCCTCAATATTCAATCATCAATACTCAATCTTCAATCCTCAATCCTCAAACCTCAATCCTCAATCCTCATTCTTCAATCCTAAATACCCAATCCTCAATTTCCAATCCTCAATCCTCAATCCTCAATTCTCAATCCTCAATCCTTAATCCTCAGACCTCAAACATCAATATTCAACCCTCAGTCCTCGTCCTCAATCCACAACCCTCAATCCTCAGTCCTCAATATTCAATCATCAATATTCAATCTTCAATCCTCAATCCTCAGTCCTCAATCCTCAATCCTCAATCCTCAATTTTCAACCCTGAATCCTCAATCCTCAATACTCAATCCTCTATCTTCAATCCTCAATACTCAATCTTCAATCCTTAATCCTCAATCTGCAATCCCGAATCCCCAGTACTCAATCTTCAATCCTCAATGCTCAATCCTCAATCCTCAATCCTCAGTCCTCAGTCCTCAATCTTCAATCCTCAAACCTCAATCCTCAACCGTCAGTCCTCATTCTCCATCCTCAATCCTCAATCCTCAATCCTCAATCTTCAATCCCCAATACTCAATCTTCAATCCTCAATCCTCAATCCTCAATCCTCAATCCTCAATCCTCAATCCTCAATCCTCAGGCATCAATACTCAATCTACAATATTCAAGCCTCAGTCCTTAATCCTCAATCCACAATCCTCAACCTTCAATACTCAATACTCAATCTTCAATCCTCAATCCTCAATCCTCAATCCTCAATCCTCAATCCTCAATCCTCAGGCATCAATACTCAATCTTCAATGCTCAATCCTCAATCCTCAATCCTCAATCCTCATTCCCCAACCCTCAATCCTCATTCCTCAAACCTCAACCCTCAACCCTCAGTCCTCATACTCAATTCTCAATTCTCAATCCTCAATCCTCAATCCTCAATCTTCAATCCTCAATAATCAATCTCCAATCCTCAATCCTCAATTCTCGATCCTCAATCCTCAGGCATCAATACTCAATCTTCAATACTCAACCCTCAATCCTCATTCCTCAATCCTCAATCCGCAATCCTCAATCCTCAATCCTCAACCCTCAATCCTCATTCCTCAAACCTCAATCCTCAACCCTCAGTCCTCATACTCAATTCTCAACACTCAATCCTCAATTCTCAATCCTCAATCTTCAGTCCTCAATAATCAATCTCGAATTCTAGATCCTCAATCCCCAATCTTCAATCCTTAATCCTCAATCTTCAATACCCAATCCCCAGTACTCAATCTTCAATCCTCAATGCTCAATCCTCAATCCTCAATCCTCAGTCCTCAGACCTCAATCTTCAATCCTCAAACCTCAATCCTCAACCGTCAGTCCTCATTCTCCAACCTCAATCCTCAATCCTCAATCCTCAATCTTCAATCCCCAATACTCAATCTTCAATCCTCAATCCTCAATACTCAATCCTCAATCCTCAAGCCTCAGGCATCAATACTCAATCTTCAATACTCAATCCTCAATCCTCAATCCTCAATCCTCAATCATCAACCATCAACCCTCATTCCTCAAACCTCAATCCTCAACCCTCAGTCCTCATCCTCAATTCTCAATTCTCAATCCTCAATCCTCAATCCTCAATCTTCAATCCTCAATAATCAATCTCCCATCCTAGGTCCTCAATTCCCAACCTTCAATCGTTAATCCTCAATCTTCAATCCTCAATCCCCAGTCATCAATCTTCAATCCTCAATGCTCAATCCTCAATTCTCAATCCTCAGTCCTCAATCCCCAATCCTTAATCCTCAAACCTCAATCCTCAACCGTCACTCCTCGTCCTCAATCCTCAAACCTCAATCATCAATCCTCAATATTCAATCATCAATACTCAATCTTCAATCCTCAATCCTCAAACCTCAATCCTCAATCCTCATTCTTCAATCCTAAATACCCAATCCTCAATTTCCAATCCTCAATCCTCAATCCTCAATTCTCAATCCTCAATCCTTAATCCTCAGACCTCAAACATCAATATTCAACCCTCAGTCCTCGTCCTCAATCCACAACCCTCAATCCTCAGTCCTCAATATTCAATCATCAATATTCAATCTTCAATCGTCAATCCTCAGTCCTCAATCCTCAATCCTCAATCCTCAATTTTCAACCCTGAATCCTCAATCCTCAATACTCAATCCTCTATCTTCAATCCTCAATACTCAATCTTCAATCCTTAATCCTCAATCTGCAATCCCGAATCCCCAGTACTCAATCTTCAATCCTCAATGCTCAATCCTCAATCCTCAATCCTCAGTCCTCAGTCCTCAATCTTCAATCCTCAAACCTCAATCCTCAACCGTCAGTCCTCATTCTCCATCCTCAATCCTCAATCCTCAATCCTCAATCTTCAATCCCCAATACTGAATCTTCAATCCTCAATCCTCAATCCTCAATCCTCAATCCTCAATCCTCAATCCTCAATCCTCAGGCATCAATACTCAATCTACAATATTCAATCCTCAGTCCTTAATCCTCAATCCACAATCCTCAACCTTCAATACTCAATACTCAATCTTCAATCCTCAATCCTCAATCCTCAATCCTCAATCCTCAATCCTCAATCCTCAGGCATCAACCCTCAATCCTCATTCCCCAATCCTCAATCCGCAATCCTCAATCCTCAATCCTCAACCCTCAATCCTCATTCCTCAAACCTCAATCCTCAACCCTCAGTCCTCATACTCAATTCTCAACACTCAATCCTCAATTCTCAATCCTCAATCTTCAGTCCTCAATAATCAATCTCCAATTCTAGATCCTCAATCCCCAATCTTCAATCCTTAATCCTCAATCTTCAATCCCCAATCCCCAGTACTCAATCTTCAATCCTCAATGCTCAATCCTCAATCCTCAATCCTCAGTCCTCAGACCTCAATCTTCAATCATCAAACCTCAATCCTCAACCGTCAGTCCTCATTCTCCAACCTCAATCCTCAATCCTCAATCCTCAATCTTCAATCCCCAATACTCAATCTTCAATCCTCAATCCTCAATACTCAATCCTCAATCCTCAAGCCTCAGGCATCAATACTCAATCTTCAATACTCAATCCTCAATCCTCAATCCTCAATCCTCAATCATCAACCATCAACCCTCATTCCTCAAACCTCAATCCTCAACCCTCAGTCCTCATCCTCAATTCTCAATTCTCAGTCCTCAATCCTCAATCCTCAATCTTCAATCCTCAATAATCAATCTCCGATCCTAGGTCCTCAATTCCCAACCTTCAATCGTTAATCCTCAATCTTCAATCCTCAATCCCCAGTCATCAATCTTCAATCCTCAATGCTCAATCCTCAATCCTCAATCCTCAGTCCTCAATCCCCAATCCTTAATCCTCAAACCTCAATCCTCAACCGTCAGTCCTCGTCCTCAATCCTCAAACCTCAATCATCAATCCTCAATATTCAATCATCAATACTCAATCTTCTATCCTCAATCCTCAAACCTCAATCCTCAATTCTCATTCTTCAATCCTAAATACCCAATCCTCAATTTCCAATCCTCAATCCTCAATCCTCAATTCTCAATCCTCAATCCTTAATCCTCAGACCTCAAACATCAATATTCAACTCTCAGTCCTCGTCCTCAATCCACAACCCTCAATCCTCAGTCCTCAATATTCAATCATCAATATTCAATCCTCAATCCTCAATCCTCAATCCTCAATCCTCAATCCTCAATCCTCAATTTTCAACCCTGAATCCTCAATCCTCAATACTCAATCCTCTATCTTCAATCCTCAATACTCAATCTTCAATCCTTAATCCTCAATCTGCAATCCCGAATCCCCAGTACTCAATCTTCAATCCTCAATGCTCAATCCTCAATCCTCAATCCTAAGTCCCCAGTCCTCAATCTTCAATCCCCAAACCTCAATCCTCAACCGTCAGTCCTCATTCTCCATCCTCAATCCTCAATCCTCAATCCTCAATCTTCAATCCCCAATACTCAATCTTCAATCCTCAATCCTCAATCCTCAATTCTCAATCCTCAATCCTTAATACTCAGACCTCAAACATCAATATTCAACCCTCAGCCCTCGTCCTCAATCCACAACCCTCAATCCTCAGTCCTCAATATTCAATCATCAATATTCAATCTTCAATCCTCAATCCTCAATCCTGAATCCTCGATCCTCAATCCTCAATCTTCAACCCTGAATCCACAATCCTCAATACTCAATCCTCAATCTTCAATCCTCAATACTCAACCTTCAATCCTCAATCCTCAATCCTCAATCCTCAATCCTCAATCTTCAATCCTCAACACTAATCTTCAATCCTCAATCCCCAATCCTCAATCCTCAATCCTCATTCTTCAACCCTCAATACCCAATCCTAAATCTTCAATCCTCAATCCTCAATCCTCAATCCTAATACCTCAATCCTCATTCTTCAATCCTCAATACCCAATCCTCAATTTCAATCCTCAATCCTCAATCCTCATTTCTCAATCCTCAATCCTCAACTCTCAGCCCTCATCCTCCATCCTCAAACCTCAGTCCACAATCCTCGATCTTCAATCCTCAATTCTCAATCTTCAATCCTCGATCCTCAATCATCAATCCTCAATCCTCAATCCTCAGGCATCGGTACTCAACCTTCAATGCTCAATCCTCAATCCTCAATCCTCAATCCTCATTCCCAAACCCTCAGTCCTCATTCCTCAAACCTCAATCCTCAACCCTCAGTCCTCATACTCAATTCTCAATACTCAATCCTCAATCCTCAATCCTCAATCTTCAATCCTCAATAGTCAATCTCCAATCCTCAATCCTCAATCCTCGATCCTCAATCCTCAGGCATCAATAGTCAATCTTCAATACTCAATCCTCAATCCTCAATCCTCAATCCTCAATCCTCAAACCTCAATCCTCAATCCTCATTCTTCAATCCTCAATATTCAATCATCAATACTCAATCTTCAATCCTCAATCCTCAATCCTCAATCCTCAATCCTCAATCCTCAATCCTCAATATTCAATCATCAATACGCAATCTTCAACCCTCAATTTTCAATCCTCAATAGTCAATCTTCAATCCTCAATCCTCAATCCTCAATCCTCAATCCTCAATCCTCAATCCTCAGGTATCAATACTCAATCTACAATATTCAATCCTCAATCCTTAATCCTCAATCCACAATCCTCAGCCTTCAATACTCAATACTCAATCTTCAATCCTCAATCCTCAATCCTCAATCCTCAATCCTCAATCCTCAATCCGCAATATTGAATCCTCAATACTCAATCTTCAATCATCAATCCTCAATCCTCAATTCTCAGTCGTCAATCCTCAGTCATCAATCCTCAATCTTCAATACTCAATCGTCAATCCTTAGTCCTCAATCCTCAAACCTCAATCCTCGATCCTCAAATCTCAATCCTCAACCCCCAGTCTTCATCCTGAATCCTCAAACCTCAATCCTCAATCCTCAATATTCAATCATCAATACTAAATCTTCAATCCTCAATCCTCAAACCTCAATCCTCAACCCTCATTCTTCAATCCTCAATCCTAATTCCTCAATCCTCATTCTTCAATCCTCAATACCCAATCCTCAATTTCAATCCTCAATCCTCAATCTTCATTTCTCAATCCTCAATCCTCAAGCCTCAGCCCTCATCCTCCATCCTCAGTACTCAATCCTCTATCCTCAATCTTCAATCCTCAATACTCAATCTTCAATCCTCATTCCTCAATCCTCAATCCTCAATCCTCAATCTTCAATCCTCAATACTCAATCTGCAATCCTCAATCCTCAAACCTCAATTCTCAATCCTCATTCCTCAATCCTCAATACCCAATCCTCAATCCTCAATCCTCAATACTCAATCCTCAATATACAATCATCAATACTCAATCTTCAATCATCAATACTCAATCTTCAATCCTCAATCCTCAAACCTCAATCCTCAATCCTCATTACTCAATCCTCAATACCCAATCCTCAATCCTCAATCCTCAATCCTCAATCCTCAATATTCAATCATCAATACTCAATCTTCAATCCTCAATCTTCAATCCTCAATACTCAACCTTCAATCCTCAATCCTCAATCCTCAATCCTCAATCCCCAATCCTCAGGCATCAATACTCAATCTACAATATTCAATCCACAATCCTTAATCCTCAATCCACAATCCTCAACCTTCAATACTCAATACTCAATCTTCAATCCTCAATCCTCAATCCTCAATCCTCAATACTCAATCCTCAATCCTCAATATTCAATCCTCAATACTCAATCTTCAATCATCAATCCTCAATCCTCAATTCTCAGTCGTCAATCCTCAGTCATCAATCCTCAATGTTCAATACTCAATCGTCAATCATTAGTCCTCAATCCTCAATCCTCAATCCTCGTTCCTCAAACCTCAATCCTCAACCCTCAGTCTTCATCCTCCATCCTCAAACCTCAATCCTCAACCCTCAATATTCAATCATCAATACTCAATCTTCAATCCTCAATCCTCAGACCTCAATCCTCAATCCTCATTCTTCAATCCTAAATACCCAATCCTCAATCTTCAATCCGCAATCCTCAATCCTCAATCCTCAATCCTCAATCCTCAATCTTCAACCCTGAATCCACAATCCTCAATACTCAATCCTCAATCTTCAATCCTCAATACTCAATCTTCAACCCTCAATCCTCAATCCTCAATCCTCAATCCGCAATCTTCAATCCTCAACACTCAATCTTCAATCCTCAATCCTCAATCCTCAATCCTCAATCCTCATTCTTCAACCCTCAATACCCAATCCTCAATCTTCAATCCTCAATCCTCAATCCTCAATCCTAATTCCTCAATCCTCATTCTTCAATCCTCAATACCCAATCCTCAATTTCAATCCTCAATCCTCAATCCTCATTTCTCAATCCTCAATCCTCAATCCTCAGCCCTCATCCTTCATCCTCAATCCTCAATCCTCAATCCTCAATCTTCAATCCTCAATTCTCAATCTTCAATCCTCGATCCTCAATCATCAATCCTCTATCCTCAATCCTCAGGCATCAATACTCAATCTTCAATGCTCAATCCTCAGTCCTCAATCCTCAATCCTCATTACCCAACACTCAATCCTCATTCCTCAAACCTCAATCCTCAACCTTCAGTCGTCATACTCAATTCTCAATTCTCAATCCTCAATCCTCAATCCTCAATCTTCAATCCTCAATAATCAATCTCCAATCCTCAATCCTCAATCCTCGATACTCAATCCTCAGGCATCAATCCTGAATCCTCAATCCTCAATCCTCAGGCATCAATACTCAATCTACAATATTCAATCCACAATCCTTAATCCTCAATCCACAATCCTCAACCTTCAATACTCAATACTCAATCTTCAATCCTCAATCCTCAATCCTCAATCCTCAATCCTCAATCCTCAATCCTCAATCCTCAATATTCAATCCTCAATACTCAATCTTCAATCATCAACCCTCATTCCTCAAACCTCAATCCTCAACCCTCAGTCCTCATCCTCAATTCTCAATTCTCAGTCCTCAATCCTCAATCCTCAATCTTCAATCCTCAATAATCAATCTCCGATCCTAGGTCCTCAATTCCCAACCTTCAATCGTTAATCCTCAATCTTCAATCCTCAATCCCCAGTCATCAATCTTCAATCCTCAATGCTCAATCCTCAATCCTCAATCCTCAGTCCTCAATCCCCAATCCTTAATCCTCAAACCTCAATCCTCAACCGTCAGTCCTCGTCCTCAATCCTCAAACCTCAATCATCAATCCTCAATATTCAATCATCAATACTCAATCTTCTATCCTCAATCCTCAAACCTCAATCCTCAATTCTCATTCTTCAATCCTAAATACCCAATCCTCAATTTCCAATCCTCAATCCTCAATCCTCAATTCTCAATCCTCAATCCTTAATCCTCAGACCTCAAACATCAATATTCAACTCTCAGTCCTCGTCCTCAATCCACAACCCTCAATCCTCAGTCCTCAATATTCAATCATCAATATTCAATCCTCAATCCTCAATCCTCAATCCTCAATCCTCAATCCTCAATCCTCAATTTTCAACCCTGAATCCTCAATCCTCAATACTCAATCCTCTATCTTCAATCCTCAATACTCAATCTTCAATCCTTAATCCTCAATCTGCAATCCCGAATCCCCAGTACTCAATCTTCAATCCTCAATGCTCAATCCTCAATCCTCAATCCTAAGTCCCCAGTCCTCAATCTTCAATCCCCAAACCTCAATCCTCAACCGTCAGTCCTCATTCTCCATCCTCAATCCTCAATCCTCAATCCTCAATCTTCAATCCCCAATACTCAATCTTCAATCCTCAATCCTCAATCCTCAATTCTCAATCCTCAATCCTTAATACTCAGACCTCAAACATCAATATTCAACCCTCAGCCCTCGTCCTCAATCCACAACCCTCAATCCTCAGTCCTCAATATTCAATCATCAATATTCAATCTTCAATCCTCAATCCTCAATCCTGAATCCTCGATCCTCAATCCTCAATCTTCAACCCTGAATCCACAATCCTCAATACTCAATCCTCAATCTTCAATCCTCAATACTCAACCTTCAATCCTCAATCCTCAATCGTCAATCCTCAATCCTCAATCTTCAATCCTCAACACTAATCTTCAATCCTCAATCCCCAATCCTCAATCCTCAATCCTCATTCTTCAACCCTCAATACCCAATCCTAAATCTTCAATCCTCAATCCTCAATCCTCAATCCTAATACCTCAATCCTCATTCTTCAATCCTCAATACCCAATCCTCAATTTCAATCCTCAATCCTCAATCCTCATTTCTCAATCCTCAATCCTCAACTCTCAGCCCTCATCCTCCATCCTCAAACCTCAGTCCACAATCCTCGATCTTCAATCCTCAATTCTCAATCTTCAATCCTCGATCCTCTATCATCAATCCTCAATCCTCAATCCTCAGGCATCGGTACTCAACCTTCAATGCTCAATCCTCAATCCTCAATCCTCAATCCTCATTCCCAATCCCTCAGTCCTCATTCCTCAAACCTCAATCCTCAACCCTCAGTCCTCATACTCAATTCTCAATACTCAATCCTCAATCCTCAATCCTCAATCTTCAATCCTCAATAGTCAATCTCCAATCCTCAATCCTCAATCCTCGATCCTCAATCCTCAGGCATCAATAGTCAATCTTCAATACTCAATCCTCAATCCTCAATCCTCAATCCTCAATCCTCAAACCTCAATCCTCAATCCTCAATATTCAATCATCAATACTCAATCTTCGATCCTCAATCCTCAATCCTCAATCCTCAATCCTCAATCCTCAATCCTCAATCCTCAATCCTCAATCCTCAATCCTCAATCCACAATCCTCAGCCTTCAATACTCAATAATCAATTTCCAATCCTAGATCCTCTATCCTCAATCCACAATCCTCAATCCTCAATCCTCATTCTTCAATCCTCAATATTCAATCATCAATACTCAATCTTCAATCCTCAATCCTCAATCCTCAATCCTCAATCCTCAATCCTCAATCCTCAATATTCAATCATCAATACGCAATCTTCAACCCTCAATCTTCAATCCTCAATAGTCAATCTTCAATCCTCAATCCTCAATCCTCAATCCTCAATCCTCAATCCTCAATCCTCAGGTATCAATACTCAATCTACAATATTCAATCCTCAATCCTTAATCCTCAATCCACAATCCTCAGCCTTCAATACTCAATACTCAATCTTCAATCCTCAATCCTCAATCCTCAATCCTCAATCCTCAATCCTCAATCCGCAATATTGAATCCTCAATACTCAATCTTCAATCATCAATCCTCAATCCTCAATTCTCAGTCGTCAATCCTCAGTCATCAATCCTCAATCTTCAATACTCAATCGTCAATCCTTAGTCCTCAATCCTCAAACCTCAATCCTCGATCCTCAAATCTCAATCCTCAACCCCCAGTCTTCATCCTGAATCCTCAAACCTCAATCCTCAATCCTCAATATTCAATCATCAATACTAAATCTTCAATCCTCAATCCTCAAACCTCAATCCTCAATCCTCATTCTTCAATCCTAAATACCCAATACTTAATCTTCAATCCTCAATCCTCAATCCTCAATTCTCAATCCTCAATCCTTAATCCTCAGACGTCAAACATCAATATTCAACCCGCAGTCCTCGTCCTCAATCCACAACCCTCAATCCTCAGTCCTCAATATTCAATCATCAATATTCAATCTTCAATCCTTAATCCTCAATCCTCATTCCTCAATTCTCAATCCTCAATCTTCAACCCTGAATCCTCAATCCTCAATACTCAATCCTCAACCTTCAATCCTCAATACTCAATCTTCAATCCTCAATCCTCAATCGTCAATCCTCAATCCTCAATCTTCAATCCTCAACACTCAATCTTCAATCCTCAATCCTCAATCCTCAGTCCTCAATCCTCATTCTTCAATCCTCAATACCCAATCCTCAATCTTCAATCCTCAATCCTCAATCCTCAATCCTAATTCCTCAATCCTCATTCTTCAATCCTCAATACCCAATCCTCAATTTCAATCCTCAATCCTCAATCTTCATTTCTCAATCCTCAATCCTCAACCCTCAGCCCTCATCCTCCATCCTCAGTACTCAATCCTCTATCCTCAATCTTCAATCCTCAATACTCAATCTTCAATCCTCATTCCTCAATCCTCAATCCTCAATCCTCAATCTTCAATCCTCAATACTCAATCTGCAATCCTCAATCCTCAAACCTCAATTCTCAATCCTCATTCCTCAATCCTCAATACCCAATCCTCAATCCTCAATCCTCAATACTCAATCCTCAATATACAATCATCAATACTCAATCTTCAATCATCAATACTCAATCTTCAATCCTCAATCCTCAAACCTCAATCCTCAATCCTCATTACTCAATCCTCAATACCCAATCCTCAATCCTCAATCCTCAATCCTCAATCCTCAATATTCAATCATCAATACTCAATCTTCAACCCTCAATCTTCAATCCTCAATACTCAACCTTCAATCCTCAATCCTCAATCCTCAATCCTCAATCCCCAATCCTCAGGCATCAATACTCAATCTACAATATTCAATCCACAATCCTTAATCCTCAATCCACAATCCTCAACCTTCAATACTCAATACTCAATCTTCAATCCTCAATCCTCAATCCTCAATCCTCAATACTCAATCCTCAATCCTCAATATTCAATCCTCAATACTCAATCTTCAATCATCAATCCTCAATCCTCAATTCTCAGTCGTCAATCCTTAGTCATCAATCCTCAATGTTCAATACTCAATCGTCAATCATTAGTCCTCAATCCTCAATCCTCAATCCTCGTTCCTCAAACCTCAATCCTCAACCCTCAGTCTTCATCCTCCATCCTCAAACCTCAATCCTCAACCCTCAATATTCAATCATCAATACTCAATCTTCAATCCTCAATCCTCAGACCTCAATCCTCAATCCTCATTCTTCAATCCTAAATACCCAATCCTCAATCTTCAATCCGCAATCCTCAATCCTCAATCCTCAATCCTCAATCCTCAATCTTCAACCCTGAATCCACAATCCTCAATACTCAATCCTCAATCTTCAATCCTCAATACTCAATCTTCAACCCTCAATCCTCAATCCTCAATCCTCAATCCTCAATCCGCAATCTTCAATCCTCAACACTCAATCTTCAATCCTCAATCCTCAATCCTCAATCCTCAATCCTCATTCTTCAACCCTCAATACCCAATCCTCAATCTTCAATCCTCAATCCTCAATCCTCAATCCTAATTCCTCAATCCTCATTCTTCAATCCTCAATACCCAATCCTCAATTTCAATCCTCAATCCTCAATCCTCATTTCTCAATCCTCAATCCTCAATCCTCAGCCCTCATCCTTCATCCTCAATCCTCAATCCTCAATCCTCAATCTTCAATCCTCAATTCTCAATCTTCAATCCTCGATCCTCAATCATCAATCCTCTATCCTCAATCCTCAGGCATCAATACTCAATCTTCAATGCTCAATCCTCAATCCTCAATCCTCAATCCTCATTACCCAACACTCAATCCTCATTCCTCAAACCTCAATCCTCAACCTTCAGTCGTCATACTCAATTCTCAATTCTCAATCCTCAATCCTCAATCCTCAATCTTCAATCCTCAATAATCAATCTCCAATCCTCAATCCTCAATCCTCGATACTCAATCCTCAGGCATCAATCCTGAATCCTCAATCCTCAATCCTCAGGCATCAATACTCAATCTACAATATTCAATCCACAATCCTTAATCCTCAATCCACAATCCTCAACCTTCAATACTCAATACTCAATCTTCAATCCTCAATCCTCAATCCTCAATCCTCAATCCTCAATCCTCAATCCTCAATCCTCAATATTCAATCCTCAATACTCAATCTTCAATCATCAATCCTCAATCCTCAATTCTCAGTCGTCAATCCTCAGTCATCAATCCTCAATCTTCAATACTCAATCGTCAATCCTTAGTCCTCAATCCTCAATCCTCAATCCTCGTTCCTCAAACCTCAATCCTCAACCCTCAGTCTTCATCCTCAATCCTCAAACCTCAATCCTCAACCCTCAATATTCAATCATCAATACTCAATCTTCAATCCTCAATCCTCAAACCTCAATCCTCACTCTTCAACCCTGAATCCACAATCCTCAATACTCAATCCTCAATCTTCAATCCTCAATACTCAATCTTCAATCTTCAATCCTCAATCCTCAATCCTCAATCCTCAATCTTCAATCCTCAACACTCAATCTTCAATCCTCAATCCTCAATCCTCAATCCTCAATCCTCATTCTTCAACCCTCAATACCCAATCCTCAATCTTCAATCCTCAATCCTCAATCCTCAATCCTAATTCCTCAATCCTCATTCTTCAATCCTCAATACCCAATCCTCAATTTCAATCCTCAATCCTCAATCCTCATTTCTCAATCCTCAATCCTCAACCCTCAGCCCTCATCCTCCATCCTCAATCCTCAATCCACAATCCTCGATCTTCAATCCTCAATTCTCAATCTTCAATCCTCGATCCTCAATCATCAATCCTCAATCCTCAATCCTCAGGCATCAATACTCAACCTTCAATGCTCAATCCTCAATCCTCAATCCTCAATCCTCAATCCTCAATCCTCAATCCTCAATCCTCAATCCTCAATCCTCAATCCACAATCCTCAGCCTTCAATACTCAATAATCAATTTCCAATCCTAGATCCTCTATCCTCAATCCTCAATCCTCAATCCTCAATCCTCATTCTTCAATCCTCAATATTCAATCATCAATACTCAATCTTCAATCCTCAATCCTCAATCCTCAATCCTCAATCCTCAATCCTCAATCCTCAATATTCAATCATCAATACGCAATCTTCAACCCTCAATCTTCAATCCTCAATAGTCAATCTTCAATCCACAATCCTCAATCCTCAATCCTCAATCCTCAATCCTCAGGTATCAATACTCAATCTACAATATTCAATCCTCAATCCTTAATCCTCAATCCACAATCCTCAACCTTCAATACTCAATACTCAATCTTCAATCCTCAATCCTCAATCCTCAATCCTCAATCCTCAATCCTCAATCCTCAATATTCAATCCTCAATACTCAACCTTCAATCATCAATCCTCAATCCTCAATTCTCAGTCGTCAATCCTCAGTCATCATTCCTCAATCTTCAATACTCAATCGTCAATCCTTAGTCCTCAATCCTCAATCCTCAATCCTGGTTCCTCAAACCTCAATCCTCAACCCTCAGACTTCATCCTCAATCCTCAAACCTCATTCCTCAATGCTCAATACTCAATCATCAATACTCAATCTTCAATCCTCAATCCTAAAACCTCAATCCTCAATCCTCATTCTTCAATCCTAAATACCCAATCCTCAATCTTCAATCCTCAATCCTCAATACTCAATTCTCAATCCTCAATCCTTAATCCTCAGACCTCAAACGTCAATATTCAACCCTCAGTCCTCGACCTCAATCCACAACCCTCAATCCTCAGTCCTCAATATTCAATCATCAATATTCAATCTTCAATCCTCAATCCTCAATCCTCAGTCCTCAATCCTCAATCCTCAATCATCAACCCTGAATCCTCAATCCTCAATACTCAATCCTCTACCTTCAATCCTCAATACTCAATCTTCAATCCTCAATCCTCAATCCTCAATCCTCAACATTCAATCATCAATACTCAATCTTCAATCCTCAATCCTCAATCCTCAATTCTCAATCCTCAATCCTCAATCCTCAATCCTCAATCCTCAATCCTCAATCCACAATCCTCAACCTTCTATACTCAATAATCAATCTCCAATCCTAGATCCTCAATCCTCAATCCTCAATCCTCAATCCTCAATCCTCAATCCTCAATATTCAATCATCAATACTCAATCTTCAAACCTCAATCTTCAATCCTCAATACTCAATCTTCAATCCTCAATCCTCAATCCTCAATCCTCAATCCTCAATCCTCAGGCATCAATACTCAATCTACAATATTCAATCCTCAATCCTTAATCCTCAATCCACAATCCTCAGCCTTCAATACGCAATACTCAATCTTCAATCCTCAATCCTCAATCCTCAATCCTCAATCCTCAATCCTCAATCCGCAATATTCAATCCTCAATACTCAATCTTCAATCATCAATCCTCAATCCTCAATTCTCAGTCGTCAATCCTCGGTCATCAATCCTCAATCTTCAATACTCAATCGTCAATCCTTAGTCCTCAATCCTCAAACCTCAATCCCCGTTCCTCAAACCTCAATCCTCAACCCCCAGTCTTCATCCTGAATCCTCAAACCTCAAACCTCAATCCTCAATATTCAATCATCAATACTAAATCTTCAATCCTCAATCCTCAAACCTCAATCCTCAATCCTCATTCTTCAATCCTAAATACCCAATACTTAATCTTCAATCCTCAATCCTCAATCCTCAATTCTCAATCCTCAATCCTTAATCCTCAGACGCCAAACATCAATATTCAACCCTCAGTCCTCGTCCTCAATCCACAACCCTCAATCCTCAATCTTCAACCCTGAATCCTCAATCCTCAATACTCAATCCTCAACCTTCAATCCTCAATCCTCAATCCTCAGTCTTCAACCCTGAATCCTCAATACTCAATCCTCAATCTTCAATTCTCAATACTCGATCTTCAATCCTCAATCCTCAATCGTCAATCCTCAATCCTCAATTTTCAATCCTCAACACTCAATCTTCAATCCTCAATCCTCAATCCTCAATCCTCAATCCTCATTCTTCAATCCTCAATACCCAATCCTCAATCTTCAATCCTCAATCCTCAATCCTCAATCCTAATCCCTCAATCCTCATTCTTCAATCCTCAATACCCAATCCTCAATTTCAATTCTCAATCCTCAATCCTCATTTCTCAAGCCTCAATCCTCAACCCTCAGCACTCATCCTCCATCCTCAATCCTCAATCCTCAATACTCAATCCTCAATCCTCAATCTTCAATCCTCAATTCTCAATCTTCAATCCTCGATCCTCAATCCTCAATCCTCAATATTCAATCATCAATACTCGATCTTCAACCCTCAATCTTCAATCCTCAATACTCAATCTTCAATCCTCAATCCTCAATCCTCAATCCTCAATCCTCAATCCTCAATCCTCAGGCATCAATACTCAATCTACAATATTCAATCCTCAGTCCTTAATCCTCAATCCACAATCCTCAACCTTCAATACTCAATACTCAATCTTCAATCCTCAATCCTCAATCCTCAATCCTCTATCCTCAATCCTCAATCCTCAATATTCAATCCTCAATGCTCAGTCTTCAATCATGAATCCTCAATCCTCAATTCTCAGTCGTCAATCCTCAGTCATCAATCCTCAATCTTCAATACTCAATCGTCAATCCTTAGTCCTCAATCCTCAATCCTCAATCCTCGTACCTCAAACCTCAATCCTCAACCCTCAGTCTTCATCCTCAATCCTCATACCTCAATCCTCAATCCTCAATATTCAATCATCAATACTCAATCTTCAATCCTCAATCCTCAAACCTCAATCCTCAATCCTCATTCTTCAATCCTAAATACCCAATCCTCAATCTTCAATCCTCAATCCTCAATCCTCAATTCTCAATCCTCAATCCTTAGTCCCCAGACCTCAAACATCAATATTCAACTCTTAGTCCTCGTCCACAATCCACAACCCTCAATCCGCAGTCATCAATATTCAATCATCAATATTCAATCTTCAATCCTCAATCCTCAATCCTCAATCCTCAATCCTCAATCCTCAATCCTCATTCTTCAATCCTCAATACCCAATCCTCAATTTCAATCCTCAATCCTCAATCCTCATTTCTCAATCCTCTATCCTCAACCCTCAGCCCTCATACTCCATCCTCAGTACTCAATCCTCTATCCTCAATCTTCAATCCTCAATACTCAATCTTCAATCCTCATTCCTCAATCCTCAATCCTCAATCTTCAATCCTCAATACTCAATCTGCAATCCTCAATCCTTAAACCTCAATCCTCAATCCTCATTCCTCAATCCTCAATACCCAATCCTCAATCCTCAATCCTCAATCCTCAATCCTCAATCCTCAATCTTCAACCCTGAATCCTCAATCCTCAATACTCAATCCTCAATCTTCAATCCTCAATACTCAATCTTCAATCCTCAATCCTCAATCCTCAATCCTCAATATTCAATCATCAATACTCAATCTTCAATCCCCAATCCTCAATCCTCAATTCTCAATCCTCAATCCTCAATCCTCAATCCTCAATCCTCAATCCTCAATCCTCAATCCACAATCCTCAACCTTTTATACTCAATAATCAATCTCCAATCCTAGATCGTCAATCCTCAATCCTCAATCCTCAATCTTCAACGCTGAATCCTCAATCCTCATTACTCAATACTCAATCTTCAATCCTCAATACTCAATCTTCAATCCTCAATCCTCAATCCTCAATCCTCAGTACTCAATCTTCAACCCTCAACACTCAACCTTCAATCCTCAATCCTCAATCCTCAATCCTCAATCCACAATCTTCAATCCTCATCACTAATCTTCAATACTCAATCCTCAATCCTCAATCCTCAATCCTCAATCCTCAATCCTCAATCCTCAATCTTCAATCGTCAATTCTCAATCTTCAATCCTCGATCCTCAATCATCAATCCTCAATCCTCAATCCTCAGGCATCAATACTCAATCTTCAATGCTCAATCCTCAATCCTCAATCCTCAATCCTCATTTCCCAACCCTCAATCCTCATTCCTCAAAGCTCAATCCTCAACCCTCAGTCCTCATACTCAATTCTCAATTCTTAATCCTCAATCCTCAATCCTCAATCTTCAATCCTCAATAATCAATCTCCAATCCTCAATACTCTATCCTCGATCCTCAATCCTCAGGCATCAATACTCAATCTTCAATACTCAATCCTCAATCCTCAATCCTCAATCCTCAATCCTCAAACCTCAATCCTCAATCGTCAATATTCAATCATCAATACTCAATCTTCAATCCTCAATCCTCAATCCTCAATCCTCAATCCTCAATCCTCAATCCTCAACTCTCAATCCTCAATCCTCAATCCTCAATCCTCAATCCTCAGTCCTCAATCCTCAATCCTCAAACCTAAATCCTCTACCGTCAGTCCTCAATCCTCAATCCTCAAACCTCAATCCTCAATCCTCAATATTCAATCATCAATACTCAATCTTCAATCCTCAATCCTGAATCCTCAATCCTCAATCCTCAATCCTCAATCCTCAATATTCAATCATCAATACTCAATCTTCAACCCTCAATCTTCAATCCTCAATACTCAATCTTCAATCCTCAATCCTCAATCCTCAATCCTCAATCCTCAATCTTCAATCCTCAACACTCAATCTTCAATCCTCAATCCTCAATCCTCAATCCTCCATCCTCATTCTTCAATCCTCAATACCCAATCCTCAATCTTCAATCCTCAATCCTCAATCCTCAATCCCAATTCCTCAATCCACATTCTTCAATCCTCAATACCCAATCCTCAATCTTCAATCCTCAATCCTCAAACCTCAATCCTCAATCCTCAATCCTCAATCTTCAATCCTCAACACTCAATCTGCAACCCTCAATCCTCAAACCTCAATCCTCAATCCTCATTCCTCAATCCTCAATACCCAATCCTCAATCCTCAGTACTCAATCCTCAATCCTCAATCCTCAATCTTCAACCCTGAATCCTCAATCCTCAATACTCAATCCTCAGGCATCAATACTCAATCTACAATATTCAATCCACAATCCTCAATCCTCAATCCTCAGGCATCAATACTCAATCTACAATATTCAATCCACAATCCTTAATCCTCAATCCACAATCCTCAACCTTCAATACTCAATACTCAATCTTCAATCCTCAATCCTCAATCCTCAATCCTCAATCCTCAATCCTCAATCCTCAATATTCAATCCCCAATACTCAATCTTCAATCATCAATCCTCAATCCTCAATTCTCAGTCGTCAATCCTCAGTCATCAATCCTCAATCTTCAATACTCAATCGTCAATCCTTAGTCCTCAATCCTCAATCCTCGATCCTCGTTCCTCAAACCTCAATCCTCAATCCTCAGTCTTCATCCTCAATCCTCAAACCTCAATCCTCAACCCTCAATATTCAATCATCAATACTCAATCTTCAATCCTCAATCCTCAAACCTCAATCCTCTTTCCTCATTCTTCAATACTAAACACCCAATCCTCAATCCTCAATCCTCAATCTTCAACCCTGAATCCTCAATCCTCAATACTCAATCCTCAATCTTCAATCCTCAATACTCAATCTTCAATCCTCAATCCACAATCCTCAATCCTCAATATTCAATCATCAATACTCAATCTTCAATCCTCAATCCTCAATCCTCAATCCTCAATCCTCAATCCTCAATCCTCAATCCTCAATCCTCAATCCTCAATCCTCAATCCGCAATATTCAATCCTCAATACTCAATCTTCAATCATCAATCCTCAATCCTCAATTCTCAGTCGTCAATCCTCAGTCATCAATCCTCAATCTTCAATACTCAATCGTCAATCCTTAGTCCTCAATCCTCAATCCTCAATCATCGTTCCTCAAACCTCAATCCTCAACCCTCAGTCTTCATCCTCAATACTCAAACCTCAATCCTCAATCCTCAATATTCAATCATCAATACTCAATCTTCAATACCCAATCCTCAAACCTCAATCCTCAATACACATTCTTCAATCCTAAATACCCAATCCTTAATCTTCAATCCTCAATCCTCAATCCTCAATTCTCAATCCTCAAACCTTAATCCTCAGACCTCAAACATCAATATTCAACCCTCAGTCCTCGTCCTCAATCCACAACCCTCAATCCTCAGTCC
The DNA here is from genome assembly GCF_051401765.1 of Calliopsis andreniformis. Classification (NCBI taxonomy): domain Eukaryota; kingdom Metazoa; phylum Arthropoda; class Insecta; order Hymenoptera; family Andrenidae; genus Calliopsis; species Calliopsis andreniformis. The sequence continues at coordinate 1,233,156 of NW_027480495.1, forward strand.
TCCATATTCAATCATAAATATTCAATCTTCAATCCTCAATCCTCAATCCTCAATCCTCAATCCTCAATCCTCAATCCTCAGTCTTCAACCCTGAATCCTCAATACTCAATCCTCAATCTTCAATCCTCAATCCTCAATTCTCAGTCGTCAATCCTCAGTCATCAATCCACAATCTTCAATACTCAATCGTCAATCCTTAGTCCTCAATCCTCAATCCTCGATCCTCGTTCCTCAAACCTCAATCCTCAACCCTCAGTCTTCATCCTCAATCCTCAAACCTCAATCCTCAACCCTCAATATTCAATCATCAATACTCAATCTTCAATCCTCAATCCTCAAACCTCAATCCTCAATCCTCATTCTTCAATACTAAACACCCAATCCTCAATCCTCAATCCTCAATCCTCAATCCTCAGGCATCAATACTCAATCTACAATATTCAATCCACAATCCTCAATCCTCAATCCTCAGGCATCAATACTCAATCTACAATATTCAATCCACAATCCTTAATCCTCAATCCACAATCCTCAACCTTCAATACTCAATGCTCAATCTTCAATCCTCAATCCTCAATCCTCAATCCTCAATCCTCAATCCTCAATCCTCAATATTCAATCCTCAATACTCAATCCTCAATCATCAATCCTCAATCCTCAATTCTCAGTCGTCAATCCTCAGTCATCAATCCACAATCTTCAATACTCAATCGTCAATCCTTAGTCCTCAATCCTCAATCCTCGATCCTCGTCCTTAAACCTCAATCCTCAACCCTCAGTCTTCATCCTCAATCCTCAAACCTCAATCCTCTACCCTCAATACTCAATCATCAATACTCAATCTTCAATCCTCAATCCTCAAACCTCAATCCTCAATCCTCATTCTTCAATACTAAACACCCAATCCTCAATCCTCAATCCTCAATCCTCAATCTTCAACCCTGAATCCTCAATCCTCAATACTCAATCCTCAATCTTCAATCCTCAATACTCAATCTTCAATCCTCAATCCTCAATCCTCAATCCTCAATCCGCAATATTCAATCCTCAATACTCAATCTTCAATCATCAATCCTCAATCCTCAATTCTCAGTCGTCAATCCTCAGTCATCAATCCTCAATCTTCAATACTCAATCGTCAATCCTTAGTCCTCAATCCTCAATCCTCAATCCTCGTTCCTCAAACCTCAATCCTCAACCCTCAGTCTTCATCCTCAATCCTCAAACCTCAATCCTCAATCCTCAATATTCAATCATCAATACTCAATCTTCAATCCCCAATCCTCAAACCTCAATCCTCAATCCTCACTCTTCAATCCTAAATACCCAATCCTTAATCTTCAATCCTTAATCCTCAATCCTCAATTCTCAATCCTCAATCCTTAATCCTCAGACCTCAAATATTCAACCCTCAGTCCTCGTCCTCAATCCACAACCCTCAATCCTCAGTCCTCAATATTCAATCATAAATATTCAATCTTCAATCCTCAATCCTCAATCCTCAATCCTCAATCCTCAATCCTCAATCTTCAACCCTGAATCCTCAATCCTCAATCCTCATTCTTCAATCCTCAATACCCAATCCTCAATCTTCAATCCTCAATCCTCAATCCTCAATCCTAATTCCTCAATCTTCATTCTTCAATCCTCAATACCCAATCCTCAATTTCAATCCTCAATCCTCAATCCTCATTTCTCAATCCTCAATCCTCAATCCTCAATCCTCATTCCTCAATCCTCAATACCCAATCCTCAATCTTCAATCCTCAAACATCAATCCTCAATTCTCAATCCTCAATCCTCAGTCCTCAGTCGTCGAATCTCAATCCCCGACGCTTAGCACGCATCCTCAATCCTCAATCCTCAATCCTCAGGCATCAATACTCAATCTACAATATTCAATCCTCAGTCCTTAATCCTCAATCCACAATCCTCAACCTTCAATACTCAATACTCAATCTTCAATCCTCAATCCTCAATCCTCAATCCTCTATCCTCAATCCTCAATCCAAAATATTCAATCCTCAATGCTCAATCTTCAATCATGAATCCTCAATCCTCAATTCTCAGTCGTCAATCCTCAGTCATCAATCCTCAATCTTCAATACTCAATCGTCAATCCTTAGTCCTCAATCCTCAATCCTCAATCCTCGTTCCTCAAACCTCAATCCTCAACCCTCAGTCTTCATCCTCAATCCTCAAACCTCAATCCTCAATCCTCAATATTCAATCATCAATACTCAATCTTCAACCCTCAATCCTCAAACCTCAATCCTCAATCCTCATTCTTCAATCCTAAATACCCAATCCTCAATCTTCAATCCTCAATCCTCAATCCTCAATTCTCAATCCTCAATCCTTAGTCCCCAGACCTCAAACATCAATATTCAACCCTTAGTCCACGTCCACAATCCACAACCCTCAATCCGCAGTCATCAATATTCAATCATCAATATTCAATCTTCAATCCTCAATCCTCAATCCTCAATCCTCAATCCTCAATCCTCAATCCTCATTCTTCAATCCTCAATACCTAATCCTCAGTTTCAATCCTCAATCCTCAATCCTCATTTCTCAATCCTCAATCCTCAACCCTCAGCCCTCATACTCCATCCTCAGTACTCAATCCTCTATCCTCAATCTTCAATCCTCAATACTCAATCTTCAATCCTCATTCCTCAATCCTCAATCCTCAATCCTCAATCTTCAATCCTCAATACTCAATCTGCAATCCTCAATCCTTAAACCTCAATCTTCAATCCTCATTCCTCAATCCTCAATCCTCAATCCTCAATCTTCAATCCTCAATACTCAATCTGCAATCCTCAATCCTTAAACCTCAATCCTCAATCCTCATTCCTCAATCCTCAATACCCAATCCTCAATCTTCAATCCTCAATCCTCAATTCTCAGTCGTCAATCCTCAGTCATCAATCCACAATCTTCAATACTCAATCGTCAATCCTTAGTCCTCAATCCTCAATCCTCGATCCTCGTTCCTCAAACCTCAATCCTCAACCCTCAGTCTTCATCCTCAATCCTCAAACCTCAATCCTCAACCCTCAATATTCAATCATCAATACTCAATCTTCAATCCTCAATCCTCAAACCTCAATCCTCAATCCTCATTCTTCAATACTAAACACCCAATCCTCAATCCTCAATCCTCAATCCTCAATCCTCAGGCATCAATACTCAATCTACAATATTCAATCCACAATCCTCAATCCTCAATCCTCAGGCATCAATACTCAATCTACAATATTCAATCCACAATCCTTAATCCTCAATCCACAATCCTCAACCTTCAATACTCAATGCTCAATCTTCAATCCTCAATCCTCAATCCTCAATCCTCAATCCTCAATCCTCAATCCTCAATATTCAATCCTCAATACTCAATCCTCAATCATCAATCCTCAATCCTCAATTCTCAGTCGTCAATCCTCAGTCATCAATCCACAATCTTCAATACTCAATCGTCAATCCTTAGTCCTCAATCCTCAATCCTCGATCCTCGTCCTTAAACCTCAATCCTCAACCCTCAGTCTTCATCCTCAATCCTCAAACCTCAATCCTCTACCCTCAATACTCAATCATCAATACTCAATCTTCAATCCTCAATCCTCAAACCTCAATCCTCAATCCTCATTCTTCAATACTAAACACCCAATCCTCAATCCTCAATCCTCAATCCTCAATCTTCAACCCTGAATCCTCAATCCTCAATACTCAATCCTCAATCTTCAATCCTCAATACTCAATCTTCAATCCTCAATCCTCAATCCTCAATCCTCAATCCGCAATATTCAATCCTCAATACTCAATCTTCAATCATCAATCCTCAATCCTCAATTCTCAGTCGTCAATCCTCAGTCATCAATCCTCAATCTTCAATACTCAATCGTCAATCCTTAGTCCTCAATCCTCAATCCTCAATCCTCGTTCCTCAAACCTCAATCCTCAACCCTCAGTCTTCATCCTCAATCCTCAAACCTCAATCCTCAATCCTCAATATTCAATCATCAATACTCAATCTTCAATCCCCAATCCTCAAACCTCAATCCTCAATCCTCACTCTTCAATCCTAAATACCCAATCCTTAATCTTCAATCCTTAATCCTCAATCCTCAATTCTCAATCCTCAATCCTTAATCCTCAGACCTCAAATATTCAACCCTCAGTCCTCGTCCTCAATCCACAACCCTCAATCCTCAGTCCTCAATATTCAATCATAAATATTCAATCTTCAATCCTCAATCCTCAATCCTCAATCCTCAATCCTCAATCCTCAATCTTCAACCCTGAATCCTCAATCCTCAATCCTCATTCTTCAATCCTCAATACCCAATCCTCAATCTTCAATCCTCAATCCTCAATCCTCAATCCTAATTCCTCAATCTTCATTCTTCAATCCTCAATACCCAATCCTCAATTTCAATCCTCAATCCTCAATCCTCATTTCTCAATCCTCAATCCTCAATCCTCAATCCTCATTCCTCAATCCTCAATACCCAATCCTCAATCTTCAATCCTCAAACATCAATCCTCAATTCTCAATCCTCAATCCTCAGTCCTCAGTCGTCGAATCTCAATCCCCGACGCTTAGCACGCATCCTCAATCCTCAATCCTCAATCCTCAGGCATCAATACTCAATCTACAATATTCAATCCTCAGTCCTTAATCCTCAATCCACAATCCTCAACCTTCAATACTCAATACTCAATCTTCAATCCTCAATCCTCAATCCTCAATCCTCTATCCTCAATCCTCAATCCAAAATATTCAATCCTCAATGCTCAATCTTCAATCATGAATCCTCAATCCTCAATTCTCAGTCGTCAATCCTCAGTCATCAATCCTCAATCTTCAATACTCAATCGTCAATCCTTAGTCCTCAATCCTCAATCCTCAATCCTCGTTCCTCAAACCTCAATCCTCAACCCTCAGTCTTCATCCTCAATCCTCAAACCTCAATCCTCAATCCTCAATATTCAATCATCAATACTCAATCTTCAACCCTCAATCCTCAAACCTCAATCCTCAATCCTCATTCTTCAATCCTAAATACCCAATCCTCAATCTTCAATCCTCAATCCTCAATCCTCAATTCTCAATCCTCAATCCTTAGTCCCCAGACCTCAAACATCAATATTCAACCCTTAGTCCACGTCCACAATCCACAACCCTCAATCCGCAGTCATCAATATTCAATCATCAATATTCAATCTTCAATCCTCAATCCTCAATCCTCAATCCTCAATCCTCAATCCTCAATCCTCATTCTTCAATCCTCAATACCTAATCCTCAGTTTCAATCCTCAATCCTCAATCCTCATTTCTCAATCCTCAATCCTCAACCCTCAGCCCTCATACTCCATCCTCAGTACTCAATCCTCTATCCTCAATCTTCAATCCTCAATACTCAATCTTCAATCCTCATTCCTCAATCCTCAATCCTCAATCCTCAATCTTCAATCCTCAATACTCAATCTGCAATCCTCAATCCTTAAACCTCAATCTTCAATCCTCATTCCTCAATCCTCAATCCTCAATCCTCAATCTTCAATCCTCAATACTCAATCTGCAATCCTCAATCCTTAAACCTCAATCCTCAATCCTCATTCCTCAATCCTCAATACCCAATCCTCAATCCTCAATCCTCAATCCTCAATCCTCAATCCTCAATCTTCAACCCTGAATCCTCAATCCTCAATACTCAATCCTCAATCTTCAATCCTCAATACTCAATCTTCAATCCTCAATCCTCAATCTTCAACCCTGAATCCTCAATCCTCAATACTCAATACTCAATCTTCAATCCTCAATACTCAATCTTCAATCCTCAATCCTCAATCCTCAATCCTCAGTCCTCAATCTTCAACCCTCAACACTCAACCTTCAATCCTCAATCCTCAATCCTCAATCCTCAATCCTCAATCTTCAATCCTCATCACTAATCTTCAATCCTCAATCCTCAATCCTCAATCCTCAATCCTCAATCCTCAATCCTCAATCCTCAATCTTCAATCCTCAATTCTCAATCTTCAATCCTCGATCCTCAATCATCAATCCTCAATCCTCAATCCTCAGGCATCAATACTCAATCTTCAATGCTCAATCCTCAATCCTCAATCCTCAATCCTCATTCCCCAACCCTCAATCCTCATTCCTCAAAGCTCAATCCTCAACCCTCAGTCCTCATACTCAATTCTCAATTCTTAATCCTCAATCCTCAATCCTCAATCTTCAATCCTCAATAATCAATCTCCAATCCTCAATACTCTATCCTCGATCCTCAATCCTCAGGCATCAATACTCAATCTTCAATACTCAATCCTCAATCCTCAATCCTCAATCCTCAATCCTCAATCCTCAAACCTCAATCCTCAATCGTCAGTATTCAATCATCAATACTCAATCTTCAATCCTCAATCCTCAATCCTCAATCCTCAATCCTCAATCCTCAATCCTCAATTCTCAATCCTCAATCCTCAATCCTCAATCCTCAATCCTCAATTCTCAATCCTCAATCCTCAGTCCTCAGTCGTCGAATCTCAATCCCCGACGCTTAGCACTCATCCTCAATCCTCAGTCCTCAATCCTCAATCCTCAAACCTAAATCCTCTACCGTCAGTCCTCAATCCTCAATCCTCAAACCTCAATCCTCAATCCTCAATATTCAATCATCAATACTCAATCTTCAATCCTCAATCCTGAATCCTCAATCCTCAATCCTCAATCCTCAATCCTCAATCCTCAATCCTCGATCCTCAATCCTCATTCTTCAATCCTCAATACCCAATCCTCAATCTTCAATCCTCAATCCTCAATCCTCAATCCCAATTCCTCAATCCTCATTCTTCAATCCTCAATACCCAATCCTCAATCTTCAATCCTCAATCCTCAAACCTCAATCCTCAATCCTCAATCCTCAATCTTCAATCCTCAACACTCAATCTGCAACCCTCAATCCTCAAACCTCAATCCTCAATCCTCATTCCTCAATCCTCAATACCCAATCCTCAATCCTCAGTACTCAATCCTCAATCCTCAATCCTCAATCTTCAACCCTGAATCCTCAATCCTCAATAATCAATCCTCAGGCATCAACACTCAATCTACAATATTCAATCCACAATCCTCAATCCTCAATCCTCAGGCATCAATACTCAATCTACAATATTCAATCCACAATCCTTAATCCTCAATCCACAATCCTCAACCTTCAATACTCAATGCTCAATCTTCAATCCTCAATCCTCAATCCTCAATCCTCAATCCTCAATCCTCAATCCTCAATATTCAATCCCCAATACTCAATCTTCAATCATCAATCCTCAATCCTCAATTCTCAGTCGTCAATCCTCAGTCATCAATCATCAATCTTCAATACTCAATCGTCAATCCTTAGTCCTCAATCCTCAATCCTCAATCATCGTTCCTCAAACCTCAATCCTCAACCCTCAGTCTTCATCCTCAATACTCAAACCTCAATCCTCAATCCTCAATATTCAATCATCAATACTCAATCTTCAATACCCAATCCTCAAACCTCAATCCTCAATGCACATTCTTCAATCCTAAATACCCAATCCTTAATCTTCAATCCTCAATCCTCAATCCTCAATTCTCAATCCTCAATCCTTAATCCTCAGTCCTCAAACATCAATATTCAACCCTCAGTCCTCGTCCTCAATCCACAACCCTCAATCCTCAGTCCTCCATATTCAATCATAAATATTCAATCTTCAATCCTCAATCCTCAATCCTCAATCCTCAATCATCGTTCCTCAAACCTCAATCCTCAACCCTCAGTCTTCATCCTCAATACTCAAACCTCAATCCTCAATCCTCAATATTCAATCATCAATACTCAATCTTCAATACCCAATCCTCAAACCTCAATCCTCAATGCACATTCTTCAATCCTAAATACCCAATCCTTAATCTTCAATCCTCAATCCTCAATCCTCAATTCTCAATCCTCAATCCTTAATCCTCAGTCCTCAAACATCAATATTCAACCCTCAGTCCTCGTCCTCAATCCACAACCCTCAATCCTCAGTCCTCCATATTCAATCATAAATATTCAATCTTCAATCCTCAATCCTCAATCCTCAATCCTCAATCCTCAATCCTCAATCCTCAGTCTTCAACCCTGAATCCTCAATACTCAATCCTCAATCTTCAATCCTCAATCCTCAATTCTCAGTCGTCAATCCTCAGTCATCAATCCACATTCTTCAATACTCAATCGTCAATCCTTAGTCCTCAATCCTCAATCCTCGATCCTCGTTCCTCAAACCTCAATCCTCAACCCTCAGTCTTCATCCTCAATCCTCAAACCTCAATCCTCAACCCTCAATATTCAATCATCAATACTCAATCTTCAATCCTCAATCCTCAAACCTCAATCCTCAATCCTCATTCTTCAATACTAAACACCCAATCCTCAATCCTCAATCCTCAATCCTCAATCCTCAGGCATCAATACTCAATCTACAATATTCAATCCACAATCCTCAATCCTCAATCCTCAGGCATCAATACTCAATCTACAATATTCAATCCACAATCCTTAATCCTCAATCCACAATCCTCAACCTTCAATACTCAATACTCAATCTTCAATCCTCAATCCTCAATCCGCAATCCTCAATCCTCAATCCTCAATCCTCAATATTCAATCCTCAATACTCAATCCTCAATCATCAATCCTCAATCCTCAATTCTCAGTCGTCAATCCTCAGTCATCAATCCACAATCTTCAATACTCAATCGTCAATTCTTAGTCCTCAATCCTCAATCCTCGATCCTCGTTCCTCAAACCTCAATCCTCAACCCTCAGTCTTCATCCTCAATCCTCAAACCTCAATCCTCAACCCTCAATATTCAATCATCAATACTCAATCTTCAATCCTCAATCCTCAAACCTCAATCCTCAATCCTCATTCTTCAATACTAAACACCCAATCCTCAATCCTCAATCCTCAATACTCAATCTTCAACCCAGAACCCTCAACCCTCAATACTCAATCCTCAATCTTCAATCCTCAATACTCAATCTTCAATCCTCAATCCTCAATCCTCAATCCTCAATCCGCAATATTCAATCCTCAATACTCAATCTTCAATCATCAATCCTCAATCCTCAATTCTCAGTCGTCAATCCTCAGTCATCAATCCTCAATCTTCAATACTCAATCGTCAATCCTTAGCCCTCAATCCTCAATCCTCAATCCTCAATCCTCAATCTTCAACCCTGAATCCTCAATCCTCAATACTCAATCCTCAATCTTCAATCCTCAATACTCAATCTTCAATCCTCAATCCTCAATCTTCAACCCTGAATCCTCAATCCTCAATACTCAATACTCAATCTTCAATCCTCAATACTCAATCTTCAATCCTCAATCCTCAATCCTCAATCCTCAGTCCTCAATCTTCAACCCTCAACACTCAACCTTCAATCCTCAATCCTCAATCCTCAATCCTCAATCCTCAATCTTCAATCCTCATCACTAATCTTCAATCCTCAATCCTCAATCCTCAATCCTCAATCCTCAATCCTCAATCCTCAATCCTCAATCTTCAATCCTCAATTCTCAATCTTCAATCCTCGATCCTCAATCATCAATCCTCAATCCTCAATACTCAGGCATCAATACTCAATCTTCAATGCTCAATCCTCAATCCTCAATCCTCAATCCTCATTCCCCAACCCTCAATCCTCATTCCTCAAAGCTCAATCCTCAACCCTCAGTCCTCATACTCAATTCTCAATTCTTAATCCTCAATCCTCAATCCTCAATCTTCAATCCTCAATAATCAATCTCCAATCCTCAATACTCTATCCTCGATCCTCAATCCTCAGGCATCAATACTCAATCTTCAATACTCAATCCTCAATCCTCAATCCTCAATCCTCAATCCTCAATCCTCAAACCTCAATCCTCAATCGTCAGTATTCAATCATCAATACTCAATCTTCAATCCTCAATCCTCAATCCTCAATCCTCAATCCTCAATCCTCAATCCTCAATTCTCAATCCTCAATCCTCAATCCTCAATCCTCAATCCTCAATTCTCAATCCTCAATCCTCAGTCCTCAGTCGTCGAATCTCAATCCCCGACGCTTAGCACTCATCCTCAATCCTCAGTCCTCAATCCTCAATCCTCAAACCTAAATCCTCTACCGTCAGTCCTCAATCCTCAATCCTCAAACCTCAATCCTCAATCCTCAATATTCAATCATCAATACTCAATCTTCAATCCTCAATCCTGAATCCTCAATCCTCAATCCTCAATCCTCAATCCTCAATCCTCAATCCTCGATCCTCAATCCTCATTCTTCAATCCTCAATACCCAATCCTCAATCTTCAATCCTCAATCCTCAATCCTCAATCCCAATTCCTCAATCCTCATTCTTCAATCCTCAATACCCAATCCTCAATCTTCAATCCTCAATCCTCAAACCTCAATCCTCAATCCTCAATCCTCAATCTTCAATCCTCAACACTCAATCTGCAACCCTCAATCCTCAAACCTCAATCCTCAATCCTCATTCCTCAATCCTCAATACCCAATCCTCAATCCTCAGTACTCAATCCTCAATCCTCAATCCTCAATCTTCAACCCTGAATCCTCAATCCTCAATAATCAATCCTCAGGCATCAACACTCAATCTACAATATTCAATCCACAATCCTCAATCCTCAATCCTCAGGCATCAATACTCAATCTACAATATTCAATCCACAATCCTTAATCCTCAATCCACAATCCTCAACCTTCAATACTCAATACTCAATCTTCAATCCTCAATCCTCAATCCTCAATCCTCAATCCTCAATCCTCAATCCTCAATATTCAATCCCCAATACTCAATCTTCAATCATCAATCCTCAATCCTCAATTCTCAGTCGTCAATCCTCAGTCATCAATCATCAATCTTCAATACTCAATCGTCAATCCTTAGTCCTCAATCCTCAATCCTCAATCATCGTTCCTCAAACCTCAATCCTCAACCCTCAGTCTTCATCCTCAATACTCAAACCTCAATCCTCAATCCTCAATATTCAATCATCAATACTCAATCTTCAATACCCAATCCTCAAACCTCAATCCTCAATGCACATTCTTCAATCCTAAATACCCAATCCTTAATCTTCAATCCTCAATCCTCAATCCTCAATTCTCAATCCTCAATCCTTAATCCTCAGTCCTCAAACATCAATATTCAACCCTCAGTCCTCGTCCTCAATCCACAACCCTCAATCCTCAGTCCTCCATATTCAATCATAAATATTCAATCTTCAATCCTCAATCCTCAATCCTCAATCCTCAATCATCGTTCCTCAAACCTCAATCCTCAACCCTCAGTCTTCATCCTCAATACTCAAACCTCAATCCTCAATCCTCAATATTCAATCATCAATACTCAATCTTCAATACCCAATCCTCAAACCTCAATCCTCAATGCACATTCTTCAATCCTAAATACCCAATCCTTAATCTTCAATCCTCAATCCTCAATCCTCAATTCTCAATCCTCAATCCTTAATCCTCAGTCCTCAAACATCAATATTCAACCCTCAGTCCTCGTCCTCAATCCACAACCCTCAATCCTCAGTCCTCCATATTCAATCATAAATATTCAATCTTCAATCCTCAATCCTCAATCCTCAATCCTCAATCCTCAATCCTCAATCCTCAGTCTTCAACCCTGAATCCTCAATACTCAATCCTCAATCTTCAATCCTCAATCCTCAATTCTCAGTCGTCAATCCTCAGTCATCAATCCACATTCTTCAATACTCAATCGTCAATCCTTAGTCCTCAATCCTCAATCCTCGATCCTCGTTCCTCAAACCTCAATCCTCAACCCTCAGTCTTCATCCTCAATCCTCAAACCTCAATCCTCAACCCTCAATATTCAATCATCAATACTCAATCTTCAATCCTCAATCCTCAAACCTCAATCCTCAATCCTCATTCTTCAATACTAAACACCCAATCCTCAATCCTCAATCCTCAATCCTCAATCCTCAGGCATCAATACTCAATCTACAATATTCAATCCACAATCCTCAATCCTCAATCCTCAGGCATCAATACTCAATCTACAATATTCAATCCACAATCCTTAATCCTCAATCCACAATCCTCAACCTTCAATACTCAATACTCAATCTTCAATCCTCAATCCTCAATCCGCAATCCTCAATCCTCAATCCTCAATCCTCAATATTCAATCCTCAATACTCAATCCTCAATCATCAATCCTCAATCCTCAATTCTCAGTCGTCAATCCTCAGTCATCAATCCACAATCTTCAATACTCAATCGTCAATTCTTAGTCCTCAATCCTCAATCCTCGATCCTCGTTCCTCAAACCTCAATCCTCAACCCTCAGTCTTCATCCTCAATCCTCAAACCTCAATCCTCAACCCTCAATATTCAATCATCAATACTCAATCTTCAATCCTCAATCCTCAAACCTCAATCCTCAATCCTCATTCTTCAATACTAAACACCCAATCCTCAATCCTCAATCCTCAATACTCAATCTTCAACCCAGAACCCTCAACCCTCAATACTCAATCCTCAATCTTCAATCCTCAATACTCAATCTTCAATCCTCAATCCTCAATCCTCAATCCTCAATCCGCAATATTCAATCCTCAATACTCAATCTTCAATCATCAATCCTCAATCCTCAATTCTCAGTCGTCAATCCTCAGTCATCAATCCTCAATCTTCAATACTCAATCGTCAATCCTTAGCCCTCAATCCTCAATCCTCAATCCTCGTTCCTCAAACCTCAATCCTCAACCCTCAGTCTTCATCCTCAATCCTCAAACCTCAATCCTCAATCCTCAATATTCAATCATCAATACTCAATCTTCAATCCCCAATCCTCAAACCTCAATCCTCAATCCTCACTCTTCAATCCTAAATACCCAATCCTTAATCTTCAATCCTTAATCCTCAATCCTCAATTCTCAATCCTCAATCCTTAATCCTCAGACCTCAAATATTCAACCCTCAGTCCTCGTCCTCAATCCACAACCCTCAATCCTCAGTCCTCAATATTCAATCATAAATATTCAATCTTCAATCCTCAATCCTCAATCCTCAATCCTCAATCCTCAATCCTCAATCTTCAACCCTGAATCCTCAATCCTCAATACTCAATCCTCCATCTTCAATCCTCAATACTCAATCTTCAATCCTCAAACCTCAATCGTCAATCCTCTATCCTCAATTTTCAATCCTCAACACTCAATCTTCAATCCTCAATCCTCATCCTCACTCCTCAATCCTCATTCTTCAATCCTCAATACCCAATCCTCAATCTTCAATCCTCAATCCTCAATCCTCAATCCTAATTCCTCAATCCTCATTCTTCACTCCTCAACACCCAATCCTCAATTTCAATCCTCAATCCTCAATCCTCATTTCTCAATCCTCAATCCTCAATCCTCATCCTCATTCCTCAATCCTCAATACCCAATCCTCAATCTTCAATCCTCAAACATCAATCCTCAATTCTCAATCCTCAATCCTCACTCCTCAGTCGTCGAATCTCAATCCCCGACGCTTAGCACGCATCCTCAATCCTCAATCCTCAATCCTCAGGCATCAATACTCAATCTACAATATTCAATCCTCAGTCCTTAATCCTCAATCCACAATCCTCAACCTTCAATACTCAATACTCAATCTTCAATCCTCAATCCTCAATCCTCAATCCTCTATCCTCAATCCTCAATCCTCAATATTCAATCCTCAATGCTCAATCTTCAATCATGAATCCTCAATCCTCAATTCTCAGTCGTCAATCCTCAGTCATAAATCCTCAATCTTCAATACTCAATCGTCAATCCTTAGTCCTCAATCCTCAATCCTCAATCCTCAACCCTCAGTCTTCATCCTCAATTATCAAACCTCAATCCTCAATCCTCAATATTCAATCATCAATACTCAATCTTCAAACCTCAATCCTCAAACCTCAATCCTCAATCCTCATTCTTCAATCCTAAATACCCAATCCTCAATCTTCAATCCTCAATCCTCAATCCTCAATTCTCAATCCTCAATCCTTAGTCCCCAGACCTCAAACATCAATATTCAACCCTTAGTCCTCGTCCACAATCCACAACCCTCAATCCGCAGTCATCAATATTCAATCATCAATATTCAATCTTCAATCCTCAATCCTCAATCCTCAATCCTCAATCCTCAATCCTCAATCCTCATTCTTCAATCCTCAATACCTAATCCTCAACTTCAATCCTCAATCCTCAATCCTCATTTCTCAATCCTCAATCCTCAACCCTCAGCCCTCATACTCCATCCTCAGTACTCAATCCTCTATCCTCAATCTTCAATCCTCAATACTCAATCTTCAATCCTCATTCCTCAATCCTCAATCCTCAATCCTCAATCTTCAATCCTCAATACTCAATCTGCAATCCTCAATCCTTAAACCTCAATCCTCAATCCTCATTCCTCAATCCTCAATACCCAATCCTCAATCCTTAATCCTCAATCCTCAATCCTCAGTCCTCAATCTTCAACCCTGAATCCTCAATCCTCAATACTCAATCCTCAATCTTCAATCCTCAATACTCAATCTTCAATCCTCAATCCTCAATCCTCAATCCTCAATATTCAATCATCAATACTCAATCTTCAATCCCCATTCTCAATCCTCAATTCTCAATCCTCAATCCTCAATCCTCAATCCTCAATCCTCAATCCTCAATCCTCAATCCACAATCCTCAACCTTCTATACTCAATAATCAATCTCCAATCCTAGATCGTCAATCCTCAATCCTCAATCCTCAATCTTCAACCCTGAATCCTCAATCCTCAATACTCAATACTCAATCTTCAATCCTCAATACTCAATCTTCAATCCTCAATCCTCAATCCTCAATCCTCAGTCCTCAATCTTCAACCCTCAACACTCAACCTTCAATCCTCAATCCTCAATCCTCAATCCTCAATCCTCAATCCTCAATCTTCAATCCTCATCAATAATCTTCAATCCTCAATCCTCAATCCTCAATCCTCAATCCTCAATCCTCAATCCTCAATCCTCAATCTTCAATCCTCAATTCTCAATCTTCAATCCTCGATCCTCAATCATCAATCCTCAATCCTCAATCCTCAGGCATCAATACTCAATCTTCAATGCTCAATCCTCAATCCTCAATCCTCAATCCTCATTCCCCAACCCTCAATCCTCATTCCTCAAAGCTCAATCCTCAACCCCCAGTCCTCATACTCAATTCTCAATTCTTAATCCTCAATCCTCAATCCTCAATCTTCAATCCTCAATAATCAATCTCCAATCCTCAATACTCTATCCTCGATCCTCAATCCTCAGGCATCAATACTCAATCTTCAATACTCAATCCTCAATCCTCAATCCTCAATCCTCAATCCTCAAACCTCAATCCTCAATCCTCAATATTCAATCATCAATTCACAATCTTCAATCCTCAATCCTCAATCCTCAATCCTCAATCCTCAATCCTCAATCCTCAATCCTCAATCCTCAATCCTCAATCCTCAATCCTCAATCCTCAATCCTCAATTCTCAATCCTCAATCCTCAGTCCTCAATATTCAATCATCAATACTCAATCTTCAACCCTCAATCTTCAATCCTGAATACTCAATCTTCAATCCTCAATCCTCAATCCTCAATCCTCAATCCTTAATCTTCAATCCTCAACACTCAATCTTCAATCCTCAATCCTCAATCCCAATTCCTCAATCCACATTCTTCAATCCTCAATACCCAATCCTCAATCTTCAATCCTCAATCCTCAAACCTCAATCCTCAATCCTCAATCCTCAATCTTCAATCCTCAATACTCAATCTGCAACCCTCAATCCTCAAACCTCAATCCTCAATCCTCAATCCTCAATCCTCAATCCTCATTCCCCAACCCTCAATCCTCATTCCTCAAACCTCAACCCTCAACCCTCAGTCCTCATACTCAATTCTCAATTCTCAATCCTCAATCCTCAATCCTCAATCTTCAATCCTCAATAATCAATCTCCAATCCTCAATCCTCAATCCTCGATCCTCAATCCTCAGGCATCAATACTCAATCTTCAATACTCAACCCTCAATCCTCACTCCTCAATCCTCAATCCTCAAACCTCAATCCTCAATCCTCAATATTCAATCATCAATACTCAATCTTCAATCCGCAATCCTCAATCCTCAATCCTCAACCCTCAATCCTCATTCCTCAAACCTCAATCCTCAACCCTCAGTCCTCATACTCAATTCTCAATTCTCAATCCTCAATTCTCAATCCTCAATCTTCAGTCCTCAATAATCAATCTCCAATTCTTGATCCTCAATCCCCAATCTTCAATCCATAATCCTCAATCTTCAATCCCCAATCCCCAGTACTCAATCTTCAATCCTCAATGCTCAATCCTTAATCCTCAATCCTCAGTCCTCAGACCTCAATCTTCAATCCTCAAACCTCAATCCTCAACCGTCAGTCCTCATTCTCCAACCTCAATCCTCAATCCTCAATCCTCAATCTTCAATCCCCAATACTCAATCTTCAATCCTCAATCCTCAGTACTCAATCCTCAATCCTCAAGCCTCAGGCATCAATACTCAATCTTCAATACTCAATCCTCAATCCTCAATCCTCAATCCTCAATCCTCAACCATCAATCCTCATTCCACAAACCTCAATCCTCAACCCTCAGTCCTCATCCTCAATTCTCAATTCTCAATCCTCAATCCTCAATCCTCAAGCTTCAATCCTCAATAATCAATCTCCGATCCTAGGTCCTCAATCCCCAACCTTCAATCGTCAATCCTCAATCTTCAATCCTCAATCCCCAGTCATCAATCTTCAATCCTCAATGCTCAATCCTCAATCCTCAATCCTCAGTCCTCAATCCCCAATCCTTAATCCTCAAACCTCAATCCTCAACCGTCAGTCCTCGTCCTCAATCCTCAAACCTCAATCATCAATCCTCAATATTCAATCATCAATACTCAGTCTTCAATCCTCAATCCTCAATCCTCAATCCTCAATCCTCAATCCTCAATCCTCAGGCATCAATACTCAATCTACAATAATCAATCCTCAGTCCTTAATCCTCAATACACAATCCTCAACCTTCAATACTCAATACTCAATCTTCAATCCTCAATCCTCAATCCTCAATCCTCAATCCTCAATCCTCAATCCTCAATCCTCAGGCATCAATACTCAATCTTCAATGCTCAATCCTCAATCCTCAATCCTCAATCCTCATTCCCCAACCCTCAATCCTCATTCCTCAAACCTCAACCCTCAACCCTCAGTCCTCATACTCAATTCTCAATTCTCAATCCTGAATCCTCAATCCTCAATCTTCAATCCTCAATAATCAATCTCCAATCCTCAATCCTCAATCCTCGATCCTCAATCCTCAGGCATCAATACTCAATCTTCAATACTCAACCCTCAATCCTCACTCCTCAATCCTCAATCCTCAAACCTCAATCCTCAATCCTCAATATTCAATCATCAATACTCAATCTTCAATCCGCAATCCTCACTCCTCAATCCTCAACCCTCAATCCTCATTCCTCAAACCTCAATCCTTAACCCTCAGTCCTCATACTCAATTCTCAATTCTCAATCCTCAATTCTCAATCCTCAATCTTCAGTCCTCAATAATCAATCTCCAATTCTTGATCCTCAATCCCCAATCTTCAATCCATAATCCTCAATCTTCAATCCCCAATCCCCAGTACTCAATCGTCAATCCTCAATGCTCAATCCTTAATCCTCAATCCTCAGTCCTCAGACCTCAATCTTCAATCCTCAAACCTCAATCCTCAACCGTCAGTGCTCATTCTCCAACCTCAATCCTCAATCCTCAATCCTCAATCTTCAATCCCCAATACTCAATCTTCAATCCTCAATCCTCAGTACTCAATCCTCAATCCTCAAGCCTCAGGCGTCAATACTCAATCTTCAATACTCAATCCTCAATCCTCAATCCTCAATCCTCAATCCTCAATCCTCAACCATCAATCCTCATTCCTCAAACCTCAATCCTCAACCCTCAGTCCTCATCCTCAATTCTCAATTCTCAATCCTCAATCCTCAATCCTCAATCTTCAATCCTCAATAATCAATCTCCGATCCTAGGTCCTCAATCCCCAACCTTCAATCGTCAATCCTCAATCTTCAATCCTCAATCCCCAGTCATCAATCTTCAATCCTCAATGCTCAATCCTCAATCCTCAATCCTCAGTCCTCAATCCCCAATCCTTAATCCTCAAACCTCAATCCTCAACCGTCAGTCCTCGTCCTCAATCCTCAAACCTCAATCATCAATCCTCAATATTCAATCATCAATACTCAATCTTCAATCCTCAATCCTCAAACCTCAATCCTCAATCCTCATTCTTCAATCCTAAATACACAATCCTCAATTTCCAATCCTCAATCCTCAATCCTCAATTCTCAATCCTCAATCCTTAATCCTCAGACCTCAAACATCAATATTCAACCCTCAGTCCTCGTCCTCAATCCACAACCCTCAATCCTCAGTCCTCAATATTCAATCATCAATATTCAATCTTCAATCCTCAATCCTCAATCCTCAATCCTCAATCCTCAATCCTCAATTTTCAACCCTGAATCCTCAATCCTCAATACTCAATCCTCTATCTTCAATCCTCAATACTCAATCTTCAATCCTTAATCCTCAATCTGCAATCCCGAATCCCCAGTACTCAATCTTCAATCCTCAATGCTCAATCCTCAATCCTCAATCCTTAGTCCTCAGTCCTCAATCTTCAATCCTCAATCCTCAATCCTCAACCGTCAGTCCTCATTCTCCATCCTCAATCCTCAATCCTCAATATTCAATCATCAATACTCAATCTTCAATCCGCAATCCTCAATCCTCAATCCTCAACCCTCAATCCTCATTCCTCAAACCTCAATCCTCAACCCTCAGTCCTCATACTCAATTCTCAATTCTCAATCCTCAATTCTCAATCCTCAATCTTCAGTCCTCAATAATCAATCTCCAATTCTTGATCCTCAATCCCCAATCTTCAATCCATAATCCTCAATCTTCAATCCCCAATCCCCAGTACTCAATCTTCAATCCTCAATGCTCAATCCTTAATCCTCAATCCTCAGTCCTCAGACCTCAATCTTCAATCCTCAAACCTCAATCCTCAACCGTCAGTCCTCATTCTCCAACCTCAATCCTCAATCCTCAATCCTCAATCTTCAATCCCCAATACTCAATCTTCAATCCTCAATCCTCAGTACTCAATCCTCAATCCTCAAGCCTCAGGCATCAATACTCAATCTTCAATACTCAATCCTCAATCCTCAATCCTCAATCCTCAATCCTCAACCATCAATCCTCATTCCTCAAACCTCAATCCTCAACCCTCAGTCCTCATCCTCAATTCTCAATTCTCAATCCTCAATCCTCAATCCTCAAGCTTCAATCCTCAATAATCAATCTCCGATCCTAGGTCCTCAATCCCCAACCTTCAATCGTCAATCCTCAATCTTCAATCCTCAATCCCCAGTCATCAATCTTCAATCCTCAATGCTCAATCCTCAATCCTCAATCCTCAGTCCTCAATCCCCAATCCTTAATCCTCAAACCTCAATCCTCAACCGTCAGTCCTCGTCCTCAATCCTCAAACCTCAATCATCAATCCTCAATATTCAATCATCAATACTCAGTCTTCAATCCTCAATCCTCAATCCTCAATCCTCAATCCTCAATCCTCAATCCTCATACTCAATTCTCAATTCTCAATCCTCAATCCTCAATCCTCAATCTTCAATCCTCAATAATCAATCTCCAATCCTCAATCCTCAATCCTCGATCCTCAATCCTCAGGCATCAATACTCAATCTTCAATACTCAACCCTCAATCCTCACTCCTCAATCCTCAATCCTCAAACCTCAATCCTCAATCCTCAATATTCAATCATCAATACTCAATCTTCAATCCGCAATCCTCACTCCTCAATCCTCAACCCTCAATCCTCATTCCTCAAACCACAATCCTCAACCCACAGTCCTCATACTCAATTCTCAATTCTC
Organism: Calliopsis andreniformis; assembly: GCF_051401765.1. Lineage (NCBI taxonomy): Eukaryota > Metazoa > Arthropoda > Insecta > Hymenoptera > Andrenidae > Calliopsis > Calliopsis andreniformis. The sequence goes on from NW_027480495.1 coordinate 1,253,292, forward strand.
AATCCTCAATTCTCAATCCTCAATCTTCAGTCCTCAATAATCAATCTCCAATTCTTGATCCTCAATCCCCAATCTTCAATCCATAATCCTCAATCTTCAATCCCCAATCCCCAGTACTCAATCTTCAATCCTCAATGCTCAATCCTTAATCCTCAATCCTCAGTCCTCAGACCTCAATCTTCAATCCTCAAACCTCAATCCTCAACCGTCAGTGCTCATTCTCCAACCTCAATCCTCAATCCTCAATCCTCAATCTTCAATCCCCAATACTCAATCTTCAATCCTCAATCCTCAGTACTCAATCCTCAATCCTCAAGCCTCAGGCGTCAATACTCAATCTTCAATACTCAATCCTCAATCCTCAATCCTCAATCCTCAATCCTCAATCCTCAATCCTCAACCATCAATCCTCATTCCTCAAACCTCAATCCTCAACCCTCAGTCCTCATCCTCAATTCTCAATTCTCAATCCTCAATCCTCAATCATCAATCTTCAATCCTCAATAATCAATCTCCGATCCTAGGTCCTCAATCCCCAACCTTCAATCGTCAATCCTCAATCTTCAATCCTCAATCCCCAGTCATCAATCTTCAATCCTCAATGCTCAATCCTCAATCCTCAATCCTCAGTCCTCAATCCCCAATCCTTAATCCTCAAACCTCAATCCTCAACCGTCAGTCCTCGTCCTCAATCCTCAAACCTCAATCATCAATCCTCAATATTCAATCATCAATACTCAATCTTCAATCCTCAATCCTCAAACCTCAATCCTCAATCCTCATTCTTCAATCCTAAATACACAATCCTCAATTTCCAATCCTCAATCCTCAATCCTCAATTCTCAATCCTCAATCCTTAATCCTCAGACCTCAAACATCAATATTCAACCCTCAGTCCTCGTCCTCAATCCACAACCCTCAATCCTCAGTCCTCAATATTCAATCATCAATATTCAATCTTCAATCCTCAATCCTCAATCCTCAATCCTCAATCCTCAATCCTCAATTTTCAACCCTGAATCCTCAATCCTCAATACTCAATCCTCTATCTTCAATCCTCAATACTCAATCTTCAATCCTTAATCCTCAATCTGCAATCCCGAATCCCCAGTACTCAATCTTCAATCCTCAATGCTCAATCCTCAATCCTCAATCCTTAGTCCTCAGTCCTCAATCTTCAATCCTCAATCCTCAATCCTCAACCGTCAGTCCTCATTCTCCATCCTCAATCCTCAATCCTCAATATTCAATCATCAATACTCAATCTTCAATCCGCAATCCTCAATCCTCAATCCTCAACCCTCAATCCTCATTCCTCAAACCTCAATCCTCAACCCTCAGTCCTCATACTCAATTCTCAATTCTCAATCCTCAATTCTCAATCCTCAATCTTCAGTCCTCAATAATCAATCTCCAATTCTTGATCCTCAATCCCCAATCTTCAATCCATAATCCTCAATCTTCAATCCCCAATCCCCAGTACTCAATCTTCAATCCCCAATGCTCAATCCTCAATCCTCAATCCTCAGTCCTCAGACCTCAATCTTCAATCCTCAAACCTCAATCCTCAACCGTCAGTCCTCATTCTCCAACCTCAATCCTCAATCCTCAATCCTCAATCTTCAATCCCCAATACTCAATCTTCAATCCTCAATCCTCAATACTCAATCCTCAATCCTCAAGCCTCAGGCATCAATACACAATCTTCAATACTCAATCCTCAATCCTCAATCCTCAATCCTCAATCCTCAACCATCAATCCTCATTCCTCAAACCTCAATCCTCAACCCTCAGTCCTCATCCTCAATTCTCAATTCTCAATCCTCAATCCTCAATCCTCAATCTTCAATCCTCAATAATCAATCTCCGATCCTAGGTCCTCAATCCCCAACCTTCAATCGTTAATCCTCAATCTTCAATCCTCAATCCCCAGTCATCAATCTTCAATCCTCAATGCTCAATCCTCAATCCTCAATCCTCAGTCCTCAATCCCCAATCCTTAATCCTCGAACCTCAATCCTCAACCGTCAGTCTTCGTCCTCAATCCTCAAACCTCAATCATCAATCCTCAATATTCAATCATCAATACTCAATCTTCAATCCTCAATCCTCAAACCTCAATCCTCAATCCTCATTCTTCAATCCTAAATACCCAATCCTCAATTTCCAATCCTCAATCCTCAATCCTCAATTCTCAATCCTCAATCCTTAATCCTCAGACCTCAAACATCAATATTCAACCCTCAGTCCTCGTCCTCAATCCACAACCCTCAATCCTCAGTCCTCAATATTCAATCATCAATATTCAATCTTCAATCCTCAATCCTCAGTCCTCAATCCTCAATCCTCAATCCTCAATTTTCAACCCTGAATCCTCAATCCTCAATACTCAATCCTCTATCTTCAATCCTCAATACTCAATCTTCAATCCTTAATCCTCAATCTGCAATCCCGAATCCCCAGTACTCAATCTTCAATCCTCAATGCTCAATCCTCAATCCTCAATCCTCAGTCCTCAGTCCTCAATCTTCAATCCTCAATCCTCAATCCTCAACCGTCAGTCCTCATTCTCCATCCTCAATCCTCAATCCTCAATCCTCAATCTTCAATCCCCAATACTCAATCTTCAATCCTCAATCCTCAATCCTCAATCCTCAATCCTCAATCCTCAATCCTCAATCCTCAATCCTCAGGCATCAATACTCAATCTACAATATTCAATCCTCAGTCCTTAATCCTCAATCCACAATCCTCAACCTTCAATACTCAATACTCAATCTTCAATCCTCAATCCTCAATCCTCAATCCTCAATCCTCAATCCTCAATCCTCAGGCATCAATACTCAATCTTCAATGCTCAATCCTCAATCCTCAATCCTCAATCCTCATTCCCCAACCCTCAATCCTCATTCCTCAAACCTCAACCCTCAACCCTCAGTCCTCATACTCAATTCTCAATTCTCAATCCTCAATCCTCAATCCTCAATCTTCAATCCTCAATAATCAATCTCCAATCCTCAATCCTCAATTCTCGATCCTCAATCCTCAGGCATCAATACTCAATCTTCAATACTCAACCCTCAATCCTCATTCCTCAATCCTCAATCCGCAATCCTCAATCCTCAATCCTCAACCCTCAATCCTCATTCCTCAAACCTCAATCCTCAACCCTCAGTCCTCATACTCAATTCTCAACACTCAATCCTCAATTCTCAATCCTCAATCTTCAGTCCTCAATAATCAATCTCCAATTCTAGATCCTCAATCCCCAATCTTCAATCCTTAATCCTCAATCTTCAATCCCCAATCCCCAGTACTCAATCTTCAATCCTCAATGCTCAATCCTCAATCCTCAATCCTCAATCCTCAATCCTCAACCATCAATCCTCATTCCTCAAACCTCAATCCTCAACCCTCAGTCCTCATCCTCAATTCTCAATTCTCAATTCTCAATCCTCAATCCTCAATCCTCAATCTTCAATCCTCAATAATCAATCTCCGATCCTAGGTCCTCAATCCCCAACCTTCAATCGTTAATCCTCAATCTTCAATCCTCAATCCCCAGTCATCAATCTTCAATCCTCAATGCTCAATCTTCAATCCTCAATCCTCAGTCCTCAATCCCCAATCCTTAATCCTCGAACCTCAATCCTCAACCGTCAGTCTTCGTCCTCAATCCTCAAACCTCAATCATCAATCCTCAATATTCAATCATCAATACTCAATCTTCAATCCTCAATCCTCAAACCTCAATCCTCAATCCTCATTCTTCAATCCTAAATACCCAATCCTCAATTTCCAATCCTCAATCCTCAATCCTCAATTCTCAATCCTCAATCCTTAATCCTCAGACCTCAAACATCAATATTCAACCCTCAGTCCTCGTCCTCAATCCACAACCCTCAATCCTCAGTCCTCAATATTCAATCATCAATATTCAATCTTCAATCCTCAATCCTCAGTCCTCAATCCTCAATCCTCAATCCTCAATTTTCAACCCTGAATCCTCAATCCTCAATACTCAATCCTCTATCTTCAATCCTCAATACTCAATCTTCAATCCTTAATCCTCAATCTGCAATCCCGAATCCCCAGTACTCAATCTTCAATCCTCAATGCTCAATCCTCAATCCTCAATCCTCAGTCCTCAGTCCTCAATCTTCAATCCTCAAACCTCAATCCTCAACCGTCAGTCCTCATTCTCCATCCTCAATCCTCAATCCTCAATCCTCAATCTTCAATCCCCAATACTCAATCTTCAATCCTCAATCCTCAATCCTCAATCCTCAATCCTCAATCCTCAATCCTCAATCCTCAGGCATCAATACTCAATCTACAATATTCAAGCCTCAGTCCTTAATCCTCAATCCACAATCCTCAACCTTCAATACTCAATACTCAATCTTCAATCCTCAATCCTCAATCCTCAATCCTCAATCCTCAATCCTCAATCCTCAGGCATCAATACTCAATCTTCAATGCTCAATCCTCAATCCTCAATCCTCAATCCTCATTCCCCAACCCTCAATCCTCATTCCTCAAACCTCAACCCTCAACCCTCAGTCCTCATACTCAATTCTCAATTCTCAATCCTCAATCCTCAATCCTCAATCTTCAATCCTCAATAATCAATCTCCAATCCTCAATCCTCAATTCTCGATCCTCAATCCTCAGGCATCAATACTCAATCTTCAATACTCAACCCTCAATCCTCATTCCTCAATCCTCAATCCGCAATCCTCAATCCTCAATCCTCAACCCTCAATCCTCATTCCTCAAACCTCAATCCTCAACCCTCAGTCCTCATACTCAATTCTCAACACTCAATCCTCAATTCTCAATCCTCAATCTTCAGTCCTCAATAATCAATCTCGAATTCTAGATCCTCAATCCCCAATCTTCAATCCTTAATCCTCAATCTTCAATCCCCAATCCCCAGTACTCAATCTTCAATCCTCAATGCTCAATCCTCAATCCTCAATCCTCAGTCCTCAGACCTCAATCTTCAATCCTCAAACCTCAATCCTCAACCGTCAGTCCTCATTCTCCAACCTCAATCCTCAATCCTCAATCCTCAATCTTCAATCCCCAATACTCAATCTTCAATCCTCAATCCTCAATACCCAATCCTCAATCCTCAAGCCTCAGGCATCAATACTCAATCTTCAATACTCAATCCTCAATCCTCAATCCTCAATCCTCAATCATCAACCATCAACCCTCATTCCTCAAACCTCAATCCTCAACCCTCAGTCCTCATCCTCAATTCTCAATTCTCAATCCTCAATCCTCAATCCTCAATCTTCAATCCTCAATAATCAATCTCCCATCCTAGGTCCTCAATTCCCAACCTTCAATCGTTAATCCTCAATCTTCAATCCTCAATCCCCAGTCATCAATCTTCAATCCTCAATGCTCAATCCTCAATCCTCAATCCTCAGTCCTCAATCCCCAATCCTTAATCCTCAAACCTCAATCCTCAACCGTCAGTCCTCGTCCTCAATCCTCAAACCTCAATCATCAATCCTCAATATTCAATCATCAATACTCAATCTTCAATCCTCAATCCTCAAACCTCAATCCTCAATCCTCATTCTTCAATCCTAAATACCCAATCCTCAATTTCCAATCCTCAATCCTCAATCCTCAATTCTCAATCCTCAATCCTTAATCCTCAGACCTCAAACATCAATATTCAACCCTCAGTCCTCGTCCTCAATCCACAACCCTCAATCCTCAGTCCTCAATATTCAATCATCAATATTCAATCTTCAATCGTCAATCCTCAGTCCTCAATCCTCAATCCTCAATCCTCAATTTTCAACCCTGAATCCTCAATCCTCAATACTCAATCCTCTATCTTCAATCCTCAATACTCAATCTTCAATCCTTAATCCTCAATCTGCAATCCCGAATCCCCAGTACTCAATCTTCAATCCTCAATGCTCAATCCTCAATCCTCAATCCTCAGTCCTCAGTCCTCAATCTTCAATCCTCAAACCTCAATCCTCAACCGTCAGTCCTCATTCTCCATCCTCAATCCTCAATCCTCAATCCTCAATCTTCAATCCCCAATACTGAATCTTCAATCCTCAATCCTCAATCCTCAATCCTCAATCCTCAATCCTCAATCCTCAATCCTCAGGCATCAATACTCAATCTACAATATTCAATCCTCAGTCCTTAATCCTCAATCCACAATCCTCAACCTTCAATACTCAATACTCAATCTTCAATCCTCAATCCTCAATCCTCAATCCTCAATCCTCAATCCTCAATCCTCAGGCATCAACCCTCAATCCTCATTCCTCAATCCTCAATCCGCAATCCTCAATCCTCAATCCTCAACCCTCAATCCTCATTCCTCAAACCTCAATCCTCAACCCTCAGTCCTCATACTCAATTCTCAACACTCAATCCTCAATTCTCAATCCTCAATCTTCAGTCCTCAATAATCAATCTCCAATTCTAGATCCTCAATCCCCAATCTTCAATCCTTAATCCTCAATCTTCAATCCCCAATCCCCAGTACTCAATCTTCAATCCTCAATGCTCAATCCTCAATCCTCAATCCTCAGTCCTCAGACCTCAATCTTCAATCCTCAAACCTCAATCCTCAACCGTCAGTCCTCATTCTCCAACCTCAATCCTCAATCCTCAATCCTCAATCTTCAATCCCCAATACTCAATCTTCAATCCTCAATCCTCAATACTCAATCCTCAATCCTCAAGCCTCAGGCATCAATACTCAATCTTCAATACTCAATCCTCAATCCTCAATCCTCAATCCTCAATCATCAACCATCAACCCTCATTCCTCAAACCTCAATCCTCAACCCTCAGTCCTCATCCTCAATTCTCAATTCTCAGTCCTCAATCCTCAATCCTCAATCTTCAATCCTCAATAATCAATCTCCGATCCTAGGTCCTCAATTCCCAACCTTCAATCGTTAATCCTCAATCTTCAATCCTCAATCCCCAGTCATCAATCTTCAATCCTCAATGCTCAATCCTCAATCCTCAATCCTCAGTCCTCAATCCCCAATCCTTAATCCTCAAACCTCAATCCTCAACCGTCAGTCCTCGTCCTCAATCCTCAAACCTCAATCATCAATCCTCAATATTCAATCATCAATACTCAATCTTCTATCCTCAATCCTCAAACCTCAATCCTCAATTCTCATTCTTCAATCCTAAATACCCAATCCTCAATTTCCAATCCTCAATCCTCAATCCTCAATTCTCAATCCTCAATCCTTAATCCTCAGACCTCAAACATCAATATTCAACTCTCAGTCCTCGTCCTCAATCCACAACCCTCAATCCTCAGTCCTCAATATTCAATCATCAATATTCAATCCTCAATCCTCAATCCTCAATCCTCAATCCTCAATCCTCAATCCTCAATTTTCAACCCTGAATCCTCAATCCTCAATACTCAATCCTCTATCTTCAATCCTCAATACTCAATCTTCAATCCTTAATCCTCAATCTGCAATCCCGAATCCCCAGTACTCAATCTTCAATCCTCAATGCTCAATCCTCAATCCTCAATCCTAAGTCCCCAGTCCTCAATCTTCAATCCCCAAACCTCAATCCTCAACCGTCAGTCCTCATTCTCCATCCTCAATCCTCAATCCTCAATCCTCAATCTTCAATCCCCAATACTCAATCTTCAATCCTCAATCCTCAATCCTCAATTCTCAATCCTCAATCCTTAATACTCAGACCTCAAACATCAATATTCAACCCTCAGCCCTCGTCCTCAATCCACAACCCTCAATCCTCAGTCCTCAATATTCAATCATCAATATTCAATCTTCAATCCTCAATCCTCAATCCTGAATCCTCGATCCTCAATCCTCAATCTTCAACCCTGAATCCACAATCCTCAATACTCAATCCTCAATCTTCAATCCTCAATACTCAACCTTCAATCCTCAATCCTCAATCCTCAATCCTCAATCCTCAATCTTCAATCCTCAACACTAATCTTCAATCCTCAATCCCCAATCCTCAATCCTCAATCCTCATTCTTCAACCCTCAATACCCAATCCTAAATCTTCAATCCTCAATCCTCAATCCTCAATCCTAATACCTCAATCCTCATTCTTCAATCCTCAATACCCAATCCTCAATTTCAATCCTCAATCCTCAATCCTCATTTCTCAATCCTCAATCCTCAACTCTCAGCCCTCATCCTCCATCCTCAAACCTCAGTCCACAATCCTCGATCTTCAATCCTCAATTCTCAATCTTCAATCCTCGATCCTCAATCATCAATCCTCAATCCTCAATCCTCAGGCATCGGTACTCAACCTTCAATGCTCAATCCTCAATCCTCAATCCTCAATCCTCATTCCCAAACCCTCAGTCCTCATTCCTCAAACCTCAATCCTCAACCCTCAGTCCTCATACTCAATTCTCAATACTCAATCCTCAATCCTCAATCCTCAATCTTCAATCCTCAATAGTCAATCTCCAATCCTCAATCCTCAATCCTCGATCCTCAATCCTCAGGCATCAATAGTCAATCTTCAATACTCAATCCTCAATCCTCAATCCTCAATCCTCAATCCTCAAACCTCAATCCTCAATCCTCATTCTTCAATCCTCAATATTCAATCATCAATACTCAATCTTCAATCCTCAATCCTCAATCCTCAATCCTCAATCCTCAATCCTCAATCCTCAATATTCAATCATCAATACGCAATCTTCAACCCTCAATTTTCAATCCTCAATAGTCAATCTTCAATCCTCAATCCTCAATCCTCAATCCTCAATCCTCAATCCTCAATCCTCAGGTATCAATACTCAATCTACAATATTCAATCCTCAATCCTTAATCCTCAATCCACAATCCTCAGCCTTCAATACTCAATACTCAATCTTCAATCCTCAATCCTCAATCCTCAATCCTCAATCCTCAATCCTCAATCCGCAATATTGAATCCTCAATACTCAATCTTCAATCATCAATCCTCAATCCTCAATTCTCAGTCGTCAATCCTCAGTCATCAATCCTCAATCTTCAATACTCAATCGTCAATCCTTAGTCCTCAATCCTCAAACCTCAATCCTCGATCCTCAAATCTCAATCCTCAACCCCCAGTCTTCATCCTGAATCCTCAAACCTCAATCCTCAATCCTCAATATTCAATCATCAATACTAAATCTTCAATCCTCAATCCTCAAACCTCAATCCTCAATCCTCATTCTTCAATCCTCAATCCTAATTCCTCAATCCTCATTCTTCAATCCTCAATACCCAATCCTCAATTTCAATCCTCAATCCTCAATCTTCATTTCTCAATCCTCAATCCTCAACCCTCAGCCCTCATCCTCCATCCTCAGTACTCAATCCTCTATCCTCAATCTTCAATCCTCAATACTCAATCTTCAATCCTCATTCCTCAATCCTCAATCCTCAATCCTCAATCTTCAATCCTCAATACTCAATCTGCAATCCTCAATCCTCAAACCTCAATTCTCAATCCTCATTCCTCAATCCTCAATACCCAATCCCCAATCCTCAATCCTCAATACTCAATCCTCAATATACAATCATCAATACTCAATCTTCAATCATCAATACTCAATCTTCAATCCTCAATCCTCAAACCTCAATCCTCAATCCTCATTACTCAATCCTCAATACCCAATCCTCAATCCTCAATCCTCAATCCTCAATCCTCAATATTCAATCATCAATACTCAATCTTCAATCCTCAATCTTCAATCCTCAATACTCAACCTTCAATCCTCAATCCTCAATCCTCAATCCTCAATCCCCAATCCTCAGGCATCAATACTCAATCTACAATATTCAATCCACAATCCTTAATCCTCAATCCACAATCCTCAACCTTCAATACTCAATACTCAATCTTCAATCCTCAATCCTCAATCCTCAATCCTCAATACTCAATCCTCAATCCTCAATATTCAATCCTCAATACTCAATCTTCAATCATCAATCCTCAATCCTCAATTCTCAGTCGTCAATCCTCAGTCATCAATCCTCAATGTTCAATACTCAATCGTCAATCATTAGTCCTCAATCCTCAATCCTCAATCCTCGTTCCTCAAACCTCAATCCTCAACCCTCAGTCTTCATCCTCCATCCTCAAACCTCAATCCTCAACCCTCAATATTCAATCATCAATACTCAATCTTCAATCCTCAATCCTCAGACCTCAATCCTCAATCCTCATTCTTCAATCCTAAATACCCAATCCTCAATCTTCAATCCGCAATCCTCAATCCTCAATCCTCAATCCTCAATCCTCAATCTTCAACCCTGAATCCACAATCCTCAATACTCAATCCTCAATCTTCAATCCTCAATACTCAATCTTCAACCCTCAATCCTCAATCCTCAATCCTCAATCCTCAATCCTCAATCCGCAATCTTCAATCCTCAACACTCAATCTTCAATCCTCAATCCTCAATCCTCAATCCTCAATCCTCATTCTTCAACCCTCAATACCCAATCCTCAATCTTCAATCCTCAATCCTCAATCCTCAATCCTAATTCCTCAATCCTCATTCTTCAATCCTCAATACCCAATCCGCAATTTCAATCCTCAATCCTCAATCCTCATTTCTCAATCCTCAATCCTCAATCCTCAGCCCTCATTCTTCATCCTCAATCCTCAATCCTCAATCCTCAATCTTCAATCCTCAATTCTCAATCTTCAATCCTCGATCCTCAATCATCAATCCTCTATCCTCAATCCTCAGGCATCAATACTCAATCTTCAATGCTCAATCCTCAGTCCTCAATCCTCAATCCTCATTACCCAACACTCAATCCTCATTCCTCAAACCTCAATCCTCAACCTTCAGTCGTCATACTCAATTCTCAATTCTCAATCCTCAATCCTCAATCCTCAATCTTCAATCCACAATAATCAATCTCCAATCCTCAATCCTCAATCCTCGATACTCAATCCTCAGGCATCAATCCTGAATCCTCAATCCTCAATCCTCAGGCATCAATACTCAATCTACAATATTCAATCCACAATCCTTAATCCTCAATCCACAATCCTCAACCTTCAATACTCAATACTCAATCTTCAATCCTCAATCCTCAATCCTCAATCCTCAATCCTCAATCCTCAATCCTCAATCCTCAATATTCAATCCTCAATACTCAATCTTCAATCATCAACCCTCATTCCTCAAACCTCAATCCTCAACCCTCAGTCCTCATCCTCAATTCTCAATTCTCAGTCCTCAATCCTCAATCCTCAATCTTCAATCCTCAATAATCAATCTCCGATCCTAGGTCCTCAATTCCCAACCTTCAATCGTTAATCCTCAATCTTCAATCCTCAATCCCCAGTCATCAATCTTCAATCCTCAATGCTCAATCCTCAATCCTCAATCCTCAGTCCTCAATCCCCAATCCTTAATCCTCAAACCTCAATCCTCAACCGTCAGTCCTCGTCCTCAATCCTCAAACCTCAATCATCAATCCTCAATATTCAATCATCAATACTCAATCTTCTATCCTCAATCCTCAAACCTCAATCCTCAATTCTCATTCTTCAATCCTAAATACCCAATCCTCAATTTCCAATCCTCAATCCTCAATCCTCAATTCTCAATCCTCAATCCTTAATCCTCAGACCTCAAACATCAATATTCAACTCTCAGTCCTCGTCCTCAATCCACAACCCTCAATCCTCAGTCCTCAATATTCAATCATCAATATTCAATCCTCAATCCTCAATCCTCAATCCTCAATCCTCAATCCTCAATCCTCAATTTTCAACCCTGAATCCTCAATCCTCAATACTCAATCCTCTATCTTCAATCCTCAATACTCAATCTTCAATCCTTAATCCTCAATCTGCAATCCCGAATCCCCAGTACTCAATCTTCAATCCTCAATGCTCAATCCTCAATCCTCAATCCTAAGTCCCCAGTCCTCAATCTTCAATCCCCAAACCTCAATCCTCAACCGTCAGTCCTCATTCTCCATCCTCAATCCTCAATCCTCAATCCTCAATCTTCAATCCCCAATACTCAATCTTCAATCCTCAATCCTCAATCCTCAATTCTCAATCCTCAATCCTTAATACTCAGACCTCAAACATCAATATTCAACCCTCAGCCCTCGTCCTCAATCCACAACCCTCAATCCTCAGTCCTCAATATTCAATCATCAATATTCAATCTTCAATCCTCAATCCTCAATCCTGAATCCTCGATCCTCAATCCTCAATCTTCAACCCTGAATCCACAATCCTCAATACTCAATCCTCAATCTTCAATCCTCAATACTCAACCTTCAATCCTCAATCCTCAATCCTCAATCCTCAATCCTCAATCTTCAATCCTCAACACTAATCTTCAATCCTCAATCCCCAATCCTCAATCCTCAATCCTCATTCTTCAACCCTCAATACCCAATCCTAAATCTTCAATCCTCAATCCTCAATCCTCAATCCTAATACCTCAATCCTCATTCTTCAATCCTCAATACCCAATCCTCAATTTCAATCCTCAATCCTCAATCCTCATTTCTCAATCCTCAATCCTCAACTCTCAGCCCTCATCCTCCATCCTCAAACCTCAGTCCACAATCCTCGATCTTCAATCCTCAATTCTCAATCTTCAATCCTCGATCCTCTATCATCAATCCTCAATCCTCAATCCTCAGGCATCGGTACTCAACCTTCAATGCTCAATCCTCAATCCTCAATCCTCAATCCTCATTCCCAAACCCTCAGTCCTCATTCCTCAAACCTCAATCCTCAACCCTCAGTCCTCATACTCAATTCTCAATACTCAATCCTCAATCCTCAATCCTCAATCTTCAATCCTCAATAGTCAATCTCCAATCCTCAATCCTCAATCCTCGATCCTCAATCCTCAGGCATCAATAGTCAATCTTCAATACTCAATCCTCAATCCTCAATCCTCAATCCTCAATCCTCAAACCTCAATCCTCAATCCTCAATATTCAATCATCAATACTCAATCTTCGATCCTCAATCCTCAATCCTCAATCCTCAATCCTCAATCCTCAATCCTCAATCCTCAATCCTCAATCCTCAATCCTCAATCCACAATCCTCAGCCTTCAATACTCAATAATCAATTTCCAATCCTAGATCCTCTATCCTCAATCCACAATCCTCAATCCTCAATCCTCATTCTTCAATCCTCAATATTCAATCATCAATACTCAATCTTCAATCCTCAATCCTCAATCCTCAATCCTCAATCCTCAATCCTCAATCCTCAATATTCAATCATCAATACGCAATCTTCAACCCTCAATCTTCAATCCTCAATAGTCAATCGTCAATCCTCAATCCTCAATCCTCAATCCTCAATCCTCAATCCTCAATCCTCAGGTATCAATACTCAATCTACAATATTCAATCCTCAATCCTTAATCCTCAATCCACAATCCTCAGCCTTCAATACTCAATACTCAATCTTCAATCCTCAATCCTCAATCCTCAATCCTCAATCCTCAATCCTCAATCCGCAATATTGAATCCTCAATACTCAATCTTCAATCATCAATCCTCAATCCTCAATTCTCAGTCGTCAATCCTCAGTCATCAATCCTCAATCTTCAATACTCAATCGTCAATCCTTAGTCCTCAATCCTCAAACCTCAATCCTCGATCCTCAAATCTCAATCCTCAACCCCCAGTCTTCATCCTGAATCCTCAAACCTCAATCCTCAATCCTCAATATTCAATCATCAATACTAAATCTTCAATCCTCAATCCTCAAACCTCAATCCTCAATCCTCATTCTTCAATCTTAAATACCCAATACTTAATCTTCAATCCTCAATCCTCAATCCTCAATTCTCAATCCTCAATCCTTAATCCTCAGACGTCAAACATCAATATTCAACCCGCAGTCCTCGTCCTCAATCCACAACCCTCAATCCTCAGTCCTCAATATTCAATCATCAATATTCAATCTTCAATCCTTAATCCTCAATCCTCATTCCTCAATTCTCAATCCTCAATCTTCAACCCTGAATCCTCAATCCTCAATACTCAATCCTCAACCTTCAATCCTCAATACTCAATCTTCAATCCTCAATCCTCAATCGTCAATCCTCAATCCTCAATCTTCAATCCTCAACACTCAATCTTCAATCCTCAATCCTCAATCCTCAGTCCTCAATCCTCATTCTTCAATCCTCAATACCCAATCCTCAATCTTCAATCCTCAATCCTCAATCCTCAATCCTAATTCCTCAATCCTCATTCTTCAATCCTCAATACCCAATCCTCAATTTCAATCCTCAATCCTCAATCTTCATTTCTCAATCCTCAATCCTCAACCCTCAGCCCTCATCCTCCATCCTCAGTACTCAATCCTCTATCCTCAATCTTCAATCCTCAATACTCAATCTTCAATACTCATTCCTCAATCCTCAATCCTCAATCCTCAATCTTCAATCCTCAATACTCAATCTGCAATCCTCAATCCTCAAACCTCAATTCTCAATCCTCATTCCTCAATCCTCAATACCCAATCCTCAATCCTCAATCCTCAATACTCAATCCTCAATATACAATCATCAATACTCAATCTTCAATCATCAATACTTAATCTTCAATCCTCAATCCTCAAACCTCAATCCTCAATCCTCATTACTCAATCCTCAATACCCAATCCTCAATCCTCAATCCTCAATCCTCAATCCTCAATATTCAATCATCAATACTCAATCTTCAATCCTCAATCTTCAATCCTCAATACTCAACCTTCAATCCTCAATCCTCAATCCTCAATCCTCAATCCCCAATCCTCAGGCATCAATACTCAATCTACAATATTCAATCCACAATCCTTAATCCTCAATCCACAATCCTCAACCTTCAATACTCAATACTCAATCTTCAATCCTCAATCCTCAATCCTCAATCCTCAATACTCAATCCTCAATCCTCAATATTCAATCCTCAATACTCAATCTTCAATCATCAATCCTCAATCCTCAATTCTCAGTCGTCAATCCTCAGTCATCAATCCTCAATGTTCAATACTCAATCGTCAATCATTAGTCCTCAATCCTCAATCCTCAATCCTCGTTCCTCAAACCTCAATCCTCAACCCTCAGTCTTCATCCTCCATCCTCAAACCTCAATCCTCAACCCTCAATATTCAATCATCAATACTCAATCTTCAATCCTCAATCCTCAGACCTCAATCCTCAATCCTCATTCTTCAATCCTAAATACCCAATCCTCAATCTTCAATCCGCAATCCTCAATCCTCAATCCTCAATCCTCAATCCTCAATCTTCAACCCTGAATCCACAATCCTCAATACTCAATCCTCAATCTTCAATCCTCAATACTCAATCTTCAACCCTCAATCCTCAATCCTCAATCCTCAATCCTCAATCCGCAATCTTCAATCCTCAACACTCAATCTTCAATCCTCAATCCTCAATCCTCAATCCTCAATCCTCATTCTTCAACTCTCAATACCCAATCCTCAATCTTCAATCCTCAATCCTCAATCCTCAATCCTAATTCCTCAATCCTCATTCTTCAATCCTCAATACCCAATCCTCAATTTCAATCCTCAATCCTCAATCCTCATTTCTCAATCCTCAATCCTCAATCCTCAGCCCTCATCCTTCATCCTCAATCCTCAATCCTCAATCCTCAATCTTCAATCCTCAATTCTCAATCTTCAATCCTCGATCCTCAATCATCAATCCTCTATCCTCAATCCTCAGGCATCAATACTCAATCTTCAATGCTCAATCCTCAATCCTCAATCCTCAATCCTCATTACCCAACACTCAATCCTCATTCCTCAAACCTCAATCCTCAACCTTCAGTCGTCATACTCAATTCTCAATTCTCAATCCTCAATCCTCAATCCTCAATCTTCAATCCTCAATAATCAATCTCCAATCCTCAATCCTCAATCCTCGATACTCAATCCTCAGGCATCAATCCTGAATCCTCAATCCTCAATCCTCAGGCATCAATACTCAATCTACAATATTCAATCCACAATCCTTAATCCTCAATCCACAATCCTCAACCTTCAATACTCAATACTCAATCTTCAATCCTCAATCCTCAATCCTCAATCCTCAATCCTCAATCCTCAATCCTCAATCCTCAATATTCAATCCTCAATACTCAATCTTCAATCATCAATCCTCAATCCTCAATTCTCAGTCGTCAATCCTCAGTCATCAATCCTCAATCTTCAATACTCAATCGTCAATCCTTAGTCCTCAATCCTCAATCCTCAATCCTCGTTCCTCAAACCTCAATCCTCAACCCTCAGTCTTCATCCTCAATCCTCAAACCTCAATCCTCAACCCTCAATATTCAATCATCAATACTCAATCTTCAATCCTCAATCCTCAAACCTCAATCCTCACTCTTCAACCCTGAATCCACAATCCTCAATACTCAATCCTCAATCTTCAATCCTCAATACTCAATCTTCAATCTTCAATCCTCAATCCTCAATCCTCAATCCTCAATCTTCAATCCTCAACACTCAATCTTCAATCCTCAATCCTCAATCCTCAATCCTCAATCCTCATTCTTCAACCCTCAATACCCAATCCTCAATCTTCAATCCTCAATCCTCAATCCTCAATCCTAATTCCTCAATCCTCATTCTTCAATCCTCAATACCCAATCCTCAATTTCAATCCTCAATCCTCAATCCTCATTTCTCAATCCTCAATCCTCAACCCTCAGCCCTCATCCTCCATCCTCAATCCTCAATCCACAATCCTCGATCTTCAATCCTCAATTCTCAATCTTCAATCCTCGATCCTCAATCATCAATCCTCAATCCTCAATCCTCAGGCATCAATACTCAACCTTCAATGCTCAATCCTCAATCCTCAATCCTCAATCCTCAATCCTCAATCCTCAATCCTCAATCCTCAATCCTCAATCCACAATCCTCAGCCTTCAATACTCAATAATCAATTTCCAATCCTAGATCCTCTATCCTCAATCCTCAATCCTCAATCCTCAATCCTCATTCTTCAATCCTCAATATTCAATCATCAATACTCAATCTTCAATCCTCAATCCTCAATCCTCAATCCTCAATCCTCAATCCTCAATCCTCAATATTCAATCATCAATACGCAATCTTCAACCCTCAATCTTCAATCCTCAATAGTCAATCTTCAATCCACAATCCTCAATCCTCAATCCTCAATCCTCAATCCTCAGGTATCAATACTCAATCTACAATATTCAATCCTCAATCCTTAATCCTCAATCCACAATCCTCAACCTTCAATACTCAATACTCAATCTTCAATCCTCAATCCTCAATCCTCAATCCTCAATCCTCAATCCTCAATCCTCAATATTCAATCCTCAATACTCAACCTTCAATCATCAATCCTCAATCCTCAATTCTCAGTCGTCAATCCTCAGTCATCATTCCTCAATCTTCAATACTCAATCGTCAATCCTTAGTCCTCAATCCTCAATCCTCAATCCTGGTTCCTCAAACCTCAATCCTCAACCCTCAGACTTCATCCTCAATCCTCAAACCTCATTCCTCAATGCTCAATACTCAATCATCAATACTCAATCTTCAATCCTCAATCCTAAAACCTCAATCCTCAATCCTAATTCTTCAATCCTAAATACCCAATCCTCAATCTTCAATCCTCAATCCTCAATACTCAATTCTCAATCCTCAATCCTTAATCCTCAGACCTCAAACGTCAATATTCAACCCTCAGTCCTCGACCTCAATCCACAACCCTCAATCCTCAGTCCTCAATATTCAATCATCAATATTCAATCTTCAATCCTCAATCCTCAATCCTCAGTCCTCAATCCTCAATCCTCAATCATCAACCCTGAATCCTCAATCCTCAATACTCAATCCTCTACCTTCAATCCTCAATACTCAATCTTCAATCCTCAATCCTCAATCCTCAATCCTCAACATTCAATCATCAATACTCAATCTTCAATCCTCAATCCTCAATCCTCAATTCTCAATCCTCAATCCTCAATCCTCAATCCTCAATCCTCAATCCTCAATCCTCAATCCACAATCCTCAACCTTCTATACTCAATAATCAATCTCCAATCCTAGATCCTCAATCCTCAATCCTCAATCCTCAATCCTCAATCCTCAATCCTCAATCCTCAATATTCAATCATCAATACTCAATCTTCAAACCTCAATCTTCAATCCTCAATACTCAATCTTCAATCCTCAATCCTCAATCCTCAATCCTCAATCCTCAATCCTCAGGCATCAATACTCAATCTACAATATTCAATCCTCAATCCTTAATCCTCAATCCACAATCCTCAGCCTTCAATACGCAATACTCAATCTTCAATCCTCAATCCTCAATCCTCAATCCTCAATCCTCAATCCTCAATCCGCAATATTCAATCCTCAATACTCAATCTTCAATCATCAATCCTCAATCCTCAATTCTCAGTCGTCAATCCTCGGTCATCAATCCTCAATCTTCAATACTCAATCGTCAATCCTTAGTCCTCAATCCTCAAACCTCAATCCCCGTTCCTCAAACCTCAATCCTCAACCCCCAGTCTTCATCCTGAATCCTCAAACCTCAATCCTCAATCCTCAATATTCAATCATCAATACTAAATCTTCAATCCTCAATCCTCAAACCTCAATCCTCAATCCTCATTCTTCAATCCTAAATACCCAATACTTAATCTTCAATCCTCAATCCTCAATCCTCAATTCTCAATCCTCAATCCTTAATCCTCAGACGTCAAACATCAATATTCAACCCTCAGTCCTCGTCCTCAATCCACAACCCTCAATCCTCAATCTTCAACCCTGAATCCTCAATCCTCAATACTCAATCCTCAACCTTCAATCCTCAATACTCAATCATCAATCCTCAATCCTCAAGCGTCAATCCTCAATCCTCAATCTTCAATCCTCAACACTCAATCTTCAATCCTCAATCCTCAATCCTCAGTCCTCAATCCTCATTCTTCAATCCTCAGTACCCAATCCTCAATCTTCAATCCTCAATCCTCAATCCTCAATCCTAATTCCTCAATCCTCATTCTTCAATCCTCAATACCCAATCCTCAATTTCAATCCTCAATCCTCAATCTTCATTTCTCAATCCTCAATCCTCAACCCTCAGCCCTCATCCTCCATCCTCAGTACTCAATCCTCAATATCCAATCCTCAATCCTCAATCCTCAATCCTCAATCCTCAATCCTCAATCTTCAACCCTGAATCCTCAATCCTCAATACTCAATCCTCAATCTTCAATCCTCAATACTCAATCTTCAATCCTCAATCCTCAATCCTCAATCCTCAATATTCAATCATCAATACTCAATCTTCAAATCTCAATCCTCAATCCTCAATTCTCAATCCTCAATCCTCAATCCTCAATCCTCAATCCTCAATCCTCAATCCACAATCCTCAACCTTCTATACTCAATAATCAATCTCAAATCCTAGATCGTCAATCCTCAATCCTCAATCCTCAATCTTCAACCCTGAATCCTCAATCCTCAATACTCAATACTCAATCTTCAATCCTCAATACTCAATCTTCAATCCTCAATCCTGAATCCTCAATCCTCAGTCCTCAATCTTCAACCCTCAACACTCAACCTTCAATCCTCAATCCTCAATCCTCAATCCTCAATCCTCAATCTTCAATCCTCATCACTAATCTTCAATCCTCAATCCTCAATCCTCAATCCTCAATCCTCATTCCCCAACCCTCAATCCTCATTCCTCAAAGCTCAATCCTCAACCCTCAGTCCTCATACTCAATTCTCAATCCTCAATCCTCAATCCTCAAACCTCAATCCTCAATCCTCAATATTCAATCATCAATACTCAATCTTCAATCCTCAATCCTCAATCCTCAATCCTCAATCCTCAATCCTCAATCCTCAATCTTCAATACTCAATCGTCAATCCTTAGTCCTCAATCCTCAATCCTCAATCATCGTTCCTCAAACCTCAATCCTCAACACTCAGTCTTCATCCTCAATCCTCAAACCTCAATCCTCAATCCTCAATATTCAATCATCAATACTCAATCTTCAATCCCCAATCCTCAAACCTCAATCCTCAATCCACATTCTTCAATCCTAAATACCCAATCCTTAATCTTCAATCCTCAATCCTCAATCCTCAATTCTCAATCCTCAATCCTTAATCCTCAGACCTCAAACATCAATATTCAACCCTCAGTCCTCGTCCTCAATCCACAACCCTCAATCCTCAGTCCTCAATATTCAATCATAAATATTCAATCTTCAATCCTCAATCCTCAATCCTCAATCCTCAATCCTCAATCCTCAATCCTCAGTCTTCAACCCTGAATCCTCAATACTCAATCCTCAATCTTCAATCCTCAATACTCGATCTTCAATCCTCAATCCTCAATCGTCAATCCTCAATCCTCAATTTTCAATCCTCAACACTCAATCTTCAATCCTCAATCCTCAATCCTCAATCCTCAATCCTCATTCTTCAATCCTCAATACCCAATCCTCAATCTTCAATCCTCAATCCTCAATCCTCAATCCTAATCCCTCAATCCTCATTCTTCAATCCTCAATACCCAATCCTCAATTTCAATTCTCAATCCTCAATCCTCATTTCTCAAGCCTCAATCCTCAACCCTCAGCACTCATCCTCCATCCTCAATCCTCAATCCTCAATACTCAATCCTCAATCCTCAATCTTCAATCCTCAATTCTCAATCTTCAATCCTCGATCCTCAATCCTCAATCCTCAATATTCAATCATCAATACTCGATCTTCAACCCTCAATCTTCAATCCTCAATACTCAATCTTCAATCCTCAATCCTCAATCCTCAATCCTCAATCCTCAATCCTCAATCCTCAGGCATCAATACTCAATCTACAATATTCAATCCTCAGTCCTTAATCCTCAATCCACAATCCTCAACCTTCAATACTCAATACTCAATCTTCAATCCTCAATCCTCAATCCTCAATCCTCTATCCTCAATCCTCAATCCTCAATATTCAATCCTCAATGCTCAGTCTTCAATCATGAATCCTCAATCCTCAATTCTCAGTCGTCAATCCTCAGTCATCAATCCTCAATCTTCAATACTCAATCGTCAATCCTTAGTCCTCAATCCTCAATCCTCAATCCTCGTACCTCAAACCTCAATCCTCAACCCTCAGTCTTCATCCTCAATCCTCAAACCTCAATCCTCAATCCTCAATATTCAATCATCAATACTCAATCTTCAATCCTCAATCCTCAAACCTCAATCCTCAATCCTCATTCTTCAATCCTAAATACCCAATCCTCAATCTTCAATCCTCAATCCTCAATCCTCAATTCTCAATCCTCAATCCTTAGTCCCCAGACCTCAAACATCAATATTCAACTCTTAGTCCTCGTCCACAATCCACAACACTCAATCCGCAGTCATCAATATTCAATCATCAACATTCAATCTTCAATCCTCAATCCTCAATCCTCAATCCTCAATCCTCAATCCTCAATCCTCATTCTTCAATCCTCAATACCCAATCCTCAATTTCAATCCTCAATCCTCAATCCTCATTTCTCAATCCTCTATCCTCAACCCTCAGCCCTCATACTCCATCCTCAGTACTCAATCCTCTATCCTCAATCTTCAATCCTCAATACTCAATCTTCAATCCTCATTCCTCAATCCTCAATCCTCAATCTTCAATCCTCAACACTCAATCTGCAATCCTCAATCCTTAAACCTCAATCCTCAATCCTCATTCCTCAATCCTCAATACCCAATCCTCAATCCTCAATCCTCAATCCTCAATCCTCAATCCTCAATCTTCAACCCTGAATCCTCAATCCTCAATACTCAATCCTCAATCTTCAATCCTCAATACTCAATCTTCAATCCTCAATCCTCAATCCTCAATCCTCAATATTCAATCATCAATACTCAATCTTCAATCCCCAATGCTCAATCCTCAATTCTCAATCCTCAATCCTCAATCCTCAATCCTCAATCCTCAATCCTCAATCCTCAATCCACAATCCTCAACCTTCTATACTCAATAATCAATCTCCAATCCTAGATCGTCAATCCTCAATCCTCAATCCTCAATCTTCAACGCTGAATCCTCAATCCTCATTACTCAATACTCAATCTTCAATCCTCAATACTCAATCTTCAATCCTCAATCCTCAATCCTCAATCCTCAGTACTCAATCTTCAACCCTCAACACTCAACCTTCAATCCTCAATCCTCAATCCTCAATCCTCAATCCACAATCTTCAATCCTCATCACTAATCTTCAATACTCAATCCTCAATCCTCAATCCTCAATCCTCAATCCTCAATCCTCAATCCTCAATCCTCAATCTTCAATCCTCAATTCTCAATCTTCAATCCTCGATCCTCAATCATCAATCCTCAATCCTCAATCCTCAGGCATCAATACTCAATCTTCAATGCTCAATCCTCAATCCTCAATCCTCAATCCTCATTCCCCAACCCTCAATCCTCATTCCTCAAAGCTCAATCCTCAACCCTCAGTCCTCATACTCAATTCTCAATTCTTAATCCTCAATCCTCAATCCTCAATCTTCAATCCTCAATAATCAATCTCCAATCCTCAATACTCTATCCTCGATCCTCAATCCTCAGGCATCAACACTCAATCTTCAATACTCAATCCTCAATCCTCAATCCTCAATCCTCAATCCTCAAACCTCAATCCTCAATCGTCAATATTCAATCATCAATACTCAATCTTCAATCCTCAATCCTCAGTCCTCAGTCGTCGAATCTCAATCCCCGACGCTTAGCACGCATCCTCAATCCTCAATCCTCAATCCTCAGGCATCAATACTCAATCTACAATATTCAATCCTCAGTCCTTAATCCTCAATCCACAATCCTCAACCTTCAATACTCAATACTCAATCTTCAATCCTCAATCCTCAATCCTCAATCCTCTATCCTCAATCCTCAATCCAAAATATTCAATCCTCAATGCTCAATCTTCAATCATGAATCCTCAATCCTCAATTCTCAGTCGTCAATCCTCAGTCATCAATCCTCAATCTTCAATACTCAATCGTCAATCCTTAGTCCTCAATCCTCAATCCTCAATCCTCGTTCCTCAAACCTCAATCCTCAACCCTCAGTCTTCATCCTCAATCCTCAAACCTCAATCCTCAATCCTCAATATTCAATCATCAATACTCAATCTTCAACCCTCAATCCTCAAACCTCAATCCTCAATCCTCATTCTTCAATCCTAAATACCCAATCCTCAATCTTCAATCCTCAATCCTCAATCCTCAATTCTCAATCCTCAATCCTTAGTCCCCAGACCTCAAACATCAATATACAACCCTTAGTCCACGTCCACAATCCACAACCCTCAATCCGCAGTCATCAATATTCAATCATCAATATTCAATCTTCAATCCTCAATCCTCAATCCTCAATCCTCAATCCTCAATCCTCAATCCTCATTCTTCAATCCTCAATACCTAATCCTCAATTTCAATCCTCAATCCTCAATCCTCATTTCTCAATCCTCAATCCTCAACCCTCAGCCCTCATACTCCATCCTCAGTACTCAATCCTCTATCCTCAATCTTCAATCCTCAATACTCAATCTTCAATCCTCATTCCTCAATCCTCAATCCTCAATCCTCAATCTTCAATCCTCAATACTCAATCTGCAATCCTCAATCCTTAAACCTCAATCTTCAATCCTCATTCCTCAATCCTCAATCCTCAATCCTCAATCTTCAATCCTCAATACTCAATCTGCAATCCTCAATCCTTAAACCTCAATCCTCAATCCTCATTCCTCAATCCTCAATACCCAATCCTCAATCCTCAATCCTCAATCCTCAATCCTCAATCTTCAACCCTGAATCCTCAATCCTCAATACTGAATCCTCAATCTTCAATCCTCAATACTCAATCTTCAATCCTCAATCCTCAATCTTCAACCCTGAATCCTCAATCCTCAATACTCAATACTCAATCTTCAATCCTCAATACTCAATCTTCAATCCTCAATCCTCAATCCTCAATCCTCAGTCCTCAATCTTCAACCCTCAACACTCAACCTTCAATCCTCAATCCTCAATCCTCAATCCTCAATCCTCAATCTTCAATCCTCATCACTAATCTTCAATCCTCAATCCTCAATCCTCAATCCTCAATCCTCAATCCTCAATCCTCAATCTTCAATCCTCAATTCTCAATCTTCAATCCTCGATCCTCAATCCTCAATTCTCAATCCTCAATCCTAAGTCCCCAGACCTCAAACATCAATATTCAACCCTTAGTCCTCGTCCACAATCCACAACCCTCAATCCGCAGTCATCAATATTCAATCATCAATATTCAATCTTCAATCCTCAATCCTCAATCCTCAATCCTCAATCCTCAATCCTCAATCCTCATTCTTCAATCCTCAATACCTAATCCTCAATTTCAATCCTCAATCCTCAATCCTCATTTCTCAATCCTCAATCCTCAACCCTCAGCCCTCATACTCCATCCTCAGTACTCAATCCTCTATCCTCAATCTTCAATCCTCAATACTCAATCTTCAATCCTCATTCCTCAATCCTCAATCCTCAATCCTCAATCTTCAATCCTCAATACTCAATCTGCAATCCTCAATCCTTAAACCTCAATCCTCAATCCTCATTCCTCAATCCTCAATACCCAATCCTCAATCCTCAATCCTCAATCCTCAATCCTCAATCCTCAATCTTCAACCCTGAATCCTCAATCCTCAATACTCAATCCTCAATCTTCAATCCTCAATACTCAATCTTCAATCCTCAATCCTCAATCCTCAATCCTCAATATTCAATCATCAATACTCAATCTTCAATCCCCATTCTCAATCCTCAATTCTCAATCCTCAATCCTCAATCCTCAATCCTCAATCCTCAATCCTCAATCCTCAATCCACAATCCTCAACCTTCTATACTCAATAATCAATCTCCAATCCTAGATCGTCAATCCTCAATCCTCAATCCTCAATCTTCAACCCTGAATCCTCAATCCTCAATACTCAATACTCAATCTTCAATCCTCAATACTCAATCTTCAATCCTCAATCCTCAATCCTCAATCCTCAGTCCTCAATCTTCAACCCTCAACACTCAACCTTCAATCCTCAATCCTCAATCCTCAATCCTCAATCCTCAATCCTCAATCTTCAATCCTCATCACTAATCTTCAATCCTCAATCCTCAATCCTCAATCCTCAATCCTCAATCCTCAATCCTCAATCCTCAATCTTCAATCCTCAATTCTCAATCTTCAATCCTCGATCCTCAATCATCAATCCTCAATCCTCAATCCTCAGGCATCAATACTCAATATTCAATGCTCAATCCTCAATCCTCAATCCTCAATCCTCATTCCCCAACCCTCAATCCTCATTCCTCAAAGCTCAATCCTCAACCCCCAGTCCTCATACTCAATTCTCAATTCTTAATCCTCAATCCTCAATCCTCAATCTTCAATCCTCAATAATCAATCTCCAATCCTCAATACTCTATCCTCGATCCTCAATCCTCAGGCATCAATACTCAATCTTCAATACTCAATCCTCAATCCTCAATCCTCAATCCTCAATCCTCAAACCTCAATCCTCAATCCTCAATATTCAATCATCAATACTCAATCTTCAATCCTCAATCCTCAATCCTCAATCCTCAATCCTCAATCCTCAATCCTCAATCCTCAATCCTCAATCCTCAATCCTCAATCCTCAATTCTCAATCCTCAATCCTCAGTCCTCAATATTCAATCATCAATACTCAATCTTCAACCCTCAATCTTCAATCCTGAATACTCAATCTTCAATCCTCAGTCCTCAATCCTCAATCCTCAATCCTCAATCTTCAATCCTCAACACTCAATCTTCAATCCTCAATCCTCAATCCCAATTCCTCAATCCACATTCTTCAATCCTCAATACCCAATCCTCAATCTTCAATCCTCAATCCTCAAACCTCAATCCTCAATCCTCAATCCTCAATCTTCAATCCTCAATACTCAATCTGCAACCCTCAATCCTCAAACCTCAATCCTCAATCCTCATTCCTCAATCCTCAATACCCAATCCTGAATCCTCAGTACTCAATGCTCAATCCTCAATACTCAACCATCAACCCTGAATCCTCAATCCTCAATACTCAATCCTCAATCCTCAATCCTCAATCCTGAGGCATGAATACTCAATCTACAATATTCAATCCACAATCCACAATCCTCAATCCTCAGGCATCAATACTCAATCTACAATATTCAATCCACAATCCTTAATCCTCAATCCACAATACTCAACCTTCAATACTCAATACTCAATCTTCAATCCTCAATCCTCAATCCTCAATCCTCAATCCTCAATCCTCAATATTCAATCCCCAATACTCAATCTTCAATCATCAATCCTCAATCCTCAATTCTCAGTCGTCAATCCTCAGTCATCAATCCTCAATCTTCAATACTCAATCGTCAATCCTTAGTCCTCAATCCTCAATCCTCGATCCTCGTTCCTCAAACCTCAATCCTCAACCCTCAGTCTTCATCCTCAATCCTCAAACCTCAATACTCAACCCTCAATATTCAATCATCAATACTCAATCTTCAATCCTCAATCCTCAAACCTCAATCCTCAATCCTCATTCTTCAATACTAAACACCCAATCCTCAATCCTCAATCCTCAATCCTCAATCCTCAATCCTCAATCTTCAACCCTGAATCCTCAATCCTCAATACTCAATCCTCAATCTTCAATCCTCAATCCTCAATTCTCGATCCTCGATCCTCAGGCAACAATCTTCAATCCTCAATTCTCAATCTTCAATCCTCGATCCTCAATCCTCAATCCTCAATATTCAATCATCAATACTCAATCTTCAACCCTCAATCTTCAATCCTCAATTCTCAATCTTCAATCCTCAATCCTCAATCCTCAATCCTCAATCCTCAATCCTCAATCCTCAATCCTCAATCCTCAGGCATCAGTACTCAATCTACAATATTCAATCCTCAGTCCTTAATCCTCAATACACAATCCTCAACCTTCAATACTCAATACTCAATCTTCAATCCTCAATCCTCAATCCTCAATCCTCAATCCTCAATCCTCAATCCTCAGGCATCAATACTCAATCTTCAATGCTCAATCCTCAATCCTCAATCCTCAATCCTCATTCCCCAACCCTCAATCCTCATTCCTCAAACCTCAACCCTCAACCCTCAGTCCTCATACTCAATTCTCAATTCTCAATCCTCAATCCTCAATCCTCAATCTTCAATCCTCAATAATCAATCTCCAATCCTCAATCCTCAATCCTCGATCCTCAATCCTCAGGCATCAATACTCAATCTTCAATACTCAACCCTCAATCCTCACTCCTCAATCCTCAATCCTCAAACCTCAATCCTCAATCCTCAATATTCAATCATCAATACTCAATCTTCAATCCGCAATCCTCAATCCTCAATCCTCAACCCTCAATCCTCATTCCTCAAACCTCAATCCTCAACCCTCAGTCCTCATACTCAATTCTCAATTCTCAATCCTCAATTCTCAATCCTCAATCTTCAGTCCTCAATAATCAATCTCCAATTCTTGATCCTCAATCCCCAATCTTCAATCCATAATCCTCAATCTTCAATCCCCAATCCCCAGTACTCAATCTTCAATCCTCAATGCTCAATCCTTAATCCTCAATCCTCAGTCCTCAGACCTCAATCTTCAATCCTCAAACCTCAATCCTCAACCGTCGGTCCTCATTCTCCAACCTCAATCCTCAATCCTCAATCCTCAATCTTCAATCCCCAATACTCAATCTTCAATCCTCAATCCTCAGTACTCAATCCTCAATCCTCAAGCCTCAGGCATCAATACTCAATCTTCAATACTCAATCCTCAATCCTCAACCCTCAATCCACAATCCTCAACCATCAATCCTCATTCCTCAAACCTCAATCCTCAACCCTCAGTCCTCATCCTCAATTCTCAATTCTCAATCCTCAATCCTCAATCCTCAATCTTCAATCCTCAATAATCAATCTCCGATCCTAGGTCCTCAATCCCCAACCTTCAATCGTCAATCCTCAATCTTCAATCCTCAATCCCCAGTCATCAATCTTCAATCCTCAATGCTCAATCCTCAATCCTCAATCCTCAGTCCTCAATCCCCAATCCTTAATCCTCAAACCTCAATCCTCAACCGTCAGTCCTCGTCCTCAATCCTCAAACCTCAATCATCAATCCTCAATATTCAATCATCAATACTCAATCTTCAATCCTCAATCCTCAATCCTCAATCCTCAATCCTCAATCCTCAATCCTCAGGCATCAATACTCAATCTACAATATTCAATCCTCAGTCCTTAATCCTCAATACACAATCCTCAACCTTCAATACTCAATACTCAATCTTCAATCCTCAATCCTCAATCCTCAATCCTCAATCCTCAATCCTCAATCCTCAGGCATCAATACTCAATCTTCAATGCTCAATCCTCAATCCTCAATCCTCAATCCTCATTCCCCAACCCTCAATCCTCATTCCTCAAACCTCAACCCTCAACCCTCAGTCCTCATACTCAATTCTCAATTCTCAATCCTCAATCCTCAATCCTCAATCTTCAATCCTCAATAATCAATCTCCAATCCTCAATCCTCAATCCTCGATCCTCAATCCTCAGGCATCAATACTCAATCTTCAATACTCAACCCTCAATCCTCACTCCTCAATCCTCAATCCTCAAACCTCAATCCTCAATCCTCAATATTCAATCATCAATACTCAATCTTCAATCCGCAATCCTCAATCCTCAATCCTCAACCCTCAATCCTCATTCCTCAAACCTCAATCCTCAACCCTCAGTCCTCATACTCAATTCTCAACACTCAATCCTCAATTCTCAATCCTCAATCTTCAGTCCTCAATAATCAATCTCCAATTCTAGATCCTCAATCCCCAATCTTCAATCCTTAATCCTCAATCTTCAATCCCCAATCCCCAGTACTCAATCTTCAATCCTCAATGCTCAATCCTCAATCCTCAATCCTCAGTCCTCAGACCTCAATCTTCAATCCTCAAACCTCAATCCTCAACCGTCAGTCCTCATTCTCCAATCTCAATCCTCAATCCTCAATCCTCAATCTTCAATCCCCAATACTCAATCTTCAATCCTCAATCCTCAATACTCAATCCTCAATCCTCAAGCCTCAGGCATCAATACTCAATCTTCAATACTCAATCCTCAATCCTCAATCCTCAATCCTCAATCATCAACCATCAACCCTCATTCCTCAAACCTCAATCCTCAACCCTCAGTCCTCATCCTCAATTCTCAATTCTCAATCCTCAATCCTCAATCCTCAATCTTCAATCCTCAATAATCAATCTCCGATCCTAGGTCCTCAATTCCCAACCTTCAATCGTTAATCCTCAATCTTCAATCCTCAATCCCCAGTCATCAATCTTCAATCCTCAATGCTCAATCCTCAATCCTCAATCCTCAGTCCTCA
Source organism: Calliopsis andreniformis (assembly GCF_051401765.1). Classification (NCBI taxonomy): domain Eukaryota; kingdom Metazoa; phylum Arthropoda; class Insecta; order Hymenoptera; family Andrenidae; genus Calliopsis; species Calliopsis andreniformis. The sequence continues at coordinate 1,282,857 of NW_027480495.1, forward strand.
ATCCCCAATCCTTAATCCTCAAACCTCAATCCTCAACCGTCAGTCCTCGTCCTCAATCCTCAAACCTCAATCATCAATCCTCAATATTCAATCATCAATACTCAATCTTCAATCCTCAATCCTCAAACCTCAATCCTCAATCCTCATTCTTCAATCCTAAATACCCAATCCTCAATTTCCAATCCTCAATCCTCAATCCTCAATTCTCAATCCTCAATCCTTAATCCTCAGACCTCAAACATCAATATTCAACCCTCAGTCCTCGTCCTCAATCCACAACCCTCAATCCTCAGTCCTCAATATTCAATCATCAATATTCAATCTTCAATCGTCAATCCTCAGTCCTCAATCCTCAATCCTCAATCCTCAATTTTCAACCCTGAATCCTCAATCCTCAATACTCAATCCTCTATCTTCAATCCTCAATACTCAATCTTCAATCCTTAATCCTCAATCTGCAATCCCCAATCCCCAGTACTCAATCTTCAATCCTCAATGCTCAATCCTCAATCCTCAATCCTCAGTCCTCAGTCCTCAATCTTCAATCCTCAAACCTCAATCCTCAACCGTCAGTCCTCATTCTCCATCCTCAATCCTCAATCCTCAATCCTCAATCTTCAATCCCCAATACTCAATCTTCAATCCTCAATCCTCAATCCTCAATCCTCAATCCTCAATCCTCAATCCTCAATCCTCAATCCTCAGGCATCAATACTCAATCTACAATATTCAATCCTCAGTCCTTAATCCTCAATCCACAATCCTCAACCTTCAATACTCAATACTCAATCTTCAATCCTCAATCCTCAATCCTCAATCCTCAATCCTCAATCCTCAATCCTCAGGCATCAACCCTCAATCCTCATTCCTCAATCCTCAATCCGCAATCCTCAATCCTCAATCCTCAACCCTCAATCCTCATTCCTCAAACCTCAATCCTCAACCCTCAGTCCTCATACTCAATTCTCAACACTCAATCCTCAATTCTCAATCCTCAATCTTCAGTCCTCAATAATCAATCTCCAATTCTAGATCCTCAATCCCCAATCTTCAGTCCTTAATCCTCAATCTTCAATCCCCAATCCCCAGTACTCAATCTTCAATCCTCAATGCTCAATCCTCAATCCTCAATCCTCAGTCCTCAGACCTCAATCTTCAATCCTCAAACCTCAATCCTCAACCGTCAGTCCTCATTCTCCAACCTCAATCCTCAATCCTCAATCCTCAATCTTCAATCCCCAATACTCAATCTTCAATCCTCAATCCTCAATACTCAATCCTCAATCCTCAAGCCTCAGGCATCAATACTCAATCTTCAATACTCAATCCTCAATCCTCAATCCTCAATCCTCAATCATCAACCATCAACCCTCATTCCTCAAACCTCAATCCTCAACCCTCAGTCCTCGTCCTCAATTCTCAATTCTCAGTCCTCAATCCTCAATCCTCAATCTTCAATCCTCAATAATCAATCTCCGATCCTAGGTCCTCAATTCCCAACCTTCAATCGTTAATCCTCAATCTTCAATCCTCAATCCCCAGTCATCAATCTTCAATCCTCAATGCTTAATCCTCAATCCTCAATCCTCAGTCCTCAATCCCCAATCCTTAATCCTCAAACCTCAAACCTCAATCCTCAACCGTCAGTCCTCGTCCTCAATCCTCAAACCTCAATCATCAATCCTCAATATTCAATCATCAATACTCAATCTTCTATCCTCAATCCTCAAACCTCAATCCTCAATTCTCATTCTTCAATCCTAAATACCCAATCCTCAATTTCCAATCCTCAATCCTCAATCCTCAATTCTCAATCCTCAATCCTTAATCCTCAGACCTCAAACATCAATATTCAACCCTCAGTCCTCGTCCTCAATCCACAACCCTCAATCATCAGTCCTCAATATTCAATCATCAATATTCAATCCTCAATCCTCAATCCTCAATCCTCAATCCTCAATCCTCAATCCTCAATTTTCAACCCTGAATCCTCAATCCTCAATACTCAATCCTCTATCTTCAATCCTCAATACTCAATCTTCAATCCTCAATCCTTAATACTCAGACCTCAAACATCAATATTCAACCCTCAGCCCTCGTCCTCAATCCACAACCCTCAATCCTCAGTCCTCAATATTCAATCATCAATATTCAATCTTCAATCCTCAATCCTCAATCCTCAATCCTCGATCCTCAATCCTCAATCTTCAACCCTGAATCCACAATCCTCAATACTCAATCCTCAATCTTCAATCCTCAATACTCAACCTTCAATCCTCAATCCTCAATCCTCAATCCTCAATCCTCAATCTTCAATCCTCAACACTAATCTTCAATCCTCAATCCCCAATCCTCAATCCTCAATCCTCATTCTTCAACCCTCAATACCCAATCCTAAATCTTCAATCCTCAATCCTCAATCCTCAATCCTAATACCTCAATCCTCATTCTTCAATCCTCAATACCCAATCCTCAATTTCAATCCTCAATCCTCAATCCTCATTTCTCAATCCTCAATCCTCAACTCTCAGCCCTCATCCTCCATCCTCAAACCTCAATCCACAATCCTCGATCTTCAATCCTCAATTCTCAATCTTCAATCCTCGATCCTCAATCATCAATCCTCAATCCTCAATCCTCAGGCATCGATACTCAACCTTCAATGCTCAATCCTCAATCCTCAATCCTCAATCCTCATTCCCAAACCCTCAGTCCTCATTCCTCAAACCTCAATCCTCAACCCTCAGTCCTCATACTCAATTCTCAATACTCAATCCTCAATCCTCAATCCTCAATCATCAATCCTCAATAGTCAATCTCCAATCCTCAATCCTCAATCCTCGATCCTCAATCCTCAGGCATCAATAGTCAATCTTCAATACTCAATCCTCAATCCTCAATCCTCAATCCTCAATCCTCAAACCTCAATCCTCAATCCTCAATATTCAATCATCAATACTCAATCTTCGATCCTCAATCCTCAATCCTCAATCCTCAATCCTCAATCCTCAATCCTCAATCCTCAATCCTCAATCCTCAATCCTCAATCCACAATCCTCAGCCTTCAATACTCAATAATCAATTTCCAATCCTAGATCCTCTATCCTCAATCCACAATCCTCAATCCTCAATCCTCATTCTTCAATCCTCAATATTCAATCATCAATACTCAATCTTCAATCCTCAATCCTCAATCCTCAATCCTCAATCCTCAATCCTCAATCCTCAATATTCAATCATCAATACGCAATCTTCAACCCTCAATCTTCAATCCTCAATAGTCAATCTTCAATCCTCAATCCTCAATCCTCAATCCTCAATCCTCAATCCTCAATCCTCAGGTATCAATACTCAATCTACAATATTCAATCCTCAATCCTTAATCCTCAATCCACAATCCTCAGCCTTCAATACTCAATACTCAATCTTCAATCCTCAATCCTCAATCCTCAATCCTCAATCCTCAATCCTCAGTCCGCAATATTGAATCCTCAATACTCAATCTTCAATCATCAATCCTCAATCCTCAATTCTCAGTCGTCAATCCTCAGTCATCAATCCTCAATCTTCAATACTCAATCGTCAATCCTTAGTCCTCAATCCTCAACCCTCAATCCTCGATCCTCAAATCTCAATCCTCAACCCCCAGTCTTCATCCTGAATCCTCAAACCTCAATCCTCAATCCTCAATATTCAATCATCAATACTAAATCTTCAATCCTCAATCCTCAAACCTCAATCCACAATCCTCATTCTTCAATCCTAAATACCCAATACTTAATCTTCAATCCTCAATCCTCAATCCTCAATTCTCAATCCTCAATCCTTAATCCTCAGACGTCAAACATCAATATTCAACCCTCAGTCCTCGTCCTCAATCCACAACCCTCAATCCTCAGTCCTCAATATTCAATCATCAATATTCAATCTTCAATCCTTAATCCTCAATCCTCATTCCTCAATCCTCAATCCTCAATCTTCAACCCTGAATCCTCAATCCTCAATACTCAATCCTCAACCTTCAATCCTCAATACTCAATCTTCAATCCTCAATCCTCAATCGTCAATCCTCAATCCTCAATCTTCAATCCTCAACACTCAATCTTCAATCCTCAATCCTCAATCCTCAGTCCTCAATCCTCATTCTTCAATCCTCAATACCCAATCCTCAATCTTCAATCCTCAATCCTCAATCCTCAATCCTAATTCCTCAATCCTCATTCTTCAATCCTCAATACCCAATCCTCAATTTCAATCCTCAATCCTCAATCTTCATTTCTCAATCCTCAATCCTCAACCCTCAGCCCTCATCCTCCATCCTCAGTACTCAATCCTCTATCCTCAATCTTCAATCCTCAATACTCAATCTTCAATCCTCATTCCTCAATCCTCAATCCTCAATCCTCAATCTTCAATCCTCAATACTCAATCTGCAATCCTCAATCCTCAAACCTCAATTCTCAATCCTCATTCCTCATTCCTCAATACCCAATCCTCAATCCTCAATCCTCAATCCTCAATCCTCAATATACAATCATCAATACTCAATCTTCAATCATCAATACTCAATCTTCAATCCTCAATCCTCAAACCTCAATCCTCAATCCTCATTACTCAATCCTCAATACCCAATCCTCAATCCTCAATCCTCAATCCTCAATCCTCAATATTCAATCATCAATACTCAATCTTCAATCCTCAATCTTCAATCCTCAATACTCAACCTTCAATCCTCAATCCTCAATCCTCAATCCTCAATCCCCAATCCTCAGGCATCAATACTCAATCTACAATATTCAATCCACAATCCTTAATCCTCAATCCACAATCCTCAACCTTCAATACTCAATACTCAATCTTCAATCCTCAATCCTCAATCCTCAATCCTCAATACTCAATCCTCAATCCTCAATATTCAATCCTCAATACTCAATCTTCAATCATCAATCCTCAATCCTCAATTCTCAATCCTCAATCCTCAATCTTCAACCCTGAATCCACAATCCTCAATACTCAATCCTCAATCTTCAATCCTCAATACTCAATCTTCAACCCTCAATCCTCAATCCTCAATCCTCAATCCTCAATCCTCAATCTTCAATCCTCAACACTCAATCTTCAATCCTCAATCCTCAATCCTCAATCCTCAATCCTCATTCTTCAACCCTCAATACCCAATCCTCAATCTTCAATCCTCAATCCTCAATCCTCAATCCTAATTCCCCAATCCTCATTCTTCAATCCTCAATACCCAATCCTCAATTTCAATCCTCAATCCTCAATCCTCATTTCTCAATCCTCAATCCTCAATCCTCAGCCCTCATCCTTCATCCTCAATCCTCAATCCTCAATCCTCAATCTTCAATCCTCAATTCTCAATCTTCAATCCTCAATCCTCAACCATCAATCCTCATTCCTCAAACCTCAATCCTCAACCCTCAGTCCTCATCCTCAATTCTCAATTCTCAATCCTCAATCCTCAATCCTCAATCTTCAATCCTCAATAATCAATCTCCGATCCTAGGTCCTCAATCCCCAACCTTCAATCGTCAATCCTCAATCTTCAATCCTCAATCCCCAGTCATCAATCTTCAATCCTCAATGCTCAATCCTCAATCCTCAATCCCCAGTCCTCAATCCCCAATCCTTAATCCTCAAACCTCAATCCTCAACCGTCAGTCCTCGTCCTCAATCCTCAAACCTCAATCATCAATCCTCAATATTCAATCATCAATACTCAATCTTCAATCCTCAATCCTCAATCCTCAATCCTCAATCCTCAATCCTCAATCCTCAGGCATCAATACTCAATCTACAATATTCAATCCTCAGTCCTTAATCCTCAATACACAATCCTCAACCTTCAATACTCAATACTCAATCTTCAATCCTCAATCCTCAATCCTCAATCCTCAATCCTCAATCCTCAGGCATCAATACTCAATCTTCAATGCTCAATCCTCAATCCTCAATCCTCAATCCTCATTCCCCAACCCTCAATCCTCATTCCTCAAACCTCAACCCTCAACCCTCAGTCCTCATACTCAATTCTCAATTCTCAATCCTCAATCCTCAATCCTCAATCTTCAATCCTCAATAATCAATCTCCAATCCTCAATCCTCAATCCTCGATCCTCAATCCTCAGGCATCAATACTCTATCTTCAATACTCAACCCTCAATCCTCACTCCTCAATCCTCAATCCTCAAACCTCAATCCGCAATCCTCAATATTCAATCATCAATACTCAATCTTCAATCCGCAATCCTCAATCCTCAACCCTCAACCCTCAATCCTCATTCCTCAAACCTCAATCCTCAACCCTCAGTCCTCATACTCAATTCTCAACACTCAATCCTCAATTCTCAATCCTCAATCTTCAGTCCTCAATAATCAATCTCCAATTCTAGATCCTCAATCCCCAATCTTCAATCCTTAATCCTCAATCTTCAATCCCCAATCCCCAGTACTCAATCTTCAATCCTCAATGCTCAATCCTCAATCCTCAATCCTCAGTCCTCAGACCTCAATCTTCAATCCTCAAACCTCAATCCTCAACCGTCAGTCCTCATTCTCCAACCTCAATCCTCAATCCTCAATCCTCAATCTTCAATCCCCAATACTCAATCTTCAATCCTCAATCCTCAATACTCAATCCTCAATCCTCAAGCCTCAGGCATCAATACTCAATCTTCAATACTCAATCCTCAATCCTCAATCCTCAATCCTCAATCATCAACCATCAACCCTCATTCCTCAAACCTCAATCCTCAACCCTCAGTCCTCATCCTCAATTCTCAATTCTCAATCCTCAATCCTCAATCCTCAATCTTCAATCCTCAATAATCAATCTCCGATCCTAGGTCCTCAGTTCCCAACCTTCAATCGTTAATCCTCAATCTTCAATCCTCAATCCCCAGTCATCAATCTTCAATCCTCAATGCTCAATCCTCAATCCTCAATCCTCAGTCCTCAATCCCCAATCCTTAATCCTCAAACCTCAATCCTCAACCGTCAGTCCTCGTCCTCAATCCTCAATATTCAATCATGAATATTGAATCTTCAATCGTCAATCCTCAGTCCTCAATCCTCAATCCTCAATCCTCAATTTTCAACCCTGAATCTTCAATCCTCAATACTCAATCCTCTATCTTCAATCCTCAATACTCAATCTTCAATCCTTAATCCTCAATCTGCAATCCCGAATCCCCAGTACTCAATCTTCAATCCTCAATGCTCAATCCTCAATCCTCAATCCTCAGTCCTCAGTCCTCAATCTTCAATCCTCAAACCTCAATCCTCAACCGTCAGTCCTCATTCTCCATCCTCAATCCTCAATCCTCAATCCTCAATCTTCAATCCCCAATACTCAATCTTCAATCCTCAATCCTCAATCCTCAATCCTCAATCCTCAATCCTCAATCCTCAATCCTCAATCCTCAGGCATCAATACTCAATCTACAATATTCAATCCTCAGTCCTTAATCCTCAATCCACAATCCTCAACCTTCAATGCTCAATACTCAATCTTCAATCCTCAATCCTCAATCCTCAATCCTCAATCCTCAATCCTCAATCCTCAGGCATCAACCCTCAATCCTCATTCCTCAATCCTCAATCCGCAATCCTCAATCCTCAATCCTCAACCCTCAATCCTCATTCCTCAAACCTCAATCCTCAACCCTCAGTCCTCATACTCAATTCTCAACACTCAATCCTCAATTCTCAATCCTCAATCTTCAGTCCTCAATAATCAATCTCCAATTCTAGATCCTCAATCCCCAATCTTCAATCCTTAATCCTCAATCTTCAATCCCCAATCCCCAGTACTCAATCTTCAATCCTCAATGCTCAATCCTCAATCCTCAATCCTCAGTCCTCAGACCTCAATCTTCAATCCTCAAACCTCAATCCTCAACCGTCAGTCCTCATTCTCCAACCTCAATCCTCAATCCTCAATCCTCAATCTTCAATCCCCAATACTCAATCTTCAATCCTCAATCCTCAATACTCAATCCTCAATCCTCAAGCCTCAGGCATCAATACTCAATCTTCAATACTCAATCCTCAATCCTCAATCCTCAATCCTCAATCATCAACCATCAACCCTCATTCCTCAAACCTCAATCCTCAACCCTCAGTCCTCGTCCTCAATTCTCAATTCTCAGTCCTCAATCCTCAATCCTCAATCTTCAATCCTCAATAATCAATCTCCGATCCTAGGTCCTCAATTCCCAACCTTCAATCGTTAATACTCAATCTTCAATCCTCAATCCCCAGTCATCAATCTTCAATCCTCAATGCTTAATCCTCAATCCTCAATCCTCAGTCCTCAATCCCCAATCCTTAATCCTCAAACCTCAAACCTCAATCCTCAACCGTCAGTCCTCGTCCTCAATCCTCAAACCTCAATCATCAATCCTCAATATTCAATCATCAATACTCAATCTTCTATCCTCAATCCTCAAACCTCAATCCTCAATTCTCATTCTTCAATCCTAAATACCCAGTCCTCAATTTCCAATCCTCAATCCTCAATCCTCAATTCTCAATCCTCAATCCTTAATCCTCAGACCTCAAACATCAATATTCAACCCTCAGTCCTCGTCCTCAATCCACAACCCTCAATCCTCAGTCCTCAATATTCAATCATCAATATTCAATCCTCAATCCTCAATCCTCAATCCTCAATCCTCAATCCTCAATCCTCAATTTTCAACCCTGAATCCTCAATCCTCAATACTCAATCCTCTATCTTCAATCCTCAATACTCAATCTTCAATCCTCAATCCTTAATACTCAGACCTCAAACATCAATATTCAACCCTCAGCCCTCGTCCTCAATCCACAACCCTCAATCCTCAGTCCTCAATATTCAATCATCAATATTCAATCTTCAATCCTCAATCCTCAATCCTCAATCCTCGATCCTCAATCCTCAATCTTCAACCCTGAATCCACAATCCTCAATACTCAATCCTCAATCTTCAATCCTCAATACTCAACCTTCAATCCTCAATCCTCAATCCTCAATCCTCAATCCTCAATCTTCAATCCTCAACACTAATCTTCAATCCTCAATCCCCAATCCTCAATCCTCAATCCTCATTCTTCAACCCTCAATACCCAATCCTAAATCTTCAATCCTCAATCCTCAATCCTCAATCCTAATACCTCAATCCTCATTCTTCAATCCTCAATACCCAATCCTCAATTTCAATCCTCAATCCTCAATCCTCATTTCTCAATCCTCAATCCTCAACTCTCAGCCCTCATCCTCCATCCTCAAACCTCAATCCACAATCCTCGATCTTCAATCCTCAATTCTCAATCTTCAATCCTCGATCCTCAATCATCAATCCTCAATCCTCAATCCTCAGGCATCGATACTCAACCTTCAATGCTCAATCCTCAATCCTCAATCCTCAATCCTCATTCCCAAACCCTCAGTCCTCATTCCTCAAACCTCAATCCTCAACCCTCAGTCCTCATACTCAATTCTCAATACTCAATCCTCAATCCTCAATCCTCAATCATCAATCCTCAATAGTCAATCTCCAATCCTCAATCCTCAATCCTCGATCCTCAATCCTCAGGCATCAATAGTCAATCTTCAATACTCAATCCTCAATCCTCAATCCTCAATCCTCAATCCTCAAACCTCAATCCTCAATCCTCAATATTCAATCATCAATACTCAATCTTCGATCCTCAATCCTCAATCCTCAATCCTCAATCCTCAATCCTCAATCCTCAATCCTCAATCCTCAATCCTCAATCCTCAATCCACAATCCTCAGCCTTCAATACTCAATAATCAATTTCCAATCCTAGATCCTCTATCCTCAATCCACAATCCTCAATCCTCAATCCTCATTCTTCAATCCTCAATATTCAATCATCAATACTCAATCTTCAATCCTCAATCCTCAATCCTCAATCCTCAATCCTCAATCCTCAATCCTCAATATTCAATCATCAATACGCAATCTTCAACCCTCAATCTTCAATCCTCAATAGTCAATCTTCAATCCTCAATCCTCAATCCTCAATCCTCAATCCTCAATCCTCAATCCTCAGGTATCAATACTCAATCTACAATATTCAATCCTCAATCCTTAATCCTCAATCCACAATCCTCAGCCTTCAATACTCAATACTCAATCTTCAATCCTCAATCCTCAATCCTCAATCCTCAATCCTCAATCCTCAATCCGCAATATTGAATCCTCAATACTCAATCTTCAATCATCAATCCTCAATCCTCAATTCTCAGTCGTCAATCCTCAGTCATCAATCCTCAATCTTCAATACTCAATCGTCAATCCTTAGTCCTCAATCCTCAACCCTCAATCCTCGATCCTCAAATCTCAATCCTCAACCCCCAGTCTTCATCCTGAATCCTCAAACCTCAATCCTCAATCCTCAATATTCAATCATCAATACTAAATCTTCAATCCTCAATCCTCAAACCTCAATCCACAATCCTCATTCTTCAATCCTAAATACCCAATACTTAATCTTCAATCCTCAATCCTCAATCCTCAATTCTCAATCCTCAATCCTTAATCCTCAGACGTCAAACATCAATATTCAACCCTCAGTCCTCGTCCTCAATCCACAACCCTCAATCCTCAGTCCTCAATATTCAATCATCAATATTCAATCTTCAATCCTTAATCCTCAATCCTCATTCCTCAATCCTCAATCCTCAATCTTCAACCCTGAATCCTCAATCCTCAATACTCAATCCTCAACCTTCAATCCTCAATACTCAATCTTCAATCCTCAATCCTCAATCGTCAATCCTCAATCCTCAATCTTCAATCCTCAACACTCAATCTTCAATCCTCAATCCTCAATCCTCAGTCCTCAATCCTCATTCTTCAATCCTCAATACCCAATCCTCAATCTTCAATCCTCAATCCTCAATCCTCAATCCTAATTCCTCAATCCTCATTCTTCAATCCTCAATACCCAATCCTCAATTTCAATCCTCAAGCCTCAATCTTCATTTCTCAATCCTCAATCCTCAACCCTCAGCCCTCATCCTCCATCCTCAGTACTCAATCCTCTATCCTCAATCTTCAATCCTCAATACTCAATCTTCAATCCTCATTCCTCAATCCTCAATCCTCAATCATCAATCTTCAATCCTCAATACTCAATCTGCAATCCTCAATCCTCAAACCTCAATTCTCAATCCTCATTCCTCATTCCTCAATACCCAATCCTCAATCCTCAATCCTCAATCCTCAATCCTCAATATACAATCATCAATACTCAATCTTCAATCATCAATACTCAATCTTCAATCCTCAATCCTCAAACCTCAACCCTCAATCCTCATTACTCAATCCTCAATACCCAATCCTCAATCCTCAATCCTCAATCCTCAATCCTCAATATTCAATCATCAATACTCAATCTTCAATCCTCAATTTTCAATCCTCAATACTCAACCTTCAATCCTCAATCCTCAATCCTCAATCCTCAATCCCCAATCCTCAGGCATCAATACTCAATCTACAATATTCAATCCACAATCCTTAATCCTCAATCCACAATCCTCAACCTTCAATACTCAATACTCAATCTTCAATCCTCAATCCTCAATCCTCAATCCTCAATACTCAATCCTCAATCCTCAATATTCAATCCTCAATACTCAATCTTCAATCATCAATCCTCAATCCTCAATTCTCAATCCTCAATCCTCAATCTTCAACCCTGAATCCACAATCCTCAATACTCAATCCTCAATCTTCAATCCTCAATACTCAATCTTCAACCCTCAATCCTCAATCCTCAATCCTCAATCCTCAATCCTCAATCTTCAATCCTCAACACTCAATCTTCAATCCTCAATCCTGAATCCTCAATCCTCAATCCTCATTCTTCAACCCTCAATACCCAATCCTCAATCTTCAATCCTCAATCCTCAATCCTCAATCCTAATTCCCCAATCCTCATTCTTCAATCCTCAATACCCAATCCTCAATTTCAATCCTCAATCCTCAATCCTCATTTCTCAATCCTCAATCCTCAATCCTCAGCCCTCATCCTTCATCCTCAATCCTCAATCCTCAATCCTCAATCTTCAATCCTCAATTCTCAATCTTCAATCCTCGATCCTCAATCATCAATCCTCTATCCTCAATCCTCAGGCATCAATACTCAATCTTCAATACTCAATCCTCAATCCTCAATCCTCAATCCTCAATCATCAACCATCAACCCTCATTCCTCAAACCTCAATCCTCAACCCTCAGTCCTCGTCCTCAATTCTCAATTCTCAGTCCTCAATCCTCAATCCTCAATCTTCAATCCTCAATAATCAATCTCCGATCCTAGGTCCTCAATTCCCAACCTTCAATCGTTAATACTCAATCTTCAATCCTCAATCCCCAGTCATCAATCTTCAATCCTCAATGCTTAATCCTCAATCCTCAATCCTCAGTCCTCAATCCCCAATCCTTAATCCTCAAACCTCAAACCTCAATCCTCAACCGTCAGTCCTCGTCCTCAATCCTCAAACCTCAATCATCAATCCTCAATATTCAATCATCAATACTCAATCTTCTATCCTCAATCCTCAAACCTCAATCCTCAATTCTCATTCTTCAATCCTAAATACCCAGTCCTCAATTTCCAATCCTCAATCCTCAATCCTCAATTCTCAATCCTCAATCCTTAATCCTCAGACCTCAAACATCAATATTCAACCCTCAGTCCTCGTCCTCAATCCACAACCCTCAATCCTCAGTCCTCAATATTCAATCATCAATATTCAATCCTCAATCCTCAATCCTCAATCCTCAATCCTCAATCCTCAATCCTCAATTTTCAACCCTGAATCCTCAATCCTCAATACTCAATCCTCTATCTTCAATCCTCAATACTCAATCTTCAATCCTCAATCCTTAATACTCAGACCTCAAACATCAATATTCAACCCTCAGCCCTCGTCCTCAATCCACAACCCTCAATCCTCAGTCCTCAATATTCAATCATCAATATTCAATCTTCAATCCTCAATCCTCAATCCTCAATCCTCGATCCTCAATCCTCAATCTTCAACCCTGAATCCACAATCCTCAATACTCAATCCTCAATCTTCAATCCTCAATACTCAACCTTCAATCCTCAATCCTCAATCCTCAATCCTCAATCCTCAATCTTCAATCCTCAACACTAATCTTCAATCCTCAATCCCCAATCCTCAATCCTCAATCCTCATTCTTCAACCCTCAATACCCAATCCTAAATCTTCAATCCTCAATCCTCAATCCTCAATCCTAATACCTCAATCCTCATTCTTCAATCCTCAATACCCAATCCTCAATTTCAATCCTCAATCCTCAATCCTCATTTCTCAATCCTCAATCCTCAACTCTCAGCCCTCATCCTCCATCCTCAAACCTCAATCCACAATCCTCGATCTTCAATCCTCAATTCTCAATCTTCAATCCTCGATCCTCAATCATCAATCCTCAATCCTCAATCCTCAGGCATCGATACTCAACCTTCAATGCTCAATCCTCAATCCTCAATCCTCAATCCTCATTCCCAAACCCTCAGTCCTCATTCCTCAAACCTCAATCCTCAACCCTCAGTCCTCATACTCAATTCTCAATACTCAATCCTCAATCCTCAATCCTCAATCATCAATCCTCAATAGTCAATCTCCAATCCTCAATCCTCAATCCTCGATCCTCAATCCTCAGGCATCAATAGTCAATCTTCAATACTCAATCCTCAATCCTCAATCCTCAATCCTCAATCCTCAAACCTCAATCCTCAATCCTCAATATTCAATCATCAATACTCAATCTTCGATCCTCAATCCTCAATCCTCAATCCTCAATCCTCAATCCTCAATCCTCAATCCTCAATCCTCAATCCTCAATCCTCAATCCACAATCCTCAGCCTTCAATACTCAATAATCAATTTCCAATCCTAGATCCTCTATCCTCAATCCACAATCCTCAATCCTCAATCCTCATTCTTCAATCCTCAATATTCAATCATCAATACTCAATCTTCAATCCTCAATCCTCAATCCTCAATCCTCAATCCTCAATCCTCAATCCTCAATATTCAATCATCAATACGCAATCTTCAACCCTCAATCTTCAATCCTCAATAGTCAATCTTCAATCCTCAATCCTCAATCCTCAATCCTCAATCCTCAATCCTCAATCCTCAGGTATCAATACTCAATCTACAATATTCAATCCTCAATCCTTAATCCTCAATCCACAATCCTCAGCCTTCAATACTCAATACTCAATCTTCAATCCTCAATCCTCAATCCTCAATCCTCAATCCTCAATCCTCAATCCGCAATATTGAATCCTCAATACTCAATCTTCAATCATCAATCCTCAATCCTCAATTCTCAGTCGTCAATCCTCAGTCATCAATCCTCAATCTTCAATACTCAATCGTCAATCCTTAGTCCTCAATCCTCAACCCTCAATCCTCGATCCTCAAATCTCAATCCTCAACCCCCAGTCTTCATCCTGAATCCTCAAACCTCAATCCTCAATCCTCAATATTCAATCATCAATACTAAATCTTCAATCCTCAATCCTCAAACCTCAATCCACAATCCTCATTCTTCAATCCTAAATACCCAATACTTAATCTTCAATCCTCAATCCTCAATCCTCAATTCTCAATCCTCAATCCTTAATCCTCAGACGTCAAACATCAATATTCAACCCTCAGTCCTCGTCCTCAATCCACAACCCTCAATCCTCAGTCCTCAATATTCAATCATCAATATTCAATCTTCAATCCTTAATCCTCAATCCTCATTCCTCAATCCTCAATCCTCAATCTTCAACCCTGAATCCTCAATCCTCAATACTCAATCCTCAACCTTCAATCCTCAATACTCAATCTTCAATCCTCAATCCTCAATCGTCAATCCTCAATCCTCAATCTTCAATCCTCAACACTCAATCTTCAATCCTCAATCCTCAATCCTCAGTCCTCAATCCTCATTCTTCAATCCTCAATACCCAATCCTCAATCTTCAATCCTCAATCCTCAATCCTCAATCCTAATTCCTCAATCCTCATTCTTCAATCCTCAATACCCAATCCTCAATTTCAATCCTCAAGCCTCAATCTTCATTTCTCAATCCTCAATCCTCAACCCTCAGCCCTCATCCTCCATCCTCAGTACTCAATCCTCTATCCTCAATCTTCAATCCTCAATACTCAATCTTCAATCCTCATTCCTCAATCCTCAATCCTCAATCATCAATCTTCAATCCTCAATACTCAATCTGCAATCCTCAATCCTCAAACCTCAATTCTCAATCCTCATTCCTCATTCCTCAATACCCAATCCTCAATCCTCAATCCTCAATCCTCAATCCTCAATATACAATCATCAATACTCAATCTTCAATCATCAATACTCAATCTTCAATCCTCAATCCTCAAACCTCAACCCTCAATCCTCATTACTCAATCCTCAATACCCAATCCTCAATCCTCAATCCTCAATCCTCAATCCTCAATATTCAATCATCAATACTCAATCTTCAATCCTCAATTTTCAATCCTCAATACTCAACCTTCAATCCTCAATCCTCAATCCTCAATCCTCAATCCCCAATCCTCAGGCATCAATACTCAATCTACAATATTCAATCCACAATCCTTAATCCTCAATCCACAATCCTCAACCTTCAATACTCAATACTCAATCTTCAATCCTCAATCCTCAATCCTCAATCCTCAATACTCAATCCTCAATCCTCAATATTCAATCCTCAATACTCAATCTTCAATCATCAATCCTCAATCCTCAATTCTCAATCCTCAATCCTCAATCTTCAACCCTGAATCCACAATCCTCAATACTCAATCCTCAATCTTCAATCCTCAATACTCAATCTTCAACCCTCAATCCTCAATCCTCAATCCTCAATCCTCAATCCTCAATCTTCAATCCTCAACACTCAATCTTCAATCCTCAATCCTGAATCCTCAATCCTCAATCCTCATTCTTCAACCCTCAATACCCAATCCTCAATCTTCAATCCTCAATCCTCAATCCTCAATCCTAATTCCCCAATCCTCATTCTTCAATCCTCAATACCCAATCCTCAATTTCAATCCTCAATCCTCAATCCTCATTTCTCAATCCTCAATCCTCAATCCTCAGCCCTCATCCTTCATCCTCAATCCTCAATCCTCAATCCTCAATCTTCAATCCTCAATTCTCAATCTTCAATCCTCGATCCTCAATCATCAATCCTCTATCCTCAATCCTCAGGCATCAATACTCAATCTTCAATGCTCAATCCTCAATCCTCAATCCTCAATCCTCATTCCCCAACCCTCAATCCTCATTCCTCAAACCTCAATCCTCAACACTCAGTCCTCAATACTCAATCTTCAATCCTCAATCCTCAATCCTCAATCCTCAATATTCAATCATCAATACTCAATCTTCAATTCTCAATCCTCAATCCTCAATTCTCAATCCTCAATCCTCAATCCTCAATCCTCAATCCTCAATCCTCAATCCTCAATCCACAATCCTCAACCTTCTATACTCAATAATCAATCTCCAATCCTAGATCCTCAATCCTCAATCCTCAATCCTCAATCCTCAATCCTCAATCCTCAGCCTTCAATACTCAATAATCAATTTCCAATCCTAGATCCTCTATCCTCAATCCTCAATCCTCAATCCTCAATCCTCATTCTTCAATCCTCAATATTCAATCATCAATACTCAATCTTCAATCCTCAATCCTCAATCCTCAATCCTCAATCCTGAATCCTCAATCCTCAATATTCAATCATCAATACGCAATCTTCAACCCTCAATCTTCAATCCTCAATAGTCAATCTTCAATCCTCAATCCTCAATCCTCAATCCTCAATCCTCAGTCATCATTCCTCAATCTTCAATACTCAATCGTCAATCCTTAGTCCTCAATCCTCAATCCTCAATCCTGGTTCCTCAAACCTCAATCCTCAACCCTCAGACTTCATCCTCAATCCTCAAACCTCATTCCTCAATCATCAATATTCAATCATCAATACTCAATCTTCAATCCTCAATCCTAAAACCTCAATCCTCAATCCTCATTCTTCAATCCTAAATACCCAATCCTCAATCTTCAATCCGCAATCCTCAATACTCAATTCTCAATCCTCAATCCTTAATCCTCAGACCTCAAACGTGAATATTCAACCCTCAGTCCTCGTCCTCAATCCACAACCCTCAATCCTCAGTCCTCAATATTCAATCATCAATATTCAATCTTCATTCCTCAATCCTCAATCCTCAATCCTCAATCCTCAATCCTCAGGTATCAATACTCAATCTACAATATTCAATCCTCAATCCTTAATCCTCAATCCACAATCCTCAACCTTCAATACTCAATACTCAATCTTCAATCCTCAATCCTCAATCCTCAATCCTCAATCCTCAATCCTCAATCCTCAATATTCAATCCTCAATACTCAACCTTCAATCATCAATCCTCAATCCTCAATTCTCAGTCGTCAATCCTCAGTCATCATTCCTCAATCTTCAATACTCAATCGTCAATCCTTAGTCCTCAATCCTCAATCCTCAATCCTGGTTCCTCAAACCTCAATCCTCAACCCTCAGACTTCATCCTCAATCCTCAAACCTCATTCCTCAATGCTCAATACTCAATCATCAATACTCAATCTTCAATCCTCAATCCTAAAACCTCAATCCTCAATCCTCATTCTTCAATCCTAAATACCCAATCCTCAGTCTTCAATCCTCAATCCTCAATACTCAATTCTCAATCCTCAATCCTTAATCCTCAGACCTCAAACGTCAATATTCAACCCTCAGTCCTCGACCTCAATCCACAACCCTCAATCCTCAGTCCTCAATATTCAATCATCAATATTCAATCTTCAATCCTCAATCCTCAATCCTCAATCCTCAATCCTCAATCCTCAATCATCAACCCTGAATCCTCAATCCTCAATACTCAATCCTCTACCTTCAATCCTCAATACTCAATCTTCAATCCTCAATCCTCAATCCTCAATCCTCAACATTCAATCATCAATACTCAATCTTCAATCCTCAATCCTCAATCCTCAATCCTCAATTCTCAATCCTCAATCCTCAATCCTCAATCCTCAATCCTCAATCCTCAATCCACAATCCTCAACCTTCTATACTCAATAATCAATCTCCAATCCTAGATCCTCAATCCTCAATCCTCAATCCTCAATCCTCAATCCTCAATCCTCAATATTCAATCATCAATACTCAATCTTCAAACCTCAATCTTCAATCCTCAATACTCAATCTTCAATCCTCAATCCTCAATCCTCAATCCTCAATCCTCAATCCTCAGGCATCAATACTCAATCTACAATATTCAATCCTCAATCCTTAATCCTCAATCCACAATCCTCAGCCTTCAATACGCAATACTCAATCTTCAATCCTCAATCCTCAATCCTCAATCCTCAATCCTCAATCCTCAATCCGCAATATTCAATCCTCAATACTCAATCTTCAATCATCAATCCTCAATCCTCAATTCTCAGTCGTCAATCCTCGGTCATCAATCCTCAATCTTCAATACTCAATCGTCAATCCTTAGTCCTCAATCCTCAAACCTCAATCCCCGTTCCTCAAACCTCAATCCTCAACCCCCAGTCTTCATCCTGAATCCTCAAACCTCAATCCTCAATCCTCAATATTCAATCATCAATACTAAATCTTCAATCCTCAATCCTCAAACCTCAATCCTCAATCCTCATTCTTCAATCCTAAATACCCAATACTTAATCTTCAATCCTCAATCCTCAATCCTCAATTCTCAATCCTCAATCCTTAATCCTCAGACGTCAAACATCAATATTCAACCCTCAGTCCTCGTCCTCAATCCACAACCCTCAATCCTCAGTCCTCAATATTCAATCATCAATATTCAATCATCAATACTCAATCTTCAATCCTCAATCCTAAAACCTCAATCCTCAATCCTCATTCTTCAATCCTAAATACCCAATCCTCAATCTTCAATCCGCAATCCTCAATACTCAATTCTCAATCCTCAATCCTTAATCCTCAGACATCAAACGTGAATATTCAACCCTCAGTCCTCGTCCTCAATCCACAACCCTCAATCCTCAGTCCTCAATATTCAATCATCAATATTCAATCTTCAATCCTCAATCCTCAATCCTCAATCCTCAATCCTCAATCCTCAATCTTCAACCCTGAATCCTCAATCCTCAATACTCAATCCTCAATCTTCAATCCTCAATACTCAATCTTCAATCCTCAATCCTCAATCCTCAATCCTCAATATTCAATCATCAATGCTCAATCTTCAATCCTCAATCCTCAATCCTCAATTCTCAATCCTCAATCCTCAATGCTCAATCCTCAATCCTCAATCCTCAATCCACAATCCTCAACCTTCTATACTCAATAATCAATCTCCAATCCTAGATACTCAATCCTCAATCCTCAATCCTCAATCCTCAATCCTCAATCCTCAATATTCAATCATCAATACTCAATCTTCAAACCTCAATCTTCAATCCTCAATACTCAATCTTCAATCCTCAATCCTCAATCCTCAATCCTCAATCCTCAGTCCTCAGGCATCAATACTCAATCTACAATATTCAATCCTCAATCCTTAATCCTCAATCCACAATCCTCAGCCTTCAATACTCAATACTCAATCTTCAATCCTCAATCCTCAATCCTCAATCCTCAATCCTCAATCCTCAATCCGCAATATTCAATACTCAATACTCAATCTTCAAACATCAATCCTCAATCCTCAATTCTCAGTCGTCAATCCTCAGTCATCAATCCTCAATCTTCAATACTCAATCGTCAATCATTAGTCCTCAATCCTCAAACCTCAATCCTCGTTCCTCAAACCTCAATCCTCAACCCCCAGTCTTCATCCTGAATCCTCAAACCTCAATCCTCAATCCTCAATCTTCAATCCTCAATCCTCAATCCTCAATTCTCTATCCTCAATCCTTAATCCTCAGACCCCAAACATTAATATTCAACACTCAGTACTCGTCCTCAATCCACAACCCTCAATCCTCAGTCCTCAATATTCAATCATCAATATTCAATCTTCAATCCTCAATCCTCAATCCTCAATACCCAATCCTCAATTTCAATCCTCAATCCTCAATCCTCATTTCTCAATCCTCAATCCTCAACCCTCAGCCCTCATCCTCCATCCTCAATCCTCAATCCTCAATCCTCAATCTTCAATCCTCAATTCTCAACCTTCAATCCTCGATCCTCAGCCATCAATCCTCAATCCTCAATCCTCAGGCATCAATACTCAATCTTCAATGCTCAATCCTCAATCCTCAATCCTCAATCCTCATTACCCAACACTCAATCCTCATTCCTCAAACCTCAATCCTCAACCTTCAGTCGTCATACTCAATTCTCAATTCTCAATCCTCAATCCTCAATCCTCAATCTTCAATCCTCAATAATCAATCTCCAATCCTCAATCCTCAATCCTCGATACTCAATCCTCAGGCATCAATCCTCAATCCTCAATCCTCAATCCTCAGGCATCAATACTCAATCTACAATATTCAATCCACAATCCTTAATCCTCAATCCACAATCCTCAACCTTCAATACTCAATACTCAATCTTCAATCCTCAATCCTCAATCCTCAATACTCAATCCTCAATCCTCAATCCTCAATCCTCAATATTCAATCCTCAATACTCAATCTTCAATCATCAATCCTCAATCCTCAATTCTCAGTCGTCAATCCTCAGTCATCAATCCTCAATCTTCAATACTCAATCGTCAATCCTTAGTCCTCAATCCTCAATCCTCAATCCTCGTTCCTCAAACCTCAATCCTCAACCCTCAGTCTTCATCCTCAATCCTCAAACCTCAATCCTCAACCCTCAATATTCAATCATCAATACTCAATCTTCAATCCTCAATCCTCAAACCTCAATCCTCAATCCTCATTCTTCAATCCTAAATACCCAATCCTCAATCTTCAATCCGCAATCCTCAATCCTCAATCCTCAATCCTCAATCCTCACTCTTCAACCCTGAATCCACAATCCTCAATACGCAATCCTCAATCTTCAATCCTCAATACTCAATCTTCAATCTTCAATCCTCAATCCTCAATCCTCAATCCTCAATCTTCAATCCTCAACACTCTATCTTCAATCCTCAATCCTCAATCCTCAATCCTCAATCCTCATTCTTCAACCCTCAATACCCAATCCTCAATCTTCAATCCTCAATCCTCAATCATCAATCCTAATTCCTCAATCCTCATTCTTCAATCCTCAATACCCAATCCTCAATTTCAATCCTCAATCCTCAATCCTCATTTCTCAATCCTCAATCCTCAACCCTCAGCCCTCATCCTCCATCCTCAATCCTCAATCCACAATCCTCGATCTTCAATCCTCAATTCTCAATCTTCAATCCTCGATCCTCAATCATCAATCCTCAATCCTCAATCCTCAGGCATCAATACTCAACCTTCAATGCTCAATCCTCAATCCTCAATCCTCAATCCTCAATCCTCATTCCTCAATCCTCAATCCTCAATCCTCAATCCACAATCCTCAGCCTTCAAAACTCAATAATCAATTTCCAATCCTAGATCCTCTATCCTCAATCCTCAATCCTCAATCCTCAATCCTCATTCTTCAATCCTCAATATTCAATCATCAATACTCAATCTTCAATCCTCAATCCTCAATCCTCAATCCTCAATCCTCAATCCTCAATCCTCAATATTCAATCATCAATACGTAATCTTCAACCCTCAATCTTCAATCCTCAACAGTCAATCTTCAATCCTCAATCCTCAATCCTCAATCCTCAATCCTCAATCCTCAGGTATCAATACTCAATCTACAATATTCAATCCTCAATCCTTAATCCTCAATCCACAATCCTCAACCTTCAATACTCAATACTCAATCTTCAATCCTCAATCCTCAATCCTCAATCCTCAATCCTCAATCCTCAATCCTCAATATTCAATCCTCAATACTCAACCTTCAATCATCAATCCTCAATCCTCAATTCTCAGTCGTCAATCCTCAGTCATCATTCCTCAATCTTCAATACTCAATCGTCAATCCATAGTCCTCAATCCTCAATCCTCAATCCTGGTTCCTCAAACCTCAATCCTCGACCCTCAGACTTCATCCTCAATCCTCAAACCTCATTCCTCAATCCTCAATACTCAATCATCAATACTCAATCTTCAATCCTCAATCCTAAAACCTCAATCCTCAATCCTCATTCTTCAATCCTAAATACCCAATCCTCAATCTTCAATCCTCAATCCTCAATACTCAATTCTCAATCCTCAATCCTTAATCCTCAGACCTCAAGCGTCAATATTCAACCCTCAGTCCTCGACCTCAATCCACAACCCTCAATCCTCAGTCCTCAATATTCAATCATCAATATTCAATCTTCAATCCTCAATCCTCAATCCTCAATCCTCAATCCTCAATCCTCAATCATCAACCCTGAATCCTCAATCCTCAATACTCAATCCTCTACCTTCAATCCTCAATACACAATCTTCAACCCTCAATCCTCAATCCTCAATCCTCAACATTCAATCATCAATACTCAATCTTCAATCCTCAATCCTCAATCCTCAATTCTCAATCCTCAATCCTCAATCCTCAATCCTCAATCCTCAATCCTCAATCCACAATCCTCAACCTTCTATACTCAATAATCAATCTCCAATCCTAGATCCTCAATCCTCAATCCTCAATCCTCAATCCTCAATCCTCAATCCTCAATATTCAATCATCAATACTCAATATTCAAACCTCAATCTTCAATCCTCAATACTCAATCTTCAATCCTCAATCCTCAATCCTCAATCCTCAATCCTCAATCCTCAGGCATCAATACTCAATCTACAATATTCAATCCTCAATCCTTAATCCTCAATCCACAATCCTCAGCCTTCAATACGCAATACTCAATCTTCAATCCTCAATCCTCAAACCTCAATCCTCAACCCCCAGTCTTCATCCTGAATCCTCAAACCTCAATCCTCAATCCTCAATATTCAATCATCAATACTAAATCTTCAATCCTCAATCCTCAAACCTCAATCCTCAATCCTCATTCTTCAATCCTAAATACCCAATACTTAATCTTCAATCCTCAATCCTCAATCCTCAATTCTCAATCCTCAATCCTTAATCCTCAGACGTCAAACATCAATATTCAACCCTCAGTCCTCGTCCTCAATCCACAACCCTCAATCCTCAGTCCTCAATATTCAATCATCAATATTCAATCTTCAATCCTTAATCCTCAATCCTCATTCCTCAATCCTCAATCCTCAATCTTCAACCCTGAATCCTCAATCCTCAATACTCAATCCTCAACCTTCAATCCTCAATACTCAATCTTCAATCCTCAATCCTCAATCGTCAATCCTCAATCCTCAATCTTCAATCCTCAACACTCAATCTTCAATCCTCAATCCTCAATCCTCAGTCCTCAATCCTCATTCTTCAATCCTCAGTACCCAATCCTCAATCTTCAATCCTCAATCCTCAATCCTCAATCCTAATTCCTCAATCCTCATTCTTCAATCCTCAATACCCAATCCTCAATTTCAATCCTCAATCCTCAATCTTCATTTCTCAATCCTCAATCCTCAACCCTCAGCCCTCATCCTCCATCCTCAGTACTCAATCCTCTATCCTCAATCTTCAATCCTCAATACTCAATCTTCAATCCTCATTCCTCAATCCTCAATCCTCAATCCTCAATCTTCAATCCTCAATACTCAATCTTCAATGCTCAATCCTCAATCCTCAATCCTCAATCCTCATTCCCCAACCCTCAATCCTCATTCCTCCAACCTCAACCCTCAACCCTCAGTCCTCATACTCAATCCTCAATCCTCAATCCTCAATCCTCAATCCTCGATCCTCAATCCTCAATATTCAATCCTCAATACTCAATCTTCAATCATCAATCCTCAATCCTCAATTCTCAGTCGTCAATCCTCAGTCATCAATCCTCAATCTTCAATACTCAATCGTCAATCCTTAGTCCTCAATCCTCAATCCTCAATCCTCGTTCCTCAAACCTCAATACTCAACCCTCAGTCTTCATCCTCAATCCTCAAACCTCAATCCTCAATCCTCAATATTCAAACATCAATACTCAATCTTCAATCCTCAATCCTCAAACCTCAATCCTCAATCCTCATTCTTCAATCCTAAATACCCAATCCTCAATCTTCAATCCTCAATCCTCAATACTCAATTCTCAATCCTCAATCCTTAATCCTCAGACCACAGACATCAATATTCAACCCCCAGTCCTCGTCCTCAATCCACAACCCTCAATCCTCAGTTCTCAATATTCAGTCATCAATATTCAATCTTCAATCATCAATCCTCAATCCTCAATCCTCAATCCTCAATCCTCAATCTTCAACCCTGAATCCTCAATCCTCAATACTCAATCCTCAATCTTCAATCCTCAATACTCAATCTTCAATCCTCAATCCTCAATCCTCAATCCTCAATCCTCAATCTTCAACCCTCAACACTCAATCTTCAATCCTCAATCCTCAATCCTCAATACTCAATCCTCAATCTTCAATCCTCAACACTAATCTTCAATCCTCAATCCTCAATCCTCAATCCTCAATCCTCATTCTTCAATCCTCAATACCCAATCCTCAATCTTCAATCCTCAATCCTCAATCCTCAGTCATAATCCCTCAATCCTCATTCTTCAATCCTCAATACCCAATCCTCAATTTCAATTCTCAATCCTCAATCCTCATTTCTCAATCCTCAACCCTCAACCCTCAGCACTCATCCTCCATCCTCAATTCTCAATCTTCAATCCTCGATCCTCAATCCTCAATCCTCAATATTCAATCATCAATACTCGATCTTCAACCCTCAATCTTCAATCCTCAATACTCAATCTTCAATCCTCAATCCTCAATCCTCAACCTTCAATACTCAATACTCAATCTTCAATCCTCAATCCTCAATCCTCAATCCTCTATCCTCAATCCTCAATCCTCAATATTCAATCCTCAATGCTCAATCTTCAATCATGAATCCTCAGTCCTCAATTCTCAGTCGTCAATCCTCAGTCATCAATCCTCAATCTTCAATACTCAATCGTCAATCCTTAGTCCCCAGACCTCAAACATCAATATTCAACCCTTAGTCCTCGTCCACAATCCACAACCCTCAATCCGCAGTCATCAATATTCAATCATCAATATTCAATATTCAATCCTCAATCCTCAATCCTCAATCCTCAATCCTCAATCCTCAATCCTCATTCTTCAATCCTCAATACCCAATCCTCAATTTCAATCCTCAATCCTCAATCCTCATTTCTCAATCCTCAATCCTCAACCCTCAGCCCTCATACTCCATCCTCAGTACTCAATCCTCTATCCTCAATCTTCAATCCTCAATACTCAATCTTCAATCCTCATTCCTCAATCCTCAATCCTCAATCCTCAATCTTCAATCCTCAATACTCAATCTGCAATCCTCAATCCTTAAACCTCAATCCTCAATCCTCATTCCTCAATCCTCAATACCCAATCCTCAATCCTCAATCCTCAGTCCTCAATCCTCAATCCTCAATCTTCAACCCTGAATCCTCAATCCTCAATACTCAATCCTCAATCTTCAATCCTCAATACTCAATCTTCAATCCTCAAACCTCAATCCTCAATCCTCAATATTCAATCATCAATACTCAATCTTCAATCCTCAATCCTGAATCCTCAATCCTCAATCCTCAATCCTCAATCCTCAATATTCAATCATCATTACTCAATCTTCAACCCTCAATCTTCAATCCTCAATACTCAATCTTCAATCCTCAATCCTCAATCCTCAATCCTCAATCCTCAATCTTCAATCCTCAACACTCAATCTTCAATACTCAATCCTCAATCCTCAATCCTCAATCCTCATTCTTCAATCCTCAATACCCAATCCTCAATCTTCAATCCTCAATCCTCAATCCTCAATCCCAATTCCTCAATCCTCATTCTTCAATCCTCAATACCCAATCCTCAATCTTCAATCCTCAATCCTCAAACCTCAATCCTCAATCCTCAATCCTCAATCTTCAATCCTCAATACTCAATCTGCAACCCTCAATCCTCAAACCTCAATCCTCAATCCTCATTCCTCAATCGTCAATACCCAATCCTCAATCCTCAGTACTCAATCCTCAATCCTCAATCCTCAATCTTCAACCCTGAATCCTCAATCCTCAATACTCAATCCTCAATCCTCAATCCTCAATCCTCAGGCATCAATACTCAATCTACAATATTCAATCCACAATCCTCAATCCTCAATCCTCAGGCATCAATACTCAATCTACAATATTCAATCCACAATCCTTAATCCTCAATCCACAATCCTCAACCTTCAATACTCAATACTCAATCTTCAATCCTCAATCCTCAATCCTCAATCCTCAATCCTCAATCCTCAATCCTCAATATTCAATCCCCAATAATCAATCTTCAATCATCAATCCTCAACCCTCAATTCTCAGTCGTCAATCCTCAGTCATCAATCCTCAATCTTCAATACTCAATCGTCAATCCTTAGTCCTCAATCCTCAATCCTCGATCCTCGTTCCTCAAACCTCAATCCTCAACCCTCAGTCTTCATCCTCAATCCTCAAACCTCAATCCTCAACCCTCAGTATTCAATCATCAATACTCAATCTTCAATCCTCAATCCTCAAACCTCAATCCTCAATCCTCATTCTTCAATACTAAACACCCAATCCTCAATCCTCAATCCTCAATCCTCAATCCTCAATCCTCAATCTTCAACACTGAATCCTCAATCCTCAATACTCAATCCTCAATCTTCAATCCTCAATACTCAATCTTCAATCCTCAATCCTCAATACTCAATCCTCAATATTCAATCATCAATACTCAATCTTCAATCCTCAATCCTCAATCCTCAATCCTCAATCCTCAATCCTCAATCCTCAGTCCTCAATCCTCAATCCTCAATCATCAATCCGCAATTTTCAATCTTCAATCATCAATCCTCAATCCTCAATTCTCAGTCGTCAATCCTCAGTCATCAATCCTCAATCTTCAATACTCAATCGTCAATCCTTAGTCCTCAATCCTCAATCCTCAATCATCGTTCCTCAAACCTCAATCCTCAACCCTCAGTCTTCATCCTCAATCCTCAAACCTCAATCCTCAATCCTCAATATTCAATCATCAATACTCAATCTTCAATCCCCAATCCTCAAACCTCAATCCTCAATCCACATTCTTCAATCCTAAATACCCAATCCTTAATCTTCAATCCTCAATCCTCAATCCTCAATTCTCAATCCTCAATCCTTAATCCTCAGACCTCAAACATCAATATTCAACCCTCAGTCCTCGTCCTCAATCCACAACCCTCAATCCTCAGTCCTCAATATTCAATCATAAATATTCAATCTTCAATCCTCAATCCTCAATCCTCAATCCTCAATCCTCAATCCTCAATCCTCAGTCTTCAACCCTGAATCCTCAATACTCAATCCTCAATCTTCAATCCTCAATACTCGATCTTCAATCCTCAATCCTCAATCGTCAATCCTCAATCCTCAATTTTCAATCCTCAACACTCAATCTTCAATCCTCAATCCTCAATCCTCAATCCTCAATCCTCATTCTTCAATCCTCAATACCCAATCCTCAATCTTCAATCCTCAATCCTCAATCCTCAATCCTAATCCCTCAATCCTCATTCTTCAATCCTCAATACCCAATCCTCAATTTCAATTCTCAATCCTCAATCCTCATTTCTCAAGCCTCAATCCTCAACCCTCAGCACTCATCCTCCATCCTCAATCCTCAATCCTCAATACTCAATCCTCAATCCTCAATCTTCAATCCTCAATTCTCAATCTTCAATCCTCGATCCTCAATCCTCAATCCTCAATATTCAATCATCAATACTCGATCTTCAACCCTCAATCTTCAATCCTCAATACTCAATCTTCAATCCTCAATCCTCAATCCTCAATCCTCAATCCTCAATCCTCAATCCTCAATCCTCAGGCATCAATACTCAATCTACAATATTCAATCCTCAGTCCTTAACCCTCAATCCACAATCCTCAACCTTCAATACTCAATACTCAATCTTCAATCCTCAATCCTCAATCCTCAATCCTCTATCCTCAATCCTCAATCCTCAATATTCAATCCTCAATGCTCAATCTTCAATCATGAATCCTCAATCCTCAATTCTCAGTCGTCAATCCTCAGTCATCAATCCTCATTCTTCAATACTCAATCGTCAATCCTTAGTCCTCAATCCTCAATCCTCAATCCTCGTTCCTCAAACCTCAATCCTCAACCCTCAGTCTTCATCCTCAATCCTCAAACCTCAATCCTCAATCCTCAATATTCAATCATCAATACTCAATCTTTAATCCTCAATCCTCAAACCTCAATCCTCAATCCTCATTCTTCAATACTAAACACCCAATCCTCAATCCTCAATCCTCAATCCTCAATCTTCAACCCTGAATCCTCAATCCTCAATACTCAATCCTCAATCTTCAATCCTCAATACTCAATCTTCAATCCTCAATCCTCAATCCTCAATCCGCAATATTCAATCCTCAATACTCAATCTTCAATCATCAATCCTCAATCCTCAATTCTCAGTCGTCAATCCTCAGTCATCAATCCTCAATCTTCAATACTCAATCGTCAATCCTTAGTCCTCAATCCTCAATCCACAATCCTCGCTCCTCAAACCTCAATCCTCAACCCTCAGTCTTCATCCCCAATCCTCAAACCTCAATCCTCAATCCTCAATATTCAATCATCAATACTCAATCTTCAATCCCCAATCCTCAAACCTCAATCCTCAATCCTCACTCTTCAATCCTAAATACCCAATCCTTAATCTTCAATCCTTAATCCTCAATCCTCAATTCTCAATCCTCAATCCTTAATCCTCAGACCTCAAATATTCAACCCTCAGTCCTCGTCCTCAATCCACAACCCTCAATCCTCAGTCCTCAATATTCAATCATAAATATTCAATCTTCAATCCTCAATCCTCAATCCTCAATCCTCAATCCTCAATCCTCAATCTTCAACCCTGAATCCTCAATCCTCAATACTCAATCCTCCATCTTCAATCCTCAATACTCAATCTTCAATCCTCAAACCTCAATCGTCAATCCTCAATCCTCAATTTTCAATCCTCAACACTCAATCTTCAATCCTCAATCCTCAATCCTCAATCCTCAATCCTCATTCTTCAATCCTCAATACCCAATCCTCAATCTTCAATCCTCAATCCTCAATCCTCAATCCTAATTCCTCAATCCTCATTCTTCAATCCTCAATACCCAATCCTCAATTTCAATCCTCAATCCTCAATCCTCATTTCTCAATCCTCAATCCTCAATCCTCAATCCTCATTCCTCAATCCTCAATACCCAATCCTCAATCTTCAATCCTCAAACATCAATCCTCAATTCTCAATCCTCAATCCTCAGTCCTCAGTCGTCGAATCTCAATCCCCGACGCTTAGCACGCATCCTCAATCCTCAATCCTCAATCCTCAGGCATCAATACTCAATCTACAATATTCAATCCTCAGTCCTTAATCCTCAATCCACAATTCTCAACCTTCAATACTCAATACTCAATCTTCAATCCTCAATCCTCAATCCTCAATCCTCTATCCTCAATCCTCAATCCAAAATATTCAATCCTCAATGCTCAATCTTCAATCATGAATCCTCAATCCTCAATTCTCAGTCGTCAATCCTCAGTCATCAATCCTCAATCTTCAATACTCAATCGTCAATCCTTAGTCCCCAGACCTCAAACATCAATATTCAACCCTTAGTCCTCGTCCACAATCCACAACCCTCAATCCGCAGTCATCAATATTCAATCATCAATATTCAATATTCAATCCTCAATCCTCAATCCTCAATCCTCAATCCTCAATCCTCAATCCTCATTCTTCAATCCTCAATACCCAATCCTCAATTTCAATCCTCAATCCTCAATCCTCATTTCTCAATCCTCAATCCTCAACCCTCAGCCCTCATACTCCATCCTCAGTACTCAATCCTCTATCCTCAATCTTCAATCCTCAATACTCAATCTTCAATCCTCATTCCTCAATCCTCAATCCTCAATCCTCAATCTTCAATCCTCAATACTCAATCTGCAATCCTCAATCCTTAAACCTCAATCCTCAATCCTCATTCCTCAATCCTCAATACCCAATCCTCAATCCTCAATCCTCAGTCCTCAATCCTCAATCCTCAATCTTCAACCCTGAATCCTCAATCCTCAATACTCAATCCTCAATCTTCAATCCTCAATACTCAATCTTCAATCCTCAAACCTCAATCCTCAATCCTCAATATTCAATCATCAATACTCAATCTTCAATCCTCAATCCTGAATCCTCAATCCTCAATCCTCAATCCTCAATCCTCAATATTCAATCATCAATACTCAATCTTCAACCCTCAATCTTCAATCCTCAATACTCAATCTTCAATCCTCAATCCTCAATCCTCAATCCTCAATCCTCAATCTTCAATCCTCAACACTCAATCTTCAATACTCAATCCTCAATCCTCAATCCTCAATCCTCATTCTTCAATCCTCAATACCCAATCCTCAATCTTCAATCCTCAATCCTCAATCCTCAATCCCAATTCCTCAATCCTCATTCTTCAATCCTCAATACCCAATCCTCAATCTTCAATCCTCAATCCTCAAACCTCAATCCTCAATCCTCAATCCTCAATCTTCAATCCTCAATACTCAATCTGCAACCCTCAATCCTCAAACCTCAATCCTCAATCCTCATTCCTCAATCGTCAATACCCAATCCTCAATCCTCAGTACTCAATCCTCAATCCTCAATCCTCAATCTTCAACCCTGAATCCTCAATCCTCAATACTCAATCCTCAATCCTCAATCCTCAATCCTCAGGCATCAATACTCAATCTACAATATTCAATCCACAATCCTCAATCCTCAATCCTC
Source organism: Calliopsis andreniformis (assembly GCF_051401765.1). Taxonomy (NCBI): domain Eukaryota; kingdom Metazoa; phylum Arthropoda; class Insecta; order Hymenoptera; family Andrenidae; genus Calliopsis; species Calliopsis andreniformis. Next base: position 1,313,991 of record NW_027480495.1, read on the forward strand.
AGGCATCAATACTCAATCTACAATATTCAATCCACAATCCTTAATCCTCAATCCACAATCCTCAACCTTCAATACTCAATACTCAATCTTCAATCCTCAATCCTCAATCCTCAATCCTCAATCCTCAATCCTCAATATTCAATCCCCAATAATCAATCTTCAATCATCAATCCTCAACCCTCAATTCTCAGTCGTCAATCCTCAGTCATCAATCCTCAATCTTCAATACTCAATCGTCAATCCTTAGTCCTCAATCCTCAATCCTCGATCCTCGTTCCTCAAACCTCAATCCTCAACCCTCAGTCTTCATCCTCAATCCTCAAACCTCAATCCTCAACCCTCAGTATTCAATCATCAATACTCAATCTTCAATCCTCAATCCTCAAACCTCAATCCTCAATCCTCATTCTTCAATACTAAACACCCAATCCTCAATCCTCAATCCTCAATCCTCAATCCTCAATCCTCAATCTTCAACACTGAATCCTCAATCCTCAATACTCAATCCTCAATCTTCAATCCTCAATACTCAATCTTCAATCCTCAATCCTCAATACTCAATCCTCAATATTCAATCATCAATACTCAATCTTCAATCCTCAATCCTCAATCCTCAATCCTCAATCCTCAATCCTCAATCCTCAGTCCTCAATCCTCAATCCTCAATCATCAATCCGCAATTTTCAATCTTCAATCATCAATCCTCAATCCTCAATTCTCAGTCGTCAATCCTCAGTCATCAATCCTCAATCTTCAATACTCAATCGTCAATCCTTAGTCCTCAATCCTCAATCCTCAATCATCGTTCCTCAAACCTCAATCCTCAACCCTCAGTCTTCATCCTCAATCCTCAAACCTCAATCCTCAATCCTCAATATTCAATCATCAATACTCAATCTTCAATCCCCAATCCTCAAACCTCAATCCTCAATCCACATTCTTCAATCCTAAATACCCAATCCTTAATCTTCAATCCTCAATCCTCAATCCTCAATTCTCAATCCTCAATCCTTAATCCTCAGACCTCAAACATCAATATTCAACCCTCAGTCCTCGTCCTCAATCCACAACCCTCAATCCTCAGTCCTCAATATTCAATCATAAATATTCAATCTTCAATCCTCAATCCTCAATCCTCAATCCTCAATCCTCAATCCTCAATCCTCAGTCTTCAACCCTGAATCCTCAATACTCAATCCTCAATCTTCAATCCTCAATACTCGATCTTCAATCCTCAATCCTCAATCGTCAATCCTCAATCCTCAATTTTCAATCCTCAACACTCAATCTTCAATCCTCAATCCTCAATCCTCAATCCTCAATCCTCATTCTTCAATCCTCAATACCCAATCCTCAATCTTCAATCCTCAATCCTCAATCCTCAATCCTAATCCCTCAATCCTCATTCTTCAATCCTCAATACCCAATCCTCAATTTCAATTCTCAATCCTCAATCCTCATTTCTCAAGCCTCAATCCTCAACCCTCAGCACTCATCCTCCATCCTCAATCCTCAATCCTCAATACTCAATCCTCAATCCTCAATCTTCAATCCTCAATTCTCAATCTTCAATCCTCGATCCTCAATCCTCAATCCTCAATATTCAATCATCAATACTCGATCTTCAACCCTCAATCTTCAATCCTCAATACTCAATCTTCAATCCTCAATCCTCAATCCTCAATCCTCAATCCTCAATCCTCAATCCTCAATCCTCAGGCATCAATACTCAATCTACAATATTCAATCCTCAGTCCTTAACCCTCAATCCACAATCCTCAACCTTCAATACTCAATACTCAATCTTCAATCCTCAATCCTCAATCCTCAATCCTCTATCCTCAATCCTCAATCCTCAATATTCAATCCTCAATGCTCAATCTTCAATCATGAATCCTCAATCCTCAATTCTCAGTCGTCAATCCTCAGTCATCAATCCTCATTCTTCAATACTCAATCGTCAATCCTTAGTCCTCAATCCTCAATCCTCAATCCTCGTTCCTCAAACCTCAATCCTCAACCCTCAGTCTTCATCCTCAATCCTCAAACCTCAATCCTCAATCCTCAATATTCAATCATCAATACTCAATCTTTAATCCTCAATCCTCAAACCTCAATCCTCAATCCTCATTCTTCAATACTAAACACCCAATCCTCAATCCTCAATCCTCAATCCTCAATCTTCAACCCTGAATCCTCAATCCTCAATACTCAATCCTCAATCTTCAATCCTCAATACTCAATCTTCAATCCTCAATCCTCAATCCTCAATCCGCAATATTCAATCCTCAATACTCAATCTTCAATCATCAATCCTCAATCCTCAATTCTCAGTCGTCAATCCTCAGTCATCAATCCTCAATCTTCAATACTCAATCGTCAATCCTTAGTCCTCAATCCTCAATCCACAATCCTCGTTCCTCAAACCTCAATCCTCAACCCTCAGTCTTCATCCCCAATCCTCAAACCTCAATCCTCAATCCTCAATATTCAATCATCAATACTCAATCTTCAATCCCCAATCCTCAAACCTCAATCCTCAATCCTCACTCTTCAATCCTAAATACCCAATCCTTAATCTTCAATCCTTAATCCTCAATCCTCAATTCTCAATCCTCAATCCTTAATCCTCAGACCTCAAATATTCAACCCTCAGTCCTCGTCCTCAATCCACAACCCTCAATCCTCAGTCCTCAATATTCAATCATAAATATTCAATCTTCAATCCTCAATCCTCAATCCTCAATCCTCAATCCTCAATCCTCAATCTTCAACCCTGAATCCTCAATCCTCAATACTCAATCCTCCATCTTCAATCCTCAATACTCAATCTTCAATCCTCAAACCTCAATCGTCAATCCTCAATCCTCAATTTTCAATCCTCAACACTCAATCTTCAATCCTCAATCCTCAATCCTCAATCCTCAATCCTCATTCTTCAATCCTCAATACCCAATCCTCAATCTTCAATCCTCAATCCTCAATCCTCAATCCTAATTCCTCAATCCTCATTCTTCAATCCTCAATACCCAATCCTCAATTTCAATCCTCAATCCTCAATCCTCATTTCTCAATCCTCAATCCTCAATCCTCAATCCTCATTCCTCAATCCTCAATACCCAATCCTCAATCTTCAATCCTCAAACATCAATCCTCAATTCTCAATCCTCAATCCTCAGTCCTCAGTCGTCGAATCTCAATCCCCGACGCTTAGCACGCATCCTCAATCCTCAATCCTCAATCCTCAGGCATCAATACTCAATCTACAATATTCAATCCTCAGTCCTTAATCCTCAATCCACAATTCTCAACCTTCAATACTCAATACTCAATCTTCAATCCTCAATCCTCAATCCTCAATCCTCTATCCTCAATCCTCAATCCAAAATATTCAATCCTCAATGCTCAATCTTCAATCATGAATCCTCAATCCTCAATTCTCAGTCGTCAATCCTCAGTCATCAATCCTCAATCTTCAATACTCAATCGTCAATCCTTAGTCCTCAATCCTCAATCCTCAATCCTCGTTCCTCAAACCTCAATCCTCAACCCTCAGTCTTCATCCTCAATCCTCAAACCTCAATCCTCAATCCTCAATATTCAATCATCAATACTCAATCTTCAACCCTCAATCCTCAAACCTCAATCCTCAATCCTCATTCTTCAATCCTAAATACCCAATCCTCAATCTTCAATCCTCAATCCTCAATCCTCAATTCTCAATCCTCAATCCTTAGTCCCCAGACCTCAAACATCAATATTCAACCCTTAGTCCACGTCCACAATCCACAACCCTCAATCCGTAGTCATCAATATTCAATCATCAATATTCAATCTTCAATCCTCAATCCTCAATCCTCAATCCTCAATCCTCAATCCTCAATCCTCATTCTTCAATCCTCAATACCTAATCCTCAATTTCAATCCTCAATCCTCAATCCTCATTTCTCAATCCTCAATCCTCAACCCTCAGCCCTCATACTCCATCCTCAGTACTCAATCCTCTATCCTCAATCTTCAATCCTCAATACTCAATCTTCAATCCTCATTCCTCAATCCTCAATCCTCAATCCTCAATCTTCAATCCTCAATACTCAATCTGCAATCCTCAATCCTTAAACCTCAATCTTCAATCCTCATTCCTCAATCCTCAATCCTCAATCCTCAATCTTCAATCCTCAATACTCAATCTGCAATCCTCAATCCTTAAACCTCAATCCTCATTCCTCATTCCTCAATCCTCAATACCCAATCCTCAATCCTCAATCCTCAATCCTCAATCCTCAATCCTCAATCTTCAACCCTGAATCCTCAATCCTCAATTCTCAATCTTCAATCCTCGATCCTCAATCATCAATCCTCAATCCTCAATCCTCAGGCATCAATACTCAATCTTCAATGCTCAATCCTCAATCCTCAATCCTCAATCCTCATTCCCCAACCCTCAATCCTCATTCCTCAAAGCTCAATCCTCAACCCTCAGTCCTCATACTCAATTCTCAATTCTTAATCCTCAATCCTCAATCCTCAATCTTCAATCCTCAATAATCAATCTCCAATCCTCAATACTCAATCTTCAATCCTCAATCCTCAAACCTCAATCCTCAATCCTCATTCTTCAATACTAAACACCCAATCCTCAATCCTCAATCCTCAATCTTCAACCCTGAATCCTCAATCCTCAATACTCAATCCTCAATCTTCAATCCTCAATACTCAATCTTCAATCCTCAATCCTCAATCTTCAACCCTGAATCCTCAATCCTCAATACTCAATACTCAATCCTCAATCCTCAATCCTCAATCCTCAGTCCTCAATCCTCAATCCTCAATTCTCAATCCTCAATCCTCAATCCTCAATCCTCAATCCTCAATTCTCAATCCTCAATCCTCAGTCCTCAGTCGTCGAATCTCAATCCCCGACGCTTAGCACTCATCCTCAATCCTCAGTCCTCAATCCTCAATCCTCAAACCTAAATCCTCTACCGTCAGTCCTCAATCCTCAATCCTCAAACCTCAATCCTCAATCCTCAATATTCAATCATCAATACTCAATCTTCAATCCTCAATCCTGAATCCTCAATCCTCAATCCTCAATCCTCAATCCTCAATCCTCGATCCTCAGTCCTCATTCTTCAATCCTCAATACCCAATCCTCAATCTTCAATCCTCAATCCTCAATCCTCAATCCCAATTCCTCAATCCTCATTCTTCAATCCTCAATACCCAATCCTCAATCTTCAATCCTCAATCCTCAAACCTCAATCCTCAATCCTCAATCCTCAATCTTCAATCCTCAACACTCAATCTGCAACCCTCAATCCTCAAACCTCAATCCTCAATCCTCATTCCTCAATCCTCAATACCCAATCCTCAATCCTCAGTACTCAATCCTCAATCCTCAATCCTCAATCTTCAACCCTGAATCCTCAATCCTCAATACTCAATCCTCAGGCATCAACACTCAATCTACAATATTCAATCCACAATCCTCAATCCTCAATCCTCAGGCATCAATACTCAATCTACAATATTCAATCCACAATCCTTAATCCTCAATCCACAATCCTCAACCTTCAATACTCAATACTCAATCTTCAATCCTCAATCCTCAATCCTCAATCCTCAATCCTCAATCCTCAATCCTCAATATTCAATCCCCAATACTCAATCTTCAGTCATCAATCCTCAATCCTCAATTCTCAGTCGTCAATCCTCAGCCATCAATCCTCAATCTTCAATACTCAATCGTCAATCCTTAGTCCTCAATCCTCAATCCTCGATCCTCGTTCCTCAAACCTCAATCCTCAATCCTCAGTCTTCATCCTCAATCCTCAAACCTCAATCCTCAACCCTCAATATTCAATCATCAATACTCAATCTTAAATCCTCAATCCTCAAACCTCAATCCTCAATCCTCATTCTTCAATACTAAACACCCAATCCTCAATCCTCAATCCTCAATCTTCAACCCTGAATCCTCAATCCTCAATACTCAATCCTCAATCTTCAATCCTCAATACTCAATCTTCAATCCTCAATCCTCAATCTTCAACCCTGAATCCTCAATCCTCAATACTCAATACTCAATCTTCAATCCTCAATACTCAATCTTCAATCCTCAATCCTCAATCCCCAATCCTCAGTCCTCAATCTTCAACCCTCAACACCCAACCTTCAATCCTCAATCCTCAATCCTCAATCCTCAATCCTCAATCTTCAATCCTCATCACTAATCTTCAATCCTCAATCCTCAATCCTCAGTCCTCAATCCTCAATCCTCAATCCTCAATCCTCAATCCTCAATCTTCAATCCTCAATTCTCAATCTTCAATCCTCGATCCTCAATCATCAATCCTCAATCCTCAATCCTCAGGCATCAATACTCAATCTTCAATGCTCAATCCTCAATCCTCAATCCTCAATCCTCATTCCCCAACCCTCAATCCTCATTCCTCAAAGCTCAATCCTCAACCCTCAGTCCTCATACTCAATTCTCAATTCTTAATCCTCAATCCTCAATCCTCAATCTTCAATCCTCAATAATCAATCTCCAATCCTCAATACTCTATCCTCGATCCTCAATCCTCAGGCATCAATACTCAATCTTCAATACTCAATCCTCAATCCTCAATCCTCAATCCCCAATCCTCAAACCTCAATCCTCAATCGTCAGTATTCAATCATCAATACTCAATCTTCAATCCTCAATCCTCAATCCTCAATCCTCAATCCTCAATCCTCAATCCTCAATTCTCAATCCTCAATCCTCAATCCTCAATCCTCAATCCTCAATTCTCAATCCTCAATCCTCAATCCCAATTCCTCAATCCTCATTCTTCAATCCTCAATACCCAATCCTCAATCTTCAATCCTCAATCCTCAAACCTCAATCCTCAATCCTCAATCCTCAATCTTCAATCCTCAACACTCAATCTGCAACCCTCAATCCTCAAACCTCAATCCTCAATCCTCATTCCTCAATCCTCAATACCCAATCCTCAATCCTCAGTACTCAATCCTCAATCCTCAATCCTCAATCTTCAACCCTGAATCCTCAATCCTCAATACTCAATCCTCAGGCATCAACACTCAATCTACAATATTCAATCCACAATCCTCAATCCTCAATCCTCAGGCATCAATACTCAATCTACAATATTCAATCCACAATCCTTAATCCTCAATCCACAATCCTCAACCTTCAATACTCAATACTCAATCTTCAATCCTCAATCCTCAATCCTCAATCCTCAATCCTCAATCCTCAATCCTCAATATTCAATCCCCAATACTCAATCTTCAGTCATCAATCCTCAATCCTCAATTCTCAGTCGTCAATCCTCAGCCATCAATCCTCAATCTTCAATACTCAATCGTCAATCCTTAGTCCTCAATCCTCAATCCTCGATCCTCGTTCCTCAAACCTCAATCCTCAATCCTCAGTCTTCATCCTCAATCCTCAAACCTCAATCCTCAACCCTCAATATTCAATCATCAATACTCAATCTTCAATTCTCAATCCTCAAACCTCAATCCTCAATCCTCATTCTTCAATACTAAACACCCAATCCTCAATCCTCAATCCTCAATCTTCAACCCTGAATCCTCAATCCTCAATACTCAATCCTCAATCTTCAATCCTCAATACTCAATGTTCAATCCTCAATCCACAATCCTCAATCCTCAATATTCAATCATCAATACTCAATCTTCAATCCTCAATCCTCAATCCTCAATCCTCAATCCTCAATCCTCAATCCTCAATCCTCAATCCTCAATCCTCAATCCTCAATCCGCAATATTCAATCCTCAATACTCAATCTTCAATCATCAATCCTCAATCCTCAATTCTCAGTCGTCAATCCTCAGTCATCAATCCTCAATCTTCAATGCTGAATCGTCAATCCTTAGTCCTCAATCCTCAATCCTCAATCATCGTTCCTCAAACCTCAATCCTCAACCCTCAGTCTTCATCCTCAATACTCAAACCTCAATCCTCAATCCTCAATATTCAATCATCAATACTCAATCTTCAATACCCAATCCTCAAACCTCAATCCTCAATCCACATTCTTCAATCCTAAATACCCAATCCTTAATCTTCAATCCTCAATCCTCAATCCTCAATTCTCAATCCTCAATCCTTAATCCTCAGACCTCAAACATCAATATTCAACCCTCAGTCCTCGTCCTCAATCCACAACCCTCAATCCTCAGTCCTCCATATTCAATCATAAATATTCAATCTTCAATCCTCAATCCTCAATCCTCAATCCTCAATCCTCAATCCTCAATCCTCAATCCACAGTCTTCAACCCTGAATCCTCAATACTCAATCCTCAATCTTCAATCCTCAATCCTCAATTCTCAGTCGTCAATCCTCAGTCATCAATCCACAATCTTCAATACTCAATCGTCAATCCTTAGTCCTCAATCCTCAATCCTCGATCCTCGTTCCTCAAACCTCAATCCTCAACCCTCAGTCTTCATCCTCAATCCTCAAACCTCAATCCTCAACCCTCAATATTCAATCATCAATACTCAATCTTCAATCCTCAATCCTCAAACCTCAATCCTCAATCCTCATTCTTCAATACTAAACACCCAATCCTCAATCCTCAATCCTCAATCCTCAATCCTCAGGCATCAATACTCAATCTACAATATTCAATCCACAATCGTCAATCCTCAATCCTCAGGCATCAATACTCAATCTACAATATTCAATCCACAATCCTTAATCCTCAATCCACAATCCTCAACCTTCAATACTCAATACTCAATCTTCAATCCTCAATCCTCAATCCGCAATCCTCAATCCTCAATCCTCAATCCTCAATATTCAATCCTCAATACTCAATCCTCAATCATCAATCCTCAATCCTCAATTCTCAGTCGTCAATCCTCAGTCATCAATCCACAATCTTCAATACTCAATCGTCAGTCCTTAGTCCTCAACCCTCAATCCTCGATCCTCGTTCCTCAAACCTCAATCCTCAACCCTCAGTCTTCATCCTCAATCCTCAAACCTCAATACTCAACCCTCAATATTCAATCATCAATACTCAATCTTCAATCCTCAATCCTCAAACCTCAATCCTCAATCCTCATTCTTCAATACTAAACACCCAATCCTCAATCCTCAATCCTCAATCCTCAATCTTCAACCCAGAATCCTCAACCCTCAATACTCAATCCTCAATCTTCAATCCTCAATACTCAATCTTCAATCCTCAATCCTCAATCCTCAATCCTCAATCCGCAATATTCAATCCTCAATACTCAATCTTCAATCATCAATCCTCAATCCTCAATTCTCAGTCGTCAATCCTCAGTCATCAATCCTCAATCTTCAATACTCAATCGTCAATCCTTAGTCCTCAATCCTCAATCCTCAATCCTCGTTCCTCAACCCTCAATCCTCAACCCTCAGTCCTCATCCTCAATCCTCAAACCTCAATCCTCAATCCTCAATATTCAATCATCAATACTCAATCTTCAATCCCCAATCCTCAAACCTCAATCCTCAATCCTCACTCTTCAATCCTAAATACCCAATCCTTAATCTTCAATCCTTAATCCTCAATCCTCAATTCTCAATCCTCAATCCTTAATCCTCAGACCTCAAATATTCAACCCTCAGTCCTCGTCCTCAATCCACAACCCTCAATCCTCAGTCCTCAATATTCAATCATAAATATTCAATCTTCAATCCTCAATCCTCAATCCTCAATCCTCAATCCTCAATCCTCAATCTTCAACCCTGAATCCTCAATCCTCAATACTCAATCCTCCATCTTCAATCCTCAATACTCAATCTTCAATCCTCAAACCTCAATCGTCAATCCTCAATCCTCAATTTTCAATCCTCAACACTCAATCTTCAATCCTCAATCCTCAATCCTCAATCCTCAATCCTCATTCTTCAATCCTCAATACCCAATCCTCAATCTTCAATCCTCAATCCTCAATCCTCAATCCTAATTCCTCAATCCTCATTCTTCACTCCTCAACACCCAATCCTCAATTTCAATCCTCAATCCTCAATCCTCATTTCTCAATCCTCAATCCTCAATCCTCAATCCTCATTTCTCAATCCTCAATACCCAATCCTCAATCTTCAATCCTCAAACATCAATCCTCAATTCTCAATCCACAATCCTCACTCCTCAGTCGTCGAATCTCAATCCCCGACGCTTAGCACGCATCCTCAATCCTCAATCCTCAATCCTCAGGCATCAATACTCAATCTACAATATTCAATCCTCAGTCCTTAATCCTCAATCCACAATCCTCAACCTTCAATACTCAATACTCAATCTTCAATCCTCAATCCTCAATCCTCAATCCTCTATCCTCAATCCTCAATCCTCAATATTCAATCCTCAATGCTCAATCTTCAATCATGAATCCTCAATCCTCAATTCTCAGTCGTCAATCCTCAGTCATCAATCCTCAATCTTCAATACTCAATCGTCAATCCTTAGTCCTCAATCCTCAATCCTCAATCCTCAACCCTCAGTCTTCATCCTCAATCCTCAAACCTCAATCCTCAATCCTCAATATTCAATCATCAATACTCAATCTTCAACCCTCAATCCTCAAACCTCAATCCTCAATCCTCATTCTTCAATCCTAAATACCCAATCCTCAATCTTCAATCCTCAATCCTCAATCCTCAATTCTCAATCCTCAATCCTTAGTCCCCAGACCTCAAACATCAATATTCAACCCTTAGTCCTCGTCCACAATCCACAACCCTCAATCCGCAGTCATCAATATTCAATCATCAATATTCAATCTTCAATCCTCAATCCTCAATCCTCAATCCTCAATCCTCAATCCTCAATCCTCATTCTTCAATCCTCAATACCTAATCCTCAATTTCAATCCTCAATCCTCAATCCTCATTTCTCAATCCTCAATCCTCAACCCTCAGCCCTCATACTCCATCCTCAGTACTCAATCCTCTATCCTCAATCTTCAATCCTCAATACTCAATCTTCTATCCTCATTCCTCAATCCTCAATCCTCAATCCTCAATCTTCAATCCTCAATACTCAATCTGCAATCCTCAATCCTTAAACCTCAATCCTCAATCCTCATTCCTCAATCCTCAATACCCAATCCTCAATCCTCAATCCTCAATCCTCAATCCTCAATCCTCAATCTTCAACCCTGAATCCTCAATCCTCAATACTCAATCCTCAATCTTCAGTCCTCAATACTCAATCTTCAATCCTCAATCCTCAATCCTCAATCCTCAATATTCAATCATCAATACTCAATCTTCAATCCCCATTCTCAATCCTCAATTCTCAATCCTCAATCCTCAATCCTCAATCCTCAATCCTCAATCCTCAATCCTCAATCCACAATCCTCAACCTTCTATACTCAATAATCAATCTCCAATCCTAGATCGTCAATCCTCAATCCTCAATCCTCAATCTTCAACCCTGAATCCTCAATCCTCAATACTCAATACTCAATCTTCAATCCTCAATACTCAATCTTCAATCCTCAATCCTCAATCCTCAATCCTCAGTCCTCAATCTTCAACCCTCAACACTCAACCTTCAATCCTCAACCCTCAATCCTCAATCCTCTATCCTCAATCCTCAATCTTCAATCCTCATCACTAATCTTCAATCCTCAATCCTCAATCCTCAATCCTCAATCCTCAATCCTCAATCCTCAATCCTCAATCTTCAATCCTCAATTCTCAATCTTCAATCCTCGATCCTCAATCATCAATCCTCAATCCTCAATCCTCAGGCATCAATACTCAATCTTCAATGCTCAATCCTCAATCCTCAATCCTCAATCCTCATTCCCCAACCCTCAATCCTCATTCCTCAAAGCTCAATCCTCAACCCCCAGTCCTCATACTCAATTCTCAATTCTTAATCCTCAATCCTCAACCCTCAATCTTCAATCCTCAATAATCAATCTCCAATCCTCAATACTCTATCCTCGATCCTCAATCCTCAGGCATCAATACTCAATCTTCAATACTCAATCCTCAATCCTCAATCCTCAATCCTCAATCCTCAAACCTCAATCCTCAATCCTCAATATTCAATCATCAATACTCAATCTTCAATCCTCAATCCTCAATCCTCAATCCTCAATCCTCAATCCTCAATCCTCAATCCTCAATCCTCAACCCTCAATCCTGATTCCTCAATCCTCATTCTTCAATCCTCAATACCCAATCCTCAATTTCAATCCTCAATCCTCAATCCTCATTTCTCAATCCTCAATCTTCAACCCTCAGCCCTCATCCTCCGTCCTCAGTACTCAATCCTCTATCCTCAATCTTCAATCCTCAATACTCAATCTTCGATTCTCATTCCTCAATCCTCAATCCTCAATCCTCAATCTTCAATCGCCAATACTCAATCTGCTATCCCCAATACTCAAACCTCAATCCTCAATCCTCATTACTCAAACCTCAATACCCAATCCTCAATCCTCAATCCTCAATCCTCAATCCTCAATATTCAATCATCAATACTCAATCTTGAATCCTCAATCTTCAATCCTCAATATTCAACCTTCAATCCTCAATCCTCAATCCTCAATCCTCAATCCTCAATCCTCAGGCATCAATACTCAATCTACAATATTCAATCCACAATCCTCAATCCTCAATCCTCAGGCATCAATACTCAATCTACAATATTCAATCCACAATCCTTAATCCTCAATCCACAATCCTCAACCTTCAATACTCAATACTCAATCTTCAATCCTCAATCCTCAATCCTCAATCCTCAATCCTCAATCCTCAATCCTCAATATTCAATCCTCAATACTCAATCCTCAATCATCAATCCTCAATCCTCAATCCTCAATCCTCAATCCTCAATCCTCAATCCTCAATCCTCAGGCATCAATACTCAATCTACAATATTCAATCCTCAGTCCTTAATCCTCAATACACAATCCTCAACCTTCAATACTCAATACTCAGTCTTCAATCCTCAATCCTCAATCCTCAATCCTCAATCCTCAATCCTCAATCCTCAGGCATCAATACTCAATCTTCAATGCTCAATCCTCAATCCTCAATCCTCAATCCTCATTCCCCAACCCTCAATCCTCATTCCTCAAACCTCAACCCTCAACCCTCAGTCCTCATACTCAATTCTCAATTCTCAATCCTCAATCCTCAATCCTCAATCTTCAATCCTCAATAATCAGTCTCCAATCCTCAATCCTCAATTCTCGATCCTCAATCCTCAGGCATCAATACTCAATCTTCAATACTCAACCCTCAATCCTCACTCCTCAATCCTCAATCCTCAAACCTCAATCCTCAATCCTCAATATTCAATCATCAATACTCAATCTTCAATCCGCAATCCTCAATCCTCAATCCTCAACCCTCAATCGTCATTCCTCAAACCTCAATCCTCAACCCTCAGTCCTCATACTCAATTCTCAATTCTCAATCCTCAATTCTCAATCCTCAATCTTCAGTCCTCAATAATCAATCTCCAATTCTTGATCCTCAATCCCCAATCTTCAATCCATAATCCTCAATCTTCAATCCCCAATCCCCAGTACTCAATCTTCAATCCTCAATGCTCAATCCTTAATCCTCAATCCTGAGTCCTCAGACCTCAATCTTCAATCCTCAAACCTCAATCCTCAACCGTCAGTCCTCATTCTCCAACCTCAATCCTCAATCCTCAATCCTCAATCTTCAATCCCCAATACTCAATCTTCAATCCTCAATCCTCAATACTCAATCCTCAATCCTCAAGCCTCAGGCATCAATACTCAATCTTCAATACTCAATCTTCAATCCTCAATCCTCAATCCTCAATCCTCAACCATCAATCCTCATTCCTCAAACCTCAATCCTCAACCCTCAGTCCTCATCCTCAATTCTCAATTCTCAATCCTCAATCCTCAATCCTCAATCTTCAATCCTCAATAATCAATCTCCGATCCTAGGTCCTCAATCCCCAACCTTCAATCGCTAATCCTCAATCTTCAATCCTCAATCCCCAGTCATCAATCTTCAATCCTCAATGCTCAATCCTCAATCCTCAATCCTCAGTCCTCAATCCCCAATCCTTAATCCTCAAACCTCAATCCTCAACCGTCAGTCCTCAGTCGTCGAACCTCAATCCCCGACACTTAGCACTCACCCTCAATCCTTGTTCCTCAATCCTCAATCCTCAAACCTAAATCATCTACCGCCAGTCCTCGTCCTCAATCCTCAAACCTCAATCCTCAATCCTCAATATTCAATCATCAATACTCAATCCTCAATCTTCAATCCTCAATACCCAATCTTCAATCCTCAATCCTTAATCCTCAATCCTCAATCCTCAATCCTCAATCTTCAATCCTCAACACTAATCTTCAATCCTCAATCCCCAATCCTCAATCCTCAACCCTCAATCCTCACTCCTCAATCCTCAATCCTCAAACCTCAATCCTCAATCCTCAATATTCAATCATCAATACTCAATCTTCAATCCGCAATCCTCAATCCTCAATCCTCAACCCTCAATCCTCATTCCTCAAACCTCAATCCTCAACCCTCAGTCCTCATACTCAATTCTCAATTCTCAATCCTCAATTCTCAATCCTCAATCTTCAGTCCTCAATAATCAATCTCCAATTCTTGATCCTCAATCCCCAATCTTCAATCCATAATCCTCAATCTTCAATCCCCAATCCCCAGTACTCAATCTTCAATCCTCACTGCTCAATCCTTAATCCTCAATCCTGAGTCCTCAGACCTCAATCTTCAATCCTCAAACCTCAATCCTCAACCGTCAGTCCTCATTCTCCAACCTCAATCCTCAATCCTCAATCCTCAATCTTCAATCCCGAATACTCAATCTTCAATCCTCAATCCTCAATACTCAATCCTCAATCCTCAAGCCTCAGGCATCAATACTCAATCTTCAATACTCAATCCTCAATCCTCAATCCTCAATCCTCAATCCTCAACCATCAATCCTCATTCCTCAAACCTCAATCCTCAACCCTCAGTCCTCATCCTCAATTCTCAATTCTCAATCCTCAATCCTCAATCCTCAATCTTCAATCCTCAATAATCAATCTCCGATCCTAGGTCCTCAATCCCCAACCTTCAATCGCTAATCCTCAATCTTCAATCCTCAATCCCCAGTCATCAATCTTCACTCCTCAATGCTCAATCCTCAATCCTCAATCCTCAGTCCTCAATCCCCAATCCTTAATCCTCAAACCTCAATCCTCAACCGTCAGTCCTCAGTCGTCGAACCTCAATCCCCGACACTTAGCACTCACCCTCAATCCTTGTTCCTCAATCCTCAATCCTCAAACCTAAATCATCTACCGCCAGTCCTCGTCCTCAATCCTCAAACCTCAATCCTCAATCCTCAATATTCAATCATCAATACTCAATCCTCAATCTTCAATCCTCAATACCCAATCTTCAATCCTCAATCCTTAATCCTCAATCCTCAATCCTCAATCCTCAATCTTCAATCCTCAACACTAATCTTCAATCCTCAATCCCCAATCCTCAATCCTCAATCCTCATTCTTCAATCCTCAATACCCAATCCTCAATCTTCAATCCTCAATCCTCAATCCTCAATCCTAATTCCTCAATCCTCATTCTTCAATCCTCAATACCCAATCCTCAATTTCAATCCTCAATCCTCAATCCTCATTTCTCAATGCTCAATCTTCAACCCTCAGCCCTCATCCTCCATCCTCAGTACTCAATCCTCTATCCTCAATCTTCAATCCTCAATACTCAATCTTCGATTCTCATTCCTCAATCCTCAATCCTCAATCCTCAATCTTCAATCGCCAATACTCAATCTGCTATCCCCAATACTCAAACCTCAATCCTCAATCCTCATTACTCAAACCTCAATACCCAATCCTCAATCCTCAATCCTCAATCCTCAATCCTCAATATTCAATCATCAATACTCAATCTTGAATCCTCAATCTTCAATCCTCAATATTCAACCTTCAATCCTCAATCCTCAATCCTCAATCCTCAATCCTCAATCCTCAGGCATCAATACTCAATCTACAATATTCAATCCACAATCCTCAATCCTCAATCCTCAGGCATCAATACTCAATCTACAATATTCAATCCACAATCCTTAATCCTCAATCCACAATCCTCAACCTTCAATACTCAATACTCAATCTTCAATCCTCAAACCTCAATCCTCAACCGTCAGTCCTCATTCTCCAACCTCAATCCTCAAACCTTAATCCTCAATCTTCAATCCCCAATACTCAATCTTCAATCCTCAATCCTCAATACTCAATCCTCAATCCTCAAGCCTCAGGCATCAATACTCAATCTTCAATACTCAATCCTCAATCCTCAATCCTCAATCCTCAATCCTCAATCCTGAACCATCAATCCTCATTCCTCAAACCTCAATCCTCAACCCTCAGTCCCCATCCTCAATTCTCAATTCTCAATCCTCAATCCTCAATCCTCAAACTTCAATCCTCAATAATCAATCTCCGATCCTAGGTCCTCAATCCCCAACCTTCAATCGTTAATCCTCAATCTTCAATCCTCAATCCCCAGTCATCAATCTTCAATCCTCAATGCTCAATCCTCAATCCTCAATCCTCAGTCCTCAATCCCCAATCCTTAATCCTCGAACCTCAATCCTCAACCGTCAGTCTTCGTCCTCAATCCTCAAACCTCAATCATCAATCCTCAATATTCAATCATCAATACTCAATCTTCAATCCTCAATCCTTAAACCTCAATCCTCAATCCTCATTCTTCAATCCTAAATACCCAATCCTCAATTTCCAATCCTCAATCCTCAATCCTCAATTCTCAATCCTCAATCCTTAATCCTCAGACCTCAAACATCAATATTCAACCCTCAGTCCTCGTCCTCAATCCACAACCCTCAATCCTCAGTCCTCAATATTCAATCATCAATATGCAATCTTCAATCCTCAATCCTCAGTCCTCAATCCTCAATCCTCAATCCTCAATTTTCAACCCTGAATCCTCAATCCTCAATGCTCAATCCTCTATCTTCAATCCTCAATACTCAATCTTCAATCCTTAATCCTCAATCTGCAATCCCGAATCCCCAGTACTCAATCTTCAATCCTCAATGCTCAATCCTCAATCCTCAATCCTCAGTCCTCAGTCCTCAATCTTCAATCCTCAAACCTCAATCCTCAACCGTCAGTCCTCATTCTCCATCCTCAATCCTCAATCCTCAATCCTCAATCTTCAATCCCCAATACTCAATCTTCAATCCTCAATCCTCAATCCTCAATCCTCAATCCTCAATCCTCAATCCTCAATCCTCAGGCATCAATACTCAATCTACAATATTCAATCCTCAGTCCTTAATCCTCAATCCACAATCCTCAACCTTCAATACTCAATACTCAATCTTCAATCCTCAATCCTCAATCTTCAATCCTCAATCCTCAATCCTCAATCCTCAGGCATCAATACTCAATCTTCAATGCTCAATCCTCAATCCTCAATCCTCAGTCCTCATTCCCCAACCCTCAATCCTCATTCCTCAAACCTCAACCCTCAACCCTCAGTCCTCATACTCAATTCTCAATTCTCAATCCTCAATCCTCAATCCTCAATCTTCAATCCTCAATAATCAATCTCCAATCCTCAATCCTCAATTCTCGATCCTCAATCCTCAGGCATCAATACTCAATCTTCAATACTCAACCCTCAATCCTCATTCCTCAATCCTCAATCCGCAATCCTCAATCCTCAATCCTCAACCCTCAATCCTCATTCCTCAAACCTCAATCCTCAACCCTCAGTCCTCATACTCAATTCTCAATTCTCAATCCTCAATTCTCAATCCTCAATCTTCAGTCCTCAATAATCAATCTCCAATTCTTGATCCTCAATCCCCAATATTCAATCCATAATCCTCAATCTTCAATCCCCAATCCCCAGTACTCAATCTTCAATCCTCAATGCTCAATCCTGAATCCTCAATCCTCAGTCCTCAGACCTCAATCTTCAATCCTCAAACCTCAATCCTCAACCGTCAGTCCTCATTCTCCAACCTCAATCCTCAATCCTCAATCCTCAATCTTCAATCCCCAATACTCAATCATCAATCCTCAATCCTCAATACTCAATCCTCAATCCTCAAGCCTCAGGCATCAATACTCAATCTTCAATCCTCAATCCTTAAACCTCAATCCTCAATCCTCATTCTTCAATCCTAAATACCCAATCCTCAATTTCCAATCCTCAATCCTCAATCCTCAATTCTCAATCCTCAATCCTTAATCCTCAGACCTCAAACATCAATATTCAACCCTCAGTCCTCGTCCTCAATCCACAACCCTCAATCCTCAGTCCTCAATATTCAATCATCAATATGCAATCTTCAATCCTCAATCCTCAGTCCTCAATCCTCAATCCTCAATCCTCAATTTTCAACCCTGAATCCTCAATCCTCAATGCTCAATCCTCTATCTTCAATCCTCAATACTCAATCTTCAATCCTTAATCCTCAATCTGCAATCCCGAATCCCCAGTACTCAATCTTCAATCCTCAATGCTCAATCCTCAATCCTCAATCCTCAGTCCTCAGTCCTCAATCTTCAATCCTCAAACCTCAATCCTCAACCGTCAGTCCTCATTCTCCATCCTCAATCCTCAATCCTCAATCCTCAATCTTCAATCCCCAATACTCAATCTTCAATCCTCAATCCTCAATCCTCAATCCTCAATCCTCAATCCTCAATCCTCAATCCTCAGGCATCAATACTCAATCTACAATATTCAATCCTCAGTCCTTAATCCTCAATCCACAATCCTCAACCTTCAATACTCAATACTCAATCTTCAATCCTCAATCCTCAATCTTCAATCCTCAATCCTCAATCCTCAATCCTCAGGCATCAATACTCAATCTTCAATGCTCAATCCTCAATCCTCAATCCTCAGTCCTCATTCCCCAACCCTCAATCCTCATTCCTCAAACCTCAACCCTCAACCCTCAGTCCTCATACTCAATTCTCAATTCTCAATCCTCAATCCTCAATCCTCAATCTTCAATCCTCAATAATCAATCTCCAATCCTCAATCCTCAATTCTCGATCCTCAATCCTCAGGCATCAATACTCAATCTTCAATACTCAACCCTCAATCCTCATTCCTCAATCCTCAATCCGCAATCCTCAATCCTCAATCCTCAACCCTCAATCCTCATTCCTCAAACCTCAATCCTCAACCCTCAGTCCTCATACTCAATTCTCAATTCTCAATCCTCAATTCTCAATCCTCAATCTTCAGTCCTCAATAATCAATCTCCAATTCTTGATCCTCAATCCCCAATATTCAATCCATAATCCTCAATCTTCAATCCCCAATCCCCAGTACTCAATCTTCAATCCTCAATGCTCAATCCTGAATCCTCAATCCTCAGTCCTCAGACCTCAATCTTCAATCCTCAAACCTCAATCCTCAACCGTCAGTCCTCATTCTCCAACCTCAATCCTCAATCCTCAATCCTCAATCTTCAATCCCCAATACTCAATCATCAATCCTCAATCCTCAATACTCAATCCTCAATCCTCAAGCCTCAGGCATCAATACTCAATCTTCAATACTCAATCCTCAATCCTCAATCCTCAATCCTCAATCCTCAACCATCAATCCTCATTCCTCAAACCTCAATCCTAAATCCTCAGTCCTCAATCCCCAATCCTTAATCCTCAAACCTCAATCCTCAACCGTCAGTCCTCGTCCTCAATCATCAAACCTCAATCATCAATCCTCAATATTCAATCATCAATACTCAATCTTCAATCCACAATCCTCAAACCTCAATCCTCAATCCTCATTCTTCAATCCTAAATACACAATCCTCAATTTCCAATCCTCAATCCTCAATCCTCAATTCTCAATCCTCAATCCTTAATCCTCAGACCTCAAACATCTATATTCAACCCTCAGTCCTCGTCCTCAATCCACAACCCTCAATCCTCAGTCCTCAATATTCAATCATCAATATTCAATCTTCAATCCTCAATCCTCAATCCTCAATCCTCAATCCTCAATCCTCAATTTTCAACCCTGAATCCTCAATCCTCAATACTCAATCCTCTATCTTCAATCCTCAATACTCAATCTTCAATCCTTAATCCTCAATCTGCAATCCCGAATCCCCAGTACTCAATCTTCAATCCTCAATGCTCAATCCTCAATCCTCAATCCTCAGTCCTCAGTCCTCAATCTTCAATCCTCAAACCTCAATCCTCAACCGTCAGTCCTGATTCTCCATCCTCAATCCTCAATCCTCAATATTCAATCATCAATACTCAATCTTCAATCCGCAATCCTCAATCCTCAATCCTCAACCCTCAATCCTCATTCCTCAAACCTCAATCCTCAACCCTCAGTCCTCATACTCAATTCTCAATTCTCAATCCTCAATTCTCAATCCTCAATCTTCAGTCCTCAATAATCAATCTCCAATTCTTGATCCTCAATCCCCAATCTTCAATCCATAATCCTCAATCTTCAATCCCCAATCCCCAGTACTCAATCTTCAATCCCCAATGCTCAATCCTCAATCCTCAATCCTCAGTCCTCAGACCTCAATCTTCAATCCTCAAACCTCAATCCTCAACCGTCAGTCCTCATTCTCCAACCTCAATCCTCAATCCTCAATCCTCAATCTTCAATCCCCAATACTCAATCTTCAATCCTCGATCCTCAATACTCAATCCTCAATCCTCAAGCCTCAGGCATCAATACTCAATCTTCAATACTCAATCCTCAATCCTCAATCCTCAATCCTCAATCCTCAATCCTGAACCATCAATCCTCATTCCTCAAACCTCAATCCTCAACCCTCAGTCCTCATCCTCAATTCTCAATTCTCAATCCTCAATCCTCAATCCTCAATCTTCAATCCTCAATAATCAATCTCCGATCCTAGGTCCTCAATCCCCAACCTTCAATCGTTAATCCTCAATCTTCAATCCTCAATCCCCAGTCATCAATCTTCAATCCTCAATGCTCAATCCTCAATCCTCAATCCTCAGTCCTCAATCCCCAATCCTTAATCCTCGAACCTCAATCCTCAACCGTCAGTCTTCGTCCTCAATCCTCAAACCTCAATCATCAATCCTCAATATTCAATCATCAATACTCAATCTTCAATCCTCAATCCTCAAACCTCAATCCTCAATCCTCATTCTTCAATCCTAAATACCCAATCCTCAATTTCCAATCCTCAATCCTCAATCCTCAATTCTCAATCCTCAATCCTTAATCCTCAGACCTCAAACATCAATATTCAACCCTCAGTCCTCGTCCTCAATCCACAACCCTCAATCCTCAGTCCTCAATATTCAATCATCAATATGCAATCTTCAATCCTCAATCCTCAGTCCTCAATCCTCAATCCTCAATCCTCAATTTTCAACCCTGAATCCTCAATCCTCAATGCTCAATCCTCTATCTTCAATCCTCAATACTCAATCTTCAATCCTTAATCCTCAATCTGCAATCCCGAATCCCCAGTACTCAATCTTCAATCCTCAATGCTCAATCCTCAATCCTCAATCCTCAGTCCTCAGTCCTCAATCTTCAATCCTCAAACCTCAATCCTCAACCGTCAGTCCTCATTCTCCATCCTCAATCCTCAATCCTCAATCCTCAATCTTCAATCCCCAATACTCAATCTTCAATCCTCAATCCTCAATCCTCAATCCTCAATCCTCAATCCTCAATCCTCAATCCTCAGGCATCAATACTCAATCTACAATATTCAATCCTCAGTCCTTAATCCTCAATCCACAATCCTCAACCTTCAATACTCAATACTCAATCTTCAATCCTCAATCCTCAATCTTCAATCCTCAATCCTCAATCCTCAATCCTCAGGCATCAATACTCAATCTTCAATGCTCAATCCTCATTCCTCAAACCTCAACCCTCAACCCTCAGTCCTCATACTCAATTCTCAATTCTCAATCCTCAATCCTCAATCCTCAATCTTCAATCCTCAATAATCAATCTCCAATCCTCAATCCTCAATTCTCGATCCTCAATCCTCAGGCATCAATACTCAATCTTCAATACTCAACCCTCAATCCTCATTCCTCAATCCTCAATCCGCAATCCTCAATCCTCAATCCTCAACCCTCAATCCTCATTCCTCAAACCTCAATCCTCAACCCTCAGTCCTCATACTCAATTCTCAATTCTCAATCCTCAATTCTCAATCCTCAATCTTCAGTCCTCAATAATCAATCTCCAATTCTTGATCCTCAATCCCCAATATTCAATCCATAATCCTCAATCTTCAATCCCCAATCCCCAGTACTCAATCTTCAATCCTCAATGCTCAATCCTTAATCCTCAATCCTCAGTCCTCAGACCTCAATCTTCAATCCTCAAACCTCAATCCTCAACCGTCAGTCTTCATTCTCCAACCTCAATCCTCAATCCTCAATCCTCAATCTTCAATCCCCAATACTCAATCATCAATCCTCAATCCTCAATACTCAATCCTCAATCCTCAACCCTCAGGCATCAATACTCAATCTTCAATACTCAATCCTCAATCCTCAATCCTCAATCCTCAATCCTCAACCATCAATCCTCATTCCTCAAACCTCAATCCTCAACCCTCAGTCCTCATCCTCAATTCTCAATTCTCAATCCTCAATCCTCAATCCTCAATCTTCAATCCTCAATAATCAATCTCCGATCATAGGTCCTCAATCCCCAACCTTCTATCGTCAATCCTCAATCTTCAATCCTCAATCCCCAGTCATCAATCTTCAATCCTCAATGCTCAATCCTCAATCCTCAATCCTCAGTCCTCAATCCCCAATCCTTAATCCTCAAACCTCAATCCTCAACCGTCAGTCCTCGTCCTCAATCCTCAAACCTCAATCATCAATCCTCAATATTCAATCATCAATACTCAATCTTCAATCCACAATCCTCAAACCTCAATCCTCAATCCTCATTCTTCAATCCTAAATACACAATCCTCAATTTCCAATCCTCAATCCTCAATCCTCAATTCTCAATCCTCAATCCTTAATCCTCAGACCTCAAACATCAATATTCAACCCTCAGTCCTCGTCCTCAATCCACAACCCTCAATCCTCAGTCCTCAATATTCAATCATCAATATTCAATCTTCAATCCTCAATCCTCAATCCTCAATCCTCAATCCTCAATCCTCAATTTTCAACCCTGAATCCTCAATCCTCAATACTCAATCCTCTATCTTCAATCCTCAATACTCAATCTTCAATCCTTAATCCTCAATCTGCAATCCCGAATCCCCAGTACTCAATCTTCAATCCTCAATGCTCAATCCTCAATCCTCAATCCTCAGTCCTCAGTCCTCAATCTTCAATCCTCAAACCTCAATCCTCAACCGTCAGTCCTCATTCTCCATCCTCAATCCTCAATCCTCAATATTCAATCATCAATACTCAATCTTCAATCCGCAATCCTCAATCCTCAATCCTCAACCCTCAATCCTCATTCCTCAAACCTCAATCCTCAACCCTCAGTCCTCATACTCAATTCTCAATTCTCAATCCTCAATTCTCAATCCTCAATCTTCAGTCCTCAATAATCAATCTCCAATTCTTGATCCTCAATCCCCAATCTTCAATCCATAATCCTCAATCTTCAATCCCCAATCCCCAGTACTCAATCTTCAATCCCCAATGCTCAATCCTCAATCCTCAATCCTCAGTCCTCAGACCTCAATCTTCAATCCTCAAACCTCAATCCTCAACCGTCAGTCCTCATTCTCCAACCTCAATCCTCAATCCTCAATCCTCAATCTTCAATCCCCAATACTCAATCTTCAATCCTCGATCCTCAATACTCAATCCTCAATCCTCAAGCCTCAGGCATCAATACTCAATCTTCAATACTCAATCCTCAATCCTCAATCCTCAATCCTCAATCCTCAATCCTGAACCATCAATCCTCATTCCTCAAACCTCAATCCTCAACCCTCAGTCCTCATCCTCAATTCTCAATTCTCAATCCTCAATCCTCAATCCTCAATCTTCAATCCTCAATAATCAATCTCCGATCCTAGGTCCTCAATCCCCAACCTTCAATCGTTAATCCTCAATCTTCAATCCTCAATCCCCAGTCATCAATCTTCAATCCTCAATGCTCAATCCTCAATCCTCAATCCTCAGTCCTCAATCCCCAATCCTTAATCCTCGAACCTCAATCCTCAACCGTCAGTCTTCGTCCTCAATCCTCAAACCTCAATCATCAATCCTCAATATTCAATCATCAATACTCAATCTTCAATCCTCAATCCTCAAACCTCAATCCTCAATCCTCATTCTTCAATCCTAAATACCCAATCCTCAATTTCCAATCCTCAATCCTCAATCCTCAATTCTCAATCCTCAATCCTTAATCCTCAGACCTCAAACATCAATATTCAACCCTCAGTCCTCGTCCTCAATCCACAACCCTCAATCCTCAGTCCTCAATATTCAATCATCAATATGCAATCTTCAATCCTCAATCCTCAGTCCTCAATCCTCAATCCTCAATCCTCAATTTTCAACCCTGAATCCTCAATCCTCAATGCTCAATCCTCTATCTTCAATCCTCAATACTCAATCTTCAATCCTTAATCCTCAATCTGCAATCCCGAATCCCCAGTACGCAATCTTCAATCCTCAATGCTCAATCCTCAATCCTCAATCCTCAGTCCTCAGTCCTCAATCTTCAATCCTCAAACCTCAATCCTCAACCGTCAGTCCTCATTCTCCATCCTCAATCCTCAATCCTCAATCCTCAATCCTCAATCTTCAATCCCCAATACTCAATCTTCAATCCTCAATCCTCAATCCTCAATCCTCAATCCTCAATCCTCAATCCTCAATCCTCAGGCATCAATACTCAATCTACAATATTCAATCCTGAGTCCTTAATCCTCAATCCACAATCCTCAACCTTCAATACTCAATACTCAATCTTCAATCCTCAATCCTCAATCCTCAATCCTCAATCCTCAATCCTCAATCCTCAGGCATCAATACTCAATCTTCAATGCTCAATCCTCAATCCTCAATCCTCAATCCTCATTCCCCAACCCTCAATCCTCATTCCTCAAACCTCAACCCTCAACCCTCAGTCCTCATACTCAATTCTCAATTCTCAATCCTCAATCCTCAATCCTCAATCTTCAATCCTCAATAATCAATCTCCAATCCTCAATCCTCAATTCTCGATCCTCAATCCTCAGGCATCAATACTCAATCTTCAATACTCAACCCTCAATCCTCATTCCTCAATCCTCAATCCGCAATCCTCAATCCTCAATCCTCAACCCTCAATCCTCATTCCTCAAACCTCAATCCTCAACCCTCAGTCCTCATACTCAATTCTCAACACTCAATCCTCAATTCTCAATCCTCAATCTTCAGTCCTCAATAATCAATCTCCAATTCTAGATCCTCAATCCCCAATCTTCAATCCTTAATCCTCAATCTTCAATCCCCAATCCCCAGTACTCAACCTTCAATCCTCAATGCTCAATCCTCAATCCTCAATCCTCAGTCCTCAGACCTCAATCTTCAATCCTCAAACCTCAATCCTCAACCGTCAGTCCTCATTCTCCAACCTCAATCCTCAATCCTCAATCCTCAACCTTCAATCCCCAATACTCAATCTTCAATCCTCAATCCTCAATACTCAATCCTCAATCCTCAAGCCTCAAGCATCAATACTCAATCTTCAATACTCAATCCTCAATCCTCAATCCTCAATCCTCAATCATCAACCATCAACCCTCATTCCTCAAACCTCAATCCTCAACCCTCAGTCCTCATCCTCAATTCTCAATTCTCAATCCTCAATCCTCAATCCTCAATCTGCAATCCTCAATAATCAATCTCCGATCCTAGGTCCTCAATTCCCAACCTTCAATCGTTAATCCTCAATCTTCAATCCTCAATCCCCAGTCATCAATCTTCAATCCTCAATGCTCAATCCTCAATCCTCAATCCTCAGTCCTCAACCCCCAATCCTTAATCCTCAAACCTCAATCCTCAACCGTCAGTCCTCGTCCTCAATCCTCAAACCTCAATCATCAATCCTCAATATTCAATCATCAATACTCAATCTTCTATCCTCAATCCTCAAACCTCAATCCTCAATTCTCATTCTTCAATCCTAAATACCCAATCCTCAATTTCCAATCCTCAATCCTCAATCCTCAATTCTCAATCCTCAATCCTTAATCCTCAGACCTCAAACATCAATATTCAACCCTCAGTCCTCGTCCTCAATCCACAACCCTCAATCCTCAGTCCTCAATATTCAATCATCAATATTCAATCTTCAATCCTCAATCCTCAATCCTCAATCCTCAATCCTCGATCCTCAATTTTCAACCCTGAATCCTCAATCCTCAATACTCAATCCTCTATCTTCAATCCTCAATACTCAATCTTGAATCCTTAATCCTCAATCTGCAATCCCGAATCCCCAGTACTCAATCTTCAATCCTCAATGCTCAATCCTCAATCCTCAATCCTAAGTCCCCAGTCCTCAATCTTCAATCCCCAAACCTCAATCCTCAACCGTCAGTCCTCATTCTCCATCCTCAATCCTCAATCCTCAATCCTCAATCTTCAATCCCCAATACTCAATCTTCAATTCTCAATCCTCAATCCTCAATCCTCAATCCTCAATCCTCAGGTATCAATACTCAATCTTCAATACTCAATCCTCAATCCTCAATCCTCAATCCTCAATCCTCAATCCTCAACCATCAATCCTCATTCCTCAAACCTCAATCCTCAACCCTCAGTCCTCATCCTCAATTCTCAATTCTCAATCCTCAATCGTCAATCCTCAATCTTCAATCCTCAATAATCAATCTCCGATCCTAGATCCTCAATCCCCAATCTTCAATCGTTAATCCTCAATATTCAATCCTCAATCCCCAGTCATCAATCTTCAATCTTCAATGCTCAATCCTCAATCCTCAATCCTCAATTCTCAGTCCTCAATCCCCAATCCTCAATCCTCTAACCTCAATCCTCAACCGTCAGTCCTCGTCCTCAATCCTCAAACCTCAATCCTCAATCCTCAATATTCAATCGACAATACTCAATCATCAATCCTCAATCCTCAAACCTCAATCCTCAATCCTCATTCTTCAATCCTAAATACCCAATCCTCAATCTTCAATCCTCAATCCTCAATCCTCAATTCTCAATCCTCAATCCTTAATACTCAGACCTCAAACATCAATATTCAACCCTCAGCCCTCGTCCTCAATCCACAACCCTCAATCCTCAGTCCTCAATATTCAATCATCAATATTCAATCTTCAATCCTCAATCCTCAATCCTCAATCCTCGATCCTCAATCCTCAATCTTCAACCCTGAATCCACAATCCTCAATACTCAATCCTCAATCTTCAATCCTCAATACTCAACCTTCAATCCTCAATCCTCAATCCTCAATCCTCAATCCTCAATCTTCAATCCTCAACACTAATCTTCAATCCTCAATCCCCAATCCTCAATCCTCAATCCTCATTCTTCAACCCTCAATACCCAATCCTAAATCTTCAGTTCTCAATCGTCAATCCTCAATCCTAATACCTCAATCCTCATTCTTCAATCCTCAATACCCAATCCTCAATTTCAATCCTCAATCCTCAATCCTCATTTCTCAATCCTCAATCCTCAACTCTCTGCCCTCATCCTCCATCCTCAAACCTCAATCCACAATCCTCGATCTTCAATCCTCAATTCTCAATCTTCAATCCTCGATCCTCAATCATCAATCCTCAATCCTCAATCCTCAGGCATCGATACTCAACCTTCAATGCTCAATCCTCAATCCTCAATCCTCAATCCTCATTCCCAAACACTCAGTCCTCATTCCTCAAACCTCAATCCTCAACCCTCAGTCCTCATACTCAATTCTCAATACTCAATCCTCAATCCTCAATCCTCAATCTTCAATCCTCAATAGTCAATCTCCAATCGTCAATCCTCAATCCTCGATCCTCAATCCTCAGGCATCAATACTCAATCTTCAATACTCAATCCTCAATCCTCAATCCTCAATCCTCAATCCTCAAACCTCAATCCTCAATCCTCAATATTCAATCATCAATACTCAATCTTCGATCCTCAATCCTCAATCCTCAATCCTCAATCCTCAATCCTCAATCCTCAATCCTCAATCCTCAATCCTCAATCCTCAATCCACAATCCTCAGCCTTCAATACTCAATAATCAATTTCCAATCCTAGATCCTCTATCCTCAATCCACAATCCTCAATCCTCAATCCTCATTCTTCAATCCTCAATATTCAATCATCAATACTCAATCTTCAATCCTCAATCCTCAATCCTCAATCCTCAATCCTCAATCCTCAATCCTCAATATTCAATCATCAATACGCAATCTTCAACCCTCAATCTTCAATCCTCAATAGTCAATCTTCAATCCTCAATCCTCAATCCTCAATCCTCAATCCTCAATCCTCAATCCTCAGGTATCAATACTCAATCTACAATATTCAATCCTCAATCCTTAATCCTCAATCCACAATCCTCAGCCTTCAATACTCAATACTCAATCTTCAATACTCAATCCTCAATCCTCAATCCTCAATCCTCAATCCTCAATCCGCAATATTGAATCCTCAATACTCAATCTTCAATCATCAATCCTCAATCCTCAATTCTCAGTCGTCAATCCTCAGTCATCAATCCTCAATCTTCAATACTCAATCGTCAATCCTTAGTCCTCAATCCTCAAACCTCAATCCTCGATCCTCAAATCTCAATCCTCAACCCCCAGTCTTCATCCTGAATCCTCAAACCTCAATCCTCAATCCTCAATATTCAATCATCAATACTAAATCTTCAATCCTCAATCCTCAAACCTCAATCCTCAATCCTCATTCTTCAATCCTAAATACCCAATACTTAATCTTCAATCCCCAATCCTCAATCCTCAATTCTCAATCCTCAATCCTTAATCCTCAGACGTCAAACATCAATATTCAACCCTCAGTCCTCGTCCTCAATCCACAACCCTCAATCCTCAGTCCTCAATATTCAATCATCAATATTCAATCTTCAATCCTTAATCCTCAATCCTCATTCCACAATCCTCAATCCTCAATCTTCAACCCTGAATCCTCAATCCTCAATACTCAATCCTCAACCTTCAATCCTCAATACTCAATCTTCAATCCTCAATCCTCAATCGTCAATCCTCAATCCTCAATCTTCAATCCTCAACACTCAATCTTCAATCCTCAATCCTCAATCCTCAATCCTCAGTCCTCAATCCTCATTCTTCAATCCTCAATACCCAATCCTCAATCTTCAATCCTCAATCCTCAATCCTCAATCCTAATTCCTCAATCCTCATTCTTCAATCCTCAATACCCAATCCTCAATTTCAATCCTCAATCCTCAATCTTCATTTCTCAATCCTCAATCCTCAACCCTCAGCCCTCATCCTCCATCCTCAGTACTCAATCCTCTATCCTCAATCTTCAATCCTCAATACTCAATCTTCAATCCTCATTCCTCAATCCTCAATCCTCAATCCTCAATCTTCAATCCTCAATACTGAATCTGCAATCCTCAATCCTCAAACCTCAATTCTCAATCCTCATTCCTCAATCCTCAATACCCAATCCTCAATCCTCAATCCTCAATCCTCAATACTCAATATACAATCATCAATACTCAATCTTCAATCATCAATACTCAATCTTCAATCCTCAATCCTCAAACCTCAATCCTCAATCCTCATTACTCAATCCTCAATACCCAATCCTCAATCCTCAATCCTCAATCCTCAATCCTCAATATTCAATCATCAATACTCAATCTTCAATCCTCAATCTTCAATCCTCAATACTCAACCTTCAATCCTCAATCCTCAATCCTCAATCCTCAATCCTCAATCCCCAATCCTCAGGCATCAATACTCAATCTACAATATTCAATCCACAATCCTTAATCCTCAATCCACAATCCTCAACCTTCAATACTCAATACTCAATCTTCAATCCTCAATCCTCAATCCTCAATCCTCAATACTCAATCCTCAATCCTCAATCCTCAATCCTTAATCCTCAGACGTCAAACATCAATATTCAACCCTCAGTCCTCGTCCTCAATCCACAACCCTCAATCCTCAGTCCTCAATATTCAATCATCAATATTCAATCTTCAATCCTTAATCCTCAATCCTCATTCCTCAATCCTCAATCCTCAATCTTCAACCCTGAATCCTCAATCCTCAATACTCAATCCTCAACCTTCAATCCTCAATACTCAATCTTCAATCCTCAATCCTCAATCGTCAATCCTCAATCCTCAATCTTCAATCCTCAACACTCAATCTTCAATCCTCAATCCTCAATCCTCAGTCCTCAATCCTCATTCTTCAACCCTCAGTACCCAATCCTCAATCTTCAATCCTCAATCCTCAATCCTCAATCCTAATTCCTCAATCCTCATTCTTCAATCCTCAATACCCAATCCTCAATTTCAATCCTCAATCCTCAATCTTCATTTCTCAATCCTCAATCCTCAACCCTCAGCCCTCATCCTCCATCCTCAGTACTCAATCCTCATTCTTCAACCCTCAGTACCCAATCCTCAATCTTCAATCCTCAATCCTCAATCCTCAATCCTAATTCCTCAATCCTCAATCTTCAATCCTCAATACTCAATCTTCAATCCTCATTCCTCAATCCTCAATCCTCAATCCTCAATCTTCAATCCTCAATACTCAATCTGCAATCCTCAATCCTCAAACCCCAATTCTCAATCCTCATTCCTCAATCCTCAATACCCAATCCTCAATCCTCAATCCTCAATCCTCAATCCTCAATATACAATCATCAATACTCAATCTTCAATCCTCAATCTTCAATCCTCAATACTCAACTTTCAATCCTCAATCCTCAATCCTCAATCCTCAAACCTCAATCCTCAATCCTCAATATTCAATCATCAATACTCAATCTTGAATCCTCAATCCTCAAACCTCAATCCTCAATCCTCATTACTCTATCCTCAATACCCAATCCTCAATCCTCAATCCTCAATCCTCAATCCTCAATATTCAATCATCAATACTCAATCTTCAATCCTCAATCTTCAATCCTCAATACTCAACCTTCAATCCTCAATCCTCAATCCTCAATCCTCAATCCTCAATCCTCAGGCATCAATACTCAATCTACAATATTCAATCCACAATCCTTAATCCTCAATCCACAATCCTCAACCTTCAATACTCAATACTCAATCTTCAATCCTCAATCCTCAATCCTCAATCCTCAATACTCAATCCTCAATCCTCAATATTCAATCCTCAATACTCAATCTTCAATCATCAATCCTCAATCCTCAATTCTCAGTCGTCAATCCTCAGTCATCAATCCTCAATCTTCAATACTCAATCGTCAATCATTAGTCCTCAATCCTCAATCCTCAATCCTCGTTCCTCAAACCTCAATCCTCCACCCTCAGTCTTCATCCTCCATCCTCAAACCTCAATCCTCAACCCTCAATATTCAATCATCAATACTCAATCTTCAATCCTCAATCCTCAGACCTCAATCCTCAATCCTCATTCTTCAATCCTAAATACCCAATCCTCAATCTTCAATCCGCAATCGTCAATCCTCAATCCTCAATCCTCAATCCTCAATCCTCAATCCTCAGGCATCAATACTCAATCTACAATATTCAATCCTCAGTCCTTAATCCTCAATCCACAATCCTCAACCTTCAATACTCAATACTCAATCTTCAATCCTCAATCCTCAATCCTCAATCCTCAATCCTCAATCCTCAATCCTCAGGCATCAATACTCAATCTTCAATGCTCAATCCTCAATCCTCAATCCTCAATCCTCGTTCCCCAACCCTCAATCCTCATTCCTCAAACCTCAACCCTCAACCCTCAGTCCTCATACTCAATTCTCAATTCTCAATCCTCAATCCTCAATCCTCAATCTTCAATCCTCAATAATCAATCTCCAATCCTCAATCCTCAATTCTCGATCCTCAATCCTCAGGCATCAATACTCAATCTTCAATCCGCAATCCTCAATCCTCAATCCTCAACCCTCAATCCTCATTCCTCAAACCTCAATCCTCAACCCTCAGTCCTCATACTCAATTCTCAATTCTCAATCCTCAATTCTCAATCCTCAATCTTCAGTCCTCAATAATCAATCTCCAATTCTAGATCCTCAATCCCCAATCTTCAATCCTTAATCCTCAATCTTCAATCCCCAATCCCCAGTACTCAATCTTCAATCCTCAATGCTCAATCCTCAATCCTCAATCCTCAGTCCTCAGACCTCAATCTTCAATCCTCAAACATCAATCCTCAACCGTCAGTCCTCATTCTCCAACCTCAATCCTCAATCCTCAATCCTCAATCTTCAATCCCCAATACTCAATCTTCAATCCTCAATCCTCAATACTCAATCCTCAATCCTCAAGCCTCAGGCATCAATACTCAATCTTCAATACTTAATCCTCAATCCTCAATCCTCAATCCTCAATCATCAACCATCAACCCTCATTCCTCAAACCTCAATCCTCAACCCTCAGTCCTCATCCTCAATTCTCAATTCTCAATCCTCAATCCTCAATCCTCAATCTTCAATCCTCAATAATCAATCTCCGATCCTAGGTCCTCAATCCCCAACCTTCAATCGTTAATCCTCAATCTTCAATCCTCAATCCCCAGTCATCAATCTTCAATCCTCAATGCTCAGTCCTCAATCCTCAATCCTCAGTCCTCAAACACCAATCCTTAATCCTCAAACCTCAATCCTCAACCGTCAGTCCTCGTCCTCAATCCTCAAACCTCAATCATCAATCCTCAATATTCAATCATCAATACTCAATCTTCTATCCTCAATCCTCAAACCTCAATCCTCAATTCTCATTCTTCAATCCTAAACACCCAATACTCAATTTCCAATCCTCAATCCTCAATCCTCAATTCTCAATCCTCAATCCTTAATCCTCAGACCTCAAACATCAATATTCAACCCTCAGTCCTCGTCCTCAATCCACAACCCTCAATCCTCAGTCCTCAATATTCAATCATCAATATGCAATCTTCAATCCTCAATCCTCAATCCTCAATCCTCAATCCTCAATCCTCAATTTTCAACCCTGAATCCTCAATCCTCAATACTCAATCCTCTATCTTCAATCCTCAATACTCAATCTTCAATCCTTAATCCTCAATCTGCAATCCCGAATCCCCAGTACTCAATCTTCAATCCTCAATGCTCAATCCTCAATCCTCAATCCTAAGTCCTCAGTCCTCAATCTTCAATCGCCAAACCTCAATCCTCAACCGTCAGTCCTCATTCTCCATCCTCAATCCTCAATCCTCAATCCTCAATCTTCAATCCCCAATACTCAATCTTCAATCCTCAATCCTCAATCCTCAATCCTCAATCCTCAATCCTCAGGTATCAATACTCAATCTTCAATACTCAATCCTCAATCCTCAATCCTCAATCCTCAATCCTCAATCCTCAACCATCAATCCTCATTCCTCAAACCTCAATCCTCAACCCTCAGTCCTCATCCTCAATTCTCAATTCTCAATCCTCAATCGTCAATCCTCAATCTTCAATCCTCAATAATCAATCTCCGATCCTAGATCCTCAATCCCCAATCTTCAATCGTTAATCCTCAATATTCAATCCTCAATCCCCAGTCATCAATCTTCAATCTTCAATGCTCAATCCTCAATCCTCAATCCTCAATCCTCAGTCCTCAATCCCCAATCCTCAATCCTCTAACCTCAATCCTCAACCGTCAGTCCTCGTCCTCAATCCTCAAACCTCAATCCTCAATCCTCAATATTCAATCGACAATACTCAATCATCAATCCTCAATCCTCAAACCTCAATCCTCAATCCTCATTCTTCAATCCTAAATACCCAATCCTCAATCTTCAATCCTCAATCCTCAATCCTCAATTCTCAATCCTCAATCCTTAATACTCAGACCTCAAACATCAATATTCAACCCTCATCCCTCGTCCTCAATCCACAACCCTCAATCCTCAGTCCTCAATATTCAATCATCAATATTCAATCCTCAATCCTCAATCCTCAATCCTCAATCCTCGATCCTCAATCCTCAATCTTCAACCCTGAATCCACAATCCTCAATACTCAATCCTCAATCTTCAATCCTCAATACTCAACCTTCAATCCTCAATCCTCAATCCTCAATCCTCAATCCTCAATCTTCAATCCTCAACACTAATCTTCAATCCTCAATCCCCAATCCTCAATCCTCAATCCTCATTCTTCAACCCTCAATACCCAATCCTCAATCTTCAATCCTCAATCCTCAATCCTCAATCCTAATACCTCAATCCTCATTCTTCAATCCTCAATACCCAATCCTCAATTTCAATCCTCAATCCTCAATCCTCATTTCTCAATCCTCAATCCTCAACTCTCAGCCCTCATCCTCCATCCTCAAACCTCAATCCACAATCCTCGATCTTCAATCCTCAATTCTCAATCTTCAATCCTCGATCCTCAATCATCAATCCTCAATCCTCAATCCTCAGGCATCAATACTCAACCTTCAATGCTCAATCCTCAATCCTCAATCCTCAATCCTCATTCCCAAACCCTCAGTCCTCATTCCTCAAACCTCAATCCTCAACCCTCAGTCCTCATACTCAATTCTCAATACTCAATCCTCAATCCTCAATCCTCAATCCTCAATCTTCAATCCTCAATAGTCAATCTCCAATCCTCAATCCTCAATCCTCGATCCTCAATCCTCAATCCTCAATCCTCAATCCACAATCCTCAATCCTCAATCCTCAATCCACAATCCTCAGCCTTCAATACTCAATAATCAATTTCCAATCCTAGATCCTCTATCCTCAACCCACAATCCTCAATACTCAATCCTCATTCTTCAATCCTCAATATTCAATCATCAATACTCAATCTTCAATCCTCAATCCTCAATCCTCAATCCTCAATCCTCAATCCTCAATCCTCAATATTCAATCATCAATACGCAATCTTCAACCCTCAATCTTCAATCCTCAATAGTCAATCTTCAATCCTCAATCCTCAATCCTCAATCCTCAATCCTCAATCCTCAATCCTCAGGTATCAATACTCAATCTACAATATTCAATCCTCAATCCTTAATCCTCAATCCACAATCCTCAACCTTCAATACTCAATACTCAATCTTCAATCCTCAATCCTCAATCCTCAATCCTCAATCCTCAATCCTCAATCCTCAATATTCAATCCTCAATACTCAACCTTCAATCATCAATCCTCAATCCTCAATTCTCAGTCGTCAATCCTCAGTCATCATTCCTCAATCTTCAATACTCAATCGTCAATCCTTAGTCCTCAATCCTCAATCCTCAATCCTGGTTCCTCAAACCTCAATCCTCATCCCTCAGAATTCATCCTCAATCCTCAAACCTCATTCCTCAATCCTCAATATTCAATCATCAATACTCAATCTTCAATCCTCAATCCTAAAACGTCAATCCTCAATCCTCATTCTTCAATCCTAAATACCCAATCCTCAATCTTCAATCCTCAATCCTCAATACTCAATTCTCAATCCTCAATCCTTAATCCTCAGACCTCAAACGTCAATATTCAACCCTCAGTCCTCGTCCTCAATCCACAACACTCAATCCTCAGTCCTCAATATTCAATCATCAATATTCAATCTTCAATCCTCAATCCTCAATCCTCAATCCTCAATCCTCAATCCTCAATCTTCAACCCTGAATCCTCAATCCTCAATACTCAATCCTCAATCTTCAATCCTCAATACTCAATCTTCAATCCTCAATCCTCAATCCTCAATCCTCAATATTCAATCATCAATACTCAATCTTCAATCCTCAATGCTCAATCCTCAATTCTCAATCCTCAATCCTCAATCCTCAATCCTCAATCCTCAATCCTCAATCCACAATCCTTAACCTTCTATACTGAATAATCAATCTCCAATCCTAGATCCTCAATCCTCAATCCTCAATCCTCAATCCTCAATCCTCAATCCTCAATAATCAATCATCAATGCTCAATCTTCAAACCTCAATCTTCAATCCTCAATACTCAATCTTCAATCCTCAATCCTCAATCCTCAAACCTCAATCCTCAATCTTCAACCCTGAATCCTCAATCCTCAATACTCAATCCTCAACCTTCAATCCTCAATACTCAATCTTCAATCCTCAATCCTCAATCGTCAATCCTCAATCCTCAATCTTCAATCCTCAACACTCAATCTTCAATCCTCAATCCTCAATCCTCAGTCCTCAATCCTCATTCTTCAATCCTCAATACCCAATCCTCAATCTTCAATCCTCAATCCTCAATCCTCAATCCTAATTCCTCAATCCTCATTCTTCAATCCTCAATACCCAATCCTCAATTTCAATCCTCAATCCTCAATCTTCATTTCTCAATCCTCAATCCTCAACCCTCAGCCCTCATCCTCCATCCTCAGTACTCAATCCTCTATCCTCAATCTTCAATCCTCAATACTCAATCTTCAATCCTCATTCCTCAATCCTCAATCCTCAATCCTCAATCTTCAATCCTCAATACTCAATCTGCAATTCTCAATCCTCAAACCTCAATTCTCAATCCTCATTCCTCAATCCTCAATACCCAATCCTCAATCCTCAATCCTCAATCCTCAATCCTCAATATACAATCATCAATACTCAATCTTCAATCATCAATACCCAATCTTCAATCCTCAATCCTCAAACCTCAATCCTCAATCCTCATTACTCAATCCTCAATACCCAATCCTCAATCCTCAATCCTCAATCCTCAATCCTCAATATTCAATCATCAATACTCAACCTTCAATCCTCAATCTTCAATCCTCAATACTCAACCTTCAATCCTCAATCCTCAATCCTCAATCCTCAATCCCCAATCCTCAGGCATCAATACTCAATCTACAATATTCAATCCACAATCCTTAATCCTCAATCCACAATCCTCAACCTTCAATACTCAATACTCAATCTTCAATCCTCAATCCTCAATCCTCAATCCTCAACACTCAATCCTCAATCCTCAATATTCAATCCTCAATCCTCAATCCTAATTCCTCAATCCTCATTCTTCAATCCTCAATACCCAATCCTCAATTTCAATCCTCAATCCTCAATCCTCATTTCTCAATCCTCAATCCTCAACCCTCAGCCCTCATCCTCCATCCTCAATCCTCAATCCACAATCCTCGATCTTCAATCCTCAATTCTCAATCTTCAATCCTCGATCCTCAATCATCAATCCTCAATCCTCAATCCTCAGGCATCAATACTCAACCTTCAATGCTCAATCCTCAATCCTCAATCCTCAATCCTCATTCCCCAACCCTCAGTCCTCATTCCTCAAACCTCAATCCTCAACCCTCAGTCCTCATACTCAATTCTCAATTCTCAATCCTCAATCCTCAATATTCAATCCTCAATACTCAACCTTCAATCATCAATCCTCAATCCTCAATTCTCAGTCGTCAATCCTCAGTCATCATTCCTCAATCTTCAATACTCAATCGTCAATCCTAAGTCCTCAATCCTCAATCCTCAATCCTGGTTCCTCAAACCTCAATCCTCAACCCTCAGACTTCATTCTCAAACCTCAAACCTCATTCCTCAATCCTCAATATTCAATCATCAATACTCAATCTTCAATCCTCAATCCTAAAACCTCAATCCTCAATCCTCATTCTTCAATCCTAAATACCCAATCCTCAATCTTCAATCCTCAATCGTCAATACTCAATTCTCAATCCTCAATCCTTAATCCTCAGACCTCAAACGTCAATATTCAACCCTCAGTCCTCGTCCTCAATCCACAACCCTCAATCCTCAGTCCTCAATATTCAATCATCAATATTCAATCTTCAATCCTCAATCCTCAATCCTCAATCCTCAATCCTCAAACCTCAATATTCAACCCTGTATCCTCAATCCTCAATACTCAATCCTCAATCTTCAATCCTCAATACTCAATCTTCAATCCTCAATCCTCAATCCTCAATCCTCAATCCTCAATATTCAATCATCAATATTCAATCTTCAATCCTCAATCCTCAATCCTCAATCCTCAATCCTCAAACCTCAATCTTCAACCCTGTATCCTCAATCCTCAATACTCAATCCTCAATCTTCAATCCTCAATACTCAATCTTCAATCCTCAATCCTCAATCCTCAATCCTCAATATTCAATCATCAATACTCAATCTTCAATCCTCAATCGTCAATCCTCAATTCTCAATCCTCAATCCTCAATCCTCAATCCTCAATCCTCAATCCTCAATCCACAATCCTCAACCTTCTATACTCAATAATCAATCTCCAATCCTAGATCCTCAATCCTCAATCCTCAATCCTCAATCCTCAATCCTCAATCCTCAATATTCAATCATCAATACTCAATCTTCAAACCTCAATCTTCAATCCTCAATACTCAATCTTCAATCCTCAATCCTCAATCCTCAATCCTCAATCCTCAATCCTCAGGCATCAATACTCAATCTACAATATTCAATCCTCAATCCTTAATCCTCAATCCACAATCCTCAGCCTTCAATACGCAATACTCAATCTTCAATCCTCAATCCTCAATCCTCAATCCTCAATCCTCAATCCTCAATCCGCAATATTCAATCCTCAATACCCAATCTTCAATCATCAATCCTCAATCCTCATTTCTCAGTCGTCAATCCTCGGTCATCAATCCTCAATCTTCAATACTCAATCGTCAATCCTTAGTCCTCAATCCTCAAACCTCAATCCTCGTTCCTCAAACCTCAATCCTCAACCCCCAGTCTTCATCCTGAATCCTCAAACCTCAATCCTCAATCCTCATTCTTCAATCCTAAATACCCAATACTTAATCTTCAATCCTCAATCCTCAATCCTCAATTCTCAATCCTCAATCCTTAATCCTCAGACGTCAAACATCAATATTCAACCCTCAGTCCTCGTCCTCAATCCACAACCCTCAATCCTCAGTCCTCAATATTCAATCATCAATATTCAATCTTCAATACTCAATCTTCAATCCTCAATCTTCAATCCTCAATACTCAACCTTCAATCCTCAATCCTCAGTCCTCAATCCTCAATCCCCAATCCTCATTCCTCAATCCTCAATCCTCAATCCTCAATCTTCAATCCTCAATACTCAATCTGCAATTCTCAATCCTCAAACCTCAATTCTCAATCCTCATTCCTCAATCCTCAATACCCAATCCTCAATCCTCAATCCTCAATCCTCAATCCTCAATATACAATCATCAATACTCAATCTTCAATCCTCAATCGTCAATCCTCAATTCTCAATCCTCAATCCTCAATCCTCAATCCTCAATCCTCAATCCTCAATCCCCAATCCTCAGGCATCAATACTCAATCTACAATATTCAATCCACAATCCTTAATCCTCAATCCACAATCCTCAACCTTCAATACTCAATACTCAATCTTCAATCCTCAATCCTCAATCCTCAATCCTCAATACTCAATCCTCAATCCTCAATATTCAATCCTCAATCCTCAATCCTAATTCCTCAATCCTCATTCTTCAATCCTCAATACCCAATCCTCAATTTCAATCCTCAATCCTCAATCCTCATTTCTCAATCCTCAATCCTCAACCCTCAGCCCTCATCCTCCATCCTCAATCCTCAATCCACAATCCTCGATCTTCAATCCTCAATTCTCAATCTTCAATCCTCGATCCTCAATCATCAATCCTCAATCCTCAATCCTCAGGCATCAATACTCAACCTTCAATGCTCAATCCTCAATCCTCAATCCTCAATCCTCATTCCCCAACCCTCAGTCCTCATTCCTCAAACCTCAATCCTCAACCCTCAGTCCTCATACTCAATTCTCAATTCTCAATCCTCAATCCTCAATCCTCAATCTTCAATCCTCAATAGTCAATCTCCAATCCTCAATCCTCAATCCTCGATCCTCAATCCTCAGGCATCAATACTCAATCTTCAATACTCAATCCTCAATCCTCAATCCTCAATCCTCAATCCTCAAACCTCAATCCTCAATCCTCAATATTCAATCATCAATACTCAATCTTCGATCCTCAATCCTCAATCCTCAATCCTCAATCCTCAATCCTCAATCCTCAATCCTCAATCCTCAATCCTCAATCCTCAATCCACAATCCTCAGCCTTCAATACTCAATAATCAATTTCCAATCCTAGATCCTCTATCCTCAATCCTCAATCCTCAATCCTCAATCCTCATTCTTCAATCCTCAATATTCAATCATCAATACTCAATCTTCAATCCTCAATCCTCAATCCTCAATCCTCAGTCCTCAATCCTCAATCCTCAATATTCAATCATCAATACGCAATCTTCAACCCTCAATCTTCAATCCTCAATAGTCAATCTTCAATCCTCAATTCTCAATCCTCAATCCTCAATCCTCAATCCTCAATCCTCAGGTATCAATACTCAATCTACAATATTCAATCCTCAATCCTTAATCCTCAATCCACAATCCTCAACCTTCAATACTCAATACTCAATCTTCAATCCTCAATCCTCAATCCTCAATCCTCAATACTCAATCCTCAATCCTCAATATTCAATCCTCAATACTCAACCCTCAATCATCAATCCTCAATCCTCAATTCTCAGTCGTCAATCCTCAGTCATCATTCCTCAATCTTCAATACTCAATCGTCAATCCTAAGTCCTCAATCCTCAATCCTCAATCCTGGTTCCTCAAACCTCAATCCTCAACCCTCAGACTTCATTCTCAATCCTCAAACCTCATTCCTCAATCCTCAATATTCAATCATCAATACTCAATCTTCAATCCTCAATCCTAAAACCTCAATCCTCAATCCTCATTCTTCAATCCTAAATACCCAATCCTCAATCTCCAATCCTCAATCCTCAATACTCAATTCTCAATCCTCAATCCTTAATCCTCAGACCTCAAACGTCAATATTCAACCCTCAGTCCTCGTCCTCAATCCACAACCCTCAATCCTCAGTCCTCAATATTCAATCATCAATATTCAATCTTCAATCCTCAATCCTCAATCCTCAATCCTCAATCCTCAAACCTCAATCTTCAACTCTGTATCCTCAATCCTCAATACTCAATCCTCAACCTTCAATCCTCAATACTCAATCTTCAATCCTCAATCCTCAATCCTCAATCCTCAATATTCAATCATCAATACTCAATCTTCAATCCTCAATCGTCAATCCTCAATTCTCAATCCTCAATCCTCAATCCTCAATCCTCAATCCTCAATCCTCAATCCACAATCCTCAACCTTCTATACTCAATAATCAATCTCCAATCCTAGATCCTCAATCCTCAATCCTCAATCCTCAATCCTCAATCCTCAATCCTCAATATTCAATCATCAATACTCAATCTTCAAACCTCAATCTTCAATCCTCAATACTCAATCTTCAATCCTCAATCCTCAATCCTCAATCCTCAATCCTCAATCCTCAGGCATCAATACTCAATCTACAATATTCAATCCTCAATCCTTAATCCTCAATCCACAATCCTCAGCCTTCAATACGCAATACTCAATCTTCAATCCTCAATCCTCAATCCTCAATCCTCAATCCTCAATCCTCAATCCGCAATATTCAATCCTCAATACTCAATCTTCAATCATCAATCCTCAATCCTCATTTCTCAGTCGTCAATCCTCGGTCATCAATCCTCAATCTTCAATACTCAATCGTCAATCCTTAGTCCTCAATCCTCAAACCTCAATCCTCGTTCCTCAAACCTCAATCCGCAACCCCCAGTCTTCATCCTGAATCCTCAAACCTCAATCCTCAATCCTCATTCTTCAATCCTAAATACCCAATACTTAATCTTCAATCCTCAATCCTCAATCCTCAATTCTCAATCCTCAATCCTTAATCCTCAGACGTCAAACATCAATATTCAACCCTCAGTCCTCGTCCTCAATCCACAACCCTCAATCCTCAGCCCTCAATATTCAATCATCAATATTCAATCTTCAATACTCAATCTTCAATCCTCAATCTTCAATCCTCAATACTCAACCTTCAATCCTCAATCCTCAATCCTCAATCCTCAATCCCCAATCCTCATTCCTCAATCCTCAATCCTCAATCCTCAATCTTCAATCCTCAATACTCAATCTGCAATTCTCAATCCTCAAACCTCAATTCTCAATCCTCATTCCTCAATCCTCAATACCCAATCCTCAATCCTCAATCCTCAATCCTAATTCCTCATTCCTCATTCTTCAATCCTCAATACCCAATCCTCAATTTCAATCCTCAATCCTCAATCCTCATTTCTCAATCCTCAATCCTCAACCCTCAGCCCTCATCCTCCATCCTCAATCCTCAATCCACAATCCTCGATCTTCAATCCTCAATTCTCAATCTTCAATCCTCGATCCTCAATCATCAATCCTCAATCCTCAATCCTCAGGCATCAATACTCAACCTTCAATGCTCAATCCTCAATCCTCAATCCTCAATCCTCATTCCCCAACCCTCAGTCCTCATTCCTCAAACCTCAATCCTCAACCCTCAGTCCTCATACTCAATTCTCAATTCTCAATCCTCAATCCTCAATCCTCAATCTTCAATCCTCAATAGTCAATCTCCAATCCTCAATCCTCAATCCTCGATCCTCAATCCTCAGGCATCAATACTCAATCTTCAATACTCAATCCTCAATCCTCAATCCTCAATCCTCAATCCTCAAACCTCAA
This sequence comes from Calliopsis andreniformis, assembly GCF_051401765.1. Classification (NCBI taxonomy): domain Eukaryota; kingdom Metazoa; phylum Arthropoda; class Insecta; order Hymenoptera; family Andrenidae; genus Calliopsis; species Calliopsis andreniformis. Next base: position 1,356,866 of record NW_027480495.1, read on the forward strand.
TCCTCAATCCTCAATATTCAATCATCAATACTCAATCTTCGATCCTCAATCCTCAATCCTCAATCCTCAATCCTCAATCCTCAATCCTCAATCCTCAATCCTCAATCCTCAATCCTCAATCCACAATCCTCAGCCTTCAATACTCAATAATCAATTTCCAATCCTAGATCCTCTATCCTCAATCCTCAATCCTCAATCCTCAATCCTCATTCTTCAATCCTCAATATTCAATCATCAATACTCAATCTTCAATCCTCAATCCTCAATCCTCAATCCTCAATCCTCAATCCTCAATCCTCAATATTCAATCATCAATACGCAATCTTCAACCCTCAATCTTCAATCCTCAATAGTCAATCTTCAATCCTCAATTCTCAATCCTCAATCCTCAATCCTCAATCCTCAATCCTCAGGTATCAATACTCAATCTACAATATTCAATCCTCAATCCTTAATCCTCAATCCACAATCATCAACCTTCAATACTCAATACTCAATCTTCAATCCTCAATCCTCAATCCTCAATCCTCAATCCTCAATCCTCAATCCTCAATATTCAATCCTCAATACTCAACCTTCAATCATCAATCCTCAATCCTCAATTCTCAGTCGTCAATCCTCAGTCATCATTCCTCAATCTTCAATACTCAATCGTCAATCCTAAGTCCTCAATCCTCAATCCTCAATCCTGGTTCCTCAAACCTCAATCCTCAACCCTCAGACTTCATTCTCAATCCTCAAACCTCATTCCTCAATCCTCAATATTCAATCATCAATACTCAATCTTCAATCCTCAATCCTCAATATACAATCATCAATACTCAATCTTCAATCATCAATACCCAATCTTCAATCCTCAATCCTCAAACCTCAATCCTCAATCCTCATTACTCAATCCTCAATACCCAATCCTCAATCCTCAATCCTCAATCCTCAATCCTCAATCCTCAATATTCAATCATCAATACTCAATCTTCAATCCTCAATCTTCAATCCTCAATACTCAACCTTCAATCCTCAATCCTCAATCCTCAATCCTCAATCCCCAATCCTCAGGCATCAATACTCAATCTACAATATTCAATCCACAATCCTTAATCCTCAATCCACAATCCTCAACCTTCAATACTCAATACTCAATCTTCAATCCTCAATCCTCAATCCTCAATCCTCAATACTCAATCCTCAATCCTCAATATTCAATCCTCAATCCTCAATCCTAATTCCTCAATCCTCATTCTTCAATCCTCAATACCCAATCCTCAATTTCAATCCTCAATCCTCAATCCTCATTTCTCAATCCTCAATCCTCAACCCTCAGCCCTCATCCTCCATCCTCAATCCTCAATCCACAATCCTCGATCTTCAATCCTCAATTCTCAATCTTCAATCCTCGATCCTCAATCATCAATCCTCAATCCTCAATCCTCAGGCATCAATACTCAACCTTCAATGCTCAATCCTCAATCCTCAATCCTCAATCCTCATTCCCCAACCCTCAGTCCTCATTCCTCAAACCTCAATCCTCAACCCTCAGTCCTCATACTCAATTCTCAATTCTCAATCCTCAATCCTCAATCCTCAATCTTCAATCCTCAATAGTCAATCTCCAATCCTCAATCCTCAATCCTCGATCCTCAATCCTCAGGCATCAATACTCAATCTTCAATACTCAATCCTCAATCCTCAATCCTCAATCCTCAATCCTCAAACCTCAATCCTCAATCCTCAATATTCAATCATCAATACTCAATCTTCGATCCTCAATCCTCAATCCTCAATCCTCAATCCTCAATCCTCAATCCACAATCCTCAATCCTCAATCCTCAATCCTCAATCCACAATCCTCAGCCTTCAATACTCAATAATCAATTTCCAATCCTAGATCCTCTATCCTCAATCCTCAATCCTCAATCCTCAATCCTCATTCTTCAATCCTCAATATTCAATCATCAATACTCAATCTTCAATCCTCAATCCTCAATCCTCAATCCTCAATCCTCAATCCTCAATCCTCAATTTTCAATCATCAATACGCAATCTTCAACCCTCAATCTTCAATCCTCAATAGTCAATCTTCAATCCTCAATTCTCAATCCTCAATCCTCAATCCTCAATCCTCAATCCTCAGGTATCAATACTCAATCTACAATATTCAATCCTCAATCCGGAATCCTCAATCCACAATCATCAACCTTCAATACTCAATACTCAATCTTCAATCCTCAATCCTCAATCCTCAATCCTCAATCCTCAATCCTCAATCCTCAATATTCAATCCTCAATACTCAACCTTCAATCATCAATCCTCAATCCTCAATTCTCAGTCGTCAATCCTCAGTCATCATTCCTCAATCTTCAATACTCAATCGTCAATCCTAAGTCCTCAATCCTCAATCCTCAATCCTGGTTCCTCAAACCTCAATCCTCAACCCTCAGACTTCATTCTCAATCCTCAAACCTCATTCCTCAATCCTCAATATTCAATCATCAATACTCAATCTTCAATCCTCAATCCTAAAACCTCAATCCTCAATCCTCATTCTTCAATCCTAAATACCCAATCCTCAATCTTCAATCCTCAGGCCTCAATACTCAATTCTCAATCCTCAATCCTTAATCCTCAGACCTCAAACGTCAATATTCAACCCTCAGTCCTCGTCCTCAATCCACAACCCTCAATCCTCAGTCCTCAATATTCAATCATCAATATTCAATCTTCAATCCTCAATCCTGAATCCTCAATCCTCAATCCTCAAACCTCAATCTTCAACCCTGTATCCTCAATCCTCAATACTCAATCCTCAATCTTCAATCCTCAATACTCAATCTTCAATCCTCAATCCTCAATCCTCAATCCTCAATATTCAATCATCAATACTCAATCTTCAATCCTCAATCGTCAATCCTCAATTCTCAATCCTCAATCCTCAATCCTCAATCCTCAATCCTCAATCCTCAATCCACAATCCTCAACCTTCTACACTCAATAATCAATCTCCAATCCTATATCCTCAATCCTCAATCCTCAATCCTCAATCCTCAATCCTCAATCCTCAATATTCAATCATCAATACTCAATCTTCAAACCTCAATCTTCAATCCTCGATACTCAATCTTCAATCCTCAATCCTCAATCCTCAATCCTCAATCCTCAATCCTCAGGCATCAATACTCAATCTACAATATTCAATCCTCAATCCTTAATCCTCAATCCACAATCCTCAGCCTTCAATACGCAATACTCAATCTTCAATCCTCAATCCTCAATCCTCAATCCTCAATCCTCAATCCTCAATCCTCAATCCTCAATCCTCAATCCGCAATATTCAATCCTCAATACTCAATCTTCAATCATCAATCCTCAATCCTCATTTCTCAGTCGTCAATCCTCGGTCATCAATCCTCAATCTTCAATACTCAATCGTCAATCCTTAGTCCTCAATCCTCAAACCTCAATCCTCGTTCCTCAAACCTCAATCCTCAACCCCCAGTCTTCATCCTGAATCCTCAAACCTCAATCCTCAATCCTCATTCTTCAATCCTAAATACCCAATACTTAATCTTCAATCCTCAATCCTCAATCCTCAATTCTCAATCCTCAATCCTTAATCCTCAGACGTCAAACATCAATATTCAACCCTCAGTCCTCGTCCTCAATCCACAACCCTCAATCCTCAGTCCTCAATATTCAATCATCAATATTCAATCTTCAATCCTTAATCCTCAATCCTCATTCCTCAATCCTCAATCCTCAATCTTCAACCCTGAATCCTCAATCCTCAATACTCAATCCTCAACCTTCAATCCTCAATACTCAATCTTCAATCCTCAATCCTCAATCGTCAATCCTCAATCCTCAATCTTCAATCCTCAACACTCAATCTTCAATCCTCAATCCTCAATCCTCAGTCCTCAATCCTCATTCTTCAATCCTCAGTACCCAATCCTCAATCTTCAATCCTCAATCCTCAATCCTCAATCCTAATTCCTCAATCCTCATTCTTCAATCCTCAATACCCAATCCTCAATTTCAATCCTCAATCCTCAATCTTCATTTCTCAATCCTCAATCCTCAACCCTCAGCCCTCATCCTCCATCCTCAGTACTCAATCCTCTATCCTCAATCTTCAATCCTCAATACTCAATATTCAATCCTCATTCCTCAATCCTCAATCCTCAATCCTCAATCTTCAATCCTCAATACTCAATCTGCAATCCTCAATCCTCAGACCCCAATTCTCAATCCTCATTCCTCAATCCTCAATACCCAATCCTCAATCCTCAATCCTCAATCCTCAATCCTCAATATACAATCATCAATACTCAATCTTCAATCCTCAATCTTCAATCCTCAATACTCAACTTTCAATCCTCAATCCTCAATCCTCAATCCTCAAACCTCAATCCTCAATCCTCAATATTCAATCATCAATACTCAATCTTGAATCCTCAATCCTCAAACCTCAATCCTCAATCCTCATTACTCTATCCTCAATACCCAATCCTCAATCCTCAATCCTCAATCCTCAATCCTCAATATTCAATCATCAATACTCAATCTTCAATCCTCAATCTTCAATCCTCAATAATCAACCTTCAATCCTCAATCCTCAATCCTCAATCCTCAATCCTCATTCCTCAGGCATCAATACTCAATCTACAATATTCAATCCACAATCCTTAATCCTCAATCCACAATCCTCAACCTTCAATACTCAATACTCAATCTTCAATCCTCAATACTCAATCCTCAATCCTCAATACTCAATCCTCAATCCTCAATATTCAATCCTCAATACTCAATCTTCAATCATCAATCCTCAATCCTCAATTCTCAGTCGTCAATCCTCAGTCATCAATCCTCAATCTTCAATACTCAATCGTCAATCATTAGTCCTCAATCCTCAATCCTCAATCCTCGTTCCTCAAACCTCAATCCTCCACCCTCAGTCTTCATCCTCCATCCTCAAACCTCAATCCTCAACCCTCAATATTCAATCATCAATACTCAATCTTCAATCCTCAATCCTCAGACCTCAATCCTCAATCCTCATTCTTCAATCCTAAATACCCAATCCTCAATCTTCAATCCGCAATCCTCAATCCTCAATCCTCAATCCTCAATCCTCAATCTTCAACCCTGAATCCACAATCCTCAATACTCAATCCTCAATCTTCAATCCTCAATACTCAATCTTCAACCCTCAATCCTCAATCCTCAATCCTCAATCCTCAATCCTCAATCTTCAATCCTCAACACTCAATCTTCAATCCTCAATCCTCAATCCTCAATCCTCAATCCTCATTCTTCAACCCTCAATACCCAATCCTCAATCTTCAATCCTCAATCCTCAATCCTCAATCCTAATTCCTCAATCCTCATTCTTCAATCCTCAATACCCAATTCTCAATTTCAATCCTCAATCCTCAATCCTCATTTCTCAATCCTCAATCCTCAATCCTCAATCCTCAATATTCAATCATCAATAAGCAATCTTCAACCCTCAATCTTCAATCCTCAATAGTCAATCTTCAATCCTCAATCCTCAATCCTCAATCCTCAATACTCAATTCTCAATCCTCAATCCTTAATCCTCAGACCTCAAACGTCAATATTCAACCCTCAGTCCTCGTCCTCAATCCACAACCCTCAATCCTCAGTCCTCAATATTCAATCATCAATATTCAATCTTCAATCCTCAATCCTCAATCCTCAATCCTCAATCCTCAATCCTCAATCTTCAACCCTGAATACTCAATCCTCAATACCCAATCCTCAATCTTCAATCCTCAATCCTCAATCCTAATTCCTCAATCCTCATTCTTCAATCCTCAATACACAATCCTCAGTTTCAATCCTCAATCCTCAATCCTCATTTCTCAATCCTCAATCCTCAACCCTCAGCCCTCATCCTCCATCCTCAATCCTCAATCCTCAATCCCCAATCCTCAATCTTCAATCCTCAATTCTCAATCTTCAATCCTCGATCCTCAATCATCAATCCTCTATCCTCAATCATCAGGCATCAATACACAATCTTCAATGCTCAATCCTCAATCCTCAATCCTCAACCCTCATTCCCCAACCCTCAATCCTCATTCCTCAAACCTCAATCCTCAACTCTCAGTCCTCATACTCAATTCTCAATTCTCAATCCTCAATCCTCAATCCTCAATCTTCAATCCTCAATAATCAATCTCCAATCCTCAATCCTCAATCCTCGATCCTCAATCCTAAGGCATCAATACTCAATCTTCAATACTCAATCCTCAATCCTCAATCCTCAATCCTCAATCCTCAATCCTCAAACCTCAATCCTCAATCCTCAATATTCAATCATCAATACTCAATCTTCAATGCTCAATCCTCAATCCTCAATCCTCACTCCTCAATCCTCAATCCTCAGTATTCAATCATCAATAATCAATCTTCAAACCTCAATCTTCAATCCTCAATTCTCAATCTTCAATCCTCAATCCTCAATCCTCAATCCTCAATCCTCAATCCTCAGGCATCAATACTCAATCTACAATATTCAATCCTCAATCCTTAATCCTCAGTCCACAGTCCTCAACCTTCAATACTCAATACTCAATCTTCAATCCTCAGTCCTCAATCATCAATCCTAAATTCTCAGTCGTCAATCCTCAGTCACCAATCCTCAATCTTCAATACTCAATCACCAATCCTTAGTCCTCAATCCTCAATCCTCAATCCTCGTTCCTCAAACCTCAATCCTCAACCCTCAGACTTCATCCTCAATCCTCAATACCCAATTCTCAATCCTCAATCCTTAATCCTCAGACCTCAAACGTCAATATTCAACCCTCAGTCCTCGTCCTCAATACACAACCCTCAATCCTCAGTCCTCAATATTCAATCATCAATATTCAATCTTCAATCCTCAATCCTCAATCCTCAATCCTCAATCCTCAATCCTCAATCTTCAACCCTGAATCCTCAATCCTCAAAACTCAATCCTCAATCTTCAATCCTCAATACTCAATCTTCAATCCTCAATCCTCAATCCTCAATCCTCAATATTCAATCATCAATACTTAATCTTCAATCCTCAATCCTCAATCCTCAATTCTCAATCCTCAATCCTCAATCCTCAATCCTCAATCCTCAATCCACAATCCTCAACCTTCTATACTCAATAATCAATCTCCAATCCTAGATCCTCAATCCTCAATCCTCAATCCTCAATCTTCAACCCTGAATCCTCAATCCTCAATACTCAATCCTCAACCTTCAATCCTCAATACTCAATATTCAATCCTCAATCCTCAATCGCCAATCCTCAATCCTCAATATTCAATCCTCAACACTCAATCTTCAATACTCAATCCTCAATCCTCAATCCTCAATCCTCATTCTTCAATCCTCAATACCCAATCCTCAATCTTCAATCCTCAACCCTCAATCCTCAATCCTAATTCCTCAATCCTCAATCTTCAATCCTCAACACTCAATCTTCAATACTCAATCCTCAATCCTCAATCCTCAATCCTCATTCCTCAATTCTCAATACCCAAACCTCAATCCTCAATCCTCAATATTCAATCATCAATACTCAATCTTCAATCCTCAATCCTCAAACCTCAATCCTCAATCCTCATTCTTCAATCCTAAATACCCAATCCTCAATCTTCAATCCTCAATCCTCAATCCTCAATTCTCAATCCTCAATCCTTAATCCCCGGACCTCAAACATCAATATTCAGCCCTGAGTCCTCGCCCACAATCCACAACCAACAATCCGCAGTCCTCAATATTCAATCATCAATATTCAATCTTCAATCCTCAATCCTCAATCCTCAATCCTCAATCCTCAATCCTCAATCTTCAACCCTGAATCCTCAATCCTCAATACTCAATCCTCAATCTTCAATCCTCAATACTCAATCTACAATCCTCAATCCTCAATCCTCAATCCTCAATCCTCAATCCTCAATCCTCAATCTTCAATCCTCAACACTCAATCTTCAATACTCAATCCTCAATCCTCAATCCTCAATCCTCATTCTTCAATCCTCAATACCCAATCCTCAATCTTCAAATCCTCAATCCTCAATCCTCAATCCTAATTCCTCAATCCTCATTCTTCAATCCTCAATGTCCAATCCTCAATTTCAATCCTCTATCCTCAATCCTCATTTCTCAATCCTCAATCCTCAACCCTCAGCCCTCATCCTCCATCCTCAGTACTCAATCCTCTATCGTCAATCTTCAATCCTCAATACTCAATCTTCAATCCTCATTCCTCAATCCTCAATCCTCAATCCTCAATCTTCAATCCTCAATACTCAATCTGCAATCCTCAATCCTCAAACCTCAATCCTCAATCCTCATTCCTCAATCCTCAATACCCAATCCTCAATCCTCAATCCTCAATCCTCAATCCTCAATCCTCAATCCTCAATCTTCAACCCTGAGTCCTCAATCCTCAATACCCAATCCTCAATCTCCAATCCTCAATTCTCAATCCTCAATCCTCAATCCTCAATCCTCAATCCTCAATCCTCAATCCTCAATCCACAATCCTCAAGCTTCTATACTCAATAACCAATCTCCAATCCTAGATACTCAAACCTCAATCCTCAATCCTCAATCTTCAACCCTGAATCCTCAATCCCCAATACTCAATCCTCAATCTTCAATCCTCAATACTCAATCTTCAATCCTCAATCCTCAGTCGTCAATCCTCAATCCTCAATCTTCAATCCTCAACACTCAATCTTCAATCCTCAATCCTCAATCCTCAGTCCTCAATCCTCATTCTTCAATCCTCAATACCCAATCCTCAATCTTCAATCCTCAATCCTCAATCCTCAATCCTAATTCCTCAATATTCAATCATCAATACTCAATCTTCAATCCTCAATCCTCAAACCTCAGTCCTCAATCCTCATTCTTCAATCCTAAATACCCAATCCTCAATCTTCAATCCTCAATCCTCAATCCTCAATTCTCAATCCTCAATCCTTAATCCCCGGACCTCAAACATCAATATTCAGCCCTGAGTCCTCGCCCACAATCCACAACCCTCAATCCGCAGTCCTCAATATTCAATCATCAATATTCAATCTTCAATCCTCAACCCTCAATCCTCAATCCTCAATCCTCAATCCTCAATCTTCAACCCTGAATCCTCAATCCTCAATACTCAATCCTCAATCTTCAATCCTCAATACTCAATCTTCAATCCTCAATCCTCAATCCTCAATCCTCAATCCTCAATCTTCAATCCTCAACACTCAATCTTCAATACTCAATCCTCAATCCTCAATCCTCAATCCTCATTCTTCAACCCTCAATACCCAATCCTCAATCTTCAATCCTCAATCCTCAATCCTCAATCCTAATTCCTCAATCCTCATCCTTCAATCCTCAATACCCAATCCTCAACTTCAATCCTCAATCCTCAATCCTCATTTCTCAATCCTCAATCCTCAACCCTCAGCCCTCATCCTCCATCCTCAGTACTCAATCCTCTATCCTCAATCTTCAATCCTCAATACTCAATCTTCAATCCTCATTCCTCAATCCTCAATCCTCAATCCTCAATCCTCAATCCTCAATCCTCCATCCACAATCCTCAAGCTTCTATACTCAATAATCAATCTCCAATCCTAGATCGTCAATCCTCAATCCTCAATCCTCAATCCTCAGGCATCAATACTCAATCTTCAATGCTCAATCCTCAATCCTCAATCCTCAATCCTCATTCCCCAACCCTCAATCCTCATTCCTCAAACCTCAAACCTCAACCCTCAGTCCTCATACTCAATTCTCAATTCTCAATCCTCAATCCTCAATCCTCAATCTTCAATCCTCAATAATCAATCCCCAATCCTCAATCCTCAATCTTCAACACTGAATCCTCAATCATCAATACTCAATCCTCAATCTTCAATCCTCAATACTCAATCTTCAATCCTCAATCCTCAATCCTCAATCCTCAGTCCTCAATCTTCAACCCTCACCACTCAATCTTCAATCCTCAATCCTCAATCCTCAATCCTCAATCCTCAGGCATCAATACTCAATCTTCAATGCTCAATCCTCAATCCTCAATCCTCAATCCTCATTCCCCAACCCTCAATCCTCATTCCTCAAACCTCAAACCTCAACCCTCAGTCCTCATACTCAATTCTCAATTCTCAATCCTCAATCCTCAATCCTCAATCTTCAATCCTCAATAATCAATCCCCAATCCTCAATCCTCAATCCTCGATCCTCAATCCTCAGGCATCAATACTCAATCTTCAATACTCAATCCTCAACCCTCAATCCTCAATCCTCAATCCTCAATCCTCAAACCTCAATCCTCAATCCTCAATATTCAATCATCGATACTCAATCTTCAATCCTCAATCCTCAATCCTCAATCCTCAATCCTCAATCCTCAATCCTCAATACTCAATCCTCAATCCTCAATCCTCAATCCTCAATCCTCATTCCTCAATCCTCAATACACAATCCTCAATCTTCAATTCTCAAACATCAATCCTCAATTCTCAATCCTCAATCCTCAGCCCTCAGTCGTCGAATCTCAATCTCCGACGCTTAGCACGCATCCTCAATCCTCAGTCCTCAATCCTCAATCCTCAAACCTAAATCCTCTACCGTCAGTCCTCGTCCTCAATCCTCAAACCTCAATCCCCAATCCTCAATATTCAATCATCAATACTCAATCTTCAATCCTCAATCCTCAATCCTCAATCCTCAATCCTCAATGCTCAATCCTCAATATTCAATCATCAATACGCAATCTTCAACCCTCAATCTTCAATCCTCAATAGTCAATCTTCAATCCTCAATCCTCAATCCTCAATCCTCAATCCTCAATCCTCAGGTATGAATACTCAATCTACAATATTCAATCCTCAATCCTTAATCCTCAATCCACAATCCTCAACCTTCAATACTCAGTACTCAATCTTCAATCCTCAATACTCAATCCTCAATTCTCAATCCTCAATCCTCAATCCTCAATCCTCAATATTCAATCCTCTATACTCAACCTTCAATCATCAATCCTCAATCCTCAATTCTCAGTCGTCAATCCTCAGCCATCATTCCTCAATCTTCAATACTCAATCGTCAATCCTTAGTCCTCAATCCTCAATCCTCAATCCTCGTTCCTCAAACCTCAATCCTTAACCCTCAGACTTCATCCTCAATCCTCAAACCTCAATCCTCAATCCTCAATATTCAATCATCAATACTCAATCTTCAATCCTCAATCCTAAAACCTCAATCCTCAGTCCTCATTCTTCAATCCTCAATACCCAATCCTCAATCTTCAATCCTCAATCCTCAATCCTCAATCCTAATGCCTCAATCCTCATCCTTCAATCCTCAATACCCAATCCTCAATTTCAATCCTCAAACCTCAATCCTCATTTCTCAATCCTCAATCCTCAACCCTCAGCCCTCATCCTCCATCCTCAGTACTCAACCCTCTATCCTCAATCTTCAATCCTCAATACTCAATCTTCAATCCTCATTCCTCAATCCTCAATCCTCAATCCTCAATCTTCAATCCTCAATACTCAATCTGCAATCCTCAATCCTCAAACCTCAATCCTCAATCCTCATTCCTCAATCCTCAATACCCAATCCTCAATCCTCAATCCTCAATCCTCAATCCTCAATCCTCAATCTTCAACCCGGAATCCTCAATCCTCAATACTCAATCCTCAATCTCCAATCCTCAATTCTCAATCTTCAATCCTCAATACTCAATCTTCAATCCTCATTCCTCAATCCTCAATCCTCAATCCTCAATCTTCAATCCTCAATACTCAATCTGCAATCCTCAATCCTCAAACCTCAATCCTCAATCCTCATTCCTCAATCCTCAATACCCAATCCTCAATCCTCAATCCTCAATCCTCAATCCTCAATCCTCAATCCTCAATCCTCAATCTTCAACCCTGAATCCTCAATCCTCAATACTCAATCCTCAATCTCCAATCCTCAATTCTCAATCCTCAATCCTCAATCCTCAATCCTCAATCCTCAATCCTCAATCCTCAATCCACAATCCTCAAGCTTCTATACTCAATAACCAATCTCCAATCCTAGATCCTCAATCCTCAATCCTCAATCCTCAATCTTCAACCCTGAATCCTCAATCCTCAATACTCAATCCTCAATCTTCAATCCTCAATACTCAATCTTCAATCCTCAATCCTCAATCGTCAATCCTCATTCCTCAATCTTCAATCCTCAACACTCAATCTTCAATCCTCAATCCTCAATCCTCAGTCCTCAATCCTCATTCTTCAATTCTCAATACCCAATCCTCAATCTTCAATCCTCAATCCTCAATCCTCAATCCTAATTCCTCAATCCTCATTCTTCAATCCTCAATACCCAATCCTCAATTTCAATCCTCAATCCTCAAACCTCAATCCTCAATCCTCATTCCTCAATCCTCAATACCCAATCCTCAATCCTCAATCCTCAATCCTCAATCCTCAATCCTCAATCCTCAATCTTCAACCCTGAATTCTCAATCCTCAATACTCAATCCTCAATCTCCAATCCTCAATTCTCAATCCTCAATCCTCAATCCTCAATCCTCAATCCTCAATCCTCAATCCTCAATCCACAATCCTCAAGCTTCTATACTCAATAACCAATCTCCAATCCTAGATCCTCAATCCTCAATCCTCAATCCTCAATCTTCAACCCTGAATCCTCAATCCTCAATGCTCAATCCTCAATATTCAATCATCAATACGCAATCTTCAACCCTCAATCTTCAATCCTCAATAGTCAATCTTCAATCCTCAATCCTCAATCCTCAATCCTCAATCCTCAATCCTCAGGTATCAATACTCAATCTACAATATTCAATCCTCAATCCTTAATCCTCAATCCACAATCCTCAACCTTCAATACTCAGTACTCAATCTTCAATCCTCAATACTCAATCCTCAATCCTCAATCCTCAATCCTCAATCCTCAATCCTCAATATTCAATCCTCTATACTCAACCTTCAATCATCAATCCTCAATCCTCAATTCTCAGTCGTCAATCCTCAGCCATCATTCCTCAATCTTCAATACTCAATCGTCAATCCTTAGTCCTCAATCCTCAATCCTCAATCCTCGTTCCTCAAACCTCAATTCTCAACCCTCAGACTTCATCCTCAATCCTCAAACCTCAATCCTCAATCCTCAATATTCAATCATCAATACTCAATCTTCAATCCTCAATCCTAAAACCTCAATCCTCAGTCCTCATTCTTCAATCCTCAATACCCAATCCTCAATCTTCAATCCTCAATCCTCAATCCTCAATCCTAATGCCTCAATCCTCATCCTTCAATCCTCAATACCCAATCCTCAATTTCAATCCTCAAACCTCAATCCTCATTTCTCAATCCTCAATCCTCAACCCTCAGCCCTCATCCTCCATCCTCAGTACTCAACCCTCTATCCTCAATCTTCAATCCTCAATACTCAATCTTCAATCCTCATTCCTCAATCCTCAATCCTCAATCCTCAATCTTCAATCCTCAATACTCAATCTGCAATCCTCAATCCTCAAACCTCAATCCTCAATCCTCATTCCTCAATCCTCAATACCCAATCCTCAATCCTCAATCCTCAATCCTCAATCCTCAATCCTCAATCCTCAATCTTCAACCCGGAATCCTCAATCCTCAATACTCAATCCTCAATCTCCAATCCTCAATTCTCAATCCTCAATCCTCAATCCTCAATCCTCAATCCTCATTCCTCAATCCTCAATACCCAATCCTCAATCCTCAATCCTCAATCCTCAATCCTCAATATTCAATCATCAATACTCAATCTTCAATCCTCAATCTTCAATCCTCAATACTCAATCTTCAATCCTCAATCCTCAATCCTCAATCCACAAACCTCAATCCTCAATCCTCAATATTCAATCATCAATACTCAATCTTCAATCCTCAATCCTCAAACCTCAATACTCAATCCTCATTCTTCAATCCTAAATACCCAATCCTCAATCTTCAATCCTCAATCCTCAATCCTCAATTCTCAATCCTCAGTCCTTAATCCCCGGACCTCAAACATCAATATTCAGCCCACAATCCACAACCCTCAATCCGCAGTCCTCAATATTCAATCATCAATATTCAATCTTCAATCCTCAATCCTCAATCCTCAATCCTCAATCCTCAATCCTCAATCTTCAAGCCTGAATCCTCAATCCTCAATACTCAATCCTCAATCTTCAATCCTCAATACTCAATCTACAATCCTCAATCCTCAATCCTCAATCCTCAATCCTCAATCTTCAATCCTCAACACTCAATCTTCAATACTCAATCCTCAATCCTCAATCCTCAATCCTCATTCTTCAATCCTCAATACCCAATCCTCAATCTTCAATCCTCAATCCTCAATCCTCAATCCTAATTCCTCAATCCTCATTCTTCAATCCTCAATACCCAATCCTCAATTTCAATCCTCAATCCTCAATCCTCATTTCTCAATCCTCAATCCTCAACCCTCAGCCCTCATCCTCCATCCTCAGTACTCAATCCTCTATCCTCAATCTTCAATCCTCAATACTCAATCTTCAATCCTCATTCCTCAATCCTCAATCCTCAATCCTCAATCTTCAATCCTCAATACTCAATCTGCAATCCTCAATCCTCAAACCTCAATCCTCAATCCTCATTCCTCAATCCTCAATACCCAATCCTCAATCCTCAATCCTCAATCCTCAATCCTCAATCCTCAATCCTCAATCTTCAACCCTGAATCCTCAATCCTCAATACTCAATCCTCAATCTCCAATCCTCAATTCTCAATCCTCAATCCTCAATCCTCAATCCTCAATCCTCAATCCTCAATCCTCAATCCACAATCCTCAAGCTTCTATACTCAATAACCAATCTCCAATCCTAGATCCTCAATCCTCAATCCTCAATCCTCAATCTTCAACCCTGAATCCTCAATCCTCAATACTCAATCCTCAATCTTCAATCCTCAATACTCAATCTTCAATCCTCAATCCTCAATCGTCAATCCTCATTCCTCAATCTTCAATCCTCAACACTCAATCTTCAATCCTCAATCCTCAATCCTCAGTCCTCAATCCTCATTCTTCAATTCTCAATACCCAATCCTCAATCTTCAATCCTCAATCCTCAATCCTCAATCCTAATTCCTCAATCCTCATTCTTCAATCCTCAATACCCAATCCTCAATTTCAATCCTCAATCCTCAATCCCCATTTCTCAATCCTCATTCTTCAATCCTAAATACCCAATCCTCAATCTTCAATCCTCAATCCTCAATCCTCAATTCTCAATCCTCAATCCTTAATCCCCGGACCTCAAACATCAATATTCAGCCCTGAGTCCTCGCCCACAATCCACAACCCTCAATCCGCAGTCCTCAATATTCAATCATCAATATTCAATCTACAATCCTCAACCCTCAAACCTCAATCCTCAATCCTCAATCCTCAATCTTCAACCCCGAATCCTCAATCCTCAATACTCAATCCTCAATCTTCAATCCTCAATACTCAATCTTCAATCCTCAATCCTCAATCCTCAATCCTCAATCCTCAATCTTCAATCCTCAACACTCAATCTTCAATACTCAATCCTCAATCCTCAATCCTCAATCCTCATTCTTCAGTCCTCAATACCCAATCCTCAATCTTCAATCCTCAATCCTCAATCCTCAATCCTAATTCCTCAATCCTCATCCTTCAATCCTCAATACCCAATCCTCAATTTCAATCCTCAATCCTCAATCCTCATTTCTCAATCCTCAATCCTCAACCCTCAGCCCTCATCCTCCATCCTCAGTACTCAATCCTCTATCCTCAATCTTCAATCCTCAATACTCAATCTTCAATCCTCATTCCTCAATCCTCAATCCTCAATCCTCAATCTTCAATCCTCAATACTCAATCTGCAATCCTCAATCCTCAAACCTCAATCCTCAATCCTCATTCCTCAATCCTCAATACCCAATCCTCAATCCTCAATCCTCAATCCTCAATCCTCAATCCTCAATCCTCAATCTTCAACCCTGAGTCCTCAATCCTCAATACTCAATCCTCAATCTCCAATCCTCAATTCTCAATCCTCAATCCTCAATCCTCAATCCTCAATCCTCAATCCTCAATCCTCAATCCACAATCCTCAAGCTTCTATACTCAATAATCAATCTCCAATCCTAGATCGTCAATCCTCAATCCTCAATCCACAATCTTCAACCCTGAATCCTCAATCATCAATACTCAATCCTCAATCTTCAATCCTCAATAATCAATCTTCAATCCTCAATCCTCAATCCTCAATCCTCAGACCTCAATCTTCAACCCTCAACACTCAATCTTCAATCCTCAATCCTCAATCCTCAATCCTCAATCCTCAGGCATCAATACTCAATCTTCAATGCTCAATCCTCAATCCTCAATCCTCAATCCTCATTCCCCAACCCTCAATCCTCATTCCTCAAACCTCAATCCTCAACCCTCAGTCCTCATACTCAATTCTCAATTCTCAATCCTCAATCCTCAATCCTCAATCTTCAATCCTCAATCCTCAATCCTCAATCCTCAATCCTCATTCCTCAATCCTCAATACACAATCCTCAATCTTCAATTCTCAAACATCAATCCTCAATTCTCAATCCTCAATCCTCAGTCCTCAGTCGTCGAATCTCAATCCCCGACGCTTAGCACGCATCCTCAATCCTCAGTCCTCAATCCTCAATCCTCAAACCTAAATCCTCTACCGTCAGTTCTCGTCCTCAATCCTCAAACCTCAATCCCCAATCCTCAATATTCAATCATCAATACTCAATCTTCAATCCTCAATCCTCAATCCTCAATCCTCAATCCTCAATCCTCAATCCTCAATCCTCAATATTCAATCATCAATACGCAATCTTCAACCCTCAATCTTCAATCCTCAATAGTCAATCTTCAATCCTCAATCCTCAATCCTCAATCCTTAATCCTCAATCCTCAGGTATCAATACTCAATCTACAATATTCAATCCTCAATCCTTAATCCTCAATCCACAATCCTCCAACTTCAATACTCAGTACTCAATCTTCAATCATCAATCCTCAATCCTCAATCCTCAATCCTCAATCCTCAATCCTCAATATTCAATCCTCTATACTCAACCTTCAATCATCAATCCTCAATCCTCATTTCTCAGTCGTCAATCCTCAGCCATCATTCCTCAATCTTCAATACTCAATCGTCAATCCTTAGTCCTCAATCCTCAATCCTCAATCCTCGTTCCTCAAACCTCAATCCTCAACCCTCAGACTTCATCCTCAATCCTCAAACCTCAATCCTCAATCCTCAATATTCAATCATCAATACTCAATCTTCAATCCTCAATCCTAAAACCTCAATCCTCAGTCCTCATTCTTCAATCCTAAATACCCAATCCTCAATCTTCAATCCTCAATCCTCAATACTCAATTCTCAATCCTCAATCCTTAATCCTCAGACCTCAAACGTCAATATTCAACCCTCAGTCCTCGTCCTCAATCCACAACCCTCAATCCTCAGTCCTCAATATTCAATCATCAATATTCAATCTTCAATCCTCAATCCTCAATCCTCAATCCTCAATCCTCAATCCTCAATCTTCAACCCTGAATCCTCAATCCTCAATACTCAATCCTCAATCTTCAATCCTCAATACTCAATCTTCAATCCTCAAACCTCAATCCTCAATCCTCAATATTCAATCATCAATACTCAATCTTCAATCCTCAATCCTCAATCCTCAATTCTCAATCCTGAATCCTCAATCCTCAATCCTCAATCCTCAATCCTCAATCCACAATCCTCAAGCTTCTATACTCAATAATCAATCTCCAATCCTAGATCCTCAATCCTCAATCCTCAATCCTCAATCCTCAATCCTCAATCCTCAATATTCAATCATCAATACTCAATCTTCAAACCTCAATCTTCAATCCTCAATTCTCAATCTTCAATCCTCGATCCTCAATCATCAATCCTCAGTCCTCAATCCTCAGGCATCAATACTCAACCTTCAATGCTCAATCCTCAATCCTCAATCCTCAATCCTCATTCCCCAACCCTCAGTCCTCATTCCTCAAACCTCAATCCTCAACCCTCAGTCCTCATACTCAATTCTCAATTCTCAATCCTCAATCCTCAATCCTCAATCCTCAATCTTCAATCCTCAATAGTCAATCTCCAATCCTCAATCCTCAATCCTCGATCCTCAATCCTCAGGCATCAATACTCAATCTTCAATACTCAATCCTCAATCCTCAATCCTCAATCCTCAATCCTCAATCCTCAAACCTCAATCCTCAATCCTCAATATTCAATCATCAATACTCAATCTTCGATCCTCAATCCTCAATCCTCAATCCTCAATCCTCAATCCTCAATCCTCAATCCTCAATCCTCAATCCTCAATCATCAATCCTCAATCCACAATCCTCAGCCTTCAATACTCAATAATCAATTTCCAATCCTAGATCCTCAATCCTCAATCCTCAATCCTCAATCCTCAATCCTCATTCTTCAATCCTCAATATTCAATCATCAATACTCAATCTTCAATCCTCAATCCTCAATCCTCAATCCTCAATCCTCAAACCTCAATCCTCAATCCTCAATATTCAATCATCAATACTCAATCTTTGATCCTCAATCCTCAATCCTCAATCCTCAATCCTCAATCCTCAATCCTCAATCCTCAATCCTCAATCCTCAATCCTCAATCCTCAATCCACAATCCTCAGCCTTCAATACTCAATAATCAATTTCCAATCCTAGATCCTCAATCCTCAATCCTCAATCCTCAATCCTCAATCCTCATTCTTCAATCATCAATTTTCAATCATCAATACTCAATCTTCAATCCTCAATCCTCAATCCTCAATCCTCAATCCTCAATCCTCAATCCTCAATATTCAATCATCAATACGCAATCTTCAACCCTCAATCTTCAATCCTCAATAGTCAATCTTCAATCCTCAATCCTCAATCCTCAATCCTCAATCCTCAATCCTCAATCCTCAGGTATCAATACTCAATCTACAATATTCAATCCTCAATCCTTAATCCTCAATCCGCAATCCTCAACCTTCAATACTCAATACTCAATCTTCAATCCTCAATCCTCAATCCTCAATCCTCAATCCTCAATCCTCAATCCTCAATATTCAATCCTCAATACTCAACTTTCAATCATCAATCCTCAATCCTCAATTCTCAGTCGTCAATCCTCAGCCATCATTCCTCAATCTTCAATACTCAATCGTCAATCCTTAGCCCTCAATCCTCAATCCTCAATCCTCGTTCCTCAAACCTCAATCCTCAACCCTCAGACTTCATTCTCAATCCTCAAACCTGAATCCTCAATCCTCAATATTCAATCATCAAGACTCAATCTTCAATCCTCAATCCTAAAACCTCAATCCTCAATCCTCAATCCTCAATCTTCAACCCTGAATCCTCAAACCTCAATACTCAATCCTCAATCTTCAATCCTCAATACTCAATCTTCAATCCTCAATCCGCAATATTCAATCCTCAATACTCAATCTTCAATCATCAATCCTCAATCCTCAATTCTCAGTCTTCAATCCTCAGTCATCAATCCTCAATCTTCAATACTCAATCGTCAATCCTTAGTCCTCAATCCTCAATCCTCAATCCTCGTTCCTCAAACCTCAATCCTCAACCCCCAGTCTTCATCCTCAATCCTCAAACCTCAATCCTCAATCCTCAATATTCAATCATCAATACTGAATCTTCAATCCTCAATCCTCAAACCTCAATCCTCAATCCTCATTCTTCAATCCTAAATACCCAATCCTTAATCTTCAATCCTCAATCCTCAATCCTCAATTCTCAATCCTCAATCCTTAATCCTCAGAACTCAAACATCAACATTCAACCCTCAGTCCTCGTCCTCAATCCTCTATCCTCAATCCTCAATACTCAATCTTCAATCCTCATTCCTCAATCCTCAATCCTCAATCCTCAATCCTCAATCCTCAATACTCAATCTGCAATCCTCAATCCGCAAACCTCAATCCTCAATCCTCATTCCTCAATCCTCAATACCCAATCCTCAATCCTCAATCCTCAATCTTCAATCCTCAATCCTCAATCCTCAATCTTCAACCCTGAATCCTCAATCCTCAATACTCAATCCTCAATCTCCAATCCTCAATTCTCAATCCTCAATCCTCAATCCTCAATCCTCAATCCTCAATCCTCAATCCTCAATCCACAATGCTCAAGCTTCTATACTCAATAACCAATCTCCAATCCTAGATCCTCAATCCTCAATCCTCAATCCTCAATCTTCAACCCTGAATCCACAATCCTCAATACTCAATCCTCAATCTTCAATCCTCAATACTCAATCTTCAATCCTCAATCCTCAATCGTCAATCCTCAATCCTCAACACTCAATCTTCAATACTCAATCCGCAATCCTCAATCCTCAATCCTCAATCCTCAATCCTCAATATTCAATCATCAATACGCAATCTTCAACCCTCAATCTTCAATCCTCAATAGTCAATCTTCAATCCTCAATCCTCAATCCTCAATCCTCAATCCTCAATCCTCAATCCTCAATCCTCAATCCTCAATCATCAATCCTCAATCCACAATCCTCAGCCTTCAATACTCAATAATCAATTTCCAATCCTAGATCCTCAATCCTCAATCCTCAATCCTCAATCCTCAATCCTCATTCTTCAATCCTCAATATTCAATCATCAATACTCAATCTTCAATCCTCAATCCTCAATCCTCAATCCTCAATCCTCTAACCTCAATCCTCAATCCTCAATATTCAATCATCAATACTCAATCTTTGATCCTCAATCCTCAATCCTCAATCCTCAATCCTCAATCCTCAATCCTCAATCCTCAATCCTCAATCCTCAATCCTCAATCCTCAATCCACAATCCTCAGCCTTCAATACTCAATAATCAATTTCCAATCCTAGATCCTCAATCCTCAATCCTCAATCCTCAATCCTCAATCCTCATTCTTCAATCATCAATTTTCAATCATCAATACTCAATCTTCAATCCTCAATCCTCAATCCTCAATCCTCAATCCTCAATCCTCAATCCTCAATATTCAATCATCAATACGCAATCTTCAACCCTCAATCTTCAATCCTCAATAGTCAATCTTCAATCCTCAATCCTCAATCCTCAATCCTCAATCCTCAATCCTCAATCCTCAGGTATCAATACTCAATCTACAATATTCAATCCTCAATCCTTAATCCTCAATCCGCAATCCTCAACCTTCAATACTCAATACTCAATCTTCAATCCTCAATCCTCAATCCTCAATCCTCAATCCTCAATCCTCAATCCTCAATATTCAATCCTCAATAGTCAACTTTCAATCATCAATCCTCAATCCTCAATTCTCAGTCGTCAATCCTCAGCCATCATTCCTCAATCTTCAATACTCAATCGTCAATCCTTAGCCCTCAATCCTCAATCCTCAATCCTCGTTCCTCAAACCTCAATCCTCAACCCTCAGACTTCATTCTCAATCCTCAAACCTGAATCCTCAATCCTCAATATTCAATCATCAAGACTCAATCTTCAATCCTCAATCCTAAAACCTCAATCCTCAATCCTCAATCCTCAATCTTCAACCCTGAATCCTCAAACCTCAATACTCAATCCTCAATCTTCAATACTCAATACTCAATCTTCAATCCTCAATCCGCAATATTCAATCCTCAATACTCAATCTTCAATCATCAATCCTCAATCCTCAATTCTCAGTCTTCAATCCTCAGTCATCAATCCTCAATCTTCAATACTCAATCGTCAATCCTTAGTCCTCAATCCTCAATCCTCAATCCTCGTTCCTCAAACCTCAATCCTCAACCCCCAGTCTTCATCCTCAATCCTCAAACCTCAATCCTCAATCCTCAATATTCAATCATCAATACTAAATCTTCAATCCTCAATCCTCAAACCTCAATCCTCAATCCTCATTCTTCAATCCTAAATACCCAATCCTTAATCTTCAATCCTCAATCCTCAATCCTCAATTCTCAATCCTCAATCCTTAATCCTCAGACCTCAAACATCAACATTCAACCCTCAGTCCTCGTCCTCAATCCTCAATCCTCAATCCTCAATACTCAATCTTCAATCCTCATTCCTCAATCCTCAATCCTCAATCCTCAAACTTCAACCCTCAATACTCAATCTGCAATCCTCAATCCTCAAACCTCAATCCTCAATCCTCATTCCTCAATCCTCAATACCCAATCCTCAATCCTCAATCCTCAATCTTCAATCCTCAATCCTCAATCCACAATCTTCAACCCTGAATCCTCAATCCTCAATACTCAATCCTCAATCTCCAATCCTCAATTCTCAATCCTCAATCCTCAATCCTCAATCCTCAATCCTCAATCCTCAATCCTCAATCCACAATGCTCAAGCTTCTATACTCAATAACCAATCTCCAATCCTAGATCCTCAATCCTCAATCCTCAATCCTCAATCTTCAACCCTGAATCCACAATCCTCAATACTCAATCCTCAATCTTCAATCCTCAATACTCAATCTTCAATCCTCAATCCTCAATCGTCAATCCTCAATCCTCAACACTCAATCTTCAATACTCAATCCGCAATCCTCAATCCTCAATCCTCATTCCTCAATCCTCAATACCCAATCCTCAATCCTCAATCCTCAATCCTCAATCCTCAATATTCAATCATCAATACTCAATCTTCAATCCTCAATCTTCAATCCTCAATACTCAATCTTCAATCCTCAATCCTTAATCCTCAATCCTCAAACCTCAATCCTCAATCCTCAATATTCAATCATCAATACTCAATCTTCAATCCTCAATCCTCAAACCTCAATCCTCATTCTTCAATCCTAAATACCCAATCCTCAATCTTCAATCCTCAATCCTCAATCCTCAATTCTCAATCCTCAATCCTTAATCCCCGGACCTCAAACATCAATATTCAGCCCTGAGTCCTCGCCCACAATTCACAACCCTCAATCCGCAGTCCTCAATATTCAATCATCAATATTCAAACTTCAATCCTCAACCCTCAATCCTCAATCCTCAATCCTCAATCCTCAATCTTCAACCCTGAATCCTCAATCCTCAATACTCAATCCTCAATCTTCAATCCTCAATACTCAATCTTCAATCCTCAATCCTCAATCCTCAATCCTCAATCCTCAATCCTCAATCTTCAATCCTCAACACTCAATCTTCAATACTCAATCCTCAATCCTCAATCCTCAATCCTCATTCTTCAATCCTCAATACCCAATCCTCAATCTTCAATCCTCAATCCTCAATCCTCAATCCTAATTCCTCAATCCTCATCCTTCAATCCTCAATACCCAATCCTCAATTTCAATCCTCAATCCTCAATCCTCATTTCTCAATCCTCAATCCTCAACCCTCAGCCCTCATCCTCCATCCTCAGTACTCAACCCTCTATCCTCAATCTTCAATCCTCAATACTCAATCTTCAATCCTCATTCCTCAATCCTCAATCCTCAATCCTCAATCTTCAATCCTCAATACTCAATCTGCAATCCTCAATCCTCAAACCTCAAACCTCAATCCTCATTCCTCAATCCTCAATACCCAATCCTCAATCCTCAATCCTCAATCCTCAATCCTCAATCCTCAATCCTCAATCCTCAATCCTCAATCATCAATCCTCAATCCACAATACTCAGCCTTCAATACTCAATAATCAATTTCCAATCCTAGATCCTCAATCCTCAATCCTCAATCCTCAATCCTCAATCCTCATTCTTCAATCCTCAATATTCAATCATCAATACTCAATCTTCAATCCTCAATCCGCAATATTCAATCCTCAATACTCAATCTTCAATCATCAATCCTCAATCCTCAATTCTCAGTCTTCAATCCTCAGTCATCAATCCTCAATCTTCAATACTCAATCGTCAATCCTTAGTCCTCAATCCTCAATCCTCAATCCTCGTTCCTCAAACCTCAATCCTCAACCCCCAGTCTTCATCCTCAATCCTCAAACCTCAATCCTCAATCCTCAATATTCAATCATCAATACTAAATCTTCAATCCTCAATCCTCAAACCTCAATCCTCAATCCTCATTCTTCAATCCTAAATACCCAATCCTTAATCTTCAATCCTCAATCCTCAATCCTCAATTCTCAATCCTCAATCCTTAATCCTCAGACCTCAAACATCAACATTCAACCCTCAGTCCTCGTCCTCAATCCTCAATCCTCAATCCTCAATACTCAATCTTCAATCCTCATTCCTCAATCCTCAATCCTCAATCCTCAAACTTCAACCCTCAATACTCAATCTGCAATCCTCAATCCTCAAACCTCAATCCTCAATCCTCATTCCTCAATCCTCAATACCCAATCCTCAATCCTCAATCCTCAATCTTCAATCCTCAATCCTCAATCCACAATCTTCAACCCTGAATCCTCAATCCTCAATACTCAATCCTCAATCTCCAATCCTCAATTCTCAATCCTCAATCCTCAATCCTCAATCCTCAATCCTCAATCCTCAATCCTCAATCCACAATGCTCAAGCTTCTATACTCAATAACCAATCTCCAATCCTAGATCCTCAATCCTCAATCCTCAATCCTCAATCTTCAACCCTGAATCCACAATCCTCAATACTCAATCCTCAATCTTCAATCCTCAATACTCAATCTTCAATCCTCAATCCTCAATCGTCAATCCTCAATCCTCAACACTCAATCTTCAATACTCAATCCGCAATCCTCAATCCTCAATCCTCATTCCTCAATCCTCAATACCCAATCCTCAATCCTCAATCCTCAATCCTCAATCCTCAATATTCAATCATCAATACTCAATCTTCAATCCTCAATCTTCAATCCTCAATACTCAATCTTCAATCCTCAATCCTTAATCCTCAATCCTCAAACCTCAATCCTCAATCCTCAATATTCAATCATCAATACTCAATCTTCAATCCTCAATCCTCAAACCTCAATCCTCATTCTTCAATCCTAAATACCCAATCCTCAATCTTCAATCCTCAATCCTCAATCCTCAATTCTCAATCCTCAATCCTTAATCCCCGGACCTCAAACATCAATATTCAGCCCTGAGTCCTCGCCCACAATTCACAACCCTCAATCCGCAGTCCTCAATATTCAATCATCAATATTCAAACTTCAATCCTCAACCCTCAATCCTCAATCCTCAATCCTCAATCCTCAATCTTCAACCCTGAATCCTCAATCCTCAATACTCAATCCTCAATCTTCAATCCTCAATACTCAATCTTCAATCCTCAATCCTCAATCCTCAATCCTCAATCCTCAATCCTCAATCTTCAATCCTCAACACTCAATCTTCAATACTCAATCCTCAATCCTCAATCCTCAATCCTCATTCTTCAATCCTCAATACCCAATCCTCAATCTTCAATCCTCAATCCTCAATCCTCAATCCTAATTCCTCAATCCTCATCCTTCAATCCTCAATACCCAATCCTCAATTTCAATCCTCAATCCTCAATCCTCATTTCTCAATCCTCAATCCTCAACCCTCAGCCCTCATCCTCCATCCTCAGTACTCAACCCTCTATCCTCAATCTTCAATCCTCAATACTCAATCTTCAATCCTCATTCCTCAATCCTCAATCCTCAATCCTCAATCTTCAATCCTCAATACTCAATCTGCAATCCTCAATCCTCAAACCTCAAACCTCAATCCTCATTCCTCAATCCTCAATACCCAATCCTCAATCCTCAATCCTCAATCCTCAATCCTCAATCCTCAATCCTCAATCCTCAATCCTCAATCATCAATCCTCAATCCACAATACTCAGCCTTCAATACTCAATAATCAATTTCCAATCCTAGATCCTCAATCCTCAATCCTCAATCCTCAATCCTCAATCCTCATTCTTCAATCCTCAATATTCAATCATCAATACTCAATCTTCAATCCTCAATCCTCAATCCTCAATCCTCAATCCTCAAACCTCAATCCTCAATCCTCAATATTCAATCATCAATACTCAATCTTTGATCCTCAATCCTCAATCCTCAATCCTCAATCCTCAATCCTCAATCCTCAATCCTCAATCCTCAATCCTCAATCCTCAATCCTCAATCCACAATCCTCAGCCTTCAATACTCAATAATCAATTTCCAATCCTAGATCCTCAATCCTCAATCCTCAATCCTCAATCCTCAATCCTCATTCTTCAATCATCAATTTTCAATCATCAATACTCAATCTTCAATCCTCAATCCTCAATCCTCAATCCTCAATCCTCAATCCTCAATCCTCAATATTCAATCATCAATACGCAATCTTCAACCCTCAATCTTCAATCCTCAATAGTCAATCTTCAATCCTCAATCCTCAATCCTCAATCCTCAATCCTCAATCCTCAATCCTCAGGTATCAATACTCAATCTACAATATTCAATCCTCTATCCTTAATCCTCAATCCGCAATCCTCAACCTTCAATACTCAATACTCAATCTTCAATCCTCAATCCTCAATCCTCAATCCTCAATCCTCAATCCTCAATCCTCAATATTCAATCCTCAATACTCAACTTTCAATCATCAATCCTCAATCCTCAATCCTCAGTCGTCAATCCTCAGCCATCATTCCTCAATCTTCAATACTCAATCGTCAATCCTTAGCCCTCAATCCTCAATCCTCAATCCTCGTTCCTCAAACCTCAATCCTCAACCCTCAGACTTCATTCTCAATCCTCAAACCTGAATCCTCAATCCTCAATATTCAATCATCAAGACTCAATCTTCAATCCTCAATCCTAAAACCTCAATCCTCAATCCTCAATCCTCAATCTTCAACCCTGAATCCTCAAACCTCAATACTCAATCCTCAATCTTCAATACTCAATACTCAATCTTCAATCCTCAATCCGCAATATTCAATCCTCAATACTCAATCTTCAATCATCAATCCTCAATCCTCAATTCTCAGTCTTCAATCCTCAGTCATCAATCCTCAATCTTCAATACTCAATCGTCAATCCTTAGTCCTCAATCCTCAATCCTCAATCCTCGTTCCTCAAACCTCAATACTCAACCCCCAGTCTTCATCCTCAATCCTCAAACCTCAATCCTCAATCCTCAATATTCAATCATCAATACTAAATCTTCAATCCTCAATCCTCAAACCTCAATCCTCAATCCTCATTCTTCAATCCTAAATACCCAATCCTTAATCTTCAATCCTCAATCCTCAATCCTCAATTCTCAATCCTCAATCCTTAATCCTCAGACCTCAAACATCAACATTCAACCCTCAGTCCTCGTCCTCAATCCTCAATCCTCAATCCTCAATACTCAATCTTCAATCCTCATTCCTCAATCCTCAATCCTCAATCCTCAAACTTCAACCCTCAATACTCAATCTGCAATCCTCAATCCTCAAACCTCAATCCTCAATCCTCATTCCTCAATCCTCAATACCCAATCCTCAATCCTCAATCCTCAATCTTCAATCCTCAATCCTCAATCCACAATCTTCAACCCTGAATCCTCAATCCTCAATACTCAATCCTCAATCTCCAATCCTCAATTCTCAATCCTCAATCCTCAATCCTCAATCCTCAATCCTCAATCATCAATCCTCAATCCTCAATCCACAATGCTCAAGCTTCTATACTCAATAACCAATCTCCAATCCTAGATCCTCAATCCTCAATCCTCAATCCTCAATCTTCAACCCTGAATCCACAATCCTCAATACTCAATCCTCAATCTTCAATCCTCAATACTCAATCTTCAATCCTCAATCCTCAATCGTCAATCCTCAATCCTCAACACTCAATCTTCAATACTCAATCCGCAATCCTCAATCCTCAATCCTCATTCCTCAATCCTCAATACCCAATCCTCAATCCTCAATCCTCAATCCTCAATCCTCAATATTCAATCATCAATACTCAATCTTCAATCCTCAATCTTCAATCCTCAATACTCAATCTTCAATCCTCAATCCTCAATCCTCAATCCTCAAACCTCAATCCTCAATCCTCAATATTCAATCATCAATACTCAATCTTCAATCCTCAATCCTCAAACCTCAATCCTCATTCTTCAATCCTAAATACCCAATCCTCAATCTTCAATCCTCAATCCTCAATCCTCAATTCTCAATCCTCAATCCTTAATCCCCGGACCTCAAACATCAATATTCAGCCCTGAGTCCTCGCCCACAATTCACAACCCTCAATCCGCAGTCCTCAATATTCAATCATCAATATTCAATCTTCAATCCTCAACCCTCAATCCTCAATCCTCAATCCTCAATCCTCAATCTTCAACCCTGAATCCTCAATCCTCAATACTCAATCCTCAATCTTCAATCCTCAATACTCAATCTTCAATCCTCAATCCTCAATCCTCAATCCTCAATCCTCAATCCTCAATCTTCAATCCTCAACACTCAATCTTCAATACTCAATCCTCAATCCCCAATCCTCAATCCTCAATCCTCAATCCTCAATCTTCAATCCTCAACACTCAATCTTCAATACTCAATCCTCAAACCTCAAACCTCAATCCTCATTCCTCAATCCTCAATACCCAATCCTCAATCCTCAATCCTCAATCCTCAATCCTCAATCCTCAATCCTCAATCTTCAACCCGGAATCCTCAATCCTCAATACTCAATCCTCAATCTCCAATCCTCAATTCTCAATCCTCAATCCTCAATCCTCAATCCTCAATCCTCATTCCTCAATCCTCAATACCCAATCCTCAATCCTCAATCCTCAATCCTCAATCCTCAATATTCAATCATCAATACTCAATCTTCAATCCTCAATCTTCAATTCTCAATACTCAATCTTCAATCCTCAATCCTCAATCCTCAATCCACAAACCTCAATCCTCAATCCTCAATATTCAATCATCAATACTCAATCTTCAATCCTCAATCCTCAAACCTCAATACTCAATCCTCATTCTTCAATCCTTAATACCCAATCCTCAATCTTCAATCCTCAATCCTCAATCCTCAATTCTCAATCCTCAGACCTTAATCCCCGGACCTCAAACATCAATATTCAGCCCTGAGTCCTCGCCCACAATCCACAACCCTCAATCCGCAGTCCTCAATATTCAATCATCAATATTCAATCTTCAATCCTCAATCCTCAATCCTCAATCCTCAATCCTCAATCCTCAATCCTCAATCTTCAACCCTGAATCCTCAATCCTCAATACTCAATCCTCAATCTTCAATCCTCAATACTCAATCTACAATCCTCAATCCTCAATCCTCAATCCTCAATCCTCAATCTTCAATCCTCAACACTCAATCTTCAATACTCAATCCTCAAACCTCAATCCTCAATCCTCATTCTTCAATCCTCAATACCCAATCCTCAATCTTCAATCCTCAATCCTCAATCCTCAATCCTAATTCCTCAATCCTCATTCTTCAATCCTCAATACCCAATCCTCAATTTCAATCCTCAATCCTCAATCCTCATTTCTCAATCCTCAATCCTCAACCCTCAGCCCTCATCCTCCATCCTCAGTACTCAATCCTCTATCCTCAATCTTCAATCCTCAATACTCAATCTTCAATCCTCATTCCTCAATCCTCAATCCTCAATCCTCAATCTTCAATCCTCAATACTCAATCTGCAATCCTCAATCCTCAAACCTCAATCCTCAATCCTCATTCCTCAATCCTCAATACCCAATCCTCAATCCTCAATCCTCAATCCTCAATCCTCAATCCTCAATCCTCAATCTTCAACCCTGAATCCTCAATCCTCAATACTCAATCCTCAATCTCCAATCCTCAATTCTCAATCCTCAATCCTCAATCCTCAATCCTCAATCCTCAATCCTCAATCCTCAATCCACAATCCTCAAGCTTCTATACTCAATAACCAATCTCCAATCCTAGATCCTCAATCCTCAATCCTCAATCCTCAATCTTCAACCCTGAATCCTCAATCCTCAATACTCAATCCTCAATCTTCAATACTCAATACTCAATCTTCAATCCTCAATCCTCAATCCTCAATCCTCAATCCTCAATCTTCAATCCTCAACACTCAATCTTCAATACTCAATCCTCAATCCTCAATCCTCAATCCTCATTCTTCTATCCTCAATACCCAATCCTCAATCTTCAATCCTCAATCCTCAATCCTCAATCCTAATTCCTCAATCCTCATCCTTCAATCCTCAATACCCAATCCTCAATTTCAATCCTCAATCCTCAATCCTCATTTCTCAATCCTCAATCCTCAACCCTCAGCCCTCATCCTCCATCCTCAGTACCCAATCCTCTATCCTCAATCTTCAATCCTCAATACTCAATCTTCAATCCTCATTCCTCAATCCTCAATCCTCAATCCTCAATCTTCAATCCTCAATACTCAATCTGCAATCCTCAATCCTCAAACCTCAATCCTCAATCCTCATTCCTCAATCCTCAATACCCAATCCTCATTCCTCAATCCTCAATCCTCAATCCTCAATCCTCAATCCTCAATCTTCAACCCTGAGTCCTCAATCCTCAATACTCAATCCTCAATCTCCAATCCTCAATTCTCAATCCTCAATCCTCAATCCTCAATCCTCAATCCTCAATCCTCAATCCTCAATCCACAATCCTCAAGCTTCTATACTCAATAATCAATCTCCAATCCTAGATCGTCAATCCTCAATCCTCAATCCTCAATCTTCAACCCTGAATCCTCAATCATCAATACTCAATCCTCAATCTTCAATCCTCAATACTCAATCTTCAATCCTCAATCCCCAATCCTCAATCCTCAGACCTCAATCTTCAACCCTCAACACTCAATCTTCAATCCTCAATCCTTAATCCTCAATCCTCAATCCTCAGGCATCAATACTCAATCTTCAATGCTCAATCCTCAATCCTCAATCCTCAATCCTCATTCCCCAACCCTCAATCCTCATTCCTCAAACCTCAATCCTCAACCCTCAGTCCTCATACTCAATTCTCAATTCTCAATCCTCAATCCTCAATCCTCAATCTTCAATCCTCAATCCTCAATCCTCAATCCTCAATCCTCATTCCTCAATCCTCAATACACAATCCTCAATCTTCAATTCTCAAACATCAATCCTCAATTCTCAATCCTCAATCCTCAGTCCTCAGTCGTCGAATCTCAATCCCCGACGCTTAGCACGCATCCTCAATCCTCAGTCCTCAATCCTCAATCCTCAAACCTAAATCCTCTACCGTCAGTCCTCGTTCTCAATCCTCAAACCTCAATCCCCAATCCTCAATATTCAATCATCAATACTCAATCTTCAATCCTCAATCCTCAATCCTCAATCCTCAATCCTCAATCCTCAATCCTCAATATTCAATCATCAATACGCAATCTTCAACCCTCAATCTTCAATCCTCAATAGTCAATCTTCAATCCTCAATCATCAATCCTCAATCCTCAATCCTCAATCCTCAGGTATCAATACTCAATCTACAATATTCAATCCTCAATCCTTAATCCTCAATCCACAATCCTCCACCTTCAATACTTAGTACTCAATCTTCAATCCTCAATCCTCAATCCTCAATCCTCAACCCTCAGCCCTCATCCTCCATCCTCAGTACTCAATCCTCTATCCTCAATCTTCAATCCTCAATACTCAATCTTCAATCCTCATTCCTCAATCCTCAATCCTCAATCCTCAATCTTCAATCCTCAATACTCAATCTGCAATCCTCAATCCTCAGACCTTAATCCCCGGACCTCAAACATCAATATTCAGCCCTGAGTCCTCGCCCACAATCCACAACCCTCAATCCGCAGTCCTCAATATTCAATCATCAATATTCAATCTTCAATCCTCAATCCTCAATCCTCAATCCTCAATCCTCAATCCTCAATCTTCAACCCTGAATAATCAATCCTCAATACTCAATCCTCAATCCTCAATCCTCAATCCTCAATCCTCAATATTCAATCATCAATACTCAATCTTCAATCCTCAATCTTCAATCCTCAATACTCAATCTTCAATCCTCAACCCTCAATCCTCAATCCACAAACCTCAATCCTCAATCCTCAATATTCAATCATCAATACTCAATCTTCAATCCTCAATCCTCAAACCTCAATACTCAATCCTCATTCTTCAATACTAAATACCCAATCCTCAATCTTCAATCCTCAATCCTCAATCCTCAATTCTCAATCCTCAGACCTTAATCCCCGGACCTCAAACATCAATATTCAGCCCTGAGTCCTCGCCCACAATCCACAACCCTCAATCCGCAGTCCTCAATATTCAATCATCAATATTCAATCTTCAATCCTCAATCCTCAATCCTCAATCCTCAATCCTCAATCCTCAATCTTCAACCCTGAATCCTCAATCCTCAATACTCAATCCTCAATCTTCAATCCTCAATACTCAATCTACAATCCTCAATCCTCAATCCTCAATCCTCAATCCTCAATCTTCAATCCTCAACACTCAATCTTCAATACTCAATCCTCAAACCTCAATCCTCAATCCTCATTCTTCAATCCTCAATACCCAATCCTCAATCTTCAATCCTCAATCCTCAATCCTCAATCCTAATTCCTCAATCCTCATTCTTCAATCCTCAATACCCAATCCTCAATTTCAATCCTCAATCCTCAATCCTCATTTCTCAATCCTCAATCCTCAACCCTCAGCCCTCATCCTCCATCCTCAGTACTCAATCCTCTATCCTCAATCTTCAATCCTCAATACTCAATCTTCAATCCTCATTCCTCAATCCTCAATCCTCAATCCTCAATCTTCAATCCTCAATACTCAATCTGCAATCCTCAATCCTCAATACTCAATCTTCAATCCTCAAACCTCAATCCTCAATCCTCAATCCTCATTCCTCAATCCTCAATACACAATCCTCAATCTTCAATTCTCAAACATCAATCCTCAATTCTCAATCCTCAATCCTCAGTCCTCAGTCGTCGAATCTCAATCCCCGACGCTTAGCACGCATCCTCAATCCTCAGTCCTCAATCCTCAATCCTCAAACCTAAATCCTCTACCGTCAGTTCTCGTCCTCAATCCTCAAACCTCAATCCCCAATCCTCAATATTCAATCATCAATACTCAATCTTCAATCCTCAATCCTCAATCCTCAATCCTCAATCCTCAATCCTCAATCCTCAATCCTCAATATTCAATCAACAATACGCAATCTTCAACCCTCAATCTTCAATCCTCAATAGTCAATCTTCAATCCTCAATCCTCAATCCTCAATCCTTAATCCTCAATCCTCAGGTATCAATACTCAATCTACAATATTCAATCCTCAATCCTTAATCCTCAATCCACAATCCTCCAACTTCAATACTCAGTACTCAATCTTCAATCATCAATCCTCAATCCTCAATCCTCAATCCTCAATCCTCAATCCTCAATATTCAATCCTCTATACTCAACCTTCAATCATCAATCCTCAATCCTCAATTCTCAGTCGTCAATCCTCAGCCATCATTCCTCAATCTTCAATACTCAATCGTCAATCCTTAGTCCTCAATCCTCAATCCTCAATCCTCGTTCCTCAAACCTCAATCCTCAACCCTCAGACTTCATCCTCAATCCTCAAACCTCAATCCTCAATCCTCAATATTCAATCATCAATACTCAATCTTCAATCCTCAATCCTAAAACCTCAATCCTCAGTCCTCATTCTTCAATCCTAAATACCCAATCCTCAATCTTCAATCCTCAATCCTCAATACTCAATTCTCAATCCTCAATCCTTAATCCTCAGACCTCAAACGTCAATATTCAACCCTCAGTCCTCGTCCTCAATCCACAACCCTCAATCCTCAGTCCTCAATATTCAATCATCAATATTCAATCTTCAATCCTAAATCCTCAATCCTCAATCCTCAATCCTCAATCCTCAATCTTCAACCCTGAATCCTCAATCCTCAATACTCAATCCTCAATCTTCAATCCTCAA
Organism: Calliopsis andreniformis; assembly: GCF_051401765.1. Taxonomy (NCBI): domain Eukaryota; kingdom Metazoa; phylum Arthropoda; class Insecta; order Hymenoptera; family Andrenidae; genus Calliopsis; species Calliopsis andreniformis. The sequence continues at coordinate 1,390,917 of NW_027480495.1, forward strand.
TACTCAATCTTCAATCCTCAAACCTCAATCCTCAATCCTCAATATTCAATCATCAATACTCAATCTTCAATCCTCAATCCTCAATCCTCAATTCTCAATCCTGAATCCTCAATCCTCAATCCTCAATCCTCAATCCTCAATCCACAATCCTCAAGCTTCTATACTCAATAATCAATCTCCAATCCTAGATCCTCAATCCTCAATCCTCAATCCTCAATCCTCAATCCTCAATCCTCAATATTCAATCATCAATACTCAATCTTCAAACCTCAATCTTCAATCCTCAATTCTCAATCTTCAATCCTCGATCCTCAATCATCAATCCTCAGTCCTCAATCCTCAGGCATCAATACTCAACCTTCAATGCTCAATCCTCAATCCTCAATCCTCAATCCTCATTCCCCAACCCTCAGTCCTCATTCCTCAAACCTCAATCCTCAACCCTCAGTCCTCATACTCAATTCTCAATTCTCAATCCTCAATCCTCAATCCTCAATCTTCAATCCTCAATAGTCAATCTCCAATCCTCAATCCTCAATCCTCGATCCTCAATCCTCAGGCATCAATACTCAATCTTCAATACTCAATCCTCAATCCTCAATCCTCAATCCTCAATCCTCAAACCTCAATCCTCAATCCTCAATATTCAATCATCAATACTCAATCTTCGATCCTCAATCCTCAATCCTCAATCCTCAATCCTCAATCCTCAATCCTCAATCCTCAATCCTCAATCCTCAATCATCAATCCTCAATCCACAATCCTCAGCCTTCAATACTCAATAATCAATTTCCAATCCTAGATCCTCAATCCTCAATCCTCAATCCTCAATCCTCAATCCTCATTCTTCAATCCTCAATATTCAATCATCAATACTCAATCTTCAATCCTCAATCCTCAATCCTCAATCCTCAATCCTCAAACCTCAATCCTCAATCCTCAATATTCAATCATCAATACTCAATCTTTGATCCTCAATCCTCAATCCTCAATCCTCAATCCTCAATCCTCAATCCTCAATCCTCAATCCTCAATCCTCAATCCTCAATCCTCAATCCACAATCCTCAGCCTTCAATACTCAATAATCAATTTCCAATCCTAGATCCTCAATCCTCAATCCTCAATCCTCAATCCTCAATCCTCATTCTTCAATCATCAATTTTCAATCATCAATACTCAATCTTCAATCCTCAATCCTCAATCCTCAATCCTCAATCCTCAATCCTCAATCCTCAATATTCAATCATCAATACGCAATCTTCAACCCTCAATCTTCAATCCTCAATAGTCAATCTTCAATCCTCAATCCTCAATCCTCAATCCTCAATCCTCAATCCTCAATCCTCAGGTATCAATACTCAATCTACAATATTCAATCCTCAATCCTTAATCCTCAATCCGCAATCCTCAACCTTCAATACTCAATACTCAATCTTCAATCCTCAATCCTCAATCCTCAATCCTCAATCCTCAATCCTCAGTCCTCAATATTCAATCCTCAATACTCAACTTTCAATCATCAATCCTCAATCCTCAATTCTCAGTCGTCAATCCTCAGCCATCATTCCTCAATCTTCAATACTCAATCGTCAATCCTTAGCCCTCAATCCTCAATCCTCAATCCTCGTTCCTCAAACCTCAATCCTCAACCCTCAGACTTCATTCTCAATCCTCAAACCTGAATCCTCAATCCTCAATATTCAATCATCAAGACTCAATCTTCAATCCTCAATCCTAAAACCTCAATCCTCAATCCTCAATCCTCAATCTTCAACCCTGAATCCTCAAACCTCAATACTCAATCCTCAATCTTCAATCCTCAATACTCAATCTTCAATCCTCAATCCGCAATATTCAATCCTCAATACTCAATCTTCAATCATCAATCCTCAATCCTCAATTCTCAGTCTTCAATCCTCAGTCATCAATCCTCAATCTTCAATACTCAATCGTCAATCCTTAGTCCTCAATCCTCAATCCTCAATCCTCGTTCCTCAAACCTCAATCCTCAACCCCCAGTCTTCATCCTCAATCCTCAAACCTCAATCCTCAATCCTCAATATTCAATCATCAATACTAAATATTCAATCCTCAATCCTCAAACCTCAATCCTCAATCCTCATTCTTCAATCCTAAATACCCAATCCTTAATCTTCAATCCTCAATCCTCAATCCTCAATTCTCAATCCTCAATCCTTAATCCTCAGAACTCAAACATCAACATTCAACCCTCAGTCCTCGTCCTCAATCCTCTATCCTCAATCCTCAATACTCAATCTTCAATCCTCATTCCTCAATCCTCAATCCTCAATCCTCAATCTTCAATCCTCAGTACTCAATCTGCAATCCTCAATCCGCAAACCTCAATCCTCAATCCTCATTCCTCAATCCTCAATACCCAATCCTCAATCCTCAATCCTCAATCTTCAATCCTCAATCCTCAATCCTCAATCTTCAACCCTGAATCCTCAATCCTCAATACTCAATCCTCAATCTCCAATCCTCAATTCTCAATCCTCAATCCTCAATCCTCAATCCTCAATCCTCAATCCTCAATCCTCAATCCACAATGCTCAAGCTTCTATACTCAATAACCAATCTCCAATCCTAGATCCTCAATCCTCAATCCTCAATCCTCAATCTTCAACCCTGAATCCACAATCCTCAATACTCAATCCTCAATCTTCAATCCTCAATACTCAATCTTCAATCCTCAATCCTCAATCGTCAATCCTCAATCCTCAACACTCAATCTTCAATACTCAATCCGCAATCCTCAATCCTCAATCCTCAATCCTCAATCCTCAATATTCAATCATCAATACGCAATCTTCAACCCTCAATCTTCAATCCTCAATAGTCAATCTTCAATCCTCAATCCTCAATCCTCAATCCTCAATCCTCAATCCTCAATCCTCAATCCTCAATCCTCAATCATCAATCCTCAATCCACAATCCTCAGCCTTCAATACTCAATAATCAATTTCCAATCCTAGATCCTCAATCCTCAATCCTCAATCCTCAATCCTCAATCCTCATTCTTCAATCCTCAATATTCAATCATCAATACTCAATCTTCAATCCTCAATCCTCAATCCTCAATCCTCAATCCTCTAACCTCAATCCTCAATCCTCAATATTCAATCATCAATACTCAATCTTTGATCCTCAATCCTCAATCCTCAATCCTCAATCCTCAATCCTCAATCCTCAATCCTCAATCCTCAATCCTCAATCCTCAATCCTCAATCCTCAATCCACAATCCTCAGCCTTCAATACTCAATAATCAATTTCCAATCCTAGATCCTCAATCCTCAATCCTCAATCCTCAATCCTCAATCCTCATTCTTCAATCATCAATTTTCAATCATCAATACTCAATCTTCAATCCTCAATCCTCAATCCTCAATCCTCAATCCTCAATCCTCAATCCTCAATATTCAATCATCAATACGCAATCTTCAACCCTCAATCTTCAATCCTCAATAGTCAATCTTCAATCCTCAATCCTCAATCCTCAATCCTCAATCCTCAATCCTCAATCCTCAGGTATCAATACTCAATCTACAATATTCAATCCTCAATCCTTAATCCTCAATCCGCAATCCTCAACCTTCAATACTCAATACTCAATCTTCAATCCTCAATCCTCAATCCTCAATCCTCAATCCTCAATCCTCAATCCTCAATATTCAATCCTCAATACTCAACTTTCAATCATCAATCCTCAATCCTCAATTCTCAGTCGTCAATCCTCAGCCATCATTCCTCAATCTTCAATACTCAATCGTCAATCCTTAGCCCTCAATCCTCAATCCTCAATCCTCGTTCCTCAAACCTCAATCCTCAACCCTCAGACTTCATTCTCAATCCTCAAACCTGAATCCTCAATCCTCAATATTCAATCATCAAGACTCAATCTTCAATCCTCAATCCTAAAACCTCAATCCTCAATCCTCAATCCTCAATCTTCAACCCTGAATCCTCAAACCTCAATACTCAATCCTCAATCTTCAATACTCAATACTCAATCTTCAATCCTCAATCCGCAATATTCAATCCTCAATACTCAATCTTCAATCATCAATCCTCAATCCTCAATTCTCAGTCTTCAATCCTCAGTCATCAATCCTCAATCTTCAATACTCAATCGTCAATCCTTAGTCCTCAATCCTCAATCCTCAATCCTCGTTCCTCAAACCTCAATCCTCAACCCCCAGTCTTCATCCTCAATCCTCAAACCTCAATCCTCAATCCTCAATATTCAATCATCAATACTAAATCTTCAATCCTCAATCCTCAAACCTCAATCCTCAATCCTCATTCTTCAATCCTAAATACCCAATCCTTAATCTTCAATCCTCAATCCTCAATCCTCAATTCTCAATCCTCAATCCTTAATCCTCAGACCTCAAACATCAACATTCAACCCTCAGTCCTCGTCCTCAATCCTCAATCCTCAATCCTCAATACTCAATCTTCAATCCTCATTCCTCAATCCTCAATCCTCAATCCTCAAACTTCAACCCTCAATACTCAATCTGCAATCCTCAATCCTCAAACCTCAATCCTCAATCCTCATTCCTCAATCCTCAATACCCAATCCTCAATCCTCAATCCTCAATCTTCAATCCTCAATCCTCAATCCACAATCTTCAACCCTGAATCCTCAATCCTCAATACTCAATCCTCAATCTCCAATCCTCAATTCTCAATCCTCAATCCTCAATCCTCAATCCTCAATCCTCAATCCTCAATCCTCAATCCACAATGCTCAAGCTTCTATACTCAATAACCAATCTCCAATCCTAGATCCTCAATCCTCAATCCTCAATCCTCAATCTTCAACCCTGAATCCACAATCCTCAATACTCAATCCTCAATCTTCAATCCTCAATACTCAATCTTCAATCCTCAATCCTCTTTCGTCAATCCTCAATCCTCAACACTCAATCTTCAATACTCAATCCGCAATCCTCAATCCTCAATCCTCATTCCTCAATCCTCAATACCCAATCCTCAATCCTCAATCCTCAATCCTCAATCCTCAATATTCAATCATCAATACTCAATCTTCAATCCTCAATCTTCAATCCTCAATACTCAATCTTCAATCCTCAATCCTTAATCCTCAATCCTCAAACCTCAATCCTCAATCCTCAATATTCAATCATCAATACTCAATCTTCAATCCTCAATCCTCAAACCTCAATCCTCATTCTTCAATCCTAAATACCCAATCCTCAATCTTCAATCCTCAATCCTCAATCCTCAATTCTCAATCCTCAATCCTTAATCCCCGGACCTCAAACATCAATATTCAGCCCTGAGTCCTCGCCCACAATTCACAACCCTCAATCCGCAGTCCTCAATATTCAATCATCAATATTCAAACTTCAATCCTCAACCCTCAATCCTCAATCCTCAATCCTCAATCCTCAATCTTCAACCCTGAATCCTCAATCCTCAATACTCAATCCTCAATCTTCAATCCTCAATACTCAATCTTCAATCCTCAATCCTCAATCCTCAATCCTCAATCCTCAATCCTCAATCTTCAATCCTCAACACTCAATCTTCAATACTCAATCCTCAATCCTCAATCCTCAATCCTCATTCTTCAATCCTCAATACCCAATCCTCAATCTTCAATCCTCAATCCTCAATCCTCAATCCTAATTCCTCAATCCTCATCCTTCAATCCTCAATACCCAATCCTCAATTTCAATCCTCAATCCTCAATCCTCATTTCTCAATCCTCAATCCTCAACCCTCAGCCCTCATCCTCCATCCTCAGTACTCAACCCTCTATCCTCAATCTTCAATCCTCAATACTCAATCTTCAATCCTCATTCCTCAATCCTCAATCCTCAATCCTCAATCTTCAATCCTCAATACTCAATCTGCAATCCTCAATCCTCAAACCTCAAACCTCAATCCTCATTCCTCAATCCTCAATACCCAATCCTCAATCCTCAATCCTCAATCCTCAATCCTCAATCCTCAATCCTCAATCCTCAATCCTCAATCATCAATCCTCAATCCACAATACTCAGCCTTCAATACTCAATAATCAATTTCCAATCCTAGATCCTCAATCCTCAATCCTCAATCCTCAATCCTCAATCCTCATTCTTCAATCCTCAATATTCAATCATCAATACTCAATCTTCAATCCTCAATCCTCAATCCTCAATCCTCAATCCTCAAACCTCAATCCTCAATCCTCAATATTCAATCATCAATACTCAATCTTTGATCCTCAATCCTCAATCCTCAATCCTCAATCCTCAATCCTCAATCCTCAATCCTCAATCCTCAATCCTCAATCCTCAATCCTCAATCCACAATCCTCAGCCTTCAATACTCAATAATCAATTTCCAATCCTAGATCCTCAATCCTCAATCCTCAATCCTCAATCCTCAATCCTCATTCTTCAATCATCAATTTTCAATCATCAATACTCAATCTTCAATCCTCAATCCTCAATCCTCAATCCTCAATCCTCAATCCTCAATCCTCAATATTCAATCATCAATACTCAACTTTCAATCATCAATCCTCAATCCTCAATTCTCAGTCGTCAATCCTCAGCCATCATTCCTCAATCTTCAATACTCAATCGTCAATCCTTAGCCCTCAATCCTCAATCCTCAATCCTCGTTCCTCAAACCTCAATCCTCAACCCTCAGACTTCATTCTCAATCCTCAAACCTGAATCCTCAATCCTCAATATTCAATCATCAAGACTCAATCTTCAATCCTCAATCCTAAAACCTCAATCCTCAATCCTCAATCCTCAATCTTCAACCCTGAATCCTCAAACCTCAATACTCAATCCTCAATCTTCAATACTCAATACTCAATCTTCAATCCTCAATCCGCAATATTCAATCCTCAATACTCAATCTTCAATCATCAATCCTCAATCCTCAATTCTCAGTCTTCAATCCTCAGTCATCAATCCTCAATCTTCAATACTCAATCGTCAATCCTTAGTCCTCAATCCTCAATCCTCAATCCTCGTTCCTCAAACCTCAATCCTCAACCCCCAGTCTTCATCCTCAATCCTCAAACCTCAATCCTCAATCCTCAATATTCAATCATCAATACTAAATCTTCAATCCTCAATCCTCAAACCTCAATCCTCAATCCTCATTCTTCAATCCTAAATACCCAATCCTTAATCTTCAATCCTCAATCCTCAATCCTCAATTCTCAATCCTCAATCCTTAATCCTCAGACCTCAAACATCAACATTCAACCCTCAGTCCTCGTCCTCAATCCTCAATCCTCAATCCTCAATACTCAATCTTCAATCCTCATTCCTCAATCCTCAATCCTCAATCCTCAAACTTCAACCCTCAATACTCAATCTGCAATCCTCAATCCTCAAACCTCAATCCTCAATCCTCATTCCTCAATCCTCAATACCCAATCCTCAATCCTCAATCCTCAATCTTCAATCCTCAATCCTCAATCCACAATCTTCAACCCTGAATCCTCAATCCTCAATACTCAATCCTCAATCTCCAATCCTCAATTCTCAATCCTCAATCCTCAATCCTCAATCCTCAATCCTCAATCCTCAATCCTCAATCCACAATGCTCAAGCTTCTATACTCAATAACCAATCTCCAATCCTAGATCCTCAATCCTCAATCCTCAATCCTCAATCTTCAACCCTGAATCCACAATCCTCAATACTCAATCCTCAATCTTCAATCCTCAATACTCAATCTTCAATCCTCAATCCTCAATCGTCAATCCTCAATCCTCAACACTCAATCTTCAATACTCAATCCGCAATCCTCAATCCTCAATCCTCATTCCTCAATCCTCAATACCCAATCCTCAATCCTCAATCCTCAATCCTCAATCCTCAATATTCAATCATCAATACTCAATCTTCAATCCTCAATCTTCAATCCTCAATACTCAATCTTCAATCCTCAATCCTTAATCCTCAATCCTCAAACCTCAATCCTCAATCCTCAATATTCAATCATCAATACTCAATCTTCAATCCTCAATCCTCAAACCTCAATCCTCATTCTTCAATCCTAAATACCCAATCCTCAATCTTCAATCCTCAATCCTCAATCCTCAATTCTCAATCCTCAATCCTTAATCCCCGGACCTCAAACATCAATATTCAGCCCTGAGTCCTCGCCCACAATTCACAACCCTCAATCCGCAGTCCTCAATATTCAATCATCAATATTCAAACTTCAATCCTCAACCCTCAATCCTCAATCCTCAATCCTCAATCCTCAATCTTCAACCCTGAATCCTCAATCCTCAATACTCAATCCTCAATCTTCAATCCTCAATACTCAATCTTCAATCCTCAATCCTCAATCCTCAATCCTCAATCCTCAATCCTCAATCTTCAATCCTCAACACTCAATCTTCAATACTCAATCCTCAATCCTCAATCCTCAATCCTCATTCTTCAATCCTCAATACCCAATCCTCAATCTTCAATCCTCAATCCTCAATCCTCAATCCTAATTCCTCAATCCTCATCCTTCAATCCTCAATACCCAATCCTCAATTTCAATCCTCAATCCTCAATCCTCATTTCTCAATCCTCAATCCTCAACCCTCAGCCCTCATCCTCCATCCTCAGTACTCAACCCTCTATCCTCAATCTTCAATCCTCAATACTCAATCTTCAATCCTCATTCCTCAATCCTCAATCCTCAATCCTCAATCTTCAATCCTCAATACTCAATCTGCAATCCTCAATCCTCAAACCTCAAACCTCAATCCTCATTCCTCAATCCTCAATACCCAATCCTCAATCCTCAATCCTCAATCCTCAATCCTCAATCCTCAATCCTCAATCCTCAATCCTCAATCATCAATCCTCAATCCACAATACTCAGCCTTCAATACTCAATAATCAATTTCCAATCCTAGATCCTCAATCCTCAATCCTCAATCCTCAATCCTCAATCCTCATTCTTCAATCCTCAATATTCAATCATCAATACTCAATCTTCAATCCTCAATCCTCAATCCTCAATCCTCAATCCTCAAACCTCAATCCTCAATCCTCAATATTCAATCATCAATACTCAATCTTTGATCCTCAATCCTCAATCCTCAATCCTCAATCCTCAATCCTCAATCCTCAATCCTCAATCCTCAATCCTCAATCCTCAATCCTCAATCCACAATCCTCAGCCTTCAATACTCAATAATCAATTTCCAATCCTAGATCCTCAATCCTCAATCCTCAATCCTCAATCCTCAATCCTCATTCTTCAATCATCAATTTTCAATCATCAATACTCAATCTTCAATCCTCAATCCTCAATCCTCAATCCTCAATCCTCAATCCTCAATCCTCAATATTCAATCATCAATACGCAATCTTCAACCCTCAATCTTCAATCCTCAATAGTCAATCTTCAATCCTCAATCCTCAATCCTCAATCCTCAATCCTCAATCCTCAATCCTCAGGTATCAATACTCAATCTACAATATTCAATCCTCTATCCTTAATCCTCAATCCGCAATCCTCAACCTTCAATACTCAATACTCAATCTTCAATCCTCAATCCTCAATCCTCAATCCTCAATCCTCAATCCTCAATCCTCAATATTCAATCCTCAATACTCAACTTTCAATCATCAATCCTCAATCCTCAATCCTCAGTCGTCAATCCTCAGCCATCATTCCTCAATCTTCAATACTCAATCGTCAATCCTTAGCCCTCAATCCTCAATCCTCAATCCTCGTTCCTCAAACCTCAATCCTCAACCCTCAGACTTCATTCTCAATCCTCAAACCTGAATCCTCAATCCTCAATATTCAATCATCAAGACTCAATCTTCAATCCTCAATCCTAAAACCTCAATCCTCAATCCTCAATCCTCAATCTTCAACCCTGAATCCTCAAACCTCAATACTCAATCCTCAATCTTCAATACTCAATACTCAATCTTCAATCCTCAATCCGCAATATTCAATCCTCAATACTCAATCTTCAATCATCAATCCTCAATCCTCAATTCTCAGTCTTCAATCCTCAGTCATCAATCCTCAATCTTCAATACTCAATCGTCAATCCTTAGTCCTCAATCCTCAATCCTCAATCCTCGTTCCTCAAACCTCAATACTCAACCCCCAGTCTTCATCCTCAATCCTCAAACCTCAATCCTCAATCCTCAATATTCAATCATCAATACTAAATCTTCAATCCTCAATCCTCAAACCTCAATCCTCAATCCTCATTCTTCAATCCTAAATACCCAATCCTTAATCTTCAATCCTCAATCCTCAATCCTCAATTCTCAATCCTCAATCCTTAATCCTCAGACCTCAAACATCAACATTCAACCCTCAGTCCTCGTCCTCAATCCTCAATCCTCAATCCTCAATACTCAATCTTCAATCCTCATTCCTCAATCCTCAATCCTCAATCCTCAAACTTCAACCCTCAATACTCAATCTGCAATCCTCAATCCTCAAACCTCAATCCTCAATCCTCATTCCTCAATCCTCAATACCCAATCCTCAATCCTCAATCCTCAATCTTCAATCCTCAATCCTCAATCCACAATCTTCAACCCTGAATCCTCAATCCTCAATACTCAATCCTCAATCTCCAATCCTCAATTCTCAATCCTCAATCCTCAATCCTCAATCCTCAATCATCAATCCTCAATCCTCAATCCACAATGCTCAAGCTTCTATACTCAATAACCAATCTCCAATCCTAGATCCTCAATCCTCAATCCTCAATCCTCAATCTTCAACCCTGAATCCACAATCCTCAATACTCAATCCTCAATCTTCAATCCTCAATACTCAATCTTCAATCCTCAATCCTCAATCGTCAATCCTCAATCCTCAACACTCAATCTTCAATACTCAATCCGCAATCCTCAATCCTCAATCCTCATTCCTCAATCCTCAATACCCAATCCTCAATCCTCAATCCTCAATCCTCAATCCTCAATATTCAATCATCAATACTCAATCTTCAATCCTCAATCTTCAATCCTCAATACTCAATCTTCAATCCTCAATCCTCAATCCTCAATCCTCAAACCTCAATCCTCAATCCTCAATATTCAATCATCAATACTCAATCTTCAATCCTCAATCCTCAAACCTCAATCCTCATTCTTCAATCCTAAATACCCAATCCTCAATCTTCAATCCTCAATCCTCAATCCTCAATTCTCAATCCTCAATCCTTAATCCCCGGACCTCAAACATCAATATTCAGCCCTGAGTCCTCGCCCACAATTCACAACCCTCAATCCGCAGTCCTCAATATTCAATCATCAATATTCAATCTTCAATCCTCAACCCTCAATCCTCAATCCTCAATCCTCAATCCTCAATCTTCAACCCTGAATCCTCAATCCTCAATACTCAATCCTCAATCTTCAATCCTCAATACTCAATCTTCAATCCTCAATCCTCAATCCTCAATCCTCAATCCTCAATCCTCAATCTTCAATCCTCAACACTCAATCTTCAATACTCAATCCTCAATCCTCAATCCTCAATCCTCATTCTTCAATCCTCAATACCCAATCCTCAATCTTCAATCCTCAATCCTCAATCCTCAATCCTAATTCCTCAATCCTCATCCTTCAATCCTCAATACCCAATCCTCAATTTCAATCCTCAATCCTCAATCCTCATTTCTCAATCCTCAATCCTCAACCCTCAGCCCTCATCCTCCATCCTCAGTACTCAACCCTCTATCCTCAATCTTCAATCCTCAATACTCAATCTTCAATCCTCATTCCTCAATCCTCAATCCTCAATCCTCAGTCTTCAATCCTCAATACTCAATCTGCAATCCTCAATCCTCAAACCTCAAACCTCAATCCTCATTCCTCAATCCTCAATACCCAATCCTCAATCCTCAATCCTCAATCCTCAATCCTCAATCCTCAATCCTCAATCTTCAACCCGGAATCCTCAATCCTCAATACTCAATCCTCAATCTCCAATCCTCAATTCTCAATCCTCAATCCTCAATCCTCAATCCTCAATCCTCATTCCTCAATCCTCAATACCCAATCCTCAATCCTCAATCCTCAATCCTCAATCCTCAATATTCAATCATCAATACTCAATCTTCAATCCTCAATCTTCAATCCTCAATACTCAATCTTCAATCCTCAATCCTCAATCCTCAATCCACAAACCTCAATCCTCAATCCTCAATATTCAATCATCAATACTCAATCTTCAATCCTCAATCCTCAAACCTCAATACTCAATCCTCATTCTTCAATCCTAAATACCCAATCCTCAATCTTCAATCCTCAATCCTCAATCCTCAATTCTCAATCCTCAGACCTTAATCCCCGGACCTCAAACATCAATATTCAGCCCTGAGTCCTCGCCCACAATCCACAACCCTCAATCCGCAGTCCTCAATATTCAATCATCAATATTCAATCTTCAATCCTCAATCCTCAATCCTCAATCCTCAATCCTCAATCCTCAATCCTCAATCTTCAACCCTGAATCCTCAATCCTCAATACTCAATCCTCAATCTTCAATCCTCAATACTCAATCTACAATCCTCAATCCTCAATCCTCAATCCTCAATCCTCAATCTTCAATCCTCAACACTCAATCTTCAATACTCAATCCTCAATCCTCAATCCTCAATCCTCATTCTTCTATCCTCAATACCCAATCCTCAATCTTCAATCCTCAATCCTCAATCCTCAATCCTAATTCCTCAATCCTCATCCTTCAATCCTCAATACCCAATCCTCAATTTCAATCCTCAATCCTCAATCCTCATTTCTCAATCCTCAATCCTCAACCCTCAGCCCTCATCCTCCATCCTCAGTACCCAATCCTCTATCCTCAATCTTCAGTCCTCAATACTCAATCTTCAATCCTCATTCCTCAATCCTCAATCCTCAATCCTCAATCTTCAATCCTCAATACTCAATCTGCAATCCTCAATCCTCAAACCTCAATCCTCAATCCTCATTCCTCAATCCTCAATACCCAATCCTCATTCCTCAATCCTCAATCCTCAATCCTCAATCCTCAATCCTCAATCTTCAACCCTGAGTCCTCAATCCTCAATACTCAATCCTCAATCTCCAATCCTCAATTCTCAATCCTCAATCCTCAATCCTCAATCCTCAATCCTCAATCCTCAATCCTCAATCCACAATCCTCAAGCTTCTATACTCAATAATCAATCTCCAATCCTAGATCGTCAATCCTCAATCCTCAATCCTCAATCTTCAACCCTGAATCCTCAATCATCAATACTCAATCCTCAATCTTCAATCCTCAATACTCAATCTTCAATCCTCAATCCCCAATCCTCAATCCTCAGACCTCAATCTTCAACCCTCAACACTCAATCTTCAATCCTCAATCCTCAATCCTCAATCCTCAATCCTCAGGCATCAATACTCAATCTTCAATGCTCAATCCTCAATCCTCAATCCTCAATCCTCATTCCCCAACCCTCAATCCTCATTCCTCAAACCTCAATCCTCAACCCTCAGTCCTCATACTCAATTCTCAATTCTCAATCCTCAATCCTCAATCCTCAATCTTCAATCCTCAATCCTCAATCCTCAATCCTCAATCCTCATTCCTCAATCCTCAATACACAATCCTCAATCTTCAATTCTCAAACATCAATCCTCAATTCTCAATCCTCAATCCTCAGTCCTCAGTCGTCGAATCTCAATCCCCGACGCTTAGCACGCATCCTCAATCCTCAGTCCTCAATCCTCAATCCTCAAACCTAAATCCTCTACCGTCAGTCCTCGTTCTCAATCCTCAAACCTCAATCCCCAATCCTCAATATTCAATCATCAATACTCAATCTTCAATCCTCAATCCTCAATCCTCAATCCTCAATCCTCAATCCTCAATCCTCAATATTCAATCATCAATACGCAATCTTCAACCCTCAATCTTCAATCCTCAATAGTCAATCTTCAATCCTCAATCCTGAATCCTCAATCCTCAATCCTCAATCCTCAGGTATCAATACTCAATCTACAATATTCAATCCTCAATCCTTAATCCTCAATCCACAATCCTCCACCTTCAATACTTAGTACTCAATCTTCAATCCTCAATCCTCAATCCTCAATCCTCAACCCTCAGCCCTCATCCTCCATCCTCAGTACTCAATCCTCTATCCTCAATCTTCAATCCTCAATACTCAATCTTCAATCCTCATTCCTCAATCCTCAATCCTCAATCCTCAATCTTCAATCCTCAATACTCAATCTGCAATCCTCAATCCTCAGACCTTAATCCCCGGACCTCAAACATCAATATTCAGCCCTGAGTCCTCGCCCACAATCCACAACCCTCAATCCGCAGTCCTCAATATTCAATCATCAATATTCAATCTTCAATCCTCAATCCTCAATCCTCAATCCTCAATCCTCAATCCTCAATCTTCAACCCTGAATAATCAATCCTCAATACTCAATCCTCAATCCTCAATCCTCAATCCTCAATCCTCAATATTCAATCATCAATACTCAATCTTCAATCCTCAATCTTCAATCCTCAATACTCAATCTTCAATCCTCAACCCTCAATCCTCAATCCACAAACCTCAATCCTCAATCCTCAATATTCAATCATCAATACTCAATCTTCAATCCTCAATCCTCAAACCTCAATACTCAATCCTCATTCTTCAATACTAAATACCCAATCCTCAATCTTCAATCCTCAATCCTCAATCCTCAATTCTCAATCCTCAGACCTTAATCCCCGGACCTCAAACATCAATATTCAGCCCTGAGTCCTCGCCCACAATCCACAACCCTCAATCCGCAGTCCTCAATATTCAATCATCAATATTCAATCTTCAATCCTCAATCCTCAATCCTCAATCCTCAATCCTCAATCCTCAATCTTCAACCCTGAATCCTCAATCCTCAATACTCAATCCTCAATCTTCAATCCTCAATACTCAATCTACAATCCTCAATCCTCAATCCTCAATCCTCAATCCTCAATCTTCAATCCTCAACACTCAATCTTCAATACTCAATCCTCAAACCTCAATCCTCAATCCTCATTCTTCAATCCTCAATACCCAATCCTCAATCTTCAATCCTCAATCCTCAATCCTCAATCCTAATTCCTCAATCCTCATTCTTCAATCCTCAATACCCAATCCTCAATTTCAATCCTCAATCCTCAATCCTCATTTCTCAATCCTCAATCCTCAACCCTCAGCCCTCATCCTCCATCCTCAGTACTCAATCCTCTATCCTCAATCTTCAATCCTCAATACTCAATCTTCAATCCTCATTCCTCAATCCTCAATCCTCAATCCTCAATCTTCAATCCTCAATACTCAATCTGCAATCCTCAATCCTCAAACCTCAATCCTCAATCCTCATTCCTCAATCCTCAATACCCAATCCTCAATCCTCAATCCTCAATCCTCAATCCTCAATCCTCAATCCTCAATCTTCAACCCTGAATCCTCAATCCTCAATACTCAGTCCTCAATCTCCAATCCTCAATTCTCAATCCTCAATCCTCAATCCTCAATCCTCAATCCTCAATCCTCAATCCTCAATCCACAATCCTCAAGCTTCTATACTCAATAACCAATCTCCAATCCTAGGTCCTCAATCCTCAATCCTCAATCCTCAATCTTCAACCCTGAATCCTCAATCCTCAATACTCAATCCTCAATCTTCAATACTCAATACTCAATCTTCAATCCTCAATCCTCAATCGTCAATCCTCAACACTCAATCTTCAATCCTCAATCCTCAATCCTCAGTCCTCAATCCTCATTCTTCAATCCTCAATACCCAATCCTCAATCTTCAATCCTCAATCCTCAATCCTCAATCCTAATTCCTCAATCCTCATTCTTCAATCCTCAATACCCAATCCTCAATTTCAATCCTCAATCCTCAATCCTCATTTCTCAATCCTCAATCCTCATCCCTCAGCCCTCATCCTCCATCCTCAGTACTCAATCCTCTATCCTCAATCTTCAATCCTCAATACTCAATCTTCAATCCTCATTCCACAATCCTCAAACCTCAATCCTCAATCTTCAATCCTCAATACTCAATCTGCAATCCTCAATCCTCAAACCTCAATCCTCAATCCTCATTCCTCAATCCTCAATACCCAATCCTCAGTCCTCAATCCTCAATCCTCAATCCTCAATATTCAATCATCAATACTCAATCTTCAATCCTCAATGTTCAATCCTCAATACTCAATCTTCAATCCTCAATCCTCAATCCTCAATCCTCAAACCTCAATCCTCAATCCTCAATATTCAATCATCAATACTCAATCTTCAATCCTCAATCCTCAAACCTCAATCCTCAATCCTCATTCTTCAATCCTAAATACCCAATCCTCAATCTTCAATCCTCAATCCTCAATCCTCAATTCTCAATCCTCAATCCTTAATCCCCGGACCTCAAACATCAATATTCAGCCCTGAGTCCTCGCCCACAATCCACAACCCTCAATCCGCAGTCCTCAATATTCAATCATCAATATTCAATCTTCAATCCTCAACCCTCAAACCTCAATCCTCAATCCTCAATCCTCAATCTTCAACCCTGAATCCTCAATCCTCAATACTCAATCCTCAATCTTCAATCCTCAATACTCAATCTTCAATCCTCAATCCTCAATCCTCAATCCTCAATCCTCAATCTTCAATCCTCAACACTCAATCTTCAATACTCAATCCTCAATCCTCAATCCTCAATCCTCATTCTTCTATCCTCAATACCCAATCCTCAATCTTCAATCCTCAATCCTCAATCCTCAATCCTAATTCCTCAATCCTCATCCTTCAATCCTCAATACCCAATCCTCAATTTCAATCCTCAATCCTCAATCCTCATTTCTCAATCCTCAATCCTCAACCCTCAGCCCTCATCCTCCATCCTCAGTACCCAATCCTCTATCCTCAATCTTCAATCCTCAATACTCAATCTTCAATCCTCATTCCTCAATCCTCAATCCTCAATCCTCAATCTTCAATCCTCAATACTCAATCTGCAATCCTCAATCCTCAAACCTCAATCCTCAATCCTCATTCCTCAATCCTCAATACCCAATCCTCAATCCTCAATCCTCAATCCTCAATCCTCAATCCTCAATCCTCAATCTTCAACCCTGAGTCCTCAATCCTCAATACTCAATCCTCAATCTCCAATCCTCAATTCTCAATCCTCAATCCTCAATCCTCAATCCTCAATCCTCAATCCTCAATCCTCAATCCACAATCCTCAAGCTTCTATACTCAATAATCAATCTCCAATCCTAGATCGTCAATCCTCAATCCTCAATCCTCAATCTTCAACCCTGAATCCTCAATCATCAATACTCAATCCTCAATCTTCAATCCTCAATACTCAATCTTCAATCCTCAATCCCCAATCCTCAATCCTCAGACCTCAATCTTCAACCCTCAACACTCAATCTTCAATCCTCAATCCTCAATCCTCAATCCTCAATCCTCAGGCATCAATACTCAATCTTCAATGCTCAATCCTCAATCCTCAATCCTCAATCCTCATTCCCCAACCCTCAATCCTCATTCCTCAAACCTCAATCCTCAACCCTCAGTCCTCATACTCAATTCTCAATTCTCAATCCTCAATCCTCAATCCTCAATCTTCAATCCTCAATCCTCAATCCTCAATCCTCAATCCTCATTCCTCAATCCTCAATACACAATCCTCAATCTTCAATTCTCAAACATCAATCCTCAATTCTCAATCCTCAATCCTCAGTCCTCAGTCGTCGAATCTCAATCCCCGACGCTTAGCACGCATCCTCAATCCTCAGTCCTCAATCCTCAATCCTCAAACCTAAATCCTCTACCGTCAGTCCTCGTTCTCAATCCTCAAACCTCAATCCCCAATCCTCAATATTCAATCATCAATACTCAATCTTCAATCCTCAATCCTCAATCCTCAATCCTCAATCCTCAATCCTCAATCCTCAATATTCAATCATCAATACGCAATCTTCAACCCTCAATCTTCAATCCTCAATAGTCAATCTTCAATCCTCAATCCTCAATCCTCAATCCTCAATCCTCAATCCTCAGGTATCAATACTCAATCTACAATATTCAATCCTCAATCCTTAATCCTCAATCCACAATCCTCCACCTTCAATACTCAGTACTCAATCTTCAATCCTCAATCCTCAATCCTCAATCCTCAATCCTCAATCCTCAATCCTCAATATTCAATCCTCTATACTCAACCTTCAATCATCAATCCTCAATCCTCAATTCTCAGTCGTCAATCCTCAGCCATCATTCCTCAATCTAAAATACTCAATCGTCAATCCTTAGTCCTCAATCCTCGATCCTCAATCCTCGTTCCTCAAACCTCAATCCTCAACCCTCAGACTTCATCCTCAATCCTCAAACCTCAATCCTCAATCCTCAATATTCAATCATCAATGCTCAATCTTCAATCCTCAATCCTAAAACCTCAATCCTCCGTCCTCATTCTTCAATCCTAAATACCCAATCCTCAATCTTCAATCCTCAATCCTCAATACTCAATTCTCAATCCTCAATCCTTAATCCTCAGACCTCAAACGTCAATATTCAACCCTCAGTCCTCGTCCTCAATCCACAACCCTCAATCCTCAGTCCTCAATATTCAATCATCAATATTCAATCTTCAATCCTCAATCCTCAATCCTCAATCCTCAATCCTCAATCCTCAATCTTCAACCCTGAATCCTCAATCCTCAATACTCAATCCTCAATCTTCAATCCTCAATACTCAATCTTCAATCCTCAAACCTCAATCCTCAATCCTCAATATTCAATCATCAATACTCAATCTTCAATCCTCAATCCTCAATCCTCAATCCTCAATCCTCAAACCTCAATCCTCAATCCTCAATATTCAATCATCAATACTCAATCTTCGATCCTCAATCCTCAATCCTCAATCCTCAATTCTCAATCCTCAATCCTCAATCCTCAATCCTCAATCCTCAATCCTCAATCCACAATCCTCAGCCTTCAATACTCAATAATCAATTTCCAATCCTAGATCCTCAATCCTCAATCCTCAATCCTCAATCCTCAATCCTCATTCTTCAATCCTCAATATTCAATCATCAATACTCAATCTTCAATCCTCAATCCTCAATCCTCAATCCTCAATCCTCAATCCTCAATCCTCAATCCTCAATCCTCAATCCTCAATCCTCAATATTCAATCATCAATACGCAATCTTCAACCCTCAATCTTCAATCCTCAATAGTCAATCTTCAATCCTCAATCCTCAATCCTCAATCCTCAATCCTCAATC
Organism: Calliopsis andreniformis; assembly: GCF_051401765.1. Taxonomy (NCBI): domain Eukaryota; kingdom Metazoa; phylum Arthropoda; class Insecta; order Hymenoptera; family Andrenidae; genus Calliopsis; species Calliopsis andreniformis. Next base: position 1,410,252 of record NW_027480495.1, read on the forward strand.
CTCAATCCTCAGGTATCAATACTCAATCTACAATATTCAATCCTCAATCCTTAATCCTCAATCCGCAATCCTCAACCTTCAATCCTCAATACTCAATCTGCAATCCTCAATCCTCAAACCTCAATCCTCAATCCTCATTCCTCAATCCTCAATACCCAATCCTCAATCCTCAATCCTCAATCCTCAATCTTCAATCCTCAATCCTCAATCTTCAACCCTGAGTCCTCAATCCTCAATACTCAATCCTCAATCTCCAATCCTCAATTCTCAATCCTCAATCCTCAATCCTCAATCCTCAATCCTCAATCCTCAATCCTCAATTCACAATCCTCAAGCTTCTATACTCAATAATCAATCTCCAATCCTAGATCGTCAATCCTCAATCCTCAATCCTCAATCTTCAACCCTGAATCCTCAATCATCAATACTCAATCCTCAATCTTCAATCCTCAATACTCAATCTTCAATCCTCAATCCTCAATCCTCAATCCTCAGACCTCAATCTTCAACCCTCAACACTCAATCTTCAATCCTCAATCCTCAATCCTCAATCCTCAATCCTCAATCCTCAGGCATCAATACTCAATCTTCAATGCTCAATCCTCAATCCTCAATCCTCAATCCTCATTCCCCAACCCTCAATCCTCATTCCTCAAACCTCAATCCTCAACCCTCAGTCCTCATACTCAATTCTCAATTCTCAATCCTCAATCCTCAATCCTCAATCTTCAATCCTCAATCCTCAATCCTCAATCCTCAATCCTCATTCCTCAATCCTCAATACACAATCCTCAATCTTCAATTCTCAAACATCAATCCTCAATTCTCAATCCTCAATCCTCAGTCCTCAGTCGTCGAATCTCAATCCCCGACGCTTAGCACGCATCCTCAATCCTCAGTCCTCAATCCTCAATCCTCAAACCTAAATCCACTACCGTCAGTCCTCGTTCTCAATCCTCAAACCTCAATCCCCAATCCTCAATATTCAATCATCAATACTCAATCTTCAATCCTCAATCCTCAATCCTCAATCCTCAATCCTCAATCCTCAATCCTCAATATTCAATCATCAATACGCAATCTTCAACCCTCAATCTTCAATCCTCAATAGTCAATCTTCAATCCTCAATCCTCAATCCTCAATCCTCAATCCTCAATCAACAGGTATCAATACTCAATCTACAATATTCAATCCTCAATCCTTAATCCTCAATCCACAATCCTCCACCTTCAATACTCAGTACTCAATCTTCAATCCTCAATCCTCAATCCTCAATCCTCAATCCTCAATCCTCAATCCTCAATATTCAATCCTCTATACTCAACCTTCAATCATCAATCCTCAATCCTCAATTCTCAGTCGTCAATCCTCAGCCATCATTCCTCAATCTTCAATACTCAATCGTCAATCCTTAGTCCTCAATCCTCAATCCTCAATCCTCGTTCCTCAAACCTCAATCCTCAACCCTCAGACTTCATCCTCAATCCTCAAACCTCAATCCTCAATCCTCAATATTCAATCATCAATACTCAATCTTCAATCCTCAATCCTAAAACCTCAATCCTCAGTCCTCATTCTTCAATCCTAAATACCCAATCCTCAATCTTCAATCCTCAATCCTCAATACTCAATTCTCAATCCTCAATCCTTAATCCTCAGACCTCAAACGTCAATATTCAACCCTCAGTCCTCGTCCTCAATCCACAACCCTCAATCCTCAGTCCTCAATATTCAATCATCAATATTCAATCTTCAATCCTCAATCCTCAATCCTCAATCCTCAATCCTCAATCCTCAATCTTCAACCCTGAATCCTCAATCCTCAATACTCAATCCTCAATCTTCAATCCTCAATACTCAATCTTCAATCCTCAAACCTCAATCCTCAATCCTCAATATTCAATCATCAATACTCAATCTTCAATCCTCAATCCTCAATCCTCAATTCTCAATCCTGAATCCTCAATCCTCAATCCTCAATCCTCAATCCTCAATCCACAATCCTCAAGCTTCTATACTCAATAATCAATCTCCAATCCTAGATCCTCAATCCTCAATCCTCAATCCTCAATCCTCAATATTCAATCATCAATACTCAATCTTCAAACCTCAATCTTCAATCCTCAATTCTCAATCTTCAATCCTCGATCCTCAACCATCAATCCTCAATGCTCAATCCTCAGGCATCAATACTCAACCTTCAATGCTCAATCCTCAATCCTCAATCCTCAATCCTCATTCCCCAACCCTCAGTCCTCATTCCTCAAACCTCAATCCTCAACCCTCAGTCCTCATACTCAATTCTCAATTCTCAATCCTCAATCCTCAATCCTCAATCTTCAATCCTCAATAGTCAATCTCCAATCCTCAATCCTCAATCCTCGATCCTCAATCCTCAGGCATCAATACTCAATCTTCAATACTCAATCCTCAATCCTCAATCCTCAATCCTCAATCCTCAAACCTCAATCCTCAATCCTCAATATTCAATCATCAATACTCAATCTTCGATCCTCAATCCTCAATCCTCAATCCTCAATTCTCAATCCTCAATCCTCAATCCTCAATCCTCAATCCTCAATCCTCAATCCACAATCCTCAGCCTTCAATACTCAATAATCAATTTCCAATCCTAGATCCTCAATCCTCAATCCTCAATCCTCAATCCTCAATCCTCATTCTTCAATCCTCAATATTCAATCATCAATACTCAATCTTCAATCCTCAATCCTCAATCCTCAATCCTCAATCCTCAAACCTCAATCCTCAATCCTCAATATTCAATCATCAATACTCAATCTTTGATCCTCAATCCTCAATCATCAATCCTCAATCCTCAATCCTCAATCCTCAATCCTCAATCCTCAATCCTCAATCCTCAATCCTCAATCCACAATCCTCAGCCTTCAATACTCAATAATCAATTTCCAATCCTAGATCCTCAATCCTCAATCCTCAATCCTCAATCCTCAATCCTCATTCTTCAATCATCAATTTTCAATCATCAATACTCAATCTTCAATCCTCAATCCTCAATCCTCAATCCTCAATCCTCAATCCTCAATCCTCAATATTCAATCATCAATACGCAATCTTCAACCCTCAATCTTCAATCCTCAATAGTCAATCTTCAATCCTCAATCCTCAATCCTCAATCCTCAATCCTCAATCCTCAATCCTCAGGTATCAATACTCAATCTACAATATTCAATCCTCAATCCTTAATCCTCAATCCGCAATCCTCAACCTTCAATACTCAATACTCAATCTTCAATCCTCAATCCTCAATCCTCAATCCTCAATCCTCAATCCTCAATCCTCAATATTCAATCCTCAATACTCAACTTTCAATCATCAATCCTCAATCCTCAATTCTCAGTCGTCAATCCTCAGCCATCATTCCTCAATCTTCAATACTCAATCGTCAATCCTTAGTCCTCAATCCTCAATCCTCAATCCTCGTTCCTCAAACCTCAATCCTCAACCCTCAGACTTCATCCTCAATCCTCAAACCTGAATCCTCAATCCTCAATATTCAATCATCAAGACTCAATCTTCAATCCTCAATCCTAAAACCTCAATCCTCAATCCTCATTCTTCAATCCTAAATACCCAATCCTCAATCTTCAATCCTCAATCCTCAATACTCAATTCTCAATCCTCAATCCTTAATCCTCAGACCTCAAACGTCAATATTCAACCCTCAGTCCTCGTCCTCAATCCACAACCCTCAATCCTCAGTCCTCAATATTCAATCATCAATATTCAATCTTCAATCCTCAATCCTCAATCCTCAATCCTCAATCCTCAATCCTCAATCTTCAACCCTGAATCCTCAAACCTCAATACTCAATCCTCAATCTTCAATCCTCAATACTCAATCTTCAATCATCAATCCGCAATATTCAATCCTCAATACTCAATCTTCAATCATCAATCCTCAATCCTCAATTCTCAGTCTTCAATCCTCAGTCATCAATCCTCAATCTTCAATACTCAATCGTCAATCCTTAGTCCTCAATCCTCAATCCTCAATCCTCGTTCCTCAAACCTCAATCCTCAACCCCCAGTCTTCATCCTCAATCCTCAAACCTCTATCCTCAATCCTCAATATTCAATCATCAATACTAAATCTTCAATCCTCAATCCTCAAACCTCAATCCTCAATCCTCATTCTTCAATCCTAAATACCCAATCCTTAATCTTCAATCCTCAATCCTCAATCCTCAATTCTCAATCCTCAATCCTTAATCCTCAGACCTCAAACATCAATATTCAACCCTCAGTCCTCGTCCTCAATCCTCAATCCTCAATCCTCAATCCTCAATCCTCAATCCTCAATCCACAATCCTCAAGATTCTATACTCAATAATCAATCTCCAATCCTAGATCGTCAATCCTCAATCCTCAATCCTCAATCTTCAACCCTGAATCCTCAATCATCAATACTCAATCCTCAATCTTCAATCCTCATTCCTCAATCCTCAATCCTCAATCCTCAATCTTCAATCCTCAATACTCAATCTGCAATCCTCAATCCTCAAACCTCAATCCTCAATCCTCATTCCTCAATCCTCAATACCCAATCCTCAATCCTCAATCCTCAATCCTCAATCCTCAACATTCAATCATCAATACTCAATCTTCTATCCTCAATCTTCAATCCTCAATACTCAACCTTCAATCCTCAATCCTCAGTCCTCAACCCTCAAACCTCAATCCTCAATCATCAATATTCAATCATCAATACTCAATCTTCAATCCTCAATCCTCAAACCTCAATCCTCAATCCTCATTACTCAATCCTCAATACCCAATCCTCAATCCACAATCCTTAATCCTCAATCCACAATCCTCAACCTTCAATACTCAATACTCAATCTTCAATCCTCAATCCTCAATCCTCAATACTCAATCTTCAATCCTCAATCCTCAATCGTCAATCCTCAATCCGCAATCTTCAATCCTCAACACTCAATCTTCAATCCTCAATCCTCAATCCTCAGTCCTCAATCCTCATTCTTCAATCCTCAATATCCAATCCTCAATCTTCAATCCTCAATCCTCAATCCTCAATCCTAATTCCTCAATCCTCATTCTTCAATCCTCAATACCCAATCCTCAATTTCAATCCTCAATCCTCAATCCTCATTTCTCAATCCTCAATCCTCAACCCTCTGCCCTCATCCTCCATCCTCAGTACTCAATCCTCTATCCTCAATCTTCAATACTCAATACTCAATCTTCAATCCTCATTCCACAATCCTCAAACCTCAATCCTCAATCTTCAATCCTCAATACTCAATCTGCAATCCTCAATCCTCAAACCTCAATCCTCAATCCTCATTCCTCAATCCTCAATACCCAATCCTCAATCCTCAATCCTCAATCCTCAATCCTCAATCCTCAATATTCAATCATCAATACTCAATCTTCACTCCTCAATCTTCAATCCTCAATACTCAATCTTCAATCCTCAATCCTCAATCCTCAATCCTCAAACCTCAATCCTCAATCCTCAATATTCAATCATCAATACTCAATCTTCAGTCCTCAATCCTCAAACCTCAATCCTCAATCCTCATCCTTCAATCCTAAATACCCAATCCTCAATCTTCAATCCTCAATCCTCAATCCTCAATTCTCAATCCTCAATCCTTAATCCCCGGACCTCAAACATCAATATTCAGCCCTGAGTCCTCGCCCACAATCCACAACCCTCAATCCGCAGTCCTCAATATTCAATCATCAATATTCAATCTTCAATCCTCAATCCTCAATCCTCAATCCTCAATCCTCAATCCTCAACCCTCAATCCTCAATCCTCAATCTTCAACCCTGAATCCTCAATCCTCAATACTCAATCCTCAATCTTCAACCCTCAATAATCAATCTTCAATCCTCAATCCTCAATCCTCAATCCTCAATCCTCAATCTTCAATCCTCAACACTCAATCTTCAATACTCAATCCTCAATCCTCAATCCTCAATCCTCATTCTTCAATCCTCAATACCCAATCCTCAATCTTCAATCCTCAATCCTCAATCCTCAATCCTAATTCCTCAATCCTCATTCTTCAATCCTCAATACCCAATCCTCAATTTCAATCCTCAATCCTCAATCCTCATTTCTCAATCCTCAATCCTCAACCCTCAGCCCTCATCCTCCATCCTCAGTACTCAATCCTCTATCCTCAATCTTCAATCCTCAATACTCAATCTTCAATCCTCATTCCTCAATCCTCAATCCTCAATCCTCAATCTTCAATCCTCAATACTCAATCTGCAATCCTCAATCCTCAAACCTCAATCCTCAATCCTCATTCCTCAATCCTCAATACCCAATCCTCAGTCCTCAATCCTCAATCCTCAATCCTCAATCCTCAATCCTCAATCTTCAACCCTGAATCCTCAATCCTCAATACTCAATCCTCAATCTCCAATCCTCAATTCTCAATCCTCAATCCTCAATCCTCAATCCTCAATCCTCAATCCTCAATCCTCAATCCACAATCCTCAAGATTCTATACTCAATAATCAATCTGCAATCCTAGATCGTCAATCCTCAATCCTCAATCCTCAATCTTCAACCCTGAATCCTCAATCATCAATACTCAATCCTCAATCTTCAATCCTCAATACTCAATCTTCAATCCTCAATCCTCAATCCTCAATCCTCAGTCCTCAATCTTCAACCCTCAACACTCAATCTTCAATCCTCAATCCTCAATCCTCAATCCTCAATCCTCAGGCATCAATACTCAATCTTCAATGCTCAATCCTCAATCCTCAATCCTGAATCCTCATTCCCCAACCCTCAATCCTCATTCCTCAAACATCAATCCTCAACCCTCAGTCCTCATACTCAATTCCCAATTCTCAATCCTCAATCCTCAATCCTCAATCTTCAATCCTCAATAATCAATCTCCAATCCTCAATCCTCAATCCTCGATCCTCAATCCTCAGGCATCAATACTCAATCTTCAATACTCAATCCTCAATCCTCAATCCTCAATCCTCAATCCTCAAACCTCAATCCTCAATCCTCAATATTCAATCATCAATACTCAATCTTCAATCCTCAATCCTCAATCCTCTATCCTCAATCCTCAATCCTCAATCCTCAATCCTCAATCCTCAATCCTCAATCCTCAATCCACAATCCTCAACCTTCAATACTCAATAATCAATCTCCAATCCTAGATCCTCAATCCTCAATCCTCAATCCTCATTCCTCAATCCTCAATACCCAATCCTCAATCTTCAATCCTCAAACATCAATCCTCAATTCTCAATCCTCAATCCTAATTCCTCAATCCTCATTCTTCAATCCTCAATACCCAATCCTCAATTTCAATCCTCAATCCTCAATCCTCATTTCTCAATCCTCAATCCTCAACCCTCAGCCCTCATCCTCCATCCTCAGTACTCAATCCTCTATCCTCAATCTTCAATCCTCAATACTCAATCTTCAATCCTCATTCCTCAATCCTCAATCCTCAATCCTCAATCCTCAATCCTCAAACCTCAATCCTCAATCCTCAATATTCAATCATCAATACTCAATCTTCAATCCTCAATCCTCAATCCTCACTCCTCACTCCTCAATCCTCAATCCTCAGTATTCAATCATCAATACTCAATCTTCAAACCTCAATCTTCAATCCTCAATTCTCAATCTCCAATCCTCAATCCTCAATCCTCAATCCTCAATCCACAATCCTCAACCTTCAATACTCAATACTCAATCTTCAATCCTCAATCCTCAATCATCAATCCTAAATTCTCAGTCGTCAATCCTCAGTCACCAATCCTCAATCTTCAATACTCAATCGTCAATCCTTAGTCCTCAATCCTCAATCCTCAATCCTCGTTTCTCAAACCTCAATCCTAAACCCTCAGACTTCATCCTCAATCCTCAAACCTCAATCCTCAATCCTCAATATTCAATCATCAATACTCAATCTTCAATCCTTAATCCTAAAACCTCAATCCTCAATCCTCATTCTTCAATCCTAAATACCCAATCCTCAATCTTCAATCCTCAATCCTCAATACTCAATTCTCAATCCTCAATCCTTAATCCTCAGACCTCAAACGTCAATATTCAACCCTCAGTCCTCGTCCTCAATACACAACCCTCAATCATCAGTCCTCAATATTCAATCATCAATATTCAATCTCCAATCCTCAATCCTCAATCCTCAATCCTCAATCCTCAATCCTCATTCTTCAATCCTCAATACCCAATCCTCAATTTCAATCCTCAATCCTCAATCCTCATTTCTCAATCCTCAATCCTCAACCCTCAGCCCTCATCCTCCATCCTCAGTACTCAATCCTCTATCCTCAATCTTCAATCCTCAATACTCAATCTTCAATCCTCATTCCTCAATCCTCAATCCTCACTCCTCAATCTTCAATCCTCAATACTCAATCTGCAATCCTCAATCCTCAAACCTCAATCCTCAATCCTCATTCCTCAATCCTCAATACCCAATCCTCAGTCCTCAATCCTCAATCCTCAATCCTCAATCCTCAATCCTCAATCTTCAACCCTGAATCCTCAATCCTCAATACTCAATCCTCAATCTCCAATCCTCAATTCTCAATCCTCAATCCTCAATCCTCAATCCTCAATCCTCAATCCTCAATCCACAATCCTCAAGATTCTATACTCAATAATCAATCTCCAATCCTAGATCGTCAATCCTCAATCCTCAATCCTCAATCTTCAACCCTGAATCCTCAGCCATCAATACTCAATCCTCAATCTTCAATCCTCAATACTCAATCTTCAATCCTCAATCCTCAATCCTCAATCCTCAGTCCTCAATCTTCAACCCTCAACACTCAATCTTCAATCCTCAATCCTCAATCCTCAATCCTCAATCCTCAGGCATCAATACTCAATCTTCAATGCTCAATCCTCAATCCTCAATCCTGAATCCTCATTCCCCAACCCTCAATCCTCATTCCTCAAACATCAATCCTCAACCCTCAGTCCTCATACTCAATTCCCAATTCTCAATCCTCAATCCTCAATCCTCAATCTTCAATCCTCAATAATCAATCTCCAATCCTCAATCCTCAATCCTCGATCCTCAATCCTCAGGCATCAATACTCAATCTTCAATACTCAATCCTCAATCCTCAATCCTCAATCCTCAATCCTCAAACCTCAATCCTCAATGCTCAATATTCAATCATCAATACTCAATCTTCAATCCTCAATCCTCAATCCTCTATCCTCAATCCTCAATCCTCAATCCTCAATCCTCAATCCTCAATCCTCAATCCTCAATCCACAATCCTCAACCTTCAATACTCAATAATCAATCTCCAACCCTAGATCCTCAATCCTCAATCCTCAATCCTCATTCCTCAATCCTCAATACCCAATCCTCAATCTTCAATCCTCAAACATCAATCCTCAATTCTCAATCCTCAATCCTCAGTCCTCAGTCGTCGAATCTCAATCCCCGATGCTCAGCACGCATCCTCAATCCTCAGTCCTCAATCCTCAATCCTCAAACCTAAATCCTCTACCGTCAGTCCTCGTCCTCAATCCTCAAACCTCAATCCCCAATCCTCAATATTCAATCAGCAATACTCAATCTTCAATCCTCAATCCTCAATCCTCAATCCTCAATCCTCAATCCTCAATCCTCAATCCTCAATCCTCAATATTCAATCATCAATACTCAATCTTCAACCCTCAATCTTCAATCCTCAATACTCAATCTTCCATCCTCAATCCTCAATACTCAATCTTCCATCCTCAATCCTCAATCCTCAATCCTCAATCCTCAATCCTCAGGCATCAATCCTCACTCTTCAATCCTAAATACCCAATCCTTAATCTTCAATCCTTAATCCTCAATCCTCAATTCTCAATCCTCAATCCTTAATCCTCAGACCTCAAACATCAATATTCAACCCTCAGTCCTCGTCCTCAATCCACAACCCTCAATCCTCAGTCCTCAATATTCAATCATAAATATTCAATCTTCAATCCTCAATCCTCAATCCTCAATCCCCAATACTCAATCCTCAATCCTCAATCTTCAACCCTGAATCCTCAATCCTCAATACTCAATCCTCCATCTTCAATCCTCAATGCTCAATCTTCAATACTCAATCCTCAATCCTCAATCCTCAATCCTCATTCTTCAATCCTCAATACCCAATCCTCAATCTTCAATCCTCAATCCTCAATCCTCAATCCTAATTCCTCAATCCTCATTCTTCAATCCTCAATACCCAATCCTCAATTTCAATCCTCAATCCTCAATCCTCATTTCTCAATCCTCAATCCTCAACCCTCAGCCCTCATCCTCCATCCTCAGTACTCAATCCTCTATCCTCAATCTTCAATCCTCAATACTCAATCTTCAATCCTCATTCCTCAATCCTCAATCCTCAATCCTCAATCTTCAATCCTCAATACTCAATCTGCAATCCTCAATCCTCAAACCTCAATCCTCAATCCTCATTCCTCAATCCTCAATACCCAATCCTCAGTCCTCAATCCTCAATCCTCAATCCTCAATCCTCAATCCTCAATCTTCAACCCTGAATCCTCAATCCTCAATACTCAATCCTCAATCTCCAATCCTCAATTCTCAATCCTCAATCCTCAATCCTCAATCCTCAATCCTCAATCCTCAATCCTCAATCCACAATCCTCAAGATTCTATACTCAATAATCAATCTGCAATCCTAGATCGTCAATCCTCAATCCTCAATCCTCAATCTTCAACCCTGAATCCTCAATCATCAATACTCAATCCTCAATCTTCAATCCTCAATACTCAATCTTCAATCCTCAATCCTCAATCCTCAATCCTCAGTCCTCAATCTTCAACCCTCAACACTCAATCTTCAATCCTCAATCCTCAATCCTCAATCCTCAATCCTCAGGCATCAATACTCAATCTTCAATGCTCAATCCTCAATCCTCAATCCTGAATCCTCATTCCCCAACCCTCAATCCTCATTCCTCAAACATCAATCCTCAACCCTCAGTCCTCATACTCAATTCCCAATTCTCAATCCTCAATCCTCAATCCTCAATCTTCAATCCTCAATAATCAATCTCCAATCCTCAATCCTCAATCCTCGATCCTCAATCCTCAGGCATCAATACTCAATCTTCAATACTCAATCCTCAATCCTCAATCCTCAATCCTCAATCCTCAAACCTCAATCCTCAATCCTCAATATTCAATCATCAATACTCAATCTTCAATCCTCAATCCTCAATCCTCTATCCTCAATCCTCAATCCTCAATCCTCAATCCTCAATCCTCAATCCTCAATCCTCAATCCACAATCCTCAACCTTCAATACTCAATAATCAATCTCCAATCCTAGATCCTCAATCCTCAATCCTCAATCCTCATTCCTCAATCCTCAATACCCAATCCTCAATCTTCAATCCTCAAACATCAATCCTCAATTCTCAATCCTCAATCCTCAGTCCTCAGTCGTCGAATCTCAATCCCCGATGCTTAGCACGCATCCTCAATCCTCAGTCCTCAATCCTCAATCCTCAAACCTAAATCCTCTACAGCCAGTCCTCGTCCTCAATCCTCAAACCTCAATCCCCAATCCTCAATATTCAATCAGCAATACTCAATCTTCAATCCTCAATCCTCAATCCTCAATCCTCAATCCTCAATCCTCAATCCTCAATCCTCAATATTCAATCATCAATACCCAACCTTCAACCCTCAATCTTCAATCCTCAATACTCAATCTTCCATCCTCAATCCTCAATCCTCAATCCTCAATCCTCAATCCTCAGGCATCAATCCTCACTCTTCAATCCTAAATACCCAATCCTTAATCTTCAATCCTTAATCCTCAATCCTCAATTCTCAATCCTCAATCCTTAATCCTCAGACCTCAAACATCAATATTCAACCCTCAGTCCTCGTCCTCAATCCACAACCCTCAATCCTCAGTCCTCAATATTCAATCATAAATATTCAATCTTCAATCCTTAATCCTCAATCCTCAATCCTCAATCCTCAATCCTCAATCTTCAACCCTGAATCCTCAATCCTCAATACTCAATCCTCCATCTTCAATCCTCAATACTCAATCTTCAATCCTCAATCCTCAATCGTCAATCCTCAATCCTCAATTTTCAATCCTCAACAATCAATCTTCAATCCTCAATCCTCAATCCTCAATCCTCAATCCTCATTCTTCAATCCTCAATACCCAATCCTCAATCTTCAATCCTCAATCCTCAATCCTCAATCCTAATTCCTCAATCCTCATTCTTCAATCCTCAATACCCAATCCTCAATTTCAATCCTCAATCCTCAATCCTCATTTCTCAATCCTCAATCCTCAACCCTCAGCCCTCATCCTCCATCCTCAGTACTCAATCCCCTATCCTCAATCTTCAATCCTCAATACTCAATCTTCAATCCTCATTCCTCAATCCTCAATCCTCAATCCTCAATCTTCAATCCTCAAACATCTATCCTCAATTCTCAATCCTCAATCCTCAATACCCAATCCTCAATCTTCAATCCTCAAACATCAATCCTCAATTCTCAATCCTCAATCCTCAGCCCTCAGTCGTCGAATCTCAATCCCCGACGCTTAGCACGCATCCTCAATCCTCAGTCCTCAATCCTCAATCCTCAAACCTAAATCCTCTACCGTCAGTCCTCGTCCTCAATCCTCAAACCTCAATCCCCAATCCTCAATATTCAATCAGCAATACTCAATCTTCAATCCTCAATCCTCAATCCTCAACCCTCAATATTCAATCATCAATACTCAATCTTCAACCCTCAATCTTCAATCCTCAATACTCAATCTTCCATCCTCAATCCTCAATCCTCAATCCTCAATCCTCAATCCTCAGGCATCAATACTCAATCTACAATATTCAATCCTCAATCCTTAATCCTCAATCCACAATCCTCAACCTTCAATTCTCAATACTCAATCTTCAATCCTCAATCCTCAATCCTCAATCCTCAATCCTCAATCCTCAATCCGCAATATTCAATCCTCAATACTCAATCTTCAATCATCAATCCTCAGTCCTCAATTCTCAGTCGTCAATCCTCAGTCATCAATCCTCAATCTTCAATACTCAATCGTCAATCCTTAGTCCTCAATCCTCAATCCTCAATCCTCGTTCCTCAAACCTCAATCCTCAACCCTCAGTCTTCATCCTCAATCCTCAAACCTCAATCCTCAATCCTCAATATTCAATCATCAATACTCAATCTTCAATCCCCAATCCTCAAACCTCAATCCTCTATCCTCATTCTTCAATCCTAAGTACCCAATCCTTAATCTTCAATCCTTAATCCTCAATTCTCAATTCTCAATCCTCAATCCTTAATCCTCAGACCTCAAACATCAATATTCAACCCTCAGTCCTCGTCCTCAATCGACAACCCTCAATCCTCAGTCCTCAATATTCAATCATAAATATTCAATCTTCAATCCTCAATCCTCAATCCTCAACCCTCAATCCTCAATCCTCAATCTTCAACCCTGAATCCTCAATCCTCAATACTCAATCCTCCATCTTCAATCCTCAATACTCAATCTTCAATCCTCAATCCTCAATCGTCAATCCTCAATCCTCAATTTTCAATCCTCAACACTCAATCTTCAATCCTCAATCCTCAATCCTAAATCCTCAATCCTCATTCTTCAATCCTCAATACCCAATCCTCAATCTTCAATCCTCAATCCTCAATCCTCAATCCTAATTCCTCAATCCTCATTCTTCAATCCTCAATACCCAATCCTCAATTTCAATCCTCAATCCTCAATCCTCATTTCTCAATCCTCAATCCTCAACCCTCAGCCCTCATCCTCCATCCTCAGTACTCAATCCTCTACCCTCAATCTTCTATCCTCAATACTCAATCTTCAATCCTCATTCCTCAATCCTCAATCCTCAATCCTCAATCTTCAATCCTCAAACATCTATCCTCAATTCTCAATCCTCAATCCTCAGTCCTCAGTCGTCGAACATCAATCCCCGACCCTTAGCACTCATCCTCAATCCTCATCCCTCAATCCTCAATCCTCAAACCTAAATCCTCTACCGTCAGTCCTCGTCCTCAATCCTCAAACCTCAATCCTCAATCCTCAATATTCAATCATCAATTCTGAATCTTCAATCCTCAATCCTCAATCCTCAATCCTCAATCCTCAAATCCTCAATCCTCAATATTCAATCATCAATACTCAATCATCAATCCTCAATCCTCAATCCTCAGGCAGCAATACTCAATCTTCAATGCTCAATCCTCAATCCTCAATCCTCAATCCTCATTCCCCAACCCTCAATCCTCATTCCTCAAACCTCAATCCTCAACCCTCAGTCCTCATACTCAATTCTCAATCCTCAATCCTCAATCCTCAATCCTCAATCTTCAATCCTCAATAATCAATCTCCAATCCTCAATCCTCAATCCTCGATCCTCAATCCTCAGGCATCAATACTCAATCTTCAATGCTCAATCCTCAATCCTCAATCCTCAATCCTCAATCCTCAAACCTCAATCCTCAATCCTCAATATTCAATCCTCAATACTCAATCTTCAATCCTCAATCCTCAATCCTCAATCCTCAATCCTCAATCTTCAATCCTCAACACTCAATCTTCAATACTCAATCCCCAATCCTCAATCCTCAATCCTCATTCTTCAACCCTCAATACCCAATCCTCAATCTTCAATCCTCAATCCTCAATCCTCAATCCTAATTCCTCAATCCTCATTCTTCAATCCTCAATACCCAATCCTCAATTTCAATCCTCAATCCTCAACCCTCATTTCTCAATCCTCAATCCTCAACCCTCAGCCCTCATCCTCCTTCCTCAGTACTCAATCCTCTATCCTCAATCTTCAATCCTCAATACTCAATCTTCAATCCTCATTCCTCAATCCTCAATCCTCAATCCTCAATCTTCAGTCCTCAATACTCAATCTGCAATCCTCAATCCTCAAACCTCAATCCTCAATCCTCATTCCTCAATCCTCAATACCCAAACCTCAGTCCTCAATCCTCAATCCTCAATCCTCAATCCTCAATCCTCAATCTTCAACCCCGAATCCTCAATCCTCAATACTCAATCCTCAATCTCCAATCCTCAATTCTCAATCCTCAATCCTCAATCCTCAATCCTCAATCCTCAATCCTCAATCCTCAATCCACAATCCTCAAGCTTCTATACTCAATAATCAATCTCCAATCCTAGATCGTCAATCCTCAATCCTCAATCCTCAATCTTCAACCCTGAATCCTCGATCATCAATACTCAATCCTCAATCTTCAATCCTCAATACTCAATCTTCAATCCTCAATCCTCAATCCTCAATACTCAATCCTCAATCTCCAATCCTCAATTCTCAATCCTCAATCCTCAATCCTCAATCCTCAATCCTCAATCCTCAATCCTCAATCCACAATCCTCAAGCTTCTATACTCAATAATCAATCTCCAATCCTAGATCGTCAATCCTCAATCCTCAATCCTCAATCTTCAACCCTGAATCCTCGATCATCAATACTCAATCCTCAATCTTCAATCCTCAATACTCAATCTTCAATCCTCAATCCTCAATCCTCAATCCTCAGTCCTCTATCTTCAACCCTCAACACTCAATCTTCAATCCTCAATCCTCAATCCTCAATCCTCAATCCTCAGGCATCAATACTCAATCTTCAATGCTCAATCCTCAATCCTCAATCCTGAATCCTCATTCCCCAACCCTCAATCCTCATTCCTCAATCCTCAATATTCAATCATCAATACTCAATCTTCAACCCTCAATCTTCAATCCTCAATACTCAATCTCCCATCCTCAATCCTCAATCCTCAATCCTCAATCCTCAATCCTCAGGCATCAATACTCAATCTACAATATTCAATCCTCAATCCTTAATCCTCAATCCACAATCCTCAACCTTCAATTCTCAATACTCAATCTTCAATCCTCAATCCTCAATCCTCAATCCTCAATCCTCAATCCTCAATCCTCAATCCGCAATATTCAATCCTCAATACTCAATCTTCAATCATCAATCCTCAGTCCTCAATTCTCAGTCGTCAATCCTCAGTCATCAATCCTCAATCTTCAATACTCAATCGTCAATCCTTAGTCCTCAATCCTCAATCCTCAATCCTCGTTCCTCAAACCTCAATCCTCAACCCTCAGTCTTCATCCTCAATCCTCAAACCTCAATCCTCAATCCTCAATATTCAATCATCAATACTCAATCTTCAATCCCCAATCCTCAAACCTCAATCCTCAATCCTCATTCTTCAATCCTAAATACCCAATCCTTAATCTTCAATCCTTAATCCTCAATTCTCAATTCTCAATCCTCAATCCTTAATCCTCAGACCTCAAACATCAATATTCAACCCTCAGTCCTCGTCCTCAATCCACAACCCTCAATCCTCAGTCCTCAATATTCAATCATAAATATTCAATCTTCAATCCTCAATCCTCAATCCTCAATCCTCAATCCTCAATCCTCAATCTTCAACCCTGAATCCTCAACCCTCAATACTCAATCCTCCATCTTCAATCCTCAATACTCAATCTTCAATCCTCAATCCTCAATCGTCAATCCTCAATCCTCAATTTTCAATCCTCAACACTCAATCTTCAATCCTCAATCCTCAATCCTCAATCCTCAATCCTCATTCTTCAATCCTCAATACCCAATCCTCAATCTTCAATCCTCAATCCTCAATCCTCAATCCTAATTCCTCAATCCTCATTCTTCAATCCTCAATACCCAATCCTCAATTTCAATACTCAATCCTCAATCCTCATTTCTCAATCCTCAATCCTCAACCCTCAGCCCTCATCCTCCATCCTCAGTACTCAATCCTCTATCCTCAATCTTCTATCCTCAATACTCAATCTTCAATCCTCATTCCTCAATCCTCAATCCTCAATCCTCAATCTTCAATCCTCAAACATCTATCCCCAATTCTCAATCCTCAATCCTCAGTCCTCAGTCGTCGAACATCAATCCCCGACCCTTAGCACTCATCCTCAATCCTCATCCCTCAATCCTCAATCCTCAAACCTAAATCCTCTACCGTCAGTCCTCGTCCTCAATCCTCAAACCTCAATCCTCAATCCTCAATATTCAATCATCAATTCTCAATCATGAATACTCAATCATCAATCCTCAATCCTCAATCCTCAGGCAGCAATACTCAATCTTCAATGCTCAATCCTCAATCCTCAATCCTGAATCCTCATTCCCCAACCCTCAATCCTCATTCCTCAAACATCAATCCTCAACCCTCAGTCCTCATACTCAATTCCCAATTCTCAATCCTCAATCCTCAATCCTCAATCTTCAATCCTCAATAATCAATCTCCAATCCTCAATCCTCAATCCTCAATCCTCAATCCTCATTCCTCAATCCTCAATACCCAATCCTCAATCTTCAATCCTCAAACATCAATCCTCAATTCTCAATCCTCAATCCTCAGTCCTCAGTCGTCGATTCTCAATCCCCGATGCTTAGCACGCATCCTCAATCCTCAGTCCTCAATCCTCAATCCTCAAACCTAAATCCTCTACCGTCAGTCCTCGTCCTCAGTCCTCAAACCTCAATCCCCAATCCTCAATATTCAATCAGCAATACTCAATCTTCAATCCTCAATCCTCAATCCTCAATCCTCAATCCTCAATCCTCAATCCTCAATATTCAATCATCAATACTCAATCTTCAACCCTCAATCTTCAATCCTCAATACTCTATCTTCCATCCTCAATCCTCAATCCTCAATCCTCAATCCTCAATCCTCAGGCATCAATCCTCACTCTTCAATCCTAAATACCCAATCCTTAATCTTCAATCCTTAATACTCAATCCTCAATTCTCAATCCTCAATCCTTAATCCTCAGACCTCAAACATCAATATTCAACCCTCAGTCCTCGTCCTCAATCCACAACCCTCAATCCTCAGTCCTCAATATTCAATCATAAATATTCAATCTTCAATCCTCAATCCTCAATCCTCAATCCTCAATCCTTAATCCTCAATCCTCAATCTTCAACCCTGAATCCTCAATCCTCAATACTCAATCCTCCATCTTCGATCCTCAATGCTCAATCTTCAACCCTCAATCCTCAATCGTCAATCCTCAATCCTCAATTTTCAATCCTCAACACTCAATCTTCAATCCTCAATCCTCAATCCTCAATCCTCAATCCTAATTCCTCAATCCTCATTCTTCAATCCTCAATACCCAATCCTCAATTTCAATCCTCAATCCTCAATCCTCATTTCTCAATCCTCAATCCTCAACCCTCAGCCCTCATCCTCCATCCTCAGTACTCAATCCTCTATCCTCAATCTTCAATCCTCAATACTCAATCTTCAATCCTCATTCCTCAATCCTCAATCCTCAATCCTCAATCTTCAATCCTCAAACATCTATCCTCAATTCTCAATCCTCAATCCTCAATACCCAATCCTCAATCTTCAATCCTCAAACATCAATCCTCAATTCTCAATCCTCAATCCTCAGCCCTCAGTCGTCGAATCTCAATCCCCGACGCTTAGCACGCATCCTCAATCCTCAGTCCTCAATCCTCAATCCTCAAACCTAAATCCTCTACCGTCAGTCCTCGTCCTCAATCCTCAAACCTCAATCCCCAATCCTCAATATTCAATCAGCAATACTCAATCTTCAATCCTCAATCCTCAATCCTCAATCCTCAATCCTCAATCCTCAATCCTCAATATTCAATCATCAATACTCAATCTTCAACCCTCAATCTTCAATCCTCAATACTCAATCTTCCATCCTCAATCCTCAATCCTCAATCCTCAATCCTCAATCCTCAGGCATCAATACTCAATCTACAATATTCAATCCTCAATCCTTAATCCTCAATCCACAATCCTCAACCTTCAATTCTCAATACTCAATCTTCAATCCTCAATCCTCAATCCTCAATCCTCAATCCTCAATCCTCAATCCTCAATCCGCAATATTCAATCCTCAATACTCAATCTTCAATCATCAATCCTCAGTCCTCAATTCTCAGTCGTCAATCCTCAGTCATCAATCCTCAATCTTCAATACTCAATCGTCAATCCTTAGTCCTCAATCCTCAATCCTCAATCCTCGTTCCTCAAACCTCAATCCTCAACCCTCAGTCTTCATCCTCAATCCTCAAACCTCAATCCTCAATCCTCAATATTCAATCATCAATACTCAATCTTCAATCCCCAATCCTCAAACCTCAATCCTCAATCCTCATTCTTCAATCCTAAATACCCAATCCTTAATCTTCAATCCTTAATCCTCAATTCTCAATTCTCAATCCTCAATCCTTAATCCTCAGACCTCAAACATCAATATTCAACCCTCAGTCCTCGTCCTCAATCCACAACCCTCAATCCTCAGTCCTCAATATTCAATCATAAATATTCAATCTTCAATCCTCAATCCTCAATCCTCAATCCTCAATCCTCAATCCTCAATCTTCAACCCTGAATCCTCAATCCTCAATACTCAATCCTCCATCTTCAATCCTCAATACTCAATCTTCAATCCTCAATCCTCAATCGTCAATCCTCAATCCTCAATTTTCAATCCTCAACACTCAATCTTCAATCCTCAATCCTCAATACTCAATCCTCAATCCTCATTCTTCAATCCTCAATACCCAATCCTCAATCTTCAATCCTCAATCCTCAATCCTCAATCCTAATTCCTCAATCCTGATTCTTCAATCCTCAATACCCAATCCTCAATTTCAATCCTCAATCCTCAATCCTCATTTCTCAATCCTCAATCCTCAACCCTCAGCCCTCATCCTCCATCCTCAGTACTCAATCCTCTATCCTCAATCTTCTATCCTCAATACTCAATCTTCAATCCTCATTCCTCAATCCTCAATCCTCAATCCTCAATCTTCAATCCTCAAACATCTATCCTCAATTCTCAATCCTCAATCCTCAGTCCTCAGTCGTCGAACATCAATCCCCGACCCTTAGCACTCATCCTCAATCCTCATCCCTCAATCCTCAATCCTCAAACCTAAATCCTCTACCGTCAGTCCTCGTCCTCAATCCTCAAACCTCAATCCTCAATCCTCAATATTCAATCATCAATTCTCAATCATCAATACTCAATCATCAATCCTCAATCCTCAATCCTCAGGCAGCAATACTCAATCTTCAATGCTCAATCCTCAATCCTCAATCCTCAATCCTCATTCCCCAACCCTCAATCCTCATTCCTCAAACCTCAATCCTCAACCCTCAGTCCTCATACTCAATTCTCAATCCTCAATCCTCAATCCTCAATCCTCAATCTTCAATCCTCAATAATCAATCTCCAATCCTCAATCCTCAATCCTCGATCCTCAATCCTCAGGCATCAATACTCAATCTTCAATACTCAATCCTCAATCCTCAATCCTCAATCCTCAATCCTCAAACCTCAATCCTCAATCCTCAATATTCAATCCTCAATACTCAATCTTCAATCCTCAATCCTCAATCCTCAATCCTCAATCCTCAATCTTCAATCCTCAACACTCAATCTTCAATACTCAATCCCCAATCCTCAATCCTCAATCCTCATTCTTCAACCCTCAATACCCAATCCTCAATCTTCAATCCTCAATCCTCAATCCTCAATCCTAATTCCTCAATCCTCATTCTTCAATCCTCAATACCCAATCCTCAATTTCAATCCTCAATCCTCAACCCTCATTTCTCAATCCTCAATCCTCAACCCTCAGCCCTCATCCTCCATCCTCAGTACTCAATCCTCTATCCTCAATCTTCAATCCTCAATACTCAATCTGCAATCCTCATTCCTCAATCCTCAATCCTCAATCCTCAATCTTCAATCCTCAATACTCAATCTGCAATCCTCAATCCTCAAACCTCAATCCTCAATCCTCATTCCTCAATCCTCAATACCCAAACCTCAGTCCTCAATCCTCAATCCTCAATCCTCAATCCTCAATCCTCAATCTTCAACCCTGAATCCTCAATCCTCAATACTAAATCCTCAATCTCCAATCCTCAATTCTCAATCCTCAATCCTCAATCCTCAATCCTCAATCCTCAATCCTCAATCCTCAATCCACAATCCTCAAGCTTCTATACTCAATAATCAATCTCCAATCCTAGATCGTCAATCCTCAATCCTCAATCCTCAATCTTCAACCCTGAATCCTCGATCATCAATACTCAATCCTCAATCTTCAATCCTCAATACTCAATCTTCAATCCTCAATCCTCAATCCTCAATCCTCAGTCCTCAATCTTCAACCCTCAACACTCAATCTTCAATCCTCAATCCTCAATCCTCAATCCTCAATCCTCAGGCATCAATACTCAATCTTCAATGCTCAATCCTCAATCCTCAATCCTGAATCCTCATTCCCCAACCCTCAATCCTCATTCCTCAAACATCAATCCTCAACCCTCAGTCCTCATACTCAATTCCCAATTCTCAATCCTCAATCCTCAATCCTCAATCTTCAATCCTCAATAATCAATATCCAATCCTCAATCCTCAATCCTCGATCCTCAATCCTCAGGCATCAATACTCAATCTTCAATACTCAATCCTCAATCCTCAATCCTCAATCCTCAATCCTCAAACCTCAATCCTCAATCCTCAATATTCAATCATCAATACTCAATCTTCAATCCTCAATCCTCAATCCTCAATCCTCAATCCTCAATCCTCAATCCTCCATCCTCAATCCTCAATCCTCAATCCTCAATCCACAATCCTCAACCTTCAATACTCAATAATCAATCTCCAATCCTAGATCCTCAATCCTCAATCCTCAATCCTCATTCCTCAATCCTCAATACCCAATCCTCAATCTTCAATCCTCAAACATCAATCCTCAATTCTCAATCCTCAATCCTCAGTCCTCAGTCGTCGATTCTCAATCCCCGATGCTTAGCACGCATCCTCAATCCTCAGTCCTCAATCCTCAATCCTCAAACCTAAATCCTCTACCGTCTGTCCTCGTCCTCAGTCCTCAAACCTCAATCCCCAATCCTCAATATTCAATCAGCAATACTCAATCTTCAATCCTCAATCCTCAATCCTCAATCCTCAATCCTCAATCCTCAATCCTCAATATTCAATCATCAATACTCAATCTTCAACCCTCAATCTTCAATCCTCAATACTCAATCTTCCATCCTCAATCCTCAATCCTCAATCCTCAATCCTCAGGCATCAATCCTCACTCTTCAATCCTAAATACCCAATCCTTAATCTTCAATCCTTAATACTCAATCCTCAATTCTCAATCCTCAATCCTTAATCCTCAGACCTCAAACATCAATATTCAACCCTCAGTCCTCGTCCTCAATCCACAACACTCAATCCTCAGTCCTCAATATTCAATCATAAATATTCAATCTTCAATCCTCAATCCTCAATCCTAATTCCTCAATCCTCATTCTTCAATCCTCAATACCCAATCCTCAATTTCAATCCTCAATCCTCAATCCTCATTTCTCAATCCTCAATCCTCAACCCTCAGCCCTCATCCTCCATCCTCAGTACTCAATCCTCTATCCTCAATCTTCTATCCTCAATACTCAATCTTCAATCCTCATACCTCAATCCTCAATCCTCAATCCTCAATCTTCAATCCTCAAACATCTATCCTCAATTCTCAATCCTCAATCCTCAGTCCTCAGTCGTCGAACATCAATCCCCGACCCTTAGCACTCATCCTCAATCCTCATCCCTCAATCCTCAATCCTCAAACCTAAATCCTCTACCGTCAGTCCTCGTCCTCAATCCTCAAACCTCAATCCTCAATCCTCAATCCTCAATATTCAATCATCAATTCTCAATCTTCAATCCTCAATCCTCAATCCTCAATCCTCAATCCTCAATCCTCAATCCTCAATATTCAATCATCAATACTCAATCTTTAACCCTCAATCTTCAATCCTCAATACTCAATCTTCAATCCTCAATCCTCAATCCTCAATCCTCAATCCTCAATCCTCAATATTCAATCCTCAATACTCAATCTTCAATCCTCAATCCTCAATCCTCAATATTCAATCCTCAATACTCAATCTTCAATCATCAATACTCAATCTTCAACCCTCAATCTTCAATCCTCAATACTCAATCCTCAATCCTCAATCCTCAATCCTCAATCCTCAGGCATCAATACTCAATCTACAATATTCAATCCTCAATCCTTAATCCTCAATCCACAATCCTCAACCTTCAATACTCAATACTCAATCTTCAATCCTCAATCCTCAATCCTCAATCCTCAATCCTCAATCCTCAATCCGCAATATTCAATCCTCAATACTCAATCTTCAATCATCAACCCTCAGTCCTCAATTCTCAGTCGTCAATCCTCAGTCATCAATCCTCAATCTTCAATACTCAATCGTCAATCCTTAGTCCTCAATCCTCAATCCTCAATCCTCGTTCCTCAAACCTCAATCCTCAACCCTCAGTCTTCATCCTCAATCCTCAAACCTCAATCCTCAATCCTCAATATTCAATCATCAATACTCAATCTTCAATCCCCAATCCTCAAACCTCAATCCTCAATCCTTATTCTTCAATCCTAAATACCCAATCCTTAATCTTCAATCCTTAATCCTCAATTCTCAATTCTCAATTCTCAATCCTCAATCCTTAATCCTCAGACCTCAAACATCAATATTCAACCCTCAGTCCTCGTCCTCAATCCACAACCCTCAATCCTCAGTCCTCAATATTCAATCATAAATATTCAATATTCAATCCTCAATCCTCAATCCTCAATCCTCAATCCTCAATCCTCAATCTTCAACCCTGAATCCTCAATCCTCAATACTCAATCCTCCATCTTCAATCCTCAATACTCAATCTTCAATCCTCAATCCTCAATCGTCAATCCTCAATCCTCAATTTTCAATCCTCAACACTCAATCTTCAATCCTCAATCCTCAATCCTCAATCCTCAATCCTCAATCCTCATTCTTCAATCCTCAATACCCAATCCTCAATCTTCAATCCTCAATCCTCAATCCTCAATCCTAATTCCTCAATCCTCATTCTTCAATCCTCAATACCCAATCCTCAATTTCAATCCTCAATCCTCAATCCTCATTTCTCAATCCTCAATCCTCAACCCTCAGCCCTCATCCTCCATCCTCAGTACTCAATCCTCTATCCTCAATCTTCTATCCTCAATACTCAATCTTCAATCCTCATTCCTCAATCCTCAATCCTCAATCCTCAATCTTCAATCCTCAAACATCTATCCTCAATTCTCAATCCTCAATCCTCAGTCCTCAGTCGTCGAACATCAATCCCCGACCCTTAGCACTCATCCTCAATCCTCATTCCTCAATCCTCAATCCTGAAACCTAAATCCTCTACCGTCAGTCCTCGTCCTCAATCCTCAAACCTCAATCCTCAATCCTCAATATTCAATCATCAATTCTCAATCTTCAATCCTCAATCCTCAATCCTCAATCCTCAATCCTCAATCCTCAATCCTCAATATTCAATCATCAATACTCAATCTTTAACCCTCAATCTTCAATCCTCAATACTCAATCTTCAAACCTCAATCCTCAATCCTCAATCCTCAATCCTCAATCCTCAATATTCAATCCTCAATACTCAATCTTCAATCCTCAATCCTCAATCCTCAATATTCAATCCTCAATACTCAATCTTCAATCATCAATACTGAATCTTCAACCCTCAATCTTCAATCCTCAATACTCAATCCTCAATCCTCAATATTCAACCATCAGCCCCCATCCTCCATCCTCAATACTCAATCCTCAATCCCCAATCTTCAATCCTCAATTCTCAATCTTCCTTCCTCGATCCTCAATCCTCAATATTCAATCCTCAATACTCAATCTTCAATCATCAATCCTCAATCCCCAATTCTCAGTCGTCAATCCTCAGTCATCAATCCTCAATCTTCAATACTCAATCGTCAATCCCTAGTCCTCAATCCTCAATCCTCAATCCTCGTTCCTCAAACCTCAATCCTCAATCCTTAATATTCAATCATCCATACTCAATCTTCAATCCTCAATCCTCAATCCTCAATCCTCAAACCTCAATCCTCAATCCTCAATATTCAATCATCAATACTCAATCTTCAATCCCCAATCCTCAAACCTCAATCCTCAATCCTTATTCTTCAATCCTAAATACCCAATCCTTAATCTTCAATCCTTAATCCTCAATTCTCAATTCTCAATTCTCAATCCTCAATCCTTAATCCTCAGACCTCAAACATCAATATTCAACCCTCAGTCCTCGTCCTCAATCCACAACCCTCAATCCTCAGTCCTCAATATTCAATCATAAATATTCAATATTCAATCCTCAATCCTCAATCCTCAATCCTCAATCCTCAGTCCTCAATCTTCAACCCTGAATCCTCAATCCTCAATACTCAATCCTCCATCTTCAATCCTCAATACTCAATCTTCAATCCTCAATCCTCAATCGTCAATCCTCAATCCTCAATTTTCAATCCTCAACACTCAATCTTCAATCCTCAATCCTCAATCCTCAATCCTCAATCCTCAATCCTCATTCTTCAATCCTCAATACCCAATCCTCAATCTTCAATCCTCAATCCTCAATCCTCAATCCTAATTCCTCAATCCTCATTCTTCAATCCTCAATACCCAATCCTCAATTTCAATCCTCAATCCTCAATCCTCATTTCTCAATCCTCAATCCTCAACCCTCAGCCCTCATCCTCCATCCTCAGTACTCAATCCTCTATCCTCAATCTTCTATCCTCAATACTCAATCTTCAATCCTCATTCCTCAATCCTCAATCCTCAATCCTCAATCTTCAATCCTCAAACATCTATCCTCAATTCTCAATCCTCAATCCTCAGTCCTCAGTCGTCGAACATCAATCCCCGACCCTTAGCACTCATCCTCAATCCTCATTCCTCAATCCTCAATCCTGAAACCTAAATCCTCTACCGTCAGTCCTCGTCCTCAATCCTCAAACCTCAATCCTCAATCCTCAATATTCAATCATCAATTCTCAATCTTCAATCCTCAATCCTCAATCCTCAATCCTCAATCCTCAATCCTCAATCCTCAATATTCAATCATCAATACTCAATCTTTAACCCTCAATCTTCAATCCTCAATACTCAATCTTCAAACCTCAATCCTCAATCCTCAATCCTCAATCCTCAATCCTCAATATTCAATCCTCAATACTCAATCTTCAATCCTCAATCCTCAATCCTCAATATTCAATCCTCAATACTCAATCTTCAATCATCAATACTGAATCTTCAACCCTCAATCTTCAATCCTCAATACTCAATCCTCAATCCTCAATATTCAACCATCAGCCCCCATCCTCCATCCTCAATACTCAATCCTCAATCCCCAATCTTCAATCCTCAATTCTCAATCTTCCTTCCTCGATCCTCAATCCTCAATATTCAATCCTCAATACTCAATCTTCAATCATCAATCCTCAATCCCCAATTCTCAGTCGTCAATCCTCAGTCATCAATCCTCAATCTTCAATACTCAATCGTCAATCCCTAGTCCTCAATCCTCAATCCTCAATCCTCGTTCCTCAAACCTCAATCCTCAATCCTTAATATTCAATCATCCATACTCAATCTTCAATCCTCAATCCTCAATCCTCAATCCTCAATCCTCAATCCTCATTCCTCAATATTCAATCATCAATACTCAATCTTCAGCCCTCAATCTTCAATCCTCAATACTCAATCTTCAATCCTGAATCCTCAATCCTCAATCCGCAATCCTCAATCCTCAGGCATCAATACTCAATCTACAATATTCAATCCTCAATCCTTAACCCTCAATCCACAATCCTCAAGCTTCAATGCTCAATACTGAATCTTCAATCCTCAATCCTCAATCCTCAATCCTCAATTCTCAATCCTCAATCTTCAATCCTCAATTCTCAATCTTCAATCCTCGATCCTCAATCCTCAATCATCAATATTCAATCATCAATACTCAATCTTCAACCCTCAATCTTCAATCCTCAATACTCAATCTTCAATCCTCAATCCTCAATCCTCAATCCTCAATCCTCAATCCTCAATCCTCAGGCATCAATACTCAATCTACAATATTCAATCCTCAGTCCTTAATCCTCAATCCACAATCCTCAACCTTCAATACTCAATACTCAATCTTCAATCCTCAATCCTCAGTCCTCAATCCTCAATCCTCAATCCTCAATCCTCAGGCATCAATACTCAACCTTCAATGCTCAATCCTCAATCCTCAATCCTCAATCCTCATTCCCCAACCCTCAATCCTCATTCCTCAAACCTCAACCCTCAGTCCTCATACTCAATTCTCAATTCTCAATCCTCAATCCTCAATCCTCAATCTTCAATCCTCAATAATCAATCTCCAATCCTCAATCCTCAATTCTCGATCCTCAATCCTCAGGCATCAACACTCAATCATCAATACTCAACCCCCAGTCCTCACTCCTCAATCCTCAATCCTCAAACCTCAATCCTCAATCCTCAATATTCAATCATCAATACTCAATCTTCAATCCGCAATCCTCAATCCTCAATCCTCAACCCTCAATCCTCATTCCTCAAACCTCAATCCTCAACCCTCAGTCCTCATACTCAATTCTCAATTCTCAATCCTCAATTCTCAATCCTCAACCTTCAGTCCTCAATAATCAATCTCCAATTCTTGATCCTCAATCCCCAGTCTTCAATCCTTAATCCTCAACCTTCAATCCCCAATCCCCAGTACTCAATCTTCAATCCTCAATGCTCAATCCTCAATCCTCAATCCTCAGTCCTCAGACCTCAACCTTCAATCCTCAAACCTCAATCCTCAACCGTCAGTCCTCATTCTCCAACCTCAATCCTCAATCCTCAATCCTCAATCTTCAATCCCCAATACTCAATCTTCAATCCTCAATCCTCAATACTCAATCCTCAATCCTCAAGCCTCAGGCAACAATACTCAATCTTCAATACTCAATCCTCAATCCTCAATCCTCAATCCTCAATCCTCAACCATCAATCCTCATTCCTCAAACCTCAATCCTCAACCCTCAGTCCTCATCCTCAATTCTCAATTCTCAATCCTCAATCCTCAATCCTCAATCTTCAATCCTCAATAATCAATCTCCGATCCTAGGTCCTCAATCCCCAACCTTCAATCGTTAATCCTCAATCTTCAATCCTCAATCCCCAGTCATCAATCCTCAATCCTCAATGCTCAATCCTCAATCCTCAATCCTCAGTCCTCAATCCCCAATCCTTAATCCTCAAACCTCAATCCTCAACCGTTAGTCCTCGTCCTCAATCCTCAAACCTCAATCATCAATCCTCAATATTCAATCATCAATACTCAATCTTCAATCCTCAATCCTCAAACCTCAATCCATAATCCTCATTCTTCAATCCTAAATACCCAATCCTCAATTTCCAATCCTCAATCCGCAATCCTCAATCCTCAATCCTCAACCCTCAATCCTCATTCCTCAAACCTCAATCCTCAACCCTCAGTCCTCATACTCAATTCTCAATTCTCAATCCTCAATTCTCAATCCTCAACCTTCAGTCCTCAATAATCAATCTCCAATTCTTGATCCTCAATCCCCAGTCTTCAATCCTTAATCCTCAACCTTCAATCCCCAATCCCCAGTACTCAATCTTCAATCCTCAATCCTCAATCCTCAATCCTAATTCCTCAATCCTCATTCTTCAATCCTCAATACCCAATCCTCAATTTCAATCCTCAATCCTCAATCCTCATTTCTCAATCCTCAATCCTCAACCCTCAGCCCTCATCCTCAATCCTCAGTACTCAATCCTCTATCCTCAATCTTCTATCCTCAATACTCAATCTTCAATCCTCATTCCTCAATCCTCAATCCTCAATCCTCAATCTTCAATCGCCAATACTCAATCTGCAATCCCCAATACTCAAACCTCAATCCTCAATCCTCATTACTCAATCCTCAATACCCAATCCTCAATCCTCAATCCTCAATCCTCAATCCTCAATATTCAATCATCAATCCTCAATCTTGAATACTCAATCTTCAATCCTCAACACTCAATCTTCAATACTCAATCCGCAATCCTCAATCCTCAATCCTCATTCTTCAACCCTCAATACCCAATCCTCAATCTTCAATCCTCAATCCTCAATCCTCAATCCTAATTCCTCAATCCTCATTCTTCAATCCTCAATACCCAATCCTCAATTTCAATCCTCAATCCTCAACCCTCATTTCTCAATCCTCAATCCTCAACCCTCAGCCCTCATCCTCCATCCTCAGTACTCAATCCTCTATCCTCAATCTTCAATCCTCAATACTCAATCTTCAATCCTCATTCCTCAATCCTCAATCCTCAATCCTCAATCTTCAATCCTCAATACTCAATCTGCAATCCTCAATCCTCAAACCTCAATCCTCAATCCTCATTCCTCAATCCTCAATACCCAAACCTCAGTCCTCAATCCTCAATCCTCAATCCTCAATCCTCAATCCTCAATCTTCAACCCTGAATCCTCAATCCTCAATACTCAATCCTCAATCTTCAATCCTCAATTCTCAATCCTCAATCCTCAATCCTCAATCCTCAATCCTCAATCCTCAATCCTCAATCCACAATCCTCAAGCTTCTATACTCAATAATCAATCTCGAATCCTAGATCGTCAATCCTCAATCCTCAATCCTCAATCTTCAACCCTGAATCCTCGATCATCAATACTCAATCCTCAATCTTCAATCCTCAATACTCAATCTTCAATCCTCAATCCTGAATCCTCAATCCTCAGTCCTCAATCTTCAACCCTCAACACTCAATCTTCAATCCTCAATCCTCAATCCTCAATCCTCAATCCTCAGGCATCAATACTCAATCTTCAATGCTCAATCCTCAATCCTCAATCCTGAATCCTCATTCCCCAACCCTCAATCCTCATACCTCAAACATCAATCCTCAACCCTCAGTCCTCATACTCAATTCCCAATTCTCAATCCTCAATCCTCAATCCTCAATCTTCAATCCTCAATAATCAATCTCCAATCCTCAATCCTCAATCCTCGATCCTCAATCCTCAGGCATCAATACTCAATCTTCAATACTCAATCCTCAATCCTCAATCCTCAATCCTCAATCCTCAAACCTCAATCCTCAATCCTCAATATTCAATCATCAATACTCAATCTTCAATCCTCAATCCTCAATCCTCAATCCTCAATCCTCAATCCTCAATCCTCAATCCTCCATCCTCAATCCTCAATCCTCAATCCTCAATCCACAATCCTCAACCTTCAATACTCAATAATCAATCTCCAATCCTAGATCCTCAATCCTCAATCCTCAATCCTCATTCCTCAATCCTCAATACCCAATCCTCAATCTTCAATCCTCAAACATCAATCCTCAATTCTCAATCCTCAATCCTCAGTCCTCAGTCGTCGATTCTCAATCCCCGATGCTTAGCACGCATCCTCAATCCTCAGTCCTCAATCCTCAATCCTCAAACCTAAATCCTCTACCGTCAGTCCTCATCCTCAGTCCTCAAACCTCAATCCCCAATCCTCAATATTCAATCAGCAATACTCAATCTTCAATCCTCAATCCTCAATCCTCAATCCTCAATCCTCAATCCTCAATCCTCAATATTCAATCATCAATACTCAATCTTCAACCCTCAATCTTCAATCCTCAATACTCAATCTTCCATCCTCAATCCTCAATCCTCAATCCTCAATCCTCAATTTTCAATCCTCAACACTCAATCTTCAATCCTCAATCCTCAATCCTCAATCCTCAATCCTCATTCTTCAATCCTCAATACCCAATCCTCAATCTTCAATCCTCAATCCTCAATCCTCAATCCTAATTCCTCAATCCTCATTCTTCAATCCTCAATACCCAATCCTCAATTTCAATCCTCAATCCTCAATCCTCATTTCTCAATCCTCAATCCTCAACCCTCAGCCCTCATCCTCCATCCTCAGTACTCAATCCTCTATCCTCAATCTTCTATCCTCAATACTCAATCTTCAATCCTCATTCCTCAATCCTCAATCCTCAATCCTCAATCTTCAATCCTCAAACATCTATCCTCAATTCTCAATCCTCAATCCTCAGTCCTCAGTCGTCGAACATCAATCCCCGACCCTTAGCACTCATCCTCAATCCTCATTCCTCAATCCTCAATCCTCAAACCTAAATCCTCTACCGTCAGTCCTCGTCCTCAATCCTCAAACCTCAATCCTCAATCCTCAATATTCAAGCATCAATTCTCAATCTTCAATCCTCAATCCTCAATCCTCAATCCTCAATCCTCAATATTCAATCATCAATACTCAATCTTTAACCCTCAATCTTCAATCCTCAATACACAATCTTCAATCCTCAATCCTCAATCCTCAATCCTCAATCCTCAATCCTCAATATTCAATCCTCAATACTCAATCTTCAATCCTCAATCCTCAATCCTCAATATTCAATCCTCAATACTCAATCTTCAATCATCAATACTCAATCTTCAACCCTCAATCTTCAATCCTCAGTACTCAATCCTCAATCCTCAATATTCAACCCTCAGCCCCCATCGTCCATCCTCAAAACTCAATCCTCAATCCCCAATCTTCAATCCTCAATTCTCAATCTTCCATCCTCGATCCTCAATCCTCAATATTCAATCCTCAATACTCAATCTTCAATCATCAATCCTCAATCCCCAATTCTCAGTCGTCAATCCTCAGTCATCAATCCTCAATCTTCAATACTCAATCGTCAATCCCTAGTCCTCAATCCTCAATCCTCAATCCTCGTTCCTCAAACCTCAATCCTCAATCCTCAATATTCAATCATCCATACTCAATCTTCAATCCTCAATCCTCAATCCTCAATCCTCAATCCTCAATCCTCATTCCTCAATATTCAATCATCAATACTCAATCTTCAACCCTCAATCTTCAATCCTCAATACTCAATCTTCAATCCTGAATCCTCAATCCTCAATCCGCAATCCTTAATCCTCAGGCATCAATACTCAATCTACAATATTCAATCCTCAATCCTGAACCCTCAATCCACAATCCTCAAGCTTCAATACTCAATACTGAATCTTCAATCCTCAATCCTCAATCCTCAATCCTCAATTCTCAATCCTCAATCTTCAATCCTCAATTCTCAATCTTCAATCCTCGATGCTCAATCCTCAATCATCAATATTCAATCATCAATACTCAATCTTCAACCCTCAATCTTCAATCCTCAATACTCAATCTTCAATCCTCAATCCTCAATCCTCAATCCTCAATCCTCAATCCTCAATCCTCAGGCATCAATACTCAATCTACAATATTCAATCCTCAGTCCTTAATCCTCAATCCACAATCCTCAACCTTCAATACTCAATACTCAATCTTCAATCCTCAATCCTCAGTCCTCAATCCTCAATCCTCAATCCTCAATCCTCAGGCATCAATACTCAATCTTCAATGCTCAATCCTCAATCCTCAATCCTCAATCCTCATTCCCCAACCCTCAATCCTCATTCCTCAAACCTCAACCCTCAACCCTCAGTCCTCATACTCAATTCTCAATTCTCAATCCTCAATCCTCAATCCTCAATCTTCAATCCTCAATAATCAATCTCCAATCCTCAATCCTCAATTCTCGATCCTCAATCCTCAGGCATCAATACTCAATCTTCAATACTCAACCCCCAGTCCTCACTCCTCAATCCTCAATCCTCAAACCTCAATCCTCAATCCTCAATATTCAATCATCAATACTCAATCTTCAATCCGCAATCCTCAATCCTCAATCCTCAACCCTCAATCCTCATTCCTCAAACCTCAATCCTCAACCCTCAGTCCTCATACTCAATTCTCAATTCTCAATCCTCAATTCTCAATCCTCAACCTTCAGTCCTCAATAATCAATCTCCAATTCTTGATCCTCAATCCCCAGTCTTCAATCCTTAATCCTCAACCTTCAATCCCCAATCCCCAGTACTCAATCTTCAATCCTCAATGCTCAATCCTCAATCCTCAATCCTCAGTCCTCAGACCTCAACCTTCAATCCTCAAACCTCAATCCTCAACCGTCAGTCCTCATTCTCCAACCTCAATCCTCAATCCTCAATCCTCAATCTTCAATCCCCAATACTCAATCTTCAATCCTCAATCCTCAATACTCAATCCTCAATCTTCAAGCCTCAGGCAACAATACTCAATCTTCAATACTCAATCCTCAATCCTCAATCCTCAATCCTCAATCCTCAACCATCAATCCTCATTCCTCAAACCTCAATCCTCAACCCTCAGTCCTCATCCTCAATTCTCAATTCTCAATCCTCAATCCTCAATCCTCAATCTTCAATCCTCAATAATCAATCTCCGATCCTAGGTCCTCAATCCCCAACCTTCAATCGTTAATCCTCAATCTTCAATCCTCAATCCCCAGTCATCAATCCTCAACCCTCAATGCTCAATCCTCAATCCTCAATCCTCAGTCCTCAATCCCCAATCCTTAATCCTCAAAACTCAATCCTCAACCGTTAGTCCTCGTCCTCAATCCTCAAACCTCAATCATCAATCCTCAATATTCAATCATCAATACTCAATCTTCAATCCTCAATCCTCAAACCTCAATCCATAATCCTCATTCTTCAATCCTAAATACCCAATCCTCAATTTCCAATCCTCAATCCTCAATCCTCAATTCTCAATCCTCAATCCCCATTCTTCAATCCTCAATACCCAATCCTCAATCTTCAATCCTCAATCCTCAATCCTCAATCCTAATTCCTCAATCCTCATTCTTCAATCCTCAATACCCAATCCTCAATTTCAATCCTCAATCCTCAATCCTCATTTCTCAATCCTCAATCCTCAACCCTCAGCCCTCATCCTCAATCCTCAGTACTCAATCCTCTATCCTCAATCTTCTATCCTCAATACTCAATCTTCAATCCTCATTCCTCAATCCTCAATCCTCAATCCTCAATCTTCAATCGCCAATACTCAATCTGCAATCCCCAATACTCAAACCTCAATCCTCAATCCTCATTACTCAATCCTCAATACCCAATCCTCAATCCTCAATCCTCAATCCTCAATCCTCAATATTCAATCATCAATCCTCAATCTTGAATACTCAATCTTCAATCCTCAACACTCAATCCTCAATCCTCAATCCTCAATCCTAATTCCTCAATCCTCATTCTTCAATCCTCAATACCCAATCCTCAATTTCAATCCTCAATCCTCAACCCTCATTTCTCAATCCTCAATCCTCAACCCTCAGCCCTCATCCTCCATCCTCAGTACTCAATCCTCTATCCTCAACCTTCAATCCTCAATACTCAATCTTCAATCCTCATTCCTCAATCCTCAATCCTCAATCCTCAATCTTCAATCCTCAATACTCAATCTGCAATCCTCAATCCTCAAACCTCAATCCTCAATCCTCATTCCTCAATCCTCAATACCCAAACCTCAGTCCTCAATCCTCAATCCTCAATCCTCAATCCTCAATCCTCAATCTTCAACCCTGAATCCTCAATCCTCAATACTCAATCCTCAATCTCCAATCCTCAATTCTCAATCCTCAATCCTCAATCCTCAATCCTCAATCCTCAATCCTCAATCCTCAATCCACAATCCTCAAGCTTCTATACTCAATAATCAATCTCCAATCCTAGATCGTCAATCCTCAATCCTCAATCCTCAATCTTCAACCCTGAATCCTCGATCATCAATACTCAATCCTCAATCTTCAATCCTCAATACTCAATCTTCAATCCTCAATCCTCAATCCTCAATCCTCAGTCCTCAATCTTCAACCCTCAACACTCAATCTTCAATCCTCAATCCTCAATCCTCAATCCTCAATCCTCAGGCATCAATACTCAATCTTCAATGCTCAATCCTCAATCATCAATCCTGAATCCTCATTCCCCAACCCTCAATCCTCATACCTCAAACATCAATCCTCAACCCTCAGTCCTCATACTCAATTCCCAATTCTCAATCCTCAATCCTCAATCCTCAATCTTCAATCCTCAATAATCAATCTCCAATCCTCAATCCTCAATCCTCAATCCTCGATCCTCAATCCTCAGGCATCAATACTCAATCTTCAATACTCAATCCTCAATCCTCAATCCTCAATCCTCAATCCTCAAACCTCAATCCTCAATCCTCAATATTCAATCATCAATACTCAATCTTCAATCCTCAATCCTCAATCCTCAATCCTCAATCCTCAATCCTCAATCCTCCATCCTCAATCCTCAATCCTCAATCCTCAATCCACAATCCTCAACCTTCAATACCCAATAATCAATCTCCAATCCTAGATCCTCAATCCTCAATCCTCAATCCTCATTCCTCAATCCTCAATACCCAATCCTCAGTCTTCAATCCTCAAACATCAATCCTCAATTCTCAATCCTCAATCCTCAGTCCTCAGTCGTCGATTCTCAATCCCCGATGCTTAGCACGCATCCTCAATCCTCAGTCCTCAAACCTCAATCCCCAATCCTCAATATTCAATCAGCAATACTCAATCTTCAATCCTCAATCCTCAATCCTCAATCCTCAATCCTCAATCCTCAATATTCAATCATCAATACTCAATCTTCAACCCTCAATCTTCAATCCTCAATACTCAATCTTCCATCCTCAATCCTCAATCCTCAATCCTCAATCCTCAGGCATCAATCCTCACTCTTCAATCCTAAATACCCAATCCTTAATCTTCAATCCTTAATACTCAATCCTCAATTCTCAATCCTCAATCCTTAATCCTCAGACCTCAAACATCAATATTCAACCCTCAGTCCTCGTCCTCAATCCACAACACTCAATCCTCAGTCCTCAATATTCAATCATAAATATTCAATCTTCAATCCTCAATCCTCAATCCTCAATCCTCAATCCTCAATCCTCAATCTTCAACCCTGAATCCTCAATCCTCAATACTCAATCCTCCATCTTCAATCCTCAATACTCAATCTTCAATCCTCAATCCTCAATCGTCAATCCTCAATCCTCAATTTTCAATCCTCAACACTCAATCTTCAATCCTCAATCCTCAATCCTCAATCCTCAATCCTCATTCTTCAATCCTCAATACCCAATCCTCAATCTTCAATCCTCAATCCTCAATCCTCAATCCTAATTCCTCAATCCTCATTCTTCAATCCTCAACACCCAATCCTCAATTTCAATCCCCAATCCTCAATCCTCATTTCTCAATCCTCAATCCTCAACCCTCAGCCCTCATCCTCCATCCTCAGTACTCAATCCTCTATCCTCAATCTTCAATCCTCAATACTCAATCTTCAACCCTCATTCCTCAATCCTCAATCCTCAATCCTCAATCTTCAATCCTCAAACATCTATCCTCAATTCTCAACCCTCAATCCTCAGTCCTCAGTGGTCGAACATCAATTCCCGACCCTTAGCTCTCATCCTCAATCCTCATCCCTCAGTCCACAATCCTCAACCTTCAATACTCAATAATCAATCTCCAATCCTAGATCCTCAATCCTCAATCCTCAATCCTCATTCCTCAATCCTCAATACCCAATCCTCAATCTTCAATCCTCAAAGATCAATCCTCAATTCTCAATCCTCAATCCTCAGTCCTCAGTCGTCGAACCTCAATCCCCGACGCTTAGCACGCATCCTCAATCCTCAGTCCTCAATCCTCAATCCTCAAACCTAAATCCTCTACCGTCAGTCCTCGTCCTCAATCCTCAAACCTCAATCCCCAATCCTCAATATTCAATCAGCAATACTCAATCTTCAATCCTCAATCCTCAATCCTCAATCCTCAATCCTCAATCCTCAATCCTCAATATTCGATCATCAATACTCAATCTTCAACCCTCAATCTTCAATCCTCAATACTCAATCTTCCATCCTGAATCCTCAATCCTCAATCCTCAATCCTCAATCCTCAGGCATCAATACTCAATCTACAATATTCAATCCTCAATCCTTAATCGTCAATCCACAATCCTCAACCTTCAATACTCAATACTCAATCTTCAATCCTCAATCCTCAATCCTCAATCCTCAATCCTCAATCCTCAATCCGCAATATTCAATCCTCAATACTCAATCTTCAATCATCAATCCTCAGTCCTCAATTCTCAGTCGTCAATCCTCAGTCATCAATCCTCAATCTTCAATACTCAATCGTCAATCCTTAGTCCTCAATCCTCAATCCTCAATCCTCGTTCCTCAAACCTCAATCCTCAACCCTCAGTCTTCATCCTCAATCCTCAAACCTCAATCCTCAATCCTCAATATTCAATCATCAATACTCAATCTTCAATCCCCAATCCTCAAACCTCAATCCTCAATCCTTATTCTTCAATCCTAAATACCCAATCCTTAATCTCCAATCCTTAATCCTCAATTCTCAATTCTCAATTCTCAATCCTCAATCCTTAATCCTCAGACCTCAAACATCAATAGGCAACCCTCAGTCCTCGTCGTCAATCCACAACCCTCAATCCTCAGTCCTCAATATTCAATCATAAATATTCAATCTTCAATCCTCAATCCTCAATACTCAATCCTCAATCCTCAATCCTCAATCTTCAACCCTGAATCCTCAATCCTCAATATTCAATCCTCCATCTTCAATCCTCAATACTCAATCTTCAATCCTCAATCCTCAATCGTCAATCCTCAATCCTCAATTTTCAATCCTCAACACTCAATCTTCAATCCTCAATCCTCAATCCTCAATCCTCAATCCTCATTCTTCAATCCTCAAAACCCAATGCTCAATCTTCAATCCTCAATCCTCAATCCTCAATCCTAATTCCTCAATCCTCATTCTTCAATCCTCAATACCCAATCCTCAATTTCAATCCTCAATCCTCAATCCTCATTTCTCAATCCTCAATCCTCAACCCTCAGCCCTCATCCTCCATCCTCAGTACTCAATCCTCTATCCTCAATCTTCTATCCTCAATACTCAATCTTCAATCCTCATTCCTCAATCCTCAATCCTCAATCCTCAATCTTCAATCCTCAAACATCTATCCTCAATTCTCAATCCTCAATCCTCAGTCCTCAGTCGTCGAACATCAATCCCCGACCCTTAGCACTCATCCTCAATCCTCATCCCTCAATCCTCAATCCTCAAACCTAAATCCTCTACCGTCAGTCCTCGTCCTCAATCCTCAAACCTCAATACTCAATCCTCAATCCTCAATCCTCAATATACAATCATCAATACTCAATCTTTAACCCTCAATCTTCAATCCTCAATACTCAATCTTCAATCCTCAATCCTCAATCCTCAATCCTCAATCCTCAATCCTCAATATTCAATCCTCAATACTCAATCTTCAATCCTCAATCCTCAATCCTCAATATTCAATCCTCAATACTCAATCTTCAATCATCAATACTCAATCTTCAACCCTCAATCTTCAATCCTCAATACTCAATCCTCAATCCTCAATATTCAACCCTCAGCCCCCATCCTCCATCCTCAATACTCAATCCTCAATCCCCAATCTTCAATCCTCAATTCTCAATCTTCCATCCTCGATCCTCAATCCTCAATATTCAATCCTCAATACTCAATCTTCAATCATCAATCCTCAATCCCCAATTCTCAGTCGTCAATCCTCAGTCATCAATCCTCAATCTTCAATACTCAATCGTCAATCCCTAGTCCTCAATCCTCAATCCTCAATCCTCGTTCCTCAAACCTCAATCCTCAATCCTCAATATTCAATCATCCATACTCAATCTTCAATCCTCAATCCTCAATCCTCAATCCTCAATCCTCAATCCTCATTCCTCAATATTCAATCATCAATACTCAATCTTCAACCCTCAATCTTCAATCCTCAATACTCAATCTTCAATCCTGAATCCTCAATCCTCAATCCGCAATCCTCAATCCTCAGGCATCAATACTCAATCTACAATATTCAATCCTCAATCCTTAACCCTCAATCCACAATCCTCAAGCTTCAATACTCAATACTGAATCTTCAATCCTCAATCCTCAATCCTCAATCCTCAATTCTCAATCCTCAATCTTCAATCCTCAATTCTCAATCTTCAATCCTCGATCCTCAATCCTCAATCATCAATATTCAATCATCAATACTCAATCTTCAACCCTCAATCTTCAATCCTCAATACTCAATCTTCAATCCTCAATCCTCAATCCTCAATCCTCAATCCTCAATCCTCAATCCTCAGGCATCAATACTCAATCTACAATATTCAATCCTCAGTCCTTAATCCTCAATCCACAATCCTCAACCTTCAATACTCAATACTCAATCTTCAATCCTCAATCCTCAGTCCTCAATCCTCAATCCTCAATCCTCAATCCTCAATCCTCAGGCATCAATACTCAATCTTCAATGCTCAATCCTCAATCCTCAATCCTCAATCCTCATTCCCCAACCCTCAATCCTCATTCCTCAAACCTCAACCCTCAACCCTCAGTCCTCATACTCAATTCTCAATTCTCAATCCTCAATCCTCAATCCTCAATCTTCAATCCTCAATAATCAATCTCCAATCCTCAATCCTCAATTCTCGATCCTCAATCCTCAGGCATCAATACTCAATCTTCAATACTCAACCCCCAGTCCTCACTCCTCAATCCTCAATCCTCAAACCTCAATCCTCAATCCTCAATATTCAATCATCAATACTCAATCTTCAATCCGCAATCCTCAATCCTCAATCCTCAACCCTCAATCCTCATTCCTCAAACCTCAATCCTCAACCCTCAGTCCTCATACTCAATTCTCAATTCTCAATCCTCAATTCTCAATCCTCAACCTTCAGTCCTCAATAATCAATCTCCAATTCTTGATCCTCAATCCCCAGTCTTCAATCCTTAATCCTCAACCTTCAATCCCCAATCCCCAGTACTCAATCTTCAATCCTCAATGCTCAATCCTCAATCCTCAATCCTCAGTCCTCAGACCTCAACCTTCAATCCTCAAACCTCAATCCTCAACCGTCAGTCCTCATTCTCCAACCTCAATCCTCAATCCTCAATCCTCAATCTTCAATCCCCAATACTCAATCTTCAATCCTCAATCCTCAATACTCAATCCTCAATCCTCAAGCCTCAGGCAACAATACTCAATCTTCAATACTCAATCCTCAATCCTCAATCCTCAATCCTCAATCCTCAACCATCAATCCTCATTCCTCAAACCTCAATCCTCAACCCTCAGTCCTCATCCTCAATTCTCAATTCTCAATCCTCAATCCTCAATCCTCAATCTTCAATCCTCAATAATCAATCTCCGATCCTAGGTCCTCAATCCCCAACCTTCAATCGTTAATCCTCAATCTTCAATCCTCAATCCCCAGTCATCAATCCTCAATCCTCAATGCTCAATCCTCAATCCTCAATCCTCAGTCCTCAATCCCCAATCCTTAATCCTCAAACCTCAATCCTCAACCGTTAGTCCTCGTCCTCAATCCTCAAACCTCAATCATCAATCCTCAATATTCAATCATCAATACTCAATCTTCAATCCTCAATCCTCAAACCTCAATCCTTAATCCTCATTCTTCAATCCTAAATACCCAATCCTCAATTTCCAATCCTCAATCCTCAATCCTCAATTCTCAATCCTCATTCCCCATTCTTCAATCCTCAATACCCAATCCTCAATCTTCAATCCTCAATCCTCAATCCTCAATCCTAATTCCTCAATCCTCATTCTTCAATCCTCAATACCCAATCCTCAATTTCAATCCTCAATCCTCAATCCTCATTTCTCAATCCTCAATCCTCAACCCTCAGCCCTCATCCTCAATCCTCAGTACTCAATCCTCTATCCTCAATCTTCTATCCTCAATACTCAATCTTCAATCCTCATTCGTCAATCCTCAATCCTCAATCCTCAATCCTCAATCCTCAATCCTCAATCCGCAATCCTCAATCCTCAATCCTCAATCCTCAATCCTCAATCCTCAATCCTCAATCCGCAATATTCAATCCTCAATACTCAATCTTCAATCATCAATCCTCAATCCTCAATTCTCAGTCGTCAATCCTCAGTCATCAATCCTCAATCTTCAATACTCAATCGTCAATCCTTAGTTCTCAATCCTCAAACCTCAATCATCGTTCCTCAAACCTCAATCCTCAACCCTCAGTCTTCATCCTCAATCCTCAAACCTCAATCCTCAATCCTCAATATTCAATCGTCAATACTCAATCTGCAATCATCAATCCTCAATCCTCAATTCTCAGTCGTCAATCCTCAGTCATCAATCCTCAATCTTCAATACTCAATCGTCAATCCTTAGTCCTCAATCCTCAATCCTCGATCCTCGTTCCTCAAACCTCAATCCTCAACCCTCAGTCTTCATCCTCAATCCTCAAACCTCAATCCTCAACCCTCAATATTCAATCATTAATACTCAATCTTCAATCCTCAATCCTCAAACCTCAATCCTCAATCCTCATTCTTCAATACTAAACACCCAAACCTCAATCCTCAATCCTAAATACTCAATCCTCAATCCTCAATCTTCAACCCTGAATCCTCAATCCTCAATACTCTATCCTCAATCTTCAATCCTCAATACTCAATCTTCAATCCTCAATCCTCAATCCTCAATCCTCAATATTCAATCATCAATACTCAATCTTCAATCCTCAATCCTCAATCCTCAATTCTCAATCCTCAATCCTCAATCCTCAATCCTCAATCCGCAATCCTCAATCCTCAATCCTCAATCCTCAATCCTCAATCCTCAATCCTCAATCCGCAATATTCAATCCTCAATACTCAATCTTCAATCATCAATCCTCAATCTTCAATCCTCAATACTCAATCTTCAATCCTCAATCCTCAATCCTCAATCCTCAATATTCAATCATCAATACTCAATCTTCAATCCTCAATCCTCAGTACTCAATTCTCAATCCTCAATCCTCAATCCTCAATCCTCAATCCGCAATCCTCAATCCTCAATCCTCAATCCTCAATCCTCAATCCTCAATCCTCAATCCGCAATATTCAATCCTCAATACTCAATCTTCAATCATCAATCCTCAATCCTCAATTCTCAGTCGTCAATCCTCAGTCATCAATCCTCAATCTTCAATACTCAATCGTCAATCCTTAGTTCTCAATCCTCAAACCTCAATCATCGTTCCTCAAACCTCAATCCTCAACCCTCAGTCTTCATCCTCAATCCTCAAACCTCAATCCTCAATCCTCAATATTCAATCATCAATACTCAATCTTCAATCCCCAATCCTCAAACCTCAATCCTCAATCCACATTCTTCAATCCTAAATACCCAATCCTTAATCTTCAATCCTCAATCCTCAATCCTCAATTCTCAATCCTCAATCCTTAATCCTCAGACCTCAAAAATCAATATTCAACCCTCAGTCCTCGTCCTCAATCCACAACCCTCAATCCTCAGTCCTCAATATTCAATCATAAATATTCAATCTTCATTCCTCAATCCTCAATCCTCAATCCTCAATCCTCAATCCTCAGTCTTCAACCCTGAATCCTCAATACTGAATCCTCAATCTTCATTCCGCAATACTCAATCTTCAATCCTCAATCCTCAATCGTCAATCCTCAATCCTCAATTTTCAATCCTCAACACTCAATCTTCAATCCTCAATCCTCAATCCTCAATCCTCAATCCTCATTCTTCAATCCTCAATACCCAATCCTCAATCTTCAGTCCTCAATCCTCAATAATCAATCCTAATTCCTCAATCCTCATTCTTCAATCCTCAATACCCAATCCTCAATTTCTATCCTCAATCCTCAATCCTCATTTCTCAATCCTCAACCCTCAACCCACAGCCCTCAACGTCCATCCTCAGTACTCAATCCTCTATCCTCAATCTTCAATCCTCAATACTCAATCTTCAATCCTCATTCCTCAATCCGCAATCCTCAATCCTCAATCTTCAATCCTCAAACATCAATCCTCAATCCTCAAACCTCAATCCTCAATCCTCAATATTCAATCATCAATACTCAATCTTCAATCCGCAATCCTCAATCCTCAATCCTCAACCCTCAATCCTCATTCCTCAAACCTCAATCCTCAACCCTCAGTCCTCATACTCAATTCTCAATTCTCAATCCTCAACTCTCAATCCTCAACCTTCAGTCCTCAATAATCAATCTCCAATTCTAGATCCTCAATCCCCAATCTTCAATCCTTAATCCTCAATCTTCAATCCCCAATCCCCAGTACTCAATCTTCAATCCTCAATGCTCAATCCTCAATCCTCAATCCTCAGTCCTCAGACCTCAATCTTCAATCCTCAAACCTCAATCCTCAACCGTCAGTCCTCATTCTCCAACCTCAATCCTCAATCCTCAATCCTCAATCTTCAATCCCCAATACTCAATCTTCAATCCTCAATCCTCAATACTCAATCCTCAACCCTCAACCCTCAGCCCTCATTCTCCATCCTCAGTACTCAATCCTCTATCTTCAATCTTCAATCCTCAATAC
Source organism: Calliopsis andreniformis (assembly GCF_051401765.1). Lineage (NCBI taxonomy): Eukaryota > Metazoa > Arthropoda > Insecta > Hymenoptera > Andrenidae > Calliopsis > Calliopsis andreniformis. The sequence goes on from NW_027480495.1 coordinate 1,453,836, forward strand.
TCAATCTTCAATCCTCATTCCTCAATCCTCAATCCTCAATCCTTAATCTTCAATCCTCAAACATCAATCCTCAATTCTCAATCCTCAATCCTCAGTCCTCAGTCGTCGAACCTCAATCCCCGACCCTTAGCACTCATCCTCAATCCTCGTTCCTCAATCCTCAATCCTCAAACCTAAATCCTCTACCGTCAGTCCTCGTCCTCAATCCTCAAACCTCAATCCTCAATCCTCAATATTCAATCATCAATACTCAATCCTCAATCTTCAATCCTCAATACCCAATCTTCAATCCTCAATCCTCAATCCTCAATCCTCAATCCTCAATCTTCAATCCTCAACACTAATCTTCAATCCTCAATCCCCAATCCTCAATCCTCAATCCTCATTCTTCAATCCTCAATACCCAATCCTCAATCTTCAATCCTCAATCCTCAATCCTCAATCCTAAATCCTCAATCCTCATTCTTCAATCCTCAATACCCAATCCTCAATTTCAATCCTCAATCCTCAATCCTCATTTCTCAATCCTCAATCTTCAACCCTCAGCCCTCATCCTCCATCCTCAGTACTCAATCCTCTATCCTCAATCTTCAATCCTCAATACTCAATCTTCGATCCTCATTCCTCAATCCTCAATCCTCAATCCTCAATCTTCAATCGCCAATACTCAATCTGCAATCCCCAATACTCAAACCTCAATCCTCAATCCTCATTACTCAATCCTCAATACCCAATCCTAAATCCTCAATCCTCAATCCTCAATCCTCAATATTCAATCATCAATACTCAATCTTGAATCCTCAATCTTCAATCCTCAATACTCAACCTTCAATCCTCAGTCCTCAATCCTCAATCCTCAATCCTCAATCCTCAGGCATCAATACTCAATCTACAATATTCAATCCACAATCCTCAATCCTCAATCCTCAGGCATCAATAATCAATCTACAATATTCAATCCACAATCCTTAATCCTCAATCCACAATCCTCAACCTTCAATACTCAATACTCAATCTTCAATCCTCAATCCTCAATCCTCAATCCTCAATCCTCAATCCTCAATCCTCAATATTCAATCGTCAATACTCAATCTTCAATCATCAATCCTCAATCCTCAATTCTCAGTCGTCAATCCTCAGTCATCAATCCTCAATGTTCAATACTCAATCGTCAATCCTTAGTCCTCAATCCTCAATCCTCGATCCTCGTTCCTCAAACCTCAATCCTCAACCCTCAGTCTTCATCCTCAATCCTCAAACCTCAATCCTCAACCCTCAATATTCAATCATTAATACTCAATCTTCAATCCTCAATCCTCAAACCTCAATCCTCAATCCTCATTCTTCACTACTAAACACCCAATCCTCAATCCTCAATCCTCAATACTCAATCCTCAATCCTCAATCTTCAACCCTGAATCCTCAATCCTCAATACTCTATCCTCAATCTTCAATCCTCAATACTCAATCTTCAATCCTCAATCCTCAATCCTCAATCCTCAATATTCAATCATCAATACTCAATCTTCAATCCTCAATCCTCAATCCTCAATTCTCAATCCTCAATCCTCAATCCTCAATCCTCAATCCGCAATCCTCAATCCTCAATCCTCAATCCTCAATCCTCAATCCTCAATCCTCAATCCGCAATATTCAATCCTCAATACTCAATCTTCAATCATCAATCCTCAATCTTCAATCCTCAATACTCAATCTTCAATCCTCAATCCTCAATCCTCAATCCTCAATATTCAATCATCAATACTCAATCTTCAATCCTCAATCCTCAGTACTCAATTCTCAATCCTCAATCCTCAATCCTCAATCCTCAATCCGCAATCCTCAATCCTCAATCCTCAATCATCAATCATCAATCCTCAATCCTCAATCCGCAATATTCAATCCTCAATACTCAATCTTCAATCATCAATCCTCAATCCTCAATTCTCAGTCGTCAATCCTCAGTCATCAATCCTCAATCTTCAATACTCAATCGTCAATCCCTAGTTCTCAATCCTCAAACCTCAATCATCGTTCCTCAAACCTCAATCCTCAACCCTCAGTCTTCATCCTCAATCCTCAAACCTCAATCCTCAATCCTCAATATTCAATCATCAATACTCAATCTTCAATCCCCAATCCTCAAACCTCAATCCTCAATCCACATTCTTCAATCCTAAATACCCAATCCTTAATCTTCAATCCTCAATCCTCAATCCTCAACTCTCAATCCTCAATCCTTAATCCTCAGACCTCAAAATCAATATTCAACCCTCAGTCCTCGTCCTCAATCCACAACCCTCAATCCTCAGTCCTCAATATTCAATCATCAATATTCAATCTTCAATCCTCAATCCTCAATCCTCAATCCTCAATCCTCAATCCTCAATTTTCAACCCTGAATCCTCAATCCTCAATACTCAATCCTCTATCTTCAATCCTCAATACTCAATCTTCAATCCTTAATCCTCCATCTGCAATCCCGAATCCCCAGTACTCAATCTTCAATCCTCAATGCTCAATCCTCAATCCTCAATCCTCAGTCCTCAGTCCTCAATCTTCAATCCTCAAACCTCAATCCTCAACCGTCAGTCCTCATTCTCCATCCTCAATCCTCAATCCTCAATCCTCAATCTTCAATCCCCAATACTCAATCTTCAATCCTCAATCCTCAATCCTCAGGTATCAATACTCAATCTTCAATGCTCAATCCTCAATCCTCAATCCTCAATCCTCATTCCCCAACCCTCAATCCTCATACCTCAAACCTCAATCCTCAACCCTCAGTCCTCATACTCAATTCTCAATTCTCAATCCTCAATCCTCAATCCTGAATCTTCAATCCTCAATAATCAATCCTCAATCCTCAAACCTCAATCCTCAATCCTCAATATTCAATCATCAATACTCAATCTTCAATCCGCAATCCTCAATCCTCAATCCTCAACCCTCAATCCTCATTCCTCAAACCTCAATCCTCAACCCTCAGTCCTCATACTCAATTCTCAATTCTCAATCCTCAATTCTCAATCCTCAATCTTCAGTCCTCAATAATCAATCTCCAATTCCAGATCCTCAATCCCCAATCTTCAATCCTTAATCCTCAATCTTCAATCCCCAATCCCCAGTACTCAATCTTCGATCCTCAATGCTCAATCCTCAATCCTCAATCCTCAGTCCTCAGACCTCAATCTTCAATCCTCAAACCTCAATCCTCAACCGTCAGTCCTCATTCTCCAACCTCAATCCTCAATCCTCAATCCTCAATCTTCAATCCCCAATACTCAATCTTCAATCCTCAATCCTCAATACTCAATCCTCAATCCTCAAGCCTCAGGCATCAATACTCAATCTGCAATACTCAATCCTCAATCCTCAATCCTCAATCCTCAATCCTCAACCATCAATCCTCATTCCTCAAACCTCAATCCTCAACCCTCAGTCCTCATCCTCAATTCTCAATTCTCAATCCTCAATCCTCAATCCTCAATCTTCAATCCTCAATAATCAATCTCCGATCCTAGGTCCTCAATCCCCAACCTTCAATCGTTAATCCTCAATCTTCAATCCTCAATCCCCAGTCATCAATCTTCAATCCTCAATGCTCAATCCTCAATCCTCAATCCTCAGTCCTCAATCCCCAATCCTTAATCCTCAAACCTCAATCCTCAACCGTCAGTCCTCGTCCTCAATCCTCAAACCTCAATCATCAATCCTCAATATTCAATCATCAATACTCAATCTTCAATCCTCAATCCTCAAACCTCAATCCTCAATCCTCATTCTTCAATCCTAAATACCCAATCCTCAATTTCCAATCCTCAATCCTCAATCCTCAATTCTCAATCCTCAATCCTTAATCCTCAGACCTCAAACATCAATATTCAACCCTCAGTCCTCGTCCTCAATCCACAACCCTCAATCCTCAGTCCTCAATATTCAATCATCAATATTCAATCTTCAATCCTCAATCCTCAATCCTCAATCCTCAATCCTCAATCCTCAATTTTCAACCCTGAATCCTCAATCCTCAATACTCAATCCTCTATCTTCAATCCTCAATACTCAATCTTCAATCCTTGATCCTCAATCTGCAATCCCGAATCCCCAGTACTCAATCTTCAATCCTCAATGCTCAATCCTCAATCCTCAATCCTCAGTCCTCAGTCCTCAATCTTCAATCCTCAAACCTCAATCCTCAACCGTCAGTCCTCATTCTCCATCCTCAATCCTCAATCCTCAATCCTCAATCTTCAATCCCCAATACTCAATCTTCAATCCTCAATCCTCAATCCTCAATCCTCAATCCTCAATCCTCAGGTATCAATACTCAATATTCAATGCTCAGTCCTCAATCCTCAATCCTCAATCCTCATTCCCCAACCCTCAGTCATCATTCCTCAAACCTCAATCCTCAACCCTCAGTCCTCATACTCAATTCTCAATTCTCAATCCTCGATCCTCAATCCTCAATCTTCAATCCTCAATAATCAATCTCCAATCCTCAATCCTCAATCCTCGATCCTCAATCCTCAGGCATCAATACTCAATCTTCAATACTCAATCCTCAACCCTCAATCCTCAATCCTCAATCCTCAAACCTCAATCCTCAATCCTCAATATTCAATCATCAATACTCAATCTTCAATCCTCAATCCTCAATCCTCAATCCTCAATCCTCAATCCTCAATCCTCAATACTCAATTCTCAATCCTCAATCCTCAATCCTCAATCCTCATTCCTCAATCCTCAATACACAATCCTCAATCTTCAATCCTCAAACATCAATCCTCAATTCTCAATCCTCAATCCTCAGTCCTCAGTCGTCGAATCTCAATCCACGACGCTTAGCACGCATCCTCAATCCTCAGTCCTCAATCCTCAATCCTCAAACCTAAATCCTCTACCGTCAGTCCTCGTCCTCAATCCGCAAACCTCAATCCCCAATCCTCAATATTCAATCAGCAATACTCAATCCTCAATCCTCAATCCTCAAACCTCAATCCTCAATCCTCAATCCTCAATATTCAATCATCAATACTCAATCTTCAATCCGCAATCCTCAATCCTCAATCCTCAACCCTCAATCCTCATTCCTCAAACCTCAATCCTCAACCCTCAGTCCTCATACTCAATTCTCAATTCTCAATCCTCAATTCTCAATCCTCAATCTTCAGTCCTCAATAATCAATCTCCAATTCTAGATCCTCAATCCCCAATCTTCAATCCTTAATCCTCAATCTTCAATCCCCAATCCCCAGTACTCAATCTTCAATCCTCAATGCTCAATCCTCAAACCTCAATCCTCAGTCCTCAATCCTCAATCCTCAATCCTCAATCCTCAACCCTCAGCCCTCATCCTCCATCCTCAATCCTCAATCCACAATCCTCGATCTTCAATCCTCAATTCTCAATCTTCAATCCTCGATCCTCAATCATCAATCCTCAATCCTCAATCCTCAGGCATCAATACTCAACCTTCAATGCTCAATCCTCAATCCTCAATCCTCAATCCTCATTCCCCAACCCTCAGTCCTCATTCCTCAAACCTCAATCCTCAACCCTCAGTCCTGATACTCAATTCTCAATTCTCAATCCTCAATCCTCAATCCTCAATCCTCAATCTTCAATCCTCAATAGTCAATCTCCAATCCTCAATCCTCAATCCTCGATCCTCAATCCTCAGGCATCAATACTCAATCTTCAATACTCAATCCTCAATCCTCAATCCTCAATCCTCAATCCTCAAACCTCAATCCTCAATCCTCAATATTCAATCATCAATACTCAATCTTCCATCCTCAATCCTCAATCCTCAATCCTCAATCCTCAATCCTCAATCCTCAATCCTCAATCCTCAATCCTCAATCCTCAATCCTCAATCCACAATCCTCGGCCTTCAATACTCAATAATCAATTTCCAATCCTAGATCCTCAATCCTCAATCCTCAATCCTCAATCCTCAATCCTCATTCTTCAATCCTCAATATTCAATCATCAATACTCAATCTTCAATCATCAATACTCAATCTTCAATCCTCAATCCTCAATCCTCAATCCCCAATCCTAAATCCTCAATCCTCAATATTCAATCATCAATACGCAATCTTCAACCCTCAATCTTCAATCCTCAATAGTCAATCTTCAATCCTCAATCCTCAATCCTCAATCCTCAGGTATCAATACTCAATCTACAATATTCAATCCTCAATCCTTAATCCTCAATCCACAATCCTCAACCTTCAATACTCAATACTCAATCTTCAATCCTCAATCCTCAATCCTCAATCCTCAATCCTCAATCCTCAATCCTCAATCTTCAATCCTCAATACTCAATCTTCAATCCTCAATCCTCAATCCTCAATCCTCAATCCTCAATATTCAATCATCAATACACAATCTTCAATCCTCAATCCTCAATCCTCAATTCTCAATCCTGAATCCTCAATCCTCAATCCTCAATCCTCAATCCTCAATCCACAATCCTCAAGCTTCTATACTCAATAATCAATCTCCAATCCTAGATCCTCAATCCTTAATCTTCAATCCTCAATTCTCAATCTTCAATCCTCGATCCTCAATCATCAATCCTCAATCCTCAGGCATCAATACTCAATCTACAATATTCAATCCTCAATCCTTAATCCTCAATCCACAATCCTCAACCTTCAATACTCAATACTCAATCTCCAATCCTCAATCCTCAATACTCAATCCTCAATCCTCAATCCTCAATCCGCAATATTCAATCCTCAATACTGAATCTTCAATCATCAATCCTCAATCCTCAATTCTCAGTCGTCAATCCTCAGTCATCAATCCTCAATCTTCAATACTCAATCGTCAATCCTTAGTCCTCAACCCTCAATCCTCAATCCTCGTTCCTCAAACCTCAATCCTCAACCCTCAGTCTTCATCCTCAATCCTCAAACCTCAATCCTCAATCCTCAATATTCAATCATCAATACTCAATCTTCAATCCCCAATCCTCAAACCTCAATCCTCAATCCTCATTCTTCAATCCTAAACACCCAATCCTTAATCTTCAATCCTTAATCCTCAATCCTCAATTCTCAATCCTCAATCCTTAATCCTCAGATCTCAAACATCAATATTCAACCCTCAGTCCTCGTCCGCAATCCACAACCCTCAATCCTCAGTCCTCAATATTCAATCATATATATTCAATCTTCAATCCTCAATCCTCAATCCTCAATCCTCAATCCTCAATCCTCAATCCTCAATCTTCAACCCTGAATCCTCAATCCTCAATACTCAATCCTCCATCTTCAATCCTCAATCCTCAATCCTCAATCCTCAATCCTCATTCTTCAATCCTCAATACCCAATCCTCAATCTTCAATCCTCAATCCTCAATCCTCAATCCTAATTCCTCAATCCTCATTCTTCAATCCTCAATACCCAATCCTCAATTTCAATCCTCAATCCTCAATCCTCATTTCTCAATCCTCAATCCTCAACACTCAGCCCTCATCCTCCATCCTCAGTACTCAATCCTCTATCCTCAATTTTCAATCCTCAATACTCAATCTTCAATCCTCATTCCTCAATCCTCAATCCTCAATCCTCAATCCTCAATCTTCAATCCTCAATCCTTAATCCTCACTCGTCAATCCTAAATACCCAATCCTTAATCTTCAATCCTCAATCCTCAATCCTCAATCCTCGATCCTCAATCCTCAATCCTCAACCCTCAATCCTCAATCATCAATCCTCAATCCTCAATCCACAATCCGCAATATTCAATCCGCAATATTCAATCTTCAATACCCAATCTTCAATCCTCAATCGCCAACCCTCAATCCTCATTCCTCAAACCTCAACCCTCAACCCTCAGTCCTCATACTCAATTCTCAATTCTCAATCCTCAATCCATAATCCTCAATCTTCAATCCTCAATAATCAATCTCCAATCCTCAATCCTCAATTCTCGATCCTCAATCCTCAGGCATCAATACTCAATCTTCAATACTCAACCCTCAATCCTCAATCCTCAATCCTCAATCCTCAAACCTCAATCCTCAATCCTCAATCCTCAATATTCAATCATCAATACTCAATCTTCAATCCGCAATCCTCAATCCTCAATCCTCAACCCTCAATCTTCAATCCTCAATCCTTAATCCTCACTCGTCAATCCTAAATACCCAATCCTTAATCTTCAATCCTCAATCCTCAATCCTCAATCCTCGATCCTCAATCCTCAATCCTCAACCCTCAATCCTCAATCATCAATCCTCAATCCTCAATCCACAATCCGCAATATTCAATCCGCAATATTCAATCTTCAATACCCAATCTTCAATCCTCAATCGCCAACCCTCAATCCTCATTCCTCAAACCTCAACCCTCAACACTCAGTCCTCATACTCAATTCTCAATTCTCAATCCTCAATCCATAATCCTCAATCTTCAATCCTCAATAATCAATCTCCAATCCTCAATCCTCAATTCTCGATCCTCAATCCTCAGGCATCAATACTCAATCTTCAATACTCAAACCTCAATCCTCAATCCTCAATCCTCAATCCTCAAACCTCAATCCTCAATCCTCAATCCTCAATATTCAATCATCAATACTCAATCTTCAATCCGCAATCCTCAATCCTCAATCCTCAACCCTCAATCCTCATTCCTCAAACCTCAATCCTCAACCCTCAGTCCTCATACTCAATTCTCAATTCTCAATCCTCAATTCTCAATCCTCAATCTTCAGTCCTCAATAATCAATCTCCAATTCTAGATCCTCAATCCCCAATCTTCAATCCTTAATCCTCAATCTTCAATCCCAAATCCCCAGTACTCAATCTTCAATCCTCAATGCTCAATCCTCAAACCTCAATCCTCAGTCCTCAATCCTCAATCCTCAATCCTCAATCCTCAACCCTCAGCCCTCATCCTCCATCCTCAATCCTCAATCCACAATCCTCGATCTTCAATCCTCAATTCTCAATCTTCAATCCTCGATCCTCAATCATCAATCCTCAATCCTCAATCCTCAGGCATCAATACTCAACCTTCAATGCTCACTCCTCAATCCTCAATCCTCAATCCTCATTCCCCAACCCTCAGTCCTCATTCCTCAAACCTCGATCCTCAACCCTCAGTCCTCATACTCAATTCTCAATTCTCAATCCTCAATCCTCAATCCTCAATCTTCAATCCTCAATAGTCAATCTCCAATCCTCAATCCTCAATCCTCGATCCTCAATCCTCAGGCATCAATACTCAATCTTCAATACTCAATCCTCAATCCTCAATCCTCAATCCTCAATCCTCAAACCTCAATCCTCAATCCTCAATATTCAATCATCAGTACTCAATCTTCGATCCTCAATCCTCAATCCTCAATCCTCAATCCTCAATCCTCAATCCTCAATCCTCAATCCTCAATCCTCAATCCACAATCCTCAGCCTTCAATACTCAATAATCAATTTCCAATCCTAGATCCTCAATCCTCAGTCCTCAATCCTCAATCCTCAATCCTCATTCTTCAATCCTCAATATTCAATCATCAATACTCAATCTTCAATCCTCAATCCTCAATCCTCAATCCTCAATCCTAAATCCTCAATCCTCAATATTCAATCATCAATACGCAATCTTCAACCCTCAATCTTCAATCCTCAATATTCAATCGTCAATCCTCAATCCTCAATCCTCAATCCTCAATCCTCAATCCTCAATCCTCAGGTATCAATACTCAATCTACAATATTCAATCCTCAATACTTAATCCTCAATCCACAATCCTCAACCTTCAATACTCAATACTCAATCTTCAATCCTCAATCCTCAATCCTCAATCCTCAATCCTCAATCCTCAATCCTCAATATTCAATCCTAAATACCCAATCCTCAATCTTCAATCCTCAATACTCAATACTCAATTCTCAATCCTCAATCCTTAATCCTCAGACCTCAAACGTCAATATTCAACCCTCAGTCCTCGTCCTCAATCCACAACCCTCAATCCTCAGTCCTCAATATTCAATCATCTATATTCAATCTTCAATCCTCAATCCTCAATCCTCAATCCTCAATCCTCAATCCTCAATCTTCAACACTGAATCCTCAATCCTCAATACTCAATCCTCAATCTTCAATCCTCAATACTCAATCTTCAATCCTCAATCCTCAATCCTCAATCCTCAATATTCAATCATCAATACTCAATCTTCAATCCTCAATCCTCAATCCTCAATTCTCAATCCTGAATCCTCAATCCTCAATCCTCAATCCTCAATCCACAATCCTCAAGCTTCTATACTCAATAATCAATCTCCAATCCTAGATCCTCAATCCTCAATCTTCAATCCTCAATTCACAATCTTCAATCCTCGATCCTCAATCATCAATCCTCAATCCTCAATCCTCGATCCTCAATCCTCAGGCATCAATACTCAATCTTCAATACTCAATCCTCAATCCTCAATCCTCAATCCTCAATCCTCAAACCTCAATCCTCATCCTCACTATTCAATCATCAATACTCAATCTTCAATCCTCAATCCTCAATCCTCAATCCTCACTCCTCAATCCTCAATCCTCAGTATTCAATCATCAATACTCAATCTTCAAACCTCAATCTTCAATCCTCAATTCTCAATCTTCAATCCTCAATCCTCAATCCTCAATCCTCAATCCTCAGGCATCAATACCCAATCTACAATATTCAATCCTCAATCCTTAATCCTCAATCCACAATCCTCAACCTTCAATACTCAATACTCAATCTTCAATCCTCAATCCTCAATCATCAATCCTAAACTCTCAGTCGTCAATACTCAGTCACCAATCCTCAATCTTCAATACTCAATCGTCAATCCTTAGTCCTCAATCCTCAATCCTCAATCCTCGTTCCTCAAACCTCAATCCTAAACCCTCAGACTTCATCCTCAATCCTCAAACCTCAATCCTCAATCCTCAATATTCAATCATCAATACTCAATCTTCAATCCTTAATCCTAAAACCTCAATCCTCAATCCTCATTCTTCAATCCTAAATACCCAATCCTCAATCTTCAATCCTCAATCCTCAATACTCAATTCTCAATCCTCAATCCTTAATCCTCAGACCTCAAACGTCAATATTCAACCCTCAGTCCTCGTCCTCAATACACAACCCTCAATCCTCAGTCCTCAATATTCAATCATCAATATTCAATCTTCAATCCTCAATCCTCAATCCTCAATACTCAATCCTCAATCTTCAATCCTCAATCGTCAATCCTCAATCCTCAATTTTCAATCCTCAACACTCAATCTTCAATCCTCAATCCTCAATCCTCAATCCTCAATCCTCATTCTTCAATCCTCAATACCCAACCCTCAATCTTCAATCCTCAATCCTCAATCCTCAATCCTAATTCCTCAATCCTTCATTCTTCAATCCTCAATAACCAATCCTCAATTTCAATCCTCAATCCTCAATCCTCATTTCTCAATCCTCAATCCTCAACCCTCAGCCCTCATCCTCCATCCTCAGTACTCAATCCTCTATCCTCAATCTTCAATCCTCAACCCTCAATCTTCAATCCTCATTCCTCAATCCTCAATCCTCAATCCTCAATCTTCAATCCTCAAACATCTATCCTCAATTCTCAATCCTCAATCCTCAGTCCTCAGTCGTCGAACATCAATCCCCGACCCTTAGCACTCATCCTCAATCCTCATCCCTCAATCCACAATCCTCAACCTTCAATACTCAATAATCAATCTCCAATCCTAGATCCTCAATCCTCAATCCTCAATACCCAATCCTCAATCTTCAATCCTCAAACATCAATCCTCAATTCTCAATACTCAATCCTCAGTCCTCAGTCGTCGAATCTCAATCCCCGACGCTTAGCACGCATCCTCAATCCTCAGTCCTCAATCCTCAATCCTCAAACCTAAATCCTCTACCGTCAGTCCTCGTCCTCAATCCTCAAACCTCAATCCCCAATCCTCAATATTCAATCAGCAATACTCAATCTTCAATCCTCAATCCTCAATCCTCAATCCTCAATCCTCAATCCTCAATATTCAATCATCAATACTCAATCTTCAACCCTCAATCTTCAATCCTGAATACTCAATCTTCCATCCTCAATCCTCAATCCTCAATCCTCAATCCTCAATCCTCAGGCATCAATACTCAATCTACAATATTCAATCCTCAATCCTTAATCCTCAATCCACAATCCTCAACCTTCAATACTCAATACTCAATCTTCAATCCTCAATCCTCAATCCTCAATCCGCAATATTCAATCCTCAATACTCAATCTTCAATCATCAATCCTCAGTCCTCAATTCTCAGTCGTCAATCCTCAGTCATCAATCCTCAATCTTCAATACTCAGTCCTCAATATTCAATCATCAATATTCAATCTTCAATCCTCAATCCTCAATCCTCAATCCTCAATCTTCAACCCTGAATCCTCAATCCTCAATACTCAATCCTCAATCTTCAATCCTCAATACTCAATCTTCAATCCTCAATCCTCAATCCTCAATCCTCAATATTCAATCATCAATACTCAATCTTCAATCCTCAATCCTCAATCCTCAATTCTCAATCCTCAATCCTCAATCCTCAATCCTCAATCCTCAATCCTCAATCCAGAATCCTCAACCTTCTATACTCAATAATCAATCTCCAATCCTAGATCCTCAATCCTCAATCCTCAATCCTCAATCTTCAACCCTGAATCCTCAATCCTCAATACTCAATCCTCAATCTTCAATCCTCAATACTCAATCTTCAATCCTCAATCCTCAATCCTCTATCCTCAATCCTCAATCTTCAACCCTCAACACTCAATCCTCAATCCTCAATCCTCAATCCTCAATCCTCAACCCTCAATCTTCAATCCTCATTACTAATCTTCAATCCTCAATCCTCAATCCTCAATCCTCAATCCTCAATATTCAATCATCAATACTAAATCTTCAATCCTCAATCCTCAAACCTCAATCCTCAATCCTCATTCTTCAATCCTAAATACCTAATCCTTAATCTTCAATCCTCAATCCTCAATCCTCAATTCTCAATCCTCAATCCTTAATCCTCAGACCTCAAACATCAATATTCAACCCTGAGTCCTCGTCCTCAATCCACAACCCTCAATCCTCAGTCCTCAATATTCAATCATCAATATTCAATCTTCAATCCTTAATCCTCAATCCTCATTCCTCAATCCTCAATCCTCAATCTTCAACCCTGAATACTCAATCCTCAATACTCAATCCTCAACCTTCAATCCTCAATACTCAATCTTCAATCCTCAACCCTCAATCGTCAATACTCAATCCTCAATCTTCAATCCTCAACACTCAATCTTCAATCCTCAATCCTCAAACCTCAGTCCTCAATCCTCATTCTTCAATCCTCAATACCCAATCCTCAATCTTCAATCCTCAATCCTCAATCCTCAATCCTAATTCCTCAATCCTCATTCTTCAATCCTCAATACCCAATCCTCAATTTCAATCCTCAATCCTCAATCTTCATTTCTCAATCCTCAATCCTCAACCCTCAGCCCTCATCCTCCATCCTCAGTACTCAATCCTCTATCCTCAATCTTCAATCCTCAATACTCAATCTTCAATCCTCATTCCTCAATCCTCAATCCTCAATCCTCAATCTTCAATCCTCAATACTCAATCTGCAATCCTCAATCCTCAAACCTCAATCCTCAATCCTCAATATTCAATCATCAATACTCAATCTTCAATCCTCAATCCTCAAACCTCAACCCTCAATCCTCATTACTCAATCCTCAATACCCAATCCTCAATCCACAATCCTTAATCCTCAATCCACAATCCTCAACCTTCAATACTCAATACTCAATCTTCAATCCTCAATCCTCAATCCTCAATCCTCAATCCTCAATCCTCAATCCTCAATATTCAATACTCAATACACAATCTTCAATCATCAATCCTCAATCCTCAATTCTCAGTCGTCAATCCTCAGTCATCAATCCTCAATCTTCAATACTCAATCGTCAACCCTCAATATTCAATCATCAATACCCAATCTTCAATCCTCAATCCTCAAACCTCAATCCTCAATTCTCATTCTTCAATCCTCAATATTCAATCATCAATACGCAATCTTCAACCCTCAATCTTCAATCCTCAATAGTCAATCTTCAATCCTCAATCCTCAATCCTCAATCCTCAGGTATCAATACTCAATCTACAATATTCGATCCTCAATCCTTATTCCTCAATTCACAATCCTCAACCTTCAATACTCAATACTCAATCTTCAATCCTCAATCCTCAATCCTCAATCCTCAATCCTCAATCCTCAATCCTCAATCCTCAATCCTCATTCCTCAATATTCAATCATCAATACTCAATCTTCAACCCTCAATCTTCAATCCTCAATACTCAATCTTCAATCCTGAATCCTCAATCCTCAATCCTCAATCCTCAATCCTCGTTCCTCAAACCTCAATCCTCAACCCTCAGACTTCATCCTCAATCCTCAAACCTCAATCCTCAATCCTCAATATTCAATCATCAATACTCAATCTTCAATCCTCAATCCTAAAACCTCAATCCTGAATCCTCATTCTTCAATCCTAAATACCCAATCCTCAATCTTCAATCCTCAATCCTCAATACTCAATTCTCAATCCTCAATCCTTAATCCTCAGACCTCAAACGTCAATATTCAACCCTCAGTCCTCGTCCTCAATCCACAACCCTCAATCCTCAGTCCTCAATATTCAATCATCAATATTCAATCTTCAATCCTCAATCCTCAATCCTCAATCCTCAATCCTCAATCCTCAATCCTCCATCTTCAACCCTGAATCCTCAATCGTCAATACTCAATCCTCAATCTTCAATCCTCAATACTCAATCTTCAATCCTCAATCCTCAATCCTCAATCCTCAATATTCAATCATCAATACTCAATCTTCAATCCTCAATCCTCAGTCCTCAATTCTCAATCCTCAATCCTCAATCCTCAATCCTCAATCCTCAATCCTCAATCCACAATCCTCAACCTTCTATACTCAATAATCAATCTCCAATCCTAGATCCTCAATCCTCAATCCTCAATCCTCAATCTTCAACCCTGAATCCTCAATCCTCAATACTCAATCCTCAATCTTCAATCCTCAATACTTAATCTTCAATCCTCAATCCTCAATCCTCTATCCTCAATCCTCAATCTTCAACCCTCAACACTCAATCCTCAATCCTCAATCCTCAATCCTCAATCCTCAACCCTCAATCTTCAATCCTCATTACTAATCTTCAATCCTCAATCCTCAATCCTCAATCCTCAATCATCATTCTTCAATCCTCAATACCCAATCCTCAATCTTCAATCCTCAATCCTCAATCCTCAATCCTAATTCCTCAATCCTCATTCTTCAATCCTCAATACCCAATCCTCAATTTCAATCCTCAATCCTCAATCCTCATTTCTCAATCCTCAATCCTCAACCCTCAGCCCTCATCCTCCATCCTCAATCCCCAATCCTCAATCCTCAATCTTGAATCCTCAATTATCAATCTTCAATCCTCGATCCTCAATCATCAATCCTCAATCCTCAATCCTCAGGCATCAATACTCAATCTTCAATGCTCAATCCTCAATCCTCAATCCTCAATCCTCATTCCCCAACCCTCAATCCTCATTCCTCAAACCTCAATCCTCAACCCTCAGTCCTCATACTCAATTCTCAATTCTCAATCCTCAATCCTCAATCCTCAATCTTCAATCCTCAATAATCAATCTCCAATCCCCAATCCTCAATCCTCGATCCTCAATCCTCAGGCATCAATACTCAATCTTCAATACTCAATCCTCAATCCTCAATCCTCAATCCTCAATCCTCAAACCTCAATCCTCATCCTCACTATTCAATCATCAATACTCAATCTTCAATCCTCAATCCTCAATCCTCAATCCTCACTCCTCAATCCTCAATCCTCAGTATTCAATCATCAATACTCAATCTTCAAACCTCAATCTTCAATCCTCAATTCTCAATCTTCAATCCTCAATCCTCAATCCTCAATCCTCAATCCTCAATCCTCAATCCTCAGGCATCAATACTCAATCTACAATATTCAATCCTCAATCCTTAATCCTCAATCCACAATCCTCAACCTTCAATACTCAATACTCAATCTTCAATCCTCAATCCTCAATCATCAATCCTAAATTCTCAGTCGTCAATCCTCAGTCACCAATCCTCAATCTTCAATACTCAATCGTCAATCCTTAGTCCTCAATCCTCAATCCTCAATCCTCGTTCCTCAAACCTCAATCCTAAACCCTCAGACTTCATCCTCAATCCTCAAACCTCAATCCTCAATCCTCAATATTCAATCATCAATACTCAATCTTCAATCCTTAATCCTAACACCTCAACCCTCAATCCTCATTCTTCAATCCTAAATACCCAATCCTCAATCTTCAATCCTCAATCCTCAATACTCAATTCTCAATCTTCAATCCTTAATCCTCAGACCTCAAACGTCAATATTCAACCCTCAGTCCTCGTCCTCAATACACAACCCTCAATCCTCAGTCCTCAATATTCAATCATCAATATTCAATCTTCAATCCTCAATCCTCAATCCTCAATACTCAATCCTCAATCTTCAATCCTCAATCGTCAATCCTCAAACCTCAATTTTCAATCCTCAACACTCAATCTTCAATCCTCAATCCTCAATCCTCAATCCTCAATCCTCATTCTTCGATCCTCAATACCCAACCCTCAATCTTCAATCCTCAATCCTCAATCCTCAATCCTAATTCCTCAATCCTTCATTCTTCAATCCTCAATACCCAATCCTCAATTTCAATCCTCAATGCTCAATCCTCATTTCTCAATCCTCAATCCTCAACCCTCAGCCCTCATCCTCCATCCTCAGTACTCAATCCTCTATCCTCAATCTTCAATCCTCAACCCTCAATCTTCAATCCTCATTCCTCAATCCTCAATCCTCAATCCTCAATCTTCAATCCTCAAACATCTATCCTCAATTCTCAATCCTCAATCCTCAGTCCTCAGTCGTCGAACATCAATCCCCGACCCTTAGCACTCATCCTCAATCCTCATCCCTCAATCCACAATCCTCAACCTTCAATACTCAATAATCAATCTCCAATCCTAGATCCTCAATCCTCAATCCTCAATCCTCATTCCTCAATCCTCAATACCCAATCCTCAATCTTCAATCCTCAAACATCAATCCTCAATTCTCAATACTCAATCCTCAGTCCTCAGTCGTCGAATCTCAATCCCCGACGCTTAGCACGCATCCTCAATCCTCAGTCCTCAATCCTCAATCCTCAAACCTAAATCCTCTACCGTCAGTCCTCGTCCTCAATCCTCAAACCTCAATCCCCAGTCCTCAATATTCAATCAGCAATACTCAATCTTCAATCCTCAATCCTCAACCCTCAATCCTCAATCCTCAATCCTCAATATTCAATCATCAATACTCAATCTTCAACCCTCAATCTTCAATCCTCAATACTCAATCTTCCATCCTCAATCCTCAATCCTCAATCCTCAATCCTCAATCCTCAGGCATCAATACTCAATCTACAATATTCAATCCTCAATCCTTAATCCTCAATCCACAATCCTCAACCTTCAATACTCAATACTCAATCTTCAATTCTCAATCCTCAATCCTCAATCCGCAATATTCAATCCTCAATACTCAATCTTCAATCATCAATCCTCAGTCCTCAATTCTCAGTCGTCAATCCTCAGTCATCAATCCTCAATCTTCAATACTCAATCGTCAATCCTTAGTCCTCAATCCTCAATCCTCAATCCTCGTTCCTCAAACCTCAATCCTCAACCCTCAGTCTTCATCCTCAGTCCTCAAACCTCAATCCTCAATCCTCAATATTCAATCATCAATACTCAATCTTCAATCCCCAATCCTCAAACCTCAATCCTCAATCCTCATTCTTCAATCCTAAATACCCAATCCTTAATCTTCAATCCTTAATCCTCAATTCTCAATTCTCAATCCTCAATCCTTAATCCTCAGACCTCAAGCATCAATATTCAAGCCTCAGTCCTCGTCCTCAATCCACAACCCTCAATCCTCAGTCCTCAATATTCAATCATAAATATTCAATCTTCAATCCTCAATCCTCAATCCTCAATCCTCAATCCTCAATCCTCAATCTTCAACCCTGAATCCTCAATCCTCAACACTCAATCCTCCATCTTCAATCCTCAATACTCAATCTTCAATCCTCAATCGTCAATCGTCAATCCTCAATCCTCAATTTTCAATCCTCAACACTCAATCTTCAATCCTCAATCCTCAATCCTCAATCCTCAATCCTCATTCTTCAATCCTCAATACCCAATCCTCAATCTTCAATCCTCAATCCTCAATCCTCAATCCTAATTCCTCAATCCTCATTCTTCAATCCTCAATACCCAATCCTCAATTTCAATCCTCAATTCTCAATCCTCATTTCTCAATCCTCAATCCTCAATCCTCAACCCTCAGCCCTCATCCTCCATCCTCAGTACTCAATCCTCTATCCTCAATCCTCAATCCTCAATACTCAACCTTCAATCCTCATTCCTCAATCCTCAATCCTCAATCCTCAATCTTCAATCCTCAAACATGTATCCTCAATTCTCAATCCTCAATCCTCAGTCCTCAGTCGTCGAACATCAATCCCCGACCCTTAGCACTCATCCTCAATCCTCATCCCTCAATCCACAATCCTCAAACCTAAATCCTCTACCGTCAGTCCTCGTCCTCAATCCTCAAACCTCAATCCTCAATCCTCAATATTCAATCATCAATTCTCAATCTTCAATCCTCAATCCTCAATCCTCAATCCTCAATCCTCAATCCTCAATCCTCAATCCTCAATCCTCAATATTCAATCATCAATACTCAATCTTTAACCCTCAATCTTCAATCCTCAATACTCAATCTTCAATCCTCAATACTCAATCCTCAATCCTCAATCCTCAATCCTCAATATTCAATCCTCAATACTCAATCTTCAATCCTCAATCCTCAATCCTCAATATTCAATCCTCAATACTCAATCTTCAATCATCAATACTCAATCTTCAACCCTCAATCTTCAATCCTCAATACTCAATCCTCAACCCTCAATATTCAACCCTCAGCCCCCATCCTCCATCCTCAATACTCAATCCTCAATCCCCAATCTTCAACCCTCAATTCTCAATCTCCCATCCTCGATCCTCAATCCTCAATATTCAATCCTCAATACTCAATCTTCAATCATCAATCCTCAATCCCCAATTCTCAGTCGTCAATCCTCAGTCATCAATCCTCAATCTTCAATACTCAATCGTCAATCCCTAGTCCTCAATCCTCAATCCTTAATCCTCGTTCCTCAAACCTCAATCCTCAATCCTCAATATTCAATCATCCATACTCAATCTTGAATCCTCAATCCTCAATCCTCAATCCTCAATCCTCAATCCTCATTCCTCAATATTCAATCATCAATACTCAATCTTCAACCCTCAATCTTCAATCCTCAATACTCAATCTTCAATCCTGAATCCTCAATCCTCAATCCTCAATCCTCAATCCTCAGGCATCAATACTCAATCTACAATATTCAATCCTCAATCCTCAATCCTCAATCCTCGTTCCTCAAACCTCAATCCTCAATCCTCAATATTCAATCATCCATACTCAATCTTGAATCCTCAATCCTCAATCCTCAATCCTCAATCCTCAATCCTCATTCCTCAATATTCAATCATCAATACTCAATCCTCAACCCTCAATCTTCAATCCTCAATACTCAATCTTCAATCCTGAATCCTCAATCCTCAATCCTCAATCCTCAATCCTCAGGCATCAATACTCAATCTACAATATTCAATCCTCAATCCTTAACCCTCAATCCACAATCCTCAAGCTTCAATACTCAATACTGAATCTTCAATCCTCAATCCTCAATCCTCAATCCACAATCCTCAATCCTCAATCTTCAATCCTCAATTCTCAATCTTCAATCCTCGATCCTCAATCCTCAATCCTCATTCCTCAATCCTCAATACCCAATCCTCAATCTTCAATCCTCAAACATCAATCCTCAATTCTCAATACTCAATCCTCAGTCCTCAGTCGTCGAATCTCAATCCCCGACGCTTAGCACGCATCCTCAATCCTCAGTCCTCAATCCTCAATCCTCAAACCTAAATCCTCTACCGTCAGTCCTCGTCCTCAATCCTCAAACCTCAATCCCCAGTCCTCAATATTCAATCAGCAATACTCAATCTTCAATCCTCAATCCTCAACCCTCAATCCTCAATCCTCAATCCTCAATATTCAATCATCAATACTCAATCTTCAACCCTCAATCTTCAATCCTCAATACTCAATCTTCCATCCTCAATCCTCAATCCTCAATCCTCAATCCTCAATCCTCAGGCATCAATACTCAATCTACAATATTCAATCCTCAATCCTTAATCCTCAATCCACAATCCTCAACCTTCAATACTCAATACTCAATCTTCAATTCTCAATCCTCAATCCTCAATCCGCAATATTCAATCCTCAATACTCAATCTTCAATCATCAATCCTCAGTCCTCAATTCTCAGTCGTCAATCCTCAGTCATCAATCCTCAATCTTCAATACTCAATCGTCAATCCTTAGTCCTCAATCCTCAATCCTCAATCCTCGTTCCTCAAACCTCAATCCTCAACCCTCAGTCTTCATCCTCAGTCCTCAAACCTCAATCCTCAATCCTCAATATTCAATCATCAATACTCAATCTTCAATCCCCAATCCTCAAACCTCAATCCTCAATCCTCATTCTTCAATCCTAAATACCCAATCCTTAATCTTCAATCCTTAATCCTCAATTCTCAATTCTCAATCCTCAATCCTTAATCCTCAGACCTCAAACATCAATATTCAAGCCTCAGTCCTCGTCCTCAATCCACAACCCTCAATCCTCAGTCCTCAATATTCAATCATAAATATTCAATCTTCAATCCTCAATCCCCAATCCTCAATCCTCAATCCTCAATCCTCAATCTTCAACCCTGAATCCTCAATCCTCAATACTCAATCCTCCATCTTCAATCCTCAATACTCAATCTTCAATCCTCAATCGTCAATCGTCAATCCTCAATCCTCAATTTTCAATCCTCAACACTCAATCTTCAATCCTCAATCCTCAATCCTCAATCCTCAATCCTCATTCTTCAATCCTCAATACCCAATCCTCAATCTTCAATCCTCAATCCTCAATCCTCAATCCTAATTCCTCAATCCTCATTCTTCAATCCTCAATACCCAATCCTCAATTTCAATCCTCAATCCTCAATCCTCATTTCTCAATCCTCAATCCTCAACCCTCAGCCCTCATCCTCCATCCTCAGTACTCAATCCTCTATCCTCAATCTTCAATCCTCAATACTCTACCTTCAATCCTCATTCCTCAATCCTCAATCCTCAATCCTCAATCTTCAATCCTCAAACATGTATCCTCAATTCTCAATCCTCAATCCTCAGTCCTCAGTCGTCGAACATCAATCCCCGACCCTTAGCACTCATCCTCAATCCTCATCCCTCAATCCACAATCCTCAAACCTAAATCCTCTACCGTCAGTCCTCGTCCTCAATCCTCAAACCTCAATCCTCAATCCTCAATATTCAATCATCAATTCTCAATCTTCAATCCTCAATCCTCAATCCTCAATCCTCAATCCTCAATCCTCAATCCTCAATCCTCAATCCTCAATATTCAATCATCAATACTCAATCTTTAACCCTCAATCTTCAATCCTCAATACTCAATCTTCAATCCTCAATACTCAATCCTCAATCCTCAATCCTCAATCCTCAATATTCAATCCTCAATACTCAATCTTCAATCCTCAATCCTCAATCCTCAATATTCAATCCTCAATACTCAATCTTCAATCATCAATACTCAATCTTCAACCCTCAATCTTCAATCCTCAATACTCAATCCTCAACCCTCAATATTCAACCCTCAGCCCCCATCCTCCATCCTCAATACTCAATCCTCAATCCCCAATCTTCAATCCTCAATTCTCAATCTCCCATCCTCGATCCTCAATCCTCAATATTCAATCCTCAATACTCAATCTTCAATCATCAATCCTCAATCCCCAATTCTCAGTCGTCAATCCTCAGTCATCAATCCTCAATCTTCAATACTCAATCGTCAATCCCTAGTCCTCAATCCTCAATCCTCAATCCTCGTTCCTCAAACCTCAATCCTCAATCCTCAATATTCAATCATCCATACTCAATCTTGAATCCTCAATCCTCAATCCTCAATCCTCAATCCTCAATCCTCATTCCTCAATATTCAATCATCAATACTCAATCTTCAACCCTCAATCTTCAATCCTCAATACTCAATCTTCAATCCTGAATCCTCAATCCTCAATCCTCAATCCTCAATCCTCAGGCATCAATACTCAATCTACAATATTCAATCCTCAATCCTCAATCCTCAATCCTCGTTCCTCAAACCTCAATCCTCAATCCTCAATATTCAATCATCCATACTCAATCTTGAATCCTCAATCCTCAATCCTCAATCCTCAATCCTCAATCCTCATTCCTCAATATTCAATCATCAATACTCAATCTTCAACCCTCAATCTTCAATCCTCAATACTCAATCTTCAATCCTGAATCCTCAATCCTCAATCCTCAATCCTCAATCCTCAGGCATCAATACTCAATCTACAATATTCAATCCTCAATCCTTAACCCTCAATCCACAATCCTCAAGCTTCAATACTCAATACTGAATCTTCAATCCTCAATCCTCAATCCTCAATCCTCAATCCTCAATCCTCAATCTTCAATCCTCAATTCTCAATCTTCAATCCTCGATCCTCAATCCTCAATCCTCAATATTCAATCATCAATACTCAATCTTCAACCCTCAATCTTCAATCCTCAATACTCAATCTTCAATCCTCAATCCTCAATCCTCAATCCTCAATCCTCAATCCTCAATCCTCAGGCATCAATACTCAATCTACAATATTCAATCCTCAGTCCTTAATCCTCAATCCACAATCCTCAACCTTCAATACTCAATACTCAATCTCCAATCCTCAATCCTCAGTCCTCAATCCTCAATCCTCAATCCTCAATCCTCAATCCTCAATATTCAATCATCAATACTCAATCTTCAATCCGCAATCCTCAATCCTCAATCCTCAACCCTCAATCCTCATTCCTCAAACCTCAATCCTCAACCCTCAGTCCTCATACTCAATTCTCAATTCTCAATCCTCAATTCTCAATCCTCAATCTTCAGTCCTCAATAATCAATCTCCAATGCTTGATCCCCAATCCCCAATCTTCAATCCTTAATCCTCATTCTTCAATCCCCAATCCCCAGTACTCAATCTTCAATCCTCAATGCTCAATCCTCAATCCTCAATCCTCAGTCCTCAGACCTCAATCTTCAATCCTCAAACCTCAATCCTCAACCGTCAGTCCTCATTCTCCAACCTCAATCCTCAATCCTCAATCCTCAATCTTCAATCCCCAATACTCAATCTTCAATCCTCAATCCTCAATACTCAATCCTCAATCCTCAAGCCTCAGGCAACAATACTCAATCTTCAATACTCAATCCTCAATCCTCAATCCTCAATCCTCAATCCTCAACCATCAATCCTCATTCCTCAAACCTCAATCCTCAACCCTCAGTCCTCATCCTCAATTCTCAATTCTCAATCCTCAATCCTCAATCCTCAATCTTCAATCCTCAATAATCAATCTCCGATCCTAGGTCCTCAA
The DNA here is from genome assembly GCF_051401765.1 of Calliopsis andreniformis. Taxonomy (NCBI): domain Eukaryota; kingdom Metazoa; phylum Arthropoda; class Insecta; order Hymenoptera; family Andrenidae; genus Calliopsis; species Calliopsis andreniformis. The sequence continues at coordinate 1,477,676 of NW_027480495.1, forward strand.
TCCCCAACCTTCAATCGTTAATCCTCAATCTTCAATCCTCAATCCCCAGTCATCAATCTTCAATCCTCAATGCTCAATCCTCAATCCTCAATCCTCAGTCCTCAATCCCCAATCCTTAATCCTCAAACCTCAATCCTCAACCGTCAGTCCTCGTCCTCAATCCTCAAACCTCAATCATCAATCCTCAATATTCAATCATCAATACTCAATCTTCAATCCTCAATCCTCAAACCTCAATCCTCAATCCTCATTCTTCAATCCTAAATACCCAATCCTCAATTTCCAATCCTCAAACCTCAATCCTCAATTCTCAATCCTCAATCCTTAATCCTCAGACCTCAGACATCAATATTCAACCCTCAGTCCTCGTCCTCAATCCACAACCCTCAATCCTCAGTCCTCAATATTCAATCATCAATATTCAATCTTCAATCCTCAATCCTCAATCCTCAATCCTCAATCCTCAATCCTCAATTTTCAACCCTGAATCCTCAATCCTCAATACTCAATCCTCTATCTTCAATCCTCAATACTCAATCTTCAATCCTTAATCCTCAATCTGCAATCCCGAATCCCCAGTACTCAATCTTCAATCCTCAATACTCAATCCTCAATCCTCAATCCTCAGTCCTCAGTCCTCAATCTTCAATCCTCAAACCTCAATCCTCAATCCTCAATCCTCAATCCTCAGGTATCAATACTCAATCTTCAATACTCAATCTTCAATACTCAATCCTCAATCCTCAATCCTCAATCCTCAATCCTCAACCATCAATCCTCATTCCTCAAACCTCAATCCTCAACCCTCAGTCCTCATCCTCAATTCTCAATTCTCAATCCTCAATCGTCAATCCTCAATCTTCAATCCTCAATAATCAATCTCCGATCCTAGATCCACAATCCCCAATCTTCAATCGTTAATCCTCAATATTCAATCCTCGATCCCCAGTCATCAATCTTCAATCCTCAATGCTCAATCCTCAATCCTCAATCCTCAATCCTCTGTCCTCAATCCCCAATCCTCAATCCTCTAACCTCAATCCTCAACCGTCAGTCCTCGTCCTCAATCCTCAAACCTCAATCCTCAATCCTCAATATTCAATCGACAATACTCAATCATCAATCCTCAATCCTCAATACTCAATCCTCAATCCTCAAGCCTCAGGCAACAATACTCAATCTTCAATACTCAATCCTCAATCCTCAATCCTCAATCCTCAATCCTCAACCATCAATCCTCATTCCTCAAACCTCAATCCTCAACCCTCAGTCCTCATCCTCAATTCTCAATTCTCAATCCTCAATCCTCAATCCTCAATCTTCAATCCTCAATAATCAATCTCCGATCCTAGGTCCTCAATCCCCAACCTTCAATCGTTAATCCTCAATCTTCAATCCTCAATCCCCAGTCATCAATCTTCAATCCTCAATGCTCAATCCTCAATCCTCAATCCTCAGTCCTCAATCCCCAATCCTTAATCCTCAAACCTCAATCCTCAACCGTCAGTCCTCGTCCTCAATCCTCAAACCTCAATCATCAATCCTCAATATTCAATCATCAATACTCAATCTTCAATCCTCAATCCTCAAACCTCAATCCTCAATAGTCATTCTTCAATTCTAAATACCCAATCCTCAATTTCCAATCCTCAATCCTCAATCCTCAATCCTCAATTCTCAATCCTCAATCCTTAATCCTCAGACCTCAAACATCAATATTCAACCCTCAGTCCTCGTCCTCAATCCACAACCCTCAATCCTCAGTCCTCAATATTCAATCATCAATATTCAATCTTCAATCCTCAATCCTCAATCCTCAATCCTCAATCCTCAATCCTCAATTTTCAACCCTGAATCCTCAATCCTCAATACTCAATCCTCTATCTTCAATCCTCAATACCCAATCTTCAATCCTTAATCCTCAATCTGCAATCCCGAATCCCCAGTACTCAATCTTCAATCCTCAATGCTCAATCCTCAATCCTCAATCCTCAGTCCTCAGTCCTCAATCTTCAATCCTCAAACCTCAATCCTCAACCGTCAGTCCTCATTCTCCATCCTCAATCCTCAATCCTCAATCCTCAATCTTCAATCCCCAATACTCAATCTTCAATTCTCAATCCTCAATCCTCAATCCTCAATCCTCAATCCTCAGGTATCAATACTCAATCTTCAATACTCAATCCTCAATCCTCAATCCTCAATCCTCAATCCCCAATCCTCAACCATCAATCCTCATTCCTCAAACCTCAATCCTCAACCCTCAGTCCTCATCCTCAATTCTCAATTCTCAATCCTCAATCGTCAATCCTCAATCTTCAATCCTCAATAATCAATCTCCGATCCTAGATCCTCAATCCCCCATCTTCAATCGTTAATCCTCAATATTCAATCCTCAATCCCCAGTCATCAATCTTCAATCCTCAATGCTCAATCCTCAATCCTCAATCCTCAATCCTCAGTCCTCAATCCCTAATCCTCAATCCTCTAACCTCAATCCTCAACCGTCAGTCCTCGTCCTCAATCCTCAAACCTCAATCCTCAATCCTCAATATTCAATCGACAATACTCAATCATCAATCCTCAATCCTCAAACCTCAATCCTCAATCCTCATTCTTCAATCCTAAATACCCAATCCTCAATCTTCAATCCTCAATCCTCAATCCTCAATTCTAAATCCTCAATCCTTAATACTCAGACCTCAAACATCAATATTCAACCCTCAGCCCTCGTCCTCAATCCACAACCCTCAATCCTCAGTCCTCAATATTCAATCATCAATATTCAATCTTCAATCCTCAATCCTCAATCCTCAATCCTCGATCCTCAATCCTGAATTTTCAACCCTGAATCCTCAATCCTCAATACTCAATCCTCAATCTTCAATCCTCAATACCCAATCTTCAATCCTCAATCCTCAATCCTCAATCCTCAATCCTCAATCTTCAATCCTCAACACTAATCTTCAATCCTCAATCCCCAATCCTCAGTCCTCAATCCTCATTCTTCAATCCTCAATACCCAATCCTCAATCTTCAACCCTCAATCCTCAATCCTCAATCCTAATTCCTCAATCCTCATTCTTCAATCCTCAATACCCAATCCTCAATTTCAATCCTCAATCCTCAATCCTCATTTCTCAATCCTCAATCTTCAACCCTCAGCCCTCATCCTCCATCCTCAGTACTCAATCCTCTATCCTCAATCTTCAATCCTCAATACTCAATCTTCGATCCTCATTCCTCAATCCTCAATCCGCAATCCTCAATCTTCAATCGCCAATACTCAATCTGCAATCCCCAATACTCAAACCTCAATCCTCAATCCTCATTACTCAATCCTCAATACCCAATCCTCAATCCTCAATCCTCAATCCTCAATCCTCAATATTCAATCATCAATACTCAATCTTGAATACTCAATCTTCAATCCTCAATACTCAACCTTCAATCCTCAATCCTCAATCCTCAATCCTCAATCCTCAATCCTCAGGCATCAATACTCAATCTACAATATTCAATCCACAATCCTCAATCCTCAATCCTCAGGCATCAATACTCAATCTACAATATTCAATCCACAATCCTTAATCCTCAATCCACAATCTTCAACCTTCAATACTCAATACTCAATCTTCAATCCTCAATCCTCAATCCTCAATCCTCAATCCTCAATCCTCAATCCTCAATATTCAATCCTCAATACTCAATCTTCAATCATCAATCCTCAATCCTCAATTCTCAGTCGTCAATCCTCAGTCATCAATCCTCAATCTTCAATACTCAATCGTCAATCCTTAGTCCTCAATCCTCAATCCTCGATCCTCGTTCCTCAAACCTCAATCCTCAACCCTCAGTCTTCATCCTCAATCCTCAAACCTCAATCCTCAACCCTCAATATTCAATCATCAATACTCAATCTTCAATCCTCAATCCTCAAACCTCAATCCTCAATCCTCATTCTTCAATACTAAACACCCAATCCTCAATCCTCAATCCTCAATCCTCAATCCTCAATCCTCAATCCTCAATCTTCAACCCTGAATCCTCATTCCTCAATACTGAATCCTCAATCTTCAATCCTCAATACTCAATCTTCAATCCTCAATCCTCAATCCTCAATCCTCAATATTCAATCATCAATACTCAATCGTCAATCCTCAATCCTCAATCCTCAATTCTCAATCCTCAATCCTCAATCCTCAATCCTCAATCCTCAATCCTCAATCCTCGATCCTCAATCCTCAATCCTCAATCCTCAATCCTCAATCCTCAATCCTCAATCCGCAATATTCAATCCTCAATACTCAATCTTCAATCATCAATCCTCAATCCTCAATTCTCAGTCGTCAATCCTCAGTCATCAATCCTCAATCTTCAATACTCAATCGTCAATCCTTAGTCCTCAATCCTCAATCCTCAATCATCGTTCCTCAAACCTCAATCCTCAACCCTCAGTCTTCATCCTCAATCCTCAAACCTCAATCCTCAATCCTCAATATTCAATCATCAATACTCAATCTTCAATCCCCAATCCTCAAACCTCAATCCTCAATCCACATTCTTCAATCCTAAATACCCAATCCTTAATCTTCAATCCTCAATCCTCAATCCTCATTCCTCAATACTCAATCCTCAATCTTCAATCCTCAATACTCAATCTTCAATCCTCAATCCTCAATCCTCAATCCTCAATATTCAATCATCAATACTCAATCGTCAATCCTCAATCCGCAATCCCCAATTCTCAGTCGTCAATCCTCAATCCTCAATCCTCAATCCTCAATACTCAATCTTCAATCCTCATTCCTCAATCCTCAATCCTCAATCCTCAATCTTCAATCCTCAAACATCAATCCTCAATTCTCAATCCTCAATCCTCAGTCCTCAGTCGTCGAACCTCAATCCCCGACCCTTAGCACTCATCCTCAATCCTCATTCCTCAATCCTCAATCCTCAAAGCTAAATCCTCTACCGTCAGTCCTCGTCCTCAATCCTCAAACCTCAATCCTCAATCCTCAATATTCAATCATCAATACTCAATCTTCAATCCTCAATCCTCAATCCTCAGTCCTCAATCCTCAATCCTCAATCCTCAATATTCAATCATCAATACTCAATCTTCAACCCTCAATCTTCAATCCTCAATACTCAATCTTCAATCCTCAATCCTCAATCCTCAATCCTCAATCCTCAATCCTCAATATTCAATCCTCAATACTCAATCTTCAATCCTCAATCCTCAATCCTCAATATTCAATCCTCAATACTCAATCTTCAATCATCAATCCTCAATCCCCAATTCTCAGTCGTCAATCCTCAGTCATCAATCCTCAATCTTCAATACTCAATCGTCAATCCTTTAGCCCTCAATCCTCAATCCTCAATCCTCGTTCCTCAAACCTCAATCCTCAACCCTCAGTCTTCATCCTCAATCCTCAAACCTCAATCCTCAATCCTCAATATTCAATCATCAATACTCAATCTTCAATCCTCAATCCTCAAACCTCAATCCTCAATCCTCATTCTTCAATCCTAAATACCCAATCCTCAATCTTCAACCCTCAATCCTCAATCCTCAATTCTCAATCCTCAATCCTTAGTCCCCAGACCTCAAACATCAATATTCAACCCTTAGTCCTCGTCCACAATCCACAACCCTCAATCCGCAGTCATCAATATTCAATCATCAATATTCAATCTTCAATCCTCAATCCTCAATCCTCAATCCTCAATCCTCAATCCTCAATCCTCAATCTTCAACCCTGAATCCTCAATCCTCAATACTCAATCCTCAATCTTCGATCCTCAATACTCAATCTTCAATCCTCAATCCTCAATCCTCAACCCTCAGTCCTCATACTCAATTCTCAATTCTCAATCCTCAATCCTCAATCCTCAATCTTCAATCCTCAATAATCAATCTCCAATCCTCAATACTCTATCCTCGATCCTCAATCCTCAGGCATCAATACTCAATCTTCAATACTCAATTCGCAATCCTCAATCCTCAATCCTCAATCCTCAAACCTCAATCCTCAATCCTCAATATTCAATCATCAATACTCAATCTTCAATCCTCAATCCTCAATCCTCAATCCTCAATCCTCAATCCTCAATCCTCAATCCTCAATCCTCAATCCTCAATCCTCAATCCTCAATCCTCATTTCTCAATCCTCAATCCTCAGTCCTCAGTCGTCGAATCTCAATCCCCGACGCTTAGCACTCATCCTCAATCCTCAGCCCTCAATCCTCAATCCTCAAACCTAAATCCTCTATCGTCAGTCCTCGTCCTCAATCCTCAAACCTCAATCCTCAATCCTCAATATTCAATCATCAATACTCAATCTTCAATCCTCAATCCTGAATCCTCAATCCTCAATCCTCAATCCTCAATCCTCAATATTCAATCATCAATACTCAATCTTCAACCCTCAATCTTCAATCCTCAATACTCAATCTTCAATCCTCAATCCTCAATCCTCAATCCTCAATCCTCAGTCTTCAATCCTCAACGCTCAATCTTCAATCCTCAATCCTCAATCCTCAATCCTCAATCGTCATTCTTCAATCCTCAATACCCAATCCTCAATCTTCAATCCTCAATCCTCAATCCTCAATCCCAATTCCTCAATCCTCATTCTTCAATCCTCAATACCCAATCCTCAATTTCAATCCTCAATCCTCAATCCTCATTTCTCAATCCTCAATCCTCAACCCTCAGCCCTCATCCTCCATCCTCAGTACTCAATCCTCTATCCTCAATCTTCAATCTTCAATACCCAATCTTCAATCCTCATTCCTCAATTCTCAATCCTCAATCCTCAATCTTCAATCCTCAATACTCAATCTGCAACCCTCAATCCTCAAACCTCAATCCTCAATCCTCATTCCTCAATCCTCAATACCCAATCCTCAATCCTCAGTACTCAATCCTCAATCCTCAATCCTCAATCTTCAACACTGAATCCTCAATCCTCAATACTCAATCCTCAATCTTCAATCCTCAATACTCAATCTTCAATCCTCAATGCTCAATCCTCAATCCTCAATATTCAATCATCAATACTCAATCTTCAATCCTCATTCCTCAATCCCCAATTCTCAATCCTCAATCCTCAATCCTCAATCCTCAGTCCTCATACTCAATTCTCAATTCTCAATCCTCAATCCTCAATCCTCAATCTTCAATCCTCAATAATCAATCTCCAATCCTCAATCCTCAATCCTCGATCCTCAATCCTCAGGCATCAATACTCAATCTTCAATACTCAATCCTCAATCCTCAAACCTCAATCCTCAATCCTCAGACCTCAATCCTCAATCCTCAATATTCAATCATCAATACTCAATCTTCAATCCTCAATCGTCAATCCTCAATTCTCAATCCTCAATCCTCAGTCCTCAGTCGTCGAATCTCAATCCCCGACGCTTAGCACTCATCCTCAATCCTCAGTCCTCAATCCTCAATCCTCAAACCTAAATCTTCTGCCGTCAGTCCTCGTCCTCAATCCTCAAACCTCAATCCTCAATCCTCAATATTCAATCATCAATACTCGATCTTCAATCCTCAATCCTCAATCCTCAATCCTCAATTCTCAGGCATCAATACTCAATCTACAATATTCAATCCTCAATCCTTAATCCTCAATCCACAATCCTCAACCTTCAATACTCAATACTCAACCTACAATCCTGAATCCTCAATCCTCAATCCTCAATCCTGAATCCGCAATATTCAGTCCTCAATACTCAATCTTCAATCATCAATCCCCAATCCTCAATTCTCAGTCGTCAATCCTCAGTCATCAATCCTCAATCTTCAATACTCAATCGTCAATCCTTAGTCCTCAATCCTCAATCCTCAATCCTCGTTCCTCAAACCTCAATCCTCAACCCTCAGTCTTCATCCTCAATCCTCACACCTCAATACTCAATCCTCAATATTCAATCATCAATACTCAATCTTCAATCCCCAATCCTCAAACCTCAATCCTCAATACTCATTCTTCAATCCTAAATACCCAATCCTTAATCTGCAATCCTCAATCCTCAATCCTCAATTCTCAATCCTCAATCCTTAATCCTCAGACCTCAAACATCAATATTCAACCCTCAGTCCTCGTCCACAATCCACAACACTCAATCCTCAGTCCTCAATATTCAATCATAAATATTCAATCTTCAATCCTCAAGCCTCAATCCTCAATCCTCAATCCTCAATCATCAATATTCAACCCTGAGTCCTCAATCCTCAATACTCAATCCTGAATCTTCAATGCTCAATACTCAATCTTCAATCCTCAATCCTCAATCGCCAATCCTCAATCCTCAATTTTCAATCCTCAACACTCAATCTTCAATCCTCAATCCTCAATCCTCAATCCTCAATCCTCATTCTTCAATCCTCAATACCCAATCCTCAATCTTCAATCCTCAATCCTCAATCCTCAATCCTAATTCCTCAATCCTCATTCTTCAATCCTAAATACCCAATCCTCAATTTCAATCCTCAATCCTCAATCCTCATTTCTCAATCCTCAATCCTCAACCCTCAGCCCTCATCCTCCATCCTCAGTACTCAATCCTCTATCCTCAATCTTCAATCCTCATTCCTCAATCCCAAATTCTCAATCCTCAATCCTCAATCCTCAATCCTCAGTCCTCATACTCAATTCTCAATTCTCAATCCTCAATCCTCAATCCTCAATCTTGAATCCTCAATAATCAATCTCCAATCCTCAATCCTCAATCCTCGATACTCAATCCTCAGGCATCAATACTCAATCTTCAATACTCAATCCTCAATCCTCAATCCTCAATCCTCAATCCTCAGACCTCAATCCTCAATCCTCAATATTCAATCATCAATACTCAATCTTCAATCCTCAATCGTCAATCCTCAATTCTCAATCCTCAATCCTCAGTCCTCAGTCGTCGAATCTCAATCCCCGACGCTTAGCACTCATCCTCAATCCTCAGTCCTCAATCCTCAATCCTCAAACCTAAATCCTCTGCCGTCAGTCCTCGTCCTCAATCCTCAAACCTCAATCCTCAATCCTCAATATTCAATCATCAATACTCGATCTTCAATCCTCAATCCTCAATCCTCAATCCTCAATCCTCAATCCTCAATCCTCAATCCTCAATCCTCAATATTCAATCATCAATACTCAATCTTCAACCCTCAATCTTCAATCCTCAATACTCAATCTTCAATCCTCAATCCTCAATCCTCAATCCTCAAACCTCAATCCTCAATCCTCAATATTCAATAATCAATACTCAATCTTCGATCCTCAATCCTCAATCCTCAATCCTCAATCCTCAATCCTCAATCCTCAGTATTCAATCATCAATAATCCATCTTCAAACCTCAATCTTCAATCCTCAATTCTCAATCTTCAATCCTCAATCCTCAATCCTCAATCCTCAATCCTCAATCCTCAGGCACCAATACTCAATCTACAATATTCAATCCTCAATCCTTAATCCTCAATCCACAGTCCTCAACCTTCAATACTCAATACTCAATCTTCAATCCTCAGTCCTCAATCATCAATCCTAAATTCTCAGTCGTCAAACCCCAGTCACCAATCCTCAATCTTCAATACTCAATCGCCAATCCTTAGTCCTCAATCCTCAATCCTCAATCCTCATTCTTCAAACCTCAATACCCAATCCTCAATCTTCAATCCTCAATCCTCAATCCTCAATCCTAATTCCTCAATCCTCATTCTTCAATCCTCAATACCCAATCCTCAATTTCAATCCTCAATCCTCAATCCTCATTTCTCAATCCTCAATCCTCAACCCTCAGCCCTCATCCTCCATCCTCAATCCTCAATCCACAATCCTCGATCTTCAATCCTCAATTCTCAATCTTCAATCCTCGATCCTCAATCATCAATCCTCAATCCTCAATCCTCAGGCATCAATACTCATCCTTCAATGCTCAATCCTCAATCCTCAATCCTCAATCCTCATTCCCCAACCCTCAGTCCTCATTCCTCAAACCTCAACCCTCAACCCTCAGTCCTCATACTCAATTCTCAATTCTCAATCCTCAATCCTCAATCCTCAATCTTCAATCCTCAATAGTCAATCTCCAATCCTCAATCCTCAATCCTCGATCCTCAATCCTCAGGCATCAATACTCAATCTTCAATACTCAATCCTCAATCCTCAATCCTCAATCCTCAATCCTCAAACCTCAATACTCAATCCTCAATATTCAATCATCAATACTCAATCTTCGATCCTCAATCCTCAATCCTCAATCCTCAATCCTCAATCCTCAATCCTCAATCCTCAATCCTCAATCCTCAATCCTCAATCCACAATCCTCAGACTTCAATACTCAATAATCAATTTCCAATCCTAGATCCTCAATCCTCAATCCTCAATCCTCAATCCTCAATCCTCAATCCTCATTCTTCAATCCTCAATATTCAATCATCAATACTCAATCTTCAATCCTCAATCCTCAATCCTCAATCCTCAATCCTCAATCTTCAACCCTGATTCCTCAATCCTCAATACTCATTACTCAATCTTCAATCCTCGATACTCAATTTCAATCCTCAATCTTCAATCCTCTATCCTCAATCCTCAATCTTCAACCCTCAATACTCAATCCTCAATCCTCAATCCTCAATCCTCAATCCTCAACCCTCAATCTTCAATCCTCATTACTAATCTTCAATCCTCAATCCTCAATCCTCAATCCTCAATCCTCATTCTTCAATCCTCAATACCCAATCCTCAATCTTCAATCCTCAATCCTCAATCCTAATTCCTCAATCCTCATACTTCAATCCTCAATACACAATCCTCAATTTCAATCCTCAATCCTCAATCCTCATTTCTCAATCCTCAATCCTCAACCCTCAGCCCTCATCCTCCATCCTCAATCCTCAATCCTCAATCCTCAATCTTCAATCCTCAATTCTCAATCTTCAATCCTCGATCCTCAATCATCAATCCTCTATCCTCAATCCTCAGGCATCAATGCTCAATGTTCAATGCTGAATCCTCAATCCTCAATACTCAATCCTCATTCCCCAACCCTCAATCCTCATTCCTCAAACCTCAATCCTCAAACCTCAATCCTCAATCCTCAATATTCAATCATCAATACTCAATCTTCAATGCTCAATCCTCAATCCTCAATCCTCACTCCTCAATCCTCAATCCTCAGTATTCAATCATCAATAATCAATCTTCAAACCTCAATCTTCAATCCTCAATTCTCAATCTTCAATCCTCAATCCTCAATCCTCAATCCTCAATCCTCAATCCTCAGGCATCAATACTCAATCTACAATATTCAATCCTCAATCCTTAATCCTCAATCCACAGTCCTCAACCTTCAATACTCAATACTCAATCTTCAATCCTCAGTCCTCAATCATCAATCCTAAATTCTCAGTCGTCAATCCTTAGTCACCAATCCTCAATCTTCAATACTCAATCGCCAGTCCTTAGTCCTCAATCCTCAATCCTCAATCCTCGTTCCTCAAACCTCAATCCTCAACCCTCAGACTTCATCCTCAATACTCAATACTTAATTCTCAATCCTCAATCCTTAATCCTCAGACCTCAAACGTCAATATTCAACCCTCAGTCCTCGTCCTCAATACACAACCCTCAATCCTCAGTCCTCAATATTCAATCATCAATATTCAATCTTCAATCCTCAATCCTCAATCCTCAATCCTCAATCCTCAATCCTCAATCCTCAAGCTTCTATACTCAATAATCAATCTCCAATCCTAGATCGTCAATCCTCAATCCTCAATCCTCAATCTTCAACCCTGAATCCTCAATCATCAATACTCAATCCTCAATCTTCAATCCTCAATACCCAATCTTCAATCCTCAATCCTCAATCCTCAATCCTCAATCCTCAATCCTCAATCCTCAATCCTCAATCTTCAATCCTCAACACTAATCTTCAATCCTCAATCCCCAATCCTCAATCCTCAATCCCCATTCTTCAATCCTCAATACCCAATCCTCAATCTTCAATCCTCAATCCTCAATCCTCAATCCTAATTTCTCAACCCTCATTCTTCAATCCTCAATACCCAATCCTCAATTTCAATCCTCAATCCTCAATCCTCATTTCTCAATCCTCAATCTTCAACCCTCAGCCCTCATCCTCCATCCTCAGTACTCAATCCTCTATCCTCAATCTTCAATCCTCAATACTCAATCTTCGATCCTCATTCCTCAATCCTCAATCCTCAATCCTCAATCTTCAATCGCCAATACTCAATCTGCAATCCCCAATACTCAAACCTCAATCCTCAATCCTCATTACTCAATCCTCAATACCCAATCCTCAATCCTCAATCCTCAATCCTCAATCCTCAATATTCAATCATCAATCCTCAATCTTCAATACTCAATCGTCAATCCTTAGTCCTCAATCCTCAATCCTCGATCCTCGTTCCTCAAACCTCAACCCTCAACCCTCAGTCTTCATCCTCAATCCTCAAACCTCAATCCTCAACCGTCAATATTCAATCATCAATACTCAATCTTCAATCCTCAATCCTCAAACCTCAATCCTCAATCCTCATTCTTCAACACTAAACACCCAATCCTCAATCCTCAATCCTCAATCCTCAGTCCTCAATCCTCAATCTTCAACCCTGAATCCTCAATCCTCAATACTCAACCCTCAATCTTCAATCCTCAATACTCAATCTTCAATCCTCAATCCTCAATCCTCAATCCTCAATATTCAATCATCAATACTCAATCTTCAATCCTCAATCCTCAATCCTCAATTCTCAATCCTCAATCCTCAATCCTCAATCCTCAATCCGCAATCCTGAATCCTCAATCCTCAATCCTCAATCCTCAATCCTCAATCCTCAATCCGCAATGTTCAATCCTCAATACTCAATCTTCAATCATCAATCCTCAATCCTCAATTCTCAGTCGTCAATCCTCAGTCATCAATCCTCAATCTTCAATACTCAATCGTCAATCCTTAGTTCTCAATCCTCAATCCTCAATAATCGTTCCTCAAACCTCAATCCTCAACCCTCAGTCTTCATCCTCAATCCTCAAACCTCAATCCTCAATCCTCAATATTCAATCATCAATACTCAATCTTCAATCCCCAATCCTCAAACCTCAATCCTCAATCCACATTCTTCAATCCTAAATACCCAATCCTTAATCTTCAATCCTCAATCCTCAATCCTCAATTCTCAATCCTCAATCCTTAATCCTCAGACCTCAAACATCAATATTCAACCCTCAGTCCTCGTCCTCAATCCACAACCCTCAATCCTCAGTCCTCAATATACAATCATAAATATTCAATCTTCATTCCTCAATCCTCAATCCTCAATCCTCAATCCTCAATCCTCGGTCTTCAACCCTGAATCCTCAATACTCAATCCTCAATCTTCAATCCTCAATACTCAATCTTCAATCCTCAATCCTCAGTCGTCAATCCTCAATCCTCAATTTTCAATCCTCAACACTCAATCTTCAATCCTCAATCCTCAATCCTCAATCCTCAATCCTCATTCTTCAATCCTCAATACCCAATCCTCAATCTTCAGTCCTCAATCCTCAATACTCAATCCTAATTCCTCAGTCCTCATTCTTCAATCCTCAATACCCAATCCTCAATTTCTATCCTCAATCCTCAATCCTCATTTCTCAATCCTCAACCCTCAACCCTCAGCCCTCAACGTCCATCCTCAGTACTCAATCCTCTATCCTCAATCTTCAATCCTCAATACTCAATCTTCAATCCTCATTCCTCAATCCTCAATCCTCAATCCTCAATCTTCAATCCTCAAACATCAATCCTCAATCCTCAAACCTCAATCCTCAATCCTCAATATTCAATCATCAATACTCAATCTTCAATCCGCAATCCTCAATCCCCAATCTTCAATCCTTAATCCTCAATCTTCAATCCCCAATCCCCAGTACTCAATCTTCAATCCTCAATGCTCAATCCTCGATCCTCAATCCTCAGTCCTCAGACCTCAATCTTCAATCCTCAAACCTCAATCCTCAACCGTCAGTCCTCATTCTCCAACCTCAATCCTCAATCCTCAATCCTCAATCTTCAATCCCCAATACTCAATCTTCAATCCTCAATCCTCAATACTCAATCCTCAATCCTCAAGCCTCAGGCATCAATACTCAATCTTCAATACTCAATCCTCAATCCTCAATCCTCAATCCTCAATCCTCAATCCTCAACCATCAATCCTCATTCCTCAAACCTCAATCCTCAACCCTCAGTCCTCATCCTCAATTCTCAATTCTCAATCCTCAATCCTCAATCCTCAATCTTCAATCCTCAATAATCAATCTCCGATCCTAGGTCCTCAATCCCCAACCTTCAATCGTTAATCCTCAATCTTCAATCCTCAATCCCCAGTCATCAATCTTCAATCCTCAATGCTCAATCCTCAATCCTCAATCCTCAGTCCTCAATCCCCAATCCTTAATCCTCAAACCTCAATCCTCAACCGTCAGTCCTCGTCCTCAATCCTCAAACCTCAATCATCAATCCTCAATATTCAATCCTCAATACTCAATCTTCAATCCTCAATCCTCAAGCCTCAATCCTCAATCCTCATTCTTCAATCCTAAATACCCTATCCTCAATTTCCAATCCTCAATCCTCAATCCTCAATTCTCAATCCTCAATCCTTAATCCTCAGACCTCAAACATCAATATTCAACCCTCAGTCCTCGTCCTCAAACCACAACCCTCAATCCTCAGTCCTCAATATTCAATCATCAACATTCAATCTTCAATCCTCAATCCTCAATCCTCAATCCTCAATCCTCAATCCTCAATTTTCAACCCTGAATCCTCTATCCTCAATACTCAATCCTCTATCTTCAATCCTCAATACTCTATCTTCAATCCTTAATCCTCAATCTGCAATGCCGAATCCCCAGTACTCAATCTTCAATCCTCAATGCTCAATCCTCAATCCTCAATCCTCAGTCCGCAGTCCTCAATCTTCAATCCTCAAACCTCAACCCTCAACCGTCAGTCCTCATTCTCCATCCTCAATCCTCAATCCTCAATCCTGAATCTTCAATCCCCAATACTCAAGCTTCAATCCTCAATCCTCAATCCTCAATCCTCAATCCTCAATCCTCAATCCTCAATCCTCAATCCTCAATCCTCAATCCTCAATCCACAATCCTCAGACTTCAATACTCAATAATCAATTTCCAATCCTAGATCCTCAATCCTCAATCCTCAATCCTCAATCCTCAATCCTCATTCTTCAATCCTCAATATTCAATCATCAATACTCAATCTTCAATCCTCAATCCTCAATCCTCAATCCTCAATCCTCAATCTTCAACCCTGAATCCTCAATCCTCAATACTCATTACTCAATCTTCAATCCTCGATACTCAATTTCAGTCCTCAATCCTCAATCCTCTATCCTCAATCCTCAATCTTCAACCCTCAATACTCAATCCTCCATCCTCAATCCTCAATCCTCAATCCTCAACCCTCAATCTTCAATCCTCATTACTAATCTTCAATCCTCAATCCTCAATCCTCAATCCTCAATCCTCATTCTTCAATCCTCAACACCCAATCCTCAATCTTCAATCCTCAATCCTCAATCCTAATTCCTCAATCCTCATTCTTCAATCCTCAATACACAATCCTCAATTTCAATCCTCAATCCTCAATCCTCATTTCTCAATCCTCAATCCTCAACCCTCAGCCCTCATCCTCCATCCTCAATCCTCAATCGTCAATCCTCAATCTTCAATCCTCAATTCTCAATCTTCAATCCTCGATCCTCAATCATCAATCCTCTATCCTCAATCCTCAGGCTTCAATGCTCAATGTTCAATGCTCAGTCCTCAATCCTCAATCCTCAATCCTCATTCCCCAACCCTCAATCCTCATTCCTCAAACCTCAATCCTCAACTCTCAGTCCTCATACTCAATTCTCAATTCTCAATCCTCAATCCTCAATCCTCAATCTTCAATCCTCAATAATCAATCTCCAATCCTCAATCCTCAATCCTCGATCCTCAATCCTCAGGCATCAATACTCAATCTTCAATACTCATTCTTCAATCCTCAATACCCAATCCTCAATCTTCAGTCCTCAATCCTCAATCCTCAATCCTAATTCCTCAATCCTCATTCTTCAATCCTCAATACCCAATCCTCAATTTCTATCCTCAATCCTCAATCCTCATTTCTCAATCCTCAACCCTCAACCCTCAGCCCTCATCCTCCATCCTCAGTACTCAATCCTCTATCCTCAATCTTCAATCCTCAATAATCAATCTTCAATCCTCATTCCTCAATCCTCAATCCTCAATCCTCAATCTTCAATCCTCAAACATCAATCCTCAATTCTCAATCCTCAATCCTCAGTCCTCAGTCGTCGAACCTCAATCCCCGACCCTTAGCACTCATCCTCAATCCTCGTTCCTCAATCCTCAATCCTCAAACCTAAATCCTCTACCGTCAGTCCTCGTCCTCAATCCCCAATCCTCAATCCTCAATCCCCATTCTTCAATCCTCAATACCCAATCCTCAATCTTCAATCCTCAATCCTCAATCCTCAATCCTAATTTCTCAACCCTCATTCTTCAATCCTCAATACCCAATCCTCAATTTCAATCCTCAATCCTCAATCCTCATTTCTCAATCCTCAATCTTCAACCCTCAGCCCTCATCCTCCATCCTCAGTACTCAATCCTCTATCCTCAATCTTCAATCCTCAATACTCAATCTTCGATCCTCATTCCTCAATCCTCAATCCTCAATCCTCAATCTTTAATCGCCAATACTCAATCTGCAATCCCCAATACTCAAACCTCAATCCTCAATCCTCATTACTCAATCCTCAATACCCAATCCTCAATCCTCAATCCTCAATCCTCAATCCTCAATATTCAATCATCAATACTCAATCTTGAATCCTCAATCTTCAATCCTCAATACTCAACCTTCAATCCTCAATCCTCAATCCTCAATCCTCAATCCTCAATCCTCAATCCTCAGGCACCAATACTCAATCTAAAATATTCAATCCACAATCCTCAATCCTCAATCCTCAGGCATCAATACTCAATCTACAATATTCAATCCACAATCCTTAATCCTCAATCCACAATCCCCAACCTTCAATACTCAATACTCAATCTTCAATCCTCAATCCTCAATCCTCAATCCTCAATCCTCAATCCTCAATCCTCAATATTCAATCCTCAATACTCAATCTTCAATCATCAATCCTCAATCCTCAATTCTCAGTCGTCAATCCTCAGTCATCAATCCTCAATCTTCAATACTCAATCGTCAATCCTTAGTCCTCAATCCTCAATCCTCGATCCTCGTTCCTCAAACCTCAATCCTCAACCCTCAGTCTTCACCCTCAATCCGCAAACCTCAATCCTCAACCGTCAATATTCAATCATCAATACTCAATCTTCAATCCTCAATCCTCAAACCTCAATCCTCAATCCTCATTCTTCAACACTAAACACCCAATCCTCAATCCTCAATCCTCAATCCTCAATCCTCAATCCTCAATCTTCAACCCTGAATCCTCAATCCTCAATACTCAATCCTCAATCTTCAATCCTCAATACTCAATCTTCAATCCTCAATCCTCAATCCTCAATCCTCAATATTCAATCATCAATACTCAATCTTCAATCCTCAATCCTCAATCCTCAATTCTCAATCCTCAATCCTCAATCCTCAATCCTCAATCCGCAATCCTCAATCCTCAATCCTCAATCCTCAATCCTCAATCCTCAATCCTCAATCCGCAATGTTCAATCCTCAATACTCAATCTTCAATCATCAATCCTCAATCCTCAATTCTCAGTCGTCAATCCTCAGTCATCAATCCTCAATCTTCAATACTCAATCGTCAATCCTTAGTTCTCAATCCTCAATCCTCAATCATCGTTCCTCAAACCTCAATCCTCAACCCTCAGTCTTCATCCTCAATCCTCAAACCTCAATCCTCAATCCTCAATATTCAATCATCAATACTCAATCTTCAATCCCCAATCCTCAAACCTCAATCCTCAATCCACATTCTTCAATCCTAAATACCCAATCCTTAATCTTCAATCCTCAATCCTCAATCCTCAATTCTCAATCCTCAATCCTTAATCCTCAGACCTCAAACATCAATATTCAACCCTCAGTCCTCGTCCTCAATCCACAACCCTCAATCCTCAGTCCTCAATATACAATCATAAATATTCAATCTTCATTCCTCAATCCTCAATCCTCAATACTCAATCCTCAATCTTCAATCCTCAATACTCAATCTTCAATCCTCAATCCTCAATCGTCAATCCTCAATCCTCAATTTTCAATCCTCAACACTCAATCTTCAATCCTCAATCCTCAATCCTCAATCCTCAATCCTCATTCCTCAAACCTCAATCCTCAACCCTCAGTCCTCATCCTCAATTCTCAATTCTCAATCCTCAATCCTCAATCCTCAATCTTCAATCCTCAATAATCAATCTCCGATCCTAGGTCCTCAATCCCCAACCTTCAATCGTTAATCCTCAATCTTCAATCCTCAATCCCCAGTCATCAATCCTCAATGCTCAATCCTCAATCCTCAATCCTCAGTCCTCAGTCCTCAATCTTCAATCCTCAAACCTCAATCCTCAACCGTCAGTCCTCATTCTCCATCCGCAATCCTCAATCCTCAATCCTCAATCTTCAATCCCCAATACTCAATCTTCAATCCTCAATCCTCAATCCTCAATCCTCAATCCTCAATCCTCAGGTATCAATACTCAATCTTCAATACTCAATCCTCAATCCTCAATCCTCAATCCTCAATCCTCAATCCTCAACCATCAATCCTCATTCCTCAAACCTCAATCCTCAACCCTCAGTCCTCATCCTCAATTCTCAATTCTCAATCCTCAATCGTCAATCCTCAATCTTCAATCCTCAATAATCAATCTCCGATCCTAGATCCTCAATCCCCAATCTTCAATCGTTAATCCTCAATATTCAATCCTCAATCCCCAGTCATCAATCTTCAATCCTCAAAGCTCAATCCTCAATCCTCAATCCTCAATCCTCAGTCCTCAATCCCCAATCCTCAATCCTCTAACCTCAATCCTCAACCGTCAGTCCTCGTCCTCAATCCTCAAACCTCAATCCTCAATCCTCAATATTCAGTCGACAATACTCAATCGTCAATCCTCAATCCTCAATACTCAAACCTCAATCCTCAATCCTCATTCTTCAATCCTAAATACCCAATCCTCAATCTTCAATCCTCAATCCTCAATCCTCAATTCTCAATCCTCAATCCTTAATACTCAGACCTCAAACATCAATATTCTACCCTCAGCCCTCGTCCTCAATCCACAACCCTCAATCCTCAGTCCTCAATATTCAATCATCAATATTCAATCTTCAATCCTCAATCCTCAATCCTCAATCCTCAATCCTCGATCCTCAATCCTCAATTTTCAATCCCGAATCCTCAATCCTCAATACACAATCCTCAATCTTCAATCCTCAATACCCAATCTTCAATCCTCAATCCTCAATCCTCAATCCTCAATCCTCAATCTTCAATCCTCAATCCCCAATTCTCAATCCTCAATCCTCATTCTTCAATCCTCAATACCCAATCCTCAATCTTCAATCCTCAATCCTCAATCCTCAATCGTAATTCCTCAATCCTCATTCTTCAATCCTCAATACCCAATCCTCAATTTCAATCCTCAATCCTCAATCCTCAATCCTCAATCTTCAACCCTGAATCCTCAATCCTCAATACTCAATCCTCAATCTTCAATCCTCAATACTCAATCTTCAATCCTCAATCCTCAATCCTCAATCCTCAATATTCAATCATCAATACTCAATCTTCAATGCTCAATCCTCAATCCTCAATTCTCAATCCTCAATCCTCAAACCTCAATCCTCAACCGTCAATATTCAATCATCAATACTCAATCTTCAATCCTCAATCCTCAAACCTCAATCCTCAATCCTCATTCTTCAACACTAAACACCCAATCCTCAATCCTCAATCCTCAATCCTCAATCCTCAATCCTCAATCTTCAACCCTGAATCCTCAATCCTCAATACTCAATCCTCAATCTTCAATCCTCAATACTCAATCTTCAATCCTCAATCCTCAATCCTCAATCCTCAATATTCAATCATCAATACTCAATCTTCAATCCTCAATCCTCAATCCTCAATTCTCAATCCTCAATCCTCAATCCTCAATCCTCAATCCGCAATCCTCAATCCTCAATCCTCAATCCTCAATTCTCAATCCTCAATCCTCAATCCGCAATGTTCAATCCTCAATACTCAATCTTCAATCATCAATCCTCAATCCTCAATTCTCAGTCGTCAATCCTCAGTCATCAATCCTCAATCTTCAATACTCAATCGTCAATCCTTAGTTCTCAATCCTCAATCCTCAATCATCGTTCCTCAAACCTCAATCCTCAACCCTCAGTCTTCATCCTCAATCCTCAAACCTCAATCCTCAATCCTCAATATTCAATCATCAATACTCAATCTTCAATCCCCAATCCTCAAACCTCAATCCTCAATCCACATTCTTCAATCCTAAATACCCAATCCTTAATCTTCAATCCTCAATCCTCAATCCTCAATTCTCAATCCTCAATCCTTAATCCTCAGACCTCAAACATCAATATTCAACCCTCAGTCCTCGTCCTCAATCCACAACCCTCAATCCTCAGTCCTCAATATACAATCATAAATATTCAATCTTCATTCCTCAATCCTCAATCCTCAATACTCAATCCTCAATCTTCAATCCTCAATACTCAATCTTCAATCCTCAATCCTCAATCGTCAATCCTCAATCCTCAATTTTCAATCCTCAACACTCAATCTTCAATCCTCAATCCTCAATCCTCAATCCTCAATCCTCATTCCTCAAACCTCAATCCTCAACCCTCAGTCCTCATCCTCAATTCTCAATTCTCAATCCTCAATCCTCAATCCTCAATCTTCAATCCTCAATAATCAATCTCCGATCCTAGGTCCTCAATCCCCAACCTTCAATCGTTAATCCTCAATCTTCAATCCTCAATCCCCAGTCATCAATCTTCAATCCTCAATGCTCAATCCTCAATCCTCAATCCTCAGTCCTCAATCCCCAATCCTTAATCCTCAAACCTCAATCCTCAACCGTCAGTCCTCGTCCTCAATCCTCAAACCTCAATCATCAATCCTCAATATTCAATCCTCAATACTCAATCTTCAATCCTCAATCCTCAAACCTCAATCCTCAATCCTCATTCTTCAATCCTAAATACCCAATCCTCAATTTCCAATCCTCAATCCTCAATCCTCAATTCTCAATCCTAAATCCTTAATCCTCAGACCTCAAACATCAATATTCAACCCTCAGTCCTCGTCCTCAAACCACAACCCTCAATCCTCAGTCCTCAATATTCAATCATCAACATTCAATCTTCAATCCTGAATCCTCAATCCTCAATCCTCAATCCTCAATCCTCAATTTTCAACCCTGAATCCTCAATCCTCAATACTCAATCCTCTATCTTCAATCCTCAATACTCTATCTTCAATCCTTAGTCCTCAATCTGCAATCCCGAATCCCCAGTACTCAATCTTCAATCCTCAATGCTCAATCCTCAATCCTCAATCCTCAGTCCTCAGTCCTCAATCTTCAATCCTCAAACCTCAATCCTCAACCGTCAGTCCTCATTCTCCATCCTCAATCCTCAATCCTCAATCCTCAATCTTCAATCCCCAATACTCAATCTTCAATCCTCAATCCTCAATCCTCAATCCTCAATCCTCAATCCTCAGGTATCAATACTCAATCTTCAATACTCAATCCTCAATCCTCAATCCTCAATCCTCAATCCTCAATCCTCAACCATCAATCCTCATTCCTCAAACCTCAATCCTCAACCCTCAGTCCTCATCCTCAATTCTCAATTCTCAATCCTCAATCGTCAATCCTCAATCTTCAATCCTCAATAATCAATCTCCGATCCTAGATCCTCAATCCCCAATCTTCAATCGTTAATCCTCAATATTCAATCCTCAATCCCCAGTCATCAATCTTCAATCCTCAAAGCTCAATCCTCAATCCTCAATCCTCAATCCTCAGTCCTCAATCCCCAATCCTCAATCCTCTAACCTCAATCCTCAACCGTCAGTCCTCGTCCTCAATCCTCAAACCTCAATCCTCAATCCTCAATATTCAGTCGACAATACTCAATCATCAATCCTCAATCCTCAATACTCAAACCTCAATCCTCAATCCTCATTCTTCAATCCTAAATACCCAATCCTCAATCTTCAATCCTCAATCCTCAATCCTCAATCCTCAATCCTCAATCTTCAATCCTCAACACTAATCTTCAATCCTCAATCCCCAATTCTCAATCCTCAATCCTCATTCTTCAATCCTCAATACCCAATCCTCAATCTTCAATCCTCAATCCTCAATCCTCAATCGTAATTCCTCAATCCTCATTCTTCAATCCTCAATACCCAATCCTCAATTTCAATCCTCAATCCTCAATCCTCAATCCTCAATCTTCAACCCTGAATCCTCAATCCTCAATACTCAATCCTCAATCTTCAATCCTCAATACTCAATCTTCAATCCTCAATCCTCAATCCTCAACCCTCAATATTCAATCATCAATACTCAATCTTCAATCCTCAATCCTCAATCCTCAATTCTCAATCCTCAATCCTCAATCCTCAATCCTTAATCCTCAATCCTCAATCCTCAATCCTCAATCCTCAATCCTCAATCCTCAATCCTCAATCCGCAATATTCAATCCTCAATACTCAATCTTCAATCATCAATCCTCAATCCTCAATTCTCAGTCGTCAATCCTCAGTCATCAATCCTCAATCTTCAATACTCAATCGTCAATCCTTAGTCCTCAATCCTCAATCCTCGATCCTCGTTCCTCAAACCTCAATCCTCAACCCTCAGTCTTCATCCTCAATCCTCAAACCTCAATCCTCAACCGTCAATATTCAATCATCAATACTCAATCTTCAATCCTCAATCCTCAAACCTCAATCCTCAATCCTCATTCTTCAACACTAAACACCCAATCCTCAATCCTCAATCCTCAATCCTCAATCCTCAATCCTCAATCTTCAACCCTGAATCCTCAATCCTCAATACTCAATCCTCAATCTTCAATCCTCAATACTCAATCTTCAATCCTCAATCCTCAATCCTCAATCCTCAATATTCAATCATCAATACTCAATCTTCAATCCTCAATCCTCAATCCTCAATTCTCAATCCTCAATCCTCAATCCTCAATCCTCAATCCGCAATCCTCAATCCTCAATCCTCAATCCTCAATCCTCAATCCTCAATCCTCAATCCGCAATGTTCAATCCTCAATACTCAATCTTCAATCATCAATCCTCAATCCTCAATTCTCAGTCGTCAATCCTCAGTCATCAATCCTCAATCTTCAATACTCAATCGTCAATCCTTAGTTCTCAATCCTCAATCCTCAATCATCGTTCCTCAAACCTCAATCCTCAACCCTCAGTCTTCATCCTCAATCCTCAAACCTCAATCCTCAATCCTCAATATTCAATCATCAATACTCAATCTTCAATCCCCAATCCTCAAACCTCAATCCTCAATCCACATTCTTCAATCCTAAATACCCAATCCTTAATCTTCAATCCTCAATCCTCAATCCTCAATTCTCAATCCTCAATCCTTAATCCTCAGACCTCAAACATCAATATTCAACCCTCAGTCCTCGTCCTCAATCCACAACCCTCAATCCTCAGTCCTCAATATACAATCATAAATATTCAATCTTCATTCCTCAATCCTCAATCCTCAATACTCAATCCTCAATCTTCAATCCTCAATACTCAATCTTCAATCCTCAATCCTCAATCGTCAATCCTCAATCCTCAATTTTCAATCCTCAACACTCAATCTTCAATCCTCAATCCTCAATCCTCAATCCTCAATCCTCATTCCTCAAACCTCAATCCTCAACCCTCAGTCCTCATCCTCAATTCTCAATTCTCAATCCTCAATCCTCAATCCTCAATCTTCAATCCTCAATAATCAATCTCCGATCCTAGGTCCTCAATCCCCAACCTTCAATCGTTAATCCTCAATCTTCAATCCTCAATCCCCAGTCATCAATCTTCAATCCTCAATGCTCAATCCTCAATCCTCAATCCTCAGTCCTCAATCCCCAATCCTTAATCCTCAAACCTCAATCCTCAACCGTCAGTCCTCGTCCTCAATCCTCAAACCTCAATCATCAATCCTCAATATTCAATCCTCAATACTCAATCTTCAATCCTCAATCCTCAAACCTCAATCCTCAATCCTCATTCTTCAATCCTAAATACCCAATCCTCAATTTCCAATCCTCAATCCTCAATCCTCAATTCTCAATCCTAAATCCTTAATCCTCAGACCTCAAACATCAATATTCAACCCTCAGTCCTCGTCCTCAAACCACAACCCTCAATCCTCAGTCCTCAATATTCAATCATCAACATTCAATCTTCAATCCTGAATCCTCAATCCTCAATCCTCAATCCTCAATCCTCAATTTTCAACCCTGAATCCTCAATCCTCAATACTCAATCCTCTATCTTCAATCCTCAATACTCTATCTTCAATCCTTAGTCCTCAATCTGCAATCCCGAATCCCCAGTACTCAATCTTCAATCCTCAATGCTCAATCCTCAATCCTCAATCCTCAGTCCTCAGTCCTCAATCTTCAATCCTCAAACCTCAATCCTCAACCGTCAGTCCTCATTCTCCATCCTCAATCCTCAATCTTCAATCCCCAATACTCAATCTTCAATCCTCAATCCTCAATCCTCAATCCTCAATCCTCAATCCTCAGGTATCAATACTCAATCTTCAATACTCAATCCTCAATCCTCAATCCTCAATCCTCAATCCTCAATCCTCAACCATCAATCCTCATTCCTCAAACCTCAATCCTCAACCCTCAGTCCTCATCCTCAATTCTCAATTCTCAATCCTCAATCGTCAATCCTCAATCTTCAATCCTCAATAATCAATCTCCGATCCTAGATCCTCAATCCCCAATCTTCAATCGTTAATCCTCAATATTCAATCCTCAATCCCCAGTCATCAATCTTCAATCCTCAAAGCTCAATCCTCAATCCTCAATCCTCAATCCTCAGTCCTCAATCCCCAATCCTCAATCCTCTAACCTCAATCCTCAACCGTCAGTCCTCGTCCTCAATCCTCAAACCTCAATCCTCAATCCTCAATATTCAGTCGACAATACTCAATCATCAATCCTCAATCCTCAATACTCAAACCTCAATCCTCAATCCTCATTCTTCAATCCTAAATACCCAATCCTCAATCTTCAATCCTCAATCCTCAATCCTCAATTCTCAATCCTCAATCCTTAATACTCAGACCTCAAACATCAATATTCTACCCTCAGCCCTCGTCCTCAATCCACAACCCTCAATCCTCAGTCCTCAATATTCAATCATCAATATTCAATCTTCAATCCTCAATCCTCAATCCTCAATCCTCGATCCTCAATCCTCAATTTTCAATCCCGAATCCTCAATCCTCAATACTCAATCCTCAATCTTCAATCCTCAATACCCAATCTTCAATCCTCAATCCTCAATCCTCAATCCTCAATCCTCAATCTTCAATCCTCAACACTAATCTTCAATCCTCAATCCCCAATTCTCAATCCTCAATCCTCATTCTTCAATACTCAATACCCAATCCTCAATCTTCAATCCTCAATCCTCAATCCTCAATCGTAATTCCTCAATCCTCATTCTTCAATCCTCAATACCCAATCCTCAATTTCAATCCTCAATCCTCAATCCTCAATCCTCAATCTTCAACCCTGAATCCTCAAACCTCAATACTCAATCCTCAATCTTCAATCCTCAATACTCAATCTTCAATCCTCAATCCTCAATCCTCAATCCTCAATATTCAATCATCAATACTCAATCTTCAATCCTCAATCCTCAATCCTCAATTCTCAATCCTCAATCCTCAATCCTCAATCCTTAATCCTCAATCCTCAATCCTCAATCCTCAATCCTCAATCCTCAATCCTCAATCCTCAATCCGCAATATTCAATCCTCAATACTCAATCTTCAATCAGCAATCCTCAATCCTCAATTCTCAGTCGTCAATCCTCAGTCATCAATCCTCAATCTTCAATACTCAATCGTCAATCCTTAGTCCTCAATCCTCAACCTCAATCCTCGTTCCTCAAACCTCAATCCTCAACCCTCAGTCTTCATCCTCAATCCTCAAACCTCAATCCTCAATCCTCAATATTCAATCATCAATACTCAATCTTCAATCCTCAATCCTCAAACCTCAATCCTCAATCCTCATTCTTCAATCCTAAATACCCAATCCTCAATCTTCAATCCTCAATCCTCAATCCTCAATTCTCAATCCTCAATCCTTAATCCTCAGACCTCAAACATAAATATTCAATCCTCTTCCTCAATCCACAACCCTCAATCCTCAGTCCTCAATATTCAATCATCAATATTCAATCATCAATATTCAATCTTCAATCCTCAATCCACAATCCTCAATCCTCAATCCTCAATCCTCAATCTTCAACCCTGAATCCTCAATCCTCAATACTCAATCCTCAATCTTCAATCCTCAATACTCAATCTTCAATCCTCAATCCTCAATCCTCAATCCTCAATCTTCAATCCTCGAGACTCAATCTTCAATCCTCAATCCTCTATCCTCAATCCTCAATCCTCATTCTTCTATCCTCAATACCCAACCCTCAATCTTCAATCCTCAATCCTCAATCCTCAATCCTAATTCCTCAACCCTCATTCTTCAATCGTCAATACCCAATACTCAATTTCAATCCTCAATCCGCAATCCTCATTTCTCAATCCTCAATCCTCAGCCCTCAGCCATCATCCTCCATCCTCAGTACACAATACTCTATCCTCAACCTTCAATCCTCAATACTCAGCCTTCAATCGTCATTCCTCAATCCTCAATCCTCAATCCTCAACCTTCTATCCTCAACACTCAATCTGCAATCCTCAATCCTCAAACCTCAATCCTCAATCCTCATTCCTCAATCCTCAATACCCAATCCTCAATCCTCAATCCTCAACCCTCAATCCTCAATATTCAATCATCAATACTCAATCTTCAATCCTCAATCTTCAATCCTCAATACTCAATCTTCAATCCTCAATCCTCAATCCTCAATCTTCAATCCTCAATTCTCAATCTTCAATCCTCGATCCTCAATCATCAATCCTCAATCCTCAATCCTCAGGCATCAATACTCAATCTTCAATGCTCAATCCTCAATCCTCAATCCTCAATCCTCATAACCCAACACTCAATCCTCATTCCTCAAACCTCAATCCTCAACCTTCAGTCATCACACTCAATTCTCAATTCTCAATCCTCAATCCTCAATCCTCAATCTTCAATCCTCAATAATCAATCTCCAATCCTCAATCCTCAATCCTCGATACTCAATCCTCAGGCATCAATCCTCAATCCTCAATCCTCAATCCTCAGGCATCAATACTCAATCTACAATATTCAATCCACAATCCTTAATCCTCAATCCACAATCCTCAACCTTCAATACTCAATACTCAATCTTCAATCCTCAATCCTCAATCCTCAATCCTCAATCCTCAATCCTCAATCCTCAATCCTCAATATTCAATCCTCAATACTCAATCTTCAATCATCAATCCTCAATCCTCAATTCTCAGTCGTCAATCCTCAGTCATCAATCCTCAATCTTCAATACTCAATCGTCAATCCTTAGTCCTCAATCCTCAATCCTCAACCCTCGTTCCTCAAACCTCAATCCTCAACCCTCAGTCTTCATACTCAATCCTCAAACCTCAATCCTCAACCCTCAATATTCAATCATCAATACTCAATCTTCAATCCTCAATCCTCAAACCTCAATCCTCAATCCTCATTCTTCAATCCTAAATACCCAATCCTCAATCTTCAATCCGCAATCCTCAATCCTCAATCCTCAGTCCTCAATCCTCAATCTTCAAACCTGAATCCACAATCCTCAACACTCAATCCTCAATCTTCAATCCTCAATACTCAATCTTCAATCCTCAATCCTCAATCCTCAATCCTCAATCCTCAATCTTCAATCCTCAACACTCAATCTTCAATCCTCAATCCTCAATCCTCAATCCTCAATCCTCATTCTTCAACCCTCAATACCCAATCCTCAATCTTCAATCCTCAATCCTCAATCCTCAATCCTAATTCCTCAATCCTCATTCTTCAATCCTCAATACCCAATCCTCAATTTCAAGCCTCAATCCTCAATCCTCATTTCTTAATCCTCAATCCTCAACCCTCAGCCCTCATCCTCCATCCTCAATCCTCAATCCACAATCCTCGATCTTCAATCCTCAATTCTCAATCTTCAATCCTCGATCCTCAATCATCAATCCTCAATCCTCAATCCTCAGGCATCAATACTCAACCTTCAATGCTCAATCCTCAATCCTCAATCCTCAATCCTCATTCCCCAACCCTCAGTCCTCATTCCTCAAACCTCAATCCTCAACCCTCAGTCCTCATACTCAATTCTCAATTCTCAATCCTCAATCCTCAATCCTCAATCTTCAATCCTCAATAGTCAATCTCCAATCCTCAATCCTCAATCCTCGATCCTCAATCCTCAGGCATCAATACTCAATCTTAAATACTCAATCCTCAATCTTCAATCCTCAATCCTCAATCCTCAAACCTCAATCCTCAATCCTCAATATTCAATCATCAATACTCAATCTTCGATCCTCAATCCTCAATCCTCAATCCTCAATCCTCAATCCTCAACCCTCAATCCTCAATCCTCAATCCTCAATCCTCAATCCTCAATCCTCAATCCACAATCCTCAGCCTTCAATACTCAATAATCAATTTCCAATCCTAGATCCTCTATCCTCAATCCTCAATCGTCAATCCTCAATCCTCATTCTTCAATCCTCAATATTCAATCATCAATGCTCAATCTTCAATCCTCAATCCTCAATCCTCAATCCTCAATCCTCAACCCTCAATCCTCAATATTCAATCATCAATACTCAATCTTCAATCCTCAATCCTCAATCCTCAATTCTCAATCCTCAATCCTCAATCCTCAATCCTCAATCCTCAATCCTCAATCCACAATCCTCAACCTTCTATACTCAATAATTTATCTCCAATCCTAGATCCTCAATCCTCAATCCTCTATCCTCAATCCTCAATCCTCAATCCTCAATATTCAATCATCAATACTCAATCTTCAAACCTCAATCTTCAATCCTCAATACTCAATCTTCAATCCTCAATCCTCAATCCTCAATCCTCAATCCTCAATCCTCAGGCATCAATACTCAATCTACAATATTCAATCCTCAATCCTTAATCCTCAATCCACAATCCTCAGCCTTCAATACTCAATACTCAATCTTCAATCCTCAATCCTCAATCCTCAATCCTCAATCCTCAATCCTCAATCCGCAATATTCAATCCTCAATACTCAATCTTCAATCATCAATCCTCAATCCACAATTCTCAGTCGTCAATCCTCAGTCATCAATCCTCAATCTTCAATACACAATCGTCAATCCTAAGTCCTCAATCCTCAAACCTCAATCCTCGTTCCTCAAACCTCAATCCTCAACCCCCAGTCTTCATCCTGAATCCTCAAACCTCAATCCTCAATCCTCAATACTCAATCATCAATACTAAATCTTCAATCCTCAATCCTCAAACCTCAATCCTCAATCCTCATTCTTCAATCCTAAATACCCAATACTTAATCTTCAATACTCAATCCTCAATCCTCAATTCTCAATCCTCAATCCTCGATCCTCGTTCCTCAAACCTCAATCCTCAACCCTCAGTCTTCATCCTCAATCCTCAAACCTCAATACTCAACCCTCAATATTCAATCATCAATACTCAATCTTCAATCCTCAATCCTCAAACCTCAATCCTCAATCCTCATTCTTCAATACTAAACACCCAATCCTCAATCCTCAATCCTCAATCCTCAATCCTCAATCCTCAATTTTCAACCCTGAATCCTCAATCCTCAATACTCAATCCTCAATCTTCAATCCTCAATACTCAATCTTCAATCCTCAATCCTCAATCCTCAATCCTCAATATTCAATCATCAATACTCAATCTTCAATCCTCAATCCTCAATCCTCAATTCTCAATCCTCAATCCTCAATCCTCAATCCTTAATCCTCAATCCTCAATCCTCAATCCTCAATCCTCAATCCTCAATCCTCAATCCTCAATCCGCAATATTCAATCCTCAATACTCAATCTTCAATCAGCAATCCTCAATCCTCAATTCTCAGTCGTCAATCCTCAGTCATCAATCCTCAATCTTCAATACTCAATCGTCAATCCTTAGTCCTCAATCCTCAACCTCAATCCTCGTTCCTGAAACCTCAATCCTCAACCCTCAGTCTTCATCCTCAATCCTCAAACCTCAATCCACAATCCTCAATATTCAATCATCAATACTCAATCTTCAAACCTCAATCCTCAAACCTCAATCCTCAATCCTCATTCTTCAATCCTAAATACCCAATCCTCAATCTTCGATCCTCAATCCTCAATCCTCAATTCTCAATCCTCAATCCTTAATCCTCAGACCTCAAACATAAATATTCAATCCTCTTCCTCAATCCACAACCCTCAATCCTCAGTCCTCAATATTCAATCATCAATATTCAATCATCAATATTCAATCCTCAATCCTCAATCCTCAATCCTCAACCCTCAATCCTCAATCCTCAATCTTCAACCCTGAATCCTCAATCCTCAATACTCAATCCTCAATCTTCAATCCTCAATACTCAATCTTCAATCCTCAATCCTCAATCCTCAATCCTCAATCTTCAATCCTCAACATTCAATCTTCAATCCTCAATCCTCTATCCTCAATGCTCAATCCTCATTCTTCTATCCTCAATACCCAACCCTCAATCTTCAATCCTCAATCCTCAATCCTCAATCCTAATTCCTCAACCCGCATTCTTCAATAGTCAATACCCAATCCTCAATTTCAATCCTCAATCCGCAATCCTCATTTCTCAATCCTCAATCCTCAGCCCTCAGCCATCATCCTCCATCCTCAGTACACAATACTCTATCCTCAATCTTCAATCCTCAATACTCAGCCTTCAGTCGTCATTCCTCAATCCTCAATCCTCAATCCTCAACCTTCTATCCTCAACACTCAATCTGCAATCCTCAATCCTCAAACCTCAATCCTCAATCCTCATTCCTCAATCCTCAATACCCAATCCTCAATCCTCAATCCTCAATCCTCAATCCTCAATATTCAATCATCAATACTCAATCTTCAGTCCTCAATCTTCAATCCTCAATACTCAATCTTCAATCCTCAATCCTCAATCCTCAATCTTCAATCCTCAATTCTCAATCTTCAATCCTCGATCCTCAATCATCAATCCTCAATCCTTAATCCTCAGGCATCAATACTCAATCTTCAATGCTCAATCCTCAATCCTCAATCCTCAATCCTCATTACCCAACACTCAATCCTCATTCCTCAAACCTCAATCCTCAACCTTCAGTCCTCATACTCAATTCTCAATTCTCAATCCTAAATCCTCAATCCTCAATCTTCAATCCTCAATAATCAATCTCCAATCCTCAATCCTCAATCCTCGATACTCAATCGTCAGGCATCAATCCTCAATCCTCAATCCTCAATCCTCAGGCATCAATACTCAATCTACAATATTCAATCCACAATCCTTAATCCTCAATCCACAATCCTCAACCTTCAATACTCAATACTCAATCTTCAATCCTCAATCCTCAATCCTCAATCCTCAATCCTCAATCCTCAATCCTCAATATTCAATCCTCAATACTCAATCTTCAATCATCAATCCTCTATCCTCAATTCTCAGTCGTCAATCCTCAGTCATCAATCCTCAATCTTCAATACTCAATCGTCAATCCTTAGTCCTCAACCCTCAATCCTCAATCCTCGTTCCTCAAACCTGAATCCTCAACCCTCAGTCTTCATCCTCAATCCTCAAACCTCAATCCTCAACCCTCAATATTCAATCATCAATACTCAATCTTCAATCCTCAATCCTCAAACCTCAATCCTCAATCCTCATTCTTCAATCCAAAATACCCAATCCTCAATCTTCAATCCGCAATCCTCAATCCTCAATCCTCAATCCTCAATCCTCAATCTTCAAACCTGAATCCACAATCCTCAATACTCAATCCTCAATCTTCAATCCTCAATACTCAATCTTCAATCCTCAATCCTCAATCCTCAATCCTCAGGCATCAATACTCAATCTTCAATACTCAATCCTCAATCCTCAATCCTCAATCCTCAATCCTCAAACCTCAATCCTCAATCCTCAATATTCAATCATCAATACTCAATCTTCGATCCTCAATCCTCAATCCTCAATCCTCAATCCTCAATCCTCAATCCTCAATCCTCAATCCTCAATCCTCAATCCTCAATCCACAATCCTCAGCCTTCAATACTCAATAATCAATTTCCAATCCTAGATCCTCTATCCTCAATCATCAATCGTCAATCCTCAATCCTCATTCTTCAATCCTCAATATTCAATCATCAATACTCAATCTTCAATCCTCAATCCTCAATCCTCAATCCTCAATCCTCAATCCTCAATCCTCAATATTCAATCATCAATACTCAATCTTCAAACCTCAATCCTCAATCCTCAATCCTCAAACCTCAATCATCAATCCTCAATATTCAATCATCAATACTCAATCTTCAATCCTCAATCCTCAAACCTCAATCCTCAATCCTCATTCTTCAATCCTAAATACCCAATCCTCAATTTCCAATCCTTAATCCTCAATCCTCAATTCTCAATCCTCAATCCTTAATCCTCAGACCTCAAACATCAATATTCAACCCTCAGTCCTCGTCCTCAATCCACAACCCTCAATCCTCAGTCCTCAATATTCAATCATCAATATTCAATCTTCAATCCTCAATCCTCAATCCTCAATCCTCAATCCTCAATCCTCAATTTTCAACCCTGAATCCTCAATCCTCAATACTCAATCCTCTATCTTCAATCCTCAATACTCAATCTTCAATCCTTAATCCTCAATCTGCAATCCCGAATCCCCAGTACTCAATCTTCAATCCTCAATGCTCAATCCTCAATCCTCAATCCTCAGTCCTCAGTCCTCAATCTTCATTCCTCAAACCTCAATCCTCAACCGTCAGTCCTCATTCTCCATCCTCAATCCTCAATCCTCAATCCTCAATCTTCAATCCCCAATACTCAATCTTCAATCCTCAATCCTCAATCCTCAATCCTCAATCCTCAATCTTCAGGTATCAATACTCAATCTTCAATACTCAATCCTCAATCCTCAATCCTCAATCCTCAATCCTCAATCCTCAACCATCAATCCTCATTCCTCAAACCTCAATCCTCAACCCTCAGTCCTCATCCTCAATTCTCAATTCTCAATACTCAATCGTCAATCCTCAATCTTCAATCCTCAATAATCAATCTCCGATCCTAGATCCTCAATCCCCAATCTTCAATCCTCAATACTCAATCTGCAATCCTCAATCCTCAAACCTCAATCCTCAATCCTCAACCCTCAGCCCTCATCCTCCATCCTCAGTACTCAATCCTCTATCCTCAATCTTCAATCCTCAATACTCAATATTCAATCCTCATTCCTCAATCCTCAATCCTCAATCCTCAATCTTCAATCCTCAATACTCAATCTGCAATCCTCAATCCTCAAACCTCAATCCTCAATCCTCATTCCTCAATCCTCAATACCCAATCCTCAATCCTCAATCCTCAATCCTCAATCCTCAATCCTCAATCCTCAATCTTCAACCCTGAATCCTCAATCCTCAATACTCAATCATCAAACTCCAATCCTCAATTCTCAATCCTCAATCCTCAATCCTCAATCCTCAATCCTCAATCCTCAATCCTCAATCCACAATCCTCAAGCTTCTATACTCAATAATCAATCTCCAATCCTAGATCGTCAATCCTCAATCCTCAATCCTCAATCTTCAACCCTGAATCCTCAATCATCAATACTCAATCCTCAATCTTCAATCCTCAATACTCAATCTTCAATCCTCAATCCTCAATCCTCAATCCTCAGTCCTCAATCTTCAACCCTCAACACTCAATCTTCAATCCTCAATCCTCAATCCTCAATCCTCAATCCTCAGGCATCAATACTCAATCTTCAATGCTCAATCCTCAATCCTCAATCCTCAATCCTCATTCCCCAACCCTCAATCCTCATTCCTCAAACCTCAATCCTCAACCCTCAGTCCTCATACTCAATTCTCAATTCTCAATCCTCAATCCTCAATCCTCAATCTTCAATCCTCAATAATCAATCTCCATTCCTCAATCCTCAATTCTCGATCCTCAATCCTCAGGCATCAATACTCAATCTTCAATACTCAACCCTCAATCCTCACTCCTCAATCCTCAATCCTCAAACCTCAATCCTCAATCCTCAATATTCAATCATCAATACTCAATCTTCAATCCGCAATCCTCAATCCTCAATCCTCAACCCTCAATCCTCATTCCTCAAGCCTCAATCCTCAACCCTCAGTCCTCATACTCAATTCTCAATTCTCAATCCTCAATTCTCAATCCTCAATCTTCAGTCCTCAATAATCAATATCCAATTCTAGATCCTCAATCCCCAATCTTCAACCCTTAATCCTCAATCTTCAATCCCCAATCCCCAGTACTCAATCTTCAATCCTCAATGCTCAATCCTCAATCCTCAATCCTCAGTCCTCAGACCTCAATCTTCAATCCTCAAACCCCAATCCTCAACCGTCAGTCCTCATTCACCAACCTCAATCCTCAATCCTCAATCCTTAATCTTCAATCCCCAATACTCAATCTTCAATCCTCAATCCTCAATACTCAATCATCAATCCTCAAGCCTCAGGCATCAATACTCAATCTTCAATACTCAATCCTCAATCCTCAATCCTCTATCCTCAATCCTCAACCATCAATCCTCA
Organism: Calliopsis andreniformis; assembly: GCF_051401765.1. Lineage (NCBI taxonomy): Eukaryota > Metazoa > Arthropoda > Insecta > Hymenoptera > Andrenidae > Calliopsis > Calliopsis andreniformis. Next base: position 1,512,859 of record NW_027480495.1, read on the forward strand.
TTCCTCAAACCTCAATCCTCAACCCTCAGTCCTCATCCTCAATCCTCAATCCTCAATCCTCAATCCACAATCCTCAACCTTCTATACTCAATAATTTATCTCCAATCCTAGATCCTCAATCCTCAATCCTCTATCCTCAATCCTCAATCCTCAATCCTCAATATTCAATCATCAATACTCAATCTTCAAACCTCAATCTTCAATCCTCAATACTCAATCTTCAATCCTCAATCCTCAATCCTCAATCCTCAATCCTCAATCCTCAGGCATCAATACTCAATCTACAATATTCAATCCTCAATCCTTAACCCTCAATCCACAATCCTCAGCCTTCAATACTCAATACTCAATCTTCAATCCTCAATCCTCAATCCTCAATCCTCAATCCTCAATCCTCAATCCGCAATATTCAATCCTCAATACTCAATCTTCAATCATCAATCCTCAATCCACAATTCTCAGTCGTCAATCCTCAGTCATCAATCCTCAATCTTCAATACACAATCGTCAATCCTAAGTCCTCAATCCTCAAACCTCAATCCTCGTTCCTCAAACCTCAATCCTCAACCCCCAGTCTTCATCCTGAATCCTCAAACCTCAATCCTCAATCCTCAATATTCAATCATCAATACTAAATCTTCAATCCTCAATCCTCAAACCTCAATCCTCAATCCTCATTCTTCAATCCTAAATACCCAATACTTAATCTTCAATACTCAATCCTCAATCCTCAATTCTCAATCCTCAATCCTCGATCCTCGTTCCTCAAACCTCAATCCTCAACCCTCAGTCTTCATCCTCAATCCTCAAACCTCAATACTCAACCCTCAATATTCAATCATCAATACTCAATCTTCAATCCTCAATCCTCAAACCTCAATCCTCAATCCTCATTCTTCAATACTAAACACCCAATCCTCAATCCTCAATCCTCAATCCTCAATCCTCAATCCTCAATTTTCAACCCTGAATCCTCAATCCTCAATACTCAATCCTCAATCTTCAATCCTCAATACTCAATCTTCAATCCTCAATCGTCAATCCTCAATCCTCAATATTCAATCATCAATACTCAATCTTCAATCCTCAATCCTCAATCCTCAATTCTCAATCCTCAATCCTCAATCCTCAATCCTTAATCCTCAATCCTCAATCCTCAATCCTCAATCCTCAATCCTCAATCCTCAATCCTCAATCCGCAATATTCAATCCTCAATACTCAATCTTCAATCAGCAATCCTCAATCCTCAATTCTCAGTCGTCAATCCTCAGTCATCAATCCTCAATCTTCAATACTCAATCGTCAATCCTTAGTCCTCAATCCTCAACCTCAATCCTCGTTCCTGAAACCTCAATCCTCAACCCTCAGTCTTCATCCTCAATCCTCAAACCTCAATCCACAATCCTCAATATTCAATCATCAATACTCAATCTTCAATCCTCAATCCTCAAACCTCAATCCTCAATCCTCATTCTTCAATCCTAAATACCCAATCCTCAATCTTCGATCCTCAATCCTCAATCCTCAATTCTCAATCCTCAATCCTTAATCCTCAGACCTCAAACATAAATATTCAATCCTCTTCCTCAATCCACAACCCTCAATCCTCAGTCCTCAATATTCAATCATCAATATTCAATCATCAATATTCAATCCTCAATCCTCAATCCTCAATCCTCAACCCTCAATCCTCAATCCTCAATCTTCAACCCTGAATCCTCAATCCTCAATACTCAATCCTCAATCTTCAATCCTCAATACTCAATCTTCAATCCTCAATCCTCAATCCTCAATCCTCAATCTTCAATCCTCAACATTCAATCTTCAATCCTCAATCCTCTATCCTCAATGCTCAATCCTCATTCTTCTATCCTCAATACCCAACCCTCAATCTTCAATCCTCAATCCTCAATCCTCAATCCTAATTCCTCAACCCGCATTCTTCAATAGTCAATACCCAATCCTCAATTTCAATCCTCAATCCGCAATCCTCATTTCTCAATCCTCAATCCTCAGCCCTCAGCCATCATCCTCCATCCTCAGTACACAATACTCTATCCTCAATCTTCAATCCTCAATACTCAGCCTTCAGTCGTCATTCCTCAATCCTCAATCCTCAATCCTCAACCTTCTATCCTCAACACTCAATCTGCAATCCTCAATCCTCAAACCTCAATCCTCAATCCTCATTCCTCAATCCTCAATACCCAATCCTCAATCCTCAATCCTCAATCCTCAATCCTCAATATTCAATCATCAATACTCAATCTTCAATCCTCAATCCTCAATCCTTAATCCTCAGGCATCAATACTCAATCTTCAATGCTCAATCCTCAATCCTCAATCCTCAATCCTCATTACCCAACACTCAATCCTCATTCCTCAAACCTCAATCCTCAACCTTCAGTCCTCATACTCAATTCTCAATTCTCAATCCTAAATCCTCAATCCTCAATCTTCAATCCTCAATAATCAATCTCCAATCCTCAATCCTCAATCCTCGATACTCAATCGTCAGGCATCAATCCTCAATCCTCAATCCTCAATCCTCAGGCATCAATACTCAATCTACAATATTCAATCCACAATCCTTAATCCTCAATCCACAATCCTCAACCTTCAATACTCAATACTCAATCTTCAATCCTCAATCCTCAATCCTCAATCCTCAATCCTCAATCCTCAATCCTCAATATTCAATCCTCAATACTCAATCTTCAATCATCAATCCTCTATCCTCAATTCTCAGTCGTCAATCCTCAGTCATCAATCCTCAATCTTCAATACTCAATCGTCAATCCTTAGTCCTCAACCCTCAATCCTCAATCCTCGTTCCTCAAACCTGAATCCTCAACCCTCAGTCTTCATCCTCAATCCTCAAACCTCAATCCTCAACCCTCAATATTCAATCATCAATACTCAATCTTCAATCCTCAATCCTCAAACCTCAATCCTCAATCCTCATTCTTCAATCCAAAATACCCAATCCTCAATCTTCAATCCGCAATCCTCAATCCTCAATCCTCAATCCTCAATCCTCAATCTTCAAACCTGAATCCACAATCCTCAATACTCAATCCTCAATCTTCAATCCTCAATACTCAATCTTCAATCCTCAATCCTCAATCCTCAATCCTCAGGCATCAATACTCAATCTTCAATACTCAATCCTCAATCCTCAATCCTCAATCCTCAATCCTCAAACCTCAATCCTCAATCCTCAATATTCAATCATCAATACTCAATCTTCGATCCTCAATCCTCAATCCTCAATCCTCAATCCTCAATCCTCAATCCTCAATCCTCAATCCTCAATCCTCAATCCTCAATCCACAATCCTCAGCCTTCAATACTCAATAATCAATTTCCAATCCTAGATCCTCTATCCTCAATCATCAATCGTCAATCCTCAATCCTCATTCTTCAATCCTCAATATTCAATCATCAATACTCAATCTTCAATCCTCAATCCTCAATCCTCAATCCTCAATCCTCAATCCTCAATCCTCAATATTCAATCATCAATACTCAATCTTCAAACCTCAATCCTCAATCCTCAATCCTCAAACCTCAATCATCAATCCTCAATATTCAATCATCAATACTCAATCTTCAATCCTCAATCCTCAAACCTCAATCCTCAATCCTCATTCTTCAATCCTAAATACCCAATCCTCAATTTCCAATCCTTAATCCTCAATCCTCAATTCTCAATCCTCAATCCTTAATCCTCAGACCTCAAACATCAATATTCAACCCTCAGTCCTCGTCCTCAATCCACAACCCTCAATCCTCAGTCCTCAATATTCAATCATCAATATTCAATCTTCAATCCTCAATCCTCAATCCTCAATCCTCAATCCTCAATCCTCAATTTTCAACCCTGAATCCTCAATCCTCAATACTCAATCCTCTATCTTCAATCCTCAATACTCAATCTTCAATCCTTAATCCTCAATCTGCAATCCCGAATCCCCAGTACTCAATCTTCAATCCTCAATGCTCAATCCTCAATCCTCAATCCTCAGTCCTCAGTCCTCAATCTTCATTCCTCAAACCTCAATCCTCAACCGTCAGTCCTCATTCTCCATCCTCAATCCTCAATCCTCAATCCTCAATCTTCAATCCCCAATACTCAATCTTCAATCCTCAATCCTCAATCCTCAATCCTCAATCCTCAATCCTCAGGTATCAATACTCAATCTTCAATACTCAATCCTCAATCCTCAATCCTCAATCCTCAATCCTCAATCCTCAACCATCAATCCTCATTCCTCAAACCTCAATCCTCAACCCTCAGTCCTCATCCTCAATTCTCAATTCTCAATACTCAATCGTCAATCCTCAATCTTCAATCCTCAATAATCAATCTCCGATCCTAGATCCTCAATCCCCAATCTTCAATCCTCAATACTCAATCTGCAATCCTCAATCCTCAAACCTCAATCCTCAATCCTCAACCCTCAGCCCTCATCCTCCATCCTCAGTACTCAATCCTCTATCCTCAATCTTCAATCCTCAATACTCAATATTCAATCCTCATTCCTCAATCCTCAATCCTCAATCCTCAATCTTCAATCCTCAATACTCAATCTGCAATCCTCAATCCTCAAACCTCAATCCTCAATCCTCATTCCTCAATCCTCAATACCCAATCCTCAATCCTCAATCCTCAATCCTCAATCCTCAATCCTCAATCCTCAATCTTCAACCCTGAATCCTCAATCCTCAATACTCAATCATCAAACTCCAATCCTCAATTCTCAATCCTCAATCCTCAATCCTCAATCCTCAATCCTCAATCCTCAATCCTCAATCCACAATCCTCAAGCTTCTATACTCAATAATCAATCTCCAATCCTAGATCGTCAATCCTCAATCCTCAATCCTCAATCTTCAACCCTGAATCCTCAATCATCAATACTCAATCCTCAATCTTCAATCCTCAATACTCAATCTTCAATCCTCAATCCTCAATCCTCAATCCTCAGTCCTCAATCTTCAACCCTCAACACTCAATCTTCAATCCTCAATCCTCAATCCTCAATCCTCAATCCTCAGGCATCAATACTCAATCTTCAATGCTCAATCCTCAATCCTCAATCCTCAATCCTCATTCCCCAACCCTCAATCCTCATTCCTCAAACCTCAATCCTCAACCCTCAGTCCTCATACTCAATTCCCAATTCTCAATCCTCAATCCTCAATCCTCAATCTTCAATCCTCAATAATCAATCTCCATTCCTCAATCCTCAATTCTCGATCCTCAATCCTCAGGCATCAATACTCAATCTTCAATACTCAACCCTCAATCCTCACTCCTCAATCCTCAATCCTCAAACCTCAATCCTCAATCCTCAATATTCAATCATCAATACTCAATCTTCAATCCGCAATCCTCAATCCTCAATCCTCAACCCTCAATCCTCATTCCTCAAGCCTCAATCCTCAACCCTCAGTCCTCATACTCAATTCTCAATTCTCAATCCTCAATTCTCAATCCTCAATCTTCAGTCCTCAATAATCAATATCCAATTCTAGATCCTCAATCCCCAATCTTCAACCCTTAATCCTCAATCTTCAATCCCCAATCCCCAGTACTCAATCTTCAATCCTCAATGCTCAATCCTCAATCCTCAATCCTCAGTCCTCAGACCTCAATCTTCAATCCTCAAACCCCAATCCTCAACCGTCAGTCCTCATTCACCAACCTCAATCCTCAATCCTCAATCCTTAATCTTCAATCCCCAATACTCAATCTTCAATCCTCAATCCTCAATACTCAATCATCAATCCTCAAGCCTCAGGCATCAATACTCAATCTTCAATACTCAATCCTCAATCCTCAATCCTCTATCCTCAATCCTCAACCATCAATCCTCATTCCTCAAACCTCAATCCTCAACCCTCAGTCCTCATCCTCAATCCTCAATCCTCAATCCTCAATCCACAATCCTCAACCTTCTATACTCAATAATTTATCTCCAATCCTAGATCCTCAATCCTCAATCCTCTATCCTCAATCCTCAATCCTCAATCCTCAATATTCGATCATCAATACTCAATCTTCAAACCTCAATCTTCAATCCTCAATACTCAATCTTCAATCCTCAATCCTCAATCCTCAATCCTCAATCCTCAATCCTCAGGCATCAATACTCAATCTACAATATTCAATCCTCAATCCTTAACCCTCAATCCACAATCCTCAGCCTTCAATACTCAATACTCAATCTTCAATCCTCAATCCTCAATCCTCAATCCTCAATCCTCAATCCTCAATCCGCAATATTCAATCCTCAATACTCAATCTTCAATCATCAATCCTCAATCCACAATTCTCATTCGTCAATCCTCAGTCATCAATCCTCAATCTTCAATACACAATCGTCAATCCTAAGTCCTCAATCCTCAAACCTCAATCCTCGTTCCTCAAACCTCAATCCTCAACCCCCAGTCTTCATCCTGAATCCTCAAACCTCAATCCTCAATCCTCAATATTCAATCATCAATACTAAATCTTCAATCCTCAATCCTCAAACCTCAATCCTCAATCCTCATTCTTCAATCCTAAATACCCAATACTTAATCTTCAATACTCAATCCTCAATCCTCAATTCTCAATCCTCAATCCTCGATCCTCGTTCCTCAAACCTCAATCCTCAACCCTCAGTCTTCATCCTCAATCCTCAAACCTCAATACTCAACCCTCAATATTCAATCATCAATACTCAATCTTCAATCCTCAATCCTCAAACCTCAATCCTCAATCCTCATTCTTCAATACTAAACACCCAATCCTCAATCCTCAATCCTCAATCCTCAATCCTCAATCCTCAATTTTCAACCCTGAATCCTCAATCCTCAATACTCAATCCTCAATCTTCAATCCTCAATACTCAATCTTCAATCCTCAATCGTCAATCCTCAATCCTCAATATTCAATCATCAATACTCAATCTTCAATCCTCAATCCTCAATCCTCAATTCTCAATCCTCAATCCTCAATCCTCAATCCTTAATCCTCAATCCTCAATCCTCAATCCTCAATCCTCAATCCTCAATCCTCAATCCTCAATCCGCAATATTCAATCCTCAATACTCAATCTTCAATCAGCAATCCTCAATCCTCAATTCTCAGTCGTCAATCCTCAGTCATCAATCCTCAATCTTCAATACTCAATCGTCAATCCTTAGTCCTCAATCCTCAACCTCAATCCTCGTTCCTGAAACCTCAATCCTCAACCCTCAGTCTTCATCCTCAATCCTCAAACCTCAATCCACAATCCTCAATATTCAATCATCAATACTCAATCTTCAATCCTCAATCCTCAAACCTCAATCCTCAATCCTCATTCTTCAATCCTAAATACCCAATCCTCAATCTTCGATCCTCAATCCTCAATCCTCAATTCTCAATCCTCAATCCTTAATCCTCAGACCTCAAACATAAATATTCAATCCTCTTCCTCAATCCACAACCCTCAATCCTCAGTCCTCAATATTCAATCATCAATATTCAATCATCAATATTCAATCCTCAATCCTCAATCCTCAATCCTCAACCCTCAATCCTCAATCCTCAATCTTCAACCCTGAATCCTCAATCCTCAATACTCAATCCTCAATCTTCAATCCTCAATACTCAATCTTCAATCCTCAATCCTCAATCCTCAATCCTCAATCTTCAATCCTCAACATTCAATCTTCAATCCTCAATCCTCTATCCTCAATGCTCAATCCTCATTCTTCTATCCTCAATACCCAACCCTCAATCTTCAATCCTCAATCCTCAATCCTCAATCCTAATTCCTCAACCCGCATTCTTCAATAGTCAATACCCAATCCTCAATTTCAATCCTCAATCCGCAATCCTCATTTCTCAATCCTCAATCCTCAGCCCTCAGCCATCATCCTCCATCCTCAGTACACAATACTCTATCCTCAATCTTCAATCCTCAATACTCAGCCTTCAGTCGTCATTCCTCAATCCTCAATCCTCAATCCTCAACCTTCTATCCTCAACACTCAATCTGCAATCCTCAATCCTCAAACCTCAATCCTCAATCCTCATTCCTCAATCCTCAATACCCAATCCTCAATCCTCAATCCTCAATCCTCAATCCTCAATATTCAATCATCAATACTCAATCTTCAATCCTCAATCCTCAATCCTTAATCCTCAGGCATCAATACTCAATCTTCAATGCTCAATCCTCAATCCTCAATCCTCAATCCTCATTACCCAACACTCAATCCTCATTCCTCAAACCTCAATCCTCAACCTTCAGTCCTCATACTCAATTCTCAATTCTCAATCCTAAATCCTCAATCCTCAATCTTCAATCCTCAATAATCAATCTCCAATCCTCAATCCTCAATCCTCGATACTCAATCGTCAGGCATCAATCCTCAATCCTCAATCCTCAATCCTCAGGCATCAATACTCAATCTACAATATTCAATCCACAATCCTTAATCCTCAATCCACAATCCTCAGCCTTCAATACTCAATACTCAATCTTCAATCCTCAATCCTCAATCCTCAATCCTCAATCCTCAATCCTCAATCCTCAATATTCAATCCTCAATACTCAATCTTCAATCATCAATCCTCTATCCTCAATTCTCAGTCGTCAATCCTCAGTCATCAATCCTCAATCTTCAATACTCAATCGTCAATCCTTAGTCCTCAACCCTCAATCCTCAATCCTCGTTCCTCAAACCTGAATCCTCAACCCTCAGTCTTCATCCTCAATCCTCAAACCTCAATCCTCAACCCTCAATATTCAATCATCAATACTCAATCTTCAATCCTCAATCCTCAAACCTCAATCCTCAATCCTCATTCTTCAATCCAAAATACCCAATCCTCAATCTTCAATCCGCAATCCTCAATCCTCAATCCTCAATCCTCAATCCTCAATCTTCAAACCTGAATCCACAATCCTCAATACTCAATCCTCAATCTTCAATCCTCAATACTCAATCTTCAATCCTCAATCCTCAATCCTCAATCCTCAGGCATCAATACTCAATCTTCAATACTCAATCCTCAATCCTCAATCCTCAATCCTCAATCCTCAAACCTCAATCCTCAATCCTCAATATTCAATCATCAATACTCAATCTTCGATCCTCAATCCTCAATCCTCAATCCTCAATCCTCAATCCTCAATCCTCAATCCTCAATCCTCAATCCACAATCCTCAGCCTTCAATACTCAATAATCAATTTCCAATCCTAGATCCTCTATCCTCAATCATCAATCGTCAATCCTCAATCCTCATTCTTCAATCCTCAATATTCAATCATCAATACTCAATCTTCAATCCTCAATCCTCAATCCTCAATCCTCAATCCTCAATCCTCAATCCTCAATATTCAATCATCAATACTCAATCTTCAAACCTCAATCCTCAATCCTCAATCCTCAAACCTCAATCATCAATCCTCAATATTCAATCATCAATACTCAATCTTCAATCCTCAATCCTCAAACCTCAATCCTCAATCCTCATTCTTCAATCCTAAATACCCAATCCTCAATTTCCAATCCTTAATCCTCAATCCTCAATTCTCAATCCTCAATCCTTAATCCTCAGACCTCAAACATCAATATTCAACCCTCAGTCCTCGTCCTCAATCCACAACCCTCAATCCTCAGTCCTCAATATTCAATCATCAATATTCAATCTTCAATCCTCAATCCTCAATCCTCAATCCTCAATCCTCAATCCTCAATTTTCAACCCTGAATCCTCAATCCTCAATACTCAATCCTCTATCTTCAATCCTCAATGCTCAATCTTCAATCCTTAATCCTCAATCTGCAATCCCGAATCCCCAGTACTCAATCTTCAATCCTCAATGCTCAATCCTCAATCCTCAATCCTCAGTCCTCAGTCCTCAATCTTCATTCCTCAAACCTCAATCCTCAACCGTCAGTCCTCATTCTCCATCCTCAATCCTCAATCCTCAATCCTCAATCTTCAATCCCCAATACTCAATCTTCAATCCTCAATCCTCAATCCTCAATCCTCAATCCTCAATCCTCAGGTATCAATACTCAATCTTCAATACTCAATCCTCAATCCTCAATCCTCAATCCTCAATCCTCAATCCTCAACCATCATTCCTCATTCCTCAAACCTCAATCCTCAACCCTCAGTCCTCATCCTCAATTCTCAATTCTCAATACTCAATCGTCAATCCTCAATCTTCAATCCTCAATAATCAATCTCCGATCCTAGATCCTCAATCCCCAATCTTCAATCCTCAATACTCAATCTGCAATCCTCAATCCTCAAACCTCAATCCTCAATCCTCAACCCTCAGCCCTCATCCTCCATCCTCAGTACTCAATCCTCTATCCTCAATCTTCAATCCTCAATACTCAATATTCAATCCTCATTCCTCAATCCTCAATCCTCAATCCTCAATCTTCAATCCTCAATACTCAATCTGCAATCCTCAATCCTCAAACCTCAATCCTCAATCCTCATTCCTCAATCCTCAATACCCAATCCTCAATCCTCAATCCTCAATCCTCAATCCTCAATCCTCAATCCTCAATCTTCAACCCTGAATCCTCAATCCTCAATACTCAATCATCAAACTCCAATCCTCAATTCTCAATCCTCAATCCTCAATCCTCAATCCTCAATCCTCAATCCTCAATCCTCAATCCACAATCCTCAAGCTTCTATACTCAATAATCAATCTCCAATCCTAGATCGTCAATCCTCAATCCTCAATCCTCAATCTTCAACCCTGAATCCTCAATCATCAATACTCAATCCTCAATCTTCAATCCTCAATACTCAATCTTCAATCCTCAATCCTCAATCCTCAATCCTCAGTCCTCAATCTTCAACCCTCAACACTCAATCTTCAATCCTCAATCCTCAATCCTCAATCCTCAATCCTCAGGCATCAATACTCAATCTTCAATGCTCAATCCTCAATCCTCAATCCTCAATCCTCATTCCCCAACCCTCAATCCTCATTCCTCAAACCTCAATCCTCAACCCTCAGTCCTCATACTCAATTCTCAATTCTCAATCCTCAATCCTCAATCCTCAATCTTCAATCCTCAATAATCAATCTCCATTCCTCAATCCTCAATTCTCGATCCTCAATCCTCAGGCATCAATACTCAATCTTCAATACTCAACCCTCAATCCTCACTCCTCAATCCTCAATCCTCAAACCTCAATCCTCAATCCTCAATATTCAATCATCAATACTCAATCTTCAATCCGCAATCCTCAATCCTCAATCCTCAACCCTCAATCCTCATTCCTCAAGCCTCAATCCTCAACCCTCAGTCCTCATACTCAATTCTCAATTCTCAATCCTCAATTCTCAATCCTCAATCTTCAGTCCTCAATAATCAATATCCAATTCTAGATCCTCAATCCCCAATCTTCAATCCTTAATCCTCAATCTTCAATCCCCAATCCCCAGTACTCAATCTTCAATCCTCAATGCTCAATCCTCAATCCTCAATCCTCAGTCCTCAGACCTCAATCTTCAATCCTCAAACCCCAATCCTCAACCGTCAGTCCTCATTCACCAACCTCAATCCTCAATCCTCAATCCTCAATCTTCAATCCCCAATACTCAATCTTCAATCCTCAATCCTCAATACTCAATCATCAATCCTCAAGCCTCAGGCATCAATACTCAATCTTCAATACTCAATCCTCAATCCTCAATCCTCTATCCTCAATCCTCAACCATCAATCCTCATTCCTCAAACCTCAATCCTCAACCCTCAGTCCTCATCCTCAATTCTCAATTCTCAATCCTCAATCCTCAATCCTCAATCTTCAATCCTCAATAATCAATCTCCGATCCTAGGTCCACAATCCCCAACCTTCAATCGTTAATCCTCAATCTTCAATCCTCAGTCCCCAGTCATCAATCCCCAATCCTTAATCCTCAAACCTCAATCCTCAATCCTCATTCTTCAATCCTAAATACCCAATCCTCAATTTCCAATCCTCAATCCTCAATCCTCAATTCTCAATCCTCAATCCTTAATCCTCAGACCTCAAACATCAATATTTAACCCTCAGTCCTCGTCCTCAATCCACAACCCTCAATCCTCAGTCCTCAATATTCAATCATCAATATTCAATCTTCAATCCTCAATCCTCAATCCTCAATCCTCAATCCTCAATCCTCAATTTTCAACCCTGAATCCTCAATCCTCAATACTCAATCCTCTATCTTCAATCCTCAATGCTCAATCTTCAATCCTTAATCCTCAATCTGCAATCCCGAATCCCCAGTACTCAATCTTCAATCCTCAATGCTCAATCCTCAATCCTCAGTCCTCAGTCCTCAATCGTCATTCCTCAAACCTCAATCCTCAACCGTCAGTCCTCCTTCTCCATCCTCAATCCTCAATCCTCAATCCTCAATCTTCAATCCCCAATACTCAATCTTCAATCCTCAATCCTCAATCCTCAATCCTCAATCCTCAATCCTCAGGTATCAATACTCAATCTTCAATACTCAATCCTCAATCCTCAATCCTCAATCCTCAATCCTCAATCCTCAACCATCAATCCTCATTCCTCAAACCTCAATCCTCAACCCTCAGTCCTCATCCTCAATTCTCAATTCTCAATCCTCAATCGTCAATCCTCAATCTTCAATCCTCAATAATCAATCTCCGATCCTAGATCCTCAATCCCCAATCTTCAATCCTCAATACTCAATCTGCAATCCTCAATCCTCAAACCTCAATCCTCAATCCTCAACCCTCAGCCCTCATCCTCCATCCTCAGTACTCAAACCTCTATCCTCAATCTTCAATCCTCAATACTCAATATTCAATCCTCATTCCTCAATCCTCAATCCTCAATCCTCAATCTTCAATCCTCAATACTCAATCTGCAATCCTCAATCCTCAAACCTCAATCCTCAATCCTCATTCCTCAATCCTCAATACCCAATCCTCAATCCTCAATCCTCAATCCTCAATCCTCAATCCTCAATCCTCAATCTTCAACCCTGAATCCTCAATCCTCAATACTCAATCATCAAACTCCAATCCTCAATTCTCAATCCTCGATCCTCAATCCTCAATCCTCAATCCTCAATCCTCAATCCTCAATCCACAATCCTCAAGCTTCTATACTCAATAATCAATCTCCAATCCTAGATCGTCAATCCTCAATCCTCAATCCTCAATCTTCAACCCTGAATCCTCAATCATCAATACTCAATCCTCAATCTTCAATCCTCAATACTCAATCTTCAATCCTCAATCCTCAATCCTCAATCCTCAGTCCTCAATCTTCAACCCTTAACACTCAATCTTCAATCCTCAATCCTCAATCCTCAATCCTCAATCCTCAGGCATCAATACTCAATCTTCAATGCTCAATCCTCAATCCTCAATCCTCAATCCTCATTCCCCAACCCTCAATCCTCATTCCTCAAACCTCAATCCTCAACCCTCAGTCCTCATACTCAATTCTCAATTCTCAATCCTCAATCCTCAATCCTCAATCTTCAATCCTCAATAATCAATCTCCATTCCTCAATCCTCAATTCTCGATCCTCAATCCTCAGGCATCAATACTCAATCTTCAATACTCAACCCTCAATCCTCACTCCTCAATCCTCAATCCTCAAACCTCAATCCTCAATCCTCAATATTCAATCATCAATACTCAATCTTCAATCCGCAATCCTCAATCCTCAATCCTCAACCCTCAATCCTCATTCCTCAAGCCTCAATCCTCAACCCTCAGTCCTCATACTCAATTCTCAATTCTCAATCCTCAATTCTCAATCCTCAATCTTCAGTCCTCAATAATCAATATCCAATTCTAGATCCTCAATCCCCAATCTTCAATCCTTAATCCTCAATCTTCAATCCCCAATCCCCAGTACTCAATCTTCAATCCTCAATGCTCAATCCTCAATCCTCAATCCTCAGTCCTCAGACCTCAATCTTCAATCCTCAAACCTCAATCCTCAACCGTCAGTCCTCATTCTCCAACCTCAATCCTCAATCCTCAATCCTCAATCTTCAATCCCCAATACTCAATCTTCAATCCTCAATCCTCAATACTCAATCATCAATCCTCAAGCCTCAGGCATCAATACTCAATCTTCAATACTCAATCCTCAATCCTCAATCCTCTATCCTCAATCCTCAACCATCAATCCTCATTCCTCAAACCTCAATCCTCAACCCTCAGTCCTCATCCTCAATTCTCAATTCTCAATCCTCAATCCTCAATCCTCAATCTTCAATCCTCAATAATCAATCTCCGATCCTAGGTCCTCAATCCCCAACCTTCAATCGTTAATCCTCAATCTTCAATCCTCAGTCCCCAGTCATCAATCCCCAATCCTTAATCCTCAAACCTCAATCCTCAATCCTCATTCTTCAATCCTAAATACCCAATCCTCAATTTCCAATCCTCAATCCTCAATCCTCAATTCTCAATCCTCAATCCTTAATCCTCAGACCTCAAACATCAATATTTAACCCTCAGTCCTCGTCCTCAATCCACAACCCTCAATCCTCAGTCCTCAATATTCAATCATCAATATTCAATCTTCAATCCTCAATCCTCAATCCTCAATCCTCAATCCTCAATCCTCAATTTTCAACCCTGAATCCTCAATCCTCAATACTCAATCCTCTATCTTCAATCCTCAATGCTCAATCTTCAATCCTTAATCCTCAATCTGCAATCCCGAATCCCCAGTACTCCATCTTCAATCCTCAATGCTCAATCCTCAATCCTCAATCCTCAGTCCTCAGTCCTCAATCGTCATTCCTCAAACCTCAATCCTCAACCGTCAGTCCTCCTTCTCCATCCTCAATCCTCAATCCTCAATCCTCAATCTTCAATCCCCAATACTCAATCTTCAATCCTCAATCCTCAATCCTCAATCCTCAATCCTCAATCCTCAGGTATCAATACTCAATCTTCAATACTCAATCCTCAATCCTCAATCCTCAATCCTCAATCCTCAATCCTCAACCATCAATCCTCATTCCTCAAACCTCAATCCTCAACCCTCAGTCCTCATCCTCAATTCTCAATTCTCAATCCTCAATCGTCAATCCTCAATCTTCAATCCTCAATAATCAATCTCCGATCCTAGATCCTCAATCCCCAATCTTCAATCGTTAATCCTCAATATTCAATCCTCAATCCCCAGTCATCAATCTTCAATCCTCAATGCTCAATCCTCAATCCTCAATCCTCAATCCTCAGTCCTCAATCCCCAATCCTCAATCCTCTAACCTCAATCCTCAACCGTCAGTCCTCGTCCTCAATCCTCAAACCTCAATCCTCAATCCTCAATATTCAATCGACAATACTCAATCATCAATCCTCAATCCTCAAACCTCAATCCTCAATCCTCATTCTTCAATCCTAAATACCCAATCCTCAATCTTCAATCCTCAATCCTCAATCCTCAATCCTCAATTCTCAATCCTCAATCCTTAATACTCAGACCTCAAACATCAATATTCAACCCTCAGCCCTCGTCCTCAATCCACAACCCTCAATCCTCAGTCCTCAATATTCAATCATCAATATTCAATCTTCAATCCTCAATCCTCAATCCTCAATCCTCGATCCTCAATCCTCAATTTTCAATCCTGAATCCTCAATCCTCAATACTCAATCCTCAATCTTCAATCCTCAATACCCAATCTTCAATCCTCAATCCTCAATCCTCAATCCTCAATCCTCAATCTTCAATCCTCAACACTAATCTCCAATCCTCAATCCCCAATCCTCAATCCTCAATCCTCATTCTTCAATCCTCAATACCCAATCCTCAATCTTCAATCCTCAATCCTCAATCCTCAATCCTAATTCCTCAATCCTCATTCTTCAATCCTCAATACCCAATCCTCAATTTCAATCCTCAATCCTCAATCCTCATTTCTCAATCCTCAATCTTCAACCCTCAGCCCTCATCCTCCATCCTCAGTACTCAATCCTCTATCCTCAATCTTCAATCCTCAATACTCAATCTTCGATCCTCATTCCTCAATCCTCAATCCTCAATCCTCAATCCTCAATCTTCAACCCTGAATCCTCAATCCTCAATACTCAATCCTCAATCTTCAATCCTCAATACTCAATCTTCAATCCTCAATCCTCAATCCTCAATCCTCAATATTCAATCATCAATACTCAATCTTCAATCCTCAATCCTCAATCCTCAATTCTCAATCCTCAATCCTCAATCCTCAATCCTTAATCCTCAATCCTCAATCCTCAATCCTCAATCCTCAATCCTCAATCCTCAATCCTCAATCCGCAATATTCAATCCTCAATACTCAATCTTCAAACATCAATCCTCAATCCTCAATTCTCAGTCGTCAATCCTCAGTCATCAATCCTCAATCTTCAATACTCAATCGTCAATCCTTAGTCCTCAATCCTCAATCCTCAATCATCGTTCCTCAAACCTCAATCCTCAACCCTCAGTCTTCATCCTCAATCCTCAAATCTCAATCCTCAATCCTCAATATTCAATCATCAATACTCAAACCTCAATCCACAATCCTCAAACCTCAATCCTCAATCCACATTCTTCAATCCTAAATACCCAATCCTTAATCTTCAATCCTCAATCCTCAATCCTCAATTCTCAATCTTCAATCCTCAATACTCAATCTGCAATCCTCAATCCTCAAACCTCAATCCTCAATCCTCATTCCTCAATCCTCAATACCCAATCCTCAATCCTCAATCCTCAATCCTCAATCCTCAATCCTCAATCCTCAATCTTCAACCCTGAATCCTCAATCCTCAATACTCAATCATCAAACTCCAATCCTCAATTCTCAATCCTCAATCCTCAATCCTCAATCCTCAATCCTCAATCCTCAATCCTCAATCCGCAATCCTCAAGCTTCTATACTCAATAATCAATCTCCAATCCTAGATCGTCAATCCTCAATCCTCAATCCTCAATCTTCAACCCTGAATCCTCAATCATCAATACTCAATCCTCAATCTTCAATCCTCAATACTCAATCTTCAATCCTCAATCCTCAATCCTCAGTCCTCAGTCCTCAATCTTCAACCATCAACACTCAATCTTCAATCCTCAATCCTCAATCCTCAATCCTCAATCCTCAGGCATCAATACTCAATCTTCAATGCTCAATCCTCAATCCTCAATCCTCAATCCTCATTCCCCAACCCTCAATCCTCATTCCTCAAACCTCAATCCTCAATATTCAATCATCAATACTCAATCTTCAATCCGCAATCCTCAATCCTCAATCCTCAACCCTCAATCCTCATTCCTCAAGCCTCAATCCTCAACCCTCAGTCCTCATACTCAATTCTCAATTCTCAATCCTCAATTCTCAATCCTGAATCTTCAGTCCTCAATAATCAATATCCAATTCTAGATCCTCAATCCCCAATCTTCAATCCTTAATCCTCAATCTTCAATCCCCAATCCCCAGTACTCAATCTTCAATCCTCAATGCTCAATCCTCAATCCTCAATCCTCAGTCCTCAGACCTCAATCTTCAATCCTCAAACCTCAATCCTCAACCGTCAGTCCTCATTCTCCAACCTCAATCCTCAATCCTCAATCCTCAATCTTCAATCCCCAATACTCAATCTTCAATCCTCAATCCTCAGTCCTCATCCTCAATTCTCAATTCTCAATCCTCAATCCTCAATCCTCAATCTTCAATCCTCAATAATCAATCTCCGATCCTAGGTCCTCAATCCCCAACCTTCAATCGTTAATCCTCAATCTTCAATCCTCAGTCCCCAGTCATCAATCCCCAATCCTTAATCCTCAAACCTCAATCCTCAACCGTCAGTCCTCGTCCTCAATACTCAAACCTCAATCATCAATCCTCAATATTCAATCATCAATACTCAATCTTCAATCCTCAATCCTCAAACCTCAATCCTCAATCCTCATTCTTCAATCCTAAATACCCAATCCTCAATTTCCAATCCTCAATCCTCAATCCTCAATTCTCAATCCTCAATCCTTAATCCTCAGACCTCAAACATCAATATTTAACCCTCAGTCCTCGTCCTCAATCCAC
Organism: Calliopsis andreniformis; assembly: GCF_051401765.1. NCBI lineage: Eukaryota > Metazoa > Arthropoda > Insecta > Hymenoptera > Andrenidae > Calliopsis > Calliopsis andreniformis. The sequence continues at coordinate 1,530,945 of NW_027480495.1, forward strand.
AACCCTCAATCCTCAGTCCTCAATATTCAATCATCAATATTCAATCTTCAATCCTCAATCCTCAATCCTCAATCCTCAATCCTCAATCCTCAATTTTCAACCCTGAATCCTCAATCCTCAATACTCAATCCTCTATCTTCAATCCTCAATGCTCAATCTTCAATCCTTAATCCTCAATCTGCAATCCCGAATCCCCAGTACTCAATCTTCAATCCTCAATGCTCAATCCTCAATCCTCAATCCTCAATCCTCAGTCCTCAGTCCTCAATCGTCATTCCTCAAACCTCAATCCTCAACCGTCAGTCCTCCTTCTCCATCCTCAATCCTCAATCCTCAATCCTCAATCTTCAATCCCCAATACTCAATCTTCAATCCTCAATCCTCAATCCTCAATCCTCAATCCTCAATCCTCAGGTATCAATACTCAATCTTCAATACTCAATCCTCAATCCTCAATCCTCAATCCTCAATCCTCAATCCTCAACCATCAATCCTCATTCCTCAAACCTCAATCCTCAACCCTCAGTCCTCATCCTCAATTCTCAATTCTCAATCCTCAATCGTCAATCCTCAATGCTCAATCCTCAATCCTCAATCCTCAATCCTCAGTCCTCAATCCCCAATCCTCAATCCTCTAACCTCAATCCTCAACCGTCAGTCCTCGTCCTCAATCCTCAAACCTCAATCCTCAATCCTCAATATTCAATCGACAATACTCAATCATCAATCCTCAATCCTCAAACCTCAATCCTCAATCCTCATTCTTCAATCCTAAATACCCAATCCTCAATCTTCAATCCTCAATCCTCAATCCTCAATTCTCAATCCTCAATCCTTAATACTCAGACCTCAAACATCAATATTCAACCCTCAGCCCTCGTCCTCAATCCACAACCCTCAATCCTCAGTCCTCAATATTCAATCATCAATATTCAATCTTCAATCCTCAATCCTCAATCCTCAATCCTCGATCCTCAATCCTCAATTTTCAATCCTGAATCCTCAATCCTCAATACTCAATCCTCAATCTTCAATCCTCAATACCCAATCTTCAATCCTCAATCCTCAATCCTCAATCCTCAATCCTCAATCTTCAATCCTCAACACTAATCTCCAATCCTCAATCCCCAATCCTCAATCCTCAATCCTCATTCTTCAATCCTCAATACCCAATCCTCAATCTTCAATCCTCAATCCTCAATCCTCAATCCTAATTCCTCAATCCTCATTCTTCAATCCTCAATACCCAATCCTCAATTTCAATCCTCAATCCTCAATCCTCATTTCTCAATCCTCAATCTTCAACCCTCAGCCCTCATCCTCCATCCTCAGTACTCAATCCTCTATCCTCAATCTTCAATCCTCAATACTCAATCTTCGATCCTCATTCCTCAATCCTCAATCCTCAATCCTCAATCTTCAATCGCCAATACTCAATCTGCAATCCCCAATACTCAAACCTCAATCCTCAATCCTCATTACTCAATCCTCAATACCCAATCCTCAATCCTCAATCCTCAATCCTCGATCCTCAATATTCAATCATCAATACTCAATCTTGAATACTCAATCTTCAATCCTCAATACTCAACCTTCAATCCTCAATCCTCAATCCTCAATCCTCAATCGTCAATCCTCAGGCATCAGTACTCAATCTACAATATTCAATCCACAATCCTCAATCCTCAATCCTCAGGCATCAAAACTCAATCTACAATATTCAATCCACAATCCTTAATCCTCAATCCACAATCCTCAACCTTCAATACTCAATACTCAATCTTCAATCCTCAATCCTCAATCCTCAATCCTCAATCCTCAATCCTCAATCCTCAATATTCAATCCTCAATACTCAATCTTCAGTCATCAATCCTCAGTCCTAAATTCTCAGTCGTCAATCCTCAGTCATCAATCCTCAATCTTCAATACTCAATCGTCAATCCTTAGTCCTCAATCCTCAATCCTCGATCCTCGTTCCTCAAACCTCAATCCTCAACCGTCAGTCTTCATCCTCAATCCTCAAACCTCAATCCTCAACCCTCAATATTCAATCATCAATACTCAATCTTCAATCCTCAATCCTCAAACCTCAATCCTCAATCCTCATTCTTCAATACTAAACACCCAATCCTTAATCCTCAATCCTCAATCCTCAATCCTCAATCCTCAATCTTCAACCCTGAATCCTCAATCCTCAATACTCAATCCTCAATCTTCAATTCTCAATACTCAATCTTCAACCCTCAATCCTCAATCCTCAATCCTCAATATTCAATCATCAATACTCAATATTCAATCCTCAATCCTCAATCCTCAATTCTCAATCCTCAATCCTCAATCCTCAATCCTTAATCCTCAATCCTCAATCCTCAATCCTCAATCCTCAATCCTCAATCCTCAATCCTCAATCAGCAATATTCAATCCTCAATACTCAATCTTCAAACATCAATCCTCAATCCTCAATTCTCAGTCGTCAATCCTCAGTCATCAATCCTCAATCTTCAATACTCAATCGTCAATCCTTAGACCTCAATCCTCAATCCTCAATCATCGTTCCTCAAACCTCAATCCTCAACCCTCAGTCTTCATCCTCAATCCTCAAATCTCAATCCTCAATCCTCAATATTCAATCATCAATACTCAATCCTCAATCCACAATCCTCAAACCTCAATCCTCAATCCACATTCTTCAATCCTAAATACCCAATCCTTAATCTTCAATCCTCAATCCTCAATCCTCAATTCTCAATCCTCAATCCTTAATCCTCAGACCTCAAACATCAATATTCAACCCTCAGTCCTCGTCCTCAATCCACAACCCTCAATCCTCAGTCCTCAATATTCAATCATAAATATTCAATCTTCAATCCTCAATCCTCAACCCTCAATCCTCAATCCTCAATCCTCAGTCTTCAACCCTGAATCCTCAATACTCAATCCTCAATCTTCAATCATCAATACTCAATCTTCAATCCTCAATCCTCAATCGTCAATCCTCAATCCTCAATTTTCAATCCTCAACACTCAATCTTCAATCCTCAATCCTCAATCCTCAATCCTCAATCCTCATTCTTCAATCCTCAATACACAATCCTCAATCTTCAGTCCTCAATCCTCAATCCTCAATCCTAATTCCTCAATCCTCATTCTTCAATCCTCAATACCCAATCCTCAATTTCTATCCTCAATCCTCAATCCTCATTTCTCAATCCTCAACCCTCAACCCTCAGCCCTCATCCTCCATCCTCAGTACTCAATCCTCTATCCTCAATCTTCAATCCTCAATACTCAATCTTCAATCCTCATTCCTCAATCCTCAATCCTCAATCCTCAATCTTCAATCCTCAAACATCAATCCTCAATTCTCAATCCTCAATCCTCAGTCCTCAGTCGTCGAACCTCAATCCCCGACCCTTAGCACTCATCCTCAATCCTCGTTCCTCAATCCTCAATCCTCAAACCTAAATCCTCTACCGTCAGTCCTCGTCCTCAATCCCCAATCCTCAATCCTCAATCCCCATTCTTCAATCCTCAATACCCAATCCTCAATCTTCAATCCTCAATCCTCAATATTCAATCATCAATACTCAATCTTCAAACCTCAATCTTCAATCCTCAATACTCAATCTTCAATCCTCAATCCTCAATCCTCAATCCTCAATCCTCAATCCTCAGGCATCAATACCCAATCTACAATATTCAATCCTCAATCCTTAATCCTCAATCCACAATCCTCAGCCTTCAATACTCAATACTCAATCTTCAATCCTCAATCCTCAATCCTCAATCCTCAATCCTCAATCCGCAATGTTCAATCCTCAATACTCAATCTTCAATCATCAATCCTCAATCCTCAATACTCAGTCGTCAATCCTCAGTCATCAATCCTCAATCTTCAATACTCAATCGTCAATCCTAAGTCCTCAATCCTCAAACCTCAATCCTCGTTCCTCAAACCTCAATCCTCAACCCCCAGTCTTCATCCTGAATCCTCAAACCTCAATCCTCAATACTCAATATTCAATCATCAATACTAAATCTTCAATCCTCAATCCTCAAACCTCAATCCTCAATCCTCATTCTTCAATCCTAAATACCCAATACTTAATCTTCAATCCTCAATCCTCAATCCTCAATTCTCAATCCTCAATCCTCGATCCTCGTTCCTCAAACCTCAATCCTCAACCCTCAGTCTTCATCCTCAATCCTCAAACCTCAATCCTCAACCCTCAATATTCAATCATCAATACTCAATCTTCAATCCTCAATCCTCAAACCTCAATCCTCAATCCTCATTCTTCAATACTAAACACCCAATCCTCAATCCTCAATCCTCAATCCTCAATCCTCAATCCTCAATCTTCAACCCTGAATCCTCAATCCTCAATACTCAATCCTCAATCTTCAATCCTCAATACTCAATCTTCAATCCTCAATCCTCAATCCTCAATCCTCAATATTCAATCATCAATACTCAATCTTCAATCCTCAATCCTCAATCCTCAATTCTCAATCCTCAATCCTCAATCCTCAATCCTTAATCCTCAATCCTCAATCCTCAATCCTCAATCCTCAATCCTCAATCCTCAATCCTCAATCCGCAATATTCAATCCTCAATACTCAATCTTCAATCAGCAATCCTCAATCCTCAATTCTCAGTCGTCAATCCTCAGTCATCAATCCTCAATCTTCAATACTCAATCGTCAATCCTTAGTCCTCAATCCTCAACCTCAATCCTCGTTCCTGAAACCTCAATCCTCAACCCTCAGTCTTCATCCTCAATCCTCAAACCTCAATCCTCAATCCTCAATATTCAATCATCAATACTCAATCTTCAATCCTCAATCCTCAAACCTCAATCCTCAATCCTCATTCTTCAATCCTAAATACCCAATCCTCAATCTTCGATCCTCAATCCTCAATCCTCAATTCTCAATCCTCAATCCTTAATCCTCAGACCTCAAACATAAATATTCAATCCTCTTCCTCAGTCCACAACCCTCAATCCTCAGTCCTCAATATTCAATCATCAATATTCAATCATCAATATTCAATCTTCAATCCTCAATCCTCAATCCTCAATCCTCAATCCTCAATCCTCAATCTTCAACCCTGAATCCTCAATCCTCAATACTCAATCCTCAATCTTCAATCCTCAATACTCAATCTTCAATCCTCAATCCTCAATCCTCAATCCTCAATCTTCAATCCTCAACACTCAATCTTCAATCCTCAATCCTCTATCCTCAATCCTCAATCCTCATTCTTCTATCCTCAATACCCAACCCTCAATCTTCAATCCTCAATCCTCAATCCTCAATCCTAATTCCTCAACCCTCATTCTTCAATCGTCAATACCCAATCCTCAATTTCAATCCTCAATCCGCAATCCTCATTTCTCAATCCTCAATCCTCAGCCCTCAGCCATCATCCTCCATCCTCAGTACACAATACTCTATCCTCAATCTTCAATCCTCAATACTCAGCCTTCAGTCGTCATTCCTCAATCCTCAATCCTCAATCCTCAACCTTCTATCCTCAACACTCAATCTGCAATCGTCAATCCTCAAACCTCAATCCTCAATCCTCATTCCTCAATCTTCAATACCCAATCCTCAATCCTCAATCCTCAATCCTCAATCCTCAATATTCAATCATCAATACTCAATCTTCAATCCTCAATCTTCAATCCTCAATACTCAATCTTCAATCCTCAATGCTCAATCCTCAATCTTCAATCCTCAATTCTCAATCTTCAATCCTCGATCCTCAATCATCAATCCTCAATCCTCAATCCTCAGGCATCAATACTCAATCTTCAATGCTCAATCCTCAATCCTCAATCCTCAATCCTCATTACCCAACACTCAATCCTCATTCCTCAAACCTCAATCCTCAACCTTCAGTCCTCATACTCAATTCTCAATTCTCAATCCTCAATCCTCAATCCTCAACCTTCAATCCTCAATAATCAATCTCCAATCCTCAATCCTCAATCCTCGATACTCAATCCTCAGGCATCAATCCTCAATCCTCGATCCTCAATCCTCAGGCATCAATACTCAATCTACAATATTCAATCCACAATCCTTAATCCTCAACCAACAATCCTCAACCTTCAATAGTCAATACTCAATCTTCAATCCTCAATCCTCAATCCTCAATCCTCAATCCTCAATCCTCAATCCTCAATATTCAATCCTCAATACTCAATCTTCAATCATCAATCCTCAATCCTCAATTCTCAGTCGTCAATCCTCAGTCATCAATCCTCAATCATCAATACTCAATCGTCAATCCTTAGTCCTGAATCCTCAATCCTCAATCCTCGTTCCTCAAACCTCAATCCTCAACCCTCAGTCTTCATCCTCAATCCTCAAACCTCAATCCTCAACCCTCAATATTCAATCATCAATACTCAATCTTCAATCCTCAATCCTCAAACCTCAATCCTCAATCCTCATTCTTCAATCCTAAATACCCAATCCTCAATCTTCAATCCGCAATCCTCAATCCTCAATCCTCAATCCTCAATCCTCAATCTTCAAACCTGAATCCACAATCCTCAATACTCAATCCTCAATCTTCAATCCTCAATACTCAATCTTCAATCCTCAATCCTCAATCCTCAATCCTCAATCCTCAATCTTCAATCCTCAACACTCAATCTTCAATCCTCAATCCTCAATCCTCAATCCTCAATCCTCACTCTTCAACCCTCAATACCCAATCCTCAATCTTCAATCCTCAATCCTCAATCCTCAATCCTAATTCCTCAATCCTCATTCTTCAATCCTCAATACCCAATCCTCAATTTCAATCCTCAATCCTCAATCCTCATTTCTCAATCCTCAATCCTCAACCCTCAGCCCTCATCCTCCATCCTCAATCCTCAATCCACAATCCTCGATCTTCAATCCTCAATTCTCAATCTTCAATCCTCGATCCTCAATCATCAATCCTCAATCCTCAATCCTCAGGCATCAATACTCAACCTTCAATGCTCAATCCTCAATCCTCAATCCTCAATCCTCATTCCCCAAACCTCAGTCCTCATTCCTCAAACCTCAATCCTCAACCCTCAGACCTCATACTCAATTCTCAATTCTCAATCCTCAATCCTCAATCCTCAATCTTCAATCCTCAATAGTCAATCTCCAATCCTCAATCCTCAATCCTCGATCCTCAATCCTCAGGCATCAATACTCAATCTTCAATACTCAATCCTCAATCCTCAATCCTCAATCCTCAATCCTCAAACCTCAATCCTCAATCCTCAATATTCAATCATCAATACTCAATCTTCGATCCTCAATCCTCAATCCTCAATCCTCAATCCTCAATCCTCAATCCTCAATCCTCAATCCTCAATCCACAATCCTCAGCCTTCAATACTCAATAATCAATTTCCAATCCTAGATCCTCTATCCTCAATCATCAATCGTCAATCCTCAATCCTCATTCTTCAATCCTCAATATTCAATCATCAATACTCAATCTTCAATCCTCAATCCTCAATCCTCAATCCTCAATCCTCAATCCTCAATCCTCAATATTCAATCATCAATACTCAATCTTCAAACCTCAATCTTCAATCCTCAATACTCAATCTTCAATCCTCAATCCTCAATCCTCAATCCTCAATCCTCAATCCTCAGGCATCAATACTCAATCTACAATATTCAATCCTCAATCCTTAATCCTCAATCCTCAATCCACAATCCTCAGCCTTCAATACTCAATACTCAATCTTCAATCCTCAATCCTCAATCCTCAATCCTCAATCCTCAATCCTCAATCCGCAATATTCAATCCTCAATACTCAATCTTCAATCATCAATCCTCAATCCTCAATTCTCAGTCGTCAATCCTCAGTCATCAATCCTCAATCTTCAATACTCAATCGTCAATCCTAAGTCCTCAATCCTCAAACCTCAATCCTCGTTCCTCAAACCTCAATCCTCAACCACCAGTCTTCATCCTGAATCCTCAAACCTCAATCCTCAATCCTCAATATTCAATCATCAATACTAAATCTTCAATCCTCAATCCTCAAACCTCAATCCTCAATCCTCATTCTTCAATCCTAAATACCCAATACTTAATCTTCAATCCTCAATCCTCAATCCTCAATTCTCAATCCTCAATCCTTAATCCTCAGACGTCAAACATCAATATTCAACCCTCAGTCCTCGTCCTCAATCCACAACCCTCAATACTCAGTCCTCAATATTCAATCATCAATATTCAATCTTCAATCCTTAATCCTCAATCCTCATTCCTCAATCCTCAATCGTCAATCCTCAATCCTCAATCTTCAATCCTCAACACTCAATCTTCAATCCTCAATCCTCAATCCTCAGTCCTCAATCCTCATTCTTCAATCCTCAATACCCAATCCTCAATCTTCAATCCTCAATCCTCAAACCTCAATCCTAATTCCTCAATCCTCATTCTTCAATCCTCAATACCCAATCCTCAATTTCAATCCTCAATCCTCAATCTTCATTTCTCAATCCTCAATCCTCAACCCTCAGCCCTCATCCTCCATCCTCAGTACTCAATCCTCTATCCTCAATCTTCAATTCTCAATACTCAATCTTCAATCCTCATTCCTCAATCCTCAATCCTCAATCCTCAATCTTCAATCCTCAATACTCAATCTGCAATCCTCAATCCTCAAACCTCAATTCTCAATCCTCATTCCTTAATCCTCAATACCCAATCCTCAATCCTCAATCCTCAATCCTCAATCCTCAATATACAATCATCAATACTCAATCTTCAATACTCAATATTCAATCCTCAATACTCAACCTTCAATCCTCAATCCTCAATCCTCAATTCTCAAACCTCAATCCTCAATCCTCAATATTCAATCACCAATACTCAATCTTCAATCCTCAATCCTCAAACCTCAATCCTCAATCCTCATTACTCAATCCTCAATACCCAATCCTCAATCCTCAATCCTCAATACTCAATCCTCAATATTCAATCATCAATACTCAATCTTCAATCCTCAATCTTCAATCCTCAATACTGAACCTTCAATCCTCAATCCTCAATCCTCAATCCTCAATCCTCAATCCTCAATCCACAATCCTCAACCTTCAATACTCAATACTCAATCTTCAATCCTCAATCCTCAATCCTCAATCCTCAATATTCAATCATCAATACTCAATCTTCAATCTTCAATCCTCAATTCTCAATCCTCAATCCTCAATCCTCAATCCTTAATCCTCAATCCTCAATCCTCAATCCTCAATCCTCAATCCTCAATCCTCAATCCTCAATCCGCAATATTCAATCCTCAATACTCAATCTTCAATCAGCAATCCTCAATCCTCAATTCTCAATCGTCAATCCTCAGTCATCAATCCTCAATCTTCAATACTCAATCGTCAATCCTTAGTCCTCAATCCTCAACCTCAATCCTCGTTCCTGAAACCTCAATCCTCAACCCTCAGTCTTCATCCTCAATCCTCAAACCTCAATCCTCAATCCTCAATATTCAATCATCAATACTCAATCTTCAATCCTCAATCCTCAATCCTCAATCCTCAATCCTCATTCTTCAATCCTAAATACCCAATCCTCAATCTTCAATCCTCAATCCTCAATCCTCAATTCTCAATCCTCAATCCTTAATCCTCAGACCTCAAACATAAATATTCAATCCTCTTCCTCAATCCACAACCCTCAATCCTCAGTCCTCAATATTCAATCATCAATATTCAATCATCAATATTCAATCTTCAATCCTCAATCCTCAATCCTCAATCCTCAATCCTCAATCCTCAACCTTCAACCCTGAATCCTCAATCCTCAATACTCAATCCTCAATCTTCAATCCTCAATACTCAATCTTCAATCCTCAATCCTCAATCCTCAATCCTCAATCTTCAATCCTCAACACTCAATCTTCAATCCTCAATCCTCTATCCTCAATCCTCAATCCTCATTCTTCTATCCTCAATACCCAACCCTCAATCTTCAATCCTCAATCCTCAATCCTCAATCCTAATTCCTCAACCCTCATTCTTCAATCGTCAATACCCAATCCTCAATTTCAATCCTCAATCCGCAATCCTCATTTCTCAATCCTCAATCCTCAGCCCTCAGCCATCATCCTCCATCCTCAGTACACAATACTCTATCCTCAATCTTCAATCCTCAATACTCAGCCTTCAGTCGTCATTCCTCAACCGTCAATCCTCAATCCTCAACCTTCTATCCTCAACACTCAATCTGCAATCCTCAATCCTCAAACCTCAATCCTCAATCCTCATTCCTCAATCCTCAATACCCAATCCTCAATCCTCAATCCTCAATCCTCAATCCTCAATATTCAATCATCAATACTCAATCTTCAATCCTCAATCTTCAATCCTCAATACTCAATCTTCAATCCTCAATCCTCAATCCTCAATCTTCAATCCTCAATTCTCAATCTTCAATCCTCGATCCTCAATCATCAATCCTCAATCCTCAATCCTCAGGCATCAATACTCAATCTTCAATGCTCAATCCTCAATCCTCAATCCTCAATCCTCATTACCCAACACTCAATCCTCATTCCTCAAACCTCAATCCTCAACCTTCAGTCCTCATACTCAATTCTCAATTCTCAATCCTCAATCCTCAATCCTCAATCTTCAATGCTCAATAATCAATCTCCAATCCTCAATCCTCAATCCTCGATACTCAATCCTCAGGCATCAATGCTCAATCCTCAATCCTCAATCCTCAGGCATCAATACTCAATCTACAATATTCAATCCACAATCCTTAATCCTCAATCCACAATCCTCAACCTTCAATACTCAATACTCAATCTTCAATCCTCAATCCTCACTCCTCAATCCTCAATCCTCAATCCTCAATCCTCAATATTCAATCCTCAATACTCAATCTTCAATCATCAATCCTCAATCCTCAGTTCTCAGTCGTCAATCCTCAGTCATCAATCCTCAATCTTCAATACTCAATCGTCAATCCTTAGTCCTCAATCCTCAATCCTCAATCCTCGTTCCTCAAACCTCAATCCTCAACCCTCAGTCTTCATCCTCAATCCTCAAACCTCAATCCTCAACCCTCAGTATTCAATCATCAATACTCAATCTTCAATCCTCAATCCTCAAACCTCAATCCTCAATCCTCAATCTTCAATCCTAAATACCCAATCCTCAATCTTCAATCCGCAATCCTCAATCCTCAATCCTCAATCCTCAATCCTCAATCTTCAAACCTGAATCAACAATCCTCAATACTCAATCCTCAATCTTCAATCCTCAATACTCAATCTTCAATCCTCAATCCTCAATCCTCAATCCTCAATCCTCAATCTTCAATCCTCAACACTCAATCTTCAATCCTCAATCCTCAATCCTCAATCCTCAACCCTCATTCTTCAACCCTCAATACCCAATCCTCAATCTTCAATCCTCAATCCTCAATCCTCAATCCTAATTCCTCAATCCTCATTCTTCAATCCTCAATACCCAATCCTCAATTTCAATCCTCAATCCTCAATCCTCATTTCTCAATCCTCAATCGTCAACCCTCAGCCCTCATCCTCCATCCTCAATCCTCAATCCACAATCCTCGATCTTCAATCCTCAATTCTCAATCTTCAATCCTCGATCCTCAATCATCAATCCTCAATCCTCAATCCTCAGGCATCAATACTCAACCTTCAATGCTCAATCCTCAATCCTCAATCCTCAATCCTCATTCCCCAACCCTCAGTCCTCATTCCTCAAACCTCAATCCTCAACCCTCAGTCCTCATACTCAATTCTCAATTCTCAATCCTCAATCCTCAATCCTCAATCTTCAATCCTCAATAGTCAATCTCCAATCCTCAATCCTCAATCCTCGATCCTCAATCCTCAGGCATCAATGCTCAATCCTCAATCCTCAATCCTCAGGCATCAATACTCAATCCTCAATCCTCAATCCTCAATCCTCAATCTTCAACCCTGAATCCTCAATCCTCAATACTCAATCATCAAACTCCAATCCTCAATTCTCAATCCTCAATCCTCAATCCTCAATCCTCAATCCTCAATCCTCAATCCTCAATCCACAATCCTCAAGCTTCTATACTCAATAATCAATCTCCAATCCTAGATCGTCAATCCTCAATCCTCAATCCTCAATCTTCAACCCTGAATCCTCAATCATCAATACTCAATCCTCAATCTTCAATCCTCAATACTCAATCTTCAATTCTCAATCCTCAATCCTCAATCCTCAATCTTCAATCCTCAATAATCAATCTCCATTCCTCAATCCTCAATTCTCGATCCTCAATCCTCAGGCATCAATACTCAATCTTCAATACTCAACCCTCAATCCTCACTCCTCAATCCTCAATCCTCAAACCTCAATCCTCAATCCTCAATATTCAATCATCAATACTCAATCTTCAATCCGCAATCCTCAATCCTCAATCCTCAACCCTCAATCCTCATTCCTCAAGCCTCAATCCTCAACCCTCAGTCCTCATACTCAATTCTCAATTCTCAATCCTCAATTCTCAATCCTCAATCTTCAGTCCTCAATAATCAATATCCAATTCTAGATCCTCAATCCCCAATCTTCAATCCTTAATCCTCAATCTTCAATCCCCAATCCCCAGTACTCAATCTTCAATCCTCAATGCTCAATCCTCAATCCTCAATCCTCAGTCCTCAGACCTCAATCTTCAATCCTCAAACCTCAATCCTCAACCGTCAGTCCTCATTCTCCAACCTCAATCCTCAATCCTCAATCCTCAATCTTCAATCCCCAATACTCAATCTTCAATCCTCAATCCTCAATACTCAATCCTCAATCCTCAAGCCTCAGGCATCAATACTCAATCTTCAATACTCAATCCTCAATCCTCAATCCTCTATCCTCAATCCTCAACCATCAATCCTCATTCCTCAAACCTCAATCCTCAACCCTCAGTCCTCATCCTCAATTCTCAATTCTCAATCCTCAATCCTCAATCCTCAATCTTCAATCCTCAATAATCAATCTCCGATCCTAGGTCCTCAATCCCCAACCTTCAATCGTTAATCCTCAATCTTCAATCCTCAGTCCCCAGTCATCAATCCCCAATCCTTAATCCTCAAACCTCAATCCTCAACCGTCAGTCCTCGTCCTCAATCCTCAAACCTCAATCATCAATCCTCAATATTCAATCATCAATACTCAATCTTCAATCCTCAATCCTCAAACCTCAATCCTCAATCCTCATTCTTCAATCCTAAATACCCAATCCTCAATTTCCAATCCTCAATCCTCAATCCTCAATTCTCAATCCTCAATCCTTAATCCTCAGACCTCAAACATCAATATTTAACCCTCAGTCCTCGTCCTCAATCCACAACCCTCAATCCTCAGTCCTCAATATTCAATCATCAATATTCAATCTTCAATCCTCAATCCTCAATCCTCAATCCTCAATCCTCAATCCTCAATTTTCAACCCTGAATCCTCAATCCTCAATACTCAATCCTCTATCTTCAATCCTCAATGCTCAATCTTCAATCCTTAATCCTCAATCTGCAATCCCGAATCCCCAGTACTCAATCTTCAATCCTCAATGCTCAATCCTCAATCCTCAATCCTCAATCCTCAGTCCTCAGTCCTCAATCGTCATTCCTCAAACCTCAATCCTCAACCGTCAGTCCTCCTTCTCCATCCTCAATCCTCAATCCTCAATCCTCAATCTTCAATCCCCAATACTCAATCTTCAATCCTCAATCCTCAATCCTCAATCCTCAATCCTCAATCCTCAGGTATCAATACTCAATCTTCAATACTCAATCCTCAATCCTCAATCCTCAATCCTCAATCCTCAATCCTCAACCATCAATCCTCATTCCTCAAACCTCAATCCTCAACCCTCAGTCCTCATCCTCAATTCTCAATTCTCAATCCTCAATCGTCAATCCTCAATCTTCAATCCTCAATAATCAATCTCCGATCCTAGATCCTCAATCCCCAATCTTCAATCGTTAATCCTCAATATTCAATCCTCAATCCCCAGTCATCAATCTTCAATCCTCAATGCTCAATCCTCAATCCTCAAGCCTCAATCCTCAGTCCTCAATCCCCAATCCTCAATCCTCTAACCTCAATCCTCAACCGTCAGTCCTCGTCCTCAATCCTCAAACCTCAATCCTCAATCCTCAATATTCAATCGACAATACTCAATCATCAATCCTCAATCCTCAAACCTCAATCCTCAATCCTCATTCTTCAATCCTAAATACCCAATCCTCAATCTTCAATCCTCAATCCTCAATCCTCAATTCTCAATCCTCAATCCTTAATACTCAGACCTCAAACATCAATATTCAACCCTCAGCCCTCGTCCTCAATCCACAACCCTCAATCCTCAGTCCTCAATATTCAATCATCAATATTCAATCTTCAATCCTCAATCCTCAATCCTCAATCCTCGATCCTCAATCCTCAATTTTCAATCCTGAATCCTCAATCCTCAATACTCAATCCTCAATCTTCAATCCTCAATACCCAATCTTCAATCCTCAATCCTCAATCCTCAATCCTCAATCCTCAATCTTCAATCCTCAACACTAATCTCCAATCCTCAATCCCCAATCCTCAATCCTCAATCCTCATTCTTCAATCCTCAATACCCAATCCTCAATCTTCAATCCTCAATCCTCAATCCTCAATCCTAATTCCTCAATCCTCATTCTTCAATCCTCAATACCCAATCCTCAATTTCAATCCTCAATCCTCAATCCTCATTTCTCAATCCTCAATCTTCAACCCTCAGCCCTCATCCTCCATCCTCAGTACTCAATCCTCTATCCTCAATCTTCAATCCTCAATACTCAATCTTCGATCCTCATTCCTCAATCCTCAATCCTCAATCCTCAATCTTCAATCGCCAATACTCAATCTGCAATCCCCAATACTCAAACCTCAATCCTCAATCCTCATTACTCAATCCTCAATACCCAATCCTCAATCCTCAATCCTCAATCCTCGATCCTCAATATTCAATCATCAATACTCAATCTTGAATACTCAATCTTCAATCCTCAATACTCAACCTTCAATCCTCAATCCTCAATCCTCAATCCTCAATCGTCAATCCTCAGGCATCAGTACTCAATCTACAATATTCAATCCACAATCCTCAATCCTCAATCCTCAGGCATCAAAACTCAATCTACAATATTCAATCCACAATCCTTAATCCTCAATCCACAATCCTCAACCTTCAATACTCAATACTCAATCTTCAATCCTCAATCCTCAATCCTCAATCCTCAATCCTCAATCCTCAATCCTCAATATTCAATCCTCAATACTCAATCTTCAGTCATCAATCCTCAGTCCTAAATTCTCAGTCGTCAATCCTCAGTCATCAATCCTCAATCTTCAATACTCAATCGTCAATCCTTAGACCTCAATCCTCAATCCTCGATCCTCGTTCCTCAAACCTCAATCCTCAACCGTCAGTCTTCATCCTCAATCCTCAAACCTCAATCCTCAACCCTCAATATTCAATCATCAATACTCAATCTTCAATCCTCAATCCTCAAACCTCAATCCTCAATCCTCATTCTTCAATACTAAACACCCAATCCTTAATCCTCAATCCTCAATCCTCAATCCTCAATCCTCAATCTTCAACCCTGAATCCTCAATCCTCAATACTCAATCCTCAATCTTCAATTCTCAATACTCAATCTTCAACCCTCAATCCTCAATCCTCAATCCTCAATATTCAATCATCAATACTCAATATTCAATTCTCAATCCTCAATCCTCAATTCTCAATCCTCAATCCTCAATCCTCAATCCTTAATCCTCAATCCTCAATCCTCAATCCTCAATCCTCAATCCTCAATCCTCAATCCTCAATCAGCAATATTCAATCCTCAATACTCAATCTTCAAACATCAATCCTCAATCCTCAATTCTCAGTCGTCAATCCTCAGTCATCAATCCTCAATCTTCAATACTCAATCGTCAATCCTTAGACCTCAATCCTCAATCCTCAATCATCGTTCCTCAAACCTCAATCCTCAACCCTCAGTCTTCATCCTCAATCCTCAAATCTCAATCCTCAATCCTCAATATTCAATCATCAATACTCAATCCTCAATCCACAATCCTCAAACCTCAATCCTCAATCCACATTCTTCAATCCTAAATTCCCAATCCTTAATCTTCAATCCTCAATCCTCAATCCTCAATTCTCAATCCTCAATCCTTAATCCTCAGACCTCAAACATCAATATTCAACCCTCAGTCCTCGTCCTCAATCCACAACCCTCAATCCTCAGTCCTCAATATTCAATCATAAATATTCAATCTTCAATCCTCAATCCTCAACCCTCAATCCTCAATCCTCAATCCTCAGTCTTCAACCCTGAATCCTCAATACTCAATCCTCAATCTTCAATCATCAATACTCAATCTTCAATCCTCAATCCTCAATCGTCAATCCTCAATCCTCAATTTTCAATCCTCAACACTCAATCTTCAATCCTCAATCCTCAATCCTCAATCCTCAATCCTCATTCTTCAATCCTCAATACACAATCCTCAATCTTCAGTCCTCAATCCTCAATCCTCAATCCTAATTCCTCAATCCTCATTCTTCAATCCTCAATACCCAATCCTCAATTTCTATCCTCAATCCTCAATCCTCATTTCTCAATCCTCAACCCTCAACCCTCAGCCCTCATCCTCCATCCTCAGTACTCAATCCTCTATCCTCAATCTTCAATCCTCAATACTCAATCTTCAATCCTCATTCCTCAATCCTCAATCCTCAATCCTCAATCTTCAATCCTCAAACATCAATCCTCAATTCTCAATCCTCAATCCTCAGTCCTCAGTCGTCGAACCTCAATCCCCGACCCTTAGCACTCATCCTCAATCCTCGTTCCTCAATCCTCAATCCTCAAACCTAAATCCTCTACCGTCAGTCCTCGTCCTCAATCCCCAATCCTCAATCCTCAATCCCCATTCTTCAATCCTCAATACCCAATCCTCAATCTTCAATCCTCAATCCTCAATCCTCAATCCTAATTCCTCAATCCTCATTCTTCAATCCTCAATACCCAATCCTCAATTTCAATCCTCAATCCTCAATCCACATTTCTCAATCCTCAATCTTCAACCCTCAGCCCTCATCCTCCATCCTCAGTACTCAATCCTCTATCCTCAATCTTCAATCCTCAATACTCAATCTTCGATCCTCATTCCTCAATCCTCAATCCTCAATCCTCAATCTTCAATCGCCAATACTCAATCTGCAATCCCCAATACTCAAACCTCAATCCTCAATCCTCATTACTCAATCCTCAATACCCAATCCTCAATCCTCAGTCCTCAATCCTCAATCCTCAATATTCAATCATCAATACTCAATCTTGAATCCTCAATCTTCAATCCTCAATACTCAACCTTCAATCCTCAATCCTCAATCCTCAATCCTCAATCCTCAATCCTCAGGCACCAATACTCAATCTACAATATTCAATCCACAATCCTCAATCCTCAATCCTCAGGCATCAATACTCAATCTACAATATTCAATCCACAATCCTTAATCCTCAATCCACAATCCCCAACCTTCAATACTCAATACTCAATCTTCAATCCTCAATCCTCAATCCTCAATCCTCAATCCTCATTCCTCAATCCTCAATATTCAATCCTCAATACTCAATCTTCAATCATCAATCCTCAATCCTCAATTCTCAGTCGTCAATCCTCACTCATCAATCATCAATCTTCAATACTCAATCGTCAATCCTTAGTCCTCAATCCTCAATCCTCGATCCTCGTTCCTCAAACCTCAATCCTCAACCCTCAGTCTTCATCCTCACTCCTCAAACCTCAATCCTCAACCGTCAATATTCAATCATCAATACTCAATCTTCAATCCTCAATCCTCAAACCTCAATCCTCAATCCTCATTCTTCAACACTAAACACCCAATCCTCAATCCTCAATCCTCAATCCTCAATCCTCAATCCTCAATCCTCAATCCTCAATCTTCAACCCTGAATCCTCAATCCTCAATACTCAATCCTCAATCTTCAATCCTCAATACTCAATCTTCAATCCTCAATCCTCAATCCTCAATCCTCAATATTCAATCATCAATACTCAATCTTCAATCCTCAATCCTCAATCCTCAATCCTCAATTCTCAATCCTCAATCCTCAATCCTCAATCCTCAATCCGCAATCCTCAATCCTCAATCCTCAATCCTCAATCCTCAATCCTCAATCCTCAATCCGCAATGTTCAATACTCAATACTCAATCTTCAATCATCAATCCTCAATCCTCAATTCTCAGTCGTCAATCCTCAGTCATCAATCCTCAATCTTCAATACTCAATCGTCAATCCTTAGTTCTCAATCCTCAATCCTCAATCATCGTTCCTCAAACCTCAATCCTCAACCCTCAGTCTTCATCCTCAATCCTCAAACCTCAATCCTCAATCCTCAATATTCAATCATCAATACTCAATCTTCAATCCCCAATCCTCAGACCTCAATCCTCAATCCACATTCTTCAATCCTAAATACCCAATCCTTAATCTTCAATCCTCAATCCTCAATCTTCAATTCTCAATCCTCAATCCTTAATCCTCAGACCTCAAACATCAATATTCAACCCTCAGTCCTCGTCCTCAATCCACAACCCTCAATCCTCAGTCCTCAATATACAATCATAAATATTCAATCTTCATTCCTCAATCCTCAATCCTCAATCCTCAATCCTCAATCCTCAATCCTCGGTCTTCAACCCTGAATCCTCAATACTCAATCCTCAATCTTCAATCCTCAATACTCAATCTTCAATCCTCAATCCTCAATCGTCAATCCTCAATCCTCAATTTTCAATCCTCAACACTCAATCTTCAATCCTCAATCCTCAATCCTCAATCCTCAATCCTCATTCTTCAATCCTCAATACCCAATCCTCAATCTTCAGTCCTCAATCCTCAATCCTCAATCCTAATTCCTCAATCCTCATTCTTCAATCCTCAATACCCAATCCTCAATTTCTATCCTCAATCCTCAATCCTCATTTCTCAATCCTCAACCCTCAACCCTCAGCCCTCAACGTCCATCCTCAGTACTCAATCCTCTATCCTCAATCTTCAATCCTCAATACTCAATCTTCAATCCTCATTCCTCAATCCTCAATCCTCAATCCTCAATCTTCAACCCTCAACCATCAATCCTCAATCCTCAAACCTCAATCCTCAATCCTCAATATTCAATCATCAATACTCAATCTTCAATCCGCAATCCTCAATCCTCAATCCTCAATCCTCATTCTTCAATCCTAAATACCCAATCCTCAATCTTCAGTCCTCAATCCTCAATACTCAATTCTCAATCCTCAATCCTTAATCCTCAGACCTCAAACGTCAATATTCAACCCTCAGTCCTCGTCCTCAATCCACAACCCTCAATCCTCAGTCCTCAATATTCAATCATCAATATTCAATCTTCAATCCTCAATCCTCAATCCTCAATCCTCAATCCTCAATCCTCAATCCTCAATCTTCAACCCTGAATCCTCAATCCTCAATACTCAATCCTCAATCTTCAATCCTCAATACTCAATCTTCAATCCTCAATCCTCAATCCTCAATCCTCAATATTCAATCATCAATACTCAATCTTCAATCCTTCATCCTCAATCCTCAATTCTCAATCCTCAATCCTCAATCCTCAATCCTCAATCCTCAATCCTCAATCCACAATCCTCAACCTTCTATACTCAATAATTTATCTCCAATCCTAGATCCTCAATCCTCAATCCTCTATCCTCAATCCTCAATCCTCAATCCTCAATATTCAATCATCAATACTCAATCTTCAAACCTCAATCTTCAATCCTCAATACTCAATCTTCAATCCTCAATCCTCAATCCTCAATCCTCAATCCTCAATCCTCAGGCATCAATACCCAATCTACAATATTCAATCCTCAATCCTTAATCCTCAATCCACAATCCTCAGCCTTCAATACTCAATACTCAATCTTCAATCCTCAATCCTCAATCCTCAATCCTCAATCCTCAATCCGCAATGTTCAATCCTCAATACTCAATCTTCAATCATCAATCCTCAATCCTCAATACTCAGTCGTCAATCCTCAGTCATCAATCCTCAATCTTCAATACTCAATCGTCAATCCTAAGTCCTCAATCCTCAAACCTCAATCCTCGTTCCTCAAACCTCAATCCTCAACCCCCAGTCTTCATCCTGAATCCTCAAACCTCAATCCTCAATACTCAATATTCAATCATCAATACTAAATCTTCAATCCTCAATCCTCAAACCTCAATCCTCAATCCTCATTCTTCAATCCTAAATACCCAATACTTAATCTTCAATCCTCAATCCTCAATCCTCAATTCTCAATCCTCAATCCTCGATCCTCGTTCCTCAAACCTCAATCCTCAACCCTCAGTCTTCATCCTCAATCCTCAAACCTCAATCCTCAACCCTCAATATTCAATCATCAATACTCAATCTTCAATCCTCAATCCTCAAACCTCAATCCTCAATCCTCATTCTTCAATACTAAACACCCAATCCTCAATCCTCAATCCTCAATCCTCAATCCTCAATCCTCAATCTTCAACCCTGAATCCTCAATCCTCAATACTCAATCCTCAATCTTCAATCCTCAATACTCAATCTTCAATCCTCAATCCTCAATCCTCAATCCTCAATATTCAATCATCAATACTCAATCTTCAATCCTCAATCCTCAATCCTCAATTCTCAATCCTCAATCCTCAATCCTCAATCCTTAATCCTCAATCCTCAATCCTCAATCCTCAATCCTCAATCCTCAATCCTCAATCCTCAATCCGCAATATTCAATCCTCAATACTCAATCTTCAATCAGCAATCCTCAATCCTCAATTCTCAGTCGTCAATCCTCAGTCATCAATCCTCAATCTTCAATACTCAATCGTCAATCCTTAGTCCTCAATCCTCAACCTCAATCCTCGTTCCTGAAACCTCAATCCTCAACCCTCAGTCTTCATCCTCAATCCTCAAACCTCAATCCTCAATCCTCAATATTCAATCATCAATACTCAATCTTCAATCCTCAATCCTCAAACCTCAATCCTCAATCCTCATTCTTCAATCCTAAATACCCAATCCTCAATCTTCGATCCTCAATCCTCAATCCTCAATTCTCAATCCTCAATCCTTAATCCTCAGACCTCAAACATAAATATTCAATCCTCTTCCTCAGTCCACAACCCTCAATCCTCAGTCCTCAATATTCAATCATCAATATTCAATCATCAATATTCAATCTTCAATCCTCAATCCTCAATCCTCAATCCTCAATCCTCAATCCTCAATCTTCAACCCTGAATCCTCAATCCTCAATACTCAATCCTCAATCTTCAATCCTCAATACTCAATCTTCAATCCTCAATCCTCAATCCTCAATCCTCAATCTTCAATCCTCAACACTCAATCTTCAATCCTCAATCCTCTATCCTCAATCCTCAATCCTCATTCTTCTATCCTCAATACCCAACCCTCAATCTTCAATCCTCAATCCTCAATCCTCAATCCTAATTCCTCAACCCTCATTCTTCAATCGTCAATACCCAATCCTCAATTTCAATCCTCAATCCGCAATCCTCATTTCTCAATCCTCAATCCTCAGCCCTCAGCCATCATCCTCCATCCTCAGTACACAATACTCTATCCTCAATCTTCAATCCTCAATACTCAGCCTTCAGTCGTCATTCCTCAATCCTCAATCCTCAATCCTCAACCTTCTATCCTCAACACTCAATCTGCAATCCTCAATCCTCAAACCTCAATCCTCAATCCTCATTCCTCAATCTTCAATACCCAATCCTCAATCCTCAATCCTCAATCCTCAATCCTCAATATTCAATCATCAATACTCAATCTTCAATCCTCAATCTTCAATCCTCAATACTCAATCTTCAATCCTCAATCCTCAATCCTCAATCTTCAATCCTCAATTCTCAATCTTCAATCCTCGATCCTCAATCATCAATCCTCAATCCTCAATCCTCAGGCATCAATACTCAATCTTCAATGCTCAATCCTCAATCCTCAATCCTCAATCCTCATTACCCAACACTCAATCCTCATTCCTCAAACCTCAATCCTCAACCTTCAGTCCTCATACTCAATTCTCAATTCTCAATCCTCAATCCTCAATCCTCAATCTTCAATCCTCAATAATCAATCTCCAATCCTCAATCCTCAATCCTCGATACTCAATCCTCAGGCATCAATCCTCAATCCTCGATCCTCAATCCTCAGGCATCAATACTCAATCTACAATATTCAATCCACAATCCTTAATCCTCAACCAACAATCCTCAACCTTCAATAGTCAATACTCAATCTTCAATCCTCAATCCTCAATCCTCAATCCTCAATCCTCAATCCTCAATCCTCAATATTCAATCCTCAATACTCAATCTTCAATCATCAATCCTCAATCCTCAATTCTCAGTCGTCAATCCTCAGTCATCAATCCTCAATCATCAATACTCAATCGTCAATCCTTAGTCCTGAATCCTCAATCCTCAATCCTCGTTCCTCAAACCTCAATCCTCAACCCTCAGTCTTCATCCTCAATCCTCAAACCTCAATCCTCAACCCTCAATATTCAATCATCAATACTCAATCTTCAATCCTCAATCCTCAAACCTCAATCCTCAATCCTCATTCTTCAATCCTAAATACCCAATCCTCAATCTTCAATCCGCAATCCTCAATCCTCAATCCTCAATCCTCAATCCTCAATCTTCAAACCTGAATCCACAATCCTCAATACTCAATCCTCAATCTTCAATCCTCAATACTCAATCTTCAATCCTCAATCCTCAATCCTCAATCCTCAATCCTCAATCTTCAATCCTCAACACTCAATCTTCAATCCTCAATCCTCAATCCTCAATCCTCAATCCTCACTCTTCAACCCTCAATACCCAATCCTCAATCTTCAATCCTCAATCCTCAATCCTCAATCCTAATTCCTCAATCCTCATTCTTCAATCCTCAATACCCAATCCTCAATTTCAATCCTCAATCCTCAATCCTCATTTCTCAATCCTCAATCCTCAACCCTCAGCCCTCATCCTCCATCCTCAATCCTCAATCCACAATCCTCGATCTTCAATCCTCAA
This sequence comes from Calliopsis andreniformis, assembly GCF_051401765.1. Classification (NCBI taxonomy): domain Eukaryota; kingdom Metazoa; phylum Arthropoda; class Insecta; order Hymenoptera; family Andrenidae; genus Calliopsis; species Calliopsis andreniformis. Next base: position 1,554,179 of record NW_027480495.1, read on the forward strand.
TTCTCAATCTTCAATCCTCGATCCTCAATCATCAATCCTCAATCCTCAATCCTCAGTCATCAATACTCAACCTTCAATGCTCAATCCTCAATCCTCAATCCTCAATCCTCATTCCCCAAACCTCAGTCCTCATTCCTCAAACCTCAATCCTCAACCCTCAGACCTCATACTCAATTCTCAATTCTCAATCCTCAATCCTCAATCCTCAATCTTCAATCCTCAATAGTCAATCTCCAATCCTCAATCCTCAATCCTCGATCCTCAATCCTCAGGCATCAATACTCAATCTTCAATACTCAATCCTCAATCCTCAATCCTCAATCCTCAATCCTCAAACCTCAATCCTCAATCCTCAATATTCAATCATCAATACTCAATCTTCGATCCTCAATCCTCAATCCTCAATCCTCAATCCTCAATCCTCAATCCTCAATCCTCAATCCTCAATCCACAATCCTCAGCCTTCAATACTCAATAATCAATTTCCAATCCTAGATCCTCTATCCTCAATCATCAATCGTCAATCCTCAATCCTCATTCTTCAATCCTCAATATTCAATCATCAATACTCAATCTTCAATCCTCAATCCTCAATCCTCAATCCTCAATCCTCAATCCTCAATCCTCAATATTCAATCATCAATACTCAATCTTCAAACCTCAATCTTCAATCCTCAATACTCAATCTTCAATCCTCAATCCTCAATCCTCAATCCTCAATCCTCAATCCTCAGGCATCAATACTCAATCTACAATATTCAATCCTCAATCCTTAATCCTCAATCCTCAATCCACAATCCTCAGCCTTCAATACTCAATACTCAATCTTCAATCCTCAATCCTCAATCCTCAATCCTCAATCCTCAATCCTCAATCCGCAATATTCAATCCTCAATACTCAATCTTCAATCATCAATCCTCAATCCTTAATTCTCAGTCGTCAATCCTCAGTCATCAATCCTCAATCTTCAATACTCAATCGTCAATCCTAAGTCCTCAATCCTCAAACCTCAATCCTCGTTCCTCAAACCTCAATCCTCAACCACCAGTCTTCATCCTGAATCCTCAAACCTCAATCCTCAATCCTCAATATTCAATCATCAATACTAAATCTTCAATCCTCAATCCTCAAACCTCAATCCTCAATCCTCATTCTTCAATCCTAAATACCCAATACTTAATCTTCAATCCTCAATCCTCAATCCTCAATTCTCAATCCTCAATCCTTAATCCTCAGACGTCAAACATCAATATTCAACCCTCAGTCCTCGTCCTCAATCCACAACCCTCAATCCTCAGTCCTCAATATTCAATCATCAATATTCAATCTTCAATCCTTAATCCTCAATCCTCATTCCTCAATCCTCAATCGTCAATCCTCAATCCTCAATCTTCAATCCTCAACACTCAATCTTCAATCCTCAATCCTCAATCCTCAGTCCTCAATCCTCATTCTTCAATCCTCAATACCCAATCCTCAATCTTCAATCCTCAATCCTCAAACCTCAATCCTAATTCCTCAATCCTCATTCTTCAATCCTCAATACCCAATCCTCAATTTCAATCCTCAATCCTCAATCTTCATTTCTCAATCCTCAATACTCAACCCTCAGCCCTCATCCTCCATCCTCAGTACTCAATCCTCTATCCTCAATCTTCAATTCTCAATACTCAATCTTCAATCCTCATTCCTCAATCCTCAATCCTCAATACTCAATCTTCAATCCTCAATACTCAATCTGCAATCCTCAATCCTCAAACCTCAATTCTCAATCCTCATTCCTTAATCCTCAATACCCAATCCTCAATCCTCAATCCTCAATCCTCAATCCTCAATATACAATCATCAATACTCAATCTTCAATACTCAATATTCAATCCTCAATACTCAACCTTCAATCCTCAATCCTCAATCCTCAATCCTCAAACCTCAATCCTCAATCCTCAATATTCAATCACCAATACTCAATCTTCAATCCTCAATCCTCAAACCTCAATCCTCAATCCTCATTACTCAATCCTCAATACCCAATCCTCAATCCTCAATCCTCAATACTCAATCCTCAATATTCAATCATCAATACTCAATCTTCAATCCTCAATCTTCAATCCTCAATACTGAACCTTCAATCCTCAATCCTCAATCCTCAATCCTCAATCCTCAATCCTCAATCCACAATCCTCAACCTTCAATACTCAATACTCAATCTTCAATCCTCAATCCTCAATCCTCAATCCTCAATATTCAATCATCAATACTCAATCTTCAATCCTCAATCCTCAATTCTCAATCCTCAATCCTCAATCCTCAATCCTTAATCCTCAATCCTCAATCCTCAATCCTCAATCCTCAATCCTCAATCCTCAATCCTCAATCCGCAATATTCAATCCTCAATACTCAATCTTCAATCAGCAATCCTCAATCCTCAATTCTCAGTCGTCAATCCTCAGTCATCAATCCTCAATCTTCAATACTCAATCGTCAATCCTTAGTCCTCAATCCTCAACCTCAATCCTCGTTCCTGAAACCTCAATCCTCAACCCTCAGTCTTCATCCTCAATCCTCAAACCTCAATCCTCAATCCTCAATATTCAATCATCAATACTCAATCTTCAATCCTCAATCCTCAATCCTCAATCCTCAATCCTCATTCTTCAATCCTAAATACCCAATCCTCAATCTTCAATCCTCAATCCTCAATCCTCAATTCTCAATCCTCAATCCTTAATCCTCAGACCTCAAACATAAATATTCAATCCTCTTCCTCAATCCACAACCCTCAATCCTCAGTCCTCAATATTCAATCATCAATATTCAATCATCAATATTCAATCTTCAATCCTCAATCCTCAATCCTCAATCCTCAATCCTCAATCCTCAACCTTCAACCCTGAATCCTCAATCCTCAATACTCAATCCTCAATCTTCAATCCTCAATACTCAATCTTCAATCCTCAATCCTCAATCCTCAATCCTCAATCTTCAATCCTCAACACTCAATCTTCAATCCTCAATCCTCTATCCTCAATCCTCAATCCTCATTCTTCTATCCTCAATACCCAACCCTCAATCTTCAATCCTCAATCCTCAATCCTCAATCCTAATTCCTCAACCCTCATTCTTCAATCGTCAATACCCAATCCTCAATTTCAATCCTCAATCCGCAATCCTCATTTCTCAATCCTCAATCCTCAGCCCTCAGCCATCATCCTCCATCCTCAGTACACAATACTCTATCCTCAATCTTCAATCCTCAATACTCAGCCTTCAGTCGTCATTCCTCAACCGTCAATCCTCAATCCTCAACCTTCTATCCTCAACACTCAATCTGCAATCCTCAATCCTCAAACCTCAATCCTCAATCCTCATTCCTCAATCCTCAATACCCAATCCTCAATCCTCAATCCTCAATCCTCAATCCTCAATATTCAATCATCAATACTCAATCTTCAATCCTCAATCTTCAATCCTCAATACTCAATCTTCAATCCTCAATCCTCAATCCTCAATCTTCAATCCTCAATTCTCAATCTTCAATCCTCGATCCTCAATCATCAATCCTCAATCCTCAATCCTCAGGCATCAATACTCAATCTTCAATGCTCAATCCTCAATCCTCAATCCTCAATCCTCATTACCCAACACTCAATCCTCATTCCTCAAACCTCAATCCTCAACCTTCAGTCCTCATACTCAATTCTCAATTCTCAATCCTCAATCCTCAATCCTCAATCTTCAATGCTCAATAATCAATCTCCAATCCTCAATCCTCAATCCTCGATACTCAATCCTCAGGCATCAATGCTCAATCCTCAATCCTCAATCCTCAGGCATCAATACTCAATCTACAATATTCAATCCACAATCCTTAATCCTCAATCCACAATCCTCAACCTTCAATACTCAATACTCAATCTTCAATCCTCAATCCTCACTCCTCAATCCTCAATCCTCAATCCTCAATCCTCAATATTCAATCCTCAATACTCAATCTTCAATCATCAATCCTCAATCCTCAGTTCTCAGTCGTCAATCCTCAGTCATCAATCCTCAATCTTCAATACTCAATCGTCAATCCTTAGTCCTCAATCCTCAATCCTCAATCCTCGTTCCTCAAACCTCAATCCTCAACCCTCAGTCTTCATCCTCAATCCTCAAACCTCAATCCTCAACCCTCAGTATTCAATCATCAATACTCAATCTTCAATCCTCAATCCTCAAACCTCAATCCTCAATCCTCATTCTTCAATCCTAAATACCCAATCCTCAATCTTCAATCCGCAATCCTCAATCCTCAATCCTCAATCCTCAATCCTCAATCTTCAAACCTGAATCCACAATCCTCAATACTCAATCCTCAATCTTCAATCCTCAATACTCAATCTTCAATCCTCAATCCTCAATCCTCAATCCTCAATCCTCAATCTTCAATCCTCAACACTCAATCTTCAATCCTCAATCCTCAATCCTCAATCCTCAACCCTCATTCTTCAACCCTCAATACCCAATCCTCAATCTTCAATCCTCAATCCTCAATCCTCAATCCTAATTCCTCAATCCTCATTCTTCAATCCTCAATACCCAATCCTCAATTTCAATCCTCAATCCTCAATCCTCATTTCTCAATCCTCAATCGTCAACCCTCAGCCCTCATCCTCCATCCTCAATCCTCAATCCACAATCCTCGATCTTCAATCCTCAATTCTCAATCTTCAATCCTCGATCCTCAATCATCAATCCTCAATCCTCAATCCTCAGGCATCAATACTCAACCTTCAATGCTCAATCCTCAATCCTCAATCCTCAATCCTCATTCCCCAACCCTCAGTCCTCATTCCTCAAACCTCAATCCTCAACCCTCAGTCCTCATACTCAATTCTCAATTCTCAATCCTCAATCCTCAATCCTCAATCTTCAATCCTCAATAGTCAATCTCCAATCCTCAATCCTCAATCCTCGATCCTCAATCCTCAGGCATCAATGCTCAATCCTCAATCCTCAATCCTCAGGCATCAATACTCAATCTACAATATTCAATCCACAATCCTTAATCCTCAATCCACAATCCTCAACCTTCAATACTCAATACTCAATCTTCAATCCTCAATCCTCAATCCTCAATCCTCAATCCTCAATCCTCAATCCTCAATATTCAATCCTCAATACTCAATCTTCAATCATCAATCCTCAATCCTCAATTCTCAGTCGTCAATCCTCAGTCATCAATCCTCAATCTTCAATACTCAATCGTCAATCCTTAGTCCTCAATCCTCAATCCTCAATCCTCGTTCCTCAAACCTCAATCCTCAACCCTCAGTCTTCATCCTCAATCCTCAAACCTCAATCCTCAACCCTCAATATTCAATCATCAATACTCAATCTTCAATCCTCAATCCTCAAACCTCAATCCTCAATCCTCATTCTTCAATCCTAAATACCCAATCCTCAATCTTCAATCCGCAATCCTCAATCCTCAATCCTCAATCCTCAATCCTCAATCTTCAAACCTGAATCCACAATCCTCAATACTCAATCCTCAATCTTCGATCCTCAATACTCAATCTTCAATCCTCAATCCTCAATCCTCAATCCTCAATCCTCAATCTTCAATCCTCAACACTCAATCTTCAATCCTCAATCCTCAATCCTCAATCCTCAATCCTCATTCTTCAACCCTCAATACCCAATCCTCAATCTTCAATCCTCAATCCTCAATCCTCAATCCTAATTCCTCAATCCTAATTCTTCAATCCTCAATACCCAATCCTCAATTTCAATCCTCAATCCTGAATCCTCATTTCTCAATCCTCAATCCTCAACCCTCAGCCCTCATCCTCCATCCTCAATCCTCAATCCACAATCCTCGATCTTCAATCCTCAATTCTCAATCTTCAATCCTCGATCCTCAATCATCAATCCTCAATCCTCAATCCTCAGGCATCAATACTCAACCTTCAATGCTCAATCCTCAATCCTCAATCCTCAATCCTCATTCCCCAACCCTCAGTCCTCATTCCTCAAACCTCAATCCTCAACCCTCAGTCCTCATACTCAATTCTCAATTCTCAATCCTCAATCCTCAATCCTCAATCTTCAATCCTCAATAGTCAATCTCCAATCCTCAATCCTCAATCCTCGATCCTCAATCCTCAGGCATCAATACTCAATCTTCAATACTCAATCCTCAATCCTCAATCCTCAATCCTCAATCCTCAAACCTCAATCCTCAATCCTCAATATTCAATCATCAATACTAAATCTTCAATCCTCAATCCTCAAACCTCAATCCTCAATCCTCATTCTTCAATCCTAAATACCCAATACTTAATCTTCAATTCTCAATCCTCAATCCTCAATTCTCAATCCTCAATCCTTAATCCTCAGACGTCAAACATCAATATTCAACCCTCAGTCCTCGTCCTCAATCCACAACCCTCAATCCTCAGTCCTCAATATCCAATCATCAATATTCAATCTTCAATCCTTAATCCTCAATCCTCATTCCTCAATCCTCAATCCTCAATCTTCAACACTGAATCCTCAATCCTCAATACTCAATCCTCAACCTTCAATCCTCAATACTCAATCTTCAATCCTCAATCCTCAATTGTCAATCCTCAATCCTCAATCTTCAATCCTCAACACTCAATCTTCAATCCTCAATCCTCAATCCTCAGTCCTCAATCCTCATTCTTCAATCCTCAATACCCAATCCTCAATCTTCAATCCTCAATCCTCAAACCTCAATCCTAATTCCTCAATCCTCATTCTTCAATCCTCAATCCTCAATCCTCAATCTTCAATCCTCAATACTCAATCTGCAATCCTCAATCCTCAAACCTCAATTCTCAATCCTCATTCCTCAATCCTCAATACCCAATCCTCAATCCTCAATCCTCAATCCTCAATCCTCAATATACAATCATTAATACTCAATCTTCAATACTCAATATTCAATCCTCAATACTCAACCTTCAATCCTCAATCCTCAATCCTCAATCCTCAAACCTCAATCCTCAATCCTCAATATTCAATCACCAATACTCAATCTTCAATCCTCAATCCTCAAACCTCAATCCTCAATCCTCATTACTCAATCCTCAATACCCAATCCTCAATCCTCAATCCTCAATACTCAATCCTCAATATTCAATCATCAATACTCAATCTTCAATCCTCAATCTTCAATCCTCAATACTCAACCTTCAATCCTCAATCCTCAATCCTCAATCCTCAATCCTCAATCCTCAGGTATCAATACTCAATCTACAATATTCAATCCACAATCCTTAATCCTCAATCCACAATCCTCAACCTTCAATACTCAATACTCAATCTTCAATCCTCAATCCTCAATCCTCAATCCTCAATCCTCAATACTCAATCCTCAATCCTCAATATTCAATCCTCAATACTCAATCTTCAATCATCAATCCTCAATCCTCAATTCTCAGTCGTCAATCCTCAGTCATCAATCCTCAATCTTCAATACTCAATCGTCAATCATTAGTCCTCAATCCTCAATCCTCAATCCTCGTTCCTCAAACCTCAATCCTCAACCCTCAGTCTTCATCCTCCATACTCAAACCTCAATCCTCAACCCTCAATATTCAATCATCAATACTCAATCTTCAATCCTCAATCCTCAGACCTCAATCCTCAATCCTCATTCTTCAATCCTAAATACCCAATCCTCAATCTTCAATCCGCAATCCTCAATCCTCAATCCTCAATCCTCAATCCTCAATCTTCAACCCTGAATCCACAATCCTCAATACTCAATCCTCAATCTTCAATCCTCAATACTCAATCTTCAACCCTCAATCCTCAATCCTCAATCCTCAATCCTCAATCTTCAATCCTCAACACTCAATCTTCAATCCTCAATCCTCAATCCTCAATCCTCAATCCTCATTCTTCAACCCTCAATACCCAATCCTCAATTTCAATCCTCAATCCTCAATCCTCATTTCTCAATCCTCAATCCTCAACCCTCAGCCCTCATCCTCCATCCTCAATCCTCAATCCACAATCCTCGATCTTCAATCCTCAATTCTCAATCTTCAATCCTCGATCCTCAATCATCAATCCTCAATCCTCAATCCTCAGGCATCAATACTCAACCTTCAATGCTCAATCCTCAATCCTCAATCCTCAATCCTCATTCCCCAACCCTCAGTCCTCATTCCTCAAACCTCAATCCTCAACCCTCAGTCCTCATACTCAATTCTCAATTCTCAATCATCAATCCTCAATCCTCAATCTTCAATCCTCAATAGTCAATCTCCAATCCTCAATCCTCAATCCTCGATCCTCAATCCTCAGGCATCAATCCTCAATCCTCAATCTTCAACCCTGAATCCTCAATCCTCAATACTCAATCCTCAATCTTCAATCCTCAATACTCAATCTTCAATCCTCAATCCTCAATCCTCAATCCTCAATCCTCAATATTCAATCATCAATACTCAATCTTCAATACTCAATCCTCAATCCTCAATTCTCAATCCTCAATCCTCAATCCTCAATCCTCTATCCTCAATCCTCAATCCACAATCCTCAACCTTCTATACTCAATAATCAATCTCCAATCCTAGATCCTCAATCCTCAATCCTCAATCCTCAATCTTCAACCCTGAATCCTCAATCCTCAATACTCAATCCTCAATCTTCAATCCTCAATACTCAATCTTCAATCCTCAATCCTCAATCGTCAATCCTCAATCCTCAATATTCAATCCTCAACACTCAATCTTCAATCGTCAATCCTCAATCCTCAGTCCTCAATCCTCATTCTTCAATCCTCAATACCCAATCCTCAATTTCAATCCTCAATCCTCAATCCTCATTTCTCAATCCTCAATATTCAATCATCAATACTCAATCTTCAATCCTCAATCCTCAAACCTCAATCCTCAATCCTCATTCTTCAATCCTAAGTACCCAATCATCAATCTTCAATCCTCAATCCTCAATCCTCAATTCTCAATCCTCAATCCTTAATCCCCGGTCCTCAAACATCAATATTCAGCCCTGAGTCCTCGCCCACAATCCACAACCCTCAATCCGCAGTCCTCAATATTCAATCATCAATATTCAATCTTCAATCCTCAATCCTCAATCCTCAATCCTCAATCCTCAATCCTCAATCTTCAACCCTGAATCCTCAATCCTCAATACTCAATCCTCAATCTTCAATCCTCAATACTCAATCTACAATCCTCAATCCTCAATCCTGAATCCTCAATCCTCAATCTTCAATCCTCAACACTCAATCTTCAATACTCAATCCTCAATCCTCAATCCGCAATCCTCATTCTTCAATCCTCAATACCCAATCCTCAATCTTCAATCCTCAGTCCTCAATCCTCAATCCTAATTCCTCAATCCTCATTCTTCAATCCTGAATACCCAATCCTCAATTTCAATCCTCAATCCTCAATCCTCATTTCTCAATCCTCAATCCTCAACCCTCAGCCCTCATCCTCCATCCTAAGTACTCAATCCTCTATCCTCAATCTTCAATCCTCAATACTCAATCTTCAATCCTCATTCCTCAATCCTCAATCCTCAATCCTCAATCTTCAATCCTCAATACTCAATCTGCAATCCTCAATCCTCAATCCTCAATCCTCAATACCTCATTCCTCAATCCTCAATACCCAATCCTCAATCCTCAATCCTCAATCCTCAATCCTCAATCCTCAATCCTCAATCTTCAACCCTGAATCCTCAATCCACAATAATCAATCCTCAATCTCCAATCCTCAATTCTCAATCCTCAATCCTCAATCCTCAATCCTCAATCCTCAATCCTCAATCCTCGATCCACAATCCTCAAGCTTCTATACTCAATAACCAATCTCCAATCCTAGATCCTCAATCCTCAATCCTCAATCCTCAATCTTCAACCCTGAATCCTCAATCCTCAATACTCAATCCTCAATCTTCAATCCTCAATCCTCAATCCTTAATTCTCAATCCTCAATCCTTAATCCCCGGACCTCAAACATCAATATTCAGCCCTGAGTCCTCGCCCACAAACCACAACCCTCAATCCGCAGTCCTGAATATTCAATCATCAATATTCAATCTTCAATCCTCAATCCTCAATCCTCAATCCTCAATCCTCAATCCTCAATCTTCAACCCTGAATCCTCAATCCTCAATACTCAATCCTCAATCTTCAATCCTCAATACCCAATCCTCAATCTTCAATCCTCAATCCTCAATCCTCAATCCTAATTCCTCAATCCTCATCCTTCAATCCTCAATACCCAATCCTCAATTTCAATCCTCAATCCTCAATCCTCATTTCTCAATCCTCAATCCTCAACCCTCAGCCCTCATCCTCCATCCTCAGTACTCAATCCTCTAACCTCAATCTTCAATCCTCAATACTCAATATTCAATCCTCATTCCTCAATCCTCAATCCTCAATCCTCAATCTTCAATCCTCAATACTCAATCTGCAATCCTCAATCCTCAAACCTCAATCCTCAATCCTCATTCCTCAATCCTCAATACCCAATCCTCAATCCTCAATCCTCAATCCTCAATCCTCAATCCTCAATCCTCAATCTTCAACCCTGAATCCTCAATCCTCAATACTCAATCCTCAATCTCCAATCCTCAATTCTCAATCCTCAATCCTCAATCCTCAATCCTCAATCCTCAATCCTCAATCCTCAATCCACAATCCTCAAGCTTCTATACTCAATAATCAATCTCCAATCCTAGATCGTCAATCCTCAGTCCTCAATCCTCAATCTTCAACCCTGAATCCTCAATCATCAATACTCAATCCTCAATCTTCAATCCTCAATACTCAATCTTCAATCCTCAATCCTCAATCCTCAATCCTCAGTCCTCAATCTTCAACCCTCAACACTCAATCTTCAATCCTCAATCCTCAATCCTCAATCCTCAATCCTCAGGCATCAATTCTCAATCTTCAATGCTCAATCCTCAATCCTCAATCCTCAATCCTCATTCCCCAACCCTCAATCCTCATTCCTCAAACCTCAATCCTCAACCCTCAGTCCTCATACTCAATTCTCAATTCTCAATTCTCAATCCTCAATCCTCAATCCTCAATCTTCAATCCTCAATAATCAATCTCCAATCCTCAATCCTCAATCCTCGATCCTCAATCCTCAGGCATCAATACTCAATCTTCAATACTCAATCCTCAACCCTCAATCCTCAATCCTCAATCCTCAAACCTCAATCCTCAATCCTCAATATTCAATCATCAATACTCAATCTTCAATCCTCAATCCTCAATCCACAATCCTCAATCCTCAATAATCAATCTCCAATCCTCAATCCTCAATTCTCGATGCTCAATCCAAAGGCATCAATACTCAATCTTCAATACTCAACCCCCAATCCTCAATCCTCAATCCTCAATCCTCAAACCTCAATCCTCAATCCTCAAAATTCAATCATCAATACTCAATCCTCAATCCGCAATCCTCAATCCTCAATCCTCAACCCTCAATTCTCAGTCGTCAATCCTCAGTCATCAATCCTCAATCTTCAATACTCAATCGTCAATCCTAAGTCCTCAATCCTCAAACCTCAATCCTCGTTCCTCAATCCTAAATACCCAATACTTAATCTTCAATCCTCAATCCTCAATCCTCAATTCTCAATCCTCAATCCTTAATCATCAGACGTCAAACATCAATATTCAACCCTCAGTCCTCGTCCTCAATCCACAACCCTCAATCCTCAGTCCTCAATATTCAATCATCAATATTCAATCTTCAATCCTTAATCCTCAATCCTCATTCCTCAATCCTCAATCCTCAATCTTCAACCCTGAATCCTCAATCCTCAATAATCAATCCTCAACCTTCAATCCTCAATACTCAATCTTCAATCCTCAATCCTCAATCGTCAATCCTCAATCCTCAATCCTCAATCCTCAATCCTCAATCCACAATCCTCAAGCTTCTATACTCAATAATCAATCTCCAATCCTAGATCGTCAATCCTCAGTCCTCAATCCTCAATCTTCAACCCTGAATCCTCAATCATCAATACTCAATCCTCAATCTTCAATCCTCAATACTCAATCTTCAATCCTCAATCCTCAATCCTCAATCCTCAGTCCTCAATCTTCAACCCTCAACACTCAATCTTCAATCCTCAATCCTCAATCCTCAATCCTCAATCCTCAGGCATCAATTCTCAATCTTCAATGCTCAATCCTCAATCCTCAATCCTCAATCCTCATTCCCCAACCCTCAATCCTCATTCCTCAAACCTCAATCCTCAACCCTCAGTCCTCATACTCAATTCTCAATTCTCAATTCTCAATCCTCAATCCTCAATCCTCAATCTTCAATCCTCAATAATCAATCTCCAATCCTCAATCCTCAATCCTCGATCCTCAATCCTCAGGCATCAATACTCAATCTTCAATACTCAATCCTCAACCCTCAATCCTCAATCCTCAATCCTCAAACCTCAATCCTCAATCCTCAATATTCAATCATCAATACTCAATCTTCAATCCTCAATCCTCAATCCACAATCCTCAATCCTCAATAATCAATCTCCAATCCTCAATCCTCAATTCTCGATGCTCAATCCAAAGGCATCAATACTCAATCTTCAATACTCAACCCCCAATCCTCAATCCTCAATCCTCAATCCTCAAACCTCAATCCTCAATCCTCAAAATTCAATCATCAATACTCAATCCTCAATCCGCAATCCTCAATCCTCAATCCTCAACCCTCAATTCTCAGTCGTCAATCCTCAGTCATCAATCCTCAATCTTCAATACTCAATCGTCAATCCTAAGTCCTCAATCCTCAAACCTCAATCCTCGTTCCTCAATCCTAAATACCCAATACTTAATCTTCAATCCTCAATCCTCAATCCTCAATTCTCAATCCTCAATCCTTAATCATCAGACGTCAAACATCAATATTCAACCCTCAGTCCTCGTCCTCAATCCACAACCCTCAATCCTCAGTCCTCAATATTCAATCATCAATATTCAATCTTCAATCCTTAATCCTCAATCCTCATTCCTCAATCCTCAATCCTCAATCTTCAACCCTGAATCCTCAATCCTCAATAATCAATCCTCAACCTTCAATCCTCAATACTCAATCTTCAATCCTCAATCCTCAATCGTCAATCCTCAATCCTCAATCTTCAATCCTCAACACTCAATCTTCAATCCTCAATCCTCAATCCTCAGTCCTCAATCCTCATTCTTCAATCCTCAATACCCAATCCTCAATCTTCAATCCTCAATCCTCAAACCTCAATCCTCAATCCTCAATATACAATCATCAATACTCAATCTTCAATACTCAATATTCAATCCTCAATACTCAACCTTCAATCCTCAATCCTCAATCCTCAATCCTCAAACCTCAATCCTCAATCCTCAATATGCAATCACCAATACTCAATCTTCAATCCTCAATCCTCAAACCTCAATCCTCAATCCTCATTACTCAATCCTCAATACCCAATCCTCAATCCTCAATCCTCAATACTCAATCCTCAATATTCAATCATCAATACTCAATCTTCAATCCTCAATCTTCAATCCTCAATACTCAACCTTCAATCCTCAATCCTCAATCCTCAATCCTCAATCCTCAATCCTCAGGTATCAATACTCAATCTACAATATTCAATCCACAATCCTTAATCCTCAATCCACAATCCTCAACCTTCAATACTCAATACTCAATCTTCAATCCTCAATCCTCAATCCTCAATCCTCAATCCTCAATACTCAATCCTCAATCCTCAATATTCAATCCTCAATACTCAATCTTCAATCATCAATCCTCAATCCTCAATTCTCAGTCGTCAATCCTCAGTCATCAATCCTCCATCTTCAATACTCAATCGTCAATCATTAGTCCTCAATCCTCAATCCTCAATCCTCGTTCCTCAAACCTCAATCCTCAACCCTCAGTCTTCATCCTCCATACTCAAACCTCAATCCTCAACCCTCAATATTCAATCATCAATACTCAATCTTCAATCCTCAATCCTCAGACCTCAATCCTCAATCCTCATTCTTCAATCCTAAATACCCAATCCTCAATCTTCAATCCGCAATCCTCAATCCTCAATCCTCAATCCTCAATCCTCAATCTTCAACCCTGAATCCACAATCCTCAATACTCAATCCTCAATCTTCAATCCTCAATACTCAATCTTCAACCCTCAATCCTCAATCCTCAATCCTCAATCCTCAATCTTCAATCCTCAACACTCAATCTTCAATCCTCAATCCTCAATCCTCAATCCTCAATCCTCATTCTTCAACCCTCAATACCCAATCCTCAATTTCAATCCTCAATCCTCAATCCTCATTTCTCAATCCTCAATCCTCAACCCTCAGCCCTCATCCTCCATCCTCAATCCTCAATCCACAATCCTCGATCTTCAATCCTCAATTCTCAATCTTCAATCCTCGATCCTCAATCATCAATCCTCAATCCTCAATCCTCAGGCATCAATACTCAACCTTCAATGCTCAATCCTCAATCCTCAATCCTCAATCCTCATTCCCCAACCCTCAGTCCTCATTCCTCAAACCTCAATCCTCAACCCTCAGTCCTCATACTCAATTCTCAATTCTCAATCATCAATCCTCAATCCTCAATCTTCAATCCTCAATAGTCAATCTCCAATCCTCAATCCTCAATCCTCGATCCTCAATCCTCAGGCATCAATCCTCAATCCTCAATCTTCAACCCTGAATCCTCAATCCTCAATACTCAATCCTCAATCTTCAATCCTCAATACTCAATCTTCAATCCTCAATCCTCAATCCTCAATCCTCAATATTCAATCATCAATACTCAATCTTCAATACTCAATCCTCAATCCTCAATTCTCAATCCTCAATCCTCAATCCTCAATCCTCTATCCTCAATCCTCAATCCACAATCCTCAACCTTCTATACTCAATAATCAATCTCCAATCCTAGATCCTCAATCCTCAATCCTCAATCCTCAATCTTCAACCCTGAATCCTCAATCCTCAATACTCAATCCTCAATCTTCAATCCTCAATACTCAATCTTCAATCCTCAATCCTCAATCGTCAATCCTCAATCCTCAATATTCAATCCTCAACACTCAATCTTCAATCGTCAATCCTCAATCCTCAGTCCTCAATCCTCATTCTTCAATCCTCAATACCCAATCCTCAATTTCAATCCTCAATCCTCAATCCTCATTTCTCAATCCTCAATATTCAATCATCAATACTCAATCTTCAATCCTCAATCCTCAAACCTCAATCCTCAATCCTCATTCTTCAATCCTAAGTACCCAATCATCAATCTTCAATCCTCAATCCTCAATCCTCAATTCTCAATCCTCAATCCTTAATCCCCGGTCCTCAAACATCAATATTCAGCCCTGAGTCCTCGCCCACAATCCACAACCCTCAATCCGCAGTCCTCAATATTCAATCATCAATATTCAATCTTCAATCCTCAATCCTCAATCCTCAATCCTCAATCCTCAATCCTCAATCTTCAACCCTGAATCCTCAATCCTCAATACTCAATCCTCAATCTTCAATCCTCAATACTCAATCTACAATCCTCAATCCTCAATCCTGAATCCTCAATCCTCAATCTTCAATCCTCAACACTCAATCTTCAATACTCAATCCTCAATCCTCAATCCTCAATCCTCATTCTTCAATCCTCAATACCTAATCCTCAATCTTCAATCCTCAGTCCTCAATCCTCAATCCTAATTCCTCAATCCTCATTCTTCAATCCTGAATACCCAATCCTCAATTTCAATCCTCAATCCTCAATCCTCATTTCTCAATCCTCAATCCTCAACCCTCAGCCCTCATCCTCCATCCTCAGTACTCAATCCTCTATCCTCAATCTTCAATCCTCAATACTCAATCTTCAATCCTCATTCCTCAATCCTCAATCCTCAATCCTCAATCTTCAATCCTCAATACTCAATCTGCAATCCTCAATCCTCAATCCTCAATCCTCAATACCTCATTCCTCAATCCTCAATACCCAATCCTCAATCCTCAATCCTCAATCCTCAATCCTCAATCCTCAATCCTCAATCTTCAACCCTGAATCCTCAATCCACAATAATCAATCCTCATTCTCCAATCCTCAATTCTCAATCCTCAATCCTCAATCCTCAATCCTCAATCCTCAATCCTCAATCCTCGATCCACAATCCTCAAGCTTCTATACTCAATAACCAATCTCCAATCCTAGATCCTCAATCCTCAATCCTCAATCCTCAATCTTCAACCCTGAATCCTCAATCCTCAATACTCAATCCTCAATCTTCAATCCTCAATCCTCAATCCTTAATTCTCAATCCTCAATCCTTAATCCCCGGACCTCAAACATCAATATTCAGCCCTGAGTCCTCGCCCACAAACCACAACCCTCAATCCGCAGTCCTGAATATTCAATCATCAATATTCAATCTTCAATCCTCAATCCTCAATCCTCAATCCTCAATCCTCAATCCTCAATCTTCAACCCTGAATCCTCAATCCTCAATACTCAATCCTCAATCTTCAATCCTCAATACCCAATCCTCAATCTTCAATCCTCAATCCTCAATCCTCAATCCTAATTCCTCAATCCTCATCCTTCAATCCTCAATACCCAATCCTCAATTTCAATCCTCAATCCTCAATCCTCATTTCTCAATCCTCAATCCTCAACCCTCAGCCCTCATCCTCCATCCTCAGTACTCAATCCTCTAACCTCAATCTTCAATCCTCAATACTCAATATTCAATCCTCATTCCTCAATCCTCAATCCTCAATCCTCAATCTTCAATCCTCAATACTCAATCTGCAATCCTCAATCCTCAAACCTCAATCCTCAATCCTCATTCCTCAATCCTCAATACCCAATCCTCAATCCTCAATCCTCAATCCTCAATCCTCAATCCTCAATCCTCAATCTTCAACCCTGAATCCTCAATCCTCAATACTCAATCCTCAATCTCCAATCCTCAATCCTCAATCCTCAATCCTCAATCCTCAATCCTCAATCCTCAATCCTCAATCCTCAATCCACAATCCTCAAGCTTCTATACTCAATAATCAATCTCCAATCCTAGATCGTCAATCCTCAGTCCTCAATCCTCAATCTTCAACCCTGAATCCTCAATCATCAATACTCAATCCTCAATCTTCAATCCTCAATACTCAATCTTCAATCCTCAATCCTCAATCCTCAATCCTCAGTCCTCAATCTTCAACCCTCAACACTCAATCTTCAATCCTCAATCCTCAATCCTCAATCCTCAATCCTCAGGCATCAATTCTCAATCTTCAATGCTCAATCCTCAATCCTCAATCCTCAATCCTCATTCCCCAACCCTCAATCCTCATTCCTCAAACCTCAATCCTCAACCCTCAGTCCTCATACTCAATTCTCAATTCTCAATCCTCAATCCTCAATCCTCAATCTTCAATCCTCAATAATCAATCTCCAATCCTCAATCCTCAATCCTCGATCCTCAATCCTCAGGCATCAATACTCAATCTTCAATACTCAATCCTCAACCCTCAATCCTCAATCCTCAATCCTCAAACCTCAATCCTCAATCCTCAATATTCAATCATCAATACTCAATCTTCAATCCTCAATCCTCAATCCACAATCCTCAATCCTCAATAATCAATCTCCAATCCTCAATCCTCAATTCTCGATGCTCAATCCAAAGGCATCAATACTCAATCTTCAATACTCAACCCTCAATCCTCAATCCTCAATCCTCAATCCTCAAACCTCAATCCTCAATCCTCAAAATTCAATCATCAATACTCAATCCTCAATCCGCAATCCTCAATCCTCAATCCTCAACCCTCAATTCTCAGTCGTCAATCCTCAGTCATCAATCCTCAATCTTCAATACTCAATCGTCAATCCTAAGTCCTCAATCCTCAAACCTCAATCCTCGTTCCTCAAACCTCAATCATCAACCACCAGTCTTCATCCTGAATCCTCAAACCTCAATCCTCAATCCTCAATATTCAATCATCAATACTAAATCTTCAATCCTCAATCCTCAAACCTCAATCCTCAATCCTCATTCTTCAATCCTAAATACCCAATACTTAATCTTCAATCCTCAATCCTCAATCCTCAATTCTCAATCCTCAATCCTTAATCATGAGACGTCAAACATCAATATTCAACCCTCAGTCCTCGTCCTCAATCCACAACCCTCAATCCTCAGTCCTCAATATTCAATCATCAATATTCAATCTTCAATCCTTAATCCTCAATCCTCATTCCTCAATCCTCAATCCTCAATCTTCAACCCTGAATCCTCAATCCTCAATAATCAATCCTCAACCTTCAATCCTCAATACTCAATCTTCAATCCTCAATCCTCAATCGTCAATCCTCAATCCTCAATCTTCAATCCTCAACACTCAATCTTCAATCCTCAATCCTCAATCCTCAGTCCTCAATCCTCATTCTTCAATCCTCAATACCCAATCCTCAATCTTCAATCCTCAATCCTCAAACCTCAATCCTAATTCCTCAATCCTCATTCTTCAATCCTCAATACCCAATCCTCAATTTCAATCCTCAATCCTCAATCTTCATTTCTCAATCCTCAATCCTCAACCCTCAGCCCTCATCCTCCGTCCTCAGTACTCAATCCTCTATCCTCAATCTTCAATTCTCAATACTCAATCTTCAATCCTCATTCCTCAATCCTCAATCCTCAATCCTCAATCTTCAATCCTCAATACTCAATCTGCAATCCTCAATCCTCAAACCTCAATTCTCAATCCTCATTCCTCAATCCTCAATACCCAATCCTCAATCCTCAATCCTCAATCCTCAATCCTCAATATACAATCATCAATACTCAATCTTCAATACTCAATATTCAATCCTCAATACTCAACCTTCAACCCTCAATCCTCAATCCTCAATCCTCAAACCTCAAACCTCAATCCTCAATCCTCAATATTCAATCACCAATACTCAATCTTCAATCCTCAATCCTCAAACCTCAATCCTCAACCCTCATTACTCAATCCTCAATACCCAATCCTCAATCCTCAATCCTCAATCCTCAATCCTCAATATTCAATCATCAATACTCAATCTTCAATCCTCAATCTTCAATCCTCAATACTCAACCTTCAATCCTCAATCCTCAATCCTCAATCCTCAATCCTCAATCCTCAGGTATCAATACTCAATCTACAATATTCAATCCACAATCCTTAATCCTCAATCCACAATCCTCAACCTTCAATACTCAATAATCAAACTTCAATCCTCAATCCTCAATCCTCAATCCTCAATACTCAATCCTCAATCCTCAATATTCAATCCTCAATACTCAATCCTCAATCCTCAATCCTCAATCCTCAATCCTCAATCTTCAACCCTGAATCCTCAATCCACAATACTCAATCCTCAATCCTCAATCCTCAATCCACAATTCTCAAGCTTCTATACTCAATAACCAATCTCCAATCCTAGATCCTCAATCCTCAATCCTCAATCCTCAATCTTCAACCCTGAATCCTCAATCCTCAATACTCAATCCTCAATCTTCAATCCTCAATCCTCAGTCCTTAATTCTCAATCCTCAATCCTTAATCCCCGGACCTCAAACATCAATATTCAGCCCTGAGTCCTCGCCCACAAACCACAACCCTCAATCCTCAATCCTCAATCCTCAATCTTCAATCCTCAATCCTTAATCCTCAATCCTAACTCCTCAATCCTCATTCTTCAATCCTCAATACCCAATCCTCAATTTCAATCCTCAATCCTCAATCCTCATTTCTCAATCCTCAATCCTCAACCCTCAGCCCTCATCCTCCATCCTCAATCCTCAATCCACAATCCTCGATCTTCAATCCTCAATTCTCAATCTTCAATCCTCGATCCTCAATCATCAATCCTCAATCCTCAATCCTCAGGCATCAATACTCAACCTTCAATGTTCAATCCTCAATCCTCAATCCTCAATCCTCATTCCCCAACCCTCAGTCCTCATTCCTCAAACCTCAATCCTCAACCCTCAGTCCTCATACTCAATTCTCAATTCTCAATCCTCAATCCCCAATCCTCAATCCTCAATCTTCAATCCTCAATAGTCAATCTCCAATCCTCAATCCTCAATCCTCGATCCTCAATCCTCAGGCATCAATACTCAATCTTCAATACTCAATCCTCAATCCTCAATCCTCAATCCTCAATTCTCAAACCTCAATCCTCAATCCTCAATATTCAATCATCAATACTCAATCTTCGATCCTCAATCCTCAATCCTCAATCCTCAATCCTCAATCCTCAATCCTCAATCCTCAACCCTCAATCCTCAATCCTCAATCCTCAATCCACAATCCTCAGCCTTCAATACTCAATAATCAATTTCCAATCCTAGATCCTCAATCCTCAATCCTCAATCTTCAATCCTCAATCCTCAATCCTAATTCCTCAATCCTCATTCTTCAATCCTCAATACACAATCCTCAATTTCAATCCTCAATCCTCAATCCTCATTTCTCAATCCTCAATCCTCAACCCTCAGCCCTCATCCTCCATCCTCAATCCTCAATCCTCAATCCTCAATCTTCAATCCTCAATTCTCAATCTTCAATCCTCGATCCTCAATCATCAATCCTCTATCCGCAATCCTCAGGCATCAATGCTCAATGTTCAATGCTCAATCCTCAATCCTCAATCCTCAATCCTCATTCCCCAACCCTCAATCCTCATTCCTCAAACCTCAATCCTCAACTCTCAGTCCTCATACTCAATTCTCAATTCTCAATCCTCAATCCTCAATCCTCAATCTTCAATCCTCAATAATCAATCTCCAATCCTCAATCCTCAATCCTCGATCCTCAATCCTCAGGCATCAATACTCAATCTTCAGTACTCAATCCTCAATCCTCAATCCTCAATCCTCAATCCTCAAACCTCGATCCTCAATCCTCAATATTCAATCATCAATACTCAATCTTCAATGCTCAATCCTCAATCCTCAATCCTCACTCCTCAATCCTCAATCCTCAGTATTCAATCATCAATAATCAATCTTCAAACCTCAATCTTCAATCCTCTATTCTCAATCTTCAATCCTCAATCCTCAATCCTCAATCCTCAATCCTCAATCCTCAGGCATCAATACTCAATCTACAATATTCAATCCTCAATCCTTAATCCTCAATCCACAGTCCTCAACCTTCAATACTCAATACTCAATCTTCAATCCTCAGTCCTCAATCATCAATCCTAAATTCTCAGTCGTCAATCCTCAGTCACCAATCCTCAATCTTCAATACTCAATCGCCAATCCTTAGTCCTCAATCCTCAATCCTCAATCCTCGTTCCTCAAACCTCAATCCTCAACCCTCAGACTTCATCCTCAATCCTCAATACTTAATTCTCAATCCTCAATCCTTAATCCTCAGACCTCAAACGTCAATATTCAACCCTCAGTCCTCGTCCTCAATACACAACCCTCAATCCTCAGTCCTCAATATTCAATCATCAATATTCAATCTTCAATCCTCAATCCTCAATCCTCAATCCTCAATCCTCAATCCTCAATCTTCAACCCTGAATCCTCAATCCTCAATACTCAATCCTCAATCTTCAATCCTCAATACTCAATCTTCAATCCTCAATCCTCAATCCTCAATCCTCAATATTCAATCATCAATACTCAATCTTCAATCCTCAATACTCAATCCTCAATTCTCAATCCTCAATCCTCAATCCTCAATCCTCAATCCTCTATCCTCAATCCTCAATCCACAATCCTCAACCTTCTATACTCAATAATCAATCTCCAATCCTAGATCCTCAATCCTCAATCCTCAATCCTCAATATTCAACCCTGAATCCTCAATCCTCAATACTCAATCCTCAATCTTCAATCCTCAATACTCAATCTTCAATCCTCAATCCTCAATCGTCAATCCTCAATCCTCAATATTCAATCCTCAACACTCAATCCACAATCCTCAAGCTTCTATACTCAATAATCAATATCCAATCCTAGATCGTCAATCCTCAATCCTCAATCCTCAATCTTCAACCCTGAATCCTCAATCATCAATACTCAATCCTCAATCTTCAATCCTCAATACTCAATCTTCAGTCCTCAATCCGCAATCCTCAATCCTCAGTCCTCAATCTTCAACCCTCAACCCTCAATCTTCAATCCTCAATCCTCAATCCTCAATCCTCAATCCTCAGGCATCAATACTCAATCTTCAATGCTCAATCCTCAATCCTGAATCCTCAATCCTCATTCCCCAACCCTCAATCCTCATTCCTCAAACCTCAATCCTCAACCCTCAGTCCTCATACTCAATTCTCAATTCTCAATCCTCAATCCTCAATCCTCAATCTTCAATCCTCAATAATCAATCTCCAATCCTCAATCCTCAATCCTCGATCCTCAATCCTCAGGCATCAATACTCAATCTTCAATACTCAATCCTCAACCCTCAATCCTCAATCCTCAATCCTCAAACCTCAATCCTCAATCCTCAATATTCAATCATCAATACTCAATCTTCAATCCTCGATCCTCAATCCTCAATCCTCAATCCTCAATAATCAATCTCCAATCCTCAATCCTCAATTCTCGATGCTCAATCCTCAGGCATCAATACTCAATCTTCAATACTCAACCCTCAATCCTCAATCCTCAATCCTCAATCCTCAAACCTCAATCCTCAATCCTCAATATTCAATCATCAATACTCAATCCTCAATCCGCAATCCTCAATCCTCAATCCTCAACCCTCAATTCTCAGTCGTCAATCCTCAGTCATCAATCCTCAATCTTCAATACTCAATCGTCAATCCTAAGTCCTCAATCCTCAAACCTCAATCCTCGTTCCTCAAACCTCAATCCTCAACCACCAGTCTTCATCCTGAATCCTCAAACCTCAATCCTCAATCCTCAATATTCAATCATCAATACTAAATCTTTAATCCTCAATCCTCAAACCTCAATCCTCAATCCTCATTCTTCAATCCTAAATACCCAATACTTAATCTTCAATCCTCAATCCTCAATCCTCAATTCTCAATCCTCAATCCTTAATCCTCAGACGTCAAACATCAATATTCAACCCTCAGTCCTCGTCCTCAATCCACAACCCTCAATCCTCAGTCCTCAATATTCAATCATCAATATTCAATCTTCAATCCTTAATCCTCAATCCTCATTCCTCAATCCTCAATCCTCAATCTTCAACCCTGAATCCTCAATCCTCAATACTCAATCCTCAACCTTCAATCCTCAATACTCAATCTTCAATCCTCAATCCTCAATCGTCAATCCTCAATCCTCAATCTTCAATCCTCAACACTCAATCTTCAATCCTCAATCCTCAATCCTCAGTCCTCAATCCTCATTTTTTCAATCCTCAATACCCAATCCTCAATCTTCAATCCTCAATCCTCAAACCTCAATCCTAATTCCTCAATCCTCATTCTTCAATCCTCAATACCCAATCCTCAATTTCAATCCTCAATCCTCAATCTTCATTTCTCAATCCTCAATCCTCAACCCTCAGCCCTCATCCTCCATCCTCAGTACTCAATCCTCTATCCTCAATCTTCAATTCTCAATACTCAATCTTCAATCCTCATTCCTCAATCCTCAACCCTCAATCCTCATTCTTCAATCCTAAATACCCAATACTTAATCTTCAATCCTCAATCCTCAATCCTCAATTCTCAATCCTCAATCCTTAATCCTCAGACGTCAAACATCAATATTCAACCCTCAGTCCTCGTCCTCAATCCACAACCCTCAATCCTCAGTCCTCAATATTCAATCATCAATATTCAATCTTCGATCCTTAATCCTCAATCCTCAGTCCTCAATCCTCATTCTTCAATCCTCAATACCCAATCCTCAATCTTCAATCCTCAATCCTCAAACCTCAATCCTAATTCCTCAATCCTCATTCTTCAGTCCTCAATACCCAATCCTCAATTTCAATCCTCAATCCTCAATCTTCATTTCTCAATCCTCAATCCTCAACCCTCAGCCCTCATCCTCCATCCTCAGTACTCAATCCTCTATCCTCAATCTTCAATTCTCAATACTCAATCTTCAATCCTCATTCCTCAATCCTCAATCCTCAATCCTCAATCTTCAATCCTCAATACTCAATCTGCAATCCTCAATCCTCAAACCTCTATTCTCAATCCTCATTCCTCAATCCTCAATACCCAATCCTCAATCCTCAATCCTCAATCCTCAATCCTCAATATACAATCATCAATACTCAATCTTCAATACTCAATATTCAATCCTCAATACTCAACCTTCAATCCTCAATCCTCAATCCTCAATCCTCAAACCTCAATCCTCAATCCTCAATATTCAATCACCAATACTCAATCTTCAATCCTCAATCCTCAAACCTCAATCCTCAATTCTCAATCCTCAATCCTCAATCCTCAATCTTCAATCCTCAATAGTCAATCTCCAATCCTCAATCCTCAATCCTCGATCCTCAATCCTCAGGCATCAATACTCAATCTTCAATACTCAATCCTCAATCCTCAATCCTCAATCCTCAATTCTCAAACCTCAATCCTCAATCCTCAATATTCAATCATCAATACTCAATCTTCGATCCTCAATACCCAATCCTCAATCTTCAATCTTCAATCCTCAATCCTCAATCCTCAATCCTAATTCCTCAATCCTGATCCTTCAATCCTCAATACCCAATCCTCAATTTCAATCCTCAATCCTCAATCCTCATTTCTCAATCCTCAATCCTCAACCCTCAGCCCTCATCCTCCATCCTCAGTACTCAATCCTCTATCCTCAATCTTCAATCCTCAATACTCAATATTCAATCCTCATTCCTCAATCCTCAATCCTCAATCCTCAATCTTCAATCCTCAATCCTCAATCCTCAATCCTCAATCCTCAATCTTCAATCCTCAGCACTCAATCTTCAATACTCAATCCTCAATCCTCAATCCTCAATCCTCATTCTTCAATCCTCAATACCCAATCCTCAATCTTCAATCTTCAATCCTCAATCCTCAATCCTCAATCCTAATTCCTCAATCCTGATCCTTCAATCCTCAATACCCAATCCTCAATTTCAATCCTCAATCCTCAATCCTCATTTCTCAATCCTCAATCCTCAACCCTCAGCCCTCATCCTCCATCCTCAGTACTCAATCCTCTATCCTCAATCTTCAATCCTCAATACTCAATATTCAATCCTCATTCCTCAATCCTCAATCCTCAATCCTCAATCTTCAATCCTCAATACTCAATCTGCAATCCTCAATCCTCAAACCTCAATCCTCAATCCTCATTCCTCAATCCTCAATACCCAATCCTCAATCCTCAATCCTCAATCCTCAATCCTCAATCCTCAATCCTCAATCTTCAACCCTGAATCCTCAATCCTCAATACTCAATCCTCAATCTCCAATCCTCAATTCTCAATCCTCAATCCCCAATCCTCAATCCTCAATCTTCAATCCTCAATCCTCAATCCACAATCCTCAAGCTTCCATACTCAATAAACAATCTCCAATCCTAGATCGTCAATCCTCAATCCTCAATCCTCAATCTTCAACCCTGAATCCTCAATCATCAATACTCAATCCTCAGTCTTCAATCCTCAATACGCAATCTTCAATCCTCAATCCTCAATCCTCAATCCTCAGTCCTCAATCTTCAACCCTCAACACTCAATCTTCAATCCTCAATCCTCAATCCTCAATCCTCAATCCTCAATTCTCAGGCATCAATACTCAATCTTCAATGCTCAATCCTCAATCCTCAATCCTCAATCCTCATTCCCCAACCCTCAATCCTCATTCCTCAAACCTCAATCCTCAACCCTCAGTCCTCATACTCAATTCTCAATTCTCAATCCTCAATACTCAATCCTCAATCTTCAGTCCCCAATAATCAATCTCCAATCCTCAATCCTCAATCCTCGATCCTCAATCCTCAGGCATCAATACTCAATCTTCAATACTCAATCCTCAACCCTCAATCCTCAATCCTCAATCCTCAAACCTCAATCCTCAATCCTCAATCCTCAATCCTCAATCCTCAATCCACAATCCTCAGGCTTCTATACTCAATAACCAATCTCCAATCCTAGATCCTCAATCCTCAATCCTCAATCCTCAATCTTCAACCCTGAATCCTCAATCCTCAATACTCAATCCTCAATCTTCAATCCTCAATCCTCAATCCTAAATTCTCAATCCTCAATCCTTAATCCCCGGACCTCAAACATCAATATTCAGCCCTGAGTCCACGCCCACAAACCACAACCCTCAATCCGCAGTCCTCAATATTCAATCATCAATATTCAATCTTCAATCCTCAATCCTCAATCCTCAATCCTCAATCCTCAATTTTCAATCCTCAGCACTCAATCTTCAATACTCAATCCTCAATCCTCAATCCTCAATCCTCATTCTTCAATCCTCAATACCCAATCCTCAATCTTCAATCCTCAATCCTCAATCCTCAATCCTAATTCCTCAATCCTCATCCTTCAATCCTCAATACCCAATCCTCAATTTCAATCCTCAATCCTCAATCCTCATTTCTCAATCCTCAATCCTCAACCCTCAGCCCTCATCCTCCATCCTCAGTACTCAATCCTCTATCCTCAATCTTCAATCCTCAATACTCAATATTCAATCCTCATTCCTCAATCCTCAATCCTCAATCCTCAATCTTCAATCCTCAATACTCAATCTGCAATCCTCAATCCTCAAACCTCAATCCTCAATCCTCATTCCTCAATCCTCAATGCCCAATCCTCAATCCTCAATCCTCAATCCTCAATCCTCAATCCTCAATCCTCAATCTTCAACCCTGAATCCTCAATCCTCAATACTCAATCCTCAATCTCCAATCCTCAATTCTCAATCCTCAATCCTCAATCCTCAATCCTCACTCTTCAATCCTCAATCCTCAATCCACAATCCTCAAGCTTCTATACTCAATAATCAATCTCCAATCCTAGATCGTCAATCCTCAATCCGCAATCCTCAATCTTCAACCCTGAATCCTCAATCATCAATACTCAATCCTCAATCTTCAATCCTCAATACTCAATCTTCAATCCTCAATCCTCAATCCTCAATCCTCACTCCTCAATCTTCAACCCTCAACACTCAATCTTCAATCCTCAATACTCAATCCTCAATTCTCAATCCTCAGGCATCAATACTCAATCTTCAATGCTCAATCCTCAATCCTCAATCCTCAATCCTCAGTCCTCATACTCAATTCTCAATTCTCAATCCTCAATTCTCAATCCTCAATCTTCAGTCCTCAATAATCAATCTCCAATTCTAGATCCTCAATCCCCAATCTTCAATCCTTAATCCTCAATCTTCAATCCCCAATCCCCAGTACTCAATCTTCAATCCTCAATGCTCAATCCTCAATCCTCAATCCTCAGTCCTCAATCCTCAATCCTCAATCCTCAATCCTCAACCCTCAGTCCTCATCCTCCATCCTCAATCCTCAATCCACAATCCTCGATCTTCAATCCTCAATCCTCAATCTTCAATCCTCGATCCTCAATCATCAATCCTCAATCCTCAATCCTCAGGCATCAATACTCAACCTTCAATGCTCAATCCTCAATCCTCAATCCTCAATCCTCATTCCCCAACCCTCAGTCCTCATTCCTCAAACCTCAATCCTCAACCCTCAGTCCTCATACTCAATTCTCAATTCTCAATCCTCAATCCTCAATCCTCAATCTTCAATCCTCAATAGTCAATCTCCAATCCTCAATCCTCAATCCTCGATCCTCAATCCTCAGGCATCAAT
Organism: Calliopsis andreniformis; assembly: GCF_051401765.1. Classification (NCBI taxonomy): domain Eukaryota; kingdom Metazoa; phylum Arthropoda; class Insecta; order Hymenoptera; family Andrenidae; genus Calliopsis; species Calliopsis andreniformis. Next base: position 1,582,048 of record NW_027480495.1, read on the forward strand.
ACTCAATCTTCAATACTCAATCCTCAATCCTCAATCCTCAATCCTCAATCCTCAAACCTCAATCCTCAATCCTCAATATTCAATCATCAATACTCAATCTTCGATCCTCAATCCTCAATCCTCAATCCTCAATCCTCAATCCTCAATCCTCAATCCTCAATCCCCAATCCTCAATCCTCAATCCACAATCCTCAGCCTTCAATACTCAATAATCAATTTCCAATCCTAGATCCTCAATCCTCAATCCTCAGTCCTCAATCCTCAATCCTCATTCTTCAATCCTCAATATTCAATCATCAATACTCAATCTTCAATCCTCAATCCTCAATCCTCAATCCTCAATCCTCAATCCTCAATCCTCAATATTCAATCATCAATTCGCAATCTTCAACCCTCAATCTTCAATCCTCAATAGTCAATCTTCAATCCTCAATCCTCAATCCTCAATCCTCAATCCTCAATCCTCAATCCTCAGGTATCAATACTCAATCTACAATATTCAATCCTCAATACTCAACCTTCAATCATCAATCCTCAATCCTCAATTCTCAGTCGTCAATCCTCAGCCATCATTCCTCAATCTTCAATACTCAATCGTCAATCCTTAGTCCTCAATCCTCAATCCTCAATCCTCGTTCCTCAAACCTCAATCCTCAACCCTCAGACTTCATCCTCAATCCTCAAACCTCAATCCTCAATCCTCAATATTCAATCATCAATACTCAATCTTCAATCCTCAATCCTAAAACCTCAATCCTCAGTCCTCAATCTTCAATCCTAAATACCCAATCCTCAATCTTCAATCCACAATCCTCAATACTCAATTCTCAATCCTCAATCCTTAATCCTCAGACCTCAAACGTCAATATTCAACCCTCAGTCCTCGTCCTCAATCCACAACCCTCAGTCCCCAGTCCTGAATATTCAATCATCAATATTCAATCTTCAATCCTCAATCCTCAATCCTCAATCCTCAATCCTCAATCCTCAATCTTCAACCCTGAATCCTCAATCCTCAATACTCAATCCTCAATCTTCAATCCTCAATACTCAATCTTCAATCCTCAATCCTCAATCCTCAATCCTCAATATTCAATCATCAATACTCAATCTTCAATCCTCAATCCTCAATCCTCAACTCTCAATCCTGAATCCTCAATCCTCAATCCTCAATCCTCAATCCTCGATCCACAATCCTCAAGCTTCTATACTCAATAATCAATCTCCAATCCTAGATCCTCAATCCTCAATCCTCAATCCTCAATCCTCAATCCTCAATCCTCAATATTCAATCATCAATACTCAATCTTCAAACCTCAATCTTCAATCCTCAATTCTCAATCTTCAATCATCGATCCTCAATCATCAATCCTCAATCCTCAATCCTCAGGCATCAATACTCAACCTTCAATGCTCAATCCTCAATCCTCAATCCTCAATCCTCATTCCCCAACCCTCAGTCCTCATTCCTCAAACCTCAATCCTCAACCCTCAGTCCTCATACTCAATTCTCAATTCTCAATCCTCAATCCTCAATCCTCAATCTTCAATCCTCAATAGTCAATCTCCAATCCTCAATCCTCAATCCTCGATCCTCAATCCTCAGGCATCAATACTCAATCTTCAATACTCAATCCTCAATCCTCACTCCTCAATCCTCAATCCTCAATCCTCAAACCTCAATCCTCAATCCTCAATATTCAATCATCAATACTCAATCTTCGATCATCAATCCTCAATCCTCAATCCTCAATCCTCAATCCTCAATCCTCAATCCTCAATCCTCAATCATCAATCCTCAATCCACAATCCTCAGCCTTCAATACTCAATTATCAATTTCCAATCCTAGATCCTCAATCCTCAATCCTCAATCCTCAATCCTCAATCCTCATTCTTCAATCCTCAATATTCAATCATCAATACTCAATCTTCAATCCTCAATCCTCAATCCTCAATCCTCAATCCTCAATCCTCAATCCTCAGGCATCAATACTCAATCTTCAATGCTCAATCCTCAATCCTCAATATTCAATCCTCAATACTCAACCTTCAATCATCAATCCTCAATCCTCAATTCTCAGTCGTCAATCCTCAGCCATCATTCCTCAATCTTCAATACTCAATCGTCAATCCTTAGTCCTCAATCCTCAATCCTCAATCCTCGTTCCTCAAACCTCAATCCTTAACCCTCAGACTTCATCCTCAATCCTCAAACCTCAATCCTCAATCCTCAATATTCAATCCTCAATCCTCAATCCTCAATCCTCAATCCTCAATCCTCAATCCTCAGGCATCAATACTCAATCTTCAATGCTCAATCCTCAATCCCCAATCCTCAATCCTCATTCCCCAACCCTCAATCCTCATTCCTCAAACCTCAACCCTCAACCCTCAGTCCTCATACTCAATTCTCAATTCTCAATTCTCAATCCTTAATCCTCAACCTTCAATCCTCAATAATCAATCTCCAATCCTCAATCCTCAATTCTCGATCCTCAATCCTCAGGCATCAATACTCAATCTTCAATACTCAACCCTCAATCCTCAATCCTCAATCCTCAATCCTCATTCCTCAATCCTCAATACACAATCCTCAATCTTCAATCCTCAAACATCAATCCTCAATTCTCAATCCTCAATCCTCAATCCTCATTCTTCAATCCTAAATACCCAATCCTTAATCTTCAATCCTCAATCCTCAGTCCTCAATCCTCAATCCTCAAACCTAAATCCTCTACCGTCAGTCCTCGTCCTCAATCCTCAAACCTCAATCCCCAGTCCTCAATATTCAATCAGCAATACTCAATCTTCAATCCTCAATCCTCAATCCCCAATCCTCAATCCTCAATCCTCAATCCTCAATATTCAATCATCAATACTCAATCTTCAACCCTCAATCTTCAATCCTCAGTACTCAATCTTCCATCCTCAATCCTCAATCCTCAATCCTCAATCCTCAATCCTCAGGCATCAATACTCAATCTACAATATTCAATCCTCAATCCTTAATCCTCAATCCACAACCCTCAACCTTCAATACTCAATACTCAATCTTCAATCCTCAATCCTCAATCCTCAATCCTCAATCCTCAATCCTCAATCCGCAATATTCAATCCTCAATACTGAATCTTCAATCATCAATCCTCAATCCTCAATTCTCAGTCGTCAATCCTCAGTCATCAATCCTCAATCTTCAATACTCAATCGTCAATCCTTAGTCTTCAATCCTCAATCCTCAATCCTCGTTCCTCAAACCTCAATCCTCAACCCTCAGTCTTCATCCTCAATCCTCAAACCTCAATCCTCAATCCTCAATATTCAATCATCAATACTCAATCTTCAATCCCCAATCCTCAAACCTCAATCCTCAATCCTCATTCTTCAATCCTAAATACCCAATCCTTAATCTTCAATCCTTAATCCTCAATCCTCAATTCTCAATCCTCAATCCTTAATCCTCAGATCTCAAACATCAATATTCAACCCTCAGTCCTCGTCCTCAATCCACAACCCTCAATCCTCAGTCCTCAATATTCAATCATAAATATTCAATCTTCAATCCTCAATCCTCAATCCTCAATCCTCACTCCTCAATCCTCAATCTTCAACCCTGAATCCTCAATCCTCAATACTCAATCCTCCATCTTCAATCCTCAATAGTCAATCTTCAATCCTCAATCCTCAATCGTCAATCCTCAATCCTCAATTTTCAATCCTCAACACTCAATCTTCAATCCTCAATCCTCAATCCTCAATCCTCAATCCTCATTCTTCAATCCTCAATACCCAATCCTCAATCTTCAATCCTCAATCCTCAATCCTCAATCCTCAATCCTAATTCCTCAATCCTCATTCTTCAATCCTCAATACCCAATCCTCAATTTCAATCCTCAATCCTCAATCCTCATTTCTCAATCCTCAATCCTCAACCCTCAGCCCTCATCCTCCATCCTCAGTACTCAATCCTCTATCCTCAATCTTCAATCCTCAATACTCAATCTTCAATCCTCATTCCTCAATCCTCAATCCTCAATCCTCAATCTTCAATCCTCAAACATCTATCCTCAATTCTCAATCCTCAATCCTCAGTCCTCAGTCGTCGAACATCAATCCCCGACCCTTAGCACTCATCCTCAATCCTCATCCCTCAATCCTCAATCCTCAAACCTAAATCCTCTACCGTCAGTCCTCGTCCTCAATCCTCAAACCTCAATCCTCAATCCTCAATATTCAATCATCTATACTCAATCTTCAATCCTCAATCCTCAATCCTCAATCCTCAATCCTCAATCCTCAATCCTCAATATTCAATCATCAATACTCAATCTTCAACCCTCAATCTTCAATCCTCAATACTCAATCTTCAATCCTCAATCCTCAATCCTCAATCCTCAATCCTCAATCCTCAATATTCAATCCTCAATACTCAATCTTCAATCCTCAATCCTCAATCCTCTTATATTCAATCCTCAATACTCAATCTTCAATCATCAATACTCAATCTTCAACCCTCAATCTTCAATCCTCAATACTCAATCCTCAATCCTCAATCCGCAATATTCAATCCGCAATATTCAATCTTCAATACTCAATCTTCAATCAGCAATCCTCAATCTTCAATACTCAATCGTCAATCCTTAGTCCTCAATCCTCAATCCTCAATCCTCGTTCCTCAAACCTCAATCCTCAACCCTCAGTCTTCATCCTCAATCCTCAAACCTCAATCCTCAATCCTCAATATTCAATTATCAATCCTCAAACCCCAATCCTTAATCCTCACCCGTCAATCCTAAATACCCAATCCTTAATCTTCAATCCTCAATCCTCAATCCTCAATCCTCAATCCTCAATCCTCAGTCCTCAATCCTCAACCCTCAATCCTCAATCATCAATCCTCAATCCTCAATCCACAATCCTCAACCTTGAATACTCAATAATCAATCTCCAATCCTAGATCCTCAATCCACAATCCTCAATCCTCAATCCTCAATCCTCATTCTTCAATCCTCAATACCCAATCCTCAATCTTCAATCCTCAAACATCTATCCTCAATCCTCAATCCTCAATCCTCAGTCCTCAGTCGTCGAACATCAATCCCCGACCCTTAGCCCTCATCCTCAATCCTCATCCCTCAATCCTCAATCCTCAAACCTAAATCCTCTACCGTCAGTCCTCGTCCTCAATCGTCAAACCTCAATCCTCAATCCTCAATATTCAATCATCTATGCTCAATCTTCAATCCTCAATCCTCAATCCTCAATCCTCAATCCTCAATCCTCAATCCTCAATATTCAATCATCAATACTCAATCTTCAACCCTCAATCTTCAATCCTCAATACTCAATCTTCAATCCTCAATCCTCAATCCTCAATCCTCAATCCTCAATCCTCAATATTCAATCATCAATACTCAATCTTCAACCCTCAATCTTCAATCCTCAATACTCAATCTTCAATCCTCAATCCTCAATCCTCAATCCTCAATCCTCAATCCTCAATCCTCAATCCTCAATCCTCAATCCTCAGGTATCAATACTCAATCTACAATATTCAATCCTCAATCCTTAATCCTCAATCCACAATCCTCAACCTTCAATACTCAATACTCAATCTTCAATCCTCAATCCTCAATCCTCAATCCTCAATACTCAATCCTCAATCCTCAATATTCAATCCTCAATACTCAACCTTCAATCATCAATCCTCAATCCTCAATTCTCAGTCGTCAATCCTCAGTCATCAATCCTCAATCTTCAGTACTCAATCGTCAATCCTTAGTCCTCAATCCTCAATCCTCAATCATCGTTCCTCAAACCTCAATCCTCAACCCTCAGTCTTCATCCTCAATACTCAAACCTCAATCCTCAATCCTCAATATTCAATCATCAATACTCAATCTTCAATCCACAATCCTCAAACCTCAATCCTCAATCCGCATTCTTCAATCCTAAATACCCAATCCTTAATCTTCAATCCTCAATCCTCAATCCTCAATTCTCAATCCTCAATCCTTAATCCTCAGACCTCAAACATCAATATTCAACCCTCAGTCCTCGTCCTCAATCCACAACCCTCAATCCTCAGTCCTCAATATTCAATCATAAATATTCAATCTTCAATCCTCAATCCTCAACCCTCAATCCTCAATCCTCAATCCACAATCCTCAATCCTCAGTCTTCAACCCTGAATCCTCAATACCCAATCCTCAATCTTCAATCCTCAATCCTCAATCCTCAATCCTAATTCCTCACTCCTCATTCTTCAATCCTCAACACCCAATCCTCAATTTCAATCTTCAATCCTCAATCCTCATTTCTCAATCCTCAATCTTCAACCCTCAGCCCTCATCCTCCGTCCTCAGTACTCAATCCTCTATCCTCAATCTTCAATCCTCAATACTCAATCTTCGATCCTCATTCCTCAATCCTCAATCCTCAATCCTCAATCTTCAATCGCCAATACTCAATCTGCAATCCCCAATACTCAAACCTCAATCCTCAATCCTCATTACTCAATCCTCAATACCCAATCCTCAATCCTCAATCCTCAATCCTCAATATTCAATCATCAATACTCAATCTTGAATCCTGAATCTTCAATCCTCAATACTCAACCTTCAATCCTCAATCCTCAATCCTCAATCCTCAATCCTCAATCCTCAGGCACCAATACTCAATCTACAATATTCAATCCACAATCCTCAATCCTCAATCCTCAGGCATCAATACTCAATCTACAATATTCAATCCACAATCCTTAATCCTCAATCCACAATCCACAATCCTCAACCTTCAATACTCAATACTCAATCTTCAATCCTCAATCCTCAATCCTCAATCCTCAATCCTCCATCCTCAACCCTCAATATTCAATCCTCAATACTCAATCTTCAATCATCAATCCTCAATCCTCAATTCTCAGTCGTCAATCCTCAGTCATCAATCCTCAATCTTCAATACTCAATCGTCAATCCTTAGTCCTCAATCCTCAATCCTCGATCCTCGTTCCTCAAACCTCAATCCTCAACCCTCAGTCTTCATCCTCAATCCTCAAACCTCAATTCTCAACCCTCAATATTCAATCATCAATACTCAATCTTCAATCCTCAATCCTCAAACCTCAATCCTCAATCCGCAATCCTCAATCCTCAATCCTCAATCCTCAATCCTCAATCCTCAATCCTCAATCCGCAATATTCAATCCTCAATACTCAATCTTCAATCATCAATCCTCAATCCTCAATATTCAATCCTCAATACTCAGGCACCAATACTCAATCTACAATATTCAATCCACAATCCTCAATCCTCAATCCTCAGGTATCAATACTCAATCTACAATATTCAATCCACAATCCTTAATCCTCAATCCACAATCCACAATCCTCAACCTTCAATACTCAATACTCAATCTTCAATCCTCAATCCTCAATCCTCAATCCTCAATCCTCCATCCTCAACCCTCAATATTCAATCCTCAATACTCAATCTTCAATCATCAATCCTCAATCCTCAATTCTCAGTCGTCAATCCTCAGTCATCAATCCTCAATCTTCAATACTCAATCGTCAATCCTTAGTCCTCAATCCTCAATCCTCGATCCTCGTTCCTCAAACCTCAATCCTCAACCCTCAGTCTTCATCCTCAATCCTCAAACCTCAATTCTCAACCCTCAATATTCAATCATCAATCCTCAATATTCAATCATCAATACTCAATCTTCAATCCTCAATCCTCAATCCTCAATTCTCAATCCTCAATCCTCAATCCTCAATCCTCAATCCGCAATCCTCAATCCTCAATCCTCAATCCTCAATCCTCAATCCTCAATCCGCAATATTCAATCCTCAATACTCAATCTTCAATCATCAATCCTCAATCCTCAATTCTCAGTCGTCAATCCTCAGTCATCAATCCTCAATCTTCAATACTCAATCGTCAATCCTTAGTTCTCAATCCTCAATCCTCAATCATCGTTCCTCAAACCTCAATCCTCAACCCTCAATCCTCAATCCTCAATCCTCAAACCTCAATCCTCAATCCTCAATATTCAATCATCAATACTCAATCTTCAATACCCAATCCTCAATCTTCAATCCTCAAACATCAATCCTCAATTCTCTATCATCAATCCTCAGTCCTCAGTCGTCGAATCTCAATCCCCGACGCTTAGCCCTCATCCTCAATCCTCAGTCCTCAATCCTCAATCCTCAAACCTAAATCCTCTACCGTCAGTCCTCGTCCTCAATCCACATTCTTCAATCCAAAATACCCAATCCTTAATCTTCAATCCTCAATCCTCAATCCTCAATTCTCAATCCTCAATCCTTAATCCTCAGACCTCAAACATCAATATTCAACCCTCAGTCCTCGTCCTCAATCCACAACCCTCAATCCTCAGTCCTCAATATTCAATCATAAATATTCAATCTTCATTCCTCAATCCTCAATCATCAATCCTCAATCCTCAATCCACAATCCTCAACCTTGAATACTCAATAATCAATCTCCAATCCTAGATCCTCAATCCTCAATCCTCAATCCTCAATCCTCAATCCTCATTCTTCAATCCTCAATACCCAATCCTCAATCTTCAATCCTCAAACATCAATCCTCAATTCTCTATCATCAATCCTCAGTCCTCAGTCGTCGAATCTCAATCCCCGACGCTTAGCCCTCATCCTCAATCCTCAGTCCTCAATCCTCAATCCTCAAACCTAAATCCTCTACCGTCAGTCCTCGTCCTCAATCCTCAAACCTCAATACTCAACCCTCAGTCTTCATCCTCAATCCTCAAACCTCAATCCTCAATCCTCAATATTCAACCCTCAGCCCTCATCCTCCATCCTCAATCCTCAATCCTCAATCCTCAATCTTCAATCCTCAATTCTCAATCTTCAATCCTCGATCCTCAATCCTCAATCCTCAATATTCAATCATCAATACTCAATCTTCAACCCTCAATCTTCAATCCTCAATACTCAATCTTCAATCCTCAATCCTCAATCCTCAATCCTCAATCCTCAATCCTCAATCCTCAATCCTCAATCCTCAATCCTCAAACCTCAATCCTCAATCCTCAATATTCAATCATCAATACTCAATCTTCGATCCTCAATCCTCAATCCTCAATCCTCAATACTCAATCCTCAATCCTCAATATTCAATCCTCAATACTCAACCTTCAATCATCAATCCTCAATCCTCAATTCTCAGTCGTCAATCCTCAGCCATCATTCCTCAATCTTCAATACTCAATCGTCAATCCTTAGTCCTCAATCCTCAATCCTCAATCCTCGTTCCTCAAACCTCAATCCTCAACACTCAGACTTCATCCTCAATCCTCAAACCTCAATCCTCAATCCTCAATATTCAATCATCAATACTCAATCTTCAATCCTCAATCCTAAAACCTCAATCCTCAATCCTCATTCTTCAATCCTAAATACCCAATCCTCAATCTTCAATCCTTAATCCTCAATACTCAATTCTCAATCCTCAATCCTTAATCCTCAGACCTCAAACGTCAATATTCAACCCTCAGTCCTCGTCCTCAATCCACAACCCTCAATCCTCAGTCCTCAATATTCAATCATCAATATTCAATCTTCAATCCTCAATCCTCAATCCTCAATCCTCAATCCTCAATCCTCAATCTTCAACCCTGAATCCTCAATCCTCAATACTCAATCCTCAATCTTCAATCCTCAATACTCAATCTTCAATCCTCAATCCTCAATCCTCAATCCTCAATCCTCAATCCTCAATCTTCAATCCTCAACACTAATCTTCAATCCTCAATCCCCAATCCTCAATCCTCAATCCTCATTCTTCAATCCTCAATACCCAATCCTCAATCTTCAATCCTCAATCCTCAATCCTCAATCCTAATTCCTCAATCCTCATTCTTCAATCCTCAATACCCAATCCTCAATTTCAATCCTCAATCCTCTATCCTCATTTCTCAATCCTCAATCTTCAACCCTCAGCCCTCATCCTCCATCCTCAGTACTCAATCCTCTATCCTCAATGTTCAATCCTCAATACTCAATCTTCGATCCTCATTCCTCAATCCTCAATCCTCAATCCTCAATCTTCAATCGCCAATACTCAATCTGCAATCCCCAATACTCAAACCTCAATCCTCAATCCTCATTACTCAATCCTCAATACCCAATCCTCAATCCTCAATCCTCAATCCTCAATCCTCAATCCTCAATATTCAATCATCAATACTCAATCTTGAATACTCAATCTTCAATCCTCAATACTCAACCTTCAATCCTCAATCCTCAATCCTCAATCCTCAATCCTCAATCCTCAGGCATCAGTACTCAATCTACAATATTCAGTCCACAATCCTCAATCCTCAATCCTCAGGCATCAAAACTCAATCTACAATATTCAATCCACAATCCTTAATCCTCAATCCACAATCCTCAACCTTCAATACTCAATACTCAATCTTCAATCCTCAATCCTCAATCCTCAATCCTCAATCCTCAATCCTCAATCCTCAATATTCAATCCTCAATACTCAATCTTCAATCATCAATCCTCAATCTTCAATTCTCAGTCGTCAATCCTCAGTCATCAGTCCTCAATCTTCAATACTCAATCATCAATCCTTAGTCCTCAATCCTCAATCCTCGATCCTCGTTCCTCAAACCTCAATCCTCAACCGTCAGTCTTCATACTTAATCCTCAAACCTCAATCCTCAACCCTCAATATTCAATCATCAATACTCAATCTTCAATCCTCAATCGTCAAACCTCAATCCTCAATCCTCATTCTTCAATACTAAACACCCAATCCTCAATCCTCAATCCTCAATCCTCAATCGTCAATCCTCAATCTTCAACCCTGAATCCTCAATCCTCAATACTCAATCCTCAATCTTCAATCCTCAATACTCACTCTTCAATCCTCAATCCTCAATCCTCAATCCTCAATATTCAATCATCAATACTCAATCTTCAATCCTCAATCCTCAATCCTCAATTCTCAATCCTCAATCCTCAATCCTCAATCCTTAATCCTCAATCCTCAATCCTCAATCCTCAATCCTCAATCCTCAATCCTCAATCCTCAATCCGCAATATTCAATCCTCAATACTCAATCTTCAAACATCAATCCTCAATCCTCAATTCTCAGTCGTCAATCCTCAGTCATCAATCCTCAATCTTCAGTACTCAATCGTCAATCCTTAGTCCTCAATCCTCAATCCTCAATCATCGTTCCTCAAACCTCAATCCTCAACCCTCAGTCTTCATCCTCAATCCTCAAACCTCAATCCTCAATCCTCAATATTCAATCATCAATACTCAATCTTCAATCCACAATCCTCAAACCTCAATCCTCAATCCACATTCTTCAATCCTAAATACCCAATCCTTAATCTTCAATCCTCAATCCTCAATCCTCAATTCTCAATCCTCAATCCTTAAACCTCAGACCTCAAACATCAATATTCAACCCTCAGTCCTCGTCCTCAATCCACAACCCTCAATCCTCAGTCCTCAATATCAATCATAAATATTCAATCTTCAATCCTCAATCCTCAACCCTCAATCCTCAATCCTCAATCCTCAATCCTCAATCCTCAGTCTTCAACCCTGAATCCTCAATACTCAATCCTCAATCTTCAATCCTCAATACTCAATCTTCAATCCTCAATCCTCAATCGTCAATACTCAATCCTCAATTTTCAATCCTCAACACTCAATCTTCAATCCTCAATCCTCAATCCTCAATCCTCAATCCTCAATCCTCATTCTTCAATCCTCAATACCCGATCCTCAATCTTCAGTCCTCAATCCTCAATCCTCAATCCTAATTCCTCAATCCTCATTCTTCAATCCTCAATGCCCAATCCTCAATTCCTATCCTCAATCCTCAATCCTCATTTCTCAATCCTCAACCCTCAACCCTCAGCCCTCATCCTCCATCCTCAGTACTCAATCCTCTATCCTCAATCTTCAATCCTCAATACTCAATCTTCAATCCTCATTCCTCAATCCTCAATCCTCAATCCTCAATCTTCAATCCTCAAACATCAATCCTCAATTCTCAATCCTCAATCCTCAGTACTCAGTCGTCGAACCTCAATCCCCGACCCTTAGCACTCATCCTCAATCCTCGTTCCTCAATCCTCAATCCTCAAACCTAAATCCTCTACCGTCAGTCCTCGTCCTCAATCCTCAAACCTCAATCCTCAATCCTCAATATTCAATCATCAATACTCAATCCTCAATCTTCAATCCTCAATTCCCAATCTTCAATCCTCAATCCTCAATCCTCAATCCTCAACCCTCAATCTTCAATCCTCAACACTAATCTTCAATCCTCAATCCCCAATCCTCAATCCTCAATCCTCATTCTTCAATCCTCAATACCCAATCCTCAATCTTCAATCCTCAATCCTCAATCCTCAATCCTAATTCCTCAATCCTCATTCTTCAATCCTCAATCCTCAAACCTCAATCCTCAGTCCTCAATATTCAATCATCAATACTCAATCTTCAATCCTCAATCCTCAAACCTCAATCCTCAATCCTCATTCTTCAATCCTAAATACCCAATCCTCAATCTTCAATCCTCAATCCTCAATCCTCAATTCTCAATCCTCAATCCTTAATCCTCAGACCTCAAACATAAATATTCAATCCTCTTCCTCAATCCACAACCCTCAATCCTCAGTCCTCAATATTCAATCATCAATATTCAATCATCAATATTCAATCTTCAATCCTCAATCCTCAATCCTCAATCCTCAATCCTCAATCCTCAATCATCAACCCTGAATCCTCAATCCTCAATACTCAATCCTCAATCTTCAATCCTCAATACTCAATCTTCAATCCTCAATCCTCAATCCTCAATCCTCAATCTTCAATCCTCAACACTCAATCTTCAATCCTCAATCCTCTATCCTCAATCCTCAATCCTCATTCTTCTATCCTCAATACCCAACCCTCAATCTTCAATCCTCAATCCTCAATCCTCAATCCTCAATCCTCAATCCTCATTACCCAACACTCAATCCTCATTCCTCAAACCTCAATCCTCAACCTTCAGTCCTCATACTCAATTCTCAATTCTCAATCCTCAATCCTCAATCCTCAATCTTCAATCCTCAATAATCAATCTCCAATCCTCAATCCTCAATCCTCGATACTCAATCCTCAGGCATCAATCCTCAATCCTCAATCCTCAATCCTCAGGCATCAATACTCAATCTACAATATTCAATCCACAATCCTTAATCCTCAATCCACAATCCTCAACCTTCAATACTCAATACTCAATCTTCAAACCTCAATCCTCAATCCTCAATCCTCAATTCTCAATCCTCAATCCTCAATATTCAATCCTCAAAACTCAATCTTCAATCATCAATCCTCAATCCTCAATTCTCAGTCGTCAATCCTCAGTCATCAATCCTCAATCTTCAATACTCAATCGTGAATCCTTAGTGCTCAATCCTCAATCCTCAATCCTCGTTCCTCAAACCTCAATCCTCAACCCTCAGTCTTCATCCTCAATCCTCAAACCTCAATCCTCAACCCTCAATATTCAATCATCAATACTCAACCTTCAATCCTCAATCCTCAAACCTCAATCCTCAATCCTCATTCTTCAATCCTAAATACCCAATCCTCAATCTTCAATCCGCAATCCTCAATCCTCAATCCTCAATCCTCAATCCTCAATCTTCAACCCTGAATCCACAATCCTCAATACTCAATCCTCAATCTTCAATCCTCAATACTCAATCTTCAATCCTCAATCCTTAATCCTCAATCCTCAATCCTCAATCTTCAATCCTCAACACTCAATCTTCAATCCTCAATCCTCAATCCTCAATCCTCAATCCTCATTCTTCAACCCTCAATACCCAATCCTCAATCTTCAATCCTCAATCCTCAATCCTCAATCCTAATTCCTCAATCCTGATTCTTCAATCCTCAATACCCAATCCTTAATTTCAATCCTCAATCCTCAATCCTCATTTCTCAATCCTCAATCCTCAACCCTCAGCCCTCATCCTCCATCCTCAATCCTCAATCCACAATCCTCGATCTTCAATCCTCAATTCTCAATCTTCAATCCTCGATCCTCAATCATCAATCCTCAATCCTCAATCCTCAGGCATCAATACTCAACCTTCAATGCTCAATCCTCAATCCACAATCCTCAATCCTCATTCCCCAACCCCCAGTCCTCATTCCTCAAACCTCAATCCTCAACCCTCAGTCCTCATACTCAATTCTCAATTCTCAATCCTCAATCCTCAATCCTCAATCTTCAATCCTCAATAGTCAATCTCCAATCCTCAATCCTCAATCCTCGTTCCTCAATCCTCAGGCATCAATACTCAATCTTCATACTCAATCCTCAATCCTCAATCCTCAATCCTCAATCCTCAAACCTCAATCCTCAATCCTCAATATTCAATCATCAATACTCAATCTTCGATCCTCAATCCTCAATCCTCAATCCTCAATCCTCAATCCTCAATCCTCAATCCTCAATCCTCAATCCTCAATCCTCAATCCACAATCCTCAGCCTTCAATACTCAATAATCAATTTCCAATCCAAAGATCCTCTATCCTCAATCCTCAATCGTCAATCCTCAATCCTCATTCTTCAATCCTCAATATTCAATCATCAATACTCAATCTTCAATCCTCAATCCTCAATCCTCAATCCTCAATACTCAATCCTCAATCCTCAATACTCAATCTTCAATCCTCAATCCTCAATCCTCAATCCTCAATCCTCAATCCTCAGGTATCAATACTCAATCTTCAATCCTCAATCCTCAATCCTCAATCCTCAATCCTCAACCATCAATCCTCATTCCTCAAACCTCAATCCTCAACCCTCAGTCCTCATCCTCAGTTCTCAATTCTCAATCCTCAATCCTCAATCCTCAATCTTCAATCCTCAATAATCAATCTCCGATCCTAGGTCCTCAATCCCCAACCTTCAATCGTTAATCCTCAATCTTCAATCCTCAATCCCCAGTCATCAATCTTCAATCCGCAATGCTCAATCCTCAATCCTCAATCCTCAGTCCTCAATCCCCAATCCTTAATCCTCAAACCTCAATCCTCAACCGTCAGTCCTCGTCCTCAATCCTCAAACCTCAATCATCAATCCTCAATATTCAATCCTCAATACTCAATCTTCAATACTCAATCCTCAAACCTCAATCCTCAATCCTCATTCTTCAATCCTAAATACCCAATCCTCAATTTCCAATCCTCAATCCTCAATCCTCAATTCTCAATCCTCAATCCTTAATCCTCAGACATCAAACATCAATATTCAACCCTCAGTCCTCGTCCTCAATCCACAACACTCAATCCTCAGTCCTCAATCCTCAATCCTCAATCCTCAATCCTCAATCCGCAATATTCAATCCTCAATACTCAATCTTCAATCATCAATCCTCAATCCTCAATTCTCAGTCGTTAATCCTCAGTCATCAATCCTCAATCTTCAATACTCAATCGTCAATCCTAAGTCCTCAATCCTCAAACCTCAATCCTCGTTCCTCAAACCTCAATCCTCAACCCCCAGTCTTCATCCTGAATCCTCAAACCTCAATCCTCAATCCTCAATATTCAATCATCAATACTAAATCTTCAATCCTCAATCCTCAAACCTCAATCCTCAATCCTCATTCTTCAATCCTAAATACCCAATACTTAATCTTCAATCCTCAATCCTCAATCCTCAATTCTCAATCCTCAATCCTTAATCCTCAGACGTCAAACATCAATATTCAACCCTCAGTCCTCGTCCTCAATCCACAACCCTCAATCCTCAGTCCTCAATATTCAATCATCAATATTCAATCTTCAATCCTTAATCCTCAATCCTCATTCCTCAATCCTCAATCCTCAATCTTCAACCCTGAATCCTCAATCCTCAATACTCAATCCTCAACCTTCAATCCTCAATACTCAATCTTCAATCCTCAATCCTCAATCGTCAATCCTCAATCCTCAATCTTCAATCCTCAACACTCAATCTTCAATCCTCAATCCTCAATCCTCAGTCCTCAATCCTCATTCTTCAATCCTCAATACCCAATCCTCAATCTTCAATCCTCAATCCTCAAACCTCAATCCTAATTCCTCAATCCTCATTCTTCAATCCTCAATACCCAATCCTCAATTGCAATCCTCAATCCTCAATCTTCATTTCTCAATCCTCAATCCTCAACCCTCAGCCCTCATCCTCCATCCTCAGTACTCAATCCTCTATCCTCAATCTTCAATCCTCAATACTCAATCTTCAATCCTCATTCCTCAATCCTCAATCCTCAATCCTCAATCTTCAATCCTCAATACTCAATCTGCAATCCTCAATCCTCAAACCTCAATTCTCAATCCTCATTCCTCAATCCTCAATACCCAATCCTCAATCCTCAATCCTCAAACCTCAATCCTCAATATACAATCATCAATACTCAATCTTCAATACTCAATCTTCAATCCTCAATACTCAACCTTCAATCCTCAATCCTCAATCCTCAATCCTCAAACCTCAATCCTCAATCCTCAATATTCAATCACCAATACTCAATCTTCAATCCTCAATCCTCAAACCTCAATCCTCAATCCTCATTACTCAATCCTCAATACCCAATCCTCAATCCTCAATCCTCAATCCTCAATCCTCAATATTCAATCATCAATACTCAATCTTCAATCCTCAATCTTCAATCCTCAATACTCAACCTTCAATCCTCAATCCTCAATCCTCAATCCTCAATCCTCAATCCTCAGGTATCAGTACTCAATCTACAATATTCAATCCACAATCCTTAATCCTCAATCCACAATCCTCAACCTTCAATACTCAATACTCAATCTTCAATCCTTAATCCTCAATCCTCAATCCTCAATCCTCAATCCTCAATCCTCAATCTTCAATCCTCAATAGTCAATCTCCAATCCTCAATCCTCAATCCTCGATCCTCAATCCTCAGGCATCAATACTCAATCTTCAATACTCAATCCTCAATCCTCAATCCTCAATCCTCAATCCTCAAACCTCAATCCTCAATCCTCAATATTCAATCATCAATACTCAATCTTCGATCCTCAATCCTCAATCCTCAATCCTCAATCCTCAATCCTCAATCCTCAATCCTCAATCCTCAATCCTCAATCCTCAATCCACAATCCTCAGCCTTCAATACTCAATAATCAATTTCCAATCCTAGATCCTCAATCCTCAATCCTCAATCCTCAATCCTCAACCCTCATTCTTCAATCCTCAATATTCAATCATCAATACTCAATCTTCAATCCTCAATCCTCAATCCTCAATCCTCAATCCTCAATCTTCAACCCTGAATCCTCAATCCTCAATACTCAGTCCTCATACTCAATTCTGTATTCTCAATCCTCAATCCTCAATCCTCAATCTTCAATCCTCAATAATCAATCTCCAATCCTCAATCCTCAATCCTCGATCCTCAATACTCAGGCATCAATACTCAATCTTCAATACTCAATCGTCAATCCTCAATCCTCAATCCTCAATCCTCAAACCTCAATCCTCAATCCTCAATATTCAATCATCAATACTCAATCTTCAATGCTCAATCCTCAATCCTCAATCCTCACTCCTCAATCCTCAATCCTCAGTATTCAATCATCAATAATCAATCTTCAAACCTCAATCTTCAATCCTCAATTCTCAATCTTCAATCCTCAATCCTCAATCCTCAATCCTCAATCCTCAATCCTCAGGCATCAATACTCAATCTACAATATTCAATCCTCAATCCTTAATCCTCAATCCAGAGTCCTCAATCTTCAATACTCAATACTCAATCTTCAATCCTCAGTCCTCAATCATCAATCCTAAATTCTCAGTCGTCAATCCTCAGTCACCAATCCTCAATCTTCAATACTCAATCGCCAATCCTTAGTCCTCAATCCTCAATCCTCAATCCTCGTTCCTCAAACCTCAATCCTCAACCCTCAGACTTCATCCTCAATCCTCAATACTTAATTCTCAATCCTCAATCCTTAATCCTCAGACCTCAAACGTCAATATTCAACCCTCA
The DNA here is from genome assembly GCF_051401765.1 of Calliopsis andreniformis. Lineage (NCBI taxonomy): Eukaryota > Metazoa > Arthropoda > Insecta > Hymenoptera > Andrenidae > Calliopsis > Calliopsis andreniformis. Next base: position 1,600,148 of record NW_027480495.1, read on the forward strand.
GTAATCGTCCTCAATACACAACCCTCAATCCTCAGTCCTCAATATTCAATCATCAATATTCAATCTTCAATCCTCAATCCTCAATCCTCAATCCTCAATCCTCAATCCTCAATCTTCAACACTGAATCCTCAATCCTCAATACTCAATCCTCAATCTTCAATCCTCAATACTCAATCTTCAATCCTCAATCCTCAATCCTCAATCCTCAATATTCAATCATCAATACTCAATCTTCAATCCTCAATCCTCAACCCTCAATTCTCAATCCTCAATCCTCAATCCTCAATCCTCAATCATCAATCCTCAATCCACAATCCTCAACCTTCTATACTCAATAATCAATCTCCAATCCTAGATCCTCAATCCTCAATCCTCAATCCTCAATCTTCAACCCTGAATCCTCAATCCTCAATACTCAATCCTCAATCTTCAATCCTCAATACTCAATCTTCAATCCTCAATCCTCAATCGTCAATCCTCAATCCTCAATATTCAATCCTCAATCCTCAATCCTCAGTCCTCAATCCTCATTCTTCAATCCTCAATACCCAATCCTCAATTTCAATCCTCAATACTCAATCTTCAATCCTCAATCCTCAATCTTCAATCCTCAATCCTCAATCTTCAATCCTCAATACTCAATCTGCAATCCTCAATCCTCAATCCTCAATCCTCAATCCTCATTCCTCAATCCTCAATACCCAATCCTCAGTCCTCAATCCTCAATCCTCAATCCTCAATCCTCAATCCTCAATCTTCAAACCTGAATCCTCAATCCACAATACTCAATCCTCAATCTCCAATCCTCAATTCTCAATCCTCAATCCTCAATCCTCAATCCTCAATCCTCAATCCTCAATCCTCAATCCACAATCCTCAAGCTTCTATACTCAATAACCAATCTCCAATCCTAGATCCTCAATCCTCAATCCTCAATCCTCAATCTTCAACCCTGAATTCTCAATCCTCAATACTCAGTCCTCAATCTTCAATCCTCAATCCTCAATCCTCAATTCTCAATCCTCAATCCTTAATCCCCGGACCTCAAACATCAATATTCAGCCCTGAGTCCTCGCCCACAAACCACAACCCTCAATCCGCAGTCCTCAATATTCAATCATCAATATTCAATCTTCAATCCTCAATCCTCAATCCTCAATCCTCAATCCTCAATCCTCAATCTTCAACCCTGAATACTCAATCCTCAATACTCAATCCTCAATCTTCAATCCTCAATACTCAATCTTCAATCCTCAATCCTCAATCCTCAATCCTCAATCCTCAATCGTCAATCTTCAATCCTCAGCACTCAATCTTCAATACTCAATCCTCAATCCTCAATCCTCAATCCTCATTCTTCAATCCTCAATACCCAATCCTCAATCTTCAATCCCCAATCCTCAATCCTCAATCCTAATTCCTCAATCCTCATCCTTCAATCCTCAATACCCAATCCTCAATTTCAATCCTCAATCCTCAATCCTCATTTCTCAATCCTCAATCCTCAACCCTCAGCCCTCATCCTCCATCCTCAGTACTCAATCCTCTATCCTCAATCTTCAATCCTCAATACTCAATACTCAATCCTCATTCCTCAATCCTCAATCCTCAATCCTCAATCTTCAATCCTCAATACTCAATCTGCAATCCTCAATCCTCAAACCTCAATCCTCAATCCTCATTCCTCAATCCTCAATACCCAATCCTCAATCCTCAATCCTCAATCCTCAATCCTCAATCCTCAATCTTCAACCCTGAATCCTCAATCCTCAATACTCAATCCTCAATCTCCAATCCTCAATTCTCAATCCTCAATCCCCAATCCTCAATCCTCAATCCTCAATCCTCAATCCTCAATCCACAATCCTCAAGCTTCTATACTCAATAATCAATCTCCAATCCTAGATCGTCAATCCTCAATCCTCAATCCTCAATCTTCAACCCTGAATCCTCAATCATCAATACTCAATCCTCAATCTTCAATCCTCAATACTCAATCTTCAATACTCAATCCTCAATCCTCAATCCTCAGTCCTCAATATTCAACCCTCAACACTCAATCTTCAATCCTCAATCCTCAATCCTCAATCCTCAATCCTCAGGCATCAATACTCAATCTTCAATGCTCAATCCTCAATCCCCAATCCTCAATCCTCATTCCCCAACCCTCAATCCTCATTCCTCAAACCTCAATCCTCAACCCTCAGTCCTCATACTCAATTCTCAATTCTCAATCCTCAATCCTCAATCCTCAATCTTCAATCCTCAATAATCAATCTCCAATCCTCAATCCTCAATCCTCGATCCTCAATCCTCAGGCATCAATACTCAATCTTCAATACTCAATCCTCAACCCTCAATCCTCAATCCTCAATCCTCAAACCTCAATCCTCAATCCTCAATATTCAATCATCAATACTCAATCTTCAATCCTCAATCCTCAATCCTCAATCCTCAATCCTCAATCCTCAATCCTCAATACTCAATCCTCAATCCTCAATCCTCAATCCTCAATCCTCATTCCTCAATCCTCAATACACAATCCTCAATCTTCAATCCTCAAACATCAATCCTCAATTCTCAATCCTCAATCCTCAGTCCTCAGTCGTCGAATCTCAATCCCCGACGCTTAGCACGCATCCTCAATCCTCAGTCCTCAATCCTCAACCCTCAAACCTAAATCCTCTACCGTCAGTCCTCGTCCTCAATCCTCAAACCTCAATCCCCAGTCCTCAATATTCAATCAGCAATACTCAATCTTCAATCCTCAACCCTCAATCCTCAATCCTCAATCCTCAATCCTCAATCCTCAATATTCAATCATCAATACTCAATCTTCAACCCTCAATCTTCAATCCTCAGTACTCAATCTTCCATCCTCAATCCTCAATCCTCAATCCTCAATCCTCAATCCTCAGGCATCAATACTCAATCTACAATATTCAATCCTCAATCCTTAATCCTCAATCCACAATCCTCAACCTTCAATACTCAATAATCAATCTTCAATCCTCAATCCTCAATCCTCAATCCTCAATCCTCAATCCTCAATCCGCAATATTCAATCCTCAATACTGAATCTTCAATCATCAATCCTCAATCCTCAATTCTCAGTCGTCAATCCTCAGTCATCAATCCTCAATCTTCAATACTCAATCGTCAATCCTTAGTCCTCAATCCTCAATCCTCAATTCTCGTTCCTCAAACCTCAATCCTCAACCCTCAGACTTCATCCTCAATCCTCAAACCTCAATCCTCAATCCTCAATATTCAATCATCAATACTCAATCTTCAATCCTCAATCCTAAAACCTCAATCCTCAGTCCTCATTCTTCAATCCTAAATACCCAATCCTCAATCTTCAATCCTCAATCCTCAATACTCAATTCTCAATCCTCAATCCTTAATCCTCAGAGCTCAAACGTCAATATTCAACCCTCAGTCCTCGTCCTCAATCCACAACCCTCAATCCTCAGTCCTCAATATTCAATCATCAATATTCAATCTTCAATCCTCAATCCTCAATCCTCAATCCTCAATCCTCAATCCTCAATCTTCAACCCTGAATCCTCAATCCTCAATCCTCAATCCTCAATCTTCAATCCTCAATAGTCAATCTCCAATCCTCAATCCTCAATCCTCGATCCTCAATCCTCAGGCATCAATACTCATTAATCAATTTCCAATCCTAGATCCTCAATCCTCAATCCTCAATCCTCAATCCTCAATCCTCATTCTTCAATCCTCAATATTCAATCATCAATACTCAATCTTCAATCCTCAATCCTCAATCCTCAATCCTCAATCCTCAATCCTCAATCCTCAATATTCAATCATCAATACGCAATCTTCAACCCTCAATCTTCAATCCTCAATAGTCAATCTTCAATCCTCAATCCTCAATCCTCAATCCTCAATCCTCAATCCTCAATCCTCAGGTATCAATACTCAATCTACAATATTCAATCCTCAATCCTTAATCCTCAATCCACAATCCTCAACCTTCAATACTCAATACTCAATCTTCAATCCTCAATCCTCAATCCTCAATCCTCAATTCTCAATCCTCAATCCTCAATATTCAATCCTCAATACTCAACCTTCAATCATCAATCCTCAATCCTCAATTCTCAGTCGTCAATCCTCAGCCATCATTCCTCAATCTTCAATACTCAATCGTCAATCCTTAGTCCTCAATCCTCAATCCTCAATCCTCGTCCCTCAAACCTCAATCCTCAACCCTCAGACTTCATCCTCAATCCTCAAACCTCAATCCTCAACCCTCAATATTCAATCATCAATACTCAATCTTCAATCCTCAATCCTAAAACCTCAATCCTCAGTCCTCATTCTTCAATCCTAAATACCCAATCCTCAATCTTCAATCCTCAATCCTCAATACTCAATTCTCAATCCTCAATCCTTAATCCTCAGACCTCAAACGTCAATATTCAACCCTCAGTCCTCGTCCTCAATCCACAACCCTCAATCCTCAGTCCTCAATATTCAATCATCAATATTCAATCTTCAATCCTCAATCCTCAATCCTCAATATTCAATCATCAATACTCAATCTTCAATCCTCAATCCTCAATCCTCAATTCTCAATCCTGAATCCTCAATCCTCAATCCTCAATCCTCAATCCTCAATCCACAATCCTCAAGCTTCTATACTCAATAATCAATCTCCAATCCTAGATCCTCAATCCTCAATCCTCAATCCTCAATCCTCAATCCTCAATCCTCAATATTCAATCATCAATACTCAATCTTCAAACCTCAATCTTCAATCCTCAATTCTCAATCTTCAATCCTTGATCCTCAATCATCAATCCTCAATCCTCAATCCTCAGGCATCAATACTCAACCTTCAATGCTCAATCCTCAATCCTCAATCCTCAATCCTCATTCCCCAACCCTCAGTCCTCATTCCTCAAACCTCAATCCTCAACCCTCAGTCCTCATACTCAATTCTCAATTCTCAATCCTCAATCCTCAATCCTCAATCTTCAATCCTCAATAGTCAATCTCCAATCCTCAATCCTCAATCCTCGATCCTCAATCCTCAGGCATCAATACTCAATCTTCAATCCTCAATCCTCAATCCTCAATTCTCAATCCTGAATCCTCAATCCTCAATCCTCAATCCTCAATCCTCAATCCACAATCCTCAAGCTTCTATACTCAATAATCAATCTCCAATCCTAGATCCTCAATCCTCAATCCTCAATCCTCAATCCTCAATCCACAATCCTCAGCCTTCAATACTCAATAATCTATTTCCAATCCTAGATCCTCAATCCTCAATCCTCAATCCTCAATCCTCAATCCTCATTCTTCAATCCTCAATATTCAATCATCAATACTCAATCTTCAATCCTCAATCCTCAATCCTCAATCCTCAATCCTCAAACCTCAATCCTCAATCCTCAATATTCAATCATCAATACTCAATCTTCGATCCTCAATCCTCAATCCTCAATCCTCAATCCTCAATCCTCAATCCTCAATCCTCAATCCTCAATCCTCAATCCTCAATCCTCAATCCACAATCCTCAGCCTTCAATACTCAATAATCAATTTCCAATCCTAGATCCTCAATCCTCAATCCTCAATCCTCAATCCTCAATCCTCATTCTTCAATCCTCAATATTCAATCATCAATACTCAATCTTCAATCCCCAATCCTCAATCCTCAATCCTCAATCCTCAATCCTCAATCCTCAATATTCAATCATCAATACTCAATCTTCAAACCTCAATCTTCAATCCTCAATCCTCAATCCTCAATCCTCAATCCTCAATCCTCAATCCTCAATACTCAATCCTCAATCCTCAATCCTCAATCCTCAATCCTCATTCCTCAATCCTCAATACACAATCCTCAATCTTCAATCCTCAACCATCAATCCTCAATTCTCAATCCTCAATCCTCAATCCTCAATCCACAATCCTCAGCCTTCAATACTCAATAATCAATTTCCAATCCTAGATCCTCAATCCTCAATCCTCAATCCTCAATCCTCATTCCCCAACCCTCAATCCTCATTCCTCAAACCTCAATCCTCAACCCTCAGTCCTCATACTCAATTCTCAATTCTCAATCCTCAATCCTCAATCCTCAATCTTCAATCCTCAATAATCAATCTCCAATCCTCAATCCTCAATCCTCGATCCTCAACCCTCAGGCATCAATACTCAATCTTCAATACTCAATCCTCAACCGTCAATCCTCAATCCTCAATCCTCAAACCTCAATCCTCAATCCTCAATATTCAATCATCAATACTCAATCTTCAATCCTCAATCCTCAATCCTCAATCCTCAATCCTCAATCCTCAATCCTCAATACGCAATCCTCAATCCTCAATCCTCAATCCTCAATCCTCATTCCTCAATCCTCAATACACAATCCTCAATCTTCAATCCTCAACCATCAATCCTCAATTCTCAATCCCCAATCCTCAGTCCTCAGTCGTCGAATCTCAATCCCCGACGCTTAGCACGCATCCTCAATCCTCAGTCCTCAATCCTCAACCCTCAAACCTAAATCCTCTACCGTCAGTTCTCGTCCTCAATCCTCAAACCTCAATCCCCAGTCCTCAATATTCAATCAGCAATACTCAATCTTCAATCCTCAATCCTCAATCCTCAATCCTCAATCCTCAATCCTCAATCCTCAATATTCAATCATCAATACTCAATCTTCAACCCTCAATCTTCAATCCTCAGTACTCAATCTTCCATCCTCAATCCTCAATCCTCAATCCTCAGGCATCAATACTCAATCTACAATATTCAATCCTCAATCCTTAATCCTCAATCCACAATCCTCAACCTTCAATACTCAATACTCAATCTTCAATCCTCAATCCTCAATCCTCAATCCTCAATCCTCAATCCTCAATCCGCAATATTCAATCCTCAATACTGAATCTTCAATCATCAATCCTCAATCCTCAATTCTCAGTCGTCAATCCTCAGTCATCAATCCTCAATCTTCAATACTCAATCGTCAATCCTTAGTCCTCAATCCTCAATCCTCAATCCTCGTTCCTCAAACCTCAATCCTCAACCCTCAGACTTCATCCTCAATCCTCAAACCTCAATTCTCAATCCTCAATATTCAATCATCAATACTCAATCTTCAATCCTCAATCCTAAAACTTCAATCCTCAGTCCTCATTCTTCAATCCTAAATACCCAATCCTCAATCTTCAATCCTCAATCCTCAATACTCAATTCTCAATCCTCAATCCTTAATCCTCAGACCTCAAACGTCAATATTCAACCCTCAGTCCTCGTCCTCAATCCACAACCCTCAATCCTCAGTCCTCAATATTCAATCATCAATATTCAATCTTCAATCCTCAATCCTCAATCCTCAATCCTCAATCCTCAATCCTCAATCTTCAACCCTGAATCCTCAATCCTCAATACTCAATCCTCAATCTTCAATCCTCAATACTCAATCTTCAATCCTCAATCCTCAATCCTCAATCCTCAATATTCAATCATCAATACTCAATCTTCAATCCTCAATCCTCAATCCTCAATTCTCAATCCTGAATCCTCAATCCTCAATCCTCAATCCTCAATCCTCAATCCACAATCCTCAAGCTTCTATACTCAATAATCAATCTCCAATCCTAGATCCTCAATCCTCAATCCTCAATCCTCAATCCTCAATCCTCAATCCTCAATATTCAATCATCAATACTCAATCTTCAAACCTCAATCTTCAATCCTCAATTCTCAATCTTCAATCCTCGATCCTCAATCATCAATCCTCAATCCTCAATCCTCAGGCATCAATACTCAACCTTCAATGCTCAATCCTCAATCCTCAATCCTCAATCCTCATTCCCCAACCCTCAGTCCTCATTCCTCAAACCTCAATCCTCAACCCTCAGTCCTCATACTCAATTCTCAATTCTCAATCCTCAATCCTCAATCCTCAATCTTCAATCCTCAATCCTCAATTCTCGATCCTCAATCCTCAGGCATCAATACTCAATCTTCAATACTCAAACCTCAATCCTCAATCCTCAATCCTCAATCCTCAAACCTCAATCCTCAATCCTCAATATTCAATCATCAATACTCAATCTTCAATCCGCAATCCTCAATCCTCAATCCTCAACCCTCAATCCTCATTCCTCAAACCTCAATCCTCAACCCTCAGTCCTCATACTCAATTCTCAATTCTCAATCCTCAATTCTCAATCCTCAATCTTCAGTCCTCAATAATCAATCTCCAATTCTAGATCCTCAATCCCCAATCTTCAATCCTTAATCCTCAATCTTCAATCCCCAATCCCCAGTACTCAATTTTCAATCCTCAATGCTCAATCCTCAATCCTCAATCCTCAGTCCTCAATCCTCAATCCTCAATCCTCAATCCTCAACCCTCAGCCCTCATCCTCCATCCTCAATCCTCAATCCACAATCCTCGATATTCAATCCTCAATTCTCAATCTTCAATCCTCGATCCTCAATCATCAATCCTCAATCCTCAATCCTCAGGCATCAATACTCAACCTTCAATGCTCAATCCTCAATCCTCAATCCTCAATCCTCATTCCCCAACCCTCAGTCCTCATTCCTCAAACCTCAATCCTCAACCCTCAGTCCTCATACTCAATTCTCAATTCTCAATCCTCAATCCTCAATCCTCAATCTTCAATCCTCAATAGTCAATCTCCAATCCTCAATCCTCAATCCTCGATCCTCAATCCTCAGGCATCAATACTCAATCTTCAATACTCAATCCTCAATCCTCAATCCTCAATCCTCAATCCTCAATCCTCAATCCTCAATCCACAAACCTCAGCCTTCAATACTCATTAATCAATTTCCAATCCTAGATCCTCAATCCTCAATCCTCAATCCTCAATCCTCAATCCTCATTCTTCAATCCTCAATATTCAATCATCAATACCCAATCTTCAATCCTCAATCCTCAATCCTCAATCCTCAATATTCAATCATCAATACGCAATCTTCAACCCTCAATCTTCAATCCTCAATAGTCAATCTTCAATCCTCAATCCTCAATCCTCAATCCTCAATTCTCAATCCCGAATCCTCAATCCTCAATCCTCAATCCTCAATCCTCAATCCACAATCCTCAAGCTTCTATACTCAATAATCAATCTCCAATCCTAGATCCTCAATCCTCAATCCTCAATCCTCAATCCTCAATCCTCAATCCTCAATATTCAATCATCAATACTCAATCTTCAAACCTCAATCTTCAATCCTCAATTCTCAATCTTCAATCCTCGATCCTCAATCATCAATCCTCAATCCTCAATCCTCAGGCATCAATACTCAACCTTCAATGCTCAATCCTCAATCCTCAATCCTAAATCCTCATTCCCCAACCCTCAGTCCTCATTCCTCAAACCTCAATCCTCAACCCTCAGTCCTCATACTCAATTCTCAATTCTCAATCCTCAATCCTCAATCCTCAATCCTCAATCTTCAATCCTCAATCCTCAATTCTCGATCCCCAATCCTCAGGCATCAATACTCAATCTTCAATACTCAAACCTCAATCCTCAATCCTCAATCCTCAATCCTCAATCCTCAAACCTCAATCCTCAATCCTCAATATTCAATCATCAATACTCAATCTTCAATCCGCAATCCTCAATCCTCAATCCTCAACCCTCAATCCTCATTCCTCAAACCTCAATCCTCAGCCTTCAATACTCATTAATCAATTTCCAATCCTAGACCCTCAATCCTCAATCCTCAATCCTCAATCCTCAATCCTCAATATTCAATCATCAATACGCAATCTTCAACCCTCAATCTTCAATCCTCAATAGTCAATCTTCAATCCTCAATCCTCAATCCTCAATCCTCAATCCTCAATCCTCAATCCTCAGGTATCAATACTCAATCTACAATATTCAATCCTCAATCCTTAATCCTCAATCCACAATCCTCAACCTTCAATACTCAATACTCAATCTTCAATCCTCAATCCTCAATCCTCAATCCTCAATTCTCAATCCTCAATCCTCAATATTCAATCCTCAATACTCAGCCTTCAATCATCAATCCTCAATCCTCAATTCTCAGTCGTCAATCCTCAGCCATCATTCCTCAATCTTCAATACTCAATCGTCAATCCTCAGTCCTCAATCCTCAATCCTCAATCCTCGTTCCTCAAACCTCAATCCTCAACCCTCAGACTTCATCCTCAATCCTCAAACCTCAATCCTCAATCCTCAATATTCAATCATCAATACTCAATCTTCAATCCTCAATCCTAAAACCTCGATCCTCAGTCCTCATTCTTCAATCCTAAATACCCAATCCTCAATCTTCAATCCTCAATCCTCAATACTCAATTCTCAATCCTCAATCCTTAATCCTCAGTCCTCAAACGTCAATATTCAACCCTCAGTCCTCGTCCTCAATCCACAACCCTCAATCCTCAGTCCTCAATATTCAATCATCAATATTCAATCTTCAATCCTCAATCCTCAATCCTCAATATTCAATCATCAATACTCAATCTTCAATCCTCAATCCTCAATCCTCAATTCTCAATCCTGAATCCTCAATCCTCAATCCTCAATCCTCAATCCTCAATCCACAATCCTCAAGCTTCTATACTCAATAATCAATCTCCAATCCTAGATCCTCAATCCTCAATCCTCAATCCTCAATCCTCAATCCTCAATCCTCAATCCTCAATATTCAATCATCAATACGCAATCTTCAACCCTCAATCTTCAATCCTCAATAGTCAATCTTCAATCCTCAATCCTCAATCCTCAATCCTCAATTCTCAATCCCGAATCCTCAATCCTCAATCCTCAATCCTCAATCCTCAATCCACAATCCTCAAGCTTCTATACTCAATAATCAATCTCCAATCCTAGATCCTCAATCCTCAATCCTCAATCCTCAATCCTCAATCCTCAATCCTCAATCCTCAATATTCAATCATCAATACTCAATCCTCAAACCTCAATCTTCAATCCTCAATTCTCAATCTTCAATCCTCGATCCTCAATCATCAATCCTCAATCCTCAATCCTCAGGCATCAATACTCAACCTTCAATGCTCAATCCTCAATCCTCAATCCTCAATCCTCATTCCCCAACCCTCAGTCCTCATTCGTCAAACCTCAATCCTCAACCCTCAGTCCTCATACTCAATTCTCAATTCTCAATCCTCAATCCTCAATCCTCAATCTTCAATCCTCAATCCTCAATTCTCGATCCCCAATCCTCAGGCATCAATACTCAATCTTCAATACTCAAACCTCAATCCTCAATCCTCAATCCTCAATCCTCAATCCTCAAACCTCAATCCTCAATCCTCAATATTCAATCATCAATACTCAATCTTCAATCCGCAATCCTCAATCCTCAATCCTCAACCCTCAATCCTCATTCCTCAAACCTCAATCCTCAACCCTCAGTCCTCATACTCAATTCTCAATTCTCAATCCTCAATCCTCAATCCTCAATCTTCAATCCTCAATAGTCAATCTCCAATCCTCAATCCTCAATCCTCGATCCTCAATCCTCAGGCATCAATACTCAATCTTCAATACTCAATCCTCAATCCTCAATCCTCAATCCTCAATCCTCACTCCTCAATCCTCAATCCTCAGTATTCAATCATCAATAATCAATCTTCAAACCTCAATCTTCAATCCTCTATTCTCAATCTTCAATCCTCAATCCTCAATCCTCAATCCTCAATCCTCAATCCTCAATCCTCAGGCATCAATACTCAATCTACAATATTCAATCCTCAATCCTTAATCCTCAATCCACAGTCCTCAACCTTCAATACTCAATACTCAATCTTCAATCCTCAGTCCTCAATCATCAATCCTAAATTCGCAGTCGTCAATCCTCAGTCACCAATCCTCAATCTTCAATACTCAATCGCCAATCCTTAGTCCTCAATCCTCAATCCTCAACCCTCGTTCCTCAAACCTCAATCCTCAACCCTCAGACTTCATCCTCAATCCTCAATACTTAATTCTCAATCCTCAATCCTTAATCCTCAGACCTCAAACGTCACTATTCAACCCTCAGTCCTCGTCCTCAATACACAACCCTCAATCCTCAGTCCTCAATATTCAATCATCAATATTCAATCTTCAATCCTCAATCCTCAATCCCCAATCCTCAATCTTCAACCCTGAATCCTCAATCCTCAATACTCAATCCTCAATCTTCAATCCTCAATACTCAATCTTCAATCCTCAATCCTCAATCCTCAATCGTCAATATTCAATCATCAATACTCAATCTTCAATCCTCAATCCTCAATCCTCAATTCTCAATCCTCAATCCTCAATCCTCAATCCTCAATCCTCTATCCTCAATCCTCAATCCACAATCCTCAACCTTCTATACTCAATAATCAATCTCCAATCCTAGATCCTCAATCCTCAATCCTCAATCCTCAATATTCAACCCTGAATCCTCAATCCTCAATACTCAATCCTCAATCTTCAATCCTCAATACTCAATCTTCAATCCTCAATCCTCAATCGTCAATCCTCAATCCTCAATATTCAATCCTCAACACTCAATCTTCAATCCTCAATCCTCAATCCTCAGTCCTCAATCCTCATTCTTCAATCCTCAATACCCAATCCTCAATTTCAATCCTCAATCCTCAATCCTCATTTCTCAATCCTCAATCCTCAACCATCAGCCCTCATCCTCCATCCTCAGTACTCAATCCTCTATCCTCAATCTTCAATCCTCAATACTCAATCTTCAATCCTCATTCCACAATCCTCAAACCTCAATCCTCAATCTTCAATCCTCAATACTCAATCTGCAATCCTCAATCCTCAAACCTCAATCCTCAATCCTCATTCCTCAATCCTCAATACCCAATCCTCAGTCCTCAATCCTCAATCCTCAATCCTCAATATTCAATCATCAATACTCAATCTTCAATCCTCAATCTTCAATCCTCAATACTCAATCTTCAATCCTCAATCCTCAATCCTCAATCCACAAACCTCAATCCTCAATCCTCAATATTCAATCATCAATACTCAATCTTCAATCCTCAATCCTCAAACCTCAATCCTCAATACTCATTCTTCAATCCTAAGTACCCAATCCTCAATCTTCAATCCTCAATCCTCAATCCTCAATTCTCAATCCTCAATCCTCAATATTCAACCCTGAATCCTCAATCCTCAATACTCAATCCTCAATCTTCAATCCTCAATACTCAATCTACAATCCTCAATCCTCAATCCTCAATCCTCAATCCTCAGTCTTCAATCCTCAACACTCAATCTTCAATACTCAATCCTCAATCCTCAATCCTCAATCCTCATTCTTCAATCCTCAATACCCAATCCTCAATCTTCAATCCTCAATCCTCAATCCTCAATCCTAATTCCTCAATCCTCATTCTTCAATCCTCAATACCCAATCCTCAATTTCAATCCTCAATCCTCAATCCTCATTTCTCAATCCTCAATCCTCAACCCTCAGCCCTCATCCTCCATCCTCAGTACTCAATCCTCTATCCTCAATCTTCAATCCTCAATACTCAATCTTCAATCCTCATTCCTTAATCCTCAATCCTCAATCCTCAATCTTCAATGCTCAATACTCAATCTGCAATCCTCAATCCTCAATCCTCAATCCTCAATCCTCATTCCTCAATCCTCAATACCCAATCCTCAATCCTCAATCCTCAATCCTCAATCCTCAATCCTCAATCCTCAATCTTCAACCCTGAATCCTCAATCCACAATACTCAATCCTCAATCTCCAATCCTCAATTCTCAATCCTCAATCCTCAATCCTCAATCCTCAATCCTCAATCCTCAATCCTCAATCCACAATCCTCAAGCTTCTATACTCAATAACCAATCTCCAATCCTAGATCCTCAATCCTCAATCCTCAGGCCTCAATCTTCAACCCTGAATCCTCAATCCTCAATACTCAATCCTCAATCTTCAATCCTCAATCCTCAATCCTTAATTCTCAATCCTCAATCCTTAATCCCCGGACCTCAAACATCAATATTCAGCCCTGAGTCCTCGCCCACAAACCACAACCCTCAATCCGCAGTCCTGAATATTCAATCATCAATATTCAATCTTCAATCCTCAATCCTCAATCCTCAATCCTCAATCCTCAATCTTCAATCCTCAATCCTCAATCCTCAATCCTAACTCCTCAATCCTCATTCTTCAATCCTCAATACCCAATCCTCAATTTCAATCCTCAATCCTCAATCCTCATTTCTCAATCCTCAATCCTCAACCCTCAGCCCTCATCCTCCATCCTCAATCCTCAATCCACAATCCTCGATCTTCAATCCTCAATTCTCAATCTTCAATCCTCGATCCTCAATCATCAATCCTCAATCCTCAATCCTCAGGCATCAATACTCAACCTTCAATGTTCAATCCTCAATCCTCAATCCTCAATCCTCATTCCCCAACCCTCAGTCCTCATTCCTCAAACCTCAATCCTCAACCCTCAGTCCTCATACTCAATTCTCAATTCTCAATCCTCAATCCTCAATCCTCAATCTTCAATCCTCAATAGTCAATCTCCAATCCTCAATCCTCAATCCTCGATCCTCAATCCTCAGGCATCAATACTCAATCTTCAATACTCAATCCTCAATCCTCAATCCTCAATCCTCAATTCTCAAACCTCAATCCTCAATCCTCAATATTCAATCATCAATACTCAATCTTCGATCCTCAATCCTCAATCCTCAATCCTCAATCCTCAATCCTCAATCCTCAACCCTCAATCCTCAATCCTCAATCCTCAATCCACAATCCTCAGCCTTCAATACTCAACAATCAATTTCCAATCCTAGATCCTCAATCCTCAATCCTCAATCTTCAATCCTCAATCCTCAATCCTAATTCCTCAATCCTCATTCTTCAATCCTCAATACACAATCCTCAATTTCAATCCTCAATCCTCAACCCTCATTTCTCAATCCTCAATCCTCAACCCTCAGCCCTCATCCTCCATCCTCAATCCTCAATCCTCAATCCTCTATCCTCAATCTTCAATCCTCAATACTCAATATTCAATCCTCATTCCTCAATCCTCAATCCTCAATCCTCAATCTTCAATCCTCAATACTCAATCTGCAATCCTCAATCCTCAAACCTCAATCCTCAATCCTCATTCCTCAATCCTCAATACCCAATCCTCAATCCTCAATCCTCAATCCTCAATCCTCAATCCTCAATCCTCAATCTTCAACCCTGAATCCTCAATCCTCAATACTCAATCCTCAATCTCCAATCCTCAATTCTCAATCCTCAATCCTCAATCCTCAATCCTCAATCTTCAATCCTCAATCCTCAATCCACAATCCTCAAGCTTCTATACTCAATAATCAATCTCCAATCCTAGATCGTCAATCCTCAATCCTCAATCCTCAATCTTCAACCCTGAATCCTCAATCATCAATACTCAATCCTCAATCTTCAATCCTCAATACTCAATCTTCAATCCTCAATCCTCAATCCTCAATCCTCACACCTCAATCTTCAACCCTCAACACTCAATCTTCAATCCTCAATCCTCAATCCTCAATCCTCAATCCTCAGGCATCAATACTCAATCTTCAATGCTCAATCCTCAATCCTCAATCCTCAATCCTCATTCCCCAACCCTCAATCCTCATTCCTCAAACCTCAATCCTCAACCCTCAGTCCTCATACTCAATTCTCAATTCTCAATCTTCAACCCTGAATCCTCAATCCTCAATACTCAATCCTCAATCTTCAATCCTCAATACTCAATCTTCAATCCTCAATCCTCAATCCTCAATCCTCAATATTCAATCATCAATACTCAATCTTCAATCCTCAATCCTCAATCCTCAATTCTCAATCCTCAATCCTCAATCCTCAATCCTCAATCCTCTATCCTCAATCCTCAATCCACAATCCTCAACCTTCTATACTCAATAATCAATCTCCAATCCTAGATCCTCAATCCTCAATCCTCAATCCTCAATATTCAACCCTGAATCCTCAATCCTCAATACTCAATCCTCAATCTTCAATCCTCAATACTCAATCTTCAATCCTCAATCCTCAATCGTCAATCCTCAATCCTCAATATTCAATCCTCAACACTCAATCTTCAATCCTCAATCCTCAATCCTCAGTCCTCAATCCTCATTCTTCAATCCTCAATACCCAATCCTCAATTTCAATCCTCAATCCTCAATCCTCATTTCTCAATCCTCAATCCTCAACCATCAGCCCTCATCCTCCATCCTCAGTACTCAATCCTCTATCCTCAATCTTCAATCCTCAATACTCAATCTTCAATCCTCATTCCACAATCCTCAAACCTCAATCCTCAATCTTCAATCCTCAATACTCAATCTGCAATCCTCAATCCTCAAACCTCAATCCTCAATCCTCATTCCTCAATCCTCAATACCCAATCCTCAGTCCTCAATCCTCAATCCTCAATCCTCAATATTCAATCATCAATACTCAATCTTCAATCCTCATTCTTCAATCCTCAATACTCAATCTTCAATCCTCAATCCTCAATCCTCAATCCACAAACCTCAATCCTCAATCCTCAATATTCAATCATCAATACTCAATCTTCAATCCTCAATCCTCAAACCTCAATCCTCAATACTCATTCTTCAATCCTAAGTACGCAATCCTCAATCTTCAATCCTCAATCCTCAATCCTCAATTCTCAATCCTCAATCCTTAATCCCCGGTCCTCAAACATCAATATTCAGCCCTGAGTCCTCGCCCACAATCCACAACCCTCAATCCGCAGTCCTCAATATTCAATCATCAATATTCAATCTTCAATCCTCAATCCTCAATCCTCAATCCTCAATCCTCAATCCTCAATCTTCAACCCTGAATCCTCAATCCTCAATACTCAATCCTCAATCTTCAATCCTCAATACTCAATCTACAATCCTCAATCCTCAATCCTCAATCCTCAATCCTCAGTCTTCAATCCTCAACACTCAATCTTCAATACTCAATCCTCAATCCTCAATCCTCAATCCTCATTCTTCAATCCTCAATACCCAATCCTCAATCTTCAATCCTCAATCCTCAATCCTCAATCCTAATTCCTCAATCCTCATTCTTCAATCCTCAATACCCAATCCTCAATTTCAATCCTCAATCCTCAATCCTCATTTCTCAATCCTCAATCCTCAACCCTCAATCCTCAATCCTCAATCCTCAATCCTCAATCTTCAACCCTGAATCCTCAATCCACAATACTCAATCCTCAATCTCCAATCCTCAATTCTCAATCCTCAATCCTCAATCCTCAATCCTCAATCCTCAATCCTCAATCCTCAATCCACAATCCTCAAGCTTCTATACTCAATAACCAATCTCCAATCCTAGATCCTCAATCCTCAATCCTCAGTCCTCAATCTTCAACCCTGAATCCTCAATCCTCAATACTCAATCCTCAATCTTCAATCCTCAATCCTCAATCCTTAATTCTCAATCCTCAATCCTTAATCCCCGGACCTCAAACATCAATATTCAGCCCTGAGTCCTCGCCCACAAACCACAACCCTCAATCCGCAGTCCTGAATATTCAATCATCAATATTCAATCTTCAATCCTCAATCCTCAATCCTCAATCCTCAATCCTCAATCTTCAATCCTCAATCCTCAATCCTCAATCCTAACTCCTCAATCCTCATTCTTCAATCCTCAATACCCAATCCTCAATTTCAATCCTCAATCCTCAATCCTCATTTCTCAATCCTCAATCCTCAACCCTCAGCCCTCATCCTCCATCCTCAATCCTCAATCCACAATCCTCGATCTTCAATCCTCAATTCTCGATCTTCAATCCTCGATCCTCAATCATCAATCCTCAATCCTCAATCCTCAGGCATCAATACTCAACCTTCAATGTTCAATCCTCAATCCTCAATCCTCAATCCTCATTCCCCAACCCTCAGTCCTCATTCCTCAAACCTCAATCCTCAGCCCTCAGTCCTCATACTCAATTCTCAATTCTCAATCCTCAATCCTCAATCCTCAATCTTCAATCCTCAATAGTCAATCTCCAATCCTCAATCCTCAATCCTCGATCCTCAATCCTCAGGCATCAATACTCAATCTTCAATACTCAATCCTCAATCCTCAATCCTCAATCCTCAATTCTCAAACCTCAATCCTCAATCCTCAATATTCAATCATCAATACTCAATCTTCGATCCTCAATCCTCAATCCTCAATCCTCAATCCTCAATCCTCAATCCTCAACCCTCAATCCTCAATCCTCAATCCTCAATCCACAATCCTCAGCCTTCAATACTCAATAATCAATTTCCAATCCTAGATCCTCAATCCTCAATCCTCAATCTTCAATCCTCAATCCTCAATCCTAATTCCTCAATCCTCATTCTTCAATCCTCAATACACAATCCTCAATTTCAATCCTCAATCCTCAATCCTCATTTCTCAATCCTCAATCCTCAACCCTCAGCCCTCATCCTCCATCCTCAATCCTCAATCCTCAATCCTCTATCCTCAATCTTCAATCCTCAATACTCAATATTCAATCCTCATTCCTCAATCCTCAGGCATCAATACTCAACCTTCAATGTTCAATCCTCAATCCTCAATCCTCAATCCTCATTCCCCAACCCTCAGTCCTCATTCCTCAAACCTCAATCCTCAACCCTCAGTCCTCATACTCAATTCTCAATTCTCAATCCTCAATCCTCAATCCTCAATCTTCAATCCTCAATAGTCAATCTCCAATCCTCAATCCTCAATCCTCGATCCTCAATCCTCAGGCATCAATACTCAATCTTCAATACTCAATCCTCAATCCTCAATCCTCAATCCTCAATTCTCAAACCTCAATCCTCGATCCTCAATATTCAATCATCAATACTCAATCTTCGATCCTCAATCCTCAATCCTCAATCCTCAATCCTCAATCCTCAATCCTCAACCCTCAATCCTCAATCCTCAATCCTCAATCCACAATCCTCAGCCTTCAATACTCAATAATCAATTTCCAATCCTAGATCCTCAATCCTCAATCCTCAATCTTCAATCCTCAATCCTCAATCCTAATTCCTCAATCCTCATTCTTCAATCCTCAATACACAATCCTCAATTTCAATCCTCAATCCTCAATCCTCATTTCTCAATCCTCAATCCTCAACCCTCAGCCCTCATCCTCCATCCTCAATCCTCAATCCTCAATCCTCTATCCTCAATCTTCAATCCTCAATACTCAATATTCAATCCTCATTCCTCAATCCTCAATCCTCAATCCTCAATCTTCAATCCTCAATACTCAATCTGCAATCCTCAATCCTCAAACCTCAATCCTCAATCCTCATTCCTCAATCCTCAATACCCAATCCTCAATCCTCAATCCTCAATCCTCAATCCTCAATCCTCAATCCTCAATCTTCAACCCTGAATCCTCAATCCTCAATACTCAATCCTCAATCTCCAATCCTCAATTCTCAATCCTCAATCCTCAATCCTCAATCCTCAATCTTCAATCCTCAATCCTCAATCCACAATCCTCAAGCTTCTATACTCAATAATCAATCTCCAATCCTAGATCGTCAATCCTCAATTTCAATCCTCAATCCTCAATCCTCATTTCTCAATCCTCAATCCTCAACCATCAGCCCTCATCCTCCATCCTCAGTACTCAATCCTCTATCCTCAATCTTCAATCCTCAATACTCAATCTTCAATCCTCATTCCACAATCCTCAAACCTCAATCCTCAATCTTCAATCCTCAATACTCAATCTGCAATCCTCAATCCTCAAACCTCAATCCTCAATCCTCATTCCTCAATCCTCAATACCCAATCCTCAGTCCTCAATCCTCAATCCTCAATCCTCAATATTCATTCATCAATACTCAATCTTCAATCCTCAATCTTCAATCCTCAATACTCAATCTTCAATCCTCAATCCTCAATCCTCAATCCTCAATCCACAAACCTCAATCCTCAATCCTCAATATTCAATCATCAATACTCAATCTTCAATCCTCAATCCTCAAACCTCAATCCTCAATACTCATTCTTCAATCCTAAGTACCCAATCCTCAATCTTCAATCCTCAATCCTCAATCCTCAATTCTCAATCCTCAATCCTTAATCCCCGGTCCTCAAACATCAATATTCAGCCCTGAGTCCTCGCCCACAATCCACAACCCTCAATCCGCAGTCCTCAATATTCAATCATCAATATTCAATCTTCAATCCTCAATCCTCAATCCTCAATCCTCAATCCTCAATCCTCAATCTTCAACCCTGAATCCTCAATCCTCAATACTCAATCCTCAATCTTCAATCCTCAATACTCAATCTACAATCCTCAATCCTCAATCCTCAATCCTCAATCCTCAGTCTTCAATCCTCAACACTCAATCTTCAATACTCAATCCTCAATCCTCAATCCTCAATCCTCATTCTTCAATCCTCAATACCCAATCCTCAATCTTCAATCCTCAATCCTCAATCCTCAATCCTAATTCCTCAATCCTCATTCTTCAATCCTCAATACCCAATCCTCAATTTCAATCCTCAATCCTCAATCCTCATTTCTCAATCCTCAATCCTCAACCCTCAGCCCTCATCCTCCATCCTCAGTACTCAATCCTCTATCCTCAATCTTCAATCCTCAATACTCAATCTTCAATCCTCATTCCTTAATCCTCAATCCTCAATCCTCAATCTTCAATGCTCAATACTCAATCTGCAATCCTCAATCCTCAATCCTCAATCCTCAATCCTCATTCCTCAATCCTCAATACCCAATCCTCAATCCTCAATCCTCAATCCTCAATCCTCAATCCTCAATCCTCAATCTTCAACCCTGAATCCTCAATCCACAATACTCAATCCTCAATCTCCAATCCTCAATTCGCAATCCTCAATCCTCAATCCTCAATCCTCAATCCTCAATCCTCAATCCTCAATCCACAATCCTCAAGCTTCTATACTCAATAACCAATCTCCAATCCTAGATCCTCAATCCTCAATCCTCAGTCCTCAATCTTCAACCCTGAATCCTCAATCCTCAATACTCAATCCTCAATCTTCAATCCTCAATCCTCAATCCTTAATTCTCAATCCTCAATCCTTAATCCCCGGACCTCAAACATCAATATTCAGCCCTGAGTCCTCGCCCACAAACCACAACCCTCAATCCGCAGTCCTGAATATTCAATCATCAATATTCAATCTTCAATCCTCAATCCTCAATCCTCAATCCTCAATCCTCAATCTTCAATCCTCAATCCTCAATCCTCAATCCTAACTCCTCAATCCTCATTCTTCAATCCTCAATACCCAATCCTCAATTTCAATCCTCAATCCTCAATCCTCATTTCTCAATCCTCAATCCTCAACCCTCAGCCCTCATCCTCCATCCTCAATCCTCAATCCACAATCCTCGATCTTCAATCCTCAATTCTCAATCTTCAATCCTCGATCCTCAATCATCAATCCTCAATCCTCAATCCTCAGGCATCAATACTCAACCTTCAATGTTCAATCCTCAATCCTCAATCCTCAATCCTCATTCCCCAACCCTCAGTCCTCATTCCTCAAACCTCAATCCTCAGCCCTCAGTCCTCATACTCAATTCTCAATTCTCAATTCTCAATCCTCAATCCTCAATCCTCAATCTTCAATCCTCAATAGTCAATCTCCAATCCTCAATCCTCAATCCTCGATCCTCAATCCTCAGGCATCAATACTCAATCTTCAATACTCAATCCTCAATCCTCAATCCTCAATCCTCAATTCTCAAACCTCAATCCTCAATCCTCAATATTCAATCATCAATACTCAATCTTCGATCCTCAATCCTCAATCCTCAATCCTCAATCCTCAATCCTCAATCCTCAACCCTCAATCCTCAATCCTCAATCCTCAATCCACAATCCTCAGCCTTCAATACTCAATAATCAATTTCCAATCCTAGATCCTCAATCCTCAATCCTCAATCTTCAATCCTCAATCCTCAATCCTAATACCTCAATCCTCATTCTTCAATCCTCAATACACAATCCTCAATTTCAATCCTCAATCCTCAATCCTCATTTCTCAATCCTCAATCCTCAACCCTCAGCCCTCATCCTCCATCCTCAATCCTCAATCCTCAATCCTCTATCCTCAATCTTCAATCCTCAATACTCAATATTCAATCCTCATTCCTCAATCCTCAATCCTCAATCCTCAATCTTCAATCCTCAATACTCAATCTGCAATCCTCAATCCTCAAACCTCAATCCTCAATCCTCATTCCTCAGTCCTCAATACCCAATCCTCAATCCTCAATCCTCAATCCTCAATCCTCAATCCTCAATCCTCAATCTTCAACCCTGAATCCTCAATCCTCAATACTCAATCCTCAATCTCCAATCCTCAATTCTCAATCCTCAATCCTCAATCCTCAATCCTCAATCTTCAATCCTCAATCCTCAATCCACAATCCTCAAGCTTCTATACTCAATAATCAATCTCCAATCCTAGATCGTCAATCCTCAATCCTCAATCCTCAATCTTCAACCCTGAATCCTCAATCATCAATACTCAATCCTCAATCTTCAATCCTCAATACTCAATCTTCAATCCTCAATCCTCAATCCTCAATCCGCACTCCTCAATCTTCAACCCTCAACACTCAATCTTCAATCCTCAATCCTCAATCCTCAATCCTCAATCCTCAGGCATCAATACTCAATCTTCAATGCTCAATCCTCAATCCTCAATCCTCATTCTTCAATCCTCAATATTCAATCATCAATACTCAATCTTCAATCCTCAATCCTCAATCCTCAATCCTCAATCCTCAATCCTCAATCCTCAATATTCAATCATCAATACGCAATCTTCAACCCTCAATCTTCAATCCTCAATAGTCAATCTTCAATCCTCAATCCTCAATCCTCAATCCTCAATCCTCAATCCTCAATCCGCAATCCTCAATCCTCAGGTATCAATACTCAATCTACAATATTCAATCCTCAATCCTTAATCCTCAATCCACAATCCTCAACCTTCAGTTCTCAATACTCAATCTTCAATCCTCAATCCTCAATCCTCAATCCTCAATACTCAATCCTCAATCCTCAATATTCAATCCTCAATACTCAACCTTCAATTATCAATCCTCAATCCTCAATTCTCAGTCGTCAATCCTCAGTCATCAATCCTCAATCTTCAGTACTCAATCGTCAATCGTTAGTCCTCAATCCTCAATCCTCAATCATCGTTCCTCAAACCTCAATCCTCAACCCTCAGTCTTCATCCTCAATCCTCAAACCTCAATCCTCAATCCTCAATATTCAATCATCAATACTCAATCTTCAATCCACAATCCTCAAACCTCAATCCTCAATCCACATTCTTCAATCCTAAATACCCAATCCTTAATCTTCAATCCTCAATCCTCAATCCTCAATTCTCAATCCTCAATCCTTAATCCTCAGACCTCAAACATCAATATTCAACCCTCAGTCCTCGTCCTCAATCCACAACCCTCAATCCTCAGTCCTCAATATTCAATCATAAATATTCAATCTTCAATCCTCAATCCTCAACCCTCAATCCTCAATCCTCAATCCTCAATCCTCAATCCTCAGTCTTCAACCCTGAATCCTCAATACTCAATCCTCAATCTTCAATCCTCAATACTCAATCTTCAATCCTCAATCCTCAATCGTCAATACTCAATCCTCAATTTTCAATCCTCAACACTCAATCTTCAATCCTCAATAGTCTATCTCCAATCCTCAATCCTCAATCCTCGATCCTCAATCCTCAGGCATCAATACTCAATCTTCAATACTCAATCCTCAATCCTCAATCCTCAATCCTCAATTCTCAAACCTCAATCCTCAATCCTCAATATTCAATCATCAATACTCAATCTTCGATCCTCAATCCTCAATCCTCAATCCTCAATCCTCAATCCTCAATCCTCAACCCTCAATCCTCAATCCTCAATCCTCAATCCACAATCCTCAGCCTTCAATACTCAATAATCAATTTCCAATCCTAGATCCTCAATCCTCAATCCTCAATCTTCAATCCTCAATCCTCAATCCTAATTCCTCAATCCTCATTCTTCAATCCTCAATACACAATCCTCAATTTCAATCCTCAATCCTCAATCCTCATTTCTCAATCCTCAATCCTCAACCCTCAGCCCTCATCCTCCATCCTCAATCCTCAATCCTCAATCCTCTATCCTCAATCTTCAATCCTCAATACTCAATATTCAATCCTCATTCCTCAATCCTCAGGCATCAATACTCAACCTTCAATGTTCAATCCTCAATCCTCAATCCTCAATCCTCATTCCCCAACCCTCAGTCCTCATTCCTCAAACCTCAATCCTCAACCCTCAGTCCTCATACTCAATTCTCAATTCTCAATCCTCAATCCTCAATCCTCAATCTTCAATCCTCAATAGTCAATCTCCAATCCTCAATCCTCAATCCTCGATCCTCAATCCTCAGGCATCAATACTCAATCTTCAATACTCAATCCTCAATCCTCAATCCTCAATCCTCAATTCTCAAACCTCAATCCTCAATCCTCAATATTCAATCATCAATACTCAATCTTCGATCCTCAATCCTCAATCCTCAATCCTCAATCCTCAATCCTCAATCCTCAACCCTCAATCCTCAATCCTCAATCCTCAATCCACAATCCTCAGCCTTCAATACTCAATAATCAATTTCCAATCCTAGATCCTCAATCCTCAATCCTCAATCTTCAATCCTCAATCCTCAATCCTAATTCCTCAATCCTCATTCTTCAATCCTCAATACACAATCCTCAATTTCAATCCTCAATCCTCAATCCTCATTTCTCAATCCTCAATCCTCAACCCTCAGCCCTCATCCTCCATCCTCAATCCTCAATCCTCAATCCTCTATCCTCAATCTTCAATCCTCAATACTCAATATTCAATCCTCATTCCTCAATCCTCAATCCTCAATCCTCAATCTTCAATCCTCAATACTCAATCTGCAATCCTCAATCCTCAAACCTCAATCCTCAATCCTCATTCCTCAATCCTCAATACCCAATCCTCAATCCTCAATCCTCAATCCTCAATCCTCAATCCTCAATCCTCAATCTTCAACCCTGAATCCTCAATCCTCAATACTCAATCCTCAATCTCCAATCCTCAATTCTCAATCCTCAATCCTCAATCCTCAATCCTCAATCTTCAATCCTCAATCCTCAATCCACAATCCTCAAGCTTCTATACTCAATAATCAATCTCCAATCCTAGATCGTCAATCCTCAATTTCAATCCTCAATCCTCAATCCTCATTTCTCAATCCTCAATCCTCAACCATCAGCCCTCATCCTCCATCCTCAGTACTCAATCCTCTATCCTCAATCTTCAATCCTCAATACTCAATCTTCAATCCTCATTCCACAATCCTCAAACCTCAATCCTCAATCTTCAATCCTCAATACTCAATCTGCAATCCTCAATCCTCAAACCTCAATCCTCAATCCTCATTCCTCAATCCTCAATACCCAATCCTCAGTCCTCAATCCTCAATCCTCAATCCTCAATATTCAATCATCAATACTCAATCTTCAATCCTCAATCTTCAATCCTCAATACTCAATCTTCAATCCTCAATCCTCAATCCTCAATCCTCAATCCACAAACCTCAATCCTCAATCCTCAATATTCAATCATCAATACTCAATCTTCAATCCTCAATCCTCAAACCTCAATCCTCAATACTCATTCTTCAATCCTAAGTACCCAATCCTCAATCTTCAATCCTCAATCCTCAATCCTCAATTCTCAATCCTCAATCCTTAATCCCCGGTCCTCAAACATCAATATTCAGCCCTGAGTCCTCGCCCACAATCCACAACCCTCAATCCGCAGTCCTCAATATTCAATCATCAATATTCAATCTTCAATCCTCAATCCTCAATCCTCAATCCTCAATCCTCAATCCTCAATCTTCAACCCTGAATCCTCAATCCTCAATACTCAATCCTCAATCTTCAATCCTCAATACTCAATCTACAATCCTCAATCCTCAATCCTCAATCCTCAATCCTCAGTCTTCAATCCTCAACACTCAATCTTCAATACTCAATCCTCAATCCTCAATCCTCAATCCTCATTCTTCAATCCTCAATACCCAATCCTCAATCTTCAATCCTCAATCCTCAATCCTCAATCCTAATTCCTCAATCCTCATTCTTCAATCCTCAATACCCAATCCTCAATTTCAATCCTCAATCCTCAATCCTCATTTCTCAATCCTCAATCCTCAACCCTCAGCCCTCATCCTCCATCCTCAGTACTCAATCCTCTATCCTCAATCTTCAATCCTCAATACTCAATCTTCAATCCTCATTCCTTAATCCTCAATCCTCAATCCTCAATCTTCAATGCTCAATACTCAATCTGCAATCCTCAATCCTCAATCCTCAATCCTCAATCCTCATTCCTCAATCCTCAATACCCAATCCTCAATCCTCAATCCTCAATCCTCAATCCTCAATCCGCAATCCTCAATCTTCAACCCTGAATCCTCAATCCACAATACTCAATCCTCAATCTCCAATCCTCAATTCTCAATCCTCAATCCTCAATCCTCAATCCTCAATCCTCAATCCTCAATCCTCAATCCACAATCCTCAAGCTTCTATACTCAATAACCAATCTCCAATCCTAGATCCTCAATCCTCAATCCTCAGTCCTCAATCTTCAACCCTGAATCCTCAATCCTCAATACTCAATCCTCAATCTTCAATCCTCAATCCTCAATCCTTAATTCTCAATCCTCAATCCTTAATCCCCGGACCTCAAACATCAATATTCAGCCCTGAGTCCTCGCCCACAAACCACAACCCTCAATCCGCAGTCCTGAATATTCAATCATCAATATTCAATCTTCAATCCTCAATCCTCAATCCTCAATCCTCAATCCTCAATCTTCAATCCTCAATCCTCAATCCTCAATCCTAACTCCTCAATCCTCATTCTTCAATCCTCAATACCCAATCCTCAATTTCAATCCTCAATCCTCAATCCTCATTTCTCAATCCTCAATCCTCAACCCTCAGCCCTCATCCTCCATCCTCAATCCTCAATCCACAATCCTCGATCTTCAATCCTCAATTCTCAATCTTCAATCCTCGATCCTCAATCATCAATCCTCAATCCTCAATCCTCAGGCATCAATACTCAACCTTCAATGTTCAATCCTCAATCCTCAATCCTCAATCCTCATTCCCCAACCCTCAGTCCACATTCCTCAAACCTCAATCCTCAGCCCTCAGTCCTCATACTCAATTCTCAATTCTCAATTCTCAATCCTCGATCCTCAATCCTCAATCTTCAATCCTCAATAGTCAATCTCCAATCCTCAATCCTCAATCCTCGATCCTCAATCCTCAGGCATCAATACTCAATCTTCAATACTCAATCCTCAATCCTCAATCCTCAATCCTCAATTCTCAAACCTCAATCCTCAATCCTCAATATTCAATCATCAATACTCAATCTTCGATCCTCAATCCTCAATCCTCAATCCTCAATCCTCAATCCTCAATCCTCAACCCTCAATCCTCAATCCTCAATCCTCAATCCACAATCCTCAGCCTTCAATACTCAATAATCAATTTCCAATCCTAGATCCTCAATCCTCAATCCTCAATCTTCAATCCTCAATCCTCAATCCTAATACCTCAATCCTCATTCTTCAATCCTCAATACACAATCCTCAATTTCAATCCTCAATCCTCAATCCTCATTTCTCAATCCTCAATCCTCAACCCTCAGCCCTCATCCTCCATCCTCAATCCTCAATCCTCAATCCTCTATCCTCAATCTTCAATCCTCAATACTCAATATTCAATCCT
This sequence comes from Calliopsis andreniformis, assembly GCF_051401765.1. Lineage (NCBI taxonomy): Eukaryota > Metazoa > Arthropoda > Insecta > Hymenoptera > Andrenidae > Calliopsis > Calliopsis andreniformis. The sequence continues at coordinate 1,628,085 of NW_027480495.1, forward strand.
CATTCCTCAATCCTCAATCCTCAATCCTCAATCTTCAATCCTCAATACTCAATCTGCAATCCTCAATCCTCAAACCTCAATCCTCAATCCTCATTCCTCAGTCCTCAATACCCAATCCTCAATCCTCAATCCTCAATCCTCAATCCTCAATCCTCAATCCTCAATCTTCAACCCTGAATCCTCAATCCTCAATACTCAATCCTCAATCTCCAATCCTCAATTCTCAATCCTCAATCCTCAATCCTCAATCCTCAATCTTCAATCCTCAATCCTCAATCCACAATCCTCAAGCTTCTATACTCAATAATCAATCTCCAATCCTAGATCGTCAATCCTCAATCCTCAATCCTCAATCTTCAACTCTGAATCCTCAATCATCAATACTCAATCCTCAATCTTCAATCCTCAATACTCAATCTTCAATCCTCAATCCTCAATCCTCAATCCGCACTCCTCAATCTTCAACCCTCAACACTCAATCTTCAATCCTCAATCCTCAATCCTCAATCCTCAATCCTCAGGCATCAATACTCAATCTTCAATGCTCAATCCTCAATCCTCAATCCTCATTCTTCAATCCTCAATATTCAATCATCAATACTCAATCTTCAATCCTCAATCCTCAATCCTCAATCCTCAATCCTCAATCCTCAATCCTCAATATTCAATCATCAATACGCAATCTTCAACCCTCAATCTTCAATCCTCAATAGTCAATCTTCAATCCTCAATCCTCAATCCTCAATCCTCAATCCTCAATCCTCAATCCTCAATCCTCAATCCTCAGGTATCAATACTCAATCTACAATATTCAATCCTCAATCCTTAATCCTCAATCCACAATCCTCAACCTTCAATTCTCAATACTCAATCTTCAATCCTCAATCCTCAATCCTCAATCCTCAATACTCAATCCTCAATCCTCAATATTCAATCCTCAATACTCAACCTTCAATTATCAATCCTCAATCCTCAATTCTCAGTCGTCAATCCTCAGTCATCAATCCTCAATCTTCAGTACTCAATCGTCAATCGTTAGTCCTCAATCCTCAATCCTCAATCATCGTTCCTCAAACCTCAATCCTCAACCCTCAGTCTTCATCCTCAATCCTCAAACCTCAATCCTCAATCCTCAATATTCAATCATCAATACTCAATCTTCAATCCACAATCCTCAAACCTCAATCCTCAATCCACATTCTTCAATCCTAAATACCCAATCCTTAATCTTCAATCCTCAATCCTCAATCCTCAATTCTCAATCCTCAATCCTTAATCCTCAGACCTCAAACATCAATATTCAACCCTCAGTCCTCGTCCTCAATCCACAACCCTCAATCCTCAGTCCTCAATATTCAATCATAAATATTCAATCTTCAATCCTCAATCCTCAACCCTCAATCCTCAATCCTCAATCCTCAATCCTCAATCCTCAGTCTTCAACCCTGAATCCTCAATACTCAATCCTCAATCTTCAATCCTCAATACTCAATCTTCAATCCTCAATCCTCAATCGTCAATACTCAATCCTCAATTTTCAATCCTCAACACTCAATCTTGAATCCTCAATCCTCAATCCTCAATCCTCAATCCTCAATCCTCATTCTTCAATCCTCAATACCCGATCCTCAATCTTCAGTCCTCAATCCTCAATCCTCAATCCTAATTCCTCAATCCTCATTCTTCAATCCTCAATGCCCAATCCTCAATTCCTATCCTCAATCCTCAATCCTCATTTCTCAATCCTCAACCCTCAACCCTCAGCCCTCATCCTCCATCCTCAGTACTCAATCCTCTATCCTCAATCTTCAATCCTCAATACTCAATCTTCAATCCTCATTCCTCAATCCTCAATCCTCAATCCTCAATCTTCAATCCTCAAACATCAATCCTCAATTCTCAATCCTCAATCCTCAGTCCTCCGTCGTCGAACCTCAATCCCTGACCCTTAGCACTCATCCTCAATCCTCGTTCCTCAATCCTCAATCCTCAAACCTAAATCCTCTACCGTCAGTCCTCGTCCTCAATCCTCAAACCTCAATCCTCAATCCTCAATATTCAATCATCAATACTCAATCCTCAATCTTCAATCCTCAATACCCAATCTTCAATCCTCAATCCTCAATCCTCAATCCTCAATCCTCAATCTTCAATCCTCAACACTAGTCTTCAATCCTCAATCCCCAATCCTCAATCCTCAATCCTCATTCTTCAATCCTCACTACCCAATCCTCAATCTTCAATCCTCAATCCTCAATCCTCAATCCTAATTCCTCACTCCTCATTCTTCAATCCTCAATACCCAATCCTCAATTTCAATCCTCAATCCTCAATCCTCATTTCTCAATCCTCAATCTTCAACCCTCAGCCCTCATCCTCCGTCCTCAGTACTCAATCCTCTATCCTCAATCTTCAATCCTCAATACTCAATCTTCGATCCTCATTCCTCAATCCTCAATCCTCAATCCTCAATCTTCAATCGCCAATACTCAATCTGCAATCCCCAATACTCAAACCTCAATCCTCAATCCTCATTACTCAATCCTCAATACCCAATCCTCAATCCTCAATCCTCAATCCTCAATCCTCAATATTCAATCATCAATACTCAATCTTGAATCCTCAATCTTCAATCCTCAATACTCAACCTTCAATCCTCAATCCTCAATCCTCAATCCTCAATCCTCAATCCTCAGGCACCAATACTCAATCTACAATATTCAATCCACAATCCTCAATCCTCAATCCTCAGGCATCAATACTCAATCTACAATATTCAATCCACAATCCTTAATCCTCAATCCACAATCCACAATCCTCAACCTTCAATACTCAATACTCAGTCTTCAATCCTCAATCCTCAATCCTCAATCCTCAATCCTCCATCCTCAACCCTCAATATTCAATCCTCAATACTCAATCTTCAATCATCAATCCTCAATCCTCAATTCTCAGTCGTCAATCCTCAGTCATCAATCCTCAATCTTCAATACTCAATCGTCAATCCTTAGTCCTCAATCCTCAATCCTCGATCCTCGTTCCTCAAACCTCAATCCTCAACCCTCAGTCTTCATCCTCAATCCTCAAACCTCAATTCTCAACCCTCAATATTCAATCATCAATACTCAATCTTCAATCCTCAATCCTCAAACCTCAATCCTCAATCCTCATTCTTCAATACTAAACACCCAATCCTCAATCCTCAATCCTCAATCCTCAATCCTCAATCCTCAATCTTCAACCCTGAATCCTCAATCCTCAATACTCAATCCTCAATCTTCAATCCTCAATACTCAATCTTCAATCCTAAATCCTCAATCCTCAATCCTCAATATTCAATCATCAATACTCAATCTTCAATCCTCAATCCTCAATCCTCAATTCTCAATCCTCAATCCTCAATCCTCAATCCTCAATCCGCAATCCTCAATCCTCAATCCTCAATCCTCAATCCTCAATCCTCAATCCTCAATCCGCAATATTCAATCCTCAATACTCAATCTTCAATCATCAATCCTCAATCCTCAATTCTCAGTCGTCAATCCTCAGTCATCAATCCTCAATCTTCAATACTCAATCGTCAATCCTTAGTTCTCAATCCTCAATCCTCAATCATCGTTCCTCAAACCTCAATCCTCAACCCTCAGTCTTCATCCTCAATCCTCAAACCTCAATCCTCAATCCTCAATATTCAATCATCAACACTCAATCTTCAATCCCCAATCCTCAAACCTCAATCCTCAATCCACATTCTTCAATCCAAAATACCCAAACCTTAATCTTCAATCCTCAATCCTCAATCCTCAATTCTCAATCCTCAATCCTTAATCCTCAGACCTCAAACATCAATATTCAACCCTCAGTCCTCGTCCTCAATCCACAACCCTCAATCCTCAGTCCTCAATATTCAATCATAAATATTCAATCTTCATTCCTCAATCCTCAATCATCAATCCTCAATCCTCAATCCACAATCCTCAACCTTGGATACTCAATAATCAATCTCCAATCCTAGATCCTCAATCCTCAATCCTCAATCCTCAATCCTCAATCCTCATTCTTCAATCCTCAATACCCAATCCTCAATCTTCAATCCTCAAACATCAATCCTCAATTCTCTATCATCAATCCTCAGTCCTCAGTCGTCGAATCTCAATCCCCGACGCTTAGCCCTCATCCTCAATCCTCAGTCCTCAATCCTCAATCCTCAAACCTAAATCCTCTACCGTCAGTCCTCGTCCTCAATCCTCAAACCTCAATCCTCAACCCTCAGTCTTCATCCTCAATCCTCAAACCTCAATCCTCAATCCTCAATATTCAACCCTCAGCCCTCATCCTCCATCCTCAATCCTCAATCCTCAATCCTCAATCTTCAATCCTCAATTCTCAATCTTCAATCCTCGATCCTCAATCCTCAATCCTCAATATTCAATCATCAATACTCAATCTTCAACCCTCAATCTTCAATCCTCAATACTCAATCTTCAATCCTCAATCCTCAATCCTCAATCCTCAATCCTCAATCCTCAATCCTCAATCCTCAATCCTCAATCCTCAAACCTCAATCCTCAATCCTCAATATTCAATCATCAATACTCAATCTTCGATCCTCAATCCTCAATCCTCAATCCTCAATCCTCAATCCTCAATCCTCAATCCTCAATCCCCAATCCTCAATCCTCAATCCACAATCCTCAGCCTTCAATACTCAATAATCAATTTCCAATCCTAGATCCTCAATCCTCAATCCTCAATCCTCAATCCTCAATCCTCATCCTTCAATCCTCAATATTCAATCATCAATACTCAATTTTCAATCCTCAATCCTCAATCCTCAATCCTCAATCCTCAATCCTCAATCCTCAATATTCAATCATCAATACGCAATCTTCAACCCTCAATCTTCAATCCTCAATAGTCAATCTTCAATCCTCAATCCTCAATCCTCAATCCTCAATCCTCAATCCTCAATCCTCAGGTATCAATACTCAATCTACAATATTCAATCCTCAATCCTTAATCCTCAATCCACAATCCTCAACCTTCAATACTCAATACTCAATCTTCAATCCTCAATCCTCAATCCTCAATCCTCAATACTCAATCCTCAATCCTCAATATTCAATCCTCAATACTCAACCTTCAATCATCAATCCTCAATCCTCAATTCTCAGTCGTCAATCCTCAGCCATCATTCCTCAATCTTCAATACTCAATCGTCAATACTTAGTCCTCAATCCTCAATCCTCAATCCTCGTTCCTCAAACCTCAATCCTCAACCCTCAGACTTCATCCTCAATCCTCAAACCTCAATCCTCAATCCTCAATATTCAATCATCAATACTCAATCTTCAATCCTCAATCCTAAAACCTCAATCCTCAATCCTCATTCTTCAATCCTAAATACCCAATCCTCAATCTTCAATCCTCAATCCTCAATACTCAATTCTCAATCCTCAATCCTTAATCCTCAGACCTCAAACGTCAATATTCAACCCTCAGTCCTCGTCCTCAATCCACAACCCTCAATCCTCAGTCCTCAATATTCAATCATCAATATTCAATCTTCAATCCTCAATCCTCAATCCTCAATCCTCAATCCTCAATCCTCAATCTTCAACCCTGAATCCTCAATCCTCAATACTCAATCCTCAATCTTCAATCCTCAATACTCAATCTTCAATCCTCAATCCTCAATCCTCAATCCTCAATCCTCAATCCTCAATCTTCAATCCTCAACACTAATCTTCAATCCTCAATCCCCAATCCTCAATCCTCAATCCTCATTCTTCAATCCTCAATACCCAATCCTCAATCTTCAATCCTCAATCCTCAATCCTCAATCCTAATTCCTCAATCCTCATTCTTCAATCCTCAATACCCAATCCTCAATTTCAATCCTCAATCCTCAATCCTCATTTCTCAATCCTCAATCTTCAACCCTCAGCCCTCATCCTCCATCCTCAGTACTCAATCCTCTATCCTCAATGTTCAATCCTCAATACTCAATCTTCGATCCTCATTCCTCAATCCTCAATCCTCAATCCTCAATCTTCAATCGCCAATACTCAATCTGTAATCCCCAATACTCAAACCTCAATCCTCAATCCTCATTACTCAATCCTCAATACCCAATCCTCAATCCTCAATCCTCAATCCTCAATCCTCAATATTCAATCATCAATACTCAATCTTGAATACTCAATCTTCAATCCTCAATACTCAACCTTCAATCCTCAATCCTCAATCTTCAATCCTCAATCCTCAATCCTCAGGCATCAGTACTCAATCTACAATATTCAGTCCACAATCCTCAATCCTCAATCCTCAGGCATCAAAACTCAATCTACAATATTCAATCCACAATCCTTAATCCTCAATCCACAATCCTCAACCTTCAATACTCAATACTCAATCTTCAATCCTCAATCCTCAATCCTCAATCCTCAATCCTCAATCCTCAATCCTCAATATTCAATCCTCAATACTCAATCTTCAATCATCAATCCTCAATCCTCAATTCTCAGTCGTCAATCCTCAGTCATCAATCCTCAATCTTCAATACTCAATCGTCAATCCTTAGTCCTCAATCCTCAATCCTCGATCCTCGTTCCTCAAACCTCAATCCTCAACCGTCAGTCTTCATCCTCAATCCTCAAACCTCAATCCTCAACCCTCAATATTCAATCATCAATACTCAATCTTCAATCCTCAATCCTCAAACCTCAATCCTCAATCCTCATTCTTCAATACTAAACACCCAATCCTCAATCCTCAATCCTCAATCCTCAATCCTCAATCTTCAATCCTCAAACATCAATCCTCAATTCTCAATCCTCAATCCTCAGTCCTCCGTCGTCGAACCTCAATCCCTGACCCTTAGCACTCATCCTCAATCCTCGTTCCTCAATCCTCAATCCTCAAACCTAAATCCTCTACCGTCAGTCCTCGTCCTCAATCCTCAAACCTCAATCCTCAATCCTCAATATTCAATCATCAATACTCAATCCTCAATCTTCAATCCTCAATACCCAATCTTCAATCCTCAATCCTCAATCCTCAATCCTCAATCCTCAATCTTCAATCCTCAACGCTAGTCTTCAATCCTCAATCCCCAATCCTCAATCCTCAATCCTCATTCTTCAATCCTCACTACCCAATCCTCAATCTTCAATCCTCAATCCTCAATCCTCAATCCTGATTCCTCACTCCTCATTCTTCAATCCTCAATACCCAATCCTCAATTTCAATCCTCAATCCTCAATCCTCATTTCTCAATCCTCAATCTTCAACCCTCAGCCCTCATCCTCCGTCCTCAGTACTCAATCCTCTATCCTCAATCTTCAATCCTCAATACTCAATCTTCGATCCTCATTCCTCAATCCTCAATCCTCAATCCTCAATCTTCAATCGCCAATACTCAATCTGCAATCCCCAATACTCAAACCTCAATCCTCAATCCTCATTACTCAATCCTCAATACCCAATCCTCAATCCTCAATCCTCAATCCTCAATCCTCAATATTCAATCATCAATACTCAATCTTGAATCCTCAATCTTCAATCCTCAATACTCAACCTTCAATCCTCAATCCTCAATCCTCAATCCTCAATCCTCAATCCTCAGGCACCAATACTCAATCTACAATATTCAATCCACAATCCTCAATCCTCAATCCTCAGGCATCAATACTCAATCTACAATATTCAATCCACAATAATGAATCCTCAATCCACAATCCACAATCCTCAACCTTCAATACTCAATACTCAATCTTCAATCCTCAATCCTCAATCCTCAATCCTCAATCCTCCATCCTCAACCCTCAATATTCAATCCTCAATACTCAATCTTCAATCATCAATCCTCAATCCTCAATTCTCAGTCGTCAATCCTCAATCCTCAATCCTCAATCCGCAATCCTCAATCCTCAATCCTCAATCCTCAATCCTCAATCCTCAATCCTCAATCCGCAATATTCAATCCTCAATACTCAATCTTCAATCATCAATCCTCAATCCTCAATTCTCAGTCGTCAATCCTCAGTCATCAATCCTCAATCTTCAATACTCAATCGTCAATCCTTAGTTCTCAATCCTCAATCCTCAATCATCGTTCCTCAAACCTCAATCCTCAACCCTCAGTCTTCATCCTCAATCCTCAAACCTCAATCCTCAATCCTCAATATTCAATCATCAACACTCAATCTTCAATCCCCAATCCTCAAACCTCAATCCTCAATCCACATTCTTCAATCCAAAATACCCAAACCTTAATCTTCAATCCTCAATCCTCAATCCTCAATTCTCAATCCTCAATCCTTAATCCTCAGACCTCAAACATCAATATTCAACCCTCAGTCCTCGTCCTCAATCCACAACCCTCAATCCTCAGTCCTCAATATTCAATCATAAATATTCAATCTTCATTCCTCAATCCTCAATCATCAATCCTCAATCCTCAATCCACAATCCTCAACCTTGGATACTCAATAATCAATCTCCAATCCTAGATCCTCAATCCTCAATCCTCAATCCTCAATCCTCAATCCTCATTCTTCAATCCTCAATACCCAATCCTCAATCTTCAATCCTCAAACATCAATCCTCAATTCTCTATCATCAATCCTCAGTCCTCAGTCGTCGAATCTCAATCCCCGACGCTTAGCCCTCATCCTCAATCCTCAGTCCTCAATCCTCAATCCTCAAACCTAAATCCTCTACCGTCAGTCCTCGTCCTCAATCCTCAAACCTCAATCCTCAACCCTCAGTCTTCATCCTCAATCCTCAAACCTCAATCCTCAATCCTCAATATTCAACCCTCAGCCCTCATCCTCCATCCTCAATCCTCAATCCTCAATCCTCAATCTTCAATCCTCAATTCTCAATCTTCAATCCTCGATCCTCAATCCTCAATCCTCAATATTCAATCATCAATACTCAATCTTCAACCCTCAATCTTCAATCCTCAATACTCAATCTTCAATCCTCAATCCTCAATCCTCAATCCTCAATCCTCAATCCTCAATCCTCAATCCTCAATCCTCAATCCTCAAACCTCAATCCTCAATCCTCAATATTCAATCATCAATACTCAATCTTCGATCCTCAATCCTCAATCCTCAATCCTCAATCCTCAATCCTCAATCCTCAATCCTCAATCCCCAATCCTCAATCCTCAATCCACAATCCTCAGCCTTCAATACTCAATAATCAATTTCCAATCCTAGATCCTCAATCCTCAATCCTCAATCCTCAATCCTCAATCCTCATCCTTCAATCCTCAATATTCAATCATCAATACTCAATTTTCAATCCTCAATCCTCAATCCTCAATCCTCAATCCTCAATCCTCAATCCTCAATATTCAATCATCAATACGCAATCTTCAACCCTCAATCTTCAATCCTCAATAGTCAATCTTCAATCCTCAATCCTCAATCCTCAACCCTCAATCCTCAATCCTCAATCCTCAGGTATCAATACTCAATCTACAATATTCAATCCTCAATCCTTAATCCTCAATCCACAATCCTCAACCTTCAATACTCAATACTCAATCTTCAATCCTCAATCCTCAATCCTCAATCCTCAATACTCAATCCTCAATCCTCAATATTCAATCCTCAATACTCAACCTTCAATCATCAATCCTCAATCCTCAATTCTCAGTCGTCAATCCTCAGCCATCATTCCTCAATCTTCAATACTCAATCGTCAATACTTAGTCCTCAATCCTCAATCCTCAATCCTCGTTCCTCAAACCTCAATCCTCAACCCTCAGACTTCATCCTCAATCCTCAAACCTCAATCCTCAATCCTCAATATTCAATCATCAATACTCAATCTTCAATCCTCAATCCTAAAACCTCAATCCTCAATCCTCATTCTTCAATCCTAAATACCCAATCCTCAATCTTCAATCCTCAATCCTCAATACTCAATTCTCAATCCTCAATCCTTAATCCTCAGACCTCAAACGTCAATATTCAACCCTCAGTCCTCGTCCTCAATCCACAACCCTCAATCCTCAGTCCTCAATATTCAATCATCAATATTCAATCTTCAATCCTCAATCCTCAATCCTCAATCCTCAATCCTCAATCCTCAATCTTCAACCCTGAATCCTCAATCCTCAATACTCAATCCTCAATCTTCAATCCTCAATACTCAATCTTCAATCCTCAATCCTCAATCCTCAATCCTCAATCCTCAATCCTCAATCTTCAATCCTCAACACTAATCTTCAATCCTCAATCCCCAATCCTCAATCCTCAATCCTCATTCTTCAATCCTCAATACCCAATCCTCAATCTTCAATCCTCAATCCTCAATCCTCAATCCTAATTCCTCAATCCTCATTCTTCAATCCTCAATACCCAATCCTCAATTTCAATCCTCAATCCTCAATCCTCATTTCTCAATCCTCAATCTTCAACCCTCAGCCCTCATCCTCCATCCTCAGTACTCAATCCTCTATCCTCAATGTTCAATCCTCAATACTCAATCTTCGATCCTCATTCCTCAATCCTCAATCCTCAATCCTCAATCTTCAATCGCCAATACTCAATCTGTAATCCCCAATACTCAAACCTCAATCCTCAATCCTCATTACTCAATCCTCAATACCCAATCCTCAATCCTCAATCCTCAATCCTCAATCCTCAATATTCAATCATCAATACTCAATCTTGAATACTCAATCTTCAATCCTCAATACTCAACCTTCAATCCTCAATCCTCAATCTTCAATCCTCAATCCTCAATCCTCAGGCATCAGTACTCAATCTACAATATTCAGTCCACAATCCTCAATCCTCAATCCTCAGGCATCAAAACTCAATCTACAATATTCAATCCACAATCCTTAATCCTCAATCCACAATCCTCAACCTTCAATACTCAATACTCAATCTTCAATCCTCAATCCTCAATCCTCAATCCTCAATCCTCAATCCTCAATCCTCAATATTCAATCCTCAATACTCAATCTTCAATCATCAATCCTCAATCCTCAATTCTCAGTCGTCAATCCTCAGTCATCAATCCTCAATCTTCAATACTCAATCGTCAATCCTTAGTCCTCAATCCTCAATCCTCGATCCTCGTTCCTCAAACCTCAATCCTCAACCGTCAGTCTTCATCCTCAATCCTCAAACCTCAATCCTCAACCCTCAATATTCAATCATCAATACTCAATCTTCAATCCTCAATCCTCAAACCTCAATCCTCAATCCTCATTCTTCAATACTAAACACCCAATCCTCAATCCTCAATCCTCAATCCTCAATCCTCAATCTTCAATCCTCAAACATCAATCCTCAATTCTCAATCCTCAATCCTCAGTCCTCCGTCGTCGAACCTCAATCCCTGACCCTTAGCACTCATCCTCAATCCTCGTTCCTCAATCCTCAATCCTCAAACCTAAATCCTCTACCGTCAGTCCTCGTCCTCAATCCTCAAACCTCAATCCTCAATCCTCAATATTCAATCATCAATACTCAATCCTCAATCTTCAATCCTCAATACCCAATCTTCAATCCTCAATCCTCAATCCTCAATCCTCAATCCTCAATCTTCAATCCTCAACGCTAGTCTTCAATCCTCAATCCCCAATCCTCAATCCTCAATCCTCATTCTTCAATCCTCACTACCCAATCCTCAATCTTCAATCCTCAATCCTCAATCCTCAATCCTGATTCCTCACTCCTCATTCTTCAATCCTCAATACCCAATCCTCAATTTCAATCCTCAATCCTCAATCCTCATTTCTCAATCCTCAATCTTCAACCCTCAGCCCTCATCCTCCGTCCTCAGTACTCAATCCTCTATCCTCAATCTTCAATCCTCAATACTCAATCTTCGATCCTCATTCCTCAATCCTCAATCCTCAATCCTCAATCTTCAATCGCCAATACTCAATCTGCAATCCCCAATACTCAAACCTCAATCCTCAATCCTCATTACTCAATCCTCAATACCCAATCCTCAATCCTCAATCCTCAATCCTCAATCCTCAATATTCAATCATCAATACTCAATCTTGAATCCTCAATCTTCAATCCTCAATACTCAACCTTCAATCCTCAATCCTCAATCCTCAATCCTCAATCCTCAATCCTCAGGCACCAATACTCAATCTACAATATTCAATCCACAATCCTCAATCCTCAATCCTCAGGCATCAATACTCAATCTACAATATTCAATCCACAATCCTTAATCCTCAATCCACAATCCACAATCCTCAACCTTCAATACTCAATACTCAATCTTCAATCCTCAATCCTCAATCCTCAATCCTCAATCCTCCATCCTCAACCCTCAATATTCAATCCTCAATACTCAATCTTCAATCATCAATCCTCAATCCTCAATTCTCAGTCGTCAATCCTCAGTCATCAATCCTCAATCTTCAATACTCAATCGTCAATCCTTAGTCCTCAATCCTCAATCCTCGATCCTCGTTCCTCAAACCTCAATCCTCAACCCTCAGTCTTCATCCTCAATCCTCAAACCTCAATTCTCAACCCTCAATATTCAATCATCAATCCTCAATCTTCAATCCTCAATCCTCAAACCTCAATCCTCAATCCTCATTCTTCAATACTAAACACCCAATACTCAATCCTCAATCCTCAATCCTCAATCCTCAATCCTCAATCTTCAACCCTGAATCCTCAATCCTCAATACTCAATCCTCAATCTTCAATCCTCAATACTCAATCTTCAATCCTCAATCCTCAATCCTCAATCCTCAATATTCAATCATCAATACTCAATCTTCAATCCTCAATCCTCAATCCTCAATTCTCAATCCTCAATCCTCAATCCTCAATCCTCAATCCGCAATCCTCAATCCTCAATCCTCAATCCTCAATCCTCAATCCTCAATCCTCAATCCGCAATATTCAATCCTCAATACTCAATCTTCAATCATCAATCCTCAATCCTCAATTCTCAGTCGTCAATCCTCAGTCATCAATCCTCAATCTTCAATACTCAATCGTCAATCCTTAGTTCTCAATCCTCAATCCTCAATCATCGTTCCTCAAACCTCAATCCTCAACCCTCAGTCTTCATCCTCAATCCTCAAACCTCAATCCTCAATCCTCAATATTCAATCATCAACACTCAATCTTCAATCCCCAATCCTCAAACCTCAATCCTCAATCCACATTCTTCAATCCAAAATACCCAAACCTTAATCTTCAATCCTCAATCCTCAATCCTCAATTCTCAATCCTCAATCCTTAATCCTCAGACCTCAAACATCAATATTCAACCCTCAGTCCTCGTCCTCGATCCACAACCCTCAATCCTCAGTCCTCAATATTCAATCATAAATATTCAATCTTCATTCCTCAATCCTCAATCATCAATCCTCAATCCTCAATCCACAATCCTCAACCTTGAATACTCAATAATCAATCTCCAATCCTAGATCCTCAATCCTCAGTCCTCAATCCTCAATCCTCAATCCTCATTCTTCAATCCTCAATACCCAATCCTCAATCTTCAATCCTCAAACATCAATCCTCAATTCTCTATCATCAATCCTCAGTCCTCAGTCGTCGAATCTCAATCCCCGACGCTTAGCCCTCATCCTCAATCCTCAGTCCTCAATCCTCAATCCTCAAACCTAAATCCTCTACCGTCAGTCCTCGTCCTCAATCCTCAAACCTCAATCCTCAACCCTCAGTCTTCATCCTCAATCCTCAAACCTCAATCCTCAATCCTCAATATTCAACCCTCAGCCCTCATCCTCCATCCTCAATCCTCAATCCTCAATCCTCAATCTTCAATCCTCAATTCTCAATCTTCAATCCTCGATCCTCAATCCTCAATCCTCAATATTCAATCATCAATACTCAATCTTCAACCCTCAATCTTCAATCCTCAATACTCAATCTTCAATCCTCAATCCTCAATCCTCAATCCTCAATCCTCAATCCTCAATCCTCAATCCTCAATCCTCAATCCTCAAACCTCAATCCTCAATCCTCAATATTCAATCATCAATACTCAATCTTCGATCCTCAATCCTCAATCCTCAATCCTCAATCCTCAATCCTCAATCCTCAATCCTCAATCCTCAATCCCCAATCCTCAATCCTCAATCCACAATCCTCAGCCTTCAATACTCAATAATCAATTTCCAATCCTAGATCCTCAATCCTCAATCCTCAATCCTCAATCCTCAATCCTCATTCTTCAATCCTCAATATTCAATCATCAATACTCAATCTTCAATCCTCAATCCTCAATCCTCAATCCTCAATCCTCAATCCTCAATCCTCAATATTCAATCATCAATACGCAATCTTCAACCCTCAATCTTCAATCCTCAATAGTCAATCTTCAATCCTCAATCCTCAATCCTCAATCCTCAATCCTCAATCCTCAATCCTCAGGTATCAATACTCAATCTACAATATTCAATCCTCAATCCTGAATCCTCAATCCACAATCCTCAACCTTCAATACTCAATACTCAATCTTCAATCCTCAATCCTCAATCCTCAATCCTCAATACTCAATCCTCAATCCTCAATATTCAATCCTCAATACTCAACCTTCAATCATCAATCCTCAATCCTCAATTCTCAGTCGTCAATCCTCAGCCATCATTCCTCAATCTTCAATACTCAATCGTCAATCCTTAGTCCTCAATCCTCAATCCTCAATCCTCGTTCCTCAAACCTCAATCCTCAACCCTCAGACTTCATCCTCAATCCTCAAACCTCAATCCTCAATCCTCAATATTCAATCATCAATACTCAATCTTCAATCCTCAATCCTAAAACCTCAATCCTCAATCCTCATTCTTCAATCCTAAATACCCAATCCTCAATCTTCAATCCTCAATCCTCAATACTCAATTCTCAATCCTCAATCCTTAATCCTCAGACCTCAAACGTCAATATTCAACCCTCAGTCCTCGTCCTCAATCCACAACCCTCAATCCTCAGTCCTCAATATTCAATCATCAATATTCAATCTTCAATCCTCAATCCTCAATCCTCAATCCTCAATCCTCAATCCTCAATCTTCAACCCTGAATCCTCAATCCTCAATACTCAATCCTCAATCTTCAATCCTCAATACTCAATCTTCAATCCTCAATCCTCAATCCTCAATCCTCAATCCTCAATCCTCAATCTTCAATCCTCAACACTAATCTTCAATCCTCAATCCCCAATCCTCAATCCTCAATCCTCATTCTTCAATCCTCAATACCCAATCCTCAATCTTCAATCCTCAATCCTCAATCCTCAATCCTAATTCCTCAATCCTCATTCTTCAATCCTCAATACCCAATCCTCAATTTCAATCCTCAATCCTCAATCCTCATTTCTCAATCCTCAATCTTCAACCCTCAGCCCTCATCCTCCATCCTCAGTACTCAATCCTCTATCCTCAATGTTCAATCCTCAATACTCAATCTTCGATCCTCATTCCTCAATCCTCAATCCTCAATCCTCAATCTTCAATCGCCAATACTCAATCTGCAATCCCCAATACTCAAACCTCAATCCTCAATCCTCATTACTCAATCCTCAATACCCAATCCTCAATCCTCAATCCTCAATCCTCAATCCTCAATATTCAATCATCAATACTCAATCTTGAATACTCAATCTTCAATCCTCAATACTCAACCTTCAATCCTCAATCCTCAATCTTCAATCCTCAATCCTCAATCCTCAGGCATCAGTACTCAATCTACAATATTCAGTCCACAATCCTCAATCCTCAATCCTCAGGCATCAAAACTCAATCTACAATATTCAATCCACAATCCTTAATACTCAATCCACAATCCTCAACCTTCAATACTCAATACTCAATCTTCAATCCTCAATCCTCAATCCTCAATCCTCAATCCTCAATCCTCAATCCTCAATATTCAATCCTCAATACTCAATCTTCAATCATCAATCCTCAATCCTCAATTCTCAGTCGTCAATCCTCAGTCATCAATCCTCAATCTTCAATACTCAATCGTCAATCCTTAGTCCTCAATCCTCAATCCTCGATCCTCGTTCCTCAAACCTCAATCCTCAACCGTCAGTCTTCATCCTCAATCCTCAAACCTCAATCCTCAACCCTCAATATTCAATCATCAATACTCAATCTTCAATCCTCAATCCTCAAACCTCAATCCTCAATCCTCATTCTTCAATACTAAACACCCAATCCTCAATCCTCAATCCTCAATCCTCAATCTTCAACCCTGAATCCTCAATCCTCAATACTCAATCCTCAATCTTCAATCCTCAATACTCAATCTTCAATCCTCAATCCTCAATCCTCAATCCTCAATATTCAATCATCAATACTCAATCTTCAATCCTCAATCCTCAATCCTCAATTCTCAATCCTCAATCCTCAATCCTCAATCCTTAATCCTCAATCCTCAATCCTCAATCCTCAATCCTCAATCCTCAATCCTCAATCCTCAATCCGCAATATTCAATCCTGAATACTCAATCTTCAAACATCAATCCTCAATCCTCAATTCTCAGTCGTCAATCCTCAGTCATCAATCCTCAATCTTCAGTACTCAATCGTCAATCCTTAGTCCTCAATCCTCAATCCTCAATCATCGTTCCTCAAACCTCAATCCTCAACCCTCAGTCTTCATCCTCAATCCTCAAACCTCAATCCTCAATCCGCAATATTCAATCCTCAATACTCAATCTTCAATCCTCAATCCTCAATCCTCAATTCTCAATCCTCAATCCTTAATCCTCAGACCTCAAACATCAATATTCAACCCTCAGTCCTCGTCCTCAATCCACAACCCTCAGTCCTCAGTCCTCAATATTCAATCATAAATATTCAATCTTCAATCCTCAATCCTCAACCCTCAATCCTCAATCCTCAATCCTCAATCCTCAATCCTCAATCCTCAGTCTTCAACCCTGAATCCTCAATACTCAATCCTCAATCTTCAATCCTCAATACTCAATCTTCAATCCTCAATCCTCAATCGTCAATACTCAATCCTCAATTTTCAATCCTCAACACTCAATCTTCAATCCTCAATCCTCAATCCTCAATCCTCAATCCTCAATCCTCATTCTTCAATCCTCAATACCCGATCCTCAATCTTCAGTCCTCAATCCTCAATCCTCAAACCTCAATCCTCAATCTTCAATCCTCAACACTAATCTTCAATCCTCAATCCCCAATCCTCAATCCTCAATCCTCATTCTTCAATCCTCAATACCCAATCCTCAATCTTCAATCCTCAATCCTCAATCCTCAATCCTAATTCCTCAATCCTCATTCTTCAATCCTCAATACCCAATCCTCAATCCTCAATCCTCAATCCTCAATCCTCAATATTCAATCATCAATACTCAATCTTGAATCCTCAATCTTCAATCCTCAATACTCAACCTTCAATCCTCAATCCTCAATCCTCAATATTCAATCCTCAATACTCAATCTTCAATCATCAATCCTCAATCCTCAATTCTCAGTCGTCAATCCTCAGTCATCAATCCTCAATCTTCAATACTCAATCGTCAATCCTTAGTCCTCAATCCTCAATCCTCGATCCTCGTTCCTCAAGCCTCAATCCTCAACCCTCAGTCTTCATCCTCAATCCTCAAACCTCAATCCTCAACCCTCAATATTCAATCCTCAATACCCAATCCTCAATCCTCAATCCTCAATCCTCAATCCTCAATATTCAATCATCAATACTCAATCTTGAATACTCAATCTTCAATCCTCAATACTCAACCTTCAATCCTCAATCCTCAATCCTCAGTCCTCAATCCTCAATCCTCAGGCATCAATACTCAATCTACTATATTCAATCCACAATCCTCAATCCTCAATCCTCAGGCATCAAAACTCAATCTACAATATTCAATCCACAATACTTAATCCTCAATCCACAATCCTCAACCTTCAATACTCAATACTCAATCTTCAATCCTCAATCCTCAATCCTCAATCCTCAATCCTCAATCCTCAATCCTCAATATTCAATCCTCAATACTCAATCTTCAATCATCAATCCTCAATCCTCAATTCTCAGTCGTCAATCCTCAGTCATCAATCCTCAATCTTCAATACTCAATCGTCAATCCTTAGTCCTCAATCCTCAATCCTCGATCCTCGTTCCTCAAACCTCAATCCTCAACCCTCAGTCTTCATCCTCAATCCTCAAACCTCAATCCTCAACCCTCAATATTCAATCATCAATAGTCAATCTTCAATCCTCAATCCTCAAACCTCAATCCTCAATCCTCATTCTTCAATACTAAACACCCAATCCTCAATCCTCAATCCTCAATCCTCAATCCTCAATCCTCAATCTTCAACCCTGAATCCTCAATCCTCAATACTCAATCCTCAATCTTCAATCCTCAATACTCAATCTTCAATCCTCAATCCTCAATCCTCAATCCTCAATATTCAATCATCAATACTCAATCTTCAATCCTCAATCCTCAATCCTCAATTCTCAATCCTCAATCCTCAATCCTCAATCCTTAATCCTCAATCCTCAATCCTCAATCCTCAATCCTCAATCCTCAATCCTCAATCCTCAATCCGCAATATTCAATCCTCAATACTCAATCTTCAATCAGCAATCCTCAATCCTCAATTCTCAGTCGTCAATCCTCAGTCATCAATCCTCAATCTTCAATACTCAATCGTCAATCCTTAGTCCTCAATCCTCAACCTCAATCCTCGTTCCTCAAACCTCAATCCTCAACCCTCAGTCTTCATCCTCAATCCTCAAACCTCAATCCTCAGTCCTCAATATTCAATCATCAATACTCAATCTTCAATCCTCAATCCTCAAACCTCAATCCTCAAACCTCATTCTTCAATCCTAAATACCCAATCCTCAATCTTCAATCCTCAATCCTCAATCCTCAATTCTCAATCCTCAATCCTTAATCCTCAGACCTCAAACATAAATATTCAATCCTCTTCCTCAATCCACAACCCTCAATCCTCAGTCCTCAATATTCAATCATCAATATTCAATCGTCAATATTCAATCTTCAATCCTCAATCCTCAATCCTCAATCCTCAATCCTCAATCCTCAATCATCAACCCTGAATCCTCAATCCTCAATACTCAATCCTCAATCTTCAATCCTCAATACTCAATCTTCAATCCTCAATCCTCAATCCTCAATCCTCAATCTTCAATCCTCAACACTCAATCTTCAATCCTCAATCCTCTATCCTCAATCCTCAATCCTCATTCTTCTATCCTCAATACCCAACCCTCAATCTTCAATCCTCAATCCTCAATCCTCAATCCTAATTCCTCAACCCTCATTCTTCAATCGTCAATACCCAATCCTCAATTTCAATCCTCAATCCGCAATCCTCATTTCTCAATCCTCAATCCTCAGCCCTCAGCCATCATCCTCCATCCTCAGTACACAATACTCTATCCTCAATCTTCAATCCTCAATACTCAGCCTTCAATCGTCATTCCTCAATCCTCAATCCTCAATCCTCAACCTTCTATCCTCAACACTCAATCTGCAATCCTCAATCCTCAAACCTCAATCCTCAATCCTCATTCCTCAATCCTCAATACCCAATCCTCAATCCTCAATCCTCAATCCTCAATCCTCAATATTCAATCATCAATACTCAATCTTCAATCCTCAATCTTCAATCCTCAATACTCAATCTTTAATCCTCAATCCTCAATCCTCAATCTTCAATCCTCAATTCTCAATCTTCAATCCTCGATCCTCAATCATCAATCCTCAATCCTCAATCCTCAGGCATCAATACTCAATCTTCAATGCTCAATCCTCAATCCTCAATCCTCAATCCTCATTACCCAACACTCAATCCTCATTCCTCAAACCTCAATCCTCAACCTTCAGTCCTCATACTCAATTCTCAATTCTCAATCCTCATTCCTCAATCCTCAATCTTCAATCCTCAATAATCAATCTCCAATCCTCAATCCTCAATCCTCGATACTCAATCCTCAGGCATCAATCCTCAATCCTCAATCCTCAATCCTCAGGCATCAATACTCAATCTACAATATTCAATCCACAACCCTTAATCCTCAATCCACAATCCTCAACCTTCAATACTCAATACTCAATCTTCAATCCTCAATCCTCAATCCTCAATCCTCAATCCTCAATCCTCAATCCTCAATATTCAATCCTCAAAACTCAATCTTCAATCATCAATCCTCAATCCTCAATTCTCAGTCGTCAATCCTCAGTCATCAATCCTCAATCTTCAATACTCAATCGTCAATCCTTAGTGCTCAATCCTCAATCCTCAATCCTCGTTCCTCAAACCTCAATCCTCAACCCTCAGTCTTCATCCTCAATCCTCAAACCTCAATCCTCAACCCTCAATATTCAATCATCAATACTCAACCTTCAATCCTCAATCCTCAAACCTCAATCCTCAATCCTCATTCTTCAATCCTAAATACCCAATCCTCAATCTTCAATCCGCAATCCTCAATCCTCAATCCTCAATCCTCAATCCTCAATCTTCAACCCTGAATCCACAATCCTCAATACTCAATCCTCAATCTTCAATCCTCAATACTCAATCTTCAATCCTCAATCCTCAATCCTCAATCCTCAATCCTCAATCTTCAATCCTCAACACTCAATCTTCAATCCTCAATCCTCAGTCCTCAATCCTCAATCCTCATTCTTCAACCCTCAATACCCAATCCTCAATCTTCAATCCTCAATCCTCAATCCTCAATCCTAATTCCTCAATCCTCATTCTTCAATCCTCAATACCCAATCCTCAATTTCAATCCTCAATCCTCAATCCTCATTTCTCAATCCTCAATCCTCAACCCTCAGCCCTCATCCCCCATCCTCAATCCTCAATCCACAATCCTCGATCTTCAATCCTCAATTCTCAATCTTCAATCCTCGATCCTCAATCATCAATCCTCAATCCTCAATCCTCAGGCATCAATACTCAACCTTCAATGCTCAATCCTCAATCCACAATCCTCAATCCTCATTCCCCAACCCTCAGTCCTCATTCCTCAAACCTCAATCCTCAACCCTCAGTCCTCATACTCAATTCTCAATTCTCAATCCTCAATCCTCAATCCTCAATCTTCAATCCTCAATAGTCAATCTCCAATCCTCAATCCTCAATCCTCGTTCCTCAATCCTCAGGCATCAATACTCAATCTTCAATACTCAATCCTCAATCCTCAATCCTCAATCCTCAATCCTCAAACCTCAATCCTCAATCCTCAATATTCAATCATCAATACTCAATCTTCGATCCTCAATCCTCAATCCTCAATCCTCAATCCTCAATCCTCAATCCTCAATCCTCAATCCTCAATCCTCAATCCTCAATCCACAATCCTCAGCCTTCAATACTCAATAATCAATTTCCAATCCTAGATCCTCTATCCTCAATCCTCAATCGTCAATCCTCAATCCTCATTCTTCAATCCTCAATATTCAATCATCAATACTCAATCTTCAATCCTCAATCCTCAATCCTCAATCCTCAATACTCAATCCTCAATCCTCAATACTCAATCTTCAATCCTCAATCCTCAATCCTCAATCCTCAATCCTCAATCCTCAATCCTCAGGTATCAATACTCAATCTTCAATACTCAATCTTCAATCCTCAATCCTCAATCCTCAATCCTCAATCCTCAACCATCAATCCTCATTCCTCAAACCTCAATCCTCAACCCTCAGTCCTCATCCTCAGTTCTCAATTCTCAATCCTCAATCCTCAATCCTCAATCTTCAATCCTCAATAATCAATCTTCGATCCTAGGTCCTCAATCCCCAACCTTCAATCGTTAATCCTCAATCTTCAATCCTCAATCCCCAGTCATCAATCTTCAATCCGCAATGCTCAATCCTCAATCCTCAATCCTCAGTCCTCAATCCCCAATCCTTAATCCTCAAACCTCAATCTTCAACCGTCAGTCCTCGTCCTCAATCCTCAAACCTCAATCATCAATCCTCAATATTCAATCCTCAATACTCAATCTTCAATCCTCAATCCTCAAACCTCAATCCTCAATCCTCATTCTTCAATCCTAAATACCCAATCCTCAATTTCCAATCCTCAATCCTCAATCCTCAATTCTCAATCCTCAATCCTTAATCCTCAGACATCAAACATCAATATTCAACCCTCAGTCCTCGTCCTCAATCCACAACCCTCAATCCTCAGTCCTCAATCCTCAATCCTCAATCCTCAATCCTCAATCCGCAATATTCAATCCTCAATACTCAATCTTCAATCATCAATCCTCAATCCTCAATTCTCAGTCGTTAATCCTCAGTCATCAATCCTCAATCTTCAATACTCAATCGTCAATCCTAAGTCCTCAATCCTCAAACCTCAATCCTCGTTCCTCAAACCTCAATCCTCAACCCCCAGTCTTCATCCTGAATCCTCAAACCTCAATCCTCAATCCTCAATATTCAATCATCAATACTAAATCTTCAATCCTCAATCCTCAAACCTCAATCCTCAATCCTCATTCTTCAATCCTAAATACCCAATACTTAATCTTCAATCCTCAATTCTCAATCCTCAATTCTCAATCCTCAATCCTTAATCCTCAGACGTCAAACATCAATATTCAACCCTCAGTCCTCGTCCTCAATCCACAACCCTCAATCCTCAGTCCTCAATATTCAATCATCAATATTCAATCTTCAATCCTTAATCCTCAATCCTCATTCCTCAATCCTCAATCCTCAATCTTCAACCCTGAATCCTCAATCCTCAATACTCAATCCTCAACCTTCAATCCTCAATACTCAATCTTCAATCCTCAATCCTCAATCGTCAATCCTCAATCCTCAATCTTCAATCCTCAACACTCAATCTTCAATCCCCAATCCTCAATCCTCAGTCCTCAATCCTCATTCTTCAATCCTCAATACCCAATCCTCAATCTTCAATCCTCAATCCTCAAACCTCAATCCTAATTCCTCAATCCTCATTCTTCAATCCTCAATACCCAATCCTCAATTTCAATCCTCAATCCTCAATCTTCATTTCTCAATCCTCAATCCTCAACCCTCAGCCCTCATCCTCCATCCTCAGTACTCAATCCTCTATCCTCAATCTTCAATCCTCAATACTCAATCTTCAATCCTCATTCCTCAATCCTCAATCCTCAATCCTCAATCTTCAATCCTCAATACTCAATCTGCAATCCTCAATCCTCAAACCTCAATTCTCAATCCTCATTCCTCAATCCTCAATACCCAATCCTCAATCCTCAATCCTCAAACCTCAATCCTCAATATACAATCATCAATACTCAATCTTCAATACTCAATCTTCAATCCTCAATACTCAACCTTCAATCCTCAATCCTCAATCCTCAATACTCAAACCTCAATCCTCAATCCTCAATATTCAATCACCAATACTCAATCTTCAATCCTCAATCCTCAAACCTCAATCCTCAATCCTCATTACTCAATCCTCAATACCCAATCCTCAATCCTCAATCCTCAATCCTCAATCCTCAATATTCAATCATCAATACTCAATCTTCAGTCCTCAATCTTCAATCCTCAATACTCAACCTTCAATCCTCAATCCTCAATCCTCAATCCTCAATCCTCAATCCTCAGGTATCAGTACTCAATCTACAATATTCAATCCACAATCCTTAATCCTCAATCCACAATCCTCAACCTTCAATACTCAATACTCAATCTTCAATCCTTAATCCTCAATCCTCAATCCTCAATCCTCAATCCTCAATCTTCAATCCTCAATAGTCAATCTCCAATCCTCAATCCTCAATCCTCGATCCTCAATCCTCATGCATCAATACTCAATCTTCAATACTCAATCCTCAATCCTCAATCCTCAATCCTCAATCCTCAATCCTCAAACCTCAATCCTCAATCCTCAATATTCAATCATCAATACTCAATCTTCGATCCTCAATCCTCAATCCTCAATCCTCAATCCTCAATCCTCAATCCTCAATCCTCAATACTCAATCCTCAATCCTCAATCCTCAATCCACAATCCTCAGCCTTCAATACTCAATAATCAATTTCCAATCCTAGATCCTCAATCCTCAATCCTCAATCCTCAATCCTCAACCCTCATTCTTCAATCCTCAATATTCAATCATCAATACTCAATCTTCAATCCTCAATCCTCAATCCTCAATCCTCAATCCTCAATCTTCAACCCTGAATCCTCAATCCTCAATACTCAATACTCAATCTTCAATCCTCGATACTCAATTTCAATCCTCAATCCTCAATCCTGTATCCTCAATCCTCAATC
Organism: Calliopsis andreniformis; assembly: GCF_051401765.1. NCBI lineage: Eukaryota > Metazoa > Arthropoda > Insecta > Hymenoptera > Andrenidae > Calliopsis > Calliopsis andreniformis. Next base: position 1,652,391 of record NW_027480495.1, read on the forward strand.
TTCAACCCTCAATACTCAATCCTCAATCCTCAATCCTCAATCCTCAATCCTCAACCCTCAATCTTCAATCCTCATTACTAATCTTCAATCCTCAATCCTCAATCCTCAATCCTCAATCCTCATTCTTCAATCCTCAATACCCAATCCTCAATCTTCAATCCTCAATCCTCAATCCTAATTCCTCAATCCTCATTCTTCAATCCTCAATACACAATCCTCAATTTCAATCCTCAATCCTCAATCCTCATTTCTCAATCCTCAATCCTCAATCCTCATTTCTCAATCCTCAATCCTCAACCCTCAGCCCTCATCCTCCATCCTCAATCCTCAATCCTCAATCCTCAATCTTCAATCCTCAATTCTCAATCTTCAATCCTCGATCCTCAATCATCAATCCTCTATCCTCAATCCTCAGGCATCAATGCTCAATCTTCAATGCTCAATCCTCATTCCTCAATCCTCAATCCTCATTCCCCAACCCTCAATCCTCATTCCTCAAACCTCAATCCTCAACTCTCAGTCCTCATACTCAATTCTGTATTCTCAATCCTCAATCCTCAATCCTCAATCTTCAATCCTCAATAATCAATCTCCAATCCTCAATCCTCAATCCTCGATCCTCAATCCTCAGGCATCAATACTCAATCTTCAATACTCAATCGTCAATCCTCAATCCTCAATCCTCAATCCTCAAACCTCAATCCTCAATCCTCAATATTCAATCATCAATACTCAATCTTCAATGCTCAATCCTCAAACCTCAATCCTCACTCCTCAATCCTCAATCCTCAGTATTCAATCATCAATAATCAATCTTCAAACCTCAATCTTCAATCCTCAATTCTCAATCTTCAATCCTCAATCCTCAATCCTCAATCCTCAATCCTCAATCCTCAGGCATCAATACTCAATCTACAATATTCCATCCTCAATCCTTAATCCTCAATCCAGAGTCCTCAACCTTCAATACTCAATACTCAATCGTCAATCCTCAGTCCTCAATCATCAATCCTAAATTCTCAGTCGTCAATCCTCAGTCACCAATCCTCAATCTTCAATACTCAATCGCCAATCCTTAGTCCTCAATCCTCAATCCTCAATCCTCGTTCCTCAAACCTCAATCCTCAACCCTCAGACTTCATACTCAATCCTCAATACTTAATTCTCAATCCTCAATCCTTAATCCTCAGACCTCAAACGTCAATATTCAACCCTCAGTAATCGTCCTCAATACACAACCCTCAATCCTCAGTCCTCAATATTCAATCATCAATATTCAATCTTCAATCCTCAATCCTCAATCCTCAATCCTCAATCCTCAATCCTCAATCTTCAACACTGAATCCTCAATCCTCAATACTCAATCCTCAATCTTCAATCCTCAATACTCAATCTTCAATCCTCAATCCTCAATCCTCAATCCTCAATATTCAATCATCAATACTCAATCTTCAATCCTCAATCCTCAACCCTCAATTCTCAATCCTCAATCCTCAATCCTCAATCCTCAATCATCAATCCTCAATCCACAATCCTCAACCTTCTATACTCAATAATCAATCTCCAATCCTAGATCCTCAATCCTCAATCCTCAATCCTCAATCTTCAACCCTGAATCCTCAATCCTCAATACTCAATCCTCAATCTTCAATCCTCAATACTCAATCTTCAATCCTCAATCCTCAATCGTCAATCCTCAATCCTCAATATTCAATCCTCAACACTCAATCTTCAATACTCAATCCTCAATCCTCAATCCTCAATCCTCATTCTTCAATCCTCAATACCCAATCCTCAATCTTCAATCCTCAATCCTCAATCCTCAATCCTAATTCCTCAATCCTCATTCTTCAATCCTCAATACCCAATCCTCAATTTCAATCCTCAATCCTCAATCCTCCTTTCTCAATCCTCAATCCTCAACCCCCAGCCCTCATCCTCCATCCTCAGTACTCAATCCTCTATCCTCAATCTTCAATCCTCAATACTCAATCTTCAAACCTCATTCCTCAATCCTAAATCCTCAATCCTCAATCTTCAATCCTCAATACTCAATCTGCAATCCTCAATCCTCAATCCTCAATCCTCAATCCTCAATCTTCAATCCTCAACACTCAATCTTCAATACTCAATCCTCAATCCTCAATCCTCAATCCTCATTCTTCAATCCTCAATAGCCAATCCTCAATCTTCAATCCTCAATCCTCAGTCCTCAATCCTAATTCCTCAATCCTCATTCTTCAATCCTCAATACCCAATCCTCAATTTCAATCCTCAATCCTCAATCCTCATTTCTCAATCCTCAATCCTCAACCCTCAGCCCTCATCCTCCATCCTCAGTACTCAATCCTCTATCCTCAATCTTCAATCCTCAATACTCAATCTTCAATCCTCATTCCTCAATCCTCAATCCTCAATCCTCAATCTTCAATCCTCAATACTCAATCTGCAATCCTCAATCCTCAATCCTCAATCCTCAATCCTCATTCCTCAATCCTCAATACCCAATCCTCAATCCTCAATCCTCAATCCTCAATCCTCAATCCTCAATCCTCAATCTTCAACCCTGAATCCTCAATCCACAATACTCAATCCTCAATCTCCAATCCTCAATTCTCAATCCTCAATCCTCAATCCTCAATCCTCAATTCTCAATCCTCAATCCTCAATCCACAATCCTCAAGCTTCTATACTCAATAACCAATCTCCAATCCTAGATCCTCAATCCTCAATCCTCAATCCTCAATCTTCAACCCTGAATCCTCAATCCTCAATACTCAGTCCTCAATCTTCAATCCTCAATCCTCAATCCTCAATTCTCAATCCTCAATCCTTAATCCCCGGACCTCAAACATCAATATTCAGCCCTGAGTCCTCGCCCACAAACCACAACCCTCAATCCGCAGTCCTCAATATTCAATCATCAATATTCAATCTTCAATCCTCAATCCTCAATCCTCAATCCTCAATCCTCAATCCTCAATCTTCAACCCTGAATCCTCAATCCTCAATCCTCAATCCTCAATCCTAATTCCTCAATCCTCATCCTTCAATCCTCAATACCCAATCCTCAATTTCAATCCTCAATCCTCAATCCTCATTTCTCAATCCTCAATCCTCAACCCTCAGCCCTCATCCTCCATCCTCAGTACTCAATCCTCTATCCTCAATCTTCAATCCTCAATACTCAATATTCAATCCTCATTCCTCAATCCTCAATCCTCAATCCTCAATCTTCAATCCTCAATACTCAATCTATAATCCTCAATCCTCAAACCTCAATCCTCAATCCTCATTCCTCAATCCTCAATACCCAATCCTCAATCCTCAATCCTCAATCCTCAATCCTCAATCCTCAATCCTCAATCTTCAACCCTGAATCCTCAATCCTCAATACTCAATCCTCAATCTCCAATCCTCAATTCTCAATCCTCAATCCCCAATCCTCAATCCTCAATCCTCAATCCTCAATCCTCAATCCACAATCCTCAAGCTTCTATACTCAATAATCAATCTCCAATCCTAGATCGTCAATCCTCAATCCTCAATCCTCAATCCTCAATCTTCAACCCTGAATCCTCAATCATCAATACTCAATCCTCAATCTTCAATCCTCAATACTCAATCTTCAATACTCAATCCTCAATCCTCAATCCTCAGTCCTCAATATTCAACCCTCAACACTCAATCTTCAATCCTCAATCCTCAATCCTCAATCCTCAATACTCAGGCATCAATACTCAATCTTCAATGCTCAATCCTCAATCCTCAATCCTCAATCCTCATTCCCCAACCCTCAATCCTCATTCCTCAAACCTCAATCCTCAACCCTCAGTCCTCATACTCAATTCTCAATTCTCGATCCTCAATCCTCAATCCTCAATCTTCAATCCTCAATAATCAATCTCCAATCCTCAATCCTCAATCCTCGATCCTCAATCCTCAGGCATCAATTCTCAATCTTCAATACTCAATCCTCAACCCTCAATCCTCAATCCTCAATCCTCAAACCTCAATCCTCAATCCTCAATATTCAATCATCAATACTCAATCTTCAATCCTCAATCCTCAATCCTCAATCCTCAATCCTCAATCCTCAATCCTCAAAACTCAATCCTCAATCCTCAATCCTCAATCCTCAATCCTCATTCCTCAATCCTCAATACACAATCCTCAATCTTCAATCCTCAAACATCAATCCTCAATTCTCAATCCTCAATCCTCAGTCCTCAGTCGTCGAATCTCAATCCCCGACGCTTAGCACGCATCCTCAATCCTCAGTCCTCAATCCTCAACCCTCAAACCTAAATCCTCTACCGTCAGTCCTCGTCCTCAATCCTCAAACCTCAATCCCCAGTCCTCAATATTCAATCAGCAATACTCAATCTTCAATCCTCAATCCTCAATCCTCAATTCTCAATCCCGAATCCTCAATCCTCAATCCTCAATCCTCAATCCTCAATCCACAATCCTCAAGCTTCTATACTCAATAATCAATCTCCAATCCTAGATCCTCAATCCTCAATCCTCAATCCTCAACCCTCAGTCCTCATACTCAATTCTCAATTCTCAATCCTCAATCCTCAATCCTCAATCTTCAATCCTCAATAATCAATCTCCAATCCTCAATCCTCAATCCTCGATCCTCAATCCTCAGGCATCAATACTCAATCTTCAATACTCAATCCTCAACCCTCAATCCTCAATCCTCAATCCTCAAACCTCAATCCTCAATCCTCAATATTCAATCATCAATACTCAATCTTCAATCCTCAATCCTCAATCCTCAATCCTCAATCCTCAATCCTCAATCCTCAAAACTCAATCCTCAATCCTCAATCCTCAATCCTCAATCCTCATTCCTCAATCCTCAATACACAATCCTCAATCTTCAATCCTCAAACATCAATCCTCAATTCTCAATCCTCAATCCTCAGTCCTCAGTCGTCGAATCTCAATCCCCGACGCTTAGCACGCATCCTCAATCCTCAGTCCTCAATCCTCAACCCTCAAACCTAAATCCTCTACCGTCAGTCCTCGTCCTCAATCCTCAAACCTCAATCCCCAGTCCTCAATATTCAATCAGCAATACTCAATCTTCAATCCTCAATCCTCAATCCTCAATCCTCAATCCTCAATCCTCAATCCTCAATATTCAATCATCAATACTCAATCTTCAACCCTCAATCTTCAATCCTCAGTACTCAATCTTCCATCCTCAATCCTCAATCCTCAATCCTCAATCCTCAATCCTCAGGCATCAATACTCAATCTACAATATTGAATCCTCAATCCTTAATCCTCAATCCACAATCCTCAACCTTCAATACTCAATAATCAATCTTCAATCCTCAATCCTCAATCCTCAATCCTCAATCCTCAATCCTCAATCCGCAATATACAATCCTCAATACTGAATCTTCAATCACCAATCCTCAATCCTCAATTCTCAGTCGTCAATCCTCAGTCATCAATCCTCAATCTTCAATACTCAATCGTCAATCCTTAGTCCTCAATCCTCAATCCTCAATCCTCGTTCCTCAAACCTCAATCCTCAACCCTCAGACTTCATCCTCAATCCTCAAACCTCAATCCTCAATCCTCAATATTCAATCATCAATACTCAATCTTCAATCCTCAATCCTAAAACCTCAATCCTCAGTCCTCATTCTTCAATCCTAAATACCCAATCCTCAATCTTCAATCCTCAATCCTCAATACTCAATTCTCAATCCTCAATCCTTAATCCTCAGACCTCAAACGTCAATATTCAACCCTCAGTCCTCGTCCTCAATCCACAACCCTCAATCCTCAGTCCTCAATATTCAATCATCAATATTCAATCTTCAATCCTCAATCCTCAATCCTCAATCCTCAATCCTCAATCCTCAATCTTCAACCCTGAATCCTCAATCCTCAATACTCAATCCTCAATCTTCAATCCTCAATACTCAATCTTCAATCCTCAATCCTCAATCCTCAATCCTCAATATTCAATCATCAATACTCAATCTTCAATCCTCAATCCTCAATCCTCAATTCTCAATCCCGAATCCTCAATCCTCAATCCTCAATCCTCAATCCTCAATCCACAATCCTCAAGCTTCTATACTCAATAATCAATCTCCAATCCTAGATCCTCAATCCTCAATCCTCAATCCTCAATCCTCAATCCTCAATCCTCAATATTCAATCATCAATACTCAATCTTCAAACCTCAATCTTCAATCCTCAATTCTCAATCTTCAATCCTCGATCCTCAATCATCAATCCCCAATCCTCAATCCTCAGGCATCAATACTCAACCTTCAATGCTCAATCCTCAATCCTCAATCCTCAATCCTCATTCCCCAACCCTCAGTCCTCATTCCTCAAACCTCAATCCTCAACCCTCAGTCCTCATACTCAATTCTCAATTCTCAATCCTCAATCCTCAAACCTCAATCTTCAATCCTCAATCCTCAATTCTCGATCCCCAATCCTCAGGCATCAATACTCAATCTTCAATACTCAAACCTCAATCCTCAATCCTCAATCCTCAATCCTCAAACCTCAATCCTCAATCCTCAATATTCAATCATCAATACTCAATCTTCAATCCGCAATCCTCAATCCTCAATCCTCAACCCTCAATCCTCATTCCTCAAACCTCAATCCTCAACCCTCAGTCCTCATACTCAATTCTCAATTCTCAATCCTCAATTCTCAATCCTCAATCTACAGTCCTCAATAATCAATCTCCAATTCTAGATCCTCAATCCCCAATCTTCAATCCTTAATCCTCAATCTTCAATCCCCAATCCCCAGTACTCAATTTTCAATCCTCAATGCTCAATCCTCAATCCTCAATCCTCAGTCCTCAATCCTCAATCCTCAATCCTCAATCCTCAACCCTCAGCCCTCATCCTCCATCCTCAATCCTCAATCCACAATCCTCGATATTCAATCCTCAATTCTCAATCTTCAATCCTCGATCCTCAATCATCAATCCTCAATCCTCAATCCTCAGGCATCAATACTCAACCATCAATGCTCAATCCTCAATCCTCAATCCTCAATCCTCATTCCCCAACCCTCAGTCCTCATTCCTCAAACCTCAATCCTCAACCCTCAGTCCTCATACTCAATTCTCAATTCTCAATCCTCAATCCTCAATCCTCAATCTTCAATCCTCAATAGTCAATCTCCAATCCTCAATCCTCAATCCTCGATCCTCAATCCTCAGGCATCAATACTCAATCTTCAATACTCAATCCTCAATCCTCAATCCTCAATCCTCAATCCTCAAACCTCAATCCTCAATCCTGAATATTCAATCATCAATACTCAGTCTTCGATCCTCAATCCTCAATCCTCAATCCTCAATCCTCAATCCTCAATCCTCAATCCTCAATCCTCAATCCTCAATCCTCAATCCTCAATCCACAATCCTCAGCATTCAATACTCATTAATCAATTTCCAATCCTAGATCCTCAATCCTCAATCCTCAATCCTCAATCCTCAATCCTCATTCTTCAATCCTCAATATTCAATCATCAATACTCAATCTTCAATCCTCAATCCTCAATCCTCAATCCTCAATATTCAATCATCAATACGCAATCTTCAACCCTCAATCTTCAATCCTCAATAGTCAATCTTCAATCCTCAATCCTCAATCCTCAATCCTCAATCCTCAATCCTCAATCCTCAGGTATCAATACTCAATCTACAATATTCAATCCTCAATCCTTAATCATCAATCCACAATCCTCAACCTTCAATACTCAATACTCAATCTTCAATCCTCAATCCTCAATCCTCAATCCTCAATTCTCAATCCTCAATCCTCAATATTCAATCCTCAATACTCAACCTTCAATCATCAATCCTCAATCCTCAATTCTCAGTCGTCAATCCTCAGCCATCATTCCTCAATCTTCAATACTCAATCGTCAATCCTTAGTCCTCAATCCTCAATCCTCAATCCTCAATCCTCGTCCCTCAAACCTCAATCCTCAACCCTCAGACTTCATCCTCAATCCTCAAACCTCATTCCTCAATCCTCAATATTCAATCATCAATACTCAATCTTCAATCCTCAATCCTAAAACCTCAATCCTCAGTCCTCATTCTTCAATCCTAAATACCCAATCCTCAATCTTCAATCCTCAATCCTCAATACTCAATTCTCAATCCTCAATCCTTAATCCTCAGACCTCAAACGTCAATATTCAACCCTCAGTCCTCGTCCTCAATCCACAACCCTCAATCCTCAGCCCTCAATATTCAATCATCAATATTCAATCTTCAATCCTCAATCCTCAATCCTCAATATTCAATTATCAATACTCAATCTTCAATCCTCAATCCTCAATCCTCAATTCTCAATCCTGAATCCTCAATCCTCAATCCTCAATCCTCAATCCTCAATCCACAATCCTCAAGCTTCTATACTCAATAATCAATCTCCAATCCTAGATCCTCAATCCTCAATCCTCAATCCTCAATCCTCAATCCTCAATCCTCAATATTCAATCATCAATACTCAATCTTCAAACCTCAATCTTCAATCCTCAATTCTCAATCTTCAATCCTTGATCCTCAATCATCAATCCTCAATCCTCAATCCTCAGGCATCAATACTCAACCTTCAATGCTCAATCCTCAATCCTCAATCCTCAATCCTCATTCCCCAACCCTCAGTCCTCATTCCTCAAACCACAATCCTCAACCCTCAGTCCTCATACTCAATTCTCAATTCTCAATCCTCAATCCTCAATCCTCAATCTTCAATCCTCAATAGTCAATCTCCAATCCTCAATCCTCAATCCTCGATCCTCAATCCTCAGGCATCAATACTCAATCTTCAATACTCAATCCTCAATCCTCAATCCTCAATCCTCAATCCTCAAACCTCAATCCTGAATCCTCAATATTCAATCATCAATACTCAACCTTCGATCCTCAATCCTCAATCCTCAATCCTCAATCCTCAATCCTCAATCCTCAATCCTCAATCCTCAATCCTCAATCCTCAATCCTCAATCCTCAATCCACAATCCTCAGCCTTCAATACTCAATAATCAATTTCCAATCCTAGATCCTCAATCCTCAATCCTCAATCCTCAATCCTCAATCCTCATTCTTCAATCCTCAATATTCAATCATCAATACTCAATCTTCAATCCTCAATCCTCAATCCTCAATCCTCAATCCTCAAACCTCAATCCTCAATCCTCAATATTCAATCATCAATACTCAATCTTCGATCCTCAATCCTCAATCCTCAATCCTCAATCCTCAATCCTCAATCCTCAATCCTCAATCCTCAATCCTCAATCCTCAATCCTCAATCCACAATCCTCAGCCATCAATACTCAATAATCAATTTCCAATCCTAGATCCTCAATCCTCAATCCTCAATCCTCAATCCTCAATCCTCATTCTTCAATCCTCAATATTCAATCATCAATACTCAATCTTCAATCCCCAATCCTCAATCCTCAATCCTCAATCCTCAATACTCAATCCTCAATACTCAATCATCAATACGCAATCTCCAACCCTCAATCTTCAATCCTCAATAGTCAATCTTCAATCCTCAATCCTCAATCCTCAATCCTCAATCCTCAATCCTCAATCCTCAGGTATCAATACTCAATCTACAATATTCAATCCTCAATCCTTAATCCTCAATCCACAATCCTCAACCTTCAATACTCAATACTCAATCTTCAATCCTCAATCCTCAATCCTCAATCCTCAATCCTCAATCCTCAATCCTCAATATTCAATCCTCAATACTCAACCTTCAATCATCAATCCTCAATCCTCAATTCTCAGTCGTCAATCCTCAGCCATCATTCCTCAATCTTCAATACTCAATCGTCAATCCTTAGTCCTCAATCCTCAATCCTCAATCCTCGTTCCTCAAACCTCAATCCTCAACCCTCAGACTTCATCCTCAATCCTCAAACCTCAATCCTCAATCCTCAATATTCAATCATCAATACTCAATCTTCAATCCTCAATCCTAAAACCTCAATCCTCAATCCTCATTCTTCAATCCTAAATACCCAATCCTCAATCTTCAATCCTCAATCCTCAATACTCAATTCTCAATACTCAATCCTTAATCCTCAGACCTCAAACGTCAATATTCAACCCTCAGTCCTCGTCCTCAATCCACAACCCTCAATCCTCAGTCCTCAATATTCAATCATCAATATTCAATCTTCAATCCTCAATCCTCAATACTCAATCCTCAATCCTCAATCCTCAATCTTCAACCCTGAATCCTCAATCCTCAATACTCAATCCTCAATCTTCAATCCTCAATACTCAATCTTCAATCCTCAATCCTCAATCCTCAATCCTCAATATTCAATCATCAATACTCAATCTTCAATCCTCAATCTTCAATCCTCAATTCTCAATCCTGAATCCTCAATCCTCAATCCTCAATCCTCAATCCTCAATCCACAATCCTCAAGCTTCTATACTCAATAATCAATCTCCAATCCTAGATCCTCAATCCTCAATCCTCAATCCTCAATCCTCAATCCTCAATCCTCAATATTCAATCATCAATACTCAATCTTCAAACCTCAATCTTCAATCCTCAATACTCAATCTTCAATCCTCAATCCTCAATCCTCAATCCTCAATCCTCATTCCTCAGGCATCAATACTCAATCTACAATATTCAATCCTCAATCCTTAACCCTCAATCCACAATCCTCAACCTTCAATACTCAATACTCAATCTTCAATCCTCAATCCTCAATCCTCAATCCTCAATCCTCAATCCTCAATCCTCAATATTCAATCCTCAATACTCAACCTTCAATCATCGATCTTCAATCCTCAATTCTCAGTCGTCAATCCTCACTCATCATTCCTCAATCTTCAATACTCAATCGTCAATCCTTAGTCCTCAATCCTCAATCCTCAATCCTCGTTCCTCAAACCTCAATCCTCAACCCTCAGACTTCATCCTCAATCCTCAAACCTCAATACTCAATCCTCAATATTCAATCATCAATACTCAATCTTCAATCCTCAATCCTAAAACCTCAATCCTCAATCCTCATTCTTCAATCCTAAATACCCAATCCTCAATCTTCAATCCTCAATCCTCAATACTCAATTCTCAATCCTCAATCCTTAATCCTCAGACCTCAAACGTCAATATTCAACCCTCAGTCCTCGTCCTCAATCCACAACCATCAATCCTCAGTCCTCAATATTCAATCATCAATATTCAATCTTCAATCCTCAATCCTCAATCCTCAATCCTCAATCCTCAATCTGCAATCCTCAATCCCCAATCCTCAATCCTCAATCCTAATTCCTCAATCCTCATCCTTCAATCCTCAATACCCAATCCTCAATTTGAATCCTCAATCCTCAATCCTCATTTCTCAATCCTCAATCCTCAACCCTCAGCCCTCATCCTCCATCCTCAGTACTCAATCCTCTATCCTCAATCTTCAATCCTCAATACTCAATATTCAATCCTCATTCCTCAATCCTCAATCCTCAATCCTCAATCTTCAATCCTCAATACTCAATCTGCAATCCTCAATCCTCAAACCTCAATCCTCAATCCTCATTCCTCAATCCTCAATACCCAATCCTCAATCCTCAATCCTCAATCCTCAATCCTCAATCCTCAATCCTCAATCTTCAACCCTGAATCCTCAATCCTCAATACTCAATCCTCAATCTCCAATCCTCAATTCTCAATCCTCAATCCCCAATCCTCAATCCTCAATCCTCAATCCTCAATCCTCAATCCACAATCCTCAAGCTTCTATACTCAATAATCAATCTCCAATCCTAGATCGTCAATCCTCAATCCTCAATCCACAATCTTCAACCCTGAATCCTCAATCATCAATACTCAATCCTCAATCTTCAATCCTCAATACTCAATCTTCAATCCTCAATCCTCAATCCTCAATCCTCAGTCCTCAATATTCAACCCTCAACACTCAATCTTCAATCCTCAATCCTCAATCCTCAATCCTCAATCCTCAGGCATCAATACTCAATCTTCAATGCTCAATCCTCAATCCTCAATCCTCAATCCTCATTCCCCAACCCTCAATCCTCATTCCTCAAACCTCAATCCTCAACCCTCAGTCCTCATACTCAATTCTCAATTCTCAATCCTCAATCCTCAATCCTCAATCTTCAATCCTCAATAATCAATCTCCAATCCTCAATCCTCAATCCTCGATCCTCAATCCTCAGGCATCAATACTCAATCTTCAATACTCAATCCTCAACCCCCAATCCTCAATCCTCAATCCTCAAACCTCAATCCTCAATCCTCAATATTCAATCATCAATACTCAATCTTCAATCCTCAATCCTCAATCCTCAATCCTCAATCCTCAATCCTCAATCCTCAATACTCAATCCTCAATCCTCAATCCTCAATCCTCAATCCTCATTCCTCAATCCTCAATACACAATCCTCAATCTTCAATCCTCAAACATCAATCCTCAATTCTCAATCCTCAATCCTCAGTCCTCAGTCGTCGAATCTCAATCCCCGACGCTTAGCACGCATCCTCAATCCTCAGTCCTCAATCCTCAACCCTCAAACCTAAATCGTCTACCGTCTGTCCTCGTCCTCAATCCTCAAACCTCAATCCCCAGTCCTCAATATTCAATCAGCAATACTCAATCTTCAATCCTCAATCCTCAATCCTCAATCCTCAATCCTCAATCCTCAATCCTCAATATTCAATCATCAATACTCAATCTTCAACCCTCAATCTTCAATCCTCAGTACTCAATCTTCCATCCTCAATCCTCAATCCTCAATCCTCAATCCTCAATCCTCAGGCATCAATACTCAATCTACAATATTCAATCCTCAATCCTTAATCCTCAATCCACAATCCTCAACCTTCAATACTCAATACTCAATCTTCAATCCTCAATCCTCAATCCTCAATCCTCAATCCTCAATCCTCAATCCGCAATATTCAATCCTCAATACTGAATCTTCAATCATCAATCCTCAATCCTCAATTCTCAGTCGTCAATCCTCAGTCATCAATCCTCAATCTTCAATACTCAATCGTCAATCCTTAGTCCTCAATCCTCAATCCTCAATCCTCGTTCCTCAAACCTCAATCCTCAACCCTCAGACTTCATCCTCAATCCTCAAACCTCAATTCTCAATCCTCAATATTCAATCATCAATACTCAATCTTCAATCCTCAATCCTAAAACCTCAATCCTCTGTCCTCATTCTTCAATCCTAAATACCCAATCCTCAATCTTCAATCCTCAATCCTCAATACTCAATTCTCAATCCTCAATCCTTAATCCTCAGACCTCAAACGTCAATATTCAACCCTCAGACCTCGTCCTCAATCCACAACCCTCATTCCTCAGTCCTCAATATTCAATCATCAATATTCAATCTTCAATCCTCAATACCCAATCCTCAATCCTCAATCCTCAATCCTCAATCCTCAATCCTCAATCCTCAATCTTCAACCCTGAATCCTCAATCCTCAATACTCAATCCTCAATCTCCAATCCTCAATTCTCAATCCTCAATCCCCAATCCTCAATCCTCAATCCTCAATCCTCAATCCTCAATCCACAATCCTCAAGCTTCTATACTCAATAATCAATCTCCAATCCTAGATCGTCAATCCTCAATCCTCAATCCTCAATCCTCAATCTTCAACCCTGAATCCTCAATCATCAATACTCAATCCTCAATCTTCAATCCTCAATACTCAATCTTCAATACTCAATCCTCAATCCTCAATCCTCAGTCCTCAATATTCAACCCTCAACACTCAATCTTCAATCCTCAATCCTCAATCCTCAATCCTCAATACTCAGGCATCAATACTCAATCTTCAATGCTCAATCCTCAATCCTCAATCCTCAATCCTCATTCCCCAACCCTCAATCCTCATTCCTCAAACCTCAATCCTCAACCCTCAGTCCTCATACTCAATTCTCAATTCTCGATCCTCAATCCTCAATCCTCAATCTTCAATCCTCAATAATCAATCTCCAATCCTCAATCCTCAATCCTCGATCCTCAATCCTCAGGCATCAATACTCAATCTTCAATACTCAATCCTCAACCCTCAATCCTCAATCCTCAATCCTCAAACCTCAATCCTCAATCCTCAATATTCAATCATCAATACTCAATCTTCAATCCTCAATCCTCAATCCTCAATCCTCAATCCTCAATCCTCAATCCTCAAAACTCAATCCTCAATCCTCAATCCTCAATCCTCAATCCTCATTCCTCAATCCTCAATACACAATCCTCAATCTTCAATCCTCAAACATCAATCCTCAATTCTCAATCCTCAATCCTCAGTCCTCAGTCGTCGAATCTCAATCCCCGACGCTTAGCACGCATCCTCAATCCTCAGTCCTCAATCCTCAACCCTCAAACCTAAATCCTCTACCGTCAGTCCTCGTCCTCAATCCTCAAACCTCAATCCCCAGTCCTCAATATTCAATCAGCAATACTCAATCTTCAATCCTCAATCCTCAATCCTCAATTCTCAATCCCGAATCCTCAATCCTCAATCCTCAATCCTCAATCCTCAATCCACAATCCTCAAGCTTCTATACTCAATAATCAATCTCCAATCCTAGATCCTCAATCCTCAATCCTCAATCCTCAACCCTCAGTCCTCATACTCAATTCTCAATTCTCAATCCTCAATCCTCAATCCTCAATCTTCAATCCTCAATAATCAATCTCCAATCCTCAATCCTCAATCCTCGATCCTCAATCCTCAGGCATCAATACTCAATCTTCAATACTCAATCCTCAACCCTCAATCCTCAATCCTCAATCCTCAAACCTCAATCCTCAATCCTCAATATTCAATCATCAATACTCAATCTTCAATCCTCAATCCTCAATCCTCAATCCTCAATCCTCAATCCTCAATCCTCAAAACTCAATCCTCAATCCTCAATCCTCAATCCTCAATCCTCATTCCTCAATCCTCAATACACAATCCTCAATCTTCAATCCTCAAACATCAATCCTCAATTCTCAATCCTCAATCCTCAGTCCTCAGTCGTCGAATCTCAATCCCCGACGCTTAGCACGCATCCTCAATCCTCAGTCCTCAATCCTCAACCCTCAAACCTAAATCCTCTACCGTCAGTCCTCGTCCTCAATCCTCAAACCTCAATCCCCAGTCCTCAATATTCAATCAGCAATACTCAATCTTCAATCCTCAATCCTCAATCCTCAATCCTCAATCCTCAATCCTCAATCCTCAATATTCAATCATCAATACTCAATCTTCAACCCTCAATCTTCAATCCTCAGTACTCAATCTTCCATCCTCAATCCTCAATCCTCAATCCTCAATCCTCAATCCTCAGGCATCAATACTCAATCTACAATATTGAATCCTCAATCCTTAATCCTCAATCCACAATCCTCAACCTTCAATACTCAATAATCAATCTTCAATCCTCAATCCTCAATCCTCAATCCTCAATCCTCAATCCTCAATCCGCAATATACAATCCTCAATACTGAATCTTCAATCACCAATCCTCAATCCTCAATTCTCAGTCGTCAATCCTCAGTCATCAATCCTCAATCTTCAATACTCAATCGTCAATCCTTAGTCCTCAATCCTCAATCCTCAATCCTCGTTCCTCAAACCTCAATCCTCAACCCTCAGACTTCATCCTCAATCCTCAAACCTCAATCCTCAATCCTCAATATTCAATCATCAATACTCAATCTTCAATCCTCAATCCTAAAACCTCAATCCTCAGTCCTCATTCTTCAATCCTAAATACCCAATCCTCAATCTTCAATCCTCAATCCTCAATACTCAATTCTCAATCCTCAATCCTTAATCCTCAGACCTCAAACGTCAATATTCAACCCTCAGTCCTCGTCCTCAATCCACAACCCTCAATCCTCAGTCCTCAATATTCAATCATCAATATTCAATCTTCAATCCTCAATCCTCAATCCTCAATCCTCAATCCTCAATCCTCAATCTTCAACCCTGAATCCTCAATCCTCAATACTCAATCCTCAACCTTCAATCCTCAATACTCAATCTTCAATCCTCAATCCTCAATCCTCAATCCTCAATATTCAATCATCAATACTCAATCTTCAATCCTCAATCCTCAATCCTCAATTCTCAATCCCGAATCCTCAATCCTCAATCCTCAATCCTCAATCCTCAATCCACAATCCTCAAGCTTCTATACTCAATAATCAATCTCCAATCCTAGATCCTCAATCCTCAATCCTCAATCCTCAATCCTCAATCCTCAATCCTCAATATTCAATCATCAATACTCAATCTTCAAACCTCAATCTTCAATCCTCAATTCTCAATCTTCAATCCTCGATCCTCAATCATCAATCCCCAATCCTCAATCCTCAGGCATCAATACTCAACCTTCAATGCTCAATCCTCAATCCTCAATCCTCAATCCTCATTCCCCAACCCTCAGTCCTCATTCCTCAAACCTCAATCCTCAACCCTCAGTCCTCATACTCAATTCTCAATTCTCAATCCTCAATCCTCAAACCTCAATCTTCAATCCTCAATCCTCAATTCTCGATCCCCAATCCTCAGGCATCAATACTCAATCTTCAATACTCAAACCTCAATCCTCAATCCTCAATCCTCAATCCTCAAACCTCAATCCTCAATCCTCAATATTCAATCATCAATACTCAATCTTCAATCCGCAATCCTCAATCCTCAATCCTCAACCCTCAATCCTCATTCCTCAAACCTCAATCCTCAACCCTCAGTCCTCATACTCAATTCTCAATTCTCAATCCTCAATTCTCAATCCTCAATCTACAGTCCTCAATAATCAATCTCCAATTCTAGATCCTCAATCCCCAATCTTCAATCCTTAATCCTCAATCTTCAATCCCCAATCCCCAGTACTCAATTTTCAATCCTCAATGCTCAATCCTCAATCCTCAATCCTCAGTCCTCAATCCTCAATCCTCAATCCTCAATCCTCAACCCTCAGCCCTCATCCTCCATCCTCAATCCTCAATCCACAATCCTCGATATTCAATCCTCAATTCTCAATCTTCAATCCTCGATCCTCAATCATCAATCCTCAATCCTCAATCCTCAGGCATCAATACTCAACCATCAATGCTCAATCCTCAATCCTCAATCCTCAATCCTCATTCCCCAACCCTCAGTCCTCATTCCTCAAACCTCAATCCTCAACCCTCAGTCCTCATACTCAATTCTCAATTCTCAATCCTCAATCCTCAATCCTCAATCTTCAATCCTCAATAGTCAATCTCCAATCCTCAATCCTCAATCCTCGATCCTCAATCCTCAGGCATCAATACTCAATCTTCAATACTCAATCCTCAATCCTCAATCCTCAATCCTCAATCCTCAAACCTCAATCCTCAATCCTGAATATTCAATCATCAATACTCAGTCTTCGATCCTCAATCCTCAATCCTCAATCCTCAATCCTCAATCCTCAATCCTCAATCCTCAATCCTCAATCCTCAATCCTCAATCCTCAATCCACAATCCTCAGCATTCAATACTCATTAATCAATTTCCAATCCTAGATCCTCAATCCTCAATCCTCAATCCTCAATCCTCAATCCTCATTCTTCAATCCTCAATATTCAATCATCAATACTCAATCTTCAATCCTCAATCCTCAATCCTCAATCCTCAATATTCAATCATCAATACGCAATCTTCAACCCTCAATCTTCAATCCTCAATAGTCAATCTTCAATCCTCAATCCTCAATCCTCAATCCTCAATCCTCAATCCTCAATCCTCAGGTATCAATACTCAATCTACAATATTCAATCCTCAATCCTTAATCATCAATCCACAATCCTCAACCTTCAATACTCAATACTCAATCTTCAATCCTCAATCCTCAATCCTCAATCCTCAATTCTCAATCCTCAATCCTCAATATTCAATCCTCAATACTCAACCTTCAATCATCAATCCTCAATCCTCAATTCTCAGTCGTCAATCCTCAGCCATCATTCCTCAATCTTCAATACTCAATCGTCAATCCTTAGTCCTCAATCCTCAATCCTCAATCCTCGTCCCTCAAACCTCAATCCTCAACCCTCAGACTTCATCCTCAATCCTCAAACCTCATTCCTCAATCCTCAATATTCAATCATCAATACTCAATCTTCAATCCTCAATCCTAAAACCTCAATCCTCAGTCCTCATTCTTCAATCCTAAATACCCAATCCTCAATCTTCAATCCTCAATCCTCAATACTCAATTCTCAATCCTCAATCCTTAATCCTCAGACCTCAAACGTCAATATTCAACCCTCAGTCCTCGTCCTCAATCCACAACCCTCAATCCTCAGCCCTCAATATTCAATCATCAATATTCAATCTTCAATCCTCAATCCTCAATCCTCAATATTCAATTATCAATACTCAATCTTCAATCCTCAATCCTCAATCCTCAATTCTCAATCCTGAATCCTCAATCCTCAATCCTCAATCCTCAATCCTCAATCCACAATCCTCAAGCTTCTATACTCAATAATCAATCTCCAATCCTAGATCCTCAATCCTCAATCCTCAATCCTCAATCCTCAATCCTCAATCCTCAATATTCAATCATCAATACTCAATCTTCAAACCTCAATCTTCAATCCTCAATTCTCAATCTTCAATCCTTGATCCTCAATCATCAATCCTCAATCCTCAATCCTCAGGCATCAATACTCAACCTTCAATGCTCAATCCTCAATCCTCAATCCTCAATCCTCATTCCCCAACCCTCAGTCCTCATTCCTCAAACCACAATCCTCAACCCTCAGTCCTCATACTCAATTCTCAATTCTCAATCCTCAATCCTCAATCCTCAATCTTCAATCCTCAATAGTCAATCTCCAATCCTCAATCCTCAATCCTCGATCCTCAATCCTCAGGCATCAATACTCAATCTTCAATACTCAATCCTCAATCCTCAATCCTCAATCCTCAATCCTCAAACCTCAATCCTGAATCCTCAATATTCAATCATCAATACTCAACCTTCGATCCTCAATCCTCAATCCTCAATCCTCAATCCTCAATCCTCAATCCTCAATCCTCAATCCTCAATCCTCAATCCTCAATCCTCAATCCTCAATCCACAATCCTCAGCCTTCAATACTCAATAATCAATTTCCAATCCTAGATCCTCAATCCTCAATCCTCAATCCTCAATCCTCAATCCTCATTCTTCAATCCTCAATATTCAATCATCAATACTCAATCTTCAATCCTCAATCCTCAATCCTCAATCCTCAATCCTCAAACCTCAATCCTCAATCCTCAATATTCAATCATCAATACTCAATCTTCGATCCTCAATCCTCAATCCTCAATCCTCAATCCTCAATCCTCAATCCTCAATCCTCAATCCTCAATCCTCAATCCTCAATCCTCAATCCACAATCCTCAGCCTTCAATACTCAATAATCAATTTCCAATCCTAGATCCTCAATCCTCAATCCTCAATCCTCAATCCTCAATCCTCATTCTTCAATCCTCAATATTCAATCATCAATACTCAATCTTCAATCCCCAATCCTCAATCCTCAATCCTCAATCCTCAATACTCAATCCTCAATATTCAATCATCAATACGCAATCTCCAACCCTCAATCTTCAATCCTCAATAGTCAATCTTCAATCCTCAATCCTCAATCCTCAATCCTCAATCCTCAATCCTCAATCCTCAGGTATCAATACTCAATCTACAATATTCAATCCTCAATCCTTAATCCTCAATCCACAATCCTCAACCTTCAATACTCAATACTCAATCTTCAATCCTCAATCCTCAATCCTCAATCCTCAATCCTCAATCCTCAATCCTCAATATTCAATCCTCAATACTCAACCTTCAATCATCAATCCTCAATCCTCAATTCTCAGTCGTCAATCCTCAGCCATCATTCCTCAATCTTCAATACTCAATCGTCAATCCTTAGTCCTCAATCCTCAATCCTCAATCCTCGTTCCTCAAACCTCAATCCTCAACCCTCAGACTTCATCCTCAATCCTCAAACGTCAATCCTCAATCCTCAATATTCAATCATCAATACTCAATCTTCAATCCTCAATCCTAAAACCTCAATCCTCAATCCTCATTCTTCAATCCTAAATACCCAATCCTCAATCTTCAATCCTCAATCCTCAATACTCAATTCTCAATACTCAATCCTTAATCCTCAGACCTCAAACGTCAATATTCAACCCTCAGTCCTCGTCCTCAATCCACAACCCTCAATCCTCAGTCCTCAATATTCAATCATCAATATTCAATCTTCAATCCTCAATCCTCAATACTCAATCCTCAATCCTCAATCCTCAATCTTCAACCCTGAATCCTCAATCCTCAATACTCAATCCTCAATCTTCAATCCTCAATACTCAATCTTCAATCCTCAATCCTCAATCCTCAATCCTCAATATTCAATCATCAATACTCAATCTTCAATCCTCAATCTTCAATCCTCAATTCTCAATCCTGAATCCTCAATCCTCAATCCTCAATCCTCAATCCTCAATCCACAATCCTCAAGCTTCTATACTCAATAATCAATCTCCAATCCTAGATCCTCAATCCTCAATCCTCAATCCTCAATCCTCAATCCTCAATCCTCAATATTCAATCATCAATACTCAATCTTCAAACCTCAATCTTCAATCCTCAATACTCAATCTTCAATCCTCAATCCTCAATCCTCAATCCTCAATCCTCATTCCTCAGGCATCAATACTCAATCTACAATATTCAATCCTCAATCCTTAACCCTCAATCCACAATCCTCAACCTTCAATACTCAATACTCAATCTTCAATCCTCAATCCTCAATCCTCAATCCTCAATCCTCAATCCTCAATCCTCAATATTCAATCCTCAATACTCAACCTTCAATCATCGATCTTCAATCCTCAATTCTCAGTCGTCAATCCTCACTCATCATTCCTCAATCTTCAATACTCAATCGTCAATCCTTAGTCCTCAATCCTCAATCCTCAATCCTCGTTCCTCAAACCTCAATCCTCAACCCTCAGACTTCATCCTCAATCCTCAAACCTCAATACTCAATCCTCAATATTCAATCATCAATACTCAATCTTCAATCCTCAATCCTAAAACCTCAATCCTCAATCCTCATTCTTCAATCCTAAATACCCAATCCTCAATCTTCAATCCTCAATCCTCAATACTCAATTCTCAATCCTCAATCCTTAATCCTCAGACCTCAAACGTCAATATTCAACCCTCAGTCCTCGTCCTCAATCCACAACCATCAATCCTCAGTCCTCAATATTCAATCATCAATATTCAATCTTCAATCCTCAATCCTCAATCCTCAATCCTCAATCCTCAATCTGCAATCCTCAATCCCCAATCCTCAATCCTCAATCCTAATTCCTCAATCCTCATCCTTCAATCCTCAATACCCAATCCTCAATTTGAATCCTCAATCCTCAATCCTCATTTCTCAATCCTCAATCCTCAACCCTCAGCCCTCATCCTCCATCCTCAGTACTCAATCCTCTATCCTCAATCTTCAATCCTCAATACTCAATATTCAATCCTCATTCCTCAATCCTCAATCCTCAATCCTCAATCTTCAATCCTCAATACTCAATCTGCAATCCTCAATCCTCAAACCTCAATCCTCAATCCTCATTCCTCAATCCTCAATACCCAATCCTCAATCCTCAATCCTCAATCCTCAATCCTCAATCCTCAATCCTCAATCTTCAACCCTGAATCCTCAATCCTCAATACTCAATCCTCAATCTCCAATCCTCAATTCTCAATCCTCAATCCCCAATCCTCAATCCTCAATCCTCAATCCTCAATCCTCAATCCACAATCCTCAAGCTTCTATACTCAATAATCAATCTCCAATCCTAGATCGTCAATCCTCAATCCTCAATCCACAATCTTCAACCCTGAATCCTCAATCATCAATACTCAATCCTCAATCTTCAATCCTCAATACTCAATCTTCAATCCTCAATCCTCAATCCTCAATCCTCAGTCCTCAATATTCAACCCTCAACACTCAATCTTCAATCCTCAATCCTCAATCCTCAATCCTCAATCCTCAGGCATCAATACTCAATCTTCAATGCTCAATCCTCAATCCTCAATCCTCAATCCTCATTCCCCAACCCTCAATCCTCATTCCTCAAACCTCAATCCTCAACCCTCAGTCCTCATACTCAATTCTCAATTCTCAATCCTCAATCCTCAATCCTCAATCTTCAATCCTCAATAATCAATCTCCAATCCTCAATCCTCAATCCTCGATCCTCAATCCTCAGGCATCAATACTCAATCTTCAATACTCAATCCTCAACCCCCAATCCTCAATCCTCAATCCTCAAACCTCAATCCTCAATCCTCAATATTCAATCATCAATACTCAATCTTTAATCCTCAATCCTCAATCCTCAATCCTCAATCCTCAATCCTCAATCCTCAATACTCAATCCTCAATCCTCAATCCTCAATCCTCAATCCTCATTCCTCAATCCTCAATACACAATCCTCAATCTTCAATCCTCAAACATCAATCCTCAATTCTCAATCCTCAATCCTCAGTCCTCAGTCGTCGAATCTCAATCCCCGACGCTTAGCACGCATCCTCAATCCTCAGTCCTCAATCCTCAACCCTCAAACCTAAATCGTCTACCGTCTGTCCTCGTCCTCAATCCTCAAACCTCAATCCCCAGTCCTCAATATTCAATCAGCAATACTCAATCTTCAATCCTCAATCCTCAATCCTCAATCCTCAATCCTCAATCCTCAATCCTCAATATTCAATCATCAATACTCAATCTTCAACCCTCAATCTTCAATCCTCAGTACTCAATCTTCCATCCTCAATCCTCAATCCTCAATCCTCAATCCTCAATCCTCAGGCATCAATACTCAATCTACAATATTCAATCCTCAATCCTTAATCCTCAATCCACAATCCTCAACCTTCAATACTCAATACTCAATCTTCAATCCTCAATCCTCAATCCTCAATCCTCAATCCTCAATCCTCAATCCGCAATATTCAATCCTCAATACTGAATCTTCAATCATCAATCCTCAATCCTCAATTCTCAGTCGTCAATCCTCAGTCATCAATCCTCAATCTTCAATACTCAATCGTCAATCCTTAGTCCTCAATCCTCAATCCTCAATCCTCGTTCCTCAAACCTCAATCCTCAACCCTCAGACTTCATCCTCAATCCTCAAACCTCAATTCTCAATCCTCAATATTCAATCATCAATACTCAATCTTCAATCCTCAATCCTAAAACCTCAATCCTCTGTCCTCATTCTTCAATCCTAAATACCCAATCCTCAATCTTCAATCCTCAATCCTCAATACTCAATTCTCAATCCTCAATCCTTAATCCTCAGACCTCAAACGTCAATATTCAACCCTCAGACCTCGTCCTCAATCCACAACCCTCATTCCTCAGTCCTCAATATTCAATCATCAATATTCAATCTTCAATCCTCAATCCTCAATCCTCAATCCTCAATCCTCAATCCTCAATCTTCAACCCTGAATCCTCAATCCTCAATACTCAATCCTCAATCTTCAATCCTCAATACTCAATCTTCAATCCTCAATCCTCAATCCTCAATCCTCAATCCTCAATATTCAATCATCAATACTCAATCTTCAATCCTCAATCCTCAATCCTCAATTCTCAATCCTGAATCCTCAATCCTCAATCCTCAATCCTCAATCCTCAATCCACAATCCTCAAGCTTCTATACTCAATAATCAATCTCCAATCCTAGATCCTCAATCCTCAATCCTCAATCCTCAATCCTCAATCCTCAATCCTCAATATTCAATCATCAACACTCAATCTTCAAACCTCAATCTTCAATCCTCAATTCTCAATCTTCAATCCTCGATCCTCAATCATCAATCCTCAATCCTCAATCCTCAGGCATCAATACTCAACCTTCAATGCTCAATCCTCAATCCTCAATCCTCAATCCTCATTCCCCAACCCTCAGTCCTCATTCCTCAAACCTCAATCCTCAACCCTCAGTCCTCATACTCAATTCTCAATTCTCAATCCTCAATCCTCAATCCTCAATCTTCAATCCTCAATAGTCAATCTCCAATCCTCAATCCTCAATCCTCGATCCTCAATCCTCAGGCATCAATACTCAATCTTCAATACTCAATCCTCAATCCTCAGTCCTCAATCCTCAATCCTCAAACCTCAATCCTCAATCCTGAATATTCAATCATCAATACTCAATCTTCGATCCTCAATCCTCAATACTCAATCCTCAATCCTCAATCCTCAATCCTCAATCCTCAATCCTCAATCCTCAATGCTCAATCCTCAATCCACAATCCTCAGCCTTCAATACTCATTAATCAATTTCCAATCCTAGATCCTCAATCCTCAATCCTCAATCCTCAATCCTCAATCCTCATTCTTCAATCCTCAATATTCAATCATCAATCCTCAATCTTCAATCCTCAATCCTCAATTCTCGATCCTCAATCCACAGGCATCAATACTCAATCTTCAATACTCAATCCTCAATCCTCAATCCTCAATCCTCAATCCTCAAACCTCAATCCTCAATCCTCAATATTCAATTATCAATACTCAATCTTCAATCCGCAATCCTCAATCCTCAATCCTCAACCCTCAATCCTCATTCCTCAAACCTCAATCCTCAACCCTCAGTCCTCATACTCAATTCTCAATTCTCAATCCTCAATTCTCAATCCTCAATCTTCAGTCCTCAATAATCAATCTCCAATTCTAGATCCTCAATCCCCAATCTTCAATCCTTAATCCTCAATCTTCAATCCCCAATCCCCAGTACTCAATTTTCAATCCTCAATGCTCAATCCTCAATCCTCAATCCTCAGTCCTCAATCCTCAATCCTCAATCCTCAATCCTCAACCCTCAGCCCTCATCCTCCATCCTCAATCCTCAATCCACAATCCTCGATATTCAATCCTCAATTCTCAATCTTCAATCCTCGATCCTCAATCATCAATCCTCAATCCTCAATCCTCAGGCATCAATACTCAACCTTCAATGCTCAATCCTCAATCCTCAATCCTCAATCCTCATTCCCCAACCCTCAGTCCTCATTCCTCAAACCTCAATCCTCAACCCTCAGTCCTCATACTCAATTCTCAATTCTCAATCCTCAATCCTCAATCCTCAATCTTCAATCCTCAATAGTCAATCTCCAATCCTCAATCCTCAATCCTCGATCCTCAATCCTCAGGCATCAATACTCAATCTTCAATACTCAATCCTCAATCCTCAATCCTCAATCCTCAATCCTCAAACCTCAATCCTCAATCCTGAATATTCAATCATCAATACTCAATCTTCGATCCTCAATCCTCAATACTCAATCCTCAATCCTCAATCCTCAATCCTCAATCCTCAATCCTCAATCCTCAATGCTCAATCCTCAATCCACAATCCTCAGCCTTCAATACTCATTAATCAATTTCCAATCCTAGATCCTCAATCCTCAATCCTCAATCCTCAATCCTCAATCCTCATTCTTCAATCCTCAATATTCAATCATCAATCCTCAATCTTCAATCCTCAATCCTCAATTCTCGATCCTCAATCCACAGGCATCAATACTCAATCTTCAATACTCAATCCTCAATCCTCAATCCTCAATCCTCAATCCTCAAACCTCAATCCTCAATCCTCAATATTCAATTATCAATACTCAATCTTCAATCCGCAATCCTCAATCCTCAATCCTCAACCCTCAATCCTCATTCCTCAAACCTCAATCCTCAACCCTCAGTCCTCATACTCAATTCTCAATTCTCAATCCTCAATTCTCAATCCTCAATCTTCAGTCCTCAATAATCAATCTCCAATTCTAGATCCTCAATCCCCAATCTTCAATCCTTAATCCTCAATCTTCAATCCCCAATCCCCAGTACTCAATTTTCAATCCTCAATGCTCAATCCTCAATCCTCAATCCTCAGTCCTCAATCCTCAATCCTCAATCCTCAATCCTCAACCCTCAGCCCTCATCCTCCATCCTCAATCCTCAATCCACAATCCTCGATATTCAATCCTCAATTCTCAATCTTCAATCCTCGATCCTCAATCATCAATCCTCAATCCTCAATCCTCAGGCATCAATACTCAACCTTGAATGCTCAATCCTCAATCCTCAATCCTCAATCCTCATTCCCCAACCCTCAGTCCTCATTCCTCAAACCTCAATCCTCAACCCTCAGTCCTCATACT
This sequence comes from Calliopsis andreniformis, assembly GCF_051401765.1. Taxonomy (NCBI): domain Eukaryota; kingdom Metazoa; phylum Arthropoda; class Insecta; order Hymenoptera; family Andrenidae; genus Calliopsis; species Calliopsis andreniformis. The sequence goes on from NW_027480495.1 coordinate 1,678,718, forward strand.
CAATTCTCAATTCTCAATCCTCAATCCTCAATCCTCAATCTTCAATCCTCAATAGTCAATCTCCAATCCTCAATCCTCAATCCTCGATCCTCAATCCTCAGGCATCAATACTCAATCTTCAATACTCAATCCTCAATCCTCAATCCTCAATCCTCAATCCTCAAACCTCAATCCTCAATCCTGAATATTCAATCATCAATACTCAATCTTCGATCCTCAATCCTCAATACTCAATCCTCAATCCTCAATCCTCAATCCTCAATCCTCAATCCTCAATCCTCAATCCTCAATCCTCAATCCACAATCCTCAGCCTTCAATACTCATTAATCAATTTCCAATCCTAGATCCTCAATCCTCAATCCTCAATCCTCAATCCTCAATCCTCATTCTTCAATCCTCAATATTCAATCATCAATACTCAATCTTCAATCCTCAATCCTCAATCCTCAATCCTCAATATTCAATCATCAATACGCAATCTTCAACCCTCAATCTTCAATCCTCAATAGTCAATCTTCAATCCTCAATCCTCAATCCTCAATCCTCAATTCTCAATCCCGAATCCTCAATCCTCAATCCTCAATCCTCAATCCTCAATCCACAATCCTCAAGCTTCTATACTCAATAATCAATCTCCAATCCTAGATCCTCAATCCTCAATCCTCAATCCTCAATCCTCAATCCTCAATCCTCAATATTCAATCATCAATACTCAATCTTCAAACCTCAATCTTCAATCCTCAATTCTCAATCTTCAATCCTCGACCCTCAATCATCAATCCTCAATCCTCAATCCTCAGGCATCAATACTCAACCTTCAATGCTCAATCCTCAATCCTCAATCCTCAATCCTCATTCCCCAACCCTCAGTCCTCATTCCTCAAACCTCAATCCTCAACCCTCAGTCCTCATACTCAATTCTCAATTCTCAATCCTCAATCCTCAATCCTCAATCTTCAATCCTCAATCCTCAATTCTCGATCCCCAATCCTCAGGCATCAATACTCAACCTTCAATACTCAAACCTCAATCCTCAATCCTCAATCCTCAATCCTCAATCCTCAAACCTCAATCCTCAATCCTCAATATTCAATCATCAATACTCAATTTTCAATCCGCAATCCTCAATCCTCAATCCTCAACCCTCAATTCTCATTCCTCAAACCTCAATCCTCAACCCTCAGTCCTCATACTCAATTCTCAATTCTCAATCCTCAATTCTCAATCCTCAATCTTCAGTCCTCAATAATCAATCTCCAATTCTAGATCCTCAATCCCCAATCTTCAATCCTTAATCCTCAATCTTCAATCCCCAATCCCCAGTACTCAATTTTGAATCCTCAATGCTCAATCCTCAATCCTCAATCCTCAGTCCTCAATCCTCAATCCTCAATCCTCAATCCTCAACCCTCAGCCCTCATCCTCCATCCTCAATCCTCAATCCACAATCCTCGATATTCAATCCTCAATTCTCAATCTTCAATCCTCGATCCTCAATCATCAATCCTCAATCCTCAATCCTCAGGCATCAATACTCAACCTTCAATGCTCAATCCTCAATCCTCAATCCTCAATCCTCAATCCTCATTCCCCAACCCTCAGTCCTCATTCCTCAAACCTCAATCCTCAACCCTCAGTCCTCATACTCAATTATCAATTCTCAATCCTCAATCCTCAATCCTCAATCTTCAATCCTCAATAGTCAATCTCCAATCCTCAATCCTCAATCCTCGATCCTCAATCCTCAGGCATCAATACTCAATCTTCAATACTCAATCCTCAATCCTCAATCCTCAATCCTCAATCCTCAAACCTCAATCCTCAATCCTGAATATTCAATCATCAATACTCAATCTTCGATCCTCAATCCTCAATCCTCAATCCTCAATCCTCAATCCTCAATCCTCAATCCTCAATCCTCAATCCTCAATCCTCAATCCTCAATCCACAATCCTCAGCCTTCAATACTCATTAATCAATTTCCAATCCTAGATCCTCAATCCTCAATCCTCAATCCTCAATCCTCAATCCTCATTCTTCAATCCTCAATATTCAATCATCAATACTCAATCTTCAATCCTCAATCCTCAATCCTCAATCCTCAATATTCAATCATCAATACGCAATCTTCAACCCTCAATCTTCAATCCTCAATAGTCAATCTTCAATCCTCAATCCTCAATCCTCAATCCTCAATGCTCAATCCTCAATCCTCAGGTATCAATACTCAATCTACAATATTCAATCCTCAATCCTTAATCCTCAATCCACAATCCTCAACCTTCAATACTCAATACTCAATCTTCAATCCTCAATCCTCAATCCTCAATCCTCAATCCTTAATCCTCAATCCTCAATATTCAATCCTCAATACTCAACCTTCAATCATCAATCCTCAATCCTCAATTCTCAGTCGTCAATCCTCAGCCATCATTCCTCAATCTTCAATACTCAATCGTCAATCCTTAGTCCTCAATCCCCAATCCTCAATCCTCGTTCCTCAAACCTCAATCCTCAACCCTCAGACTTCATCCTCAATCCTCAAACCTCAATCCTCAATCCTCAATATTCAATCATCAATACTCAATCTTCAATCCTCAATCCTAAAACCTCAATCCTCAGTCCTCATTCTTCAATCCTAAATACCCAATCCTCAATCTTCAATCCTCAATCCTCAATACTCAATTCTCAATCCTCAATCCTTAATCCTCAGACCTCAAACGTCAATATTCAACCCTCAGTCCTCGTCCTCAATCCACAACCCTCAATCCTCAGTCCTCAATATTCAATCATCAATATTCAATCTTCAATCCTCAATCCTCAATCCTCAATATTCAATCATCAATACTCAATCTTCAATCCTCAATCCTCAATCCTCAATTCTCAATCCTGAATCCTCAATCCTCAATCCTCAATCCTCAATCCTCAATCCACAATCCTCAAGCTTCTATACTCAATAATCAATCTCCAATCCTAGATCCTCAATCCTCAATCCTCAATCCTCAATCCTCAATCCTCAATCCTCAATATTCAATCATCAATACTCAATCTTCAAACCTCAATCTTCAATCCTCAATTCTCAATCTTCAATCCTTGATCCTCAATCATCAATCCTCAATCCTCAATCCTCAGGCATCAATACTCAACCTTCAATGCTCAATCCTCAATCCTCAATCCTCAATCCTCATTCCCCAACCCTCAGTCCTCATTCCTCAAACCTCAATCCTCAACCCTCAGTCCTCATACTCAATTCTCAATTCTCAATCCTCAATCCTCAATCCTCAATCTTCAATCCTCAATAGTCAATCTCCAATCCTCAATCCTCAATCTTCGATCCTCAATCCTCAGGCATCAATACTCAATCTTCAATACTCAATCCTCAATCCTCAATCCTCAATCCTCAATCCTCAAACCTCAATCCTCAATCCTCAATATTCAATCATCAATACTCAACCTTCGATCCTCAATCCTCAATCCTCAATCCTCAATCCTCAATCCTCAATCCTCAATCCTCAATCCTCAATCCTCAATCCTCAATCCACAATCCTCAGCCTTCAGTACTCAATAATCAATTTCCAATCCTAGATCCTCAATCCTCAATCCTCAATCCTCAATCCTCAATCCTCATTCTTCAATCCTCAATATTCAATCATCAATACTCAATCTTCGATCCTCAATCCTCAATCCTCAATCCTCAATCCTCAATCCTCAATCCTCAATCCTCAATCCTCAATCCTCAATCCTCAATCCTCAATCCACAATCCTCAGCCTTCAATACTCAATAATCAATTTCCAATCCTAGATCCTCAATCCTCAATCCTCAATCCTCAATCCTCAATCCTCATTCTTCAATCCTCAATATTCAATCATCAATACTCAATCTTCAATCCTCAATCCTCAATCCTCAATCCTCAATCCTCAATACTCAATCCTCAATATTCAATCATCAATACGCAATCTTCAACCCTCAATCTTCAATCCTCAATAGTCAATCTTCAATCCTCAATCCTCAATCCTCAATCCTCAATCCTCAATCCTCAGGTATCAATACTCAATCTACAATATTCAATCCTCAATCCTTAATCCTCAATCCACAATCCTCAACCTTCAATACTCAATACTCAATCTTCAATCCTCAATCCTCAATCCTCAATCCTCAATCCTCAATCCTCAATCCTCAATATTCAGTCCTCAATACTCAACCTTCAATCATCAATCCTCAATCCTCAATTCTCAGTCGTCAATCCTCAGCCATCATTCCTCAATCTTCAATACTAAATCGTCAATCCTTAGTCCTCAATCCTCAATCCTCAATCCTCGTTCCTCAAACCTCAATCCTCAACCCTCAGACTTCATCCTCAATCCTCAAACCTCAATCCTCAATCCTCAATATTCAATCATCAATACTCAATCTTCAATCCTCAATCCTAAAACCTCAATCCTCAATCCTCATTCTTCAATCCTAAATACCCAATCCTCAATCTTCAATCCTCAATCCTCAATACTCAATTCTCAATACTCAATCCTTAATCCTCAGACCTCAAACGTCAATATTCAACCCTCAGTCCTCGTCCTCAATCCACAACCATCAATCCTCAGTCCTCAACATTCAATCATCAATATTCAATCTTCAATCCTCAATCCTCAATCCTCAATCCTCAATCCTCAATCCTCAATCTTCAGCCCATAATCCTCAATCCTCAATACTCAATCCTCAATCTTCAATCCTCAATACTCAATCTTCAATCCTCAATCCTCAATCCTCAATCCTCAATATTCAATCATCAATACTCAATCTTCAATCCTCAATCCTCAATCCTCAATTCTCAATCCTGAATCCTCAATCCTCAATCCTCAATCCTCAATCCTTAATCCACAATCCTCAAGCTTCTATACTCAACAATCAATCTCCAATCCTAGATCCTCAATCCTCAATCCTCAATCCTCAATTCTCAATCTTCAATCCTCAATATTCAATCATCAATACTCAATCTTCAAACCTCAATCTTCAATCCTCAATACTCAATATTCAATCCTCAATCCTCAATCCTCAATCCTCAATCCTCAATCCTCAGGCATCAATACTCAATCTACAATATTCAATCCTCAATCCTTAATCCTCAATCCACAATCCTCAGCCTTCAATACTCAATACTCAATCTTCAATCCTCAATCCTCAATCCTCAATCCTCAATCCTCAATCCTCAATCCGCAATATTCAATCCTCAATACTCAATCTTCAATCATCAATCCTCAATCCTCAATTCTCAGTCTTCAATCCTCAGTCATCAATCCTCAATCTTCAATACTCAATCGTCAATCCTTAGTCCTCAATCCTCAATCCTCAATCCTCGTTCCTCAAACCTCAATCCTCAACCCCCAGTCTTCATCCTCAATCCTCAAACCTCAATCCTCAATCCTCAATATTCAATCATCAATACTAAATCTTCAATCCTCAATCCTCAAACATCAATCCTCAATCCTCATTCTTCAATCCTAAATACCCAATCCTTAATCTTCAATCCTCAATCCTCAATCCTCAATTCTCAATCCTCAATCCTTAATCCTCAGACCTCAAACATCAATATTCAATCCTCAGTCCTCGTCCTCAATCCACAACCCTCAATCCTCAGTCCTCAATATTCAATCATCAATATTCAATCTTCAATCCTTAATCCTCAATCCTCATTCCTCAATCCTCAATCCTCAATCTTCAACCCTGAATACTCGATCCTCAATACTCAATCCTCAACCTTCAATCCTCAATACTCAATCTTCAATCCTCAATCCTCAATCGTCAATCCTCAATCCTCAATCTTCAATCCTCAACACTCAATCTTCAATCCTCAATCCTCAATCCTCAGTCCTCAATCCTCATTCTTCAATCCTCAATACCCAATCCTCAATCTTCAATCCTCAATCCTCAATCCTCAATCCTAATTCCTCAATCCTCATTCTTCAATCCTCAATAACCAATCCTCAATTTCAATCCTCAATCCTCAATCTTCATTTCTCAATCCTCAATCCTCAACCCTCAGCCCTCATCCTCCATCCTCAGTACTCAATCCTCTATCCTCAATATTCAATCCTCAATACTCAATCTTCAATCCTCATTCCTCAATCCTCAATCCTCAATCCTCAATCTTCATTCCTCAATACTCAATCTGCAATCCTCAATCCTCAAACCTCAATCCTCAATCCTCATTCCTCAATCCTCAATTCCCAATCCTCAATCCTCAATCCTCAATCCTCAATCCTCAATATTCAATCATCAATACTCAATCTTCAATCCTCAATCTTCAATCCTCAATACTCAACCTTCAATCCTCAATCCTCAATCCTCAATCCTCAATCCTCAAACCTCAATCCTCAATCCTCAATATTCAATCATCAATACTCAATCTTCAATCGTCAATCCTCAAACCTCAATCCTCAATACTCATTACTCAATCCTCAATACCCAATCCTCAATCCACAATCCTTAATCCTCAATCCACAATCCTCAACCTTCAATACTCAATACTCAATCTTCAATCCTCAATCCTCAATCCTCAATCCTCAATCCTCAATCCTCAATCCTCAATACTCAATCCTCAATACTCAATCTTCAATCATCAATCCTCAATCCTCAATTCTCAGCCGTCAATCCTCAGTCATCAATCCTCAATCTTCAATACTCAATCGTCAACCCTCAATATTCAATCATTAATACTCAATCTTCAATCCTCAATCCTCAAACCTCAATCCTCAATCCTCATTCTTCAATCCTCAATATTCAATCATCAATACGCAATCTTCAACCCTCAATCTTCAATCCTCAATAGTCAATCTTCAATCCTCAATCCTCAATCCTCAATCCTCAATCCTCAATCCTCAATCCTCAGGTATCAATACTCAATCTACAATATTCAATCCTCAATCCTTAATCCTCAATCCACAATCCTCAACCTTCAATACTCAATACTCAATCTTCAATCCTCAATCCTCAATCTTCAATCCTCAATCCTCAATCCTCAATCCTCAATATTCAATCCTCAATACTCAACCTTCAATCATCAATCCTCAATCCTCAATTCTCAGTCGTCAATCCTCAGTCATCATTCCTCAATCTTCAATACTCAATCGTCAATCCTTAGTCCTCAATCCTCAATCCTCAATCCTCGATCCTCAAACCTCAATCCTCAACCGTCAGACTTCATCCTCAATCCTCAAACCTCAATCCTCAATCCTCAATATTCAATCATCAATACTCAATCTTCAATCCTCAATCCTAAAACCTCAATCCTCAATCCTCATTCTTCAATCCTAAATACCCAATCCTCAATCTTCAATCCTCAATCCTCAATACTCAATTCTCAATCCTCAATCCTTAATCCTCAGACCTCAAACGTCAATATTCAACCCTCAGTCCTCGTCCTCAATCCACAACACTCAATCCTCAGTCCTCAATATTCAATCATCAATATTCAATCTTCAATCCTCAATCCTCAATCCTCAATCCTCAATCCTCAATCCTCAATCTTCAACCCTGAATCCTCAATCCTCAATACTCAATCCTTAATCTTCAATCCTCAATACTCAATCTTCAATCCTCAATCCTCAATCCTCAATCCTCAATCCTCAATATTCAATCATCAATACTCAATCTTCAATCCTCAATCCTCAATCCTCAATTCTCAATCCTCAATCCTCAATCCTCAATCCTCAATCCTCAATCCTCAATCCACAATCCTCAACCTTCTATACTCAATAATCAATCTCCAATCCTAGATCCTCAATCCTCAATCCTCAATCCTCAATCTTCAACCCTGAATCCTCAATCCTCAATACTCAATCCTCAATCTTCAATCCTCAATACTCAATCTTCAATCCTCAATCCTCAATCCTCTATCCTCAATCCTCAATCTTCAACCCTCAACACTCAATCCTCAATCCTCAATCCTCAATCCTCAGTCCTCAACCCTCAATCTTCAATCCTCATTACTAATCTTCAATCCTCAATCCTCAATCCTCAATCCTCAATCCTCATTCTTCAATCCTCAATACCCAATCCTCAATCTTCAATCCTCAATCCTTAATCCTCAATCCACAATCCTCAACCTTCAATACTCAATACTCGATCTTCAATCCTCAATCCTCAATCATCAATCCTAAATTCTCAGTCGTCAATCCTCAGTCACCAATCCTCAATCTTCAATACTCAATCGTCAATCCTTAGTCCTCAATCCTCAATCCTCAATCCTCAATCCTCATTCCCCAACCCTCAATCCTCATTCCTCAAACCTCAATCCTCAACCCTCAGTCCTCATACTCAATTCTCAATTCTCAATCCTCAATCCTCAATCCTCAATCTTCAATCCTCAATAATCAATCTCCAATCCTCAATCCTCAATCCTCAATTCTCAGTCGTCAATCCTCAGCCATCATTCCTCAATCTTCAATACTAAATCGTCAATCCTTAGTCCTCAATCCTCAATCCTCAATCCTCAATACTCAATCCTCAATATTCAATCATCAATACGCAATCTTCAACCCTCAATCTTCAATCCTCAATAGTCAATCTTCAATCCTCAATCCTCAATCCTCAATCCTCAATCCTCAATCCTCAGGTATCAATACTCAATCTAGAATATTCAATCCTCAATCCTTAATCCTCAATCCACAATCCTCAACCTTCAATACTCAATACTCAATCTTCAATCCTCAATCCTCAATCCTCAATCCTCAATCCTCAATCCTCAATCCTCAATATTCAGTCCTCAATACTCAACCTTCAATCATCAATCCTCAATCCTCAATTCTCAGTCGTGAATCCTCAGCCATCATTCCTCAATCTTCAATACTAAATCGTCAATCCTTAGTCCTCAATCCTCAATCCTCAATCCTCGTTCCTCAAACCTCAATCCTCAACCCTCAGACTTCATCCTCAATCCTCAAACCTCAATCCTCAATCCTCAATATTCAATCATCAATACTCAATCTTCAATCCTCAATCCTAAAACCTCAATCCTCAATCCTCATTCTTCAATCCTCAATCCTCAATACTCAATTCTCAATACTCAATCCTTAATCCTCAGACCTCAAACGTCAATATTCAACCCTCAGTCCTCGTCCTCAATCCACAACCATCAATCCTCAGTCCTCAACATTCAATCATCAATATTCAATCTTCAATCCTCAATCCTCAATCCTCAATCCTCAATCCTCAATCCTCAATCTTCAACCCATAATCCTCAATCCTCAATACTCAATCATCAATCTTCAATCCTCAATACTCAATCTTCAATCCTCAATCCTCAATCCTCAATCCTCAATATTCAATCATCAATACTCAATCTTCAATCCTCAATCCTCAATCCTCAATTCTCAATCCTGAATCCTCAATCCTCAATCCTCAATCCTCAATCCTTAATCCACAATCCTCAAGCTTCTATACTCAATAATCAATCTCCAATCCTAGATCCTCAATCCTCAATCCTCAATCCTCAATTCTCAATCTTCAATCCTCAATATTCAATCATCAATACTCAATCTTCAAACCTCAATCTTCAATCCTCAATACTCAATATTCAATCCTCAATCCTCAATCCTCAATCCTCAATCCTCAATCCTCAGGCATCAATACTCAATCTACAATATTCAATCCTCAATCCTTAATCCTCAATCCACAATCCTCAGCCTTCAATACTCAATACTCAATCTTCAATCCTCAATCCTCAATCCTCAATCCTCAATCCTCAATCCTCAATCCGCAATATTCAATCCTCAATACTCAATCTTCAATCATCAATCCTCAATCCTCAATTCTCAGTCTTCAATCCTCAGTCATCAATCCTCAATCTTCAATACTCAATCGTCAATCCTTAGTCCTCAGACCTCAAACATCAATATTCAATCCTCAGTCCTCGTCCTCAATCCACAACCCTCAATCCTCAGTCCTCAATATTCAATCATCAATATTCAATCTTCAATCCTTAATCCTCAATCCTCATTCCTCAATCCTCAATCCTCAATCTTCAACCCTGAATACTCAATCCTCAATACTCAATCCTCAACCTTCAATCCTCAATACTCAATCTTCAATCCTCAATCCTCAATCGTCAATCCTCAATCCTCAATCTTCAATCCTCAACACTCAATCTTCAATCCTCAATCCTCAATCCTCAGTCCTCAATCCTCATTCTTCAATCCTCAATACCCAATCCTCAATCTTCAATCCTCAATCCTCAATCCTCAATCCTAATTCCTCAATCCTCATTCTTCAATCCTCAATAACCAATCCTCAATTTCAATCCTCAATCCTCAATCTTCATTTCTCAATCCTCAATCCTCAACCCTCAGCCCTCATCCTCCATCCTCAGTACTCAATCCTCTATCCTCAATATTCAATCCTCAATACTCAATCTTCAATCCTCATTCCTCAATCCTCAATCCTCAATCCTCAATCTTCATTCCTCAATACTCAATCTGCAATCCTCAATCCTCAAACCTCAATCCTCAATCCTCAATTCTCAGCCGTCAATCCTCAGTCATCAATCCTCAATCTTCAATACTCAATCGTCAACCCTCAATATTCAATCATTAATACTCAATCTTCAATCCTCAATCCTCAAACCTCAATCCTCAATCCTCATTCTTCAATCCTCAATATTCAATCATCAATACGCAATCTTCAACCCTCAATCTTCAATCCTCAATAGTCAATCTTCAATCCTCAATCCTCAATCCTCAATCCTCAATCCTCAATCCTCAATCCTCAGGTATCAATACTCAATCTACAATATTCAATCCTCAATCCTTAACCCTCAATCCACAATCCTCAACCTTCAATACTCAATACTCAATCTTCAATCCTCAATCCTCAATCTTCAATCCTCAATCCTCAATCCTCAATCCTCAATATTCAATCCTCAATACTCAACCTTCAATCATCAATCCTCAATCCTCAATTCTCAGTCGTCAATCCTCAGTCATCATTCCTCAATCTTCAATACTCAATCGTCAATCCTTAGTCCTCAATCCTCAATCCTCAATCCTCGATCCTCAAACCTCAATCCTCAACCGTCAGACTTCATCCTCAATCCTCAAACCTCAATCCTCAATCCTCAATATTCAATCATCAATACTCAATCTTCAATCCTCAATCCTAAAACCTCAATCCTCATTCTTCAATCCTCAATACCCAATCCTCAATCTTCAATCCTCAATCCTTAATCCTCAATCCACAATCCTCAACCTTCAATACTCAATACTCGATCTTCAATCCTCAATCCTCAATCATCAATCCTAAATTCTCAGTCGTCAATCCTCAGTCACCAATCCTCAATCTTCAATACTCAATCGTCAATCCTTAGTCCTCAATCCTCAATCCTCAATCCTCAATCCTCATTCCCCAACCCTCAATCCTCATTCCTCAATCCTCAATCCTCAACCCTCAGTCCTCATACTCAATTCTCAATTCTCAATCCTCAATCCTCAATCCTCAATCTTCAATCCTCAATAATCAATCTCCAATCCTCAATCCTCAATCCTCGATCCTCAATCCTCAGGCATCAATACTCAATCTTCAATACTCAATCCTCAATCCTCAATCCTCAATCCTCAATCCTCAAACCTCAATCCTCAATCCTCAATATTCAATCATCAATACTCAATCTTCAATCCTCAATCCTCAATCCTCAATCCTCACTCCTCAATCCTCAATCCTCAGTATTCAATCATCAATACTCAATCTTCAAACCTCAACCTTCAATCCTCAATTCCCAACCTTCAATCCTCAATCCTCAATCCTCAATCCTCAATCCTTAATCCTCAATCCACAATCCTCAACCTTGAATACTCTATACTCGATCTTCAATCCTCAATCCTCAATCATCAATCCTAAATTCTCAGTCGTCAATCCTCAGTCACCAATCCTCAGTCTTCAATACTCAATCGTCAATCCTTAGTCCTCAATCCTCAATCCTCAATCCTCGATCCTCAAACCTCAACCCTAAACCCTCAGACTTCATCCTCAATCCTCAAACCTCAATCCTCAATCCTCAATATTCAATCATCAATACTCAATCTTCAATCCTTAATCCTAAAACCTCAATCCTCAATCCTCATTCTTCAATCCTAAATACCCAATCCTCAATCTTCAATCCTCAATCCCCAATACTCAATTCTCAATCCTCAATCCTTAATCCTCAGACCTCAAACGTCAATATTCAACCCTCAGTCCTCGTCCTCAATACACAACCCTCAATCCTCAGTCCTCAATATTCAATCATCAATATTCAATCTTCAATCCTCAATCCTCAATCCTCAATCCTCAATCCTCAATCCTCAATCTTCAACCCTGAATCCTCAATCCTCAATCCTCAATCCTCAATTCTCAATGCTCAATCCTCAATCCTCAATCCTCAATCCTCAATCCTCAATCCACAATCCTCAACCTTCTATACTCAATATTCAATCTCCAATCCTAGATCCTCAATCCTCAATCCTCAATCCTCAATCTTCAACCCTGAATCCTCAATCCTCAATACTCAATCCTCAATCTTCATTCCTCAATACTCAATCTTCAATCCTCAATCCTCAATCGTCAATCCTCAATCCGCAATCTTCAATCCTCAACACTCAATCTTCAATCCTCAATCCTCAATCCTCAGTCCTCAATCCTCATTCTTCAATCCTCAATACCCAATCCTCAATCTTCAATCCTCAATCCTCAATCCTCAATCCTAATTCCTCAATCCTCATTCTTCAATCCTCAATACCCAATCCTCAATTTCAATCCTCAATCCTCAATCCTCATTTGTCAACCCTCAATCCTCAACCCTCAGCCCTCATCCTCCATCCTCAGTACTCAATCCTCTATCCTCAATCTTCAATCCTCAATACTCAATCTTCAATCCTCATTCCACAATCCTCAAACCTCAATCCTCAATCTTCAATCCTCAATACTCAATCTGCAATCCTCAATCCTCAAACCTCAATCCTCAATCCTCATTCCTCAATCCTCAATACCCAATCCTCAATCCTCAATCCTCAATCCTCAATCCTCAATATTCAATCATCAATACTCAATCTTCACTCCTCAATCTTCAATCCTCAATACTCAATCTTCAATCCTCAATCCTCAATCCTCAATCCTCAAACCTCAATCCTCAATCCTCAATATTCAATCATCAATACTCAATCTTCAATCCTCAATCCTCAAACCTCAATCCTCAATCCTCATTCTTCAATCCTAAATACCCAATCCTCAATCTTCAATCCTCAATCCTCAATCCTCAATTCTCAACCCTCAATCCTTAATCCCCGGTCCTCAGACATCAATATTCAGCCCTGAGTCCTCGCCCACAATCCACAACCCTCAATCCGCAGTCCTCAATATTCAATCATCAATATTCAATCTTCAATCCTCTATCCTCAATCCTCAATCCTCAATCCTCAATCCTCAATCCTCAATCCTCAATCCTCAATCTTCAACCCTGAATCCTCAATCCTCAATACTCAATCCTCAATCTTCAATCCTCAATACTCAATCTTCAATCCTCAATCCTCAATCCTCAATCCTCAATCCTCAATCTTCAATCCTCAACACTCAATCTTCAATACTCAATCCTCAATCCTCAATCCTCAATCCTCATTCTTCAATCCTCAACACCCAATCCTCAATCTTCAATCCTCAATCCTCAATCCTCAATCCTAATTCCTCAATCCTCATTCTTCAATCCTCAATACCCAATCCTCAATTTCAATCCTCAATCCTCAATCCTCATTTCTCAATCCTCAATCCTCAACCCTCAGCCCTCATCCTCCATCCTCAGTACTCAATCCTCTATCCTCAATCATCAATCCTCAATACTCAATCTTCAATCCTCATTCCTCAATCCTCAATCCTCAATCCTCAATCTTCAATCCTCAATACTCAATCTGCAATCCTCAATCCTCAAACCTCAATCCTCAATCCTCATTCCTCAATCCTCAATACCCAATCCTCAGTCCTCAATCCTCAATCCTCAATCCTCAATCCTCAATCCTGTATCTTCAACCCTGAATCCTCAATCCTCAATACTCAATCCTCAATCTCCAATCCTCAATTCTCAATCCTCAATCCTCAATCCTCAATCCTCAATCCTCAATCTTCAATCCTCAATCCACAATCGTCAAGCTTCTATACTCAATAATCAATCTCCAATCCTAGATCGTCAATCCTCAATCCTCAATCCTCAATCTTCAACCCTGAATCCTCAATCATCAATACTCAATCCTCAATCTTCAATCCTCAATACTCAATCTTCAATCCTCAATCCTCAATCCTCAATCATCAGTCCTCAATCTTCAACCCTCGACACTCAATCTTCAATCCTCAATCCTCAATCCTCAATCCTCAATCCTCAGGCATTAATACTCAATCTTCAATGCTCAATCCTCAATCCTCAATCCTGAATCCTCATTCCCCAACCCTCAATCCTCATTCCTCAAACATCAATCCTCAACCCTCAGTCCTCATACTCAATTCTCAATTCTCAATCCTCAATCCTCAATCCTCAATCTTCAATCCTCAATAATCAATCTCCAATCCTCAATCCTCAATCCTCGATCCTCAATCCTCAGGCATCAATACTCAATCTTCAATACTCAATCCTCAATCCTCAATCCTCAATCCTCAATCCTCAAACCTCAATCCTCAATCCTCAATATTCAATCATCAATACTCAATCTTCAATCCTCAATCCTCAATCCTCAATCCTCAATCCTCAATCCTCAATCCTCAATCCTCAATCCTCAATCCACAATCCTCAACCTTCAATACTCAATAATCAATCTCCAATCCTAGATCCTCAATCCTCAATCCTCAATCCTCATTCCTCAATCCTCAATACACAATCCTCAATCTTCAATCCTCAAACATCAATCCTCAATTCTCAATCCTCATTCCTCAGTCCTCAGTCGTCGAATCTCAATCCCCGATGCTTAGCACGCATCCTCAATCCTCAGTCCTCAATCCTCAATCCTCAAACCTAAATCCTCTACCGTCAGTCCTCGTCCTCAATCCTCAAACCTCAATCCCCAATCCTCAATATTCAATCAGCAATACTCAATCTTCAATCCTCAATCCTCAATCCTCAATCCTCAATCCTCAATCCTCAATCCTCAATTCTCAATATTCAATCATCAATACTCAATCTTCAACCCTCAATCTTCAATCCTCAATACTCAATCTTCCATCCTCAATCCTCAATCCTCAATCCTCAATCCTCAATCCTCAGGCATCAATCCTCACTCTTCAATCCTAAATACCCAATCCTTAATCTTCAATCCTTAATCCCCAATCCTCAATTCTCAATCCTCAATCCTTAATCCTCAGACCTCAAACATCAATATTCAACCCTCAGTCCTCGTCCTCAATCCACAACCCTCAATCCTCAGTCCTCAATATTCAATCCTCAATCCTCAATCCTCAATCCTCAATCTTCAACCCTGAATCCTCAATCCTCAATACTCAATCCTCCATCTTCAATCCTCAATACTCAATCTTCAATCCTCAATCCTCAATCGTCAATGCTCAATCCTCAATTTTCAATCCTCAACACTCAATCTTCAATCCTCAATCCTCAATCCTCAATCCTCAATCCTCATTCTTCAATCCTCAATACCCAATCCTCAATCTTCAATCCTCAATCCTCAATCCTCAATCCTAATTCCTCAATCCTCATTCTTCAATCCTCAATACCCAATCCTCAATTTCAATCCTCAATCCTCAATCCTCATTTCTCAATCCTCAATCCTCAACCCTCAGCCCTCATCCTCCATCCTCAGTACTCAATCCTCTATCCTCAATCTTCAATCCTCAATACTCAATCTTCAATCCTCACTCCTCAATCCTCAATCCTCAATCCTCAATCTTCAATCCTCAAACATCTATCCTCAATTCTCAATCCTCAATCCTCAGTCCTCAGTCGTCGAACATCAATCCCCGACCCTTAGCACTCATCCTCAATCCTCATCCCTCAATCCACAATCCTCAACCTTCAATACTCAATAATCAATCTCCAATCCTAGATCCTCAATCCTCAATCCTCAATCCTCATTCCCCAATCCTCAATACCCAATCCTCAATCTTCAATCCTCAAACATCAATCCTCAATTCTCAATCCTCAATCCTCAGTCCTCTGTCGTCGAATCTCAATCCCCGACGCTTAGCACGCATCCTCAATCCTCAGTCCTCAATCCTCAATCCTCAAACCTAAATCCTCTACCGTCAGTCCTCATCCTCAGTCCTCAAACCTCAATCCCCAATCCTCAATATTCAATCAGCAATACTCAATCTTCAATCCTCAATCCTCAATCCTCAATCCTCAATCCTCAATCCTCAATCCTCAATATTCAATCATCAATACTCAATCTTCAACCCTCAATCTTCAATCCTCAATACTCAATCTTCCATCCTCAATCCTCAATCCTCAATCCTCAATCTTCAATCCTCAACACTCAATCTTCAATACTCAATCCTCAATCCTCAATCCTCAATCCTCATTCTTCAATCCTCAACACCCAATCCTCAATCTTCAATCCTCAATCCTCAATCCTCAATCCTAATTCCTCAATCCTCATTCTTCAATCCTCAATACCCAATCCTCAATTTCAATCCTCAATCCTCAATCCTCATTTCTCAATCCTCAATCCTCAACCCTCAGCCCTCATCCTCCATCCTCAGTACTCAATCCTCTATCCTCAATCTTCAATCCTCAATACTCAATCTTCAATCCTCATTCCTCAATCCTCAATCCTCAATCCTCAATCTTCAATCCTCAATACTCAATCTGCAATCCTCAATCCTCAAACCTCAATCCTCAATCCTCATTCCTCAATCCTCAATACCCAATCCTCAGTCCTCAATCCTCAATCCTCAATCCTCAATCCTCAATCCTCAATCTTCAACCCTGAATCCTCAATCCTCAATACTCAATCCTCAATCTCCAATCCTCAATTCTCAATCCTCAATCCTCAATCCTCAATCCTCAATCCTCAATCTTCAATCCTCAATCCACAATCGTCAAGCTTCTATACTCAATAATCAATCTCCAATCCTAGATCGTCAATCCTCAATCCTCAATCCTCAATCTTCAACCCTGAATCCTCAATCATCAATACTCAATCCTCAATCTTCAATCCTCAATACTCAATCTTCAATCCTCAATCCTCAATCCTCAATCCTCAGTCCTCAATCTTCAACCCTCGACACTCAATCTTCAATCCTCAACACTCAATCCTCAATCCTCAATCCTCAGGCATTAATACTCAATCTTCAATGCTCAATCCTCAATCCTCAATCCTGAATCCTCATTCCCCAACCCTCAATCCTCATTCCTCAAACATCAATCCTCAACCCTCAGTCCTCATACTCAATTCTCAATTCTCAATCCTCAATCCTCAATCCTCAATCTTCAATCCTCAATAATCAATCTCCAATCCTCAATCCTCAATCCTCAATCCTCAATCCTCAATCTTCAACCCTGAATCCTCAATCATCAATACTCAATCCTCAATCTTCAATCCTCAATACTCAATCTTCAACCCTCAATCCTCAATCCTCAATCCTCAGTCCTCAATCTTCAACCCTCGACACTCAATCTTCAATCCTCAATCCTCAATCCTCAATCCTCAATCCTCAGGCATTAATACTCAATCTTCAATGCTCAATCCTCAATCCTCAATCCTGAATCCTCATTCCCCAACCCTCAATCCTCATTCCTCAAACATCAATCCTCAACCCTCAGTCCTCATACTCAATTCTCAATTCTCAATCCTCAATCCTCAATCCTCAATCTTCAATCCTCAATAATCAATCTCCAATCCTCAATCCTCAATCCTCGATCCTCAATCCTCAGGCATCAATACTCAATCTTCAATACTCAATCCTCAATCCTCAATCCTCAATCCTCAATCCTCAAACCTCAATCCTCAATCCTCAATATTCAATCATCAATACTCAATCTTCAATCCTCAATCCTCAATCCTCAATCCTCAATCCTCAATCCTCAATCCTCAATCCTCAATCCTCAATCCACAATCCTCAACCTTCAATACTCAATAATCAATCTCCAATCCTAGATCCTCAATCCTCAATCCTCAATCCTCATTCCTCAATCCTCAATACCCAATCCTCAATCTTCAATCCTCAAACATCAATCCTCAATTCTCAATCCTCAATCCTCAGTCCTCAGTCGTCGAATCTCAATCCCCGATGCTTAGCACGCATCCTCAATCCTCAGTCCTCAATCCTCAATCCTCAAACCTAAATCCTCTACCGTCAGTCCTCGTCCTCAATCCTCAAACCTCAATACCCAATCCTCAATATTCAATCAGCAATACTCAATCTTCAATCCTCAATCCTCAATCCTCAATCCTCAATCCTCAATCCTCAATTCTCAATATTCAATCATCAATACTCAATCTTCAACCCTCAATCTTCAATCCTCAATACTCAATCTTCCATCCTCAATCCCTAATCCTCAATCCTCAATCCTCAATCCTCAGGCATCAATCCTCACTCTTCAATCCTAAATACCCAATCCTTAATCTTCAATCCTTAATCCCCAATCCTCAATTCTCAATCCTCAATCCTTAATCCTCAGACCTCAAACATCAATATTCAACCCTCAGTCCTCGTCCTCAATCCACAACCCTCAATCCTCAGTCCTCAATATTCAATCCTCAATCCTCAATCCTCAATCTTCAACCCTGAATCCTCAATCCTCAATACTCAATCCTCCATCTTCAATCCTCAATACTCAATCTTCAATCCTCAATCCTCAATCGTCAATCCTCAATCCTCAATTTTCAATCCTCAACACTCAATCTTCAATCCTCAATCCTCAATCCTCAATCGTCAATCCTCATTCTTCAATCCTCAATACCCAATCCTCAATCTTCAATCCTCAATCCTCAATCCTCAATCCTAATTCCTCAATCCTCATTCTTCAATCCTCAATACCCAATCCTCAATTTCAATCCTCAATCCTCAATCCTCATTTCTCAATCCTCAATCCTCAACCCTCAGCCATCATCCTCCATCCTCAGTACCCAATCCTCTATCCTCAATCTTCAATCATCAATACTCAATCTTCAATCCTCACTCCTCAATCCTCAATCCTCAATCCTCAATCTTCAATCCTCAAACATCTATCCTCAATTCTCAATCCTCAATCCTCAGTCCTCAGTCGTCGAACATCAATCCCCGACCCTTAGCACTCATCCTCAATCCTCATCCCTCAATCCACAATCCTCAACCTTCAATACTCAATAATCAATCTCCAATCCTAGATACTCAATCCTCAATCCTCAATCCTCATTCCCCAATCCTCAATACCCAATCCTCAATCTTCAATCCTCAAACATCAATCCTCAATTCTCAATCCTCAATCCTCAGTCCTCAGTCGTCGAATCTCAATCCCCGACGCTTAGCACGCATCCTCAATCCTCAGTCCTCAATCCTCAATCCTCAAACCTAAATCCTCTACCGTCAGTCCTCGTCCTCAATCCTCAAACCTCAATCCCCAATCCTCAATATTCAATCAGCAATACTCAATCTTCAATCCTCAATCCTCAATCCCCAATCCTCAATCCTCAATCCTCAATCCTCAATATTCAATCATCAATAGTCAATCTTCAACCCTCAATCTTCAATCCTCAATACTCAATCTTCCATCCTCAATCCTCAATCCTCAATCCTCAATCTTCAATCCTCAACACTCAATCTTCAATACTCAATCCTCAATCCTCAATCCTCAATCCTCATTCTTCAATCCTCAACACCCAATCCTCAATCTTCAATCCTCAATCCTCAATCCTCAATCCTAATTCCTCAATCCTCATTCTTCAATCCTCAATACCCAATCCTCAATTTCAATCCTCAATCCTCAATCCTCATTTCTCAATCCTCAATCCTCAACCCTCAGCCCTCATCCTCCATCCTCAGTACTCAATCCTCTATCCTCAATCTTCAATCCTCAATACTCAATCTTCAATCCTCATTCCTCAATCCTCAATCCTCAATCCTCAATCTTCAATCCTCAATACTCAATCTGCAATCCTCAATCCTCAAACCTCAATCCTCAATCCTCATTCCTCAATCCTCAATACCCAATCCTCAGTCCTCAATCCTCAATCCTCAATCCTCAATCCTCAGTCCTCAATCTTCAACCCTGAATCCTCAATCCTCAATACTCAATCCTCAATCTCCAATCCTCAATTCTCAATCCTCAATCCTCAATCCTCAATCCTCAATCCTCAATCTTCAATCCTCAATCCACAATCGTCAAGCTTCTATACTCAATAATCAATCTCCAATCCTAGATCGTCAATCCTCAATCCTCAATCCTCAATCTTCAACCCTGAATCCTCAATCATCAATACTCAATCCTCAATCTTCAATCCTAAATACTCAATCTTCAATCCTCAATCCTCAATCCTCAACCTCAGTCCTCAATCTTCAACCCTCGACACTCAATCTTCAATCCTCAATCCTCAATCCTCAATCCTCAATCCTCAATCCTCAGGCATTAATACTCAATCTTCAATGCTCAATCCTCAATCCTCAATCCTGAATCCTCATTCCCCAACCCTCAATCCTCATTCCTCAAACATCAGTCCTCAACCCTCAGTCCTCATACTCAATTCTCAATTCTCAATCCTCAATCCTCAATCCTCAATCTTCAATCCTCAATAATCAATCTCCAATCCTCAATCCTCAATCCTCGATCCTCAATCCTCAGGCATCAATACTCAATCTTCAATACTCAATCCTCAATCCTCAATCCTCAATCCTCAATCCTCAAACCTCAATCCTCAATCCTCAATATTCAATCATCAATACTCAATCTTCAATCCTCAATCCTCAATCCTCAATCCTCAATCCTCAATCCTCAATCCTCAATCCTCAATGCTCAATCCACAATCCTCAACCTTCAATACTCAATAATCAATCTCCAATCCTAGATCCTCAATCCTCAATCCTCAATCCTCATTCCTCAATCCTCAATACCCAATCCTCAATCTTCAATCCTCAAACATCAATCCTCAATTCTCAATCCTCAATCCTCAGTCCTCAGTCGTCGAATCTCAATCCCCGATGCTTAGCACGCATCCTCAATCCTCAGTCCTCAATCCTCAATCCTCAAACCTAAATCCTCTACCGTCAGTCCTCGTCCTCAATCCTCAAACCTCAATCCCCAATCCTCAATATTCAATCAGCAATACTCAATCTTCAATCCTCAATCCTCAATCCTCAATCCTCAATCCTCAATCCTCAATATTCAATCATCAATACTCAATCTTCAACCCTCAATCTTCAATCCTCAATACTCAATCTTCCATCCTCAATCCTCAATCCTCAATCCTCAATCCTCAATCCTCAGGCATCAATCCTCACTCTTCAATCCTAAATACCCAATCCTTAATCTTCAATCCTTAATCCTCAATCCTCAATTCTCAATCCTCAATCCTTAATCCTCAGACCTCAAACATCAATATTCAACCCTCAGTCCTCGTCCTCAATCCACAACCCTCAATCCTCAGTCCTCAATATTCAATCCTCAATCCTCAATCCTCAATCTTCAACCCTGAATCCTCAATCCTCAATACTCAATCCTCCATCTTCAATCCTCAATACTCAATCTTCAATCCTCAATCCTCAATCGTCAATCCTCAATCCTCAATTTTCAATCCTCAACACTGAATCTTCAATCCTCAATACCCAATCCTCAATCTTCAATCCTCAATCCTCAATCCTCAATCCTAATTCCTCAATCCTCATTCTTCAATCCTCAATACCCAATCCTCAATTTCAATCCTCAATCCTCAATCCTCATTTCTCAATCCTCAATCCTCAACCCTCAGCCCTCATCCTCCATCCTCAGTACTCAATCCTCTATCCTCAATCTTCAATCCTCAATACTCAATCTTCAATCCTCACTCCTCAATCCTCAATCCTCAATCCTCAATCTTCAATCCTCAAACATCTATCCTCAATTCTCAATCCTCAATCCTCAGTCCTCAGTCGTCGAACATCAATCCCCGACCCTTAGCACTCATCCTCAATCCTCATCCCTCAATCCACAATCCTCAACCTTCAATACTCAATAATCAATCTCCAATCCTAGACCCTCAATCCTCAATCCTCAATCCTCATTCCCCAATCCTCAATACCCAATCCTCAATCTTCAATCCTCAAACATCAATCCTCAATTCTCAATCCTCAATCCTCAGTCCTCAGTCGTCGAATCTCAATCCCCGATGCTTAGCACGCATCCTCAATCCTCAGTCCTCAATCCTCAATCCTCAAACCTAAATCCTCTACCGTCAGTCCTCGTCCTCAATCCTCAAACCTCAATCCCCAATCCTCAATATTCAATCAGCAATACTCAATCTTCAATCCTCAATCCTCAATCCTCAATCCTCAATCCTCAATCCTCAATCCTCAATATTCAATCATCAATACTCAATCTTCAACCCTCAATCTTCAATCCTCAATACTCAATCTTCCATCCTCAATCCTCAATCCTCAATCCTCAATCCTCAATCCTCAGGCATCAATACTCAATCTACAATATTCAATCCTCAATCCTTAATCCTCAATCCACAATCCTCAACCTTCAATACTCAATACTCAATCTTCAATCCTCAATCCTCAATCCTCAATCCTCAATCCTCAATCCTAATTCCTCAATCCTCATTCTTCAATCCTAAATACCCAATCCTCAATCTTCAATCCTCAATCCTCAATACTCAATTCTCAATCCTCAATCCTTAATCCTCAGACCTCAAACGTCAATATTCAACCCTCAGTCCTCGTCCTCAATACACAACCCTCAATCCTCAGTCCTCAATATTCAATCATCAATATTCAATCTTCAATCCTCAATCCTCAATCCTCAATCCTCAATCCTCAATCCTCAATCTTCAACCCTGAATCCTCAATCCTCAATACTCAATCCTCAATCTTCAATCCTCAATCCTCAATCCTCAATCCTCAATCCTCAATCCTCAATCCTCAATCCACAATCCTCAACCTTCTATACTCAATAATCAATCTCCAATCCTAGATCCTCAATCCTCAATCCTCAATCCTCAATCTTCAACCCTGAATCCTCAATCCTCAATACTCAATCCTCAATCTTCAATCCTCAATACTCAATCTGCAATCCTCAATCCTCAAACCTCAATCCTCAATCCTCATTCCTCAATCCTCAATACCCAATCCTCAATCCTCAATCCTCAATCCTCAATATTCAATCATCAATACTCAATCTTCACTCCTCAATCTTCAATCCTCAATACCCAATCTTCAATCCTCAATCCTCAATCCTCAATCCTCAAACCTCAATCCTCAATCCTCAATATTCAATCATCAATACTCAATCTTCAATCCTCAATCCTCAAACCTCAATCCTCAATCCTCATTCTTCAAACCTAAATACCCAATCCTCAATCCCCAATCCTCAATCCTCAATTCTCAATCCTCAATCCTTAATCCCCGGACCTCAAACATCAATATTCAGCCCTGAGTCCTCGCCCACAATCCACAACCCTGAATCCGCAGTCCTCAATATTCAATCATCAATATTCAATCTTCATTCCTCAATCCTCAATCCTCAATCCTCAATCCTCAATCCTCAATCCTCAATCCTCAATCCTCAATCTTCAACCCTGAATCCTCAATCCTCAATACTCAATCCTCAATCTTCAATCCTCAATACTCAATCTTCAATCCTCAATCCTCAATCCTCAATCCTCAATCCTCAATCTTCAATCCTCAACACTCAATCTTCAATACTCAATCCTCAATCCTCAATCCTCAATCCTCATTCTTCAATCCTCAACACCCAATCCTCAATCTTCAATCCTCAATCCTCAATCCTCAATCCTAATTCCTCAATCCTCATTCTTCAATCCTCAATACCCAATCTTCAATCCTCAATAATCAATCTCCAATGCTCAATCCTCAATCCTCGATACTCAATCCTCAGGCATCAATACTCAATCTTCAATACTCAATCCTCAATCCTCAATCCTCAATCCTCAATCCTCAAACCTCAATCCTCAATCCTCAATATTCAATCATCAATACTCAATCTTCAATCCTCAATCCTCAATCCTCAATCCTCAATCCTCAATCCTCAATCCTCAATCCTCAACCCTCAATCCTCAATCCTCAATCCTCAATCCACAATCCTCAACCTTCAATACTCAATAATCAATCTCCAATCCTAGATCCTCAATCCTCAATCCTCAATCCTCATTCCTCAATCTTCAATACCCAATCCTCAATCTTCAATCCTCAAACATCAATCCTCAATTCTCAATCCTCAATCCTCAGTCCTCAGTCGTCGAATCTCAATCCCCGATGCTTAGCACGCATCCTCAATCCTCAGTCCTCAATCCTCAATCCTCAAACCTAAATCCTCTACCGTCAGTCCTCGTCCTCAATCCTCAAACCTCAATCCCCAATCCTCAATATTCAATCAGCAATACTCAATCTTCAATCCTCAATCCTCAATCCTCAATCCTCAATCCTCAATCCTCAATCCTCAATATTCAATCATCAATACTCAATCTTCAACCCTCAATCTTCAATCCTCAATACTCAATCTTCCATCCTCAATCCTCAATCCTCAATCCTCAATCCTCAATCCTCAGGCATCAATCCTCACTCTTCAATCCTAAATACCCAATCCTTAATCTTCAATCCTTAATCCTCAATCCTCAATTCTCAATCCTCAATCCTTAATCCTCAGACCTCAAACATCAATATTCAACCCTCAGTCCTCGTCCTCAATCCACAACCCTCAATCCTCAGTCCTCAATATTCAATCATAAATATTCAATCTTCAATCCTCAATCCTCAATCCTCAATCCTCAATCCTCAATCCTCAATCTTCAACCCTGAATCCTCAATCCTCAATACTCAATCCTCCATCTTCAATCCTCAATACTCAATCTTCAATCCTCATTTCTCAATCCTCAATCCTCAACCCTCAGCCCTCATCCTCCATCCTCAGTACTCAATCCTCTATCCTCAATCTTCAATCCTCAATACTCAATCTTCAATCCTCACTCCTCAATCCTCAATCCTCAATCCTCAATCTTCAATCCTCAAACATCTATCCTGAATTCTCAATCCTCAATCCTCAGTCCTTAGTCGTCGAACATCAATCCCCGACCCTTAGCACTCATCCTCAATCCTCATCCCTCAATCCACAATCCTCAACCTTCAATACTCAATAATCAATCTCCAATCCTAGATCCTCAATCCTCAATCCTCAATCCTCATTCCCCAATCCTCAATACCCAATCCTCAATCTTCAATCCTCAAACATCAATCCTCAATTCTCAATCCTCAATCCTCAGTCCTCAGTCGTCGAATCTCAATCCCCGACGCTTAGCACGCATCCTCAATCCTCAGTCCTCAATCCTCAATCCTCAAACCTAAATCCTCTACCGTCAGTCCTCGACCTCAATCCTCAAACCTCAATCCCCAATCCTCAATATTCAATCAGCAATACTCAATCTTCAATCCTCAATCCTCAATCCTCAATCCTCAATCCTCAATCCTCAATCCTCAATATTCAATCATCAATACTCAATCTTCAACCCTCAATCTTCAATCCTCAATACTCAATCTTCCATCCTCAATCCTCAATCCTCAATCCTCAATCCTCAATCCTCAGGCATCAATACTCAATCTACAATATTCAATCCTCAATCCTTAATTCTCAATCCACAGTCCTCAACCTTCAATACTCAATACTCAATCTTCAATCCTCAATCCTCAATCCTCAATCCTCAATCCTCAATCCTAATTCCTCAATCCTCATTCTTCAATCCTAAATACCCAATCCTCAATCTTCAATCCTCAATCCTCAATACTCAATTCTCAATCCTCAATCCTTAATCCTCAGACCTCAAACGTCAATATTCAACCCTCAGTCCTCGTCCTCAATACACAACCCTCAATCCTCAGTCCTCAATATTCAATCATCAATATTCAATCTTCAATCCTCAATCCTCAATCCTCAATCCTCAATCCTCAATCCTCAATCTTCAACCCTGAATCCTCAATCCTCAATACTCAATCCTCAATCTTCAATCCTCAATACTCAATCTTCAATCCTCAATCCTCAATCCTCAATCCTCAATATTCAATCATCAATACTCAATCTTCAATCCTCAATCCTCAATCCTCAATTCTCAATCCTCAATCCTCAATCCTCAATCCTCAATCCTCAATCCTCAATCCACAATCCTCAACCTTCTATACTCAATAATCAATCTCCAATCCTAGATCCTCAATCCACAATCCTCAATCCTCAATCTTCAACCCTGAATCCTCAATCCTCAATACTCAATCCTCAATCTTCAATCCTCAATACTCAATCTTCAATCCTCAATCCTCAATCGTCAATCCTCAATCCGCAATCTTCAATCCTCAACACTCAATCTTCAATCCTCAATCCTCAATCCTCAGTCCTCAATCCTCATTCTTCAATCCTCAATACCCAATCCTCAATCTTCAATCCTCAATCCTCAATCCTCAATCCTAATTCCTCAATCCTCATTCTTCAATCCTCAATACCCAATCCTCAATTTCAATCCTCAATACCCAATCCTCAATTTCAATCCTCAATCCTCAATCCTCATTTCTCAATCCTCAATCCTCAACCCTCAGCCCTCATCCTCCATCCTCAGTACTCAATCCTCTATCCTCAATCTTCAATCCTCAATACTCAATCTTCAATCCTCATTCCACAATCCTCAAACCTCAATCCTCAATCTTCAATCCTCAATACTCAATCTGCAATCCTCAATCCTCAAACCTCAATCCTCAATCCTCATTCCTCAATCCTCAATACCCAATCCTCAATCCTCAATCCTCAATCCTCAATCCTCAATATTCAATCATCAATACTCAATCTTCACTCCTCAATCTTCAATCCTCAATACCCAATCTTCAATCCTCAATCCTCAATCCTCAATCCTCAAACCTCAATCCTCAATCCTCAATATTCAATCATCAATACTCAATCTTCAATCCTCAATCCTCAAACCTCAATCCTCAATCCTCATTCTTCAATCCTAAATACCCAATCCTCAATCCCCAATCCTCAATCCTCAATTCTCAATCCTCAATCCTTAATCCCCGGACCTCAAACATCAATATTCAGCCCTGAGTCCTCGCCCACAATCCACAACCCTCAATCCGCAGTCCTCAATATTCAATCATCAATATTCAATCTTCAATCCTCAATCCTCAATCCTCAATCCTCAATCCTCAATCCTCAATCCTCAATCTTCAACCCTGAATCCTCAATCCTCAATACTCAATCCTCAATCTTCAATCCTCAATACTCAATCTTCAATCCTCAATCCTCAATCCTCAATCCTCAATCCTCAATCTTCAATCCTCAACACTCAATCTTCAATACTCAATCCTCAATCCTCAATCCTCAATCCTCATTCTTCAATCCTCAACACCCAATCCTCAATCTTCAATCCTCAATCCTCAATCCTCAATCCTAATTCCTCAATCCTCATTCTTCAATCCTCAATACCAAATCTTCAATCCTCAATAATCAATCTCCAATGCTCAATCCTCAATCCTCGATACTCAATCCTCAGGCATCAATACTCAATCTTCAATACTCAATCCTCAATCCTCAATCCTCAATCCTCAATCCTCAAACCTCAATCCTCAATCCTCAATATTCAATCATCAGCACTCAATCTTCAATACTCAATCCTCAATCCTCAATCCTCAATCCTCATTCTTCAATCCTCAATACCCAATCCTCAATCTTCAATCCCCAATCCTCAATCCTCAATCCTAATTCCTCAATCCTCATCCTTCAATCCTCAATACCCAATCATCAATTTCAATCCTCAATCCTCAATCCTCATTTCTCAATCCTCAATCCTCAACCCTCAGCCCTCATCCTCCATCCTCAGTACTCAATCCTCTATCCTCAATCTTCAATCCTCAATACTCAATATTCAATCCTCATTCCTCAATCCTCAATCCTCAATCCTCAATCTTCAATCCTCAATACTCAATCTGCAATCCTCAATCCTCAAACCTCAATCCTCAATCCTCATTCCTCAATCCTCAATACCCAATCCTCAATCCTCAATCCTCAATCCTCAATCCTCAATCCTCAATCCTCAATCTTCAACCCTGAATCCTCAATCCTCAATACTCAATCCTCAATCTCCAATCCTCAATTCTCAATCCTCAATCCCCAATCCCCAATCCTCAATCCTCAATCCTCAATCCTCAATCCACAATCCTCAAGCTTCTATACTCAATAATCAATCTCCAATCCTAGATCGTCAATCCTCAATCCTCAATCCTCAATCTTCAACCCTGAATCCTCAATCATCAATACTCAATCCTCAATCTTCAATCCTCAATACTCAATCTTCAATCCTCAATCCTCAATCCTCAATCCTCAGTCCTCAATATTCAACCCTCAACACTCAATCTTCAATCCTCAATCCTCAATCCTCAATCCTCAATCCTCAGGCATCAATACTCAATCTTCAATGCTCAATCCTCAATCCTCAATCCTCAATCCTCATTCCCCAACCCTCAATCCTCATTCCTCAAACCTCAATCCTCAACCCTCAGTCCTCATACTCAATTCTCAATTCTCAATCCTCAATCCTCAATCCTCAATCTTCAATCCTCAATAATCAATCTCCAATCCTCAATCCTCAATCCTCGATCCTCAATCCTCAGGCATCAATACTCAATCTTCAATACTCAATCCTCAACCCTCAATCCTCAATCCTCAATCCTCAAACCTCAATCCTCAATCCTCAATATTCAATCATCAATACTCAATCTTCAATCCTCAATCCTCAATCCTCAATCCTCAATCCTCAATCCTCAATCCTCAATACTCAATCCTCAATCCTCAATCCTCAATCCTCAATCCTCATTCCTCAATCCTCAATACACAATCCTCAATCTTCAATCCTCAAACATCAATCCTCAATTCTCAATCCTCAATCCTCAGTCCTCAGTCGTCGAATCTCAATCCCCGACGCTTAGCACGCATCCTCAATCCTCAGTCCTCAAACCTCAACCCTCAAACCTAGATCCTCTACCGTCAGTCCTCGTCCTCAATCCTCAAACCTCAATCCCCAGTCCTCAATATTCAATCAGCAATACTCAATCTTCAATCCTCAATCCTCAATCCTCAATCCTCAATCCTCAATCCTCAATCCTCAATATTCAATCATCAATACTCAATCTTCAACCCTCAATCTTCAATCCTCAGTACTCAATCTTCCATCCTCAATCCTCAATCCTCAATCCTCAATCCTCAATCCTCAGGCATCAATACTCAATCTACAATATTCAATCCTCAATCCTTAATCCTCAATCCACAATCCTCAACCTTCAATACTCAATACTCAATCTTCAATCCTCAATCCTCAATCCTCAATCCTCAATCCTCAATCCGCAATATTCAATCCTCAATACTGAATCTTCAATCATCAATCCTCAATCCTCAATTCTCAGTCGTCAATCCTCAGTCATCAATCCTCAATCTTCAATACTCAATCGTCAATCCTTAGTCCTCAATCCTCAATCCTCAATCCTCGTTCCTCAAACCTCAATCCTCAAACCTCAGACTTCATCCTCAATCCTCAAACCTCAATCCTCAATCCTCAATATTCAATCATCAATACTCAATCTTCAATCCTCAATCCTAAAACCTCAACCCTCAGTCCTCATTCTTCAATCCTAAATACCCAATCCTCAATCTTCAATCCTCAATCCTCAATACTCAATTCTCAATCCTCAATCCTTAATCCTCAGACCTCAAACGTCAATATTCAACCCTCAGTCCTCGTCCTCAATCCACAACCCTCAATCCTCAGTCCTCAATATTCAATCATCAATATTCAATCTTCAATCCTCAATCCTCAATCCTCAATCCTCAATCCTCAATCCTCAATCTTCGAACCTGAATCCTCAATCCTCAATACTCAATCCTCAATCTTCAATCCTCAATACTCAATCTTCAATCCCCAATCCTCAATCCTCTATCCTCAATCCTCAATCTTCAACCCTCAACACTCAATCCTCAATCCTCAATCCTCAGTCCTCAACCCTCAATCTTCAATCCTCATTACTAATCTTCAATCCTCAATCCTCAATCCTCAATCCTCAATCCTCATTCTTCAATCCTCAATACCCAATCCTCAATCTTCAATCCTCAATCCTTAATCCTCAATCCACAATCCTCAACCTTCAATACTCAATACTCGATCTTCAATCCTCAA
The DNA here is from genome assembly GCF_051401765.1 of Calliopsis andreniformis. Taxonomy (NCBI): domain Eukaryota; kingdom Metazoa; phylum Arthropoda; class Insecta; order Hymenoptera; family Andrenidae; genus Calliopsis; species Calliopsis andreniformis. Next base: position 1,709,064 of record NW_027480495.1, read on the forward strand.
TCCTCAATCATCAATCCTAAATTCTCAGTCGTCAATCCTCAGTCACCAATCCTCAATCTTCAATACTCAATCGTCAATCCTTAGTCCTCAATCCTCAATCCTCAATCCTCAATCCTCATTCCCCAACCCTCAATCCTCATTCCTCAAACCTCAATCCTCAACCCTCAGTCCTCATACTCAATTCTCAATTCTCAATCCTCAATCCTCAATCCTCAATCTTCAATCCTCAATAATCAATCTCCAATCCTCAATCCTCAATCCTCGATCCTCAATCCTCAGGCATCAATACTCAATCTTCAATACTCAATCCTCAATCCTCAATCCTCAATCCTCAATCCTCAAACCTCAATCCTCAATCCTCAATATTCAATCATCAATACTCAATCTTCAATCCTCAATCCTCAATCCTCAATCCTCACTCCTCAATCCTCAATCCTCAGTATTCAATCATCAATACTCAATCTTCAAACCTCAACCTTCAATCCTCAATTCTCAACCTTCAATCCTCAATCCTCAATCCTCAATCCTCAATCCTTAATCCTCAATCCACAATCCTCAACCTTGAATACTCAATACTCGATCTTCAATCCTCAATCCTCAATCATCAATCCTAAATTCTCAGTCGTCAATCCTCAGTCACCAATCCTCAATCTTCAATACTCAATCGTCAATCCTTAGTCCTCAATCCTCAATCCTCAATCCTCGATCCTCAAACCTCAACCCTAAACCCTCAGACTTCATCCTAAATCCTCAAACCTCAATCCTCAATCCTCAATATTCAATCATCAATACTCAATCTTCAATCCTTAATCCTAAAACCTCAATCCTCAATCCTCATTCTTCAATCCTCAACACCCAATCCTCAATCTTCAATCCTCAATCCTCAATCCTCAATCCTCAATCTTCAACCCTGAATCCTCAATCCTCAATACTCAATCCTCAATCTTCAATCCTCAATACTCAATCTTCAATCCTCAACCCTCAATCCTCAATCCTCAATCCTCAGGCATCAATCCTCACTCTTCAATCCTAAATACCCAATCCTTAATCTTCAATCCTTAATCCCCAATCCTCAATTCTCAATCCTCAATCCTTAATCCTCAGACCTCAAACATCAATATTCAACCCTCAGTCCTCGTCCTCAATCCACAACCCTCAATCCTCAGTCCTCAATATTCAATCCTCAATCCTCAATCTTCAATCCTCAATCCTCAATCCTCAATCTTCAACCCTGAATCCTCAATCCTCAATACTCAATCCTCAATCTTCAATCCTCAATACTCAATCTTCAATCCTCAACCCTCAATCCTCAATCCTCAATCCTCAATCTTCAATCCTCAATACCCAATCCTCAATTTCAATCCTCAATCCTCAATCCTCATTTCTCAATCCTCAATCCTCAACCCTCAGCCCTCATCCTCCATCCTCAGTACTCAATCCTCTATCCTCAATCTTCAATCCTCAATACTCAATCTTCAATCCTCAACCCTCAATCCTCAATCCTCAATCCTCAGGCATCAATCCTCACTCTTCAATCCTAAATACCCAATCCTTAATCTTCAATCCTTAATCCCCAATCCTCAATTCTCAATCCTCAATCCTTAATCCTCAGACCTCAAACGTCAATATTCAACCCTCAGTCCTCGTCCTCAATACACAACCCTCAATCCTCAGTCCTCAATATTCAATCATCAATATTCAATCTTCAATCCTCAATCCTCAATCCTCAATCCTCAATCCTCAATCCTCAATCTTCAACCCTGAATCCTCAATCCTCAATCCTCAATCCTCAATTCTCAATGCTCAATCCTCAATCCTCAATCCTCAATCCTCAATCCTCAATCCTCAATCTTCAACCCTGAATCCTCAATCCTCAATACTCAATCCTCAATCTTCAATCCTCAATACTCAATCTTCAATCCTCAACCCTCAATCCTCAATCCTCAATCCTCAATCTTCAATCCTCAACACTCAATCTTCAATACTCAATCCTCAATCCTCAATCCTCAATCCTCATTCTTCAATCCTCAACACCCAATCCTCAATCTTCAATCCTCAATCCTCAATCCTCAATCCTAATTCCTCAATCCTCATTCTTCAATCCTCAATACCCAATCCTCAATTTCAATCCTCAATCCTCAATCCTCATTTCTCAATCCTCAATCCTCAACCCTCAGCCCTCATCCTCCATCCTCAGTACTCAATCCTCTATCCTCAATCATCAATCCTCAATACTCAATCTTCAATCCTCATTCCTCAATCCTCAATCCTCAATCCTCAATCTTCAATCCTCAATACTCAATCTGCAATCCTCAATCCTCAAACCTCAATCCTCAATCCTCATTCCTCAATCCTCAATACCCAATCCTCAGTCCTCAATCCTCAATCCTCAATCCTCAATCCTCAATCCTGTATCTTCAACCCTGAATCCTCAATCCTCAATACTCAATCCTCAATCTCCAATCCTCAATTCTCAATCCTCAATCCTCAATCCTCAATCCTCAATCCTCAATCTTCAATCCTCAATCCACAATCGTCAAGCTTCTATACTCAATAATCAATCTCCAATCCTAGATCGTCAATCCTCAATCCTCAATCCTCAATCTTCAACCCTGAATCCTCAATCATCAATACTCAATCCTCAATCTTCAATCCTCAATACTCAATCTTCAATCCTCAATCCTCAATCCTCAATCATCAGTCCTCAATCTTCAACCCTCGACACTCAATCTTCAATCCTCAATCCTCAATCCTCAATCCTCAATCCTCAGGCATTAATACTCAATCTTCAATGCTCAATCCTCAATCCTCAATCCTGAATCCTCATTCCCCAACCCTCAATCCTCATTCCTCAAACATCAATCCTCAACCCTCAGTCCTCATACTCAATTCTCAATTCTCAATCCTCAATCCTCAATCCTCAATCTTCAATCCTCAATAATCAATCTCCAATCCTCAATCCTCAATCCTCGATCCTCAATCCTCAGGCATCAATACTCAATCTTCAATACTCAATCCTCAATCCTCAATCCTCAATCCTCAATCCTCAAACCTCAATCCTCAATCCTCAATATTCAATCATCAATACTCAATCTTCAATCCTCAATCCTCAATCCTCAATCCTCAATCCTCAATCCTCAATCCTCAATCCTCAATCCTCAATCCACAATCCTCAACCTTCAATACTCAATAATCAATCTCCAATCCTAGATCCTCAATCCTCAATCCTCAATCCTCATTCCTCAATCCTCAATACACAATCCTCAATCTTCAATCCTCAAACATCAATCCTCAATTCTCAATCCTCATTCCTCAGTCCTCAGTCGTCGAATCTCAATCCCCGATGCTTAGCACGCATCCTCAATCCTCAGTCCTCAATCCTCAATCCTCAAACCTAAATCCTCTACCGTCAGTCCTCGTCCTCAATCCTCAAACCTCAATCCCCAATCCTCAATATTCAATCAGCAATACTCAATCTTCAATCCTCAATCCTCAATCCTCAATCCTCAATCCTCAATCCTCAATCCTCAATTCTCAATATTCAATCATCAATACTCAATCTTCAACCCTCAATCTTCAATCCTCAATACTCAATCTTCCATCCTCAATCCTCAATCCTCAATCCTCAATCCTCAATCCTCAGGCATCAATCCTCACTCTTCAATCCTAAATACCCAATCCTTAATCTTCAATCCTTAATCCCCAATCCTCAATTCTCAATCCTCAATCCTTAATCCTCAGACCTCAAACATCAATATTCAACCCTCAGTCCTCGTCCTCAATCCACAACCCTCAATCCTCAGTCCTCAATATTCAATCCTCAATCCTCAATCTTCAATCCTCAATCCTCATTCTTCAATCCTCAATACCCAATCCTCAATCTTCAATCCTCAATCCTCAATCCTCAATCCTAATTCCTCAATCCTCATTCTTCAATCCTCAATACCCAATCCTCAATTTCAATCCTCAATCCTCAATCCTCATTTCTCAATCCTCAATCCTCAACCCTCAGCCCTCATCCTCCATCCTCAGTACTCAATCCTCTATCCTCAATCTTCAATCCTCAATACTCAATCTTCAATCCTCACTCCTCAATCCTCAATCCTCAATCCTCAATCTTCAATCCTCAAACATCTATCCTCAATTCTCAATCCTCAATCCTCAGTCCTCAGTCGTCGAACATCAATCCCCGACCCTTAGCACTCATCCTCAATCCTCATCCCTCAATCCACAATCCTCAACCTTCAATACTCAATAATCAATCTCCAATCCTAGATCCTCAATCCTCAATCCTCAATCCTCATTCCCCAATCCTCAATACCCAATCCTCAATCTTCAATCCTCAAACATCAATCCTCAATTCTCAATCCTCAATCCTCAGTCCTCAGTCGTCGAATCTCAATCCCCGACGCTTAGCACGCATCCTCAATCCTCAGTCCTCAATCCTCAATCCTCAAACCTAAATCCTCTACCGTCAGTCCTCGTCCTCAATCCTCAAACCTCAATCCCCAATCCTCAATATTCAATCAGCAATACTCAATCTTCAATCCTCAATCCTCAATCCTCAATCCTCAGTCCTCAATCTTCAACCCTCGACACTCAATCTTCAATCCTCAACCCTCAATCCTCAATCCTCAATCCTCAGGCATTAATACTCAATCTTCAATGCTCAATCCTCAATACTCAATCCTGAATCCTCATTCCCCAACCCTCAATCCTCATTCCTCAAACATCAATCCTCAACCCTCAGTCCTCATACTCAATTCTCAATTCTCAATCCTCAATCCTCAATCCTCAATCTTCAATCCTCAATAATCAATCTCCAATCCTCAATCCTCAATCCTCAATCCTCAATCCTCAATCTTCAACCCTGATTCCTCAATCATCAATACTCAATCCTCAATCTTCAATCCTCAATACTCAATCTTCAACCCTCAATCCTCAATCCTCAATCCTCAGTCCTCAATCTTCAACCCTCGACACTCAATCTTCAATCCTCAATCCTCAATCCTCAATCCTCAATCCTCAGGCATTAATACTCAATCTTCAATGCTCAATCCTCAATCCTCAATCCTGAATCCTCATTCCCCAACCCTCAATCCTCATTCCTCAAACATCAATCCTCAACCCTCAGTCCTCATACTCAATTCTCAATTCTCAATCCTCAATCCTCAATCCTCAATCTTCAATCCTCAATAATCAATCTCCAATCCTCAATCCTCAATCCTCGATCCTCAATCCTCAGGCATCAATACTCAATCTTCAATACTCAATCCTCAATCCTCAATCCTCAATCCTCAATCCTCAAACCTCAATCCTCAATCCTCAATATTCAATCATCAATACTCAATCTTCAATCCTCAATCCTCAATCCTCAATCCTCAATCCTCAATCCTCAATCCTCAATCCTCAATCCTCAATCCACAATCCTCAACCTTCAATACTCAATAATCAATCTCCAATCCTAGATCCTCAATCCTCAATCCTCAATCCTCATTCCTCAATCCTCAATACCCAATCCTCAATCTTCAATCCTCAAACATCAATCCTCAATTCTCAATCCTCAATCCTCAGTCCTCAGTCGTCGAATCTCAATCCCCGATGCTTAGCACGCATCCTCAATCCTCAGTCCTCAATCCTCAATCCTCAAACCTAAATCCTCTACCGTCAGTCCTCGTCCTCAATCCTCAAACCTCAATACCCAATCCTCAATATTCAATCAGCAATACTCAATCTTCAATCCTCAATCCTCAATCCTCAATCCTCAATCCTCAATCCTCAATTCTCAATATTCAATCATCAATACTCAATCTTCAACCCTCAATCTTCAATCCTCAATACTCAATCTTCCATCCTCAATCCTCAATCCTCAATCCTCAATCCTCAATCCTCAGGCATCAATCCTCACTCTTCAATCCTAAATACCCAATCCTTAATCTTCAATCCTTAATCCCCAATCCTCAATTCTCAATCCTCAATCCTTAATCCTCAGACCTCAAACATCAATATTCAACCCTCAGTCCTCGTCCTCAATCCACAACCCTCAATCCTCAGTCCTCAATATTCAATCCTCAATCCTCAATCCTCAATCTTCAACCCTGAATCCTCAATCCTCAATACTCAATCCTCCATCTTCAATCCTCAATACTCAATCTTCAATCCTCAATCCTCAATCGTCAATCCTCAATCCTCAATTTTCAATCCTCAACACTCAATCTTCAATCCTCAATCCTCAATCCTCAACCCTCAGTCCTCATACTCAATTCTCAATTCTCAATCCTCAATCCTCAATCCTCAATCTTCAATCCTCAATAATCAATCTCCAATCCTCAATCCTCAATCCTCGATCCTCAATCCTCAGGCATCAATACTCAATCTTCAATACTCAATCCTCAATCCTCAATCCTCAATCCTCAATCCTCAAACCTCAATCCTCAATCCTCAATATTCAATCATCAATACTCAATCTTCAATCCTCAATCCTCAATCCTCAATCCTCAATCCTCAATCCTCAATCCTCAATCCTCAATCCTCAATCCTCAATCCACAATCCTCAACCTTCAATACTCAATAATCAATCTCCAATCCTAGATCCTCAATCCTCAATCCTCAATCCTCATTCCTCAATCCTCAATACCCAATCCTCAATCTTCAATCCTCAAACATCAATCCTCAATTCTCAATCCTCAATCCTCAGTCCTCAGTCGTCGAATCTCAATCCCCGATGCTTAGCACGCATCCTCAATCCTCAGTCCTCAATCCTCAATCCTCAAACCTAAATCCTCTACCGTCAGTCCTCGTCCTCAATCCTCAAACCTCAATACCCAATCCTCAATATTCAATCAGCAATACTCAATCTTCAATCCTCAATCCTCAATCCTCAATCCTCAATCCTCAATCCTCAATTCTCAATATTCAATCATCAATACTCAATCTTCAACCCTCAATCTTCAATCCTCAATACTCAATCTTCCATCCTCAATCCTCAATCCTCAATCCTCAATCCTCAATCCTCAGGCATCAATCCTCACTCTTCAATCCTAAATACCCAATCCTTAATCTTCAATCCTTAATCCCCAATCCTCAATTCTCAATCCTCAATCCTTAATCCTCAGACCTCAAACATCAATATTCAACCCTCAGTCCTCGTCCTCAATCCACAACCCTCAATCCTCAGTCCTCAATATTCAATCCTCAATCCTCAATCCTCAATCTTCAACCCTGAATCCTCAATCCTCAATACTCAATCCTCCATCTTCAATCCTCAATACTCAATCTTCAATCCTCAATCCTCAATCGTCAATCCTCAATCCTCAATTTTCAATCCTCAACACTCAATCTTCAATCCTCAATCCTCAATCCTCAATCCTCAATCCTCATTCTTCAATCCTCAATACACAATCCTCAATCTTCAATCCTCAATCCTCAATCCTCAATCCTAATTCCTCAATCCTCATTCTTCAATCCTCAATACCCAATCCTCAATTTCAATCCTCAATCCTCAATCCTCATTTCTCAATCCTCAATCCTCAACCCTCAGCCCTCATCCTCCATCCTCAGTACTCAATCCTCTATCCTCAATCTTCAATCCTCAATACTCAATCTTCAATCCTCACTCCTCAATCCTCAATCCTCAATCCTCAATCTTCAATCCTCAAACATCTATCCTCAATTCTCAATCCTCAATCCTCAGTCCTCAGTCGTCGAACATCAATCCCCGACCCTTAGCACTCATCCTCAATCCTCATCCCTCAATCCACAATCCTCAACCTTCAATACTCAATAATCAATCTCCAATCCTAGATCCTCAATCCTCAATCCTCAATCCTCATTCCCCAATCCTCAATACCCAATCCTCAATCTTCAATCCTCAAACATCAATCCTCAATTCTCAATCCTCAATCCTCAGTCCTCAGTCGTCGAATCTCAATCCCCGACGCTTAGCACGCATCCTCAATCCTCAGTCCTCAAACCTCAATCCTCAAACCTAAATCCTCTACCGTCAGTCCTCGTCCTCAATCCTCAAACCTCAATCCCCAATCCTCAATATTCAATCAGCAATACTCAATCTTCAATCCTCAATCCTCAATCCTCAATCCTCAATCCTCAATCCTCAATCCTCAATCCTCAATATTCAATCATCAATACTCAATCTTCAACCCTCAATCTTCAATCCTCAATACTCAATCTTCCATCCTCAATCCTCAATCCTCAATCCTCAATCTTCAATCCTCAACACTCAATCTTCAATACTCAATCCTCAATCCTCAATCCTCAATCCTCATTCTTCAATCCTCAACACCCAATCCTCAATCTTCAATCCTCAATCCTCAGTCCTCAATCCTAATTCCTCAATCCTCATTCTTCAATCCTCAATACCCAATCCTCAATTTCAATCCTCAATCCTCAATCCTCATTTCTCAATCCTCAATCCTCAACCCTCAGCCCTCATCCTCCATCCTCAGTACTCAATCCTCTATCCTCAATCTTCAATCCTCAATACTCAATCTTCAATCCTCATTCCTCAATCCTCAATCCTCAATCCTCAATCTTCAATCCTCAATACTCAATCTGCAATCCTCAATCCTCAAACCTCAATCCTCAATCCTCATTCCTCAATCCTCAATACCCAATCCTCAGTCCTCAATCCTCAATCCTCAATCCTCAATCCTCAATCCTCAATCTTCAACCCTGAATCCTCAATCCTCAATACTCAATCCTCAATCTCCAATCCTCAATTCTCAATCCTCAATCCTCAATCCTCAATCCTCAATCCTCAATCTTCAATCCTCAATCCACAATCGTCAAGCTTCTATACTCAATAATCAATCTCCAATCCTAGATCGTCAATCCTCAATCCTCAATCCTCAATCTTCAACCCTGAATCCTCAATCATCAATACTCAATCCTCAATCTTCAATCCTCAATACTCAATCTTCAATCCTCAATCCTCAATCCTCAATCCTCAGTACTCAATCTTCAACCCTCGACACTCAATCTTCAATCCTCAATCCTCAATCCTCAATCCTCAATCCTCAGGCATTAATACTCAATCTTCAATGCTCAATCCTCAATCCTCAATCCTGAATCCTCATTCCCCAACCCTCAATCCTCATTCCTCAAACATCAATCCTCAACCCTCAGTCCTCATACTCAATTCTCAATTCTCAATCCTCAATCCTCAATCCTCAATCTTCAATCCTCAATAATCAATCTCCAATCCTCAATCCTCAATCCTCGATCCTCAATCCTCAGGCATCAATACTCAATCTTCAATACTCAATCCTCAATCCTCAATCCTCAATCCTCAATCCTCAAACCTCAATCCTCAATCCTCAATATTCAATCATCAATACTCAATCTTCAATCCTCAATCCTCAATCCTCAATCCGCAATCCTCAATCCTCAATCCTCAATCCACAATCCTCAACCTTCAATACTCAATAATCAATCTCCAATCCTAGATCCTCAATCCTCAATCCTCAATCCTCATTCCTCAATCCTCAATACCCAATCCTCAATCTTCAATCCTCAAACATCAATCCTCAATTCTCAATCCTCAATCCTCAGTCCTCAGTCGTCGAATCTCAATCCCCGATGCTTAGCACGCATCCTCAATCCTCAGTCCTCAATCCTCAATCCTCAAACCTAAATCCTCTACCGTCAGTCCTCGTCCTCAATCCTCAAACCTCAATCCCCAATCCTCAATATTCAATCAGCAATACTCAATCTTCAATCCTCAATCCTCAATCCTCAATCCTCAATCCTCAATCCTCAATCCTCAATATTCAATCATCAATACTCAATCTTCAACCCTCAATCTTCAATCCTCAATACTCAATCTTCCATCCTCAATCCTCAATCCTCAATCCTCAATCCTCAATCCTCAGGCATCAATCCTCACTCTTCAATCCTAAATACCCAATCCTTAATCTTCAATCCTTAATCCTCAATCCTCAATTCTCAATGCTCAATCCTTAATCCTCAGACCTCAAACATCAATATTCAACCCTCAGTCCTCGTCCTCAATCCACAACCCTCATTCCTCAGTCCTCAATATTCAATCCTCAATCCTCAATCCTCAATCTTCAACCCTGAATCCTCAATCCTCAATACTCAATCCTCCATCTTCAATCCTCAATACTCAATCTTCAATCCTCAATCCTCAATCGTCAATCCTCAATCCTCAATTTTCAATCCTCAACACTCAATCTTCAATCCTCAATCCTCAATCCTCAATCCTCAATCCTCATTCTTCAATCCTCAATACCCAATCCTCAATCTTCAATCCTCAATCCTCAATCCTCAATCCTAATTCCTCAATCCTCATTCTTCAATCCTCAATACCCAATCCTCAATTTCAATCCTCAATCCTCAATCCTCATTTCTCAATCCTCAATCCTCAACCCTCAGCCATCATCCTCCATCCTCAGTACTCAATCCTCTATCCTCAATCTTCAATCCTCAATACTCAATCTTCAATCCTCACTCCTCAATCCTCAATCCTCAATCCTCAATCTTCAATCCTCAAACATCTATCCTCAATTCTCAATCCTCAATCCTCAGTCCTCAGTCGTCGAACATCAATCCCCGACCCTTAGCACTCATCCTCAATCCTCATCCCTCAATCCACAATCCTCAACCTTCAATACTCAATAATCAATCTCCAATCCTAGATACTCAATCCTCAATCCTCAATCCTCATTCCCCAATCCTCAATACCCAATCCTCAATCTTCAATCCTCAAACATCAATCCTCAATTCTCAATCCTCAATCCTCAGTCCTCAGTCGTCGAATCTCAATCCCCGACGCTTAGCACGCATCCTCAATCCTCAGTCCTCAATCCTCAATCCTCAAACCTAAATCCTCTACCGTCAGTCCTCGTCCTCAATCCTCAAACCTCAATCCCCAATCCTCAATATTCAATCAGCAATACTCAATCTTCAATCCTCAATCCTCAATCCCCAATCCTCAATCCTCAATCCTCAATCCTCAATCTTCAATCCTCAACACTCAATCTTCAATACTCAATCCTCAATCCTCAATCCTCAATCCTCATTCTTCAATCCTCAACACCCAATCCTCAATCTTCAATCCTCAATCCTCAATCCTCAATCCTAATTCCTCAATCCTCATTCTTCAATCCTCAATACCCAATCCTCAATTTCAATCCTCAATCCTCAATCCTCATTTCTCAATCCTCAATCCTCAACCCTCAGCCCTCATCCTCCATCCTCAGTACTCAATCCTCTATCCTCAATCTTCAATCCTCAATACTCAATCTTCAATCCTCATTCCTCAATCCTCAATCCTCAATCCTCAATCTTCAATCCTCAATACTCAATCTGCAATCCTCAATCCTCAAACCTCAATCCTCAATCCTCATTCCTCAATCCTCAATACCCAATCCTCAGTCCTCAATCCTCAATCCTCAATCCTCAATCCTCAATCCTCAATCTTCAACCCTGAATCCTCAATCCTCAATACTCAATCCTCAATCTCCAATCCTCAATTCTCAATCCTCAATCCTCAATCCTCAATCCTCAATCCTCAATCTTCAATCCTCAATCCACAATCGTCAAGCTTCTATACTCAATAATCAATCTCCAATCCTAGATCGTCAATCCTCAATCCTCAATCCTCAATCTTCAACCCTGAATCCTCAATCATCAATACTCAATCCTCAATCTTCAATCCTAAATACTCAATCTTCAATCCTCAATCCTCAATCCTCAACCTCAGTCCTCAATCTTCAACCCTCGACACTCAATCTTCAATCCTCAATCCTCAATCCTCAATCCTCAATCCTCAATCCTCAGGCATTAATACTCAATCTTCAATGCTCAATCCTCAATCCTCAATCCTGAATCCTCATTCCCCAACCCTCAATCCTCATTCCTCAAACATCAGTCCTCAACCCTCAGTCCTCATACTCAATTCTCAATTCTCAATCCTCAATCCTCAATCCTCAATCTTCAATCCTCAATAATCAATCTCCAATCCTCAATCCTCAATCCTCGATCCTCAATCCTCAGGCATCAATACTCAATCTTCAATACTCAATCCTCAATCCTCAATCCTCAATCCTCAATCCTCAAACCTCAATCCTCAATCCTCAATATTCAATCATCAATACTCAATCTTCAATCCTCAATCCTCAATCCTCAATTCTCAATCCTCAATCCTCAATCCTCAATCTTCAATCCTCAATAATCAATCTCCAATCCTCAATCCTCAATCCTCGATCCTCAATCCTCAGGCATCAATACTCAATCTTCAATACTCAATCCTCAATCCTCAATCCTCAATCCTCAATCCTCAAACCTCAATCCTCAATCCTCAATATTCAATCATCAATACTCAATCTTCAATCCTCAATCCTCAATCCTCAATCCTCAATCCTCAATCCTCAATCCTCAATCCTCAATCCTCAATCCACAATCCTCAACCTTCAATACTCAATAATCAATCTCCAATCCTAGATCCTCAATCCTCAATCCTCAATCCTCATTCCTCAATCCTCAATACCCGATCCTCAATCTTCAATCCTCAAACATCAATCCTCAATTCTCAATCCTCAATCCTCAGTCCTCAGTCGTCGAATCTCAATCCCCGATGCTTAGCACGCATCCTCAATCCTCAGTCCTCAATCCTCAATCCTCAAACCTAAATCCTCTACCGTCAGTCCTCGTCCTCAATCCTCAAACCTCAATCCCCAATCCTCAATATTCAATCAGCAATACTCAATCTTCAATCCTCAATCCTCAATCCTCAATCCTCAATCCTCAATCCTCAATCCTCAATATTCAATCATCAATACTCAATCTTCAACCCTCAATCTTCAATCCTCAATACTCAATCTTCCATCCTCAATCCTCAATCCTCAATCCTCAATCATCAATCCTCAGGCATCAATCCTCACTCTTCAATCCTAAATACCCAATCCTTAATCTTCAATCCTTAATCCTCAATCCTCAATTCTCAATCCTCAATCCTTAATCCTCAGACCTCAAACATCAATATTCAACCCTCAGTCCTCGTCCTCAATCCACAACCCTCAATCCTCAGTCCTCAATATTCAATCCTCAATCCTCAATCCTCAATCTTCAACCCTGAATCCTCAATCCTCAATACTCAATCCTCCATCTTCAATCCTCAATACTCAATCTTCAATCCTCAATCCTCAATCGTCAATCCTCAATCCTCAATTTTCAATCCTCAACACTCAATCTTCAATCCTCAATACCCAATCCTCAATCTTCAATCCTCAATCCTCAATCCTCAATCCTAATTCCTCAATCCTCATTCTTCAATCCTCAATACCCAATCCTCAATTTCAATCCTCAATCCTCAATCCTCATTTCTCAATCCTCAATCCTCAACCCTCAGCCCTCATCCTCCATCCTCAGTACTCAATCCTCTATCCTCAATCTTCAATCCTCAATACTCAATCTTCAATCCTCACTCCTCAATCCTCAATCCTCAATCCTCAATCTTCAATCCTCAAACATCTATCCTCAATTCTCAATCCTCAATCCTCAGTCCTCAGTCGTCGAACATCAATCCCCGACCCTTAGCACTCATCCTCAATCCTCATCCCTCAATCCACAATCCTCAACCTTCAATACTCAATAATCAATCTCCAATCCTAGACCCTCAATCCTCAATCCTCAATCCTCATTCCCCAATCCTCAATACACAATCCTCAATCTTCAATCCTCAAACATCAATCCTCAATTCTCAATCCTCAATCCTCAGTCCTCAGTCGTCGAATCTCAATCCCCGACGCTTAGCACGCATCCTCAATCCTCAGTCCTCAATCCTCAATCCTCAAACCTAAATCCTCTACCGTCAGTCCTCGTCCTCAATCCTCAAACCTCAATCCCCAATCCTCAATATTCAATCAGCAATACTCAATCTTCAATCCTCAATCCTCAATCCTCAATCCTCAATCCTCAATCCTCAATCCTCAATATTCAATCATCAATACTCAATCTTCAACCCTCAATCTTCAATCCTCAATACTCAATCTTCCATCCTCAATCCTCAATCCTCAATCCTCAATCCTCAATCCTCAGGCATCAATACTCAATCTACAATATTCAATCCTCAATCCTTAATCCTCAATCCACAATCCTCAACCTTCAATACTCAATACTCAATCTTCAATCCTCAATCCTCAATCCTCAATCCTCAATCCTCAATCCTAATTCCTCAATCCTCATTCTTCAATCCTAAATACCCAATCCTCAATCTTCAATCCTCAATCCTCAATACTCAATTCTCAATCCTCAATCCTTAATCCTCAGACCTCAAACGTCAATATTCAACCCTCAGTCCTCGTCCTCAATACACAACCCTCAATCCTCAGTCCTCAATATTCAATCATCAATATTCAATCTTCAATCCTCAATCCTCAATCCTCAATCCTCAATCCTCAATCCTCAATCTTCAACCCTGAATCCTCAATCCTCAATACTCAATCCTCAATCTTCAATCCTCAATCCTCAATCCTCAATCCTCAATCCTCAATCCTCAATCCTCAATCCACAATCCTCAACCTTCTATACTCAATAATCAATCTCCAATCCTAGATCCTCAATCCTCAATCCTCAATCCTCAATCTTCAACCCTGAATCCTCAATCCTCAATACTCAATCCTCAATCTTCAATCCTCAATACTCAATCTGCAATCCTCAATCCTCAAACCTCAATCCTCAATCCTCATTCCTCAATCCTCAATACCCAATCCTCAATCCTCAATCCTCAATCCTCAATATTCAATCATCAATACTCAATCTTCACTCCTCAATCTTCAATCCTCAATACCCAATCTTCAATCCTCAATCCTCAATCCTCAATCCTCAAACCTCAATCCTCAATCCTCAATATTCAATCATCAATACTCAATCTTCAATCCTCAATCCTCAAACCTCAATCCTCAATCCTCATTCTTCAAACCTAAATACCCAATCCTCAATCCCCAATCCTCAATCCTCAATTCTCAATCCTCAATCCTTAATCCCCGGACCTCAAACATCAATATTCAGCCCTGAGTCCTCGCCCACAATCCACAACCCTGAATCCGCAGTCCTCAATATTCAATCATCAATATTCAATCTTCATTCCTCAATCCTCAATCCTCAATCCTCAATCCTCAATCCTCAATCCTCAATCCTCAATCCTCAATCTTCAACCCTGAATCCTCAATCCTCAATACTCAATCCTCAATCTTCAATCCTCAATACTCAATCTTCAATCCTCAATCCTCAATCCTCAATCCTCAATCCTCAATCTTCAATCCTCAACACTCAATCTTCAATACTCAATCCTCAATCCTCAATCCTCAATCCTCATTCTTCAATCCTCAACACCCAATCCTCAATCTTCAATCCTCAATCCTCAATCCTCAATCCTAATTCCTCAATCCTCATTCTTCAATCCTCAATACCCAATCTTCAATCCTCAATAATCAATCTCCAATGCTCAATCCTCAATCCTCGATACTCAATCCTCAGGCATCAATACTCAATCTTCAATACTCAATCCTCAATCCTCAATCCTCAATCCTCAATCCTCAAACCTCAATCCTCAATCCTCAATATTCAATCATCAATACTCAATCTTCAATCCTCAATCCTCAATCCTCAATCCTCAATCCTCAATCCTCAATCCTCAATCCTCAACCCTCAATCCTCGATCCTCAATCCTCAATCCACAATCCTCAACCTTCAATACTCAATAATCAATCTCCAATCCTAGATCCTCAATCCTCAATCCTCAATCCTCATTCCTCAATCTTCAATACCCAATCCTCAATCTTCAATCCTCAAACATCAATCCTCAATTCTCAATCCTCAATCCTCAGTCCTCAGTCGTCGAATCTCAATCCCCGATGCTTAGCACGCATCCTCAATCCTCAGTCCTCAATCCTCAATCCTCAAACCTAAATCCTCTACCGTCAGTCCTCGTCCTCAATCCTCAAACCTCAATCCCCAATCCTCAATATTCAATCAGCAATACTCAATCTTCAATCCTCAATCCTCAATCCTCAATCCTCAATCCTCAATCCTCAATCCTCAATATTCAATCATCAATACTCAATCTTCAACCCTCAATCTTCAATCCTCAATACTCAATCTTCCATCCTCAATCCTCAATCCTCAATCCTCAATCCTCAATCCTCAGGCATCAATCCTCACTCTTCAATCCTAAATACCCAATCCTTAATCTTCAATCCTTAATCCTCAATCCTCAATTCTCAATCCTCAATCCTTAATCCTCAGACCTCAAACATCAATATTCAACCCTCAGTCCTCGTCCTCAATCCACAACCCTCAATCCTCAGTCCTCAATATTCAATCATAAATATTCAATCTTCAATCCTCAATCCTCAATCCTCAATCCTCAATCCTCAATCCTCAATCTTCAACCCTGAATCCTCAATCCTCAATACTCAATCCTCCATCTTCAATCCTCAATACTCAATCTTCAATCCTCATTTCTCAATCCTCAATCCTCAACCCTCAGCCCTCATCCTCCATCCTCAGTACTCAATCCTCTATCCTCAATCTTCAATCCTCAATACTCAATCTTCAATCCTCACTCCTCAATCCTCAATCCTCAATCCTCAATCTTCAATCCTCAAACATCTATCCTCAATTCTCAATCCTCAATCCTCAGTCCTTAGTCGTCGAACATCAATCCCCGACCCTTAGCACTCATCCTCAATCCTCATCCCTCAATCCACAATCCTCAACCTTCAATACTCAATAATCAATCTCCAATCCTAGATCCTCAATCCTCAATCCTCAATCCTCATTCCCCAATCCTCAATACCCAATCCTCAATCTTCAATCCTCAAACATCAATCCTCAATTCTCAATCCTCAATCCTCAGTCCTCAGTCGTCGAATCTCAATCCCCGACGCTTAGCACGCATCCTCAATCCTCAGTCCTCAATCCTCAATCCTCAAACCTAAATCCTCTACCGTCAGTCCTCGACCTCAATCCTCAAACCTCAATCCCCAATCCTCAATATTCAATCAGCAATACTCAATCTTCAATCCTCAATCCTCAATCCTCAATCCTCAATCCTCAATCCTCAATCCTCAATATTCAATCATCAATACTCAATCTTCAACCCTCAATCTTCAATCCTCAATACTCAATCTTCCATCCTCAATCCTCAATCCTCAATCCTCAATCCTCAATCCTCAGGCATCAATACTCAATCTACAATATTCAATCCTCAATCCTTAATTCTCAATCCACAGTCCTCAACCTTCAATACTCAATACTCAATCTTCAATCCTCAATCCTCAATCCTCAATCCTCAATCCTCAATCCTAATTCCTCAATCCTCATTCTTCAATCCTAAATACCCAATCCTCAATCTTCAATCCTCAATCCTCAATACTCAATTCTCAATCCTCAATCCTTAATCCTCAGACCTCAAACGTCAATATTCAACCCTCAGTCCTCTTCCTCAATACACAACCCTCAATCCTCAGTCCTCAATATTCAATCATCAATATTCAATCTTCAATCCTCAATCCTCAATCCTCAATCCTCAATCCTCAATCCTCAATCTTCAACCCTGAATCCTCAATCCTCAATACTCAATCCTCAATCTTCAATCCTCAATACTCAATCTTCAATCCTCAATCCTCAATCCTCAATCCTCAATATTCAATCATCAATACTCAATCTTCAATCCTCAATCCTCAATCCTCAATTCTCAATCCTCAATCCTCAATCCTCAATCCTCAATCCTCAATCCTCAATCCACAATCCTCAACCTTCTATACTCAATAATCAATCTCCAATCCTAGATCCTCAATCCACAATCCTCAATCCTCAATCTTCAACCCTGAATCCTCAATCCTCAATACTCAATCCTCAATCTTCAATCCTCAATACTCAATCTTCAATCCTCAATCCTCAATCGTCAATCCTCAATCCGCAATCTTCAATCCTCAACACTCAATCTTCAATCCTCAATCCTCAATCCTCAGTCCTCAATCCTCATTCTTCAATCCTCAATACCCAATCCTCAATCTTCAATCCTCAATCCTCAATCCTCAATCCTAATTCCTCAATCCTCATTCTTCAATCCTCAATACCCAATCCTCAATTTCAATCCTCAATACCCAATCCTCAATTTCAATCCTCAATCCTCAATCCTCATTTCTCAATCCTCAATCCTCAACCCTCAGCCCTCATCCTCCATCCTCAGTACTCAATCCTCTATCCTCAATCTTCAATCCTCAATACTCAATCTTCAATCCTCATTCCACAATCCTCAAACCTCAATCCTCAATCTTCAATCCTCAATACTCAATCTGCAATCCTCAATCCTCAAACCTCAATCCTCAATCCTCATTCCTCAATCCTCAATTCCCAATCCTCAATCCTCAATCCTCAATCCTCAATCCTCAATATTCAATCATCAATACTCAATCTTCACTCCTCAATCTTCAATCCTCAATACCCAATCTTCAATCCTCAATCCTCAATCCTCAATCCTCAAACCTCAATCCTCAATCCTCAATATTCAATCATCAATACTCAATCTTCAATCCTCAATCCTCAAACCTCAATCCTCAATCCTCATTCTTCAATCCTAAATACCCAATCCTCAATCCCCAATCCTCAATCCTCAATTCTCAATCCTCAATCCTTAATCCCCGGACCTCAAACATCAATATTCAGCCCTGAGTCCTCGCCCACAATCCACAACCCTCAATCCGCAGTCCTCAATATTCAATCATCAATATTCAATCTTCAATCCTCAATCCTCAATCCTCAATCCTCAATCCTCAATCCTCAATCCTCAATCTTCAACCCTGAATCCTCAATCCTCAATACTCAATCCTCAATCTTCAATCCTCAATACTCAATCTTCAATCCTCAATCCTCAATCCTCAATCCTCAATCCTCAATCTTCAATCCTCAACACTCAATCTTCAATACTCAATCCTCAATCCTCAATCCTCATTCTTCAATCCTCAACACCCAATCCTCAATCTTCAATCCTCAATCCTCAATCCTCAATCCTAATTCCTCAATCCTCATTCTTCAATCCTCAATACCCAATCTTCAATCCTCAATAATCAATCTCCAATGCTCAATCCTCAATCCTCGATACTCAATCCTCAGGCATCAATACTCAATCTTCAATACTCAATCCTCAATCCTCAGTCCTCAATCCTCAATCCTCAAACCTCAATCCTCAATCCTCAATATTCAATCATCAGCACTCAATCTTCAATACTCAATCCTCAATCCTCAATCCTCAATCCTCATTCTTCAATCCTCAATACCCAATCCTCAATCTTCAATCCCCAATCCTCAATCCTCAATCCTAATTCCTCAATCCTCATCCTTCAATCCTCAATACCCAATCATCAATTTCAATCCTCAATCCTCAATCCTCATTTCTCAATCCTCAATCCTCAACCCTCAGCCCTCATCCTCCATCCTCAGTACTCAATCCTCTATCCTCAATCTTCAATCCTCAATACTCAATATTCAATCCTCATTCCTCAATCCTCAATCCTCAATCCTCAATCTTCAATCCTCAATACTCAATCTGCAATCCTCAATCCTCAAACCTCAATCCTCAATCCTCATTCCTCAATCCTCAATACCCAATCCTCAATCCTCAATCCTCAATCCTCAATCCTCAATCCTCAATCCTCAATCTTCAACCCTGAATCCTCAATCCTCAATACTCAATCCTCAATCTCCAATCCTCAATTCTCAATCCTCAATCCCCAATCCTCAATCCTCAATCCTCAATCCTCAATCCTCAATCCACAATCCTCAAGCTTCTATACTCAATAATCAATCTCCAATCCTAGATCGTCAATCCTCAATCCTCAATCCTCAATCTTCAACCCTGAATCCTCAATCATCAATACTCAATCCTCAATCTTCAATCCTCAATACTCAATCTTCAATCCTCAATCCTCAATCCTCAATCCTCAGTCCTCAATATTCAACCCTCAACACTCAATCTTCAATCCTCAATCCTCAATCCTCAATCCTCAATCCTCAGGCATCAATACTCAATCTTCAATGCTCAATCCTCAATCCTCAATCCTCAATCCTCATTCCCCAACCCTCAATCCTCATTCCTCAAACTTCAATCCTCAACCCTCAGTCCTCATACTCAATTCTCAATTCTCAATCCTCAATCCTCAATCCTCAATCTTCAATCCTCAATAATCAATCTCCAATACTCAATCCTCAATCCTCGATCCTCAATCCTCAGGCATCAATACTCAATCTTCAATACTCAATCCTCAACCCTCAATACTCAATCCTCAATCCTCAAACCTCAATCCTCAATCCTCAATATTCAATCATCAATACTCAATCTTCAATCCTCAATCCTCAATCCTCAATCCTCAATCCTCAATCCTCAATCCTCAATACTCAATCCTCAATCCTCAATCCTCAATTCTCAATCCTCAGCCCTCATCCTCCATCCTCAGTACTCAATCCTCTATCCTCAATCTTCAATCCTCAATACTCAATCTTCAATCCTCACTCCTCAATCCTCAATCCTCAATCCTCAATCTTCAATCCTCAAACACCTATCCTCAATTCTCAATCCTCAATCCTCAGTCCTTAGTCGTCGAACATCAATCCCCGACCCTTAGCACTCATCCTCAATCCTCATCCCTCAATCCACAATCCTCAACATTCAATACTCAATAATCAATCTCCAATCCTAGATCCTCAATCCTCAATCCTCAATCCTCATTCCCCAATCCTCAATACCCAATCCTCAATCTTCAATCCTCAAACATCAATCCTCAATTCTCAATCCTCAATCCTCAGTCCTCAGTCGTCGAATCTCAATCCCCGACGCTTAGCACGCATCCTCAATCCTCAGTCCTCAATCCTCAATCCTCAAACCTAAATCCTCTACCGTCAGTCCTCGACCTCAATCCTCAAACCTCAATCCCCAATCCTCAATATTCAATCAGCAATACTCAATCTTCAATCCTCAATCCTCAATCCTCAATCCTCAATCCTCAATCCTCAATCCTCAATATTCAATCATCAATACTCAATCTTCAACCCTCAATCTTCAATCCTCAATACTCAATCTTCCATCCTCAATCCTCAATCCTCAATCCTCAATCCGCAATCCTCAGGCATCAATACTCAATCTACAATATTCAATCCTCAATCCTTAATTCTCAATCCACAGTCCTCAACCTTCAATACTCAATACTCAATCTTCAATCCTCAATCCTCAATCCTCAATCCTCAATCCTAAATCCTCAATCCTCATTCTTCAATCCTAAATACCCAATCCTCAATCTTCAATCCTCAATCCTCAATACTCAATTCTCAATCCTCAATCCTTAATCCTCAGACCTCAAACGTCAATATTCAACCCTCAGTCCTCGTCCTCAATACACAACCCTCAATCCTCAGTCCTCAATATTCAATCATCAATATTCAATCTTCAATCCTCAATCCTCAATCCTCAATCCTCAATCCTCAATCCTCAATCTTCAACCCTGAATCCTCAATCCTCAATACTCAATCCTCAATCTTCAATCCTCAATACTCAATCTTCAATCCTCAATCCTCAATCCTCAATCCTCAATATTCAATCATCAATACTCAATCTTCAATCCTCAATCTTCACTCCTCAATCTTCAATCCTCAATACCCAATCTTCAATCCTCAATCCTCAATCCTCAATCCTCAAACCTCAATCCTCAATCCTCAATATTCAATCATCAATACTCAATCTTCAATCCTCAATCCTCAAACCTCAATCCTCAATCCTCATTCTTCAATCCTAAATACCCAATCCTCAATCCCCAATCCTCAATCCTCAATTCTCAATCCTCAATCCTTAATCCCCGGACCTCAAACATCAATATTCAGCCCTGAGTCCTCGCCCACAATCCACAACCCTCAATCCGCAGTCCTCAATATTCAATCATCAATATTCAATCTTCAATCCTCAATCCTCAATCCTCAATCCTCAATCCTCAATCCTCAATCCTCAATCTTCAACCCTGAATCCTCAATCCTCAATACTCAATCCTCAATCTTCAATCCTCAATACTCAATCTTCAATCCTCAATCCTCAATCCTCAATCCTCAATCCTCAATCTTCAATCCTCAACACTCAATCTTCAATACTCAATCCTCAATCCTCAATCCTCAATCCTCATTCTTCAATCCTCAACACCCAATCCTCAATCTTCAATCCTCAATCCTCAATCCTCAATCCTAATTCCTCAATCCTCATTCTTCAATCCTCAATACCCAATCTTCAATCCTCAATAATCAATCTCCAATGCTCAATCCTCAATCCTCGATACTCAATCCTCAGGCATCAATACTCAATCTTCAATACTCAATCCTCAATCCTCAATCCTCAATCCTCAATCCTCAAACCTCAATCCTCAATCCTCAATATTCAATCATCAGCACTCAATCTTCAATACTCAATCCTCAATCCTCAATCCTCAATCCTCATTCTTCAATCCTCAATACCCAATCCTCAATCTTCAATCCCCAATCCTCAATCCTCAATCCTAATTCCTCAATCCTCATCCTTCAATCCTCAATACCCAATCATCAATTTCAATCCTCAATCCTCAATCCTCATTTCTCAATCCTCAATCCTCAACCCTCATCCCTCATCCTCCATCCTCAGTACTCAATCCTCTATCCTCAATCTTCAATCCTCAATACTCAATATTCAATCCTCATTCCTCAATCCTCAATCCTCAATCCTCAATCTTCAATCCTCAATACTCAATCTGCAATCCTCAATCCTCAAACCTCAATCCTCAATCCTCATTCCTCAATCCTCAATACCCAATCCTCAATCCTCAATCCTCAATCCTCAATCCTCAATCCTCAATCCTCAATCTTCAACCCTGAATCCTCAATCCTCAATACTCAATCCTCAATCTCCAATCCTCAATTCTCAATCCTCAATCCCCAATCCTCAATCCTCAATCCTCAATCCTCAATCCTCAATCCACAATCCTCAAGCTTCTATACTCAATAATCAATCTCCAATCCTAGATCGTCAATCCTCAATCCTCAATCCTCAATCTTCAACCCTGAATCCTCAATCATCAATACTCAATCCTCAATCTTCAATCCTCAATACTCAATCTTCAATCCTCAATCCTCAATCCTCAATCCTCAGTCCTCAATATTCAACCCTCAACACTCAATCTTCAATCCTCAATCCTCAATCCTCAATCCTCAATCCTCAGGCATCAATACTCAATCTTCAATGCTCAATCCTCAATCCTCAATCCTCAATCCTCATTCCCCAACCCTCAATCCTCATTCCTCAAACCTCAATCCTCAACCCTCAGTCCTCATACTCAATTCTCAATTCTCAATCCTCAATCCTCAATCCTCAATCTTCAATCCTCAATAATCAATCTCCAATCCTCCTTCCTCAATCCTCGATCCTCAATCCTCAGGCATCAATACTCAATCTTCAATACTCAATCCTCAACCCTCAATCCTCAATCCTCAATCCTCAAACCTCAATCCTCAATCCTCAATATTCAATCATCAATACTCAATCTTCAATCCTCAATCCTCAATCCTCAATCCTCAATCCTCAATCCTCAATCCTCAATACTCAATCCTCAATCCTCAATCCTCAATCCTCAATCCTCATTCCTCAATCCTCAATACACAATCCTCAATCTTCAATCCTCAAACATCAATCCTCAATTCTCAATCCTCAATCCTCAGTCCTCAGTCGTCGAATCGCAATCCCCGACGCTTAGCACGCATCCTCAATCCTCAGTCCTCAATCCTCAACCCTCAAACCTAGATCCTCTACCGTCAGTCCTCGTCCTCAATCCTCAAACCTCAATCCCCAGTCCTCAATATTCAATCAGCAATACTCAATCTTCAATCCTCAATCCTCAATCCTCAATCCTCAATCCTCAATCCTCAATCCTCAATATTCAATCATCAATACTCAATCTTCAACCCTCAATCTTCAATCCTCAGTACTCAATCTTCCATCCTCAATCCTCAATCCTCAATCCTCAATCCTCAATCCTCAGGCATCAATACTCAATCTACAATATTCAATCCTCAATCCTTAATCCTCAATCCACAATCCTCAACCTTCAATACTCAATACTCAATCTTCAATCCTCAATCCTCAATCCTCAATCCTCAATCCTCAATCCGCAATATTCAATCCTCAATACTGAATCTTCAATCATCAATCCTCAATCCTCAATTCTCAGTCGTCAATCCTCAGTCATCAATCCTCAATCTTCAATACTCAATCGTCAATCCTTAGTCCTCAATCCTCAATCCTCAATCCTCGTTCCTCAAACCTCAATCCTCAACCCTCAGACTTCATCCTCAATCCTCAAACCTCAATCCTCAATCCTCAATATTCAATCATCAATACTCAATCTTCAATCCTCAATCCTAAAACCTCAATCCTCAGTCCTCATTCTTCAATCCTAAATACCCAATCCTCAATCTTCAATCCTCAATCCTCAATACTCAATTCTCAATCCTCAATCCTTAATCCTCAGACCTCAAACGTCAATATTCAACCCTCAGTCCTCGTCCTCAATCCACAACCCTCAATCCTCAGTCCTCAATATTCAATCATCAATATTCAATCTTCAATCCTCAATCCTCAATCCTCAATCCTCAATCCTCAATCCTCAATCTTCAAACCTGAATCCTCAATCCTCAATACTCAATCCTCAATCTTCAATCCTCAATACTCAATCTTCAATCCTCAATCCTCAATCCTCAATCCTCAATATTCAATCATCAATACTCAATCTTCAATCCTCAATCCTCAATCCTCAATTCTCAATCCTGAATCCTCAATCCTCAATCCTCAATCCTCAATCCTCAATCCACAATCCTCAAGCTTCTATACTCAATAATCAATCTCCAATCCTAGATCCTCAATCCTCAATCCTCAATCCTCAATCCTCAATCCTCAATCCTCAATATTCAATCATCAATACTCAATCTTCAAACCTCAATCTTCAATCCTCAATTCTCAATCTTCAATCCTCGATCCTCAATCATCAATCCTCAATCCTCAATCCTCAGGCATCAATACTCAACCTTCAATGCTCAATCCTCAATCCTCAATCCTCAATCCTCATTCCCCAACCCTCAGTCCTCATTCCTCAAACCTCAATCCTCAACCCTCAGTCCTCATACTCAATTCTCAATTCTCAATCCTCAATCCTCAATCCTCAATCTTCAATCCTCAATCCTCAATTCTCGATCCTCAATCCTCAGGCATCAATACTCAATCTTCAATACTCAAACCTCAATCCTCAAACCTCAATCCTCAATCCTCAAACCTCAATCCTCAATCCTCAATATTCAATCATCAATACTCAATCTTCAATCCGCAATCCTCAATCCTCAATCCTCAACCCTCAATCCTCATTCCTCAAACCTCAATCCTCAACCCTCAGTCCTCATACTCAATTCTCAATTCTCAATCCTCAATCCTCAATCCTCAATCTTCAATCCTCAATAGTCAATCTCCAATCCTCAATCCTCAATCTTCGATCCTCAATCCTCAGGCATCAATACTCAATCTTCAATACTCAATCCTCAATCCTCAAACCTCAATCCTCAATCCTCAAACCTCAATCCTCAATCCTCAATATTCAATCATCAATACTCAACCTTCGATCCTCAATCCTCAATCCTCAATCCTCAATCCTCAATCCTCAATCCTCAATCCTCAATCCTCAATCCTCAATCCTCAATCCACAATCCTCAGCCTTCAATACTCAATAATCAATTTCCAATCCTAGATCCTCTATCCTCAATCCTCAATCCTCAATCCTCAATCCTCATTCTTCAATCCTCAATATTCAATCATCAATACTCAATCTTCAATCCTCAATCCTCAATCCTCAATCCTCAATCCTCAAACCTCAATCCTCAATCCTCAATATTCAATCATCAATACTCAATCCTCAATCCTCAATCCACAATCCTCAGTCTTCAATACTCAATAATCAATTTCCAATCCTAGATCCTCAATCCTCAATCCTCAATCCTCAATCCTCAATCCTCATTCTTCAATCCTCAATATTCAATCATCAATACTCAATCTTCAATCCTCAATCCTCAATCCTCAATCCTCAATCCTCAATACTCAATCCTCAATATTCAATCATCAATACGCAATCTTCAACCCTCAATCTTCAATCCTCAATAGTCAATCTTCAATCCTCAATCCTCAATCCTCAATCCTCAATCCTCAATCCTCAATCCTCAGGTATCAATACTCAATCTACAATATTCAATCCTCAATCCTTAATCCTCAATCCACAATCCTCAACCTTCAATACTCAATACTCAATCTTCAATCCTCAATCCTCAATCCTCAATCCTCAATCCTCAATCCTCAATCCTCAATATTCAATCCTCAATACTCAACCTTCAATCATCAATCCTCAATCCTCAATTCTCAGTCGTCAATCCTCAGCCATCATTCCTCAATCTTCAATACTCAATCGTCAATCCTTAGTCCTCAATCCTCAATCCTCAATCCTCGTTCCTCAAACCTCAATCCTCAACCCTCAGACTTCATCCTCAATCCTCAAACCTCAATCCTCAATCCTCAATATTCAATCATCAATACTCAATCTTCAATCCTCAATCCTAAAACCTCAATCCTCAATCCTCATTCTTCAATCCTAAATACCCAATCCTCAATCTTCAATCCTCAATCCTCAATACTCAATTCTCAATACTCAATCCTTAATCCTCAGACCTCAAACGTCAATATTCAACCCTCAGTCCTCGTCCTCAATCCACAACCCTCAATCCTCAGTCCTCAATATTCAATCATCAATATTCAATCTTCAATCCTCAATCCTCAATACTTAATCCTCAATCCTCAATCCTCAATCTTCAACCCTGAATCCTCAATCCTCAATACTCAATCCTCAATCTTCAATCCTCAATACTCAATCTTCAATCCTCAATCCTCAATCCTCAATCCTCAATATTCAATCATCAATACTCAATCTTCAATCCTCAATCCTCAATCCTCAATTCTCAATCCTGAATCCTCAATCCTCAATCCTCAATCCTAAATCCTCAATCCACAATCCTCAAGCTTCTATACTCAATAATCAATCTCCAATCCTAGATCCTCAATCCTCAATCCTCAATCCTCAATCCTCAATCTTCAATCCTCAATATTCAATCATCAATACTCAATCTTCAAACCTCAATCTTCAATCCTCAATACTCAATCTTCAATCCTCAATCCTCAATCCTCAATCCTCAATCCTCAATCCTCAGGCATCAATACTCAATCTACAATATTCAATCCTCAATCCTTAATCCTCAATCCACAATCCTCAGCCTTCAATACTCAATACTCAATCTTCAATCCTCAATCCTCAATCCTCAATCCTCAATCCTCAATCCTCAATCCTCAATCCTCAATCCTCAATCTTCAACCCTGAATCCTCAATCCTCAATACTCAATCCTCAATCTTCAATCCTCAATACTCAATCTTCAATCCTCAATCCTCAATCCTCAATCCTCAATCCTCAATCTTCAATCCTCAACACTCAATCTTCAATACTCAATCCTCAATCCTCAATCCTCAATCCTCATTCTTCAATCCTCAACACCCAATCCTCAATCTTCAATCCTCAATCCTCAATCCTCAATCCTAATTCCTCAATCCTCATTCTTCAATCCTCAATACCCAATCCTCAATTTCAATCCTCAATCCTCAATCCTCATTTCTCAATCCTCAATCCTCAACCCTCAGCCCTCATCCTCCATCCTCAGTACTCAATCCTCTATCCTCAATCTTCAATCCTCAATACTCAATCTTCAATCCTCATTCCTCAATCCTCAATCCTCAATCCTCAATCTTCAATCCTCAATACTCAATCTGCAATCCTCAATCCTCAAACCTCAATCCTCAATCCTCATTCCTCAATCCTCAATACCCAATCCTCAGTCCTCAATCCTCAATCCTCAATCCTCAATCCTCAATCTTCAACCCTGAATCCTCAATCCTCAATACTCAATCCTCAATCTCCAATCCTCAATTCTCAATCCTCAATCCTCAATCCTCAATCCTCAATCCTCAATCTTCAATCCTCAATCCACAATCGTCAAGCTTCTATACTCAATAATCAATCTCCAATCCTAGATCGTCAATCCTCAATCCTCAATCCTCAATCTTCAACCCTGAATCCTCAATCATCAAAACTCAATCCTCAATCTTCAATCGTCAATACTCAATCTTCAATCCTCAATCCTCAATCCTCAATCCTCAGTCCTCAATCTTCAACCCTCGACACTCAATCTTCAATCCTCAATCCTCAATCCTCAATCCTCAATCCTCAGGTATTAATACTCAATCTTCAATGCTCAATCCTCAATCCTCAATCCTGAATCCTCATTCCCCAACCCTCAATCCTCATTCCTCAAACATCAATCCTCAACCCTCAGTCCTCATACTCAATTCTCAATTCTCAATCCTCAATCCTCAATCCTCAATCTTCAATCCTCAATAATCAATCTCCAATCCTCAATCCTCAGGCATCAATACTCAATCTTCAATACTCAATCCTCAATCCTCAATCCTCAATCCTCAATCCTCAAACCTCAATCCTCAATCCTCAATATTCAATCATCAATACTCAATCTTCAATCCTCAATCCTCAATCCTCAATCCTCAATCCTCAATCCTCAATCCTCAATCCTCAATCCTCAATCCACAATCCTCAACCTTCAATACTCAATAATCAATCTCCAATCCTAGATCCTCAATCCTCAATCCTCAATCCTCATTCCTCAATCCTCAATACCCAATCCTCAATCTTCAAACCTCAAACATCAATCCTCAATTCTCAATCCTCAATCCTCAGTCCTCAGTCGTCGAATCTCAATCCCCGATGCTTAGCACGCATCCTCAATCCTCAGTCCTCAATCCTCAATCCTCAAACCTAAATCCTCTACCGTCAGTCCTCGTCCTCAATCCTCAAACCTCAATCCCCAATCCTCAATATTCAATCAGCAATACTCAATCTTCAATCCTCAATCCTCAATCCTCAATCCTAATTCCTCAATCCTCATTCTTCAATCCTCAATAACCAATCCTCAATTTCAATCCTCAATCCTCAATCTTCATTTCTCAATCCTCAATCCTCAACCCTCAGCCCTCATCCTCCATCCTCAGTACTCAATCCTCTATCCTCAATATTCAATCCTCAATACTCAATCTTCAATCCTCATTCCTCAATCCTTAATCCTCAATCCTCAATCTTCATTCTTCAATACTCAATCTGCAATCCTCAATCCTCAAACCTCAATCCTCAATCCTCATTCCTCAATCCTCAATTCCCAATCCTCAATCCTCAATCCTCAATCCTCAATCCTCAATATTCAATCATCAATACTCAATCTTCAATCCTCAATCTTCAATCCTCAATACTCAACCTTCAATCCTCAATACTCAATCCTCAATCCTCAATCCTCAAACCTCAATCCTCAATCCTCAATATTCAATCATCAATACTCAATCTTCAATCGTCAATCCTCAAACCTCAATCCTCAATCCTCATTACTCAATCCTCAATCCTCAATATTCAATCCTCAATGCTCAATCTTCAATCATCAATCCTCAATCCTCAATTCTCAGTCGTCAATCCTCAGTCATCAATCCTCAATCTTCAATACTCAATCGTCAACCCTCAATATTCAATCATCAATACTCAATCTTCAATCCTCAATCCTCAAACCTCAATCCTCAATCCTCATTCTTCAATCCTCAATATTCAATCATCAATACGCAATCTTCAACCCTCAATCTTCAATCCTCAATAGTCAATCTTCAATCCTCAATCCTCAATCCTCAATCCTCAATCCTCAATCCTCAATCCTCAATCCTCAGGTATTAATACTCAATCTTCAATGCTCAATCCTCAATCCTCAATCCTGAATCCTCATTCCCCAACCCTCAATCCTCATTCCTCAAACATCAATCCTCAACCCTCAGTCCTCATACTCAATTCTCAATTCTCAATCCTCAATCCTCAATCCTCAATCTTCAATCCTCAATAATCAATCTCCAATCCTCAATCCTCAGGCATCAATACTCAATCTTCAATACTCAATCCTCAATCCTCAATCCTCAATCCTCAATCCTCAAACCTCAATCCTCAATCCTCAATATTCAATCATCAATACTCAATCTTCAATCCTCAATCCTCAATCCTCAATCCTCAATCCTCAATCCTCAATCCACAATCCTCAACCTTCAATACTCAATAATCAATCTCCAATCCTAGATCCTCAATCCTCAATCCTCAATCCTCATTCCTCAATCCTCAATACCCAATCCTCAATCTTCAAACCTCAAACATCAATCCTCAATTCTCAATCCTCAATCCTCAGTCCTCAGTCGTCGAATCTCAATCCCCGATGCTTAGCACGCATCCTCAATCCTCAGTCCTCAATCCTCAATCCTCAAACCTAAATCCTCTACCGTCAGTCCTCGTCCTCAATCCTCAAACCTCAATCCCCAATCCTCAATATTCAATCAGCAATACTCAATCTTCAATCCTCAATCCTCAATCCTCAATCCTAATTCCTCAATCCTCATTCTTCAATCCTCAATAACCAATCCTCAATTTCAATCCTCAATCCTCAATCTTCATTTCTCAATCCTCAATCCTCAACCCTCAGCCCTCATCCTCCATCCTCAGTACTCAATCCTCTATCCTCAATATTCAATCCTCAATACTAAATCTTCAATCCTCATTCCTCAATCCTTAATCCTCAATCCTCAATCTTCATTCTTCAATACTCAATCTGCAATCCTCAATCCTCAAACCTCAATCCTCAATCCTCATTCCTCAATCCTCAATTCCCAATCCTCAATCCTCAATCCTCAATCCTCAATCCTCAATATTCAATCATCAATACTCAATCTTCAATCCTCAATCTTCAATCCTCAATACTCAACCTTCAATCCTCAATACTCAATCCTCAATCCTCAATCCTCAAACCTCAATCCTCAATCCTCAATATTCAATCATCAATACTCAATCTTCAATCGTCAATCCTCAAACCTCAATCCTCAATCCTCATTACTCAATCCTCAATCCTCAATATTCAATCCTCAATGCTCAATCTTCAATCATCAATCCTCAATCCTCAATTCTCAGTCGTCAATCCTCAGTCATCAATCCTCAATCTTCAATACTCAATCGTCAACCCTCAATATTCAATCATCAATACTCAATCTTCAATCCTCAATCCTCAAACCTCAATCCTCAATCCTCATTCTTCAATCCTCAATATTCAATCATCAATACGCAATCTTCAACCCTCAATCTTCAATCCTCAATAGTCAATCTTCAATCCTCAATCCTCAATCCTCAATCCTCAATCCTCAATCCTCAATCCTCAGGTATCAATACTCAATCTACAATATTCAATCCTCAATCCTTAATCCTCAATCCACAATCCTCAACTTTCAATACTCAATACTTCATCTTCAATCCTCAATCCTCAATCTTCAATCCTCAATCCTCAATCCTCAATCCTCAATATTCAATCCTCAATACTCAACCTTCAATCATCAATCCTCAATCCTCAATTCTCAGTCGTCAATCCTCAGTCATCATTCCTCAATCTTCAATACTCAATCGTCAATCCTTAGTCCTCAATCCTCAATCCTCAATCCTCGTTCCTCAAACCTCAATCCTCAACCCTCAGACTTCATCCTCAATCCTCAAACCTCAATCCTCAATCCTCAATATTCAATCATCAATACTCAATCTTCAATCCTCAATCCTAAAACCTAAATCCTCAATCCTCATTCTTCAATCCTAAATACCCAATCCTCAATCTTCAATCCTCAATCCTCAATACTCAATTCTCAATCCTCAATCCTTAGTCCTCAGACATCAAACGTCAATATTCAACCCTCAGTCCTCGTCCTCAATCCACAACCCTCAATCCTCAGTCCTCAATATTCAATCATCAATATTCAATCTTCAATCCTCAATCCTCAATCCTCAATCCTCAATCCTCAATCCTCAATCTTCAACCCTGAATCCTCAATCCTCAATACTCAATCCTTAATCTTCAATCCTCAATACTCAATCTTCAATCCTCAATCCTAAATCCTCAATCCTCAATATTCAATCATCAATACTCAATCTTCAATCCTCAATCCTCAATCCTCAATTCTCAATCCTCAATCCTCAATCCTCAATCCTCAATCCTCAATCCTCAATCCACAATCCTCAACATTCTATACTCAATAATCAATCTCCAATCCTAGATCCTCAATCCTCAATCCTCAATCCTCAATCTTCAACCCTGAATCCTCAATCCTCAATACTCAATCCTCAATCTTCAATCCTCAATACTCAATCTTCAATCCTCAATCCTCAATCCTCTATCCTCAATCCTCAATCTTCAACCCTCAACACTCAATCCTCAGTCCTCAATCCTCAATCCTCAATCCTCAACCCTCAATCTTCAATCCTCATTACTAATCTTCAATCCTCAATCCTCAATCCTCAATCCTCAATCCTCAATCTTCAATCCTCAATACCCAATCCTCAATCTTCAATCCTCAATCCTTAATCCTCAATCCACAATCCTCAACCTTCAATACTCAATACTCGATCTTCAATCCTCAATCCTCAATCATCAATCCTAAATTCTCAGTCGTCAATCCTCCTTCACCAATCCTCAATCTTCAATACTCAATCGTCAATCCTTAGTCCTCAATCCTCAATCCTCAATCCTCAATCCTCATTCCCCAACCCTCAATCCTCATTCCTCAAACCTCAATCCTCAACCCTCAGTCCTCATACTCAATTCTCAATTCTCAATCCTCAATCCTCAATCCTCAATCTTCAATCCTCAATAATCAATCTCCAATCCTCAATCCTCAATCCTCGATCCTCAATCCTCAGGCATCAATACTCAATCTTCAATACTCAATCCTCAATCCTCAATCCTCAGTCCTCAATCTTCAACCCTCGACACTCAATCTTCAATCCTCAATCCTCAATCCTCAATCCTCAATCCTCAGGCATTAATACTCAATCTTCAATGCTCAATCCTCAATCCTCAATCCTGAATCCTCATTCCCCAACCCTCAATCCTCATTCCTCAAACATCAATCCTCAACCCTCAGTCCTCATACTCAATTCTCAATTCTCAATCCTCAATCCTCAATCCTCAATCTTCAATCCTCAATAATCAATCTCCAATCCTCAATCCTCAATCCTCGATCCTCAATCCTCTGGCATCAATACTCAATCTTCAATACTCAATCCTCAATCCTCAATCCTCAATCCTCAATCCTCAATCCTCAATCCTCAATCCTCAATATTCAATCCTCAATACTCAACCTTCAATCATCAATCCTCAATCCTCAATTCTCAGTCGTCAATCCTCAGTCATCATTCCTCAATCTTCAATACTCAATCGTCAATCCTTAGTCCTCAATCCTCAATCCTCAATCCTCGTTCCTCAAACCTCAATCCTCAACCCTCAGACTTCATCCTCAATCCTCAAACCTCAATCCTCAATCCTCAATATTCAATCATCAATACTCAATCTTCAATCCTCAATCCTAAAACCTAAATCCTCAATCCTCATTCTTCAATCCTAAATACCCAATCCTCAATCTTCAATCCTCAATCCTCAATACTCAATTCTCAATCCTCAATCCTTAGTCCTCAGACATCAAACGTCAATATTCAACCCTCAGTCCTCGTCCTCAATCCACAACCCTCAATCCTCAGTCCTCAATATTCAATCATCAATATTCAATCTTCAATCCTCAATCCTCAATCCTCAATCCTCAATCCTCAATCCTCAATCTTCAACCCTGAATCCTCAATCCTCAATACTCAATCCTCAATCCTCAATCCTCAATCCTCAATCCTCAATCCTCAATCCACAATCCTCAACCTTCAATACTCAATAATCAATCTCCAATCCTAGATCCTCAATCCTCAATCCTCAATCCTCATTCCTCAATCCTCAATACCCAATCCTCAATCTTCAAACCTCAAACATCAATCCTCAATTCTCAATCCTCAATCCTCAGTCCTCAGTCGTCGAATCTCAATCCCCGATGCTTAGCACGCATCCTCAATCCTCAGTCCTCAATCCTCAATCCTCAAACCTAAATCCTCTACCGTCAGTCCTCGTCCTCAATCCTCAAACCTCAATCCCCAATCCTCAATATTCAATCAGCAATACTCAATCTTCAATCCTCAATCCTCAATCCTCAATCCTAATTCCTCAATCCTCATTCTTCAATCCTCAATAACCAATCCTCAATTTCAATCCTCAATCCTCAATCTTCATTTCTCAATCCTCAATCCTCAACCCTCAGCCCTCATCCTCCATCCTCAGTACTCAATCCTCTATCCTCAATATTCAATCCTCAATACTCAATCTTCAATCCTCATTCCTCAATCCTTAATCCTCAATCCTCAATCTTCATTCTTCAATACTCAATCTGCAATCCTCAATCCTCAAACCTCAATCCTCAATCCTCATTCCTCAATCCTCAATTCCCAATCCTCAATCCTCAATCCTCAATCCTCAATCCTCAATATTCAATCATCAATACTCAATCTTCAATCCTCAATCTTCAATCCTCAATACTCAACCTTCAATCCTCAATACTCAATCCTCAATCCTCAATCCTCAAACCTCAATCCTCAATCCTCAATATTCAATCATCAATACTCAATCTTCAATCGTCAATCCTCAAACCTCAATCCTCAATCCTCATTACTCAATCCTCAATCCTCAATATTCAATCCTCAATGCTC
Source organism: Calliopsis andreniformis (assembly GCF_051401765.1). Taxonomy (NCBI): domain Eukaryota; kingdom Metazoa; phylum Arthropoda; class Insecta; order Hymenoptera; family Andrenidae; genus Calliopsis; species Calliopsis andreniformis. The sequence continues at coordinate 1,743,951 of NW_027480495.1, forward strand.
AATCTTCAATCATCAATCCTCAATCCTCAATTCTCAGTCGTCAATCCTCAGTCATCAATCCTCAATCTTCAATACTCAATCGTCAACCCTCAATATTCAATCATCAATACTCAATCTTCAATCCTCAATCCTCAAACCTCAATCCTCAATCCTCATTCTTCAATCCTCAATATTCAATCATCAATACGCAATCTTCAACCCTCAATCTTCAATCCTCAATAGTCAATCTTCAATCCTCAATCCTCAATCCTCAATCCTCAATCCTCAATCCTCAATCCTCAATCCTCAGGTATTAATACTCAATCTTCAATGCTCAATCCTCAATCCTCAATCCTGAATCCTCATTCCCCAACCCTCAATCCTCATTCCTCAAACATCAATCCTCAACCCTCAGTCCTCATACTCAATTCTCAATTCTCAATCCTCAATCCTCAATCCTCAATCTTCAATCCTCAATAATCAATCTCCAATCCTCAATCCTCAGGCATCAATACTCAATCTTCAATACTCAATCCTCAATCCTCAATCCTCAATCCTCAATCCTCAAACCTCAATCCTCAATCCTCAATATTCAATCATCAATACTCAATCTTCAATCCTCAATCCTCAATCCTCAATCCTCAATCCTCAATCCTCAATCCACAATCCTCAACCTTCAATACTCAATAATCAATCTCCAATCCTAGATCCTCAATCCTCAATCCTCAATCCTCATTCCTCAATCCTCAATACCCAATCCTCAATCTTCAAACCTCAAACATCAATCCTCAATTCTCAATCCTCAATCCTCAGTCCTCAGTCGTCGAATCTCAATCCCCGATGCTTAGCACGCATCCTCAATCCTCAGTCCTCAATCCTCAATCCTCAAACCTAAATCCTCTACCGTCAGTCCTCGTCCTCAATCCTCAAACCTCAATCCCCAATCCTCAATATTCAATCAGCAATACTCAATCTTCAATCCTCAATCCTCAATCCTCAATCCTAATTCCTCAATCCTCATTCTTCAATCCTCAATAACCAATCCTCAATTTCAATCCTCAATCCTCAATCTTCATTTCTCAATCCTCAATCCTCAACCCTCAGCCCTCATCCTCCATCCTCAGTACTCAATCCTCTATCCTCAATATTCAATCCTCAATACTAAATCTTCAATCCTCATTCCTCAATCCTTAATCCTCAATCCTCAATCTTCATTCTTCAATACTCAATCTGCAATCCTCAATCCTCAAACCTCAATCCTCAATCCTCATTCCTCAATCCTCAATTCCCAATCCTCAATCCTCAATCCTCAATCCTCAATCCTCAATATTCAATCATCAATACTCAATCTTCAATCCTCAATCTTCAATCCTCAATACTCAACCTTCAATCCTCAATACTCAATCCTCAATCCTCAATCCTCAAACCTCAATCCTCAATCCTCAATATTCAATCATCAATACTCAATCTTCAATCGTCAATCCTCAAACCTCAATCCTCAATCCTCATTACTCAATCCTCAATCCTCAATATTCAATCCTCAATGCTCAATCTTCAATCATCAATCCTCAATCCTCAATTCTCAGTCGTCAATCCTCAGTCATCAATCCTCAATCTTCAATACTCAATCGTCAACCCTCAATATTCAATCATCAATACTCAATCTTCAATCCTCAATCCTCAAACCTCAATCCTCAATCCTCATTCTTCAATCCTCAATATTCAATCATCAATACGCAATCTTCAACCCTCAATCTTCAATCCTCAATAGTCAATCTTCAATCCTCAATCCTCAATCCTCAATCCTCAATCCTCAATCCTCAATCCTCAGGTATCAATACTCAATCTACAATATTCAATCCTCAATCCTTAATCCTCAATCCACAATCCTCAACTTTCAATACTCAATACTTCATCTTCAATCCTCAATCCTCAATCTTCAATCCTCAATCCTCAATCCTCAATCCTCAATATTCAATCCTCAATACTCAACCTTCAATCATCAATCCTCAATCCTCAATTCTCAGTCGTCAATCCTCAGTCATCATTCCTCAATCTTCAATACTCAATCGTCAATCCTTAGTCCTCAATCCTCAATCCTCAATCCTCGTTCCTCAAACCTCAATCCTCAACCCTCAGACTTCATCCTCAATCCTCAAACCTCAATCCTCAATCCTCAATATTCAATCATCAATACTCAATCTTCAATCCTCAATCCTAAAACCTAAATCCTCAATCCTCATTCTTCAATCCTAAATACCCAATCCTCAATCTTCAATCCTCAATCCTCAATACTCAATTCTCAATCCTCAATCCTTAGTCCTCAGACATCAAACGTCAATATTCAACCCTCAGTCCTCGTCCTCAATCCACAACCCTCAATCCTCAGTCCTCAATATTCAATCATCAATATTCAATCTTCAATCCTCAATCCTCAATCCTCAATCCTCAATCCTCAATCCTCAATCTTCAACCCTGAATCCTCAATCCTCAATACTCAATCCTTAATCTTCAATCCTCAATACTCAATCTTCAATCCTCAATCCTAAATCCTCAATCCTCAATATTCAATCATCAATACTCAATCTTCAATCCTCAATCCTCAATCCTCAATTCTCAATCCTCAATCCTCAATCCTCAATCCTCAATCCTCAATCCTCAATCCACAATCCTCAACATTCTATACTCAATAATCAATCTCCAATCCTAGATCCTCAATCCTCAATCCTCAATCCTCAATCTTCAACCCTGAATCCTCAATCCTCAATACTCAATCCTCAATCTTCAATCCTCAATACTCAATCTTCAATCCTCAATCCTCAATCCTCTATCCTCAATCCTCAATCTTCAACCCTCAACACTCAATCCTCAGTCCTCAATCCTCAATCCTCAATCCTCAACCCTCAATCTTCAATCCTCATTACTAATCTTCAATCCTCAATCCTCAATCCTCAATCCTCAATCCTCAATCTTCAATCCTCAATACCCAATCCTCAATCTTCAATCCTCAATCCTTAATCCTCAATCCACAATCCTCAACCTTCAATACTCAATACTCGATCTTCAATCCTCAATCCTCAATCATCAATCCTAAATTCTCAGTCGTCAATCCTCCTTCACCAATCCTCAATCTTCAATACTCAATCGTCAATCCTTAGTCCTCAATCCTCAATCCTCAATCCTCAATCCTCATTCCCCAACCCTCAATCCTCATTCCTCAAACCTCAATCCTCAACCCTCAGTCCTCATACTCAATTCTCAATTCTCAATCCTCAATCCTCAATCCTCAATCTTCAATCCTCAATAATCAATCTCCAATCCTCAATCCTCAATCCTCGATCCTCAATCCTCAGGCATCAATACTCAATCTTCAATACTCAATCCTCAATCCTCAATCCTCAGTCCTCAATCTTCAACCCTCGACACTCAATCTTCAATCCTCAATCCTCAATCCTCAATCCTCAATCCTCAGGCATTAATACTCAATCTTCAATGCTCAATCCTCAATCCTCAATCCTGAATCCTCATTCCCCAACCCTCAATCCTCATTCCTCAAACATCAATCCTCAACCCTCAGTCCTCATACTCAATTCTCAATTCTCAATCCTCAATCCTCAATCCTCAATCTTCAATCCTCAATAATCAATCTCCAATCCTCAATCCTCAATCCTCGATCCTCAATCCTCTGGCATCAATACTCAATCTTCAATACTCAATCCTCAATCCTCAATCCTCAATCCTCAATCCTCAATCCTCAATCCTCAATCCTCAATATTCAATCCTCAATACTCAACCTTCAATCATCAATCCTCAATCCTCAATTCTCAGTCGTCAATCCTCAGTCATCATTCCTCAATCTTCAATACTCAATCGTCAATCCTTAGTCCTCAATCCTCAATCCTCAATCCTCGTTCCTCAAACCTCAATCCTCAACCCTCAGACTTCATCCTCAATCCTCAAACCTCAATCCTCAATCCTCAATATTCAATCATCAATACTCAATCTTCAATCCTCAATCCTAAAACCTAAATCCTCAATCCTCATTCTTCAATCCTAAATACCCAATCCTCAATCTTCAATCCTCAATCCTCAATACTCAATTCTCAATCCTCAATCCTTAGTCCTCAGACATCAAACGTCAATATTCAACCCTCAGTCCTCGTCCTCAATCCACAACCCTCAATCCTCAGTCCTCAATATTCAATCATCAATATTCAATCTTCAATCCTCAATCCTCAATCCTCAATCCTCAATCCTCAATCCTCAATCTTCAACCCTGAATCCTCAATCCTCAATACTCAATCCTTAATCTTCAATCCTCAATACTCAATCTTCAATCCTCAATCCTAAATCCTCAATCCTCAATATTCAATCATCAATACTCAATCTTCAATCCTCAATCCTCAATCCTCAATTCTCAATCCTCAATCCTCAATCCTCAATCCTCAATCCTCAATCCTCAATCCACAATCCTCAACATTCTATACTCAATAATCAATCTCCAATCCTAGATCCTCAATCCTCAATCCTCAATCCTCAATCTTCAACCCTGAATCCTCAATCCTCAATACTCAATCCTCAATCTTCAATCCTCAATACTCAATCTTCAATCCTCAATCCTCAATCCTCTATCCTCAATCCTCAATCTTCAACCCTCAACACTCAATCCTCAGTCCTCAATCCTCAATCCTCAATCCTCAACCCTCAATCTTCAATCCTCATTACTAATCTTCAATCCTCAATCCTCAATCCTCAATCCTCAATCCTCATTCTTCAATCCTCAATACCCAATCCTCAATCTTCAATCCTCAATCCTTAATCCTCAATCCACAATCCTCAACCTTCAATACTCAATACTCGATCTTCAATCCTCAATCCTCAATCATCAATCCTAAATTCTCAGTCGTCAATCCTCCTTCACCAATCCTCAATCTTCAATACTCAATCGTCAATCCTTAGTCCTCAATCCTCAATCCTCAATCCTCAATCCTCATTCCCCAACCCTCAATCCTCATTCCTCAAACCTCAATCCTCAACCCTCAGTCCTCATACTCAATTCTCAATCCTCAATCCTCAATCCTCAATCCTCAATCTTCAATCCTCAATAATCAATCTCCAATCCTCAATCCTCAATCCTCGATCCTCAATCCTCAGGCATCAATACTCAATCTTCAATACTCAATCCTCAATCCTCAATCCTCAGTCCTCAATCTTCAACCCTCGACACTCAATCTTCAATCCTCAATCCTCAATCCTCAATCCTCAATCCTCAATCCTCAATCCTCAGGCATTAATACTCAATCTTCAATGCTCAATCCTCAATCCTCAATCCTGAATCCTCATTCCCCAACCCTCAATCCTCATTCCTCAAACATCAATCCTCAACCCTCAGTCCTCATACTCAATTCTCAATCCTCAATCTTCAATCCTCAATAATCAATCTCCAATCCTCAATCCTCAATCCTCGATTCTCAATCCTCTGGCATCAATACTCAATCTTCAATACTCAATCCTCAATCCTCAATCCTCAATCCTCAATCCTCAAACCTCAATCCTCAATCCTCAATATTCAATCATCAATACTCAATCTTCAATCCTCAATCCTCAATCCTCAATCCTCAATCCTCAATCCTCAATCCTCAATACTCAATCCTCATTCTTCAATCCTCAATACCCAATCCTCCATCTTCAATCCTCAATCCTCAATCCTCAATCCTAATTCCTCAATCCTCATTCTTCAATCCTCAATACCCAATCCTCAATTTCAATCCTCAATCTTCAATCCTCAAACATCAATCCTCAATTCTCAATCCTCAACACTCGATCTTCAATCCTCAATCCTCAATCCTCAGTCCTCAATCCTCATTCTTCAATCCTCAATACCTAATCCTCAATCTTCAATCCTCAATCCTCAATCCTCAATTCTCAATCCTCAATCCTCAGTCCTCAGTCGTCGAACATCAATCCCCGACCCTTAGCACTCATCCTCAATCCTCATCCCTCAATCCACAATATTCAATCATCAATACTCAATCTTCAATCCTCAATCCTCAATCCTCAATCCTCAATCCTCAATCCTCAATCCACAATCCTCAACCTTCAATACTCAATAATCAATCTCCAATCCTAGATCCTCAATCCTCAATCCTCAATCCTCATTCCTCAATCCTCAATACCCAATCCTCAATCTTCAAACCTCAAACATCAATCCTCAATTCTCAATCCTCAATCCTCAGTCCTCAGTCGTCGAATCTCAATCCCCGATGCTTAGCACGCATCCTCAATCCTCAGTCCTCAATCCTCAATCCTCAAACCTAAATCCTCTACCGTCAGTCCTCGTCCTCAATCCTCAAACCTCAATCCCCAATCCTCAATATTCAATCAGCAATACTCAATCTTCAATCCTCAATCCTCAATCCTCAATCCTAATTCCTCAATCCTCATTCTTCAATCCTCAATAACCAATCCTCAATTTCAATCCTCAATCCTCAATCTTCATTTCTCAATCCTCAATCCTCAACCCTCAGCCCTCATCCTCCATCCTCAGTACTCAATCCTCTATCCTCAATATTCAATCCTCAATACTCAATCTTCAATCCTCATTCCTCAATCCTTAATCCTCAATCCTCAATCTTCATTCTTCAATACTCAATCTGCAATCCTCAATCCTCAAACCTCAATCCTCAATCCTCATTCCTCAATCCTCAATTCCCAATCCTCAATCCTCAATCCTCAATCCTCAATCCTCAATATTCAATCATCAATACTCAATCTTCAATCCTCAATCTTCAATCCTCAATACTCAACCTTCAATCCTCAATACTCAATCCTCAATCCTCAATCCTCAAACCTCAATCCTCAATCCTCAATATTCAATCATCAATACTCAATCTTCAATCGTCAATCCTCAAACCTCAATCCTCAATCCTCATTACTCAATCCTCAATCCTCAATATTCAATCCTCAATGCTCAATCTTCAATCATCAATCCTCAATCCTCAATTCTCAGTCGTCAATCCTCAGTCATCAATCCTCAATCTTCAATACTCAATCGTCAACCCTCAATATTCAATCATCAATACTCAATCTTCAATCCTCAATCCTCAAACCTCAATCCTCAATCCTCATTCTTCAATCCTCAATATTCAATCATCAATACGCAATCTTCAACCCTCAATCTTCAATCCTCAATAGTCAATCTTCAATCCTCAATCCTCAATCCTCCATCCTCAATCCTCAATCCTCAATCCTCAGGTATCAATACTCAATCTACAATATTCAATCCTCAATCCTTAATCCTCAATCCACAATCCTCAACTTTCAATACTCAATACTTCATCTTCAATCCTCAATCCTCAATCTTCAATCCTCAATCCTCAATCCTCAATCCTCAATATTCAATCCTCAATACTCAACCTTCAATCATCAATCCTCAATCCTCAATTCTCAGTCGTCAATCCTCAGTCATCATTCCTCAATCTTCAATACTCAATCGTCAATCCTTAGTCCTCAATCCTCAATCCTCAATCCTCGTTCCTCAAACCTCAATCCTCAACCCTCAGACTTCATCCTCAATCCTCAAACCTCAATCCTCAATCCTCAATATTCAATCATCAATACTCAATCTTCAATCCTCAATCCTAAAACCTAAATCCTCAATCCTCATTCTTCAATCCTAAATACCCAATCCTCAATCTTCAATCCTCAATCCTCAATACTCAATTCTCAATCCTCAATCCTTAGTCCTCAGACATCAAACGTCAATATTCAACCCTCAGTCCTCGTCCTCAATCCACAACCCTCAATCCTCAGTCCTCAATATTCAATCATCAATATTCAATCTTCAATCCTCAATCCTCAATCCTCAATCCTCAATCCTCAATCCTCAATCTTCAACCCTGAATCCTCAATCCTCAATACTCAATCCTTAATCTTCAATCCTCAATACTCAATCTTCAATCCTCAATCCTAAATCCTCAATCCTCAATATTCAATCATCAATACTCAATCTTCAATCCTCAATCCTCAATCCTCAATTCTCAATCCTCAATCCTCAATCCTCAATCCTCAATCCTCAATCCTCAATCCACAATCCTCAACATTCTATACTCAATAATCAATCTCCAATCCTAGATCCTCAATCCTCAATCCTCAATCCTCAATCTTCAACCCTGAATCCTCAATCCTCAATACTCAATCCTCAATCTTCAATCCTCAATACTCAATCTTCAATCCTCAATCCTCAATCCTCTATCCTCAATCCTCAATCTTCAACCCTCAACACTCAATCCTCAGTCCTCAATCCTCAATCCTCAATCCTCAACCCTCAATCTTCAATCCTCATTACTAATCTTCAATCCTCAATCCTCAATCCTCAATCCTCAATCCTCATTCTTCAATCCTCAATACCCAATCCTCAATCTTCAATCCTCAATCCTTAATCCTCAATCCACAATCCTCAACCTTCAATACTCAATACTCGATCTTCAATCCTCAATCCTCAATCATCAATCCTAAATTCTCAGTCGTCAATCCTCCTTCACCAATCCTCAATCTTCAATACTCAATCGTCAATCCTTAGTCCTCAATCCTCAATCCTCAATCCTCAATCCTCATTCCCCAACCCTCAATCCTCATTCCTCAAACCTCAATCCTCAACCCTCAGTCCTCATACTCAATTCTCAATCCTCAATCCTCAATCCTCAATCCTCAATCTTCAATCCTCAATAATCAATCTCCAATCCTCAATCCTCAATCCTCGATCCTCAATCCTCAGGCATCAATACTCAATCTTCAATACTCAATCCTCAATCCTCAATCCTCAGTCCTCAATCTTCAACCCTCGACACTCAATCTTCAATCCTCAATCCTCAATCCTCAATCCTCAATCCTCAATCCTCAATCCTCAGGCATTAATACTCAATCTTCAATGCTCAATCCTCAATCCTCAATCCTGAATCCTCATTCCCCAACCCTCAATCCTCATTCCTCAAACATCAATCCTCAACCCTCAGTCCTCATACTCAATTCTCAATCCTCAATCTTCAATCCTCAATAATCAATCTCCAATCCTCAATCCTCAATCCTCGATTCTCAATCCTCTGGCATCAATACTCAATCTTCAATACTCAATCCTCAATCCTCAATCCTCAATCCTCAATCCTCAAACCTCAATCCTCAATCCTCAATATTCAATCATCAATACTCAATCTTCAATCCTCAATCCTCAATCCTCAATCCTCAATCCTCAATCCTCAATCCTCAATCCTCAATCCTCATTCTTCAATCCTCAATACCCAATCCTCCATCTTCAATCCTCAATCCTCAATCCTCAATCCTAATTCCTCAATCCTCATTCTTCAATCCTCAATACCCAATCCTCAATTTCAATCCTCAATCTTCAATCCTCAAACATCAATCCTCAATTCTCAATCCTCAACACTCGATCTTCAATCCTCAATCCTCAATCCTCAGTCCTCAATCCTCATTCTTCAATCCTCAATACCCAATCCTCAATCTTCAATCCTCAATCCTCAATCCTCAATTCTCAATCCTCAATCCTCAGTCCTCAGTCGTCGAACATCAATCCCCGACCCTTAGCACTCATCCTCAATCCTCATCCCTCAATCCACAATCCTCAACCTTCAATACTCAATAATCAATCTCCAATCCTAGATCCTCAATCCTCAATCCTCAATCCTCATTCCCCAATCCTCAATACCCAATCCTCAATCTTCAATCCTCAAACATCAATCCTCAATTCTCAATCCTCAATCCTCAGTCCTCAGTCGTCGAATCTCAATCCCCGACGCTTAGCACGCATCCTCAATCCTCAGTCCTCAATCCTCAATCCTCAAACCTAAATCCTCTACCGTCAGTCCTCGTCCTCAATCCTCAAACCTCAATCCCCAATCCTCAATATTCAATCAGCAATACTCAATCTTCAATCCTCAATCCTCAATCCTCAATCCTCAATCCTCAATCCTCAATCCTCAATATTCAATCATCAATACTCAATCTTCAACCCTCAATCTTCAATCCTCAATACTCAATCTTCCATCCTCAATCCTCAATCCTCAATCCTCAATCCTCAATCCTCAGGCATCAATACTCAATCTACAATATTCAATCCTCAATCCTTAATCCTCAATCCACAATCCTCAACCTTCAATACTCAATACTCAATCTTCAATCCTCAATCCTCAATCCTCAATCCTCAATCCTCGTTCCTCAAACCTCAATCCTCAACCCTCAGACTTCATCCTCAATCCTCAAACCTCAATCCTGAATCCTCAATATTCAATCATCAATACTCAATCTTCAATCCTCAATCCTAAAACCTCAATCCTCAGTCCTCATTCTTCAATCCTAAATACCCAATCCTCAATCTTCAATCCTCAATCCTCAATACTCAATTCTCAATCCTCAATCCTTAATCCTCAGACCTCAAACGTCAATATTCAACCCTCAGTCCTCGTCCTCAATCCACAACCCTCAATCCTCAGTCCTCAATATTCAATCATCAATATTCAATCTTCAATCCTCAATCCTCAATCCTCAATATTCAACCATCAATACTCAATCTTCAATCCTCAATCCTCAATCCTCAATTCTCAATCCTGAATCCTCAATCCTCAATCCTCAATCCTCAATCCTCAATCCACAATCCTCAAGCTTCTATACTCAATAATCAATCTCCAATCCTAGATCCTCAATCCTCAATCCTCAATCCTCAATCCTCAATCCTCAATCCTCAATCCTCAATATTCAATCATCAATACTCAATCTTCAAACCTCAATCTTCAATCCTCAATTCTCAATCTTCAATCCTTGATCCTCAATCATCAATCCTCAATCCTCAATCCTCAGGCATCAATACTCAACCTTCAATGCTCAATCCTCAATCCTCAATCCTCAATCCTCATTCCCCAACCCTCAGTCCTCATTCCTCAAACCTCAATCCTCAACCCTCAGTCCTCATACTCAATTCTCAATTCTCAATCCTCAATCCTCAATCCTCAATCTTCAATCCTCAATAGTCAATCTCCAATCCTCAATCCTCAATCTTCGATCCTCAATACTCAGGCATCAATACTCAATCTTCAATACTCAATCCTCAATCCTCAATCCTCAATCCTCAATCCTCAAACCTCAATCCTCAATCCTCAATATTCAATCATCAATACTCAACCTTCGATACTCAATCCTCAATCCTCAATCCTCAATCCCCAATCCTCAATCCTCAATCCTCAATCCTCAATCCTCAATCCTCAATCCACAATCCTCAGCCTTCAATACTCAATAATCAATTTCCAATCCTAGATCCTCAATCCTCAATCCTCAATCCTCAATCCTCAATCCTCATTCTTCAATCCTCAATATTCAATCATCAATACTCAATCTTCAATCCTCAATCCTCAATCCTCAATCCTCAATCCTCAAACCTCAATCCTCAATCCTCAATATTCAATCATCAATGCTCAATCTTCGATCCTCAATCCTCAATCCTCAATCCTCAATCCTCAATCCTCAATCCTCAATCCTCAATCCTCAATCCTCAATCCTCAATCCTCAATCCACAATCCTCAGCCTTCAATACTCAATAATCAATTTCCAATCCTAGATCCTCAATCCTCAATCCTCAATCCTCAATCCTCAATCCTCATTCTTCAATCCTCAATATTCAATCATCAATACTCAATCTTCAATCCTCAATCCTCAATCCTCTATCCTCAATCCTCAATACTCAATCCTCAATATTCAATCATCAATACGCAATCTTCAACCCTCAATCTTCAATCCTCAATAGTCAATCTTCAATCCTCAATCCTCAATCCTCAGGTATCAATACTCAATCTACAATATTCAATCCTCAATCCTTAATCCTCAATCCACAATCCTCAACCTTCAATACTCAATACTCAATCTTCAATCCTCAATCCTCAATCCTCAATCCTCAATCCTCAATCCTCAATCCTCAATATTCAATCCTCAATACTCAACCTTCAATCATCAATCCTCAATCCTCAATTCTCAGTCGTCAATCCTCAGCCATCATTCCTCAATCTTCAATACTCAATCGTCAATCCTTAGTCCTCAATCCTCAATCCTCAATCCTCGTTCCTCAAACCTCAATCCTCAACCCTCAGACTTCATCCTCAATCCTCAAACCTCAATCCTCAATCCTCAATATTCAATCATCAATACTCAATCTTCAATCCTCAATCCTAAAACCTCAATCCTCAATCCTCATTCTTCAATCCTAAATACCCAATCCTCAATCTTCAATCCTCAATCCTCAATACTCAATTCTCAATACTCAATCCTTAATCCTCAGACCTCACACGTCAATATTCAACCCTCAGTCCTCGTCCTCCATCCATAACCCTCAATCCTCAGTCCTCAATATTCAATCATCAATATTCAATCTTCAATCCTCAATCCTCAATACTCAATCCTCAATCCTCAATCCTCAATCTTCAACCCTGAATCCTCAATCCTCAATACTCAATCCTCAATCTTCAATCCTCAATACTCAATCTTCAATCCTCAATCCTCAATCCTCAATCCTCAATATTCAATCATCAATACTCAATCTTCAATCCTCAATCCTCAATCCTCAATTCTCAATCCTGAATCCTCAATCCTCAATCCTCAATCCTCAATCCTCAATCCACAATCCTCAAGCTTCTATACTCAATAATCAATCTCCAATCCTAGATCCTCAATCCTCAATCCTCAATCCTCAATCCTCAATCCTCAATCCTCAATATTCAATCATCAATACTCAATCTTCAAACCTCAATCTTCAATCCTCAATCCTCAATCCTCAATCCTCAATCCTCAATCCTCAATCCTCAATATTCAATCCTCAATACTCAACCTTCAATCATCGATCTTCAATCCTCAATTCTCAGTCGTCAATCCTCAGTCATCATTCCTCAATCTTCAATACTCAATCGTCAATCCTTAGTCCTCAATCCTCAATCCTCAATCCTCGTTCCTCAAACCTCAATCCTCAACCCTCAGACTTCATCCTCAATCCTCAAACCTCAATACTCAATCCTCAATATTCAATCATCAGTACTCAATCTTCAATCCTCAATCCTAAAACCTCAATCCTCAATCCTCATTCTTCAATCCTAAATACCCAATCCTCAATCTTCAATCCTCAATCCTCAATACTCAATTCTCAATCCTCAATCCTTAATCCTCAGACCTCAAACGTCAATATTCAACCCTCAGTCCTCGTCCTCAATCCACAACCATCAATCCTCAGTCCTCAACATTCAATCATCAATATTCAATCTTCAATCCTCAATCCTCAATCCTCAATCCTCAATCCTCAATCCTCAATCTTCAACCCATAATCCTCAATCCTCAATACTCAATCCTCAATCTTCAATCCTCAATACTCAATCTTCAATCCTCAATCCTCAATCCTCAATCCTCAATCCTCAATATTCAATCATCAATACTCAATCTTCAATCCTCAATCCTCAATCCTCAATTCTCAATCCTGAATCCTCAATCCTCAATCCTCAATCCTCAATCCTCAATCCACAATCCTCAAGCTTCTATACTCAATAATCAATCTCCAATCCTAGATCCTCAATCCTCAATCCTCAATCCTCAATCCTCAATCTTCAATCCTCAATATTCAATCATCAATACTCAATCTTCAAACCTCAATCTTCAATCCTCAATACTCATTCTTCAATCCTCAATCCTCAATCCTCAATCCTCAATCCTCAATCCTCAGGCATCAATACTCAATCTACAATATTCAATCCTCAATCCTTAATCCTCAATCCACAATCCTCAGCCTTCAATACTCAATACTCAATCTTCAATCCTCAATCCTCAATCCTCAATCCTCAATCCTCAATCCTCAATCCGCAATATTCAATCCTCAATACTCAATCTTCAATCATCAATCCTCAATCCTCAATTCTCAGTCTTCAATCCTCAGTCATCAATCCTCAATCCTCAATATTCAATCATCAATACTCAATCTTCAATCCTCAATCCTCAATCCTCAATTCTCAATCCTGAATCCTCAATCCTCAATCCTCAATCCTCAATCCTCAATCCACAATCCTCAAGCTTCTATACTCAATAATCAATCTCCAATCCTAGATCCTCAATCCTCAATCCTCAATCCTCAATCCTCAATCCTCAATCCTCAATATTCAATCATCAATACTCAATCTTCAAACCTCAATCTTCAATCCTCAATACTCAATCTTCTATCCTCAATCCTCAATCCTCAATCCTCAATCCTCATTCCTCAGGCATCAATACTCAATCTACAATATTCAATCCTCAATCCTTAACCCTCAATCCACAATCCTCAACCTTCAATACTCAATACTCAATCTTCAATCCTCAATCCTCAATCCTCAATCCTCAATCCTCAATCCTCAATCCTCAATATTCAATCCTCAATACTCAACCTTCAATCATCGATCTTCAATCCTCAATTCTCAGTCGTCAATCCTCAGTCATCATTCCTCAATCTTCAATACTCAATCGTCAATCCTTAGTCCTCAATCCTCAATCCTCAATCCTCGTTCCTCAAACCTCAATCCTCAACCCTCAGACTTCATCCTCAATCCTCAAACCTCAATACTCAATCCTCAATATTCAATCATCAGTACTCAATCTTCAATCCTCAATCCTAAAACCTCAATCCTCAATCCTCATTCTTCAATCCTAAATACCCAATCCTCAATCTTCAATCCTCAATCCTCAATACTCAATTCTCAATCCTCAATCCTTAATCCTCAGACCTCAAACGTCAATATTCAACCCTCAGTCCTCGTCCTCAATCCACAACCATCAATCCTCAGTCCTCAACATTCAATCATCAATATTCAATCTTCAATCCTCAATCCTCAATCCTCAATCCTCAATCCTCAATCCTCAATCTTCAACCCATAATCCTCAATCCTCAATACTCAATCCTCAATCTTCAATCCTCAATACTCAATCTTCAATCCTCAATCCTCAATCCTCAATCCTCAATCCTCAATATTCAATCATCAATACTCAATCTTCAATCCTCAATCCTCAATCCTCAATTCTCAATCCTGAATCCTCAATCCTCAATCCTCAATCCTCAATCCTCAATCCACAATCCTCAAGCTTCTATACTCAATAATCAATCTCCAATCCTAGATCCTCAATCCTCAATCCTCAATCCTCAATCCTCAATCTTCAATCCTCAATATTCAATCATCAATACTCAATCTTCAAACCTCAATCTTCAATCCTCAATACTCATTCTTCAATCCTCAATCCTCAATCCTCAATCCTCAATCCTCAATCCTCAGGCATCAATACTCAATCTACAATATTCAATCCTCAATCCTTAATCCTCAATCCACAATCCTCAGCCTTCAATACTCAATACTCAATCTTCAATCCTCAATCCTCAATCCTCAATCCTCAATCCTCAATCCTCAATCCGCAATATTCAATCCTCAATACTCAATCTTCAATCATCAATCCTCAATCCTCAATTCTCAGTCTTCAATCCTCAGTCATCAATCCTCAATCTTCAATACTCAATCGTCAATCCTTAGTCCTCAATCCTCAATCCTCAATCCTCGTTCCTCAAACCTCAATCCTCAACCCCCAGTCTTCATCCTCAATCCTCAAACCTCAATCCTCAATCCTCAATATTCAATCATCAATACTAAATCTTCAATCCTCAATCCTCAAACCTCAATCCTCAATCCTCATTCTTCAATCCTAAATACCCAATCCTTAATCTTCAATCCTCAATCCTCAATCCTCAATTCTCAATCCTCAATCCTTAATCCTCAGACCTCAAACATCAATATTCAACCCTCAGTCCTCGTCCTCAATCCACAACCCTCAATCCTCAGTCCTCAATATTCAATCATCAATATTCAATCTTCAATCCTTAATCCTCAATCCTCATTCCTCAATCCTCAATCCTCAATCTTCAACCCTGAATACTCCATCCTCAATACTCAATCCTCAACCTTCAATCCTCAATACTCAATCTTCAATCCTCAATCCTCAATCGTCAATCCTCAATCCTCAATCTTCAATCCTCAACACTCAATCTTCAATCCTCAATCCTCAATCCTCAGTCCTCAATCCTCATTCTTCAATCCTCAATACCCAATCCTCAATCTTCAATCCTCAATCCTCAATCGTCAATCCTCAATCCTCAATCCTCAATCCTCAATCCTCAATCCTCAATCCACAATCCTCAACCTTCTATACTCAATAATCAATCTCCAATCCTAGATCCTCAATCCTCAATCCTCAATCCTCAATCTTCAACCCTGAATCCTCAATCCTCAATACTCAATCCTCAATCTTCAATCCTCAATACTCAATCTTCAATCCTCAATCCTCAATCCTCTATCCTCAATCCTCAATCTTCAACCCTCAACACTCAATCCTCAATCCTCAATCCTCAATCCTCAATCCTCAACCCTCAATCTTCAATCCTCATTACTAATCTTCAATCCTCAATCCTCAATTCTCAATCCTCAATCCTCATTCTTCAATCCTCAATACCCAATCCTCAATCTTCAATCCTCAATCCTTAATCGTCAATCCACAATCCTCAACCTTCAATACTCAATACTCGATCTTCAATCCTCAATCCTCAATCATCAATCCTAAATTCTCAGTCGTCAATCCTCAGTCACCAATCCTCAATCTTCAATACTCAATCGTCAATCCTTAGTCCTCAATCCTCAATGCTCAATCCTCAATCCTCATTCCCCAACCCTCAATCCTCATTCCTCAAACCTCAATCCTCAACCCTCAGTCCTCATACTCAATTCTCAATTCTCAATCCTCAATCCTCAATCCTCAATCTTCAATCCTCAATAATCAATCTCCAATCCTCAATCCTCAATCCTCGATCCTCAATCCTCAGGCATCAATACTCAATCTTCAATACTCAATCCTCAATCCTCAATCCTCAATCCTCAATCCTCAAACCTCAATCCTCAATCCTCAATATTCAATCATCAATACTCAATCTTCAATCCTCAATCCTCAATCTTCAATCCTCAATCCTCAATCCTCAATCCTCAATATTCAATTCTCAATACTCAACCTTCAATCATCAATCCTCAATCCTCAATTCTCAGTCGTCAATCCTCAGTCATCATTCCTCAATCTTCAATACTCAATCGTCAATCCTTAGTCCTCAATCCTCAATCCTCAATCCTCGTTCCTCAAACCTCAATCCTCAACCCTCAGACTTCATCCTCAATCCTCAAACCTCAATCCTCAATCCTCAATATTCAATCATCAATACTCAATCTTCAATCCTCAATCCTAAAACCTAAATCCTCAATCCTCATTCTTCAATCCTAAATACCCAATCCTCAATCTTCAATCCTCAATCCTCAATACTCAATTCTCAATCCTCAATCCTTAATCCTCAGACATCAAACGTCAATATTCAACCCTCAGTCCTCGTCCTCAATCCACAACCCTCAATCCTCAGTCCTCAATATTCAATCATCAATATTCAATCTTCAATCCTCAATCCTCAATCCTCAATCCTCAATCCTCAATCCTCAATCTTCAACCCTGAATCCTCAATCCTCAATACTCAATCCTTAATCTTCAATCCTCAATACTCAATCTTCAATCCTCAATCCTCAATCTTCAATCCTCAATACTCAATCTTCAATCCTCAATCCTCAATCCTCTATCCTCAATCCTCAATCTTCAACCCTCAACACTCAATCCTCAATCCTCAATCCTCAATCCTCAATCCTCAATCCTCAATCCTCAATCCTCAATATTCAATCCTCAATACTCAACCTTCAATCATCGATCTTCAATCCTCAATTCTCAGTCGTCAATCCTCAGTCATCATTCCTCAATCTTCAATACTCAATCGTCAATCCTTAGTCCTCAATCCTCAATCCTCAATCCTCGTTCCTCAAACCTCAATCCTCAACCCTCAGACTTCATCCTCAATCCTCAAACCTCAATACTCAATCCTCAATATTCAATCATCAGTACTCAATCTTCAATCCTCAATCCTAAAACCTCAATCCTCAATCCTCATTCTTCAATCCTAAATACCCAATCCTCAATCTTCAATCCTCAATCCTCAATACTCAATTCTCAATCCTCAATCCTTAATCCTCAGACCTCAAACGTCAATATTCAACCCTCAGTCCTCGTCCTCAATCCACAACCATCAATCCTCAGTCCTCAACATTCAATCATCAATATTCAATCTTCAATCCTCAATCCTCAATCCTCAATCCTCAATCCTCAATCCTCAATCTTCAACCCATAATCCTCAATCCTCAATACTCAATCCTCAATCTTCAATCCTCAATACTCAATCTTCAATCCTCAATCCTCAATCCTCAATCCTCAATCCTCAATATTCAATCATCAATACTCAATCTTCAATCCTCAATCCTCAATCCTCAATTCTCAATCCTGAATCCTCAATCCTCAATCCTCAATCCTCAATCCTCAATCCACAATCCTCAAGCTTCTATACTCAATAATCAATCTCCAATCCTAGATCCTCAATCCTCAATCCTCAATCCTCAATCCTCAATCTTCAATCCTCAATATTCAATCATCAATACTCAATCTTCAAACCTCAATCTTCAATCCTCAATACTCATTCTTCAATCCTCAATCCTCAATCCTCAATCCTCAATCCTCAATCCTCAGGCATCAATACTCAATCTACAATATTCAATCCTCAATCCTTAATCCTCAATCCACAATCCTCAGCCTTCAATACTCAATACTCAATCTTCAATCCTCAATCCTCAATCCTCAATCCTCAATCCTCAATCCTCAATCCGCAATATTCAATCCTCAATACTCAATCTTCAATCATCAATCCTCAATCCTCAATTCTCAGTCTTCAATCCTCAGTCATCAATCCTCAATCCTCAATATTCAATCATCAATACTCAATCTTCAATCCTCAATCCTCAATCCTCAATTCTCAATCCTGAATCCTCAATCCCCAATCCTCAATCCTCAATCCTCAATCCACAATCCTCAAGCTTCTATACTCAATAATCAATCTCCAATCCTAGATCCTCAATCCTCAATCCTCAATCCTCAATCCTCAATCCTCAATCCTCAATATTCAATCATCAATACTCAATCTTCAAACCTCAATCTTCAATCCTCAATACTCAATCTTCTATCCTCAATCCTCAATCCTCAATCCTCAATCCTCATTCCTCAGGCATCAATACTCAATCTACAATATTCAATCCTCAATCCTTAACCCTCAATCCACAATCCTCAACCTTCAATACTCAATACTCAATCTTCAATCCTCAATCCTCAATCCTCAATCCTCAATCCTCAATCCTCAATCCTCAATATTCAATCCTCAATACTCAACCTTCAATCATCGATCTTCAATCCTCAATTCTCAGTCGTCAATCCTCAGTCATCATTCCTCAATCTTCAATACTCAATCGTCAATCCTTAGTCCTCAATCCTCAATCCTCAATCCTCGTTCCTCAAACCTCAATCCTCAACCCTCAGACTTCATCCTCAATCCTCAAACCTCAATACTCAATCCTCAATATTCAATCATCAGTACTCAATCTTCAATCCTCAATCCTAAAACCTCAATCCTCAATCCTCATTCTTCAATCCTAAATACCCAATCCTCAATCTTCAATCCTCAATCCTCAATACTCAATTCTCAATCCTCTATCCTTAATCCTCAGACCTCAAACGTCAATATTCAACCCTCAGTCCTCGTCCTCAATCCACAACCATCAATCCTCAGTCCTCAACATTCAATCATCAATATTCAATCTTCAATCCTCAATCCTCAATCCTCAATCCTCAATCCTCAATCCTCAATCTTCAACCCATAATCCTCAATCCTCAATACTCAATCCTCAATCTTCAATCCTCAATACTCAATCTTCAATCCTCAATCCTCAATCCTCAATCCTCAATCCTCAATATTCAATCATCAATACTCAATCTTCAATCCTCAATCCTCAATACTCAATTCTCAATCCTGAATCCTCAATCCTCAATCCTCAATCCTCAATCCTCAATCCACAATCCTCAAGCTTCTATACTCAATAATCAATCTCCAATCCTAGATCCTCAATCCTCAATCCTCAATCCTCAATCCTCAATCTTCAATCCTCAATATTCAATCATCAATACTCAATCTTCAAACCTCAATCTTCAATCCTCAATACTCATTCTTCAATCCTCAATCCTCAATCCTCAATCCTCAATCCTCAATCCTCAGGCATCAATACTCAATCTACAATATTCAATCCTCAATCCTTAATCCTCAATCCACAATCCTCAGCCTTCAATACTCAATACTCAATCTTCAATCCTCAATCCTCAATCCTCAATCCTCAATCCTCAATCCTCAATCCGCAATATTCAATCCTCAATACTCAATCTTCAATCATCAATCCTCAATCCTCAATTCTCAGTCTTCAATCCTCAGTCATCAATCCTCAATCTTCAATACTCAATCGTCAATCCTTAGTCCTCAATCCTCAATCCTCAATCCTCGTTCCTCAAACCTCAATCCTCAACCCCCAGTCTTCATCCTCAATCCTCAAACCTCAATCCTCAATCCTCAATATTCAATCATCAATACTAAATCTTCAATCCTCAATCCTCAAACCTCAATCCTCAATCCTCATTCTTCAATCCTAAATACCCAATCCTTAATCTTCAATCCTCAATCCTCAATCCTCAATTCTCAATCCTCAATCCTTAATCCTCAGACCTCAAACATCAATATTCAACCCTCAGTCCTCGTCCTCAATCCACAACCCTCAATCCTCAGTCCTCAATATTCAATCATCAATATTCAATCTTCAATCCTTAATCCTCAATCCTCATTCCTCAATCCTCAATCCTCAATCTTCAACCCTGAATACTCCATCCTCAATACTCAATCCTCAACCTTCAATCCTCAATACTCAATCTTCAATCCTCAATCCTCAATCGTCAATCCTCAATCCTCAATCTTCAATCCTCAACACTCAATCTTCAATCCTCAATCCTCAATCCTCAGTCCTCAATCCTCATTCTTCAATACTCAATACCCAATCCTCAATCTTCAATCCTCAATCCTCAATCCTCAATCCTAATTCCTCAATCCTCATTCTTCAATCCTCAATAACCAATCCTCAATTTCAATCCTCAATCCTCAATCTTCATTTCTCAATCCTCAATCCTCAACCCTCAGCCCTCATCCTCCATCCTCAGTACTCAATCCTCTATCCTCAATATTCAATCCTCAATACTCAATCTTCAATCCTCATTCCTCAATCCTCAATCCTCAATCCTCAATCCTCAGGCATCAATACTCAATCTACAATATTCAATCCTCAATCCTTAATCCTCAATCCACAATCCTCAGCCTTCAATACTCAATACTCAATCTTCAATCCTCAATCCTCAATCCTCAATCCTCAATCCTCAATCCTCATTCCTCAGGCATCAATACTCAATCTACAATATTCAATCCTCAATCCTTAACCCTCAATCCACAATCCTCAACCTTCAATACTCAATACTCAATCTTCAATCCTCAATCCTCAATCCTCAATCCTCAATCCTCAATCCTCAATCCTCAATATTCAATCCTCAATACTCAACCTTCAATCATCGATCTTCAATCCTCAATTCTCAGTCGTCAATCCTCAGTCATCATTCCTCAATCTTCAATACTCAATCGTCAATCCTTAGTCCTCAATCCTCAATCCTCAATCCTCGTTCCTCAAACCTCAATCCTCAACCCTCAGACTTCATCCTCAATCCTCAAACCTCAATACTCAATCCTCAATATTCAATCATCAGTACTCAATCTTCAATCCTCAATCCTAAAACCTCAATCCTCAATCCTCATTCTTCAATCCTAAATACCCAATCCTCAATCTTCAATCCTCAATCCTCAATACTCAATTCTCAATCCTCAATCCTTAATCCTCAGACCTCAAACGTCAATATTCAACCCTCAGTCCTCGTCCTCAATCCACAACCATCAATCCTCAGTCCTCAACATTCAATCATCAATATTCAATCTTCAATCCTCAATCCTCAATCCTCAATCCTCAATCCTCAATCCTCAATCTTCAACCCATAATCCTCAATCCTCAATACTCAATCCTCAATCTTCAATCCTCAATACTCAATCTTCAATCCTCAATCCTCAATCCTCAATCCTCAATCCTCAATATTCAATCATCAATACTCAATCTTCAATCCTCAATCCTCAATCCTCAATTCTCAATCCTGAATCCTCAATCCTCAATCCTCAATCCTCAATCCTCAATCCACAATCCTCAAGCTTCTATACTCAATAATCAATCTCCAATCCTAGATCCTCAATCCTCAATCCTCAATCCTCAATCCTCAATCTTCAATCCTCAATATTCAATCATCAATACTCAATCTTCAAACCTCAATCTTCAATCCTCAATACTCATTCTTCAATCCTCAATCCTCAATCCTCAATCCTCAATCCTCAATCCTCAGGCATCAATACTCAATCTACAATATTCAATCCTCAATCCTTAATCCTCAATCCACAATCCTCAGCCTTCAATACTCAATACTCAATCTTCAATCCTCAATCCTCAATCCTCAATCCTCAATCCTCAATCCTCAATCCGCAATATTCAATCCTCAATACTCAATCTTCAATCATCAATCCTCAATCCTCAATTCTCAGTCTTCAATCCTCAGTCATCAATCCTCAATCTTCAATACTCAATCGTCAATCCTTAGTCCTCAATCCTCAATCCTCAATCCTCGTTCCTCAAACCTCAATCCTCAACCCCCAGTCTTCATCCTCAATCCTCAAACCTCAATCCTCAATCCTCAATATTCAATCATCAATACTAAATCTTCAATCCTCAATCCTCAAACCTCAATCCTCAATCCTCATTCTTCAATCCTAAATACCCAATCCTTAATCTTCAATCCTCAATCCTCAATCCTCAATTCTCAATCCTCAATCCTTAATCCTCAGACCTCAAACATCAATATTCAACCCTCAGTCCTCGTCCTCAATCCACAACCCTCAATCCTCAGTCCTCAATATTCAATCATCAATATTCAATCTTCAATCCTTAATCCTCAATCCTCATTCCTCAATCCTCAATCCTCAATCTTCAACCCTGAATACTCCATCCTCAATACTCAATCCTCAACCTTCAATCCTCAATACTCAATCTTCAATCCTCAATCCTCAATCGTCAATCCTCAATCCTCAATCTTCAATCCTCAACACTCAATCTTCAATCCTCAATCCTCAATCCTCAGTCCTCAATCCTCATTCTTCAATCCTCAATACCCAATCCTCAATCTTCAATCCTCAATCCTCAATCGTCAATCCTCAATCCTCAATCCTCAATCCTCAATCCTCAATCCTCAATCCACAATCCTCAACCTTCTATACTCAATAATCAATCTCCAATCCTAGATCCTCAATCCTCAATCCTCAATCCTCAATCTTCAACCCTGAATCCTCAATCCTCAATACTCAATCCTCAATCTTCAATCCTCAATACTCAATCTTCAATCCTCAATCCTCAATCCTCTATCCTCAATCCTCAATCTTCAACCCTCAACACTCAATCCTCAATCCTCAATCCTCAATCCTCAATCCTCAACCCTCAATCTTCAATCCTCATTACTAATCTTCAATCCTCAATCCTCAATTCTCAATCCTCAATCCTCATTCTTCAATCCTCAATACCCAATCCTCAATCTTCAATCCTCAATCCTTAATCGTCAATCCACAATCCTCAACCTTCAATACTCAATACTCGATCTTCAATCCTCAATCCTCAATCATCAATCCTAAATTCTCAGTCGTCAATCCTCAGTCACCAATCCTCAATCTTCAATACTCAATCGTCAATCCTTAGTCCTCAATCCTCAATGCTCAATCCTCAATCCTCATTCCCCAACCCTCAATCCTCATTCCTCAAACCTCAATCCTCAACCCTCAGTCCTCATACTCAATTCTCAATTCTCAATCCTCAATCCTCAATCCTCAATCTTCAATCCTCAATAATCAATCTCCAATCCTCAATCCTCAATCCTCGATCCTCAATCCTCAGGCATCAATACTCAATCTTCAATACTCAATCCTCAATCCTCAATCCTCAATCCTCAATCCTCAAACCTCAATCCTCAATCCTCAATATTCAATCATCAATACTCAATCTTCAATCCTCAATCCTCAATCTTCAATCCTCAATCCTCAATCCTCAATCCTCAATATTCAATCCTCAATACTCAACCTTCAATCATCAATCCTCAATCCTCAATTCTCAGTCGTCAATCCTCAGTCATCATTCCTCAATCTTCAATACTCAATCGTCAATCCTTAGTCCTCAATCCTCAATCCTCAATCCTCGTTCCTCAAACCTCAATCCTCAACCCTCAGACTTCATCCTCAATCCTCAAACCTCAATCCTCAATCCTCAATATTCAATCATCAATACTCAATCTTCAATCCTCAATCCTAAAACCTAAATCCTCAATCCTCATTCTTCAATCCTAAATACCCAATCCTCAATCTTCAATCCTCAATCCTCAATACTCAATTCTCAATCCTCAATCCTTAATCCTCAGACATCAAACGTCAATATTCAACCCTCAGTCCTCGTCCTCAATCCACAACCCTCAATCCTCAGTCCTCAATATTCAATCATCAATATTCAATCTTCAATCCTCAATCCTCAATCCTCAATCCTCAATCCTCAATCCTCAATCTTCAACCCTGAATCCTCAATCCTCAATACTCAATCCTTAATCTTCAATCCTCAATACTCAATCTTCAATCCTCAATCCTCAATCTTCAATCCTCAATACTCAATCTTCAATCCTCAATCCTCAATCCTCTATCCTCAATCCTCAATCTTCAACCCTCAACACTCAATCCTCAATCCTCAATCCTCAATCCTCAATCCTCAATCCTCAATCCTCAATCCTCAATATTCAATCCTCAATACTCAACCTTCAATCATCGATCTTCAATCCTCAATTCTCAGTCGTCAATCCTCAGTCATCATTCCTCAATCTTCAATACTCAATCGTCAATCCTTAGTCCTCAATCCTCAATCCTCAATCCTCGTTCCTCAAACCTCAATCCTCAACCCTCAGACTTCATCCTCAATCCTCAAACCTCAATACTCAATCCTCAATATTCAATCATCAGTACTCAATCTTCAATCCTCAATCCTAAAACCTCAATCCTCAATCCTCATTCTTCAATCCTAAATACCCAATCCTCAATCTTCAATCCTCAATCCTCAATACTCAATTCTCAATCCTCAATCCTTAATCCTCAGACCTCAAACGTCAATATTCAACCCTCAGTCCTCGTCCTCAATCCACAACCATCAATCCTCAGTCCTCAACATTCAATCATCAATATTCAATCTTCAATCCTCAATCCTCAATCCTCAATCCTCAATCCTCAATCCTCAATCTTCAACCCATAATCCTCAATCCTCAATACTCAATCCTCAATCTTCAATCCTCAATACTCAATCTTCAATCCTCAATCCTCAATCCTCAATCCTCAATCCTCAATATTCAATCATCAATACTCAATCTTCAATCCTCAATCCTCAATCCTCAATTCTCAATCCTGAATCCTCAATCCTCAATCCTCAATCCTCAATCCTCAATCCACAATCCTCAAGCTTCTATACTCAATAATCAATCTCCAATCCTAGATCCTCAATCCTCAATCCTCAATCCTCAATCCTCAATCTTCAATCCTCAATATTCAATCATCAATACTCAATCTTCAAACCTCAATCTTCAATCCTCAATACTCATTCTTCAATCCTCAATCCTCAATCCTCAATCCTCAATCCTCAATCCTCAGGCATCAATACTCAATCTACAATATTCAATCCTCAATCCTTAATCCTCAATCCACAATCCTCAGCCTTCAATACTCAATACTCAATCTTCAATCCTCAATCCTCAATCCTCAATCCTCAATCCTCAATCCTCAATCCGCAATATTCAATCCTCAATACTCAATCTTCAATCATCAATCCTCAATCCTCAATTCTCAGTC
The DNA here is from genome assembly GCF_051401765.1 of Calliopsis andreniformis. Taxonomy (NCBI): domain Eukaryota; kingdom Metazoa; phylum Arthropoda; class Insecta; order Hymenoptera; family Andrenidae; genus Calliopsis; species Calliopsis andreniformis. Next base: position 1,770,037 of record NW_027480495.1, read on the forward strand.
TTCAATCCTCAGTCATCAATCCTCAATCCTCAATATTCAATCATCAATACTCAATCTTCAATCCTCAATCCTCAATCCTCAATTCTCAATCCTGAATCCTCAATCCCCAATCCTCAATCCTCAATCCTCAATCCACAATCCTCAAGCTTCTATACTCAATAATCAATCTCCAATCCTAGATCCTCAATCCTCAATCCTCAATCCTCAATCCTCAATCCTCAATCCTCAATATTCAATCATCAATACTCAATCTTCAAACCTCAATCTTCAATCCTCAATACTCAATCTTCTATCCTCAATCCTCAATCCTCAATCCTCAATCCTCATTCCTCAGGCATCAATACTCAATCTACAATATTCAATCCTCAATCCTTAACCCTCAATCCACAATCCTCAACCTTCAATACTCAATACTCAATCTTCAATCCTCAATCCTCAATCCTCAATCCTCAATCCTCAATCCTCAATCCTCAATATTCAATCCTCAATACTCAACCTTCAATCATCGATCTTCAATCCTCAATTCTCAGTCGTCAATCCTCAGTCATCATTCCTCAATCTTCAATACTCAATCGTCAATCCTTAGTCCTCAATCCTCAATCCTCAATCCTCGTTCCTCAAACCTCAATCCTCAACCCTCAGACTTCATCCTCAATCCTCAAACCTCAATACTCAATCCTCAATATTCAATCATCAGTACTCAATCTTCAATCCTCAATCCTAAAACCTCAATCCTCAATCCTCATTCTTCAATCCTAAATACCCAATCCTCAATCTTCAATCCTCAATCCTCAATACTCAATTCTCAATCCTCTATCCTTAATCCTCAGACCTCAAACGTCAATATTCAACCCTCAGTCCTCGTCCTCAATCCACAACCATCAATCCTCAGTCCTCAACATTCAATCATCAATATTCAATCTTCAATCCTCAATCCTCAATCCTCAATCCTCAATCCTCAATCCTCAATCTTCAACCCATAATCCTCAATCCTCAATACTCAATCCTCAATCTTCAATCCTCAATACTCAATCTTCAATCCTCAATCCTCAATCCTCAATCCTCAATCCTCAATATTCAATCATCAATACTCAATCTTCAATCCTCAATCCTCAATACTCAATTCTCAATCCTGAATCCTCAATCCTCAATCCTCAATCCTCAATCCTCAATCCACAATCCTCAAGCTTCTATACTCAATAATCAATCTCCAATCCTAGATCCTCAATCCTCAATCCTCAATCCTCAATCCTCAATCTTCAATCCTCAATATTCAATCATCAATACTCAATCTTCAAACCTCAATCTTCAATCCTCAATACTCATTCTTCAATCCTCAATCCTCAATCCTCAATCCTCAATCCTCAATCCTCAGGCATCAATACTCAATCTACAATATTCAATCCTCAATCCTTAATCCTCAATCCACAATCCTCAGCCTTCAATACTCAATACTCAATCTTCAATCCTCAATCCTCAATCCTCAATCCTCAATCCTCAATCCGCAATATTCAATCCTCAATACTCAATCTTCAATCATCAATCCTCAATCCTCAATTCTCAGTCTTCAATCCTCAGTCATCAATCCTCAATCTTCAATACTCAATCGTCAATCCTTAGTCCTCAATCCTCAATCCTCAATCCTCGTTCCTCAAACCTCAATCCTCAACCCCCAGTCTTCATCCTCAATCCTCAAACCTCAATCCTCAATCCTCAATATTCAATCATCAATACTAAATCTTCAATCCTCAATCCTCAAACCTCAATCCTCAATCCTCATTCTTCAATCCTAAATACCCAATCCTTAATCTTCAATCCTCAATCCTCAATCCTCAATTCTCAATCCTCAATCCTTAATCCTCAGACCTCAAACATCAATATTCAACCCTCAGTCCTCGTCCTCAATCCACAACCCTCAATCCTCAGTCCTCAATATTCAATCATCAATATTCAATCTTCAATCCTTAATCCTCAATCCTCATTCCTCAATCCTCAATCCTCAATCTTCAACCCTGAATACTCCATCCTCAATACTCAATCCTCAACCTTCAATCCTCAATACTCAATCTTCAATCCTCAATCCTCAATCGTCAATCCTCAATCCTCAATCTTCAATCCTCAACACTCAATCTTCAATCCTCAATCCTCAATCCTCAGTCCTCAATCCTCATTCTTCAATACTCAATACCCAATCCTCAATCTTCAATCCTCAATCCTCAATCCTCAATCCTAATTCCTCAATCCTCATTCTTCAATCCTCAATAACCAATCCTCAATTTCAATCCTCAATCCTCAATCTTCATTTCTCAATCCTCAATCCTCAACCCTCAGCCCTCATCCTCCATCCTCAGTACTCAATCCTCTATCCTCAATATTCAATCCTCAATACTCAATCTTCAATCCTCATTCCTCAATCCTCAATCCTCAATCCTCAATCTTCATTCCTCAATACTCAATCTGCAATCCTCAATCCTCAAACCTCAATCCTCAATCCTCATTCCTCAATCCTCAATTCCCAATCCTCAATCCTCAATCCTCAATCCTCAATCCTCAATATTCAATCATCAATACTCAATCTTCAATCCTCAATCTTCAATCCTCAATACTCAACCTTCAATCCTCAATCCTCAACCCTCAATCCTCAATCCTCAAACCTCAATCCTCAATCCTCAATATTCAATCATCAATACTCAATCTTCAATCGTCAATCCTCAAACCTCAATCCTCAATCCTCATTACTCAATCCTCAATACCCAATCCTCAATCCACAATCCTTAATCCTCAATCCACAATCCTCAACCTTCAATACTCAATACTCAATCTTCAATCCTCAATCCTCAATCCTCAATCCTCAATCCTCAATCCTCAATCATCAATCCTCAATATTCAATCCTCAATACTCAATCTTCAATCATCAATCCTCAATCCTCAATTCTCAGTCGTCAATCCTCAGTCATCAATCCTCAATCTTCAATACTCAGTCGTCAACCCTCAATATTCAATCATCAATACTCAATCTTCAATCCTCAATCCTCAAACCTCAATCCTCAATCCTCATTCTTCAATCCTCAATATTCAATCATCAATACGCAATCTTCAACCCTCAATCTTCAATCCTCAATAGTCAATCTTCAATCCTCAATCCTCAATCCTCAATCCTCAATCCTCAATCCTCAATCCTCAGGTATCAATACTCAATCTACAATATTCAATCCTCAATCCTTAATCCTCAATCCACAATCCTCAACCTTCAATACTCAATACTCAATCTTCAATCCTCAATCCTCAATCTTCAATCCTCAATCCTCAATCCTCAATCCTCAATATTCAATCCTCAATACTCAACCTTCAATCATCAATCCTCAATCCTCAATTCTCAGTCGTCAATCCTCAGTCATCATTCCTCAATCTTCAATACTCAATCGTCAATCCTTAGTCCTCAATCCTCAATCCTCAATCCTCGTTCCTCAAACCTCAATCCTCAACCCTCAGACTTCATCCTCAATCCTCAAACCTCAATCCTCAATCCTCAATATTCAATCATCAATACTCAATCTTCAATCCTCAATCCTAAAACCTAAATCCTCAATCCTCATTCTTCAATCCTAAATACCCAATCCTCAATCTTCAATCCTCAATCCTCAATACTCAATTCTCAATCCTCAATCCTTAATCCTCAGACATCAAACGTCAATATTCAACCCTCAGTCCTCGTCCTCAATCCACAACCCTCAATCCTCAGTCCTCAATATTCAATCATCAATATTCAATCTTCAATCCTCAATCCTCAATCCTCAATCCTCAATCCTCAATCCTCAATCTTCAACCCTGAATCCTCAATCCTCAATACTCAATCCTTAATCTTCAATCCTCAATACTCAATCTTCAATCCTCAATCCTCAATCTTCAATCCTCAATACTCAATCTTCAATCCTCAATCCTCAATCCTCTATCCTCAATCCTCAATCTTCAACCCTCAACACTCAATCCTCAATCCTCAATCCTCAATCCTCAATCCTCAACCCTCAATCTTCAATCCTCAATACTCAATCCTTAATCTTCAATCCTCAATACTCAATCTTCAATCCTCAATCCTCAATCTTCAATCCTCAATATTCAATCATCAATACTCAATCTTAAATCCTCAATCCTCAATCCTCAATTCTCAATCCTCAATCCTCAATCCTCAATCCTCAATCCTCAATCCTCAATCCACAATCCTCAACCTTCTATACTCAATAATCAATCTCCAATCCTAGATCCTCAATCCTCAATCCTCAATCCTCAATCTTCAACCCTGAATCCTCAATCCTCAATACTCAATCCTCAATCTTCAATCCTCAATACTCAATCTTCAATCCTCAATCCTCAATCCTCTATCCTCAATCCTCAATCTTCAACCCTCAACACTCAATCCTCAATCCTCAATCCTCAATCCTCAATCCTCAACCCTCAATCTTCAATCCTCATTACTAATCTTCAATCCTCAATCCTCAATTCTCAATCCTCAATCCTCATTCTTCAATCCTCAATACCCAATCCTCAATCTTCAATCCTCAATCCTTAATCGTCAATCCACAATCCTCAACCTTCAATACTCAATACTCGATCTTCAATCCTCAATCCTCAATCATCAATCCTAAATTCTCAGTCGTCAATCCTCAGTCACCAATCCTCAATCTTCAATACTCAATCGTCAATCCTTAGTCCTCAATCCTCAATGCTCAATCCTCAATCCTCATTCCCCAACCCTCAATCCTCATTCCTCAAACCTCAATCCTCTACCCTCAGTCCTCATACTCAATTCTCAATTCTCAATCCTCAATCCTCAATCCTCAATCTTCAATCCTCAATAATCAATCTCCAATCCTCAATCCTCAATCCTCGATCCTCAATCCTCAGGCATCAATACTCAATCTTCAATACTCAATCCTCAATCCTCAATCCTCAATCCTCAATCCTCAAACCTCAATCCTCAATCCTCAATATTCAATCATCAATACTCAATCTTCAATCCTCAATCCTCAATCCTCAATCCTCACTCCTCAATCCTCAATCCTCAGTATTCAATCATCAATACTCAATCTTCAAACCTCAATCTTCAATCCTCAATTCTCAATCTTCAATCCTCAATCCTCAATCCTCAATCCTCAATCCTTAATCCTCAATCCACAATCCTCAACCTTCAATACTCAATACTCGATCTTCAATCCTCAATCCTCAATCATCAATCCTAAATTCTCAGTCGTCAATCCTCAGTCACCAATCCTCAATCTTCAATACTCAATCGTCAATCCTTAGTCCTCAATCCTCAATCCTCAATCCTCGATCCTCAAACCTCAACCCTAAACCCTCAGACTTCATCCTCAATCCTCAAACCTCAATCCTCAATCCTCAATATTCAATCATCAATACTCAATCTTCAATCCTTAATCCTAAAACCTCAATCCTCAATCCTCATTCTTCAATCCTAAATACCCAATCCTCAATCTTCAATCCTCAATCCCCAATACTCAATTCTCAATCCTCAATCCTTAATCCTCAGACCTCAAACGTCAATATTCAACCCTCAGTCCTCGTCCTCAATACACAACCCTCAATCCTCAGTCCTCAATATTCAATCATCAATATTCAATCTTCAATCCTCAATCCTCAATCCTCAATCCTCAATCCTCAATCCTCAATCTTCAACCCTGAATCCTCAATCCTCAATCCTCAATCCTCAATTCTCAATCCTCAATCCTCAATCCTCAATCCTCAATCCTCAATCCTCAATCCACAATCCTCAACCTTCTATACTCAATATTCAATCTCCAATCCTAGATCCTCAATCCTCAATCCTCAATCCTCAATCTTCAACCCTGAATCCTCAATCCTCAATACTCAATCCTCAATCTTCAATCCTCAATACTCAATCTTCAATCCTCAATCCTCAATCCTCAATCCTCAATCCTCAATCCTCAATCCTCAATATTCAATCATCAATACTCAATCTTCAACCCTCAATCTTCAATCCTCAATACTCAATCTTCCATCCCCAGTACTCAATCCTCTATCCTCAATCTTCAATCCTCAATACTCAATCTTCAATCCTCACTCCTCAATCCTCAATCCTCAATCCTCAATCTTCAATCCTCAAACATCTATCCTCAATTCTCAATCCTCAATCCTCAGTCCTCAGTCGTCGAACATCAATCCCCGACCCTTAGCACTCATCCTCAATCCTCATCCCTCAATCCCCAATCCTCAACCTTCAATACTCAATAATCAATCTCCAATCCTAGATCCTCAATCCTCAATCCTCAATCCTCATTCCCCAATCCTCAATACCCAATCCTCAATCTTCAATCCTCAAACATCAATCCTCAATTCTCAATCCTCAATCCTCAGTCCTCAGTCGTCGAATCTCAATCCCCGACGCTTAGCACGCATCCTCAATCCTCAGTCCTCAATCCTCAATCCTCAAACCTAAATCCTCTACCGTCAGTCCTCGTCCTCAATCCTCAAACCTCAATCCCCAATCCTCAATATTCAATCAGCAATACTCAATCTTCAATCCTCAATCCTCAATCCTCAATCCTCAATCCTCAATCCTCAATCCTCAATCCTCATATTCAATCATCAATACTCAATCTTCAACGCTCAATCTTCAATCCTCAATACTCAATCTTCCATCCTCAATCCTCAATCCTCAATCCTCAATCCTCAATCCTCAGGCATCAATACTCAATCTACAATATTCAATCCTCAATCCTTAATCCTCAATCCACAATCCTCAACCTTCAATACTCAATACTCAACCTTCAATCCTCAATCCTCAATCCTCAATCCTCAATCCTCAATCCTAATTCCTCAATCCTCATTCTTCAATCCTAAATACCCAATCCTCATTCTTCAATCCTCAATCCTCAATACTCAATTCTCAATCCTCAATCCTTAATCCTCAGACCTCAAACGTCAATATTCAACCCTCAGTCCTCGTCCTCAATACACAACCCTCAATCCTCAGTCCTCAATATTCAATCATCAATATTCAATCTTCAATCCTCAATCCTCAATCCTCAATCCTCAATCCTCAATCCTCAATCTTCAACCCTGAATCCTCAATCCTCAATACTCAATCCTCAATCTTCAATCCTCAATACTCAAACTTCAATCCTCAATCCTCAATCCGCAATCCTCAATATTCAATCATCAATACTCAATCTTCAATCCTCAATCCTCAATCCTCAATTCTCAATCCTCAATCCTCAATCCTCAATCCTCAATCCTCAATCCTCAATCCACAATCCTCAACCTTCTATACTCAATAATCAATCTCCAATCCTAGATCCTCAATCCTCAATCCTCGATCCTCAATCTTCAACCCTGAATCCTCAATCCTCAATACTCAATCCTCAATCTTCAATCCTCAATACTCAATCTTCAATCCTCAATCCTCAATCGTCAATCCTCAATCCGCAATCTTCAATCCTCAACACTCAATCTTCAATCCTCAATCCTCAATCCTCAGTCCTCAATCCTCATTCTTCAATCCTCAATACCCAATCCTCAATCTTCAATCCTCAATCCTCAATCCTCAATCCTAATTCCTCAATCCTCATTCTTCAATCCTCAATACCCAATCCTCAATTTCAATCCTCAATGCCCAATCCTCAATTTCAATCCTCAATCCTCAATCCTCATTTCTCAATCCTCAATCCTCAACCCTCAGCCCTCATCCTCCATCCTCAGTACTCAATCGTCTATCCTCAATCTCAATCCTCAATACTCAATCTTCAATCCTCATTCCACAATCCTCAAACCTCAATCCTCAATCTTCAATCCTCAATACTCAATCTGCAATCCTCAATCCTCAAACCTCAATCCTCAATCCTCATTCCTCAATCCTCAATACCCAATCCTCAATCCTCAATCCTCAATCCTCAATCCTCAATATTCAATCATCAATACTCAATCTTCACTCCTCAATCTTCAATCCTCAATACCCAATCTTCAATCCTCAATCCTCAATCCTCAATCCTCAAACCTCAATCCTCAATCCTCAATCTTCAATCCTCAACACTCAATCTTCAATCCTCAATCCTCAATCCTCAGTCCTCAATCCTCATTCTTCAATCCTCAATACCCAATCCTCAATCTTCAATCCTCAATCCTCAATCCTCAATCCTAATTCCTCAATCCTCATTCTTCAATCCTCAATAACCAATCCTCAATTTCAATCCTCAATCCTCAATCTTCATTTCTCAATCCTCAATCCTCAACCCTCAGCCCTCATCCTCCATCCTCAGTACTCAATCCTCTATCCTCAATATTCAATCCTCAATACTCAATCTTCAATCCTCATTCCTCAATCCTCAATCCTCAATCCTCAATCTTCATTCCTCAATACTCAATCTGCAATCCTCAATCCTCAAACCTCAATCCTCAATCCTCATTCCTCAATCCTCAATTCCCAATCCTCAATCCTCAATCCTCAATCCTCAATCCTCAATCCTCAATATTCAATCATCAATACTCAATCTTCAATCCTCAATCTTCAATCCTCAATACTCAACCTTCAATCCTCAATCCTCAATCCTCAATCCTCAATCCTCAAACCTCAATCCTCAATCCTCAATATTCAATCATCAATACTCAATCTTCAATCGTCAATCCTCAAACCTCAATCCTCAATACTCATTACTCAATCCTCAATACCCAATCCTCAATCCACAATCCTTAATCCTCAATCCACAATCCTCAACCTTCAATACTCAATACTCAATCTTCAATCCTCAATCCTCAATCCTCAATCCTCAATCCTCAATCCTCAATCATCAATCCTCAATATTCAATCCTCAATACTCAATCTTCAATCATCAATCCTCAATCCTCAATTCTCAGTCGTCAATCCTCAGTCATCAATCCTCAATCTTCAATACTCAGTCGTCAACCCTCAATATTCAATCATCAATACTCAATCTTCAATCCTCAATCCTCAAACCTCAATCCTCAATCCTCATTCTTCAATCCTCAATATTCAATCATCAATACGCAATCTTCAACCCTCAATCTTCAATCCTCAATAGTCAATCTTCAATCCTCAATCCTCAATCCTCAATCCTCAATCCTCAATCCTCAATCCTCAGGTATCAATACTCAATCTACAATATTCAATCCTCAATCCTTAATCCTCAATCCACAATCCTCAACCTTCAATACTCAATACTCAATCTTCAATCCTCAATCCTCAATCTTCAATCCTCAATCCTCAATCCTCAATCCTCAATATTCAATCCTCAATACTCAACCTTCAATCATCAATCCTCAATCCTCAATTCTCAGTCGTCAATCCTCAGTCATCATTCCTCAATCTTCAATACTCAATCGTCAATCCTTAGTCCTCAATCCTCAATCCTCAATCCTCGTTCCTCAAACCTCAATCCTCAACCCTCAGACTTCATCCTCAATCCTCAAACCTCAATCCTCAATCCTCAATATTCAATCATCAATACTCAATCTTCAATCCTCAATCCTAAAACCTAAATCCTCAATCCTCATTCTTCAATCCTAAATACCCAATCCTCAATCTTCAATCCTCAATCCTCAATACTCAATTCTCAATCCTCAATCCTTAATCCTCAGACATCAAACGTCAATATTCAACCCTCAGTCCTCGTCCTCAATCCACAACCCTCAATCCTCAGTCCTCAATATTCAATCATCAATATTCAATCTTCAATCCTCAATCCTCAATCCTCAATCCTCAATCCTCTATCCTCAATCCTCAATCTTCAACCCTCAACACTCAATCCTCAATCCTCAATCCTCAATCCTCAATCCTCAACCCTCAATCTTCAATCCTCATTACTAATCTTCAATCCTCAATCCTCAATTCTCAATCCTCAATCCTCATTCTTCAATCCTCAATACCCAATCCTCAATCTTCAATCCTCAATCCTTAATCGTCAATCCACAATCCTCAACCTTCAATACTCAATACTCGATCTTCAATCCTCAATCCTCAATCATCAATCCTAAATTCTCAGTCGTCAATCCTCAGTCACCAATCCTCAATCTTCAATACTCAATCGTCAATCCTTAGTCCTCAATCCTCAATGCTCAATCCTCAATCCTCATTCCCCAACCCTCAATCCTCATTCCTCAAACCTCAACCCTCAACCCTCAGTCCTCATACTCAATTCTCAATTCTCAATCCTCAATCCTCAATCCTCAATCTTCAATCCTCAATAATCAATCTCCAATCCTCAATCCTCAATCCTCGATCCTCAATCCTCAGGCGTCAATACTCAATCTTCAATACTCAATCCTCAATCCTCAATCCTCAATCCTCAATCCTCAAACCTCAATCCTCAATCCTCAATATTCAATCATCAATACTCAATCTTCAATCCTCAATCCTCAATCCTCAATCCTCACTCCTCAATCCTCAATCCTCAGTATTCAATCATCAATACTCAATCTTCAAACCTCAATCTTCAATCCTCAATTCTCAATCTTCAATCCTCAATCCTCAATCCTCAATCCTCAATCCTTAATCCTCAATCCACAATCCTCAACCTTCAATACTCAATACTCGATCTTCAATCCTCAATCCTCAATCATCAATCCTAAATTCTCAGTCGTCAATCCTCAGTCACCAATCCTCAATCTTCAATACTCAATCGTCAATCCTTAGTCCTCAATCCTCAATCCTCAATCCTCGATCCTCAAACCTCAACCCTAAACCCTCAGACTTCATCCTCAATCCTCAAACCTCAATCCTCAATCCTCAATATTCAATCATCAATACTCAATCTTCAATCCTTAATCCTAAAACCTCAATCCTCAATCCTCATTCTTCAATCCTAAATACCCAATCCTCAATCTTCAATCCTCAATCCCCAATACTCAATTCTCAATCCTCAATCCTTAATCCTCAGACCTCAAACGTCAATATTCAACCCTCAGTCCTCGTCCTCAATACACAACCCTCAATCCTCAGTCCTCAATATTCAATCATCAATATTCAATCTTCAATCCTCAATCCTCAATCCTCAATCCTCAATCCTCAATCCTCAATCTTCAACCCTGAATCCTCAATCCTCAATCCTCAATCCTCAATTCTCAATCCTCAATCCTCAATCCTCAATCCTCAATCCTCAATCCTCAATCCACAATCCTCAACCTTCTATACTCAATATTCAATCTCCAATCCTAGATCCTCAATCCTCAATCCTCAATCCTCAATCTTCAACCCTGAATCCTCAATCCTCAATACTCAATCCTCAATCTTCAATCCTCAATACTCAATCTTCAATCCTCAATCCTCAATCGTCAATCCTCAATCCGCAATCTTCAATCCTCAACACTCAATCTGCAATCCTCAATCCTCAAACCTCAATCCTCAATCCTCATTCCTCAATCCTCAGTACCCAATCCTCAATCCTCAATCCTCAATCCTCAATCCTCAATCCTCAATCTTCAACCCTGAATCCTCAATCCTCAATACTCAATCCTCAATCTTCAATCCTCAATACTCAATCTTCAATCCTCAATCCTCAATCCTCAATCCTCAATCCTCAATCTTCAATCCTCAACACTCAATCTTCAATACTCAATCCTCAATCCTCAATCCTCAATCCTCATTCTTCAATCCTCAATACCCGATCCTCAATTTCAATCCTCAATCCTCAATCCTCATTTCTCAATCCTCAATCCTCAACCCTCAGCCCTCATCCTCCATCCTCAGTACTCAATCCTCTATCCTCAATCTTCAATCCTCAATACTCAATCTTCAATCCTCATTCCTCAATCCTCAATCCTCAATCCTCAATCTTCAATCCTCAATACTCAATCTGCAATCCTCAATCCTCAAACCTCAATCCTCAATCCTCATTCCTCAATGCTCAATACCCAATCCTCAGTCCTCAATCCTCAATCCTCAATCCTCAATCCTCAATCCTCAATCTTCAACCCTGAATCCTCAATCCTCAATACTCAATCCTCAATCTTCAATCCTCAATACTCAATCTTCAATCCTCAATCCTCAATCCTCAATCCTCAATCCTCAATCTTCAATCCTCAACACTCAATCTTCATACAAAATACTCAATCCTCAATCCTCAATCCTCAATCCTCATTCTTCAATCCTCAACACCCAATCCTCAATCTTCAATCCTCAATCCTCAATCCTCAATCCTAATTCCTCAATCCTCATTCTTCAATCCTCAATACCCGATCCTCAATTTCAATCCTCAATCCCCAATCCTCATTTCTCAATCCTCAATCCTCAACCCTCAGCCCTCATCCTCCATCCTCAGTACTCAATCCTCTATCCTCAATCTTCAATCCTCAATACTCAATCTTCAATCCTCATTCCTCAATCCTCAATCCTCAATCCTCAATCTTCAATCCTCAATACTCAATCTGCAATCCTCAATCCTCAAACCTCAATCCTCAATCCTCATTCCTCAATGCTCAATACCCAATCCTCAGTCCTCAATCCTCAATCCTCAATCCTCAATCCTCAATCCTCAATCTTCAACCCTGAATCCTCAATCCTCAATACTCAATCCTCAATCTCCAACCCTCAATTCTCAATCCTCAATCCTCAATCCTCAATCCTCAATCCTCAATCTTCAATCCTCAATCCACAATCGTCAAGCTTCTATACTCAATAATCAATCTCCAATCCTAGATCGTCATTCCTCAATCCTCAATCCTCAATCTTCAACCCTGAATCCTCAATCATCAATACTCAATCCTCAATCTTCAATCCTCAATACTCAATCTTCAATCCTCAATCCTCAATCCTCAATCCTCAGTCCTCAATCTTCAACCCTCGACACTCAATCTTCAATCCTCAATCCTCAATCCTCAATCCTCAATCCTCAGGCATTAATACTCAATCTTCAATGCTCAATCCTCAATCCTCAATCCTGAATCCTCATTCCCCAACCCTCAATCCTCATTCCTCAAACATCAATCCTCAACCCTCAGTCCTCATACTCAATTCTCAATTCTCAATCCTCAATCCTCAATCCTCAATCTTCAATCCTCAATAATCAATCTCCAATCCTCAATCCTCAATCCTCGATCCTCAATCCTCAGGCATCAATACTCAATCTTCAATACTCAATCCTCAATCCTCAACCCTCAATCCTCAATCCTCAAACCTCAATCCTCAATCCTCAATATTCAATCATCAATACTCAATCTTCAATCCCCAATCCTCAATCCTCAATCCTCAATCCTCAATCCTCAATCCTCAATCCTCAATCCTCAATCCACAATCCTCAACCTTCAATACTCAATAATCAATCTCCAATCCTAGATCCTCAATCCTCAATCCTCAATCCTCATTCCTCAATCCTCAATACCCAATCCTCAATCTTCAAACCTCAAACATCAATCCTCAATTCTCAATCCTCAATCCTCAGTCCTCAGTCGTCGAATCTCAATCCCCGATGCTTAGCACGCATCCTCAATCCTCAGTCCTCAATCCTCAATCCTCAAACCTAAATCCTCTACCGTTAGTCCTCGTCCTCAATCCTCAAACCTTAATCCCCAATCCTCAATATTCAATCAGCAATACTCAATCTTCAATCCTCAATCCTCAATCCTCAATCCTCAATCCTCAATCCTCAATCCTCAATCCTCAATATTCAATCATCAATACTCAATCTTCAACGCTCAATCTTCAATCCTCAATACTCAATCTTCCATCCTCAATCCTCAATCCTCAATCCTCAATCCTCAATCCTCAGGCATCAATACTCAATCTACAATATTCAATCCTCAATCCTTAATCCTCAATCCACAATCCTCAACCTTCAATACTCAATACTCAATCTTCAATCCTCAATCCTCAATCCTCAATCCTCAATCCTCAATCCTCAATCCTAATTCCTCAATCCTCATTCTTCAATCCTAAATACCCAATCCTCATTCTTCAATCCTCAATCCTCAATACTCAATTCTCAATCCTCAATCCTTAATCCTCACACCTCAAACGTCAATATTCAACCCTCAGTCCTCGTCCTCAATCCACAACCCTCAATCCTCAGTCCTCAATATTCAATCATCAATATTGAATCTTCAATCCTCAATCCTCAATCCTCAATCCTCAATCCTCAATCCTCAATCTTCAACCCTGAATCCTCAATCCTCAATACTCAATCCTTAATCTTCAATGCTCAATACTCAATCTTCAATCCTCAATCCTCAATCCTCAATCCTCAATATTCAATCATCAATACTCAATCTTCAATCCTCAATCCTCAATCCTCAATTCTCAATCCTCAATCCTCAATCCTCAATCCTCAATCCTCAATCCTCAATCCACAATCCTCAACCTTCTATACTCAATAATCAATCTCCAATCCTAGATCCTCAATCGTCAATCCTCAATCCTCAATCTTCAACCCTGAATCCTCAATCCTCAATACTCAATCCTCAATCTTCAATCCTCAATACTCAATCTTCAATCCTCAATCCTCAATCCTCTATCCTCAATCCTCAATCTTCAACCCTCAACACTCAATCCTCAATCCTCAATCCTCAATCCTCAATCCTCAACCCTCAATCTTCAATCCTCATTACAAATCTTCAATCCTCAATCCTCAATCCTCAATCCTCAATCCTCAATCCTCATTCTTCAATCCTCAATACCCAATCCTCAATCTTCAATTCTCAATCCTTAATCCTCAATCCTAATTCCTCAATCCTCATTCTTCAATCCTCAATACCCAATCCTCAATTTCAATCCTCAATCCTTAATCCTCATTTCTCAATCCTCAATCCTCAACCCTCAGCCCTCATCCTCCATCCTCAATCCTCAATCCTCAATCCTCAAACTTCAATCCTCAATTCTCAATCTTGAATCCTCGATCCTCAATCATCAATCCTCAATCCTCAATCCTCAGGCATCAATACTCAATCTTCAATGCTCAATCCTCAATCCTCAATCCTCAATCCTCATTCCCCAACCCTCAATCCTCATTCCTCAAACCTCAATCCTCAACCCTCAGACCTCATACTCAATTCTCAATTCTCAATCCTCAATCCTCAATCCTCAATCTTCAACCCTCAATAATCAATCTCCAATCCTCAATCCTCAATCCTCGATCCTCAATCCTCAGGCATCAATACTCAATCTTCAATACTCAATCCTCAATCCTCAATCCTCAATCCTCAATCCTCAAACCTAAATCCTCAATCCTCAATATTCAATCATCAATACTCAATCTTCAATCCTCAATCCTCAATCCTCAATCCTCACTCCTCACTCCTCAATCCTCAGTATTCAATCATCAATACTCAATCTTCAAACCTCAATCTTCAATCCTCAATTCTCAATCTTCAATCCTCAATCCTCAATCCTCAATCCTCAATCCTTAATCCTCAATCCACAATCCTCAACCTTCAATACTCAATACTCGATCTTCAATCCTCAATCCTCAATCATCAATCCTAAATTCTCAGTCGTCAATCCTCAGTCACCAATCCTCAATCTTCAATACTCAATCGTCAATCCTTAGTCCTCAATCCTCAATCCTCAATCCTCGATCCTCAAACCTCAACCCTAAACCCTCAGACTTCATCCTCAATCCTCAAACCTCAATCCTCAATCCTCAATATTCAATCATCAATACTCAATCTTCAATCCTTAATCCTAAAACCTCAATCCTCAATCCTCATTCTTCAATCCTAAATACCCAATCCTCAATCTTCAATCCTCAATCCCCAATACTCAATTCTCAATCCTCAATCCTTAATCCTCAGACCTCAAACGTCAATATTCAACCCTCAGTCCTCGTCCTCAATACACAACCCTCAATCCTCAGTCCTCAATATTCAATCATCAATATTCAATCTTCAATCCTCAATCCTCAATCCTCAATCCTCAATCCTCAATCCTCAATCTTCAACCCTGAATCCTCAATCCTCAATCCTCAATCCTCAATTCTCAATCCTCAATCCTCAATCCTCAATCCTCAATCCTCAATCCTCAATCCACAATCCTCAACCTTCTATACTCAATAATCAATCTCCAATCCTAGATCCTCAATCCTCAATCCTCAATCCTCAATCTTCAACCCTGAATCCTCAATCCTCAATACTCAATCCTCAATCTTCAATCCTCAATACTCAATCTTCAATCCTCAATCCTCAATCGTCAATCCTCAATCCGCAATCTTCAATCCTCAACACTCAATCTTCAATCCTCAATCCTCAATCCTCAGTCCTCAATCCTCATTCTTCAATCCTCAATACCCAATCCTCAATCTTCAATCCTCAATCCTCAATCCTCAATCCTAATTCCTCAATCCTCATTCTTCAATCCTCAATACCCAATCCTCAATTTCAATCCTCAATCCTCAATCCTCATTTCTCAACCCTCAATCCTCAACCCTCAGCCCTCATCCTCCATCCTCAGTACTCAATCCTCTATCCTCAATCTTCAATCCTCAATACTCAATCTTCAATCCTCATTCCACAATCCTCAAACCTCAATCCTCAATCTTCAATCCTCAATACTCAATCTGCAATCCTCAATCCTCAAACCTCAATCCTCAATCCTCATTCCTCATTCCTCAATACCCAATCCTCAATCCTCAATCCTCTATCCTCAATCCTCAATATTCAATCATCAATACTCAATCTTCACTCCTCAATCTTCAATCCTCAATACTCAATCTTCAATCCTCAATCCTCAATCCTTAATCCTCAAACCTCAATCCTCAATCCTCCATCTTCAATCCTCAATACACAATCTTCAATCCTCAAACCTCAATCGTCAATCCTCAATCCTCAATTTTCAATCCTCAACACTCAATCTTCAATCCTCAATCCTCAATCCTCAATCCTCAATCCTCATTCTTCAATCCTCAATACCCAATCCTCAATCTTCAATCCTCAATCCTCAATCCTCAATCCTAATTGCTCAATCCTCATTCTTCAATCCTCAATACCCAATCCTCAATTTCAATCCTCAATCCTCAATCCTCATTTCTCAATCCTCAATCCTCAACCCTCAGCCCTCATCCTCCATCCTCAGTTATCAATCCTCTATCCTCAATCTTCAATCCTCAATACTCAATCTTCAATCCTCACTCCTCAATCCTCAATCCTCAATCCTCAATCTTCAATCCTCAAACATCTATCCTCAATTCTCAATACTCAATCCTCAGTCCTCAGTCGTCGAACATCAATCCCCGACCCTTAGCACTCATCCTCAATCCTCATCCCTCAATCCACAATCCTCAACCTTCAATACTCAATAATCAATCTCCAATCCTAGATCCTCAATCCTCAATCCTCAATCCTCATTCCCCAATCCTCAATACCCAATCCTCAATCTTCAATCCTCAAACATCAATCCTCAATTCTCAATCCTCAATCCTCAGTCCTCAGTCGTCGAATCTCAATCCCCGACGCTTAGCACGCATCCTCAATCCTCAGTCCTCAATCCTCAATCCTCAAACCTAAATCCTCTACCGTCAGTCCTCGTCCTCAATCCTCAAACCTCAATCCCCAATCCTCAATATTCAATCAGCAATACTCAATCTTCAATCCTCAATCCTCAATCCTCAATCCTCAATCCTCAATCCTCAATCCTCAATCCTCAATATTCAATCATCAATACTCAATCTTCAGCCCTCAATCTTCAATCCTCAATACTCAATCTTACATCCTCAATCCTCAATCCTCAATCCTCAATCCTCAATCCTCAGGCATCAATACTCAATCTACAATATTCAATCCTCAATCCTTAATCCTCAATCCACAGTCCTCAACCTTCAATACTCAATACTCAATCTTCAATCCTCAATCCTCAATCCTCAATCCTCAATCCTCAATCCTAATTCCTCAATCCTCATTCTTCAATCCTAAATACCCAATCCTCAATCTTCAATCCTCAATCCTCAATACTCAATTCTCAATCCTCAATCCTTAATCCTCAGACCTCAAACGTCAATATTCAACCCTCAGTCCTCGTCCTCAATACACAACCCTCAATCCTCAGTCCTCAATATTCAATCATCAATATTCAATCTTCAATCCTCAATCCTCAATCCTCAATCCTCAATCCTCAATCCTCAATCTTCAACCCTGAATCCTCAATCCTCAATACTCAATCCTCAATCTTCAATCCTCAATACTCAATCTTCAATCCTCAATCCTCAATCCTCAATCCTCAATATTCAATCATCAATACTCAATCTTCAATCCTCAATCCTCAATCCTCAATTCTCAATCCTCAATCCTCAATCCTCAATCCTCAATCCTCAATCGTCAATCCACAATCCTCAACCTTCTATACTCAATAATCAATCTCCAATCCTAGATCCTCAATCCTCAATACTCAATCCTCAATCTTCAACCCTGAATCCTCAATCCTCAATACTCAATCCTCAATCTTCAATCCTCAATACTCAATCTTCAATCCTCAATCCTCAATCGTCAATCCTCAATCCTCATTCTTCAATCCTCAATATTCAATCATCAATACGCAATCTTCAACCCTCAATCTTCAATCCTCAATAGTCAATCTTCAATCCTCAATCCTCAATCCTCAATCCTCAATCCTCAATCCTCAATCCTCATTACTCAATCCTCAATACCCAATCCTCAATCCACAATCCTTAATCCTCAATCCACAATCCTCAACCTTCAATACTCAATACTCAATCTTCAATACTCAATCCTCAATCCTCAATCCTCAATCCTCAATCCTCAATCCTCAATATTCAATCCTCAATACTCAATCTTCAATCATCAATCCTCAATCCTCAATTCTCAGTCGTCAATCCTCAGTCATCAATCCTCAATCTTCAATACTCAATCGTCAACCCTCAATATTCAATCATCAATACTCAATCTTCAATCCTCAATCCTCAAACCTCAATCCTCAATCCTCATTCTTCAATCCTCAATATTCAATCATCAATACGCAATCTTCAACCCTCAATCTTCAATCCTCAATAGTCAATCTTCAATCCTCAATCCTCAATCCTCAATCCTCAATCCTCAATCCTCAATCCTCAGGTATCAATACTCAATCTACAATATTCAATCCCCAATCCTTAATCCTCAATCCACAATCCTCAACCTTCAATACTCAATACTCAATCTTCAATCCTCAATCCTCAATCTTCAATCCTCAATCCTCAATCCTCAATCCTCAATATTCAATCCTCAATACTCAACCTTCAATCATCAATCCTCAATCCTCAATTCTCAGTCGTCAATCCTCAGTCATCATTCCTCAATCTTCAATACTCAATCGTCAATCCTTAGTCCTCAATCCTCAATCCTCAATCCTCGTTCCTCAAACCTCAATCCTCAACCCTCAGACTTCATCCTCAATCCTCAAACCTCAATCCTCAATCCTCAATATTCAATCATCAATACTCAATCTTCAATCCTCAATCCTAAAACCTCAATCCTCAATCCTCATTCTTCAATCCTAAATACCCAATCCTCAATCTTCAATCCTCAATCCTCAATACTCAATTCTCAATCCTCAATCCTTAATCCTCAGACCTCAAACGTCAATATTCAACCCTCAGTCCTCGTCCTCAATCCACAACCCTCAATCCTCAGTCCTCAATATTCAATCATCAATATTCAATCTTCAATCCTCAATCCTCAATCCTCAATCCTCAATCCTCAATCCTCAATCTTCAACCCTGAATCCTCAATCCTCAATACTCAATCCTCAATCTTCAATCCTCAATACTCAATCTTCAATCCTCAATCCTCAATCCTCTATCCTCAATCCTCAATCTTCAACCCTCAACACTCAATCCTCAATCCTCAATCCTCAATCCTCAATCCTCAACCCTCAATCTTCAATCCTCATTACTAATCTTCAATCCTCAATCCTCAATCCTCAATCCTCAATCCTCAATCCTCATTCTTCAATCCTCAATACCCAATCCTCAATCTTCAATTCTCAATCCTTAATCCTCAATCCTAATTCCTCAATCCTCATTCTTCAATCCTCAATACCCAATCCTCAATTTCAATCCTCAATCCTTAATCCTCATTTCTCAATCCTCAATCCTCAACCCTCAGCCCTCATCCTCCATCCTCAATCCTCAAGCCTCAATCCTCAAACTTCAATCCTCAATTCTCAATCTTGAATCCTCGATCCTCAATCATCAATCCTCAATCCTCAATCCTCAGGCATCAATACTCAATCTTCAATGCTCAATCCTCAATCCTCAATCCTCAATCCTCATTCCCCAACCCTCAATCCTCATTCCTCAAACCTCAATCCTCAACCCTCAGTCCTCACACTCAATTCTCAATTCTCAATCCTCAATCCTCAATCCTCAATCTTCAATCCTCAATAATCAATCTCCAATCCTCAATCCTCAATCCTCGATCCTCAATCCTCAGGCATCAATACTCAATCTTCAATACTCAAACCTCAGTCCTCAATATTCAATCATCAATATTCAATCTTCAATCCTCAATCCTCAATCCTCAATCCTCAATCCTCAATCCTCAATCTTCAACCCTGAATCCTCAATCCTCAATACTCAATCCTCAATCTTCAATCCTCAATACTCAATCTTCAATCCTCAATCCTCAATCCTCTATCCTCAATCCTCAATCTTCAACCCTCAACACTCAATCCTCAATCCTCAATCCTCAATCCTCAATCCTCAACCCTCAATCTTCAATCCTCATTACTAATCTTCAATCCTCAATCCTCAATCCTCAATCCTCAATCCTCAATCCTCATTCTTCAATCCTCAATACCCAATCCTCAATCTTCAATTCTCAATCCTTAATCCTCAATCCTAATTCCTCAATCCTCATTCTTCAATCCTCAATACCCAATCCTCAATTTCAATCCTCAATCCTTAATCCTCATTTCTCAATCCTCAATCCTCAACCCTCAGCCCTCATCCTCCATCCTCAATCCTCAAGCCTCAATCCTCAAACTTCAATCCTCAATTCTCAATCTTGAATCCTCGATCCTCAATCATCAATCCTCAATCCTCAATCCTCAGGCATCAATACTCAATCTTCAATGCTCAATCCTCAATCCTCAATCCTCAATCCTCATTCCCCAACCCTCAATCCTCATTCCTCAAACCTCAATCCTCAACCCTCAGTCCTCATACTCAATTCTCAATTCTCAATCCTCAATCCTCAATCCTCAATCTTCAATCCTCAATAATCAATCTCCAATCCTCAATCCTCAATCCTCGATCCTCAATCCTCAGGCATCAATACTCAATCTTCAATACTCAATCCTCAGTCCTCAATATTCAATCATCAATATTCAATCTTCAATCCTCAATCCTCAATCCTCAATCCTCAATCCTCAATCCTCAATCTTCAACCCTGAATCCTCAATCCTCAATACTCAATCCTCAATCTTCAATCCTCAATACTCAATCTTCAATCCTCAATCCTCAATCGTCAATCCTCAATCCTCAATTTTCAATCCTCAACACTCAATCTTCAATCCTCAATCCTCAATCCTCAATCCTCAATCCTCATTCTTCAATCCTCAATACCCAATCCTCAATCTTCAATCCTCAATCCTCAATCCTCAATCCTAATTGCTCAATCCTCATTCTTCAATCCTCAATACCCAATCCTCAATTTCAATCCTCAATCCTCAATCCTCATTTCTCAATCCTCAATCCTCAACCCTCAGCCCTCATCCTCCATCCTCAGTACTCAATCCTCTATCCTCAATCTTCAATCCTCAATACTCAATCTTCAATCCTCACTCCTCAATCCTCAATCCTCAATCCTCAATCTTCAATCCTCAAACATCTATCCTCAATTCTCAATCCTCAATCCTCAGTCCTCAGTCGTCGAACATCAATCCCCGACCCTTAGCACTCATCCTCAATCCTCATCCCTCAATCCACAATCCTCAACCTTCAATACTCAATAATCAATCTCCAATCCTAGATCCTCAATCCTCAATCCTCAATCCTCATTCCCCAATCCTCAATACCCAATCCTCAATCTTCAATCCTCAAACATCAATCCTCAATTCTCAATCCTCAATCCTCAGTCTTCAGTCGTCGAATCTCAATCCCCGACGCTTAGCACGCATCCTCAATCCTCAGTCCTCGTCCTCAATCCTCAAACCTCAATCCCCAATCCTCAATATTCAATCAGCAATACTCAATCTTCAATCATCAATCCTCAATCCTCAATCCTCAATCCTCAATCCTCAATCCTCAATATTCAATCATCAATACTCAATCTTCAACCCTCAATCTTCAATCCTCAATACTCAATCTTCCATCCTCAATCCTCAATCCTCAATCCTCAATCCTCAATCCTCAGGCATCAATACTCAATCTACAATATTCAATCCTCAATCCTTAATCCTCAATCCACAGTCCTCAACCTTCAATACTCAATACTCAATCTTCAATCCTCAATCCTCAATCCTCAATCCTCAATCCTCAATCCTAATTCCTCAATCCTCATTCTTCAATCCTAAATACCCAATCCTCAATCTTCAATCCTCAATCCTCAATACTCAATTCTCAATCCTCAATCCTTAATCCTCAGACCTCAAACGTCAATATTCAACCCTCAGTCCTCGTCCTCAATACACAACCCTCAATCCTCAGTCCTCAATATTCAATCATCAATATTCAATCTTCAATCCTCAATCCTCAATCCTCAATCCTCAATCCTCAATCTTCAACCCTGAATCCTCAATCCTCAATACTCAATCCTCAATCTTCAATCCTCAATACTCAATCTTCAATCCTCAATCCTCAATCCTCAATCCTCAATATTCAATCATCAATACTCAATCTTCAATCCTCAATCCTCAATCCTCAATTCTCAATCCTCAATCCTCAATCCTCAATCCTCAATCCTCAATCCTCAATCCACAATCCTCAACCTTCTATACTCAATAATCAATCTCCAATCCTAGATCCTCAATCCTCAATCCTCAATCCTCAATCTTCAACCCTGAATCCTCAATCCTCAATACTCAATCCTCAATCTTCAATCCTCAATACTCAATCTTCAATCCTCAATCCTCAATCGTCAATCCTCAATCCGCAATCTTCAATCCTCAACACTCAATCTTCAATCCTCAATCCTCAATCCTCAGTCCTCAATCCTCATTCTTCAATCCTCAATACCCAATCCTCAATCTTCAATCCTCAATCCTCAATCCTCAATCCTAATTCCTCAATCCTCATTCTCCAATCCTCAATACCCAATCCTCAATTTCAATCCTCAATACCCAATCCTCAATTTCAATCCTCAATCCTCAATCCTCATTTCTCAATCCTCAATCCTCAACCCTCAGCCCTCATCCTCCATCCTCAGTACTCAATCCTCTATCCTCAATCTTCAATCCTCAATACTCAATCTTCAATCCTCATTCCACAATCCTCAAACCTCAATCCTCAATCTTCAATCCTCAATACTCAATCTGCAATCCTCAATCCTCAAACCTCAATCCTCAATCCTCATTCCTCAATCCTCAATACCCAATCCTCAATCCTCAATCCTCAATCCTCAATCCTCAATATTCAATCATCAATACTCAATCTTCACTCCTCAATCTTCAATCCTCAATACCCAATCTTCAATCCTCAATCCTCAATCCTCAATCCTCAATCCTCAATCCTCAATCCTCAATCTTCAATCCTCAACACTCAATCTTCAATACTCAATCCTCAATCCTCAATCCTCAACCCTCAGCCCTCATCCTCCATCCTCAATCCTCAAGCCTCAATCCTCAAACTTCAATCCTCAATTCTCAATCTTGAATCCTCGATCCTCAATCATCAATCCTCAATCCTCAATCCTCAGGCATCAATACTCAATCTTCAATGCTCAATCCTCAATCCTCAATCCTCAATCCTCATTCCCCAACCCTCAATCCTCATTCCTCAAACCTCAATCCTCAACCCTCAGTCCTCATACTCAATTCTCAATTCTCAATCCTCAATCCTCAATCCTCAATCTTCAATCCTCAATACCCAATCCTCAATTTCAATCCTCAATCCTCAATCCTCATTTCTCAATCCTCAATCCTCAACCCTCAGCCCTCATCCTCCATCCTCAGTACTCAATCCTCTATCCTCAATCTTCAATCCTCAATACTCAATCTTCAATCCTCACTCCTCAATCCTCAATCCTCAATCCTCAATCTTCAATCCTCAAACATCTATCCTCAATTCTCAATCCTCAATCCTCAGTCCTCAGTCGTCGAACATCAATCCCCGACCCTTAGCACTCATCCTCAATCCTCATCCCTCAATCCACAATCCTCAACCTTCAATACTCAATAATCAATCTCCAATCCTAGATCCTCAATCCTCAATCCTCAATCCTCATTCCCCAATCCTCAATACCCAATCCTCAATCTTCAATCCTCAAACATCAATCCTCAATTCTCAATCCTCAATCCTCAGTCCTCAGTCGTCGAATCTCAATCCCCGACGCTTAGCACGCATCCTCAATCCTCAGTCCTCGTCCTCAATCCTCAAACCTCAATCCCCAATCCTCAATATTCAATCAGCAATACTCAATCTTCAATCATCAATCCTCAATCCTCAATCCTCAATCCTCAATCCTCAATCCTCAATATTCAATCATCAATACTCAATCTTCAACCCTCAATCTTCAATCCTCAATACTCAATCTTCCATCCTCAATCCTCAATCCTCAATCCTCAATCCTCAATCCTCAGGCATCAATACTCAATCTACAATATTCAATCCTCAATCCTTAATCCTCAATCCACAGTCCTCAACCTTCAATACTCAATACTCAATCTTCAATCCTCAATCCTCAATCCTCAATCCTCAATCCTCAATCCTAATTCCTCAATCCTCATTCTTCAATCCTAAATACCCAATCCTCAATCTTCAATCCTCAATCCTCAATACTCAATTCTCAATCCTCAATCCTTAATCCTCAGACCTCAAACGTCAATATTCAACCCTCAGTCCTCGTCCTCAATACACAACCCTCAATCCTCAGTCCTCAATATTCAATCATCAATATTCAATCTTCAATCCTCAATCCTCAATCCTCAATCCTCAATCCTCAATCCTCAATCTTCAACCCTGAATCCTCAATCCTCAATACTCAATCCTCAATCTTCAATCCTCAATACTCAATCTTCAATCCTCAATCCTCAATCCTCAATCCTCAATATTCAATCATCAATACTCAATCTTCAATCCTCAATCCTCAATCCTCAATTCTCAATCCTCAATCCTCAATCCTCAATCCTCAATCCTCAATCCACAATCCTCAACCTTCTATACTCAATAATCAATCTCCAATCCTAGATCCTCAATCCTCAATCCTCAATCCTCAATCTTCAACCCTGAATCCTCAATCCTCAATACTCAATCCTCAATCTTCAATCCTCAATACTCAATCTTCAATCCTCAATCCTCAATCGTCAATCCTCAATCCGCAATCTTCAATCCTCAACACTCAATCTTCAATCCTCAATCCTCAATCCTCAGTCCTCAATCCTCATTCTTCAATCCTCAATACCCAATCCTCAATCTTCAATCCTCAATCCTCAATCCTCAATCCTAATTCCTCAATCCTCATTCTTCAATCCTCAATACCCAATCCTCAATTTCAATCCTCAATACCCAATCCTCAATTTCAATCCTCAATCCTCAATCCTCATTTCTCAATCCTCAATCCTCAACCCTCAGCCCTCATCCTCCATCCTCAGTACTCAATCCTCTATCCTCAATCTTCAATCCTCAATACTCAATCTTCAATCCTCATTCCACAATCCTCAAACCTCAATCCTCAATCTTCAATCCTCAATACTCAATCTGCAATCCTCAATCCTCAAACCTCAATCCTCAATCCTCATTCCTCAATCCTCAATACCCAATCCTCAATCCTCAATCCTCAATCCTCAATCCTCAATATTCAATCATCAATACTCAATCTTCACTCCTCAATCTTCAATCCTCAATACCCAATCTTCAATCCTCAATCCTCAATCCTCAATCCTCAATCCTCAATCCTCAATCTTCAATCCTCAACACTCAATCTTCAATACTCAATCCTCAATCCTCAATCCTCAATACTCATTCTTCAATCCTCAACACCCAATACTCAATCTTCAATCCTCAATCCTCAATCCTCAATCCTAATTCCTCAACCCTCATTCTTCAATGCTCAATACCCAATCTTCAATCCTCAATAATCAATCTCCAATGCTCAATCCTCAATCCTCGATACTCAATCCTCAGGCATCAATACTCAATCTTCAATACTCAATCCTCAATCCTCAATCCTCAATCCTCAATCCTCAATCCTCAATCCTCAATCCTCAATATTCAATCATCAATACTCAATCTTCAACCCTCAATCTTCAATCCTCAATACTCAATCTTTCATCCTCAATCCTCAATCCTCAATCCTCAATCCTCAATCCTCAGGCATCAATCCTCACTCTTCAATCCTAAATACCCAATCCTTAATCTTCAATCCTTAATCCTCAATCCTCAATTCTCAATCCTCAATCCTTAATCCTCAGACCTCAAACATCAATATTCAACCCTCAGTCCTCGTCCTCAATCCACAACCCTCAATCCTCAGTCCTCAATATTCAATCATAAATATTCAATCTTCAATCCTCAATCCTCAATCCTCAACCCTCAATCCTCAATGCTCAATCCTCAATCCTCAATCCTCAATCTTCAACCCTGAATCCTCAATCCTCAATACTCAATCCTCCATCTTCAATCCTCAATACTCAATCTTCAATCCTCATTTCTCAATCCTCAATCCTCAACCCTCAGCCCTCATCCTCCATCCTCAGTACTCAATCCTCTATCCTCAATCTTCAATCCTCAATACTCAATCTTCAATCCTCATTCCTCAATCCTCAATCCTCAATCCTCAATCTTCAATCCTCAAACATCTATCCTCAATTCTCAATCCTCAATCCTCAGTCCTCAGTCGTCGAACATCAATCCCCGACCCTTAGCACTCATCCTCAATCTTCATCCCTCAATCCACAATCCTCAACCTTCAATCCTCAATTCTCAATCTTCCATCCTCGATCCTCAATCCTCAATATTCAATCCTCAATACTCAATCTTCAATCATCAATCCTCAATCCCCAATTCTCAGTCGTCAATCCTCAGTCATCAATCCTCAATCTTCAATCCTCAATACTCAATCTTCAATCCTCAATCCTCAATCGTCAATCCTCAATCCTCATTCTTCAATCCTCAATATTCAATCATCAATACGCAATCTTCAACCCTCAATCTTCAATCCTCAATAGTCAATCTTCAATCCTCAATCCTCAATCCTCAATCCTCAATCCTCAATCCTCAATCCTCATTACTCAATCCTCAATACCCAATCCTCAATCCACAATCCTTAATCCTCAATCCACAATCCTCAACCTTCAATACTCAATACTCAATCTTCAATCCTCAATCCTCAATCCTCAATCCTCAATCCTCAATCCTCAATCCTCAATATTCAATCCTCAATACTCAATCTTCAATCATCAATCCTCAATTCTCAGTCGTCAATCCTCAGTCATCAATCCTCAATCTTCAATACTCAATCGTCAACCCTCAATATTCAATCATCAATACTCAATCTTCAATCCTCAATCCTCAAACCTCAATCCTCAATCCTCATTCTTCAATCCTCAATATTCAATCTTCAATACGCAATCTTCAACCCTCAATCTTCAATCCTCAATAGTCAATCTTCAATCCTCAATCCTCAATCCTCAATCCTCAATCCTCAATCCTCAATCCTCAGGTATCAATACTCAATCTACAATATTCAATCCACAATCCTTAATCCTCAATCCACAATCCTCAACCTTCAATACTCAATACTCAATCTTCAATCCTCAATCCTCAATCCTCAATCCTCAATCCTCAATCCTCAATCGTCAATATTCAATCCTCAATACTCAATCTTCAATCATCAATCCTCAATCCTAAATTCTCAGTCGTCAATCCTCAGTCATCCATCCTCAATCTTCAATACTCAATCGTCAATCCTTAGCCCTCAATCCTCAATCCTCGATCCTCGTTCCTCAAACCTCAATCCTCAACCCTCAGTCTTCATCCTCAATCCTCAAACCTCAATCCTCAACCCTCAATATTCAATCATCAATACTCAATCTTCAATCCTCAATCCTCAAACCTCAATCCTCAATCCTCATTCTTCAATACTAAACACCCAATCCTCAATCCTCAATCCTCAATCCTCAATCCTCAATCCTCAATCCTCAATCCTCAATCTTCAACCCTGAATGCTCAATCCTCAATACTCAATCCTCAATCTTCAATCCTCAATACTCAATCTTCAATCCTCAATCCTCAATCCTCAATCCTCAATGTTCAATCATCAATACTCAATCTTCAATCCTCAATCCTCAATCCTCAATTCTCAATCCTCAATCCTCAATCCTCAATCCTCAATCCTCAATCCTCAATCCTCAATCCTCAATCCTCAATCCTCAATCCTCAATCCTCAATCCTCAATCCTCAATCCGCAATATTCAATCCTCAATACTCAATCTTCAATCATCAATCCTCAATCCTCAATTCTCAGTCGTCAATCCTCAGTCATCAATCCTCAATCTTCAATACTCAATCGTCAATCCTTAGTCCTCAATCCTCAATCCTCAATCATCGTTCCTCAAACCTCAATCCTCAACCCTCAGTCTTCATCCTCAATCCTCAAACCTCAATCCTCAATCCTCAATATTCAATCATCAATACTCAATCTTCAATCCCCAATCCTCAAACCTCAATCCTCAATCCACATTCTTCAATCCTAAATACCCAATCCTTAATCTTCAATCCTCAATCCTCAATCCTCAATCCTCAATCCTCAATCCTTAATCCTCAGACATCAAACATCAATATTCAACCCTCAGTCCTCGTCCTCAATCCACAACCCTCAATCCTCAGTCCTCAATATTCAATCATAAATATTCAATCTTCAATCCTCAATCCTCAATCCTCAATCCTCAATCCTCAATCCTCAGTCTTCAATCCTCAATCCTCAATCCTCAATCCTCAATCCTCAATCCTCAATCCGCAATATTCAATCCTCAATCCTCAATCCTCAATTCTCAATCTTCAATCCTTAATCCTCAGACCGCAAACATCAATATTCAACCCTCAGTCCTCGTCCTCAATCCACAACCCTCAATCCTCAGTCCTCAATATTCAATCATCAATATTCAATCTTCAATCCTCAATCCTCAATCCTCAATCCTCATTCCCCAACCCTCAATCCTCATTCCTCATTCCTCAAACCTCAACCCTCAACCCTCAGTCCGCATACTCAATTCTCAATTCTCAATCCTCAATCCTCAATCCTCAATCTTCAATCCTCAATAATCAATCTCCAATCCTCAATCCTCAATTCTCGATCCTCAATCCTCAGGCATCAATACTCAATCTTCAATACTCAACCCCCAATCCTCACTCCTCAATCCTCAATCCTCAAACCTCAATCCTCAATCCTCAATATTCAATCATCAATACTCAATCTTCAATCCGTAATCCTCAATCCTCAATCCTCAACCCTCAATTCTCATTCCTCAAACCTCAATCCTCAACCCTCAGTCCTCATACTCAATTCTCAATTCTCAATCCTCAATTCTCAATCCTCAATCTTCAGTCCTCAATAATCAATCTCCAATTCTTGATCCTCAATCCCCAATCTTCAATCCTTAATCCTCAATCTTCAATCCCCAATCCGCAGTACTCAATCTTCAATCCTCAATGCTCAATCCTCAATCCTCAATCCTCAGTCCTCAGACCTCAATCTTCAATCCTCAAACCTCAATCCTCAACCGTCAGTCCTCATTCTCCAACCTCAATCCTCAATCCTCAATCCTCAATCTTCAATCCCCAATACTCAATCTTCAATCCTCAATCCTCAATACTCAATCCTCAATCCTCAAGCCTCAGGCAACAATACTCAATCTTCAATACTCAATCCTCAATCCTCAATCCTCAATCCTCAATCCTCAACCATCAATCCTCATTCCTCAAACCTCAATCCTCAACCCTCAGTCCTCATCCTCAATTCTCAATTCTCAAACCTCAATCCTCAATCTTCAATCTTCAATCCTCAATAATCAATCTCCGATCCTAGGTCCTCAATCCCCAACCTTCAATCGTTAATCCTCAAGCTTCAATCCTCAATCCCCAGTCATCAATCTTCAATCCTCAATGCTCAATCCTCAATCCTCAATCCTCAACCGTCAGTCCTCGTCCTCAATCCTCAACCCTCAGTCCTCATCCTCAATCCTCAATCCTCAATCCTCAGGCATCAATACTCAATCTACAATATTCAATCCACAATCCTTAATCCTCAATCCACAATCCTCAACCTTCAATACTCAATACTCAATCTTCAATCCTCAATCCTCAATCCTCAATCCTCAATCCTCAATCCTCAATCGTCAATATTCAATCCTCAATACTCAATCTTCAATCATCAATCCTCAATCCTAAATTCTCAGTCGTCAATCCTCAGTCATCCATCCTCAATCTTCAATACTCAATCGTCAATCCTTAGCCCTCAATCCTCAATCCTCGATCCTCGTTCCTCAAACCTCAATCCTCAACCCTCAGTCTTCATCCTCAATCCTCAAACCTCAATCCTCAACCCTCAATATTCAATCATCAATACTCAATCTTCAATCCTCAATCCTCAAACCTCAATCCTCAATCCTCATTCTTCAATACTAAACACCCAATCCTCAATCCTCAATCCTCAATCCTCAATCCTCAATCCTCAATCCTCAATCTTCAACCCTGAATGCTCAATCCTCAATACTCAATCCTCAATCTTCAATCCTCAATACTCAATCTTCAATCCTCAATCCTCAATCCTCAATCCTCAATATTCAATCATCAATACTCAATCTTCAATCCTCAATCCTCAATCCTCAATTCTCAATCCTCAATCCTCAATCCTCAATCCTCAATCCTCAATCCTCAATCCTCAATCCTCAATCCTCAATCCTCAATCCTCAATCCGCAATATTCAATCCTCAATACTCAATCTTCAATCATCAATCCTCAATCCTCAATTCTCAGTCGTCAATCCTCAGTCATCAATCCTCAATCTTCAATACTCAATCTTCAATCCTCAATCCTCAATCCTCAATCCTCAATGTTCAATCATCAATACTCAATCTTCAATCCTCAATCCTCAATCCTCAATTCTCAATCCTCAATCCTCAATCCTCAATCCTCAATCCTCAATCCTCAATCCTCAATCCTCAATCCTCAATCCTCAATCCTCAATCCTCAATCCTCAATCCTCAATCCGCAATATTCAATCCTCAATACTCAATCTTCAATCATCAATCCTCAATCCTCAATTCTCAGTCGTCAATCCTCAGTC
This sequence comes from Calliopsis andreniformis, assembly GCF_051401765.1. Lineage (NCBI taxonomy): Eukaryota > Metazoa > Arthropoda > Insecta > Hymenoptera > Andrenidae > Calliopsis > Calliopsis andreniformis. Next base: position 1,801,441 of record NW_027480495.1, read on the forward strand.
ATCAATCCTCAATCTTCAATACTCAATCGTCAATCCTTAGTCCTCAATCCTCAATCCTCAATCATCGTTCCTCAAACCTCAATCCTCAACCCTCAGTCTTCATCCTCAATCCTCAAACCTCAATCCTCAATCCTCAATATTCAATCATCAATACTCAATCTTCAATCCCCAATCCTCAAACCTCAATCCTCAATCCACATTCTTCAATCCTAAATACCCAATCCTTAATCTTCAATCCTCAATCCTCAATCCTCAATCCTCAATCCTCAATCCTTAATCCTCAGACCTCAAACATCAATAGTCAACCCTCAGTCCTCGTCCTCAATCCACAACCCTCAATCCTCAGTCCTCAATATTCAATCATAAATATTCAATCTTCAATCCTCAATCCTCAATCCTCAATCCTCAATCCTCAATCCTCAGTCTTCAATCCTCAATCCTCAATCCTCAATCCTCAATCCTCAATCCTCAATCCGCAATATTCAATCCTCAATCCTCAATCCTCAATTCTCAATCTTCAATCCTTAATCCTCAGACCGCAAACATCAATATTCAACCCTCAGTCCTCGTCCTCAATCCACAACCCTCAATCCTCAGTCCTCAATATTCAATCATCAATATTCAATCTTCAATCCTCAATCCTCAATCCTCAATCCTCATTCCCCAACCCTCAATCCTCATTCCTCATTCCTCAAACCTCAACCCTCAACCCTCAGTCCGCATACTCAATTCTCAATTCTCAATCCTCAATCCTCAATCCTCAATCTTCAATCCTCAATAATCAATCTCCAATCCTCAATCCTCAATTCTCGATCCTCAATCCTCAGGCATCAATACTCAATCTTCAATACTCAACCCCCAATCCTCACTCCTCAATCCTCAATCCTCAAACCTCAATCCTCAATCCTCAATATTCAATCATCAATACTCAATCTTCAATCCGTAATCCTCAATCCTCAATCCTCAACCCTCAATTCTCATTCCTCAAACCTCAATCCTCAACCCTCAGTCCTCATACTCAATTCTCAATTCTCAATCCTCAATTCTCAATCCTCAATCTTCAGTCCTCAATAATCAATCTCCAATTCTTGATCCTCAATCCCCAATCTTCAATCCTTAATCCTCAATCTTCAATCCCCAACCCGCAGTACTCAATCTTCAATCCTCAATGCTCAATCCTCAATCCTCAATCCTCAGTCCTCAGACCTCAATCTTCAATCCTCAAACCTCAATCCTCAACCGTCAGTCCTCATTCTCCAACCTCAATCCTCAATCCTCAATCCTCAATCTTCAATCCCCAATACTCAATCTTCAATCCTCAATCCTCAATACTCAATCCTCAATCCTCAAGCCTCAGGCAACAATACTCAATCTTCAATACTCAATCCTCAATCCTCAATCCTCAATCCTCAATCCTCAACCATCAATCCTCATTCCTCAAACCTCAATCCTCAACCCTCAGTCCTCATCCTCAATTCTCAATTCTCAAACCTCAATCCTCAATCTTGAATCTTCAATCCTCAATAATCAATCTCCGATCCTAGGTCCTCAATCCCCAACCTTCAATCGTTAATCCTCAAGCTTCAATCCTCAATCCCCAGTCATCAATCTTCAATCCTCAATGCTCAATCCTCAATCCTCAATCCTCAGCCCTCAATCCCCAATCCTTAATCCTCAAACCTCAATCCTCAACCGTCAGTCCTCGTCCTCGATCCTCAAACCTCAATCATCAATCCTCAATATTCAATCATCAATACTCAATCTTCAATCCTCAATCCTCAAACCTCAATCCTCAATCCTCATTCTTAAATCCTAAATACCCAATCCTCAATTTCCAATCCTCAATCCTCAATCCTCAATTCTCAATCCTCAATCCTTAATCCTCAGACCTCAAACATCAATATTCAACCCTCAGTCCTCGTCCTCAATCCACAACCCTCAATCCTCAGTCCTCAATATTCAATCATCAATATTCAATCTTCAATGCTCAATCCTCAATCCTCAATCCTCAATCCTCAATCCTCAATTTTCAACCCTGAATCCTCAATCCTCAATACTCAATCCTCTATCTTCAATCCTCAATACTCAATCTTCAATCCTTAATCCTCAATCTGCAATCCCGAATCCCCAGTACTCAATCTTCAATCCTCAATGCTCAATCCTCAATCCTCAATCCTCAGTCCTCAGTCCTCAATCTTCAATCCTCAAACCTCAATCCTCAACCGTCAGTCCTCATTCTCCATCCTCAATCCTCAATCCTCAATCCTCAATCTTCAATCCCCAATACTCAATCTTCAATCCTCAATCCTCAATCCTCAATCCTCAATCCTCAATCCTCAGGTATCAATACTCAATCTTCAATACTCAATCCTCAATCCTCAATCCTCAATCCTCAATCCTCAATCCTCAACCATCAATCCTCATTCCTCAAACCTCAATCCTCAACCCTCAGTCCTCATCCTCAATTCTCAATTCTCAATCCTCAATCGTCAATCCTCAATCTTCAATCCTCAATAATCAATCTCCGATCCTAGATCCTCAATCCCCAATCTTCAATCGTTAATCCTCAATATTCAATCCTCAATCCCCAGTCATCAATCTTCAATCCTCAATGCTCAATCCTCAATCCTCAATCCTCAATCCTCAGTCCTCAATCCCCAATCCTCAATCCTCTAACCTCAATCCTCAACCGTCAGTCCTCGTCCTCAATCCTCAATCCTCAATCCTCAATCCTCAATCCTCAATCTTCAATCCTCAACACTAATCTTCAATCCTCAATCCCCAATCCTCAGTCCTCAATCCTCATTCTTCAATCCTCAATACCCAATCCTCAACCTTCAACCCTCAATCCTCAATCCTCAATCCTAATCCCTCAATCCTCATTCTTCAATCCTCAATACCCAATCCTCAATTTCAATCCTCAATCCTCAATCCTCATTTCTCAATCCTCAACCTTCAACCCTCAGCCCTCATCCTCCATCCTCAGTACTCAATCCTCTATCCTCAATCTTCAATCCTCAATACTCAATCTTCGATCCTCATTCCTCAATCCTCAATCCTCAATCCTCAATCTTCAATCGCCAATACTCAATCTGCAATCCCCAATACTCATACCTCAATCCTCAATCCTCATTACTCAATCCTCAATACCCAATCCTCAATCCTCAATCCTCAATCCTCAATCCTCAATATTCAATCATCAATACTCAATCTTGAATACTCAATCTTCAATCCTCAATACTCAACCTTCAATCCTCAATCCTCAATCCTCAATCCTCAATCCTCAATTCTCAGGCATCAATACTCAATCTACAATATTCAATCCACAATCCTCAATCCTCAATCCTCAGGCATCAATACTCAATCTACAATATTCAATCCACAATCCTTAATCCTCAATCCACAATCCTCAACCTTCAATACTCAATACTCAATCTTCAATCCTCAATCCTCAATCCTCAATCCTCAATCCTCAATCCTCAATCGTCAATATTCAATCCTCAATACTCAATCTTCAATCATCAATCCTCAATCCTAAATTCTCAGTCGTCAATCCTCAGTCATCCATCCTCAATCTTCAATACTCAATCGTCAATCCTTAGCCCTCAATCCTCAATCCTCGATCCTCGTTCCTCAAACCTCAATCCTCAACCCTCAGTCTTCATCCTCAATCCTCAAACCTCAATCCTCAACCCTCAATATTCAATCATCAATACTCAATCTTCAATCCTCAATCCTCAAACCTCAATCCTCAATCCTCATTCTTCAATACTAAACACCCAATCCTCAATCCTCAATCCTCAATCCTCAATCCTCAATCCTCAATCCTCAATCTTCAACCCTGAATGCTCAATCCTCAATACTCAATCCTCAATCTTCAATCCTCAATACTCAATCTTCAATCCTCAATCCTCAATCCTCAATCCTCAATATTCAATCATCAATACTCAATCTTCAATCCTCAATCCTCAATCCTCAATTCTCAATCCTCAATCCTCAATCCTCAATCCTCAATCCTCAATCCTCAATCCTCAATCCTCAATCCTCAATCCTCAATCCTCAATCCGCAATATTCAATCCTCAATACTCAATCTTCAATCATCAATCCTCAATCCTCAATTCTCAGTCGTCAATACTCAGTCATCAATCCTCAATCTTCAATACTCAATCGTCAATCCTTAGTCCTCAATCCTCAATCCTCAATCATCGTTCCTCAAACCTCAATCCTCAACCCTCAGTCTTCATCCTCAATCCTCAAACCTCAATCCTCAATCCTCAATATTCAATCATCAATACTCAATCTTCAATCCCCAATCCTCAAACCTCAATCCTCAATCCACATTCTTCAATCCTAAATACCCAATCCTTAATCTTCAATCCTCAATCCTCAATCTTCAATCCTCAATCCTCAATCCTTAATCCTCAGTCCTCAAACATCAATATTCAACCCTCAGTCCTCGTCCTCAATCCACAACCCTCAATCCTCAGTCCTCAATATTCAATCATAAATATTCAATCTTCAATCCTCAATCCTCAATCCTCAATCCTCAATCCTCAATCCTCAGTCTTCAATCCTCAATCCTCAATCCTCAATCCTCAATCCTCAATCCTCAATCCGCAATATTCAATCCTCAATCCTCAATCCTCAATTCTCAATCTTCAATCCTTAATCCTCAGACCTCAAACATCAATATTCAACCCTCAGCCCTCGTCCTCAATCCACAACCCTCAATCCTCAGTCCTCAATATTCAATCATCAATATTCAATCTTCAATCCTCAATCCTCAATCCTCAATCCTCAATCCTCAATCCTCAATTTTCAACCCTGAATCCTCAATCCTCAATACTCAATCCTCTATCTTCAATCCTCAATACTCATTCTTCAATCCTTAATCCTCAATCTGCAATCCCGAATCCCCAGTACTCAATCTTCAATCCTCAATGCTCAATCTTCAATCCTCAAACCTCAATCCTCAACCGTCAGTCCTCATTCTCCATCCTCAATCCTCAATCCTCAATCTTCAATCCCCAATACTCAATCTTCAATCCTCAATCCTCAATCCTCAATCCTCAATCCTCAATCCTCAGGTATCAATACTCAATCTTCAATACTCAATCCTCAATCCTCAATCCTCAATCCTCAATCCTCAATCCTCAACCATCAATCCTCATTCCTCAAACCTCAATCCTCAACCCTCAGTCCTCATCCTCAATTCTCAATTCTCAATCCTCAATCGTCAATCCTCAATCTTCAATCCTCAATAATCAATCTCCGATCCTAGATCCTCAATCCCCAATCTTCAATCGTTAATCCTCAATATTCAATCCTCAATCCCCAGTCATCAATCTTCAATCCTCAATGCTCAATCCTCAATCCTCAATCCTCAATCCTCAGTCCTCAATCCCCAATCCTCAATCCTCTAACCTCAATCCTCAACCGTCAGTCCTCGTCCTCAATCCTCAATCCTCAATCCTCAATCCTCAATATTCAATCGACAATACTCAATCATCAATCCTCAATCCTCAAACCTCAATCCTCAATCCTCATTCTTCAATCCTAAATACCCAATCCTTAATCTTCAATCCTCAATCCTCAATCCTCAATTCTCAATCCTCAATCCTTAATACTCAGACCTCAAACATCAATATTCAACCCTCAGCCCTCGTCCTCAATCCACAACCCTCAATCCTCAGTCCTCAATATTCAATCATCAATATTCAATCTTCAATCCTCAATCCTCAATCCTCAATCCTCGATACTCAATATTCAATTTTCAACCCTGAATCCTCAATCCTCAATACTCAATCCTCAATCTTCAATCCTCAATACCCAATCTTCAATCCTAAATCCTCAATCCTCAATCCTCAATCCTCAATCTTCAATCCTCAACACTAATCTTCAATCCTCAATCCCCAATCCTCAGTCCTCAATCCTCATTCTTCAATCCTCAATACCCAATCCTCAACCTTCAACCCTCAATCCTCAATCCTCAATCCTAATTCCTCAATCCTCATTCTTCAATCCTCAATACCCAATCCTCAATTTCAATCCTCAATCCTCAATCCTCATTTCTCAATCCTCAATCTTCAACCCTCAGCCCTCATCCTCCATCCTCAGTACTCAATCCTCTATCCTCAATCTTCAATCCTCAATACTCAATCTTCGATCCTCATTCCTCAATCCTCAATCCTCAATCCTCAATCTTCAATCGCCAATACTCAATCTGCAATCCCCAATACTCATACCTCAATCCTCAATCCTCATTACTCAATCCTCAATACCCAATCCTCAATCCTCAATCCTCAAACCTCAATCCTCAATATTCAATCATCAATACTCAATCTTGAATACTCAATCTTCAATCCTCAATACTCAACCTTCAATCCTCAATCCTCAATCCTCAATCCTCAATCCTCAATTCTCAGGCATCAATACTCAATCTACAATATTCAATCCACAATCCTCAATCCTCAATCCTCAGGCATCAATACTCAATCTACAATATTCAATCCACAATCCTTAATCCTCAATCCACAATCCTCAACCTTCAATACTCAATACTCAATCTTCAATCCTCAATCCTCAATCCTCAATCCTCAATCCTCAATCCTCAATCGTCAATATTCAATCCTCAATACTCAATCTTCAATCATCAATCCTCAATCCTAAATTCTCAGTCGTCAATCCTCAGTCATCCATCCTCAATCTTCAATACTCAATCGTCAATCCTTAGCCCTCAATCCTCAATCCTCGATCCTCGTTCCTCAAACCTCAATCCTCAACCCTCAGTCTTCATCCTCAATCCTCAAACCTCAATCCTCAACCCTCAATATTCAATCATCAATACTCAATCTTCAATCCTCAATCCTCAAACCTCAATCCTCAATCCTCATTCTTCAATACTAAACACCCAATCCTCAATCCTCAATCCTCAATCCTCAATCCTCAATCCTCAATCCTCAATCTTCAACCCTGAATGCTCAATCCTCAATACTCAATCCTCAATCTTCAATCCTCAATACTCAATCTTCAATCCTCAATCCTCAATCCTCAATCCTCAATATTCAATCATCAATACTCAATCTTCAATCCTCAATCCTAAATCCTCAATTCTCAATCCTCAATCCTCAATCCTCAATCCTCAATCCTCAATCCTCAATCCTCAATCCTCAATCCTCAATCCTCAATCCTCAATCCTCAATCCTCAATCCGCAATATTCAATCCTCAATACTCAATCTTCAATCATCAATCCTCAATCCTCAATTCTCAGTCGTCAATCCTCAGTCATCAATCCTCAATCTTCAATACTCAATCGTCAATCCTTAGTCCTCAATCCTCAATCCTCAATCATCGTTCCTCAAACCTCAATCCTCAACCCTCAGTCTTCATCCTCAATCCTCAAACCTCAATCCTCAATCCTCAATATTCAATTATCAATACTCAATCTTCAATCCCCAATCCTCAAACCTCAATCCTCAATCCACATTCTTCAATCCTAAATACCCAATCCTTAATCTTCAATCCTCAATCCTCAATCCTCAATCCTCAATCCTCAATCCTTAATCCTCAGACCTCAACCATCAATATTCAACCCTCAGTCCTCGTCCTCAATCCACAACCCTCAATCCTCAGTCCTCAATATTCAATCATAAATATTCAATCTTCAATCCTCAATCCTCAATCCTCAATCCTCAATCCTCAATCCTCAGTCTTCAATCCTCAATCCTCAATCCTCAATCCTCAATCCTCAATCCTCAATCCGCAATATTCAATCCTCAATCCTCAATCCTCAATTCTCAATCTTCAATCCTTAATCCTCAGACCTCAAACATCAATATTCAACCCTCAGTCCTCGTCCTCAATCCACAACCCTCAATCCTCAGTCCTCAATATTCAATCATCAATATTCAATCTTCAATCCTCAATCCTCAATCCTCAATCCTCAATCCTCAATCCTCAATTTTCAACCCTGAATCCTCAATCCTCAATACTCAATCCTCTATCTTCAATCCTCAATACTCAATCTTCAATCCTTAATCCTCAATCTGCAATCCCGAATCCCCAGTACTCAATCTTCAATCCTCAATGCTCAATCCTCAATCCTCAATCCTCAGTCCTCAGTCCTCAATCTTCAATCCTCAAACCTCAATCCTCAACCGTCAGTCCTCATTCTCCATTCTCAATCCTCAATCCTCAATCTTCAATCCCCAATACTCAATCTTCAATCCTCAATCGTCAATCCTCAATCCTCAATCCTCAATCCTCAGGTATCAATACTCAATCTTCAATACTCAATCCTCAATCCTCAATCCTCAATCCTCAATCCTCAATCCTCAACCATCAATCCTCATTCCTCAAACCTCAATCCTCAACCCTCAGTCCTCATCCTCAATTCTCAATTCTCAATCCTCAATCGTCAATCCTCAATCTTCAATCCTCAATAATCAATCTCCGATCCTAGATCCTCAATCCCCAATCTTCAATCGTTAATCCTCAATATTCAATCCTCAATCCCCAGTCATCAATCTTCAATCTTCAATGCTCAATCCTCAATCCTCAATCCTCAATCCTCAGTCCTCAATCCCCAATCCTCAATCCTCTAACCTCAATCCTCAACCGTCAGTCCTCGTCCTCAATCCTCAATCCTCAATCCTCAATCCTCATTATTCAATCGACAATACTCAATCATCAATCCTCAATCCTCAAACCTCAATCCTCAATCCTCATTCTTCAATCCTAAATACCCAATCCTTAATCTTCAATCCTCAATCCTCAATCCTCAATTCTCAATCCTCAATCCTTAATACTCAGACCTCAAACATCAATATTCAACCCTCAGCCCTCGTCCTCAATCCACAACCCTCAATCCTCAGTCCTCAATATTCAATCATCAATATTCAATCTTCAATCCTCAATCCTCAATCCTCAATCCTCGATCCTCAATATTCAATTTTCAACCCTGAATCCTCAATCCTCAATACTCAATCCTCAATCATCAATCCTCAATACCCAATCTTCAATCCTAAATCCTCAATCCTCAATCCTCAATCCTCAATCTTCAATCCTCAACACTAATCTTCAATCCTCAATCCCCAATCCTCAGTCCTCAATCCTCATTCTTCAATCCTCAATACCCAATCCTCAACCTTCAACCCTCAATCCTCAATCCTCAATCCTAATTCCTCAATCCTCATTCTTCAATCCTCAACTCTCAGGCATCAATACTCAATCTACAATACCCAATCCTCAATTTCAATCCTCAATCCTCAATCCTCATTTCTCAATCCTCAATCTTCAACCCTCAGCCCTCATCCTCCATCCTCAGTACTCAATCCTCTATCCTCAATCTTCAATCCTCAATACTCAATCTTCGATCCTCATTCCTCAATCCTCAATCCTCAATCCTCAATCTTCAATCGCCAATACTCAATCTGCAATCCCCAATACTCAAACCTCAATCCTCAATCCTCATTACTCAATCCTCAATACCCAATCCTCAATCCTCAATCCTCAATCCTCAATCCTCAATATTCAATCATCAATACTCAATCTTGAATACTCAATCTTCAATCCTCAATACTCAACCTTCAATCCTCAATCCTCAATCCTCAATCCTCAATCCTCAATTCTCAGGCATCAATACTCAATCTACAATATTCAATCCACAATCCTCAATCCTCAATCCTCAGGCATCAATACTCAATCTACAATATTCAATCCACAATCCTTAATCCTCAATCCACAATCCTCAACCTTCAATACTCAATACTCAATCTTCAATCCTCAATCCTCAATCCTCAATCCTCAATCCTCAATCCTCAATCGTCAATATTCAATCCTCAATACTCAATCTTCAATCATCAATCCTCAATCCTAAATTCTCAGTCGTCAATCCTCAGTCATCCATCCTCAATCTTCAATACTCAATCGTCAATCCTTAGCCCTCAATCCTCAATCCTCGATCCTCGTTCCTCAAACCTCAATCCTCAACCCTCAGTCTTCATCCTCAATCCTCAAACCTCAATCCTCAACCCTCAATATTCAATCATCAATACTCAATCTTCAATCCTCAATCCTCAAACCTCAATCCTCAATCCTCATTCTTCAATACTAAACACCCAATCCTCAATCCTCAATCCTCAATCCTCAATCCTCAATCCTCAATCCTCAATCCTCAATCTTCAACCCTGAATGCTCAATCCTCAATACTCAATCCTCAATCTTCAAACCTCAATACTCAATCTTCAATCCTCAATCCTCAATCCTCAATCCTCAATATTCAATCATCAATACTCAATCTTCAATCCTCAATCCTCAATCCTCAATTCTCAATCCTCAATCCTCAATCCTCAATCCTCAATCCTCAATCCTCAATCCTCAATCCTCAATCCTCAATCCTCAATCCTCAATCCTCAATCCTCAATCCGCAATATTCAATCCTCAATACTCAATCTTCAATCATCAATCCTCAATCCTCAATTCTCAGTCGTCAATACTCAGTCATCAATCCTCAATCTTCAATACTCAATCGTCAATCCTTAGTCCTCAATCCTCAATCCTCAGTCATCGTTCCTCAAACCTCAATCCTCAACCCTCAGTCTTCATCCTCAATCCTCAAACGTCAATCCTCAATCCTCAATATTCAATCATCAATACTCAATCTTCAATCCCCAATCCTCAAACCTCATTCCTCAATCCACATTCTTCAATCCTAAATACCCAATCCTTAATCTTCAATCCTCAATCCTCAATCCTCAATCCTCAATCCTCAATCCTTAATCCTCAGACCTCAAACATCAATATTCAACCCTCAGTCCTCGTCCTCAATCCACAACCCTCAATCCTCAGTCCTCAATATTCAATCATAAATATTCAATCTTCAATCCTCAATCCTCAATCCTCAATCCTCAATCCTCAATCCTCAGTCTTCAATCCTCAATCCTCAATCCTCAATCCTCAATCCTCAATCCTCAATCCGCAATATTCAATCCTCAATCCTCAATCCTCAATTCTCAATCTTCAATCCTTAATCCTCAGACCTCAAACATCAATATTCAACCCTCAGCCCTCGTCCTCAATCCACAACCCTCAATCCTCAGTCCTCAATATTCAATCATCAATATTCAATCTTCAATCCTCAATCCTCAATCCTCAATCCTCAATCCTCAATCCTCAATTTTCAACCCTGAATCCTCAATCCTCAATACTCAATCCTCTATCTTCAATCCTCAATACTCATTCTTCAATCCTTAATCCTCAATCTGCAATCCCGAATCCCCAGTACTCAATCTTCAATCCTCAATGCTCAATCTTCAATCCTCAAACCTCAATCCTCAACCGTCAGTCCTCATTCTCCATCCTCAATCCTCAATCCTCAATCTTCAATCCCCAATACTCAATCTTCAATCCTCAATCCTCAATCCTCAATCCTCAATCCTCAATCCTCAGGTATCAATACTCAATCTTCAATACTCAATCCTCAATCCTCAATCCTCAATCCTCAATCCTCAATCCTCAACCATCAATCCTCATTCCTCAAACCTCAATCCTCAACCCTCAGTCCTCATCCTCAATTCTCAATTCTCAATCCTCAATCGTCAATCCTCAATCTTCAATCCTCAATAATCAATCTCCGATCCTAGATCCTCAATCCCCAATCTTCAATCGTTAATCCTCAATATTCAATCCTCAATCCCCAGTCATCAATCTTCAATCCTCAATGCTCAATCCTCAATCCTCAATCCTCAATCCTCAGTCCTCAATCCCCAATCCTCAATCCTCTAACCTCAATCCTCAACCGTCAGTCCTCGTCCTCAATCCTCAATCCTCAATCCTCAATCCTCAATATTCAATCGACAATACTCAATCATCAATCCTCAATCCTCAATCCTCAATCCTCAATCCTCATTCTTCAATCCTAAATACCCAATCCTTAATCTTCAATCCTCAATCCTCAATCCTCAATTCTCAATCCTCAATCCTTAATACTCAGACCTCAAACATCAATATTCAACCCTCAGCCCTCGTCCTCAATCCACAACCCTCAATCCTCAGTCCTCAATATTCAATCATCAATATTCAATCTTCAATCCTCAATCCTCAATCCTCAATCCTCGATACTCAATATTCAATTTTCAACCCTGAATCCTCAATCCTCAATACTCAATCCTCAATCTTCAATCCTCAATACCCAATCTTCAATCCTAAATCCTCAATCCTCAATCCTCAATCCTCAATCTTCAATCCTCAACACTAATCTTCAATCCTCAATCCCCAATCCTCAGTCCTCAATCCTCATTCTTCAATCCTCAATACCCAATCCTCAACCTTCAACCCTCAATCCTCAATCCTCAATCCTAATTCCTCAATCCTCATTCTTCAATCCTCAATACCCAATCCTCAATTTCAATCCTCAATCCTCAATCCTCATTTCTCAATCCTCAATCTTCAACCCTCAGCCCTCATCCTCCATCCTCAGTACTCAATCCTCTATCCTCAATCTTCAATCCTCAATACTCAATCTTCGATCCTCATTCCTCAATCCTCAATCCTCAATCCTCAATCTTCAATCGCCAATACTCAATCTGCAATCCCCAATACTCATACCTCAATCCTCAATCCTCATTACTCAATCCTCAATACCCAATCCTCAATCCTCAATCCTCAAACCTCAATCCTCAATATTCAATCATCAATACTCAATCTTGAATACTCAATCTTCAATCCTCAATACTCAACCTTCAATCCTCAATCCTCAATCCTCAATCCTCAATCCTCAATTCTCAGGCATCAATACTCAATCTACAATATTCAATCCACAATCCTCAATCCTCAATCCTCAGGCATCAATACTCAATCTACAATATTCAATCCACAATCCTTAATCCTCAATCCACAATCCTCAACCTTCAATACTCAATACTCAATCTTCAATCCTCAATCCTCAATCCTCAATCCTCAATCCTCAATCCTCAATCGTCAATATTCAATCCTCAATACTCAATCTTCAATCATCAATCCTCAATCCTAAATTCTCAGTCGTCAATCCTCAGTCATCCATCCTCAATCTTCAATACTCAATCGTCAATCCTTAGCCCTCAATCCTCAATCCTCGATCCTCGTTCCTCAAACCTCAATCCTCAACCCTCAGTCTTCATCCTCAATCCTCAAACCTCAATCCTCAACCCTCAATATTCAATCATCAATACTCAATCTTCAATCCTCAATCCTCAAACCTCAATCCTCAATCCTCATTCTTCAATACTAAACACCCAATCCTCAATCCTCAATCCTCAATCCTCAATCCTCAATCCTCAATCCTCAATCTTCAACCCTGAATGCTCAATCCTCAATACTCAATCCTCAATCTTCAATCCTCAATACTCAATCTTCAATCCTCAATCCTCAATCCTCAATCCTCAATATTCAATCATCAATACTCAATCTTCAATCCTCAATCCTCAATCCTCAATTCTCAATCCTCAATCCTCAATCCTCAATCCTCAATCCTCAATCCTCAATCCTCAATCCTCAATCCTCAATCCTCAATCCTCAATCCTCAATCCTCAATCCGCAATATTCAATCCTCAATACTCAATCTTCAATCATCAATCCTCAATCCTCAATTCTCAGTCGTCAATCCTCAGTCATCAATCCTCAATCTTCAATACTCAATCGTCAATCCTTAGTCCTCAATCCTCAATCCTCAATCATCGTTCCTCAAACCTCAATCCTCAACCCTCAGTCTTCATCCTCAATCCTCAAACCTCAATCCTCAATCCTCAATATTCAATTATCAATACTCAATCTTCAATCCCCAATCCTCAAACCTCAATCCTCAATCCACATTCTTCAATCCTAAATACCCAATCCTTAATCTTCAATCCTCAATCCTCAATCCTCAATCCTCAATCCTCAATCCTTAATCCTCAGACCTCAAACATCAATATTCAACCCTCAGTCCTCGTCCTCAATCCACAACCCTCAATCCTCAGTCCTCAATATTCAATCATAAATATTCAATCTTCAATCCTCAATCCTCAATCCTCAATCCTCAATCCTCAATCCTCAGTCTTCAATCCTCAATCCTCAATCCTCAATCCTCAATCCTCAATCCTCAATCCGCAATATTCAATCCTCAATCCTCAATCCTCAATTCTCAATCTTCAATCCTTAATCCTCAGACCTCAAACATCAATATTCAACCCTCAGTCCTCGTCCTCAATCCACAACCCTCAATCCTCAGTCCTCAATATTCAATCATCAATATTCAATCTTCAATCCTCAATCCTCAATCCTCAATCCTCAATCCTCAATCCTCAATTTTCAACCCTGAATCCTCAATCCTCAATACTCAATCCTCTATCTTCAATCCTCAATACTCAATCTTCAATCCTTAATCCTCAATCTGCAATCCCGAATCCCCAGTACTCAATCTTCAATCCTCAATGCTCAATCCTCAATCCTCAATCCTCAGTCCTCAGTCCTCAATCTTCAATCCTCAAACATCAATCCTCAACCGTCAGTCCTCATTCTCCATTCTCAATCCTCAATCCTCAATCTTCAATCCCCAATACTCAATCTTCAATCCTCAATCGTCAATCCTCAATCCTCAATCCTCAATCCTCAGGTATCAATACTCAATCTTCAATACTCAATCCTCAATCCTCAATCCTCAATCCTCAATCCTCAATCCTCAACCATCAATCCTCATTCCTCAAACCTCAATCCTCAACCCTCAGTCCTCATCCTCAATTCTCAATTCTCAATCCTCAATCGTCAATCCTCAATCTTCAATCCTCAATAATCAATCTCCGATCCTAGATCCTCAATCCCCAATCTTCAATCGTTAATCCTCAATATTCAATCCTCAATCCCCAGTCATCAATCTTCAATCTTCAATGCTCAATCCTCAATCCTCAATCCTCAATCCTCAGTCCTCAATCCCCAATCCTCAATCCTCTAACCTCAATCCTCAACCGTCAGTCCTCGTCCTCAATCCTCAATCCTCAATCCTCAATCCTCATTATTCAATCGACAATACTCAATCATCAATCCTCAATCCTCAAACCTCAATCCTCAATCCTCATTCTTCAATCCTAAATACCCAATCCTTAATCTTCAATCCTCAATCCTCAATCCTCAATTCTCAATCCTCAATCCTTAATACTCAGACCTCAAACATCAATATTCAACCCTCAGCCCTCGTCCTCAATCCACAACCCTCAATCCTCAGTCCTCAATATTCAATCATCAATATTCAATCTTCAATCCTCAATCCTCAATCCTCAATCCTCGATCCTCAATATTCAATTTTCAACCCTGAATCCTCAATCCTCAATACTCAATCCTCAATCATCAATCCTCAATACCCAATCTTCAATCCTAAATCCTCAATCCTCAATCCTCAATCCTCAATCTTCAATCCTCAACACTAATCTTCAATCCTCTATCCCCAATCCTCAGTCCTCAATCCTCATTCTTCAATCCTCAATACCCAATCCTCAACCTTCAACCCTCAATCCTCAATCCTCAATCCTAATTCCTCAATCCTCATTCTTCAATCCTCAACTCTCAGGCATCAATACTCAATCTACAATACCCAATCCTCAATTTCAATCCTCAATCCTCAATCCTCATTTCTCAATCCTCAATCTTCAACCCTCAGCCCTCATCCTCCATCCTCAGTACTCAATCCTCTATCCTCAATCTTCAATCCTCAATACTCAATCTTCGATCCTCATTCCTCAATCCTCAATCCTCAATCCTCAATCTTCAATCGCCAATACTCAATCTGCAATCCCCAATACTCAAACCTCAATCCTCAATCCTCATTACTCAATCCTCAATACCCAATCCTCAATCCTCAATCCTCAATCCTCAATCCTCAATATTCAATCATCAATACTCAATCTTGAATACTCAATCTTCAATCCTCAATACTCAACCTTCAATCCTCAATCCTCAATCCTCAATCCTCAATCCTCAATTCTCAGGCATCAATACTCAATCTACAATATTCAATCCACAATCCTCAATCCTCAATCCTCAGGCATCAATACTCAATCTACAATATTCAATCCACAATCCTTAATCCTCAATCCACAATCCTCAACCTTCAATACTCAATACTCAATCTTCAATCCTCAATCCTCAATCCTCAATCCTCAATCCTCAATCCTCAATCGTCAATATTCAATCCTCAATACTCAATCTTCAATCATCAATCCTCAATCCTAAATTCTCAGTCGTCAATCCTCAGTCATCCATCCTCAATCTTCAATACTCAATCGTCAATCCTTAGCCCTCAATCCTCAATCCTCGATCCTCGTTCCTCAAACCTCAATCCTCAACCCTCAGTCTTCATCCTCAATCCTCAAACCTCAATCCTCAACCCTCAATATTCAATCATCAATACTCAATCTTCAATCCTCAATCCTCAAACCTCAATCCTCAATCCTCATTCTTCAATACTAAACACCCAATCCTCAATCCTCAATCCTCAATCCTCAATCCTCAATCCTCAATCCTCAATCCTCAATCTTCAACCCTGAATGCTCAATCCTCAATACTCAATCCTCAATCTTCAAACCTCAATACTCAATCTTCAATCCTCAATCCTCAATCCTCAATCCTCAATATTCAATCATCAATACTCAATCTTCAATCCTCAATCCTCAATCCTCAATCCTCAATCCTCAATCCTCAATCCTCAATCCTCAATCCTCAATCCTCAATCCTCAATCCTCAATCCTCAATCCTCAATCCTCAATCCTCAATCCTCAATCCGCAATATTCAATCCTCAATACTCAATCTTCAATCATCAATCCTCAATCCTCAATCCTCAATCCTCAATCCGCAATATTCAATCCTCAATCCTCAATCCTCAATTCTCAATCTTCAATCCTTAATCCTCAGACCTCAAACATCAATATTCAACCCTCAGCCCTCGTCCTCAATCCACAACCCTCAATCCTCAGTCCTCAATATTCAATCATCAATATTCAATCTTCAATCCTCAATCCTCAATCCTCAATCCTCAATCCTCAATCCTCAATTTTCAACCCTGAATCCTCAATCCTCAATACTCAATCCTCTATCTTCAATCCTCAATACTCATTCTTCAATCCTTAATCCTCAATCTGCAATCCCGAATCCCCAGTACTCAATCTTCAATCCTCAATGCTCAATCTTCAATCCTCAAACCTCAATCCTCAACCGTCAGTCCTCATTCTCCATCCTCAATCCTCAATCCTCAATCTTCAATCCCCAATACTCAATCTTCAATCCTCAATCCTCAATCCTCAATCCTCAATCCTCAATCCTCAGGTATCAATACTCAATCTTCAATACTCAATCCTCAATCCTCAATCCTCAATCCTCAATCCTCAATCCTCAACCATCAATCCTCATTCCTCAAACCTCAATCCTCAACCCTCAGTCCTCATCCTCAATTCTCAATTCTCAATCCTCAATCGTCAATCCTCAATCTTCAATCCTCAATAATCAATCTCCGATCCTAGATCCTCAATCCCCAATCTTCAATCGTTAAACCTCAATATTCAATCCTCAATCCCCAGTCATCAATCTTCAATCCTCAATGCTCAATCCTCAATCCTCAATCCTCAATCCTCAGTCCTCAATCCCCAATCCTCAATCCTCTAACCTCAATCCTCAACCGTCAGTCCTCGTCCTCAATCCTCAATCCTCAATCCTCAATCCTCAATATTCAATCGACAATACTCAATCATCAATCCTCAATCCTCAATCCTCAATCCTCAATCCTCATTCTTCAATCCTAAATACCCAATCCTCAATCTTCAATCCTCAATCCTCAAACCTCAATCCTCAATCCTCATTCTTCAATACTAAACACCCAATCCTCAATCCTCAATCCTCAATCCTCAATCCTCAATCCTCAATCCTCAATCTTCAACCCTGAATGCTCAATCCTCAATACTCAATCCTCAATCTTCAATCCTCAATCCTCAATCCTCAATCCTCAATCCTCAATCCTCAATCCTCAATATTCAATCCTCAATACTCAATCTTCAATCATCAATCCTCAATCCTCAATTCTCAGTCGTCAATCCTCAGTCATCAATCCTCAATCTTCAATACTCAATCGTCAATCCTTAGTCCTCAATCCTCAATCCTCGATCCTCGTTCCTCAAACCTCAATCCTCGACCCTCAGTCTTCATCCTCAATCCTCAAACCTCAACCCTCAACCCTCAATATTCAATCATCAATACTCAATCTTCAATCCTCAATCCTCAAACCTCAATCCTCAATCCTCATTCTTCAATACTAAACACCCAATCCTCAATCCTCAATCCTCAATCCTCAATCCTCAATCCTCAATCTTCAACCCTGAATCCTCAATCCTCAATACTCAATCCTCAATCTTCAGTCCACAATACTCAATCTTCAATCCTCAATCCTCAATCCTCAATCCTCAATATTCAATCATCAATACTCAATCTTCAATCCTCAATCCTCAATCCTCAATTCCCAATCCTCAATCCTCAATCCTCAATCCTCAATCCTCAATCCTCAATCCTCAATCCTCAATCCTCAATCCTCAATCCTCAATCCTTAATCCTCAGACCTCAAACATCAATATTCAACCCTCAGTCCTCGTCCTCAATCCACAACCCTCAATCCTCAATCCTCAATATTCAATCATAAATATTCAATCTTCAATCCTCAATCCTCAATCCTCAATCCTCAATCCTCAATCCTCAGTCTTCAATCCTCAATCCTCAATCCTCAATCCTCAATCCTCAATCCTCAATCCGCAATATTCAATCCTCAATCCTCAATCCTCAATTCTCAATCTTCAATCCTTAATCCTCAGACCTCAAACATCAATATTCAGCCCTCAGTCCTCGTCCTCAATCCACAACCCTCAATCCTCAGTCCTCAATATTCAATCATCAATATTCAATCTTCAATCCTCAATCCTCAATCCTCAATCCTCAATCCTCAATCCTCAATTTTCAACCCTGAATCCTCAATCCTCAATACTCAATCCTCTATCTTCAATCCTCAATACTCAATCTTCAATCCTTAATCCTCAATCTGCAATCCCGAATCCCCAGTACTCAATCTTCAATCCTCAATGCTCAATCCTCAATCCTCAGTCCTCAGTCCTCAGTCCTCAATCTTCAATCCTCAAACCTCAATCCTCAACCGTCAGTCCTCATTCTCCATCCTCAATCCTCAATCCTCAATCTTCAATCCCCAATACTCAATCTTCAATCCTCAATCCTCAATCCTCAATCCTCAATCCTCAATCCTCAGGTATCAATACTCAATCTTCAATACTCAATCCTCAATCCTCAATCCTCAATCCTCAATCCTCAATCCTCAACCATCAATCCTCATTCCTCAAACCTCAATCCTCAACCCTCAGTCCTCATCCTCAATTCTCAATTCTCAATCCTCAATCGTCAATCCGCAATCTTCAATCCTCAATAATCAATCTCCGATCCTAGATCCTCAATCCCCAATCTTCAATCGTTAATCCTCAATATTCAATCCTCAATCCCCAGTCATCAATCTTCAATCCTCAATGCTCAATTCTCAATCCTCAATCCTCAATCCTCAGTCCTCAATCCCCAATCCTCAATCCTCTAACCTCAATCCTCAACCGTCAGTCCTCGTCCTCAATCCTCAAACCTCAATCCTCAATCCTCAATATTCAATCGACAATACTCAATCATCAATCCTCAATCCTCAAACCTCAATCCTCAATCCTCATTCTTCAATCCTAAATACCCAATCCTCAATCTTCAATCCTCAATCCTCATTCCTCAATTCTCAATCCTCAATCCTTAATACTCAGACCTCAAACATCAATATTCAACCCTCAGCCCTCGTCCTCAATCCACAACCCTCAATCCTCAGTCCTCAATATTCAATCATCAATATTCAATCTTCAATCCTCAATCCTCAATCCTCAATCCTCGGTCCTCAATCCTCAATTTTCAACCCTGAATCCTCAATCCTCAATACTCAATCCTCAATCTTCAATCCTCAATACCCAATCTTCAATCCTCAATCCTCAATCCTCAATCCTCAATCCTCAATCTTCAATCCTCAACACTAATCTTCAATCCTCAATCCCCAATCCTCAGTCCACAATCCTCATTCTTCAATCCTCAATACCCAATCCTCAATCTTCAACCCTCAATCCTCAATCCTCAATCCTAATTCCTCAATCCTCATTCTTCAATCCTCAATACCCAATCCTCAATTTCAATCCTCAATCCTCAATCCTCATTTCTCAATCCTCAATCTTCAACCCTCAGCCCTCATCCTCCATCCTCAGTACTCAATCCTCTATCCTCAATCTTCAATCCTCAATACTCAATCTTCGATCCTCATTCCTCAATCCTCAATCCTCAATCCTCAATCTTCAATCGCCAATACTCAATCTGCAATCCCCAATACTCAAACCTCAATCCTCAATCCTCATTACTCAATCCTCAATACCCAATCCTCAATCCTCAATCCTCAATCCTCAATCCTCAATATTCAATCATCAATACTCAATCTTGAATACTCAATCTTCAATCCTCAATACTCAACCTTCAATCCTCAATCCTCAATCCTCAATCCTCAATCCTCAATTCTCAGGCATCAATACTCAATCTACAATATTCAATCCACAATCCTCAATCCTCAATCCTCAGGCATCAATACTCAATCTACAATATTCAATCCACAATCCTTAATCCTCAATCCACAATCCTCAACCTTCAATACTCAATACTCAATCTTCAATCCTCAATCCTCAATCCTCAATCCTCAATCCTCAATCCTCAATCCTCAATCCTCAATCTTCAATCCTCAACACTAATCTTCAATCCTCAATCCCCAATCCTCAGTCCTCAATCCTCATTCTTCAATCCTCAATACCCAATCCTCAACCTTCAACCCTCAATCCTCAATCCTCAATCCTAATTCCTCAATCCTCATTCTTCAATCCTCAATACCCAATCCTCAATTTCAATCCTCAATCCTCAATCCTCATTTCTCAATCCTCAATCTTCAACCCTCAGCCCTCATCCTCCATCCTCAGTACTCAATCCTCTATCCTCAATCTTCAATCCTCAATACTCAATCTTCGATCCTCATTCCTCAATCCTCAATCCTCAATCCTCAATCTTCAATCGCCAATACTCAATCTGCAATCCCCAATACTCAAACCTCAATCCTCAATCCTCATTACTCAATCCTCAATACCCAATCCTCAATCCTCAATCCTCAATCCTCAATCCTCAATATTCAATCATCAATACTCAATCTTGAATACTCAATCTTCAATCCTCAATACTCAACCTTCAATCCTCAATCCTCAATCCTCAATCCTCAATCCTCAATCCGCAATATTCAATCCTCAATCCTCAATCCTCAATTCTCAATCTTCAATCCTTAATCCTCAGACCTCAAACATCAATATTCAACCCTCAGCCCTCGTCCTCAATCCACAACCCTCAATCCTCAGTCCTCAATATTCAATCATCAATATTCAATCTTCAATCCTCAATCCTCAATCCTCAATCCTCAATCCTCAATCCTCAATTTTCAACCCTGAATCCTCAATCCTTAATACTCAATCCTCTATCTTCAATCCTCAATACTCATTCTTCAATCCTTAATCCTCAATCTGCAATCCCGAATCCCCAGTACTCAATCTTCAATCCTCAATGCTCAATCTTCAATCCTCAAACCTCAATCCTCAACCGTCAGTCCTCATTCTCCATCCTCAATCCTCAATCCTCAATCTTCAATCCCCAATACTCAATCTTCAATCCTCAATCCTCAATCCTCAATCCTCAATCCTCAATCCTCAGGTATCAATACTCAATCTTCAATACTCAATCCTCAATCCTCAATCCTCAATCCTCAATCCTCAATCCTCAACCATCAATCCTCATTCCTCAAACCTCAATCCTCAACCCTCAGTCCTCATCCTCAATTCTCAATTCTCAATCCTCAATCGTCAATCCTCAATCTTCAATCCTCAATAATCAATCTCCGATCCTAGATCCTCAATCCCCAATCTTCAATCGTTAATCCTCAATATTCAATCCTCAATCCCCAGTCATCAATCTTCAATCCTCAATGCTCAATCCTCAATCCTCAATCCTCAATCCTCAGTCCTCAATCCCCAATCCTCAATCCTCTAACCTCAATCCTCAACCGTCAGTCCTCGTCCTCAATCCTCAATCCTCAATCCTCAATCCTCAATATTCAATCGACAATACTCAATCATCAATCCTCAATCCTCAATCCTCAATCCTCAATCCTCATTCTTCAATCCTAAATACCCAATCCTCAATCTTCAATCCTCAATCCTCAAACCTCAATCCTCAATCCTCATTCTTCAATACTAAACACCCAATCCTCAATCCTCAATCCTCAATCCTCAATCCTCAATCCTCAATCCTCAATCTTCAACCCTGAATGCTCAATCCTCAATACTCAATCCTCAATCTTCAATCCTCAATCCTCAATCCTCAATCCTCAATCCTCAATCCTCAATCCTCAATATTCAATCCTCAATACTCAATCTTCAATCATCAATCCTCAATCCTCAATTCTCAGTCGTCAATCCTCAGTCATCAATCCTCAATCTTCAATACTCAATCGTCAATCCTTAGTCCTCAATCCTCAATCCTCGATCCTCGTTCCTCAAACCTCAATCCTCGACCCTCAGTCTTCATCCTCAATCCTCAAACCTCAATCCTCAACCCTCAATATTCAATCATCAATACTCAATCTTCAATCCTCAATCCTCAAACCTCAATCCTCAATCCTCATTCTTCAATACTAAACACCCAATCCTCAATCCTCAATCCTCAATCCTCAATCCTCAATCCTCAATCTTCAACCCTGAATCCTCAATCCTCAATACTCAATCCTCAATCTTCAGTCCTCAATACTCAATCTTCAATCCTCAATCCTCAATCCTCAATCCTCAATATTCAATCATCAATACTCAATCTTCAATCCTCAATCCTCAATCCTCAATTCCCAATCCTCAATCCTCAATCCTCAATCCTCAATCCTCAATCCTCAATCCTCAATCCTCAATCCTCAATCCTCAATCCTCAATCCTCAATCCTCAATCCGCAATATTCAATCCTCAATACTCAGTCTTCAATCATCAATCCTCAATCCTCAATTCTCAGTCGTCAATCCTCAGCCATCAATCCTCAATCTTCAATACTCAATCGTCAATCCTTAGTCCTCAATCCTCAATCCTCAATCATCGTTCCTCAAACCTCAATCCTCAACCCTCAGTCTTCATCCTCAATCCTCAAACCTCAATCCTCAATCCTCAATATTCAATCATCAATACTCAATCTTCAATCCCCAATCCTCAAACCTCAATCCTCAATCCACATTCTTCAATCCTAAATACCCAATCCTTAATCTTCAATCCTCAATCCTCAATCGTCAATCCTCAATCCTTAATCCTCAGACCTCAAACATCAATATTCAACCCTCAGTCCTCGTCCTCAATCCACAACCCTCAATCCTCAATCCTCAATATTCAATCATAAATATTCAATCTTCAATCCTCAATCCTCAATCCTCAATCCTCAATCCTCAATCCTCAGTCTTCAATCCTCAATCCTCAATCCTCAATCCTCAATCCTCAATCCTCAATCCGCAATATTCAATCCTCAATCCTCAATCCTCAATTCTCAATCTTCAATCCTTAATCCTCAGACCTCAAACATCAATATTCAACCCTCAGTCCTCGTCCTCAATCCACAACCCTCAATCCTCAGTCCTCAATATTCAATCATCAATATTCAATCTTCAATCCTCAATCCTCAATCCTCAATCCTCAATCCTCAATCCTCAATTTTCAACCCTGAATCCTCAATCCTCAATACTCAATCCTCTATCTTCAATCCTCAATACTCAATCTTCAATCCTTAATCCTCAATCTGCAATCCCGAATCCCCAGTACTCAATCTTCAATCCTCAATGCTCAATCCTCAATCCTCAGTCCTCAGTCCTCAGTCCTCAATCTTCAATCCTCAAACCTCAATCCTCAACCGTCAGTCCTCATTCTCCATCCTCAATCCCCAATCCTCAATCTTCAATCCCCAATACTCAATCTTCAATCCTCAATCCTCAATCCTCAATCCACAATCCTCAATCCTCAGGTATCAATACTCAATCTTCAATACTCAATCCTCAATCCTCAATCCTCAATCCTCAATCCTCAATCCTCAACCATCAATCCTCATTCCTCAAACCTCAATCCTCAACCCTCAGTCCTCATCCTCAATTCCCAATTCTCAATCCTCAATCGTCAATCCGCAATCTTCAATCCTCAATAATCAATCTCCGATCCTAGATCCTCAATCCCCAATCTTCAATCGTTAATCCTCAATATTCAATCCTCAATCCCCAGTCATCAATCTTCAATCCTCAATGCTCAATTCTCAATCCTCAATCCTCAATCCTCAGTCCTCAATCCCCAATCCTCAATCCTCTAACCTCAATCCTCAACCGTCAGTCCTCGTCCTCAATCCTCAATCCTCAATCCTCAATCCTCAATATTCAATCGACAATACTCAATCATCAATCCTCAATCCTCAAACCTCAATCCTCAATCCTCATTCTTCAATCCTAAATACCCAATCCTCAATCTTCAATCCTCAATCCTCATTCCTCAATTCTCAATCCTCAATCCTTAATACTCAGACCTCAAACATCAATATTCAACCCTCAGCCCTCGTCCTCAATCCACAACCCTCAATCCTCAGTCCTCAATATTCAATCATCAATATTCAATCTTCAATCCTCAATCCTCAATCCTCAATCCTCGGTTCTCAATCCTCAATTTTCAACCCTGAATCCTCAATCCTCAATACTCAATCCTCAATCTTCAATCCTCAATACCCAATCTTCAATCCTCAATCCTCAATCCTCAATCCTCAATCCTCAATCTTCAATCCTCAACACTAATCTTCAATCCTCAATCCCCAATCCTCAGTCCACAATCCTCATTCTTCAATCCTCAATACCCAATCCTCAATCTTCAACCCTCAATCCTCAATCCTCAATCCTAATTCCTCAATCCTCATTCTTCAATCCTCAATACCCAATCCTCAATTTCAATCCTCAATCCTCAATCCTCATTTCTCAATCCTCAATCTTCAACCCTCAGCCCTCATCCTCCATCCTCAGTACTCAATCCTCTATCCTCAATCTTCAATCCTCAATACTCAATCTTCGATCCTCATTCCTCAATCCTCAATCCTCAATCCTCAATCTTCAATCGCCAATACTCAATCTGCAATCCCCAATACTCAAACCTCAATCCTCAATCCTCATTACTCAATCCTCAATACCCAATCCTCAATCCTCAATCCTCAATCCTCAATCCTCAATATTCAATCATCAATACTCAATCTTGAATACTCAATCTTCAATCCTCAATACTCAACCTTCAATCCTCAATCCTCAATCCTCAATCCTCAATCCTCAATTCTCAGGCATCAATACTCAATCTACAATATTCAATCCACAATCCTCAATCCTCAATCCTCAGGCATCAATACTCAATCTACAATATTCGTTCCACAATCCTTAATCCTCAATCCACAATCCTCAACCTTCAATACTCAATACTCAATCTTCAATCCTCAATCCTCAATCCTCAATCCTCAATCCTCAATCCTCAATCCTCAATCCTCAATATTCAATCCTCAATACTCAATCTTCAATCATCAATCCTCAATCCTCAATTCTCAGTCGTCAATCCTCAGTCATCAATCCTCAATCTTCAATACTCAATCGTCAATCCTTAGTCCTCAATCCTCAATCCTCGATCCTCGTTCCTCAAACCTCAATCCTCAACCCTCAGTCTTCATCCTCAATCCTCAAACCTCAATCCTCAACCCTCAATATTCAATCATCAATACTCAATCTTCAATCCTCAATCCTCAAACCTCAATCCTCAATCCTCATTCTTCAATACTAAACACCCAATCCTCAATCCTCAATCCTCAATCCTCAATCCTCAATCCTCAATCTTCAACCCTGAATCCTCAATCCTCAATACTCAATCCTCAATCTTCAGTCCTCAATACTCAATCTTCAATCCTCAATCCTCAATCCTCAATCCTCAATATTCAATCATCAATCCTCAATCCTCAATCCTCAATCCTCAATCCTCAATCCTCAATCCTCAATCCTCAATCCTCAATCCGCAATATTCAATCCTCAATACTCAGTCTTCAATCATCAATCCTCAATCCTCAATTCTCAGTCGTCAATCCTCAGCCATCAATCCTCAATCTTCAATACTCAATCGTCAATCCTTAGTCCTCAATCCTCAATCCTCAATCATCGTTCCTCAAACCTCAACCCTCAACCCTCAGCCTTCATCCTCAATCCTCAAACCTCAATCCTCAATTCTCAATATTCAATCATCAATACTCAATCTTCAATCCCCAATCCTCAAACCTCAATCCTCAATCCACATTGTTCAATCCTAAATACCCAATTCTTAATCTTCAATCCTCAATCCTCAATCCTCAATTCTCAATCCTCAATCCTTAATCCTCAGACCTCAAACATCAATATTCAACCCTCAGTCCTCGTCCTCAATCCACAAACCTCAATCCTCAGTCCTCAATATTCAATCATAAATATTCAATCTTCAATCCTCAATCCTCAATCCTCAATCCTCAATCCTCAATCCTCAGTCTTCAACCCTGAATCCTCAATACTCAATCCTCAATCTTCAATCCTCAATACTCAATCTTCAATCCTCAATCCTCAATCGTCAATCCTCAATCCTCAATTTTCAATCCTCAACACTCAATCTTCAATCCTCAATCCTCAATACTCAATCCTCAATCCTCATTCTTCAATCCTCAATACCCAATCCTCAATCTTCAGTCCTCAATCCTCAATCCTCAATCCTAATTCCTCAATCCTCATTCTTCAATCCTCAATACCCAATCCTCAATTTCTATCCTCAATCCTCAATCCTCATTTCTCAATCCTCAACCCTCAACCCTCAGCCCTCATCCTCCATCCTCAGTACTCAATCCTCTATCCTCAATCTTCAATCCTCAATACTCAATCTTCAATCCTCATTCCTCAATCCTCAATCCTCAATCCTCAATCTTCAATCCTCAAACATCAATCCTCAATTCTCAATCCTCAATCCTCAGTCCTCAGTCGTCGAACCTCAATCCCCGACCCTTAGCACTCATCCTCAATCCTCGTTCCTCAATCCTCAATCCTCAAACCTAAATCCTCTACCGTCAGTCCTCGTCCTGAATCCTCAAACCTCAATCCTCAATCCTCAATATTCAATCATCAATACTCAATCCTCAATCTTCAATCCTCAATACCCAATCTTCAATCCTCAACCCTCAATCCTCAATCCTCAATCCTCAATCTTCAATCCTCAACACTAATCTTCAATCCTCAATCCTCAATCCTCAATCCTCAATCCTCAATCCTCAATCCTCAATATTCTATCATCAATACTCAATCTTTAACCCTCAATCTTCAATCCTCAATACTCAATCTTCAATCCTCAATCCTCAATCCTCAATCCTCAATCCTCAATCCTCAATATTCAATCCTCAATACTCAATCTTCAATCCTCAATCCTCAATCCTCAATATTCAATCCTCAATACTCAATCTTCAATCATCAATACTCAATCTTCAACCCTCAATCTTCAATCCTCAATACTCAATCCTCAATCCTCAATATTCAACCCTCAGCCCCCATCCTCCATCCTCAATACTCAATCCTCAATCCCCAATCTTCAATCCTCAATTCTCAATCTTCGATCCTCGATCCTCAATCCTCAATATTCAATCCTCAATACTCAATCTTCAATCATCAATCCTCAATCCCCAATTCTCAGTCGTCAATCCTCAGTCATCAATCCTCAATCTTCAATACTCAATCCTCAATATTCAATCATCAATACTCAATCTTCAACCCTCAATCTTCAATCCTCAATACTCAATCTTCAATCCTGAATCCTCAATCCTCAATCCTCAATCCTCAATCCTCAGGCATCCATACTCAATCTACAATATTCAATCCTCAATCCTTAACCCTCAATCCACAATCCTCAAGCTTCAATACTCAATACTGAATCTTCAATCCTCAATCCTCAATCCTCAATCCTCAATCCTCAATCCTCAATCCTCAATCTTCAATCCTCAATTCTCAATCTTCAATCCTCGATCCTCAATCCTCAATCCTCAATATTCAATCATCAATACTCAATCTTCAACCATCAATCTTCAATCCTCAATACTCAATCTTCAATCCTCAATCCTCAATCCTCAATCCTCAACCCTCAGTCCTCATACTCAATTCTCAATCCTCAATCCTCAATTCTCAATCCTCAATCTTCAGTCCTCAATAATCAATCTCCAATTCTAGATCCTCAATCCCCAATCTTCAATCCTTAATCCTCAATCTTCAATCCCCAATCCCCAGTACTCAATCTTCAATCCTCAATGCTCAATCCTCAATCCTCAATCCTCAGTCCTCAGACCTCAATCTTCAATCCTCAAACCTCAATCCTCAACCGTCAGTCCTCATTCTCCAACCTCAATCCTCAATCCTCAATCCTCAATCTTCAATCCCCAATACTCAATCTTCAATCCTCAATCCTCAATACTCTATCCTCAATCCTCAAGCCTCAGGCATCAATACTCAATCTTCAATACTCAATCCTCAATCCTCAATCGTCAATCCTCAATCCTCAACCATCAATCCTCATACCTCAAACCTCAATCCTCAACCCTCAGTCCTCATCCTCAATTCTCAATTCTCAATCCTCAATCCTCAATCCTCTATCTTCAAATCTCAATAATCAATCTCCGATCCTAGGTCCTCAATCCCCAACCTTCAATCGTTAATCCTCAATCTTCAATCCTCAATCCCCAGTCATCAATCTTCAATCCTCAATGCTCAATCCTCAATCCTCAATCCTCAGTCCTCAATCCCCAATCCTTAATCCTCAAACCTCAATCCTCAACCGTCAGTCCTCGTCCTCAATCCTCAAACCTCAATCATCAATCCTCAATATTCAATCATCAATACTCAATCTTCAATCCTCAATCCTCAAACCTCAATCCTCAATCCTCATTCTTCAATCCTAAATACCCAATCCTCAATTTCCAATCCTCAATCCTCAATCCTCAATTCTCAATCCTCAGTCCTTAATACTCAGACCTCAAACATCAATATTCAACCCTCAGTCCTCGTCCTCAATCCACAACCCTCAATCCTCAGTCCTCAATATTCAATCATCAATATTCAATCTTCAATCCTCAATCCTCAATCCTCAATCCTCAATCCTCAATCCTCAATTTTCAACCCTGAATCCTCAATCCTCAATACTCAATCCTCTATCTTCAATCCTCAATACTCAATCTTCAATCCTTAATCCTCAATCTGCAATCCCGAATCCCCAGTACTCAATCTTCAATCCTCAATGCTCAATCCTCAATCCTCAATCCTCAGTCCTCAGTCCTCAATCTTCAATCCTCAAACCTCAATCCTCAACCGTCAGTCCTCATTCTCCATCCTCAATCCTCAATCCTCAATCCTCAATCTTCAATCCCCAATACTCAATCTTCAATCCTCAATCCTCAATCCTCAATCCTCAATCCTCAATCCTCAGGTATCAATACTCAATCTTCAATACTCAATCCTCAATCCTCAATCCTCAATCCTCAATCCTCAATCCTCAACCATCAATCCTCATTCCTCAAACCTCAATCCTCAACCCTCAGTCCTCATCCTCAATTCCCAATTCTCAATCCTCATTCGTCAATCCTCAATCTTCAATCCTCAATAATCAATCTCCGATCCTAGATCCTCAATCCCCAATCTTCAATCGTTAATCCTCAATATTCAATCCTCAATCCCCAGTCATCAATCTTCAATCCTCAATGCCCAATCCTCAATCCTCAATCCTCAATCCTCAGTCCTCAATCCCCAATCCTCAATCCTCTAACCTCAATCCTCAACCGTCAGTCCTCGTCCTCAATCCTCAAACCTCAATCCTCAATCCTCAATATTCAATCGACAATACTCAATCATCAATCCTCAATCCTCAAACCTCAATCCTCAATTCTCATTCTTCAATCCTAAATACCCAATCCTCAATCTTCAATCCTCAATCCTCAATCCTCAATTCTCAATCCTCAATCCTTAATACTCAGACCTCAAACATCAATATTCAACCCTCAGCCCTCGTCCTCAATCCACAACCCTCAATCCTCAGTCCTCAATATTCAATCATCAATATTCAATCTTCAATCCTCAATCCTCAATCCTCAATCCTCGATCCTCAATCCTCAATTTTCAATCCTGAATCCTCAATCCTCAATACTCAATCCTCAATCTTCAATCCTCAATACCCAATCTTCAATCCTCAATCCTCAATCCTCAATCCTCAATCCTCAATCTTCAATCCTCAACACTAATTTTCAATCCTCAATCCCCAATCCTCAATCCTCAATCCTCATTCTTCAATCCTCAATACCCAATCCTCAATCTTCAATCCTCAATCCTCAATCCTCAATCCTAATTCCTCAATCCTCATTCTTCAATCCTCAATACCCAATCCTCAATTTCAATCCTCAATCCTCAATCCTCATTTCTCAATCCTCAATCTTCAACCCTCAGCCCTCATCCTCCATCCTCAGTACTCAATCCTCTATCCTCAATCTTCAATCCTCAATACTCAATCTTCGATCCTCATTCCTCAATCCTCAATCCTCAATCCTCAACCTTCAATCGCCAATACTCAATCTGCAATCCCCAATACTCAAACCTCAATCCTCAATCCTCGTTACTCAATCCTCAATACCCAATCCTCAATCCTCAATCCTCAATCCTCAATCCTCAATCCTCAGGCATCAATACTCAATCTACAATATTCAATCCACAATCCTCAATCCTCAATCCTCAGGCATCAAAACTCAATCTACAATATTCAATCCACAATCCTTAGTCCTCAATCCACAATCCTCAACCTTCAATACTCAATACTCAATCTTCAATCCTCAATCCTCAATCCTCAATTCTCAGTCGTCAATCCTCAGTCATCAATCCTCAATCTTCAATACTCAATCGTCAATCCTTAGTCCTCAATCCTCAATCCTCGATCCTCGTTCCTCAAACCTCAATCCTCAACCCTCAGTCTTCATCCTCAATCCTCAAACCTCAATCCTCAACCCTCAATATTCAATCATCAATACTCAATCCTCAAACCTCAATCCTCAATCCTCATTCTTCAATACTAAACACCCAATCCTCAATCCTCAATCCTCAATCCTCAATCCTCAAACCTCAATCTTCAACCCTGAATCCTCAATCCTCAATACTCAATCCTCAATCTTCAATCCTCAATACTCAATCTTCAATCCTCAATCCTCAATCCTCAATCCTCAATATTCAATCATCAATACTCAATCTTCAATCCTCAATCCTCAATCCTCAATTCTCAATCCTCAATCCTCAATCCTCAATCCTTAATCCTCAATCCTCAATTCTCAATCCTCAATCCTCAATCCTCAATCCTCAATCCTCAATCCTCAATCCTCAATCCTCAATCCTCAATCCTCATTCTTCAATCCTCAATACCCAATCCTCAATCTTCAGTCCTCAATCCTCAATCCTCAATCCTAATTCCTCAATCCTCATTCTTCAATCCTCAATACCCAATCCCCAATTTCTATCCTCAATCCTCAATCCTCATTTCTCAATCCTCAACCCTCAACCCTCAGCCCTCATCCTCCATCCTCAGTACTCAATCCTCTATCCTCAATCTTCAATCCTCAATACTCAATCTTCAATCCTCATTCCTCAATCCTCAATCCTCAATCCTCAATCTTCAATCCTCAAACATCAATCCTCAATTCTCAATCCTCAATCCTCAGTCCTCAGTCGTCGAACCTCAATCCCCGACCCTTAGCACTCATCCTCAATCCTCGTTCCTCAATCCTCAATCCTCAAACCTAAATCCTCTACCGTCAGTCCTCGTCCTCAATCCTCATACCTCAATCCTCAATCCTCAATATTCAATCATCAATACTCAATGCTCAATCTTCAATCCTCAATACCCAATCTTCAATCCTCAATCCTCAATCCTCAATCCTCAATCCTCAATCTTCAATCCTCAACACTAATCTTCAATCCTCAATCCCCAATCCTCAATCCTCAATCCGCATTCTTCAATCCTCAATACCCAATCCTCAATCTTCAATCCTCAATCCTCAATCCTCAATCCTAATTCCTCTATCCTCATTCTTCAATCCTCAATACCCAATCCTCAATTTCAATCCTCAATCCTCAATCCTCATTTCTCAATCCTCAATCTTCAACCCTCAGCCCTCATCCTCCATCCTCAGTACTCAATCCTCTATCCTCAATCTTCAATCCTCAATACTCAATCTTCGATCCTCATTCCTCAATCCTCAATCCTCAACCGTCAGTCTTCAATCGCCAATACTCAATCTGCAATCCCCAATACTCAAACCTCAATCCTCAATCCCCATTACTCAATCCTCAATACCCAATCCTCAATCCTCAATCCTCAATCCTCAATCCTCAATATTCAATCATCAAAACTCAATCTTGAATCCTCAATCTTCAGTCCTCAATACTCAACCCTCAATCCTCAATCCTCAATCCTCAATCCTCAATCCTCAGGCATCAATACTCAATCTACAATCCTCAATCCTCAATCCTCAATCCTCAATCTTCAATCCTCAATCCTCAGGCATCAATACTCAATCTACAATATTCAATCCTCAGTCCTTAATCCTCAATCCACAATCCTCAACCTTCAATACTCAATACTCAATCTTCAATCCTCAATCCTCAATCCTCAATCCTCAATCCTCAATCCTCAATCCTCAATCCTCAATCCTCAGGCATCAATACTCAACCTTCAATGCTCAATCCTCAATCCTCAATCCTCAATCCTCATTCCCCAACCCTCAATCCTCATTCCTCAAACCTCAACCCTCAACCCTCAGTCCTCATACTCAATTCTCAATTCTCAATCCTCAATCCTCAATCCTCAATCTTCAATCCTCAATAATCAATCTCCAATCCTCAATCCTCAATTCTCGATCCTCAATCCTCAGGCATCAATACTCAATCTTCAATACTCAACCCTCAATCCTCACTCCTCAATCCTCAATCCTCAAACCTCAATACTCAATCCTCAATATTCAATCATCAATACTCAATCTTCAATCCGCAATCCTCAATCCTCAATCCTCAACCCTCAATCCTCATTCCTCAAACCTCAATCCTCAACCCTCAGTCCTCATACTCAATTCTCAATTCTCAATCCTCAATTCTCAATCCTCAATCTTCAGGCCTCAATAATCAATCTCCAATTCTAGATCCTCAATCCCCAATCTTCAATCCTTAATCCTCAATCTTCAATCCCCAATCCCCAGTACTCAATCTTCAATCCTCAATGCTCAATCCTCAATCCTCAATCCTCAGTCCTCAGACCTCAATCTTCAATCCTCAAACCTAAATCCTCAACCGTCAGTCCTCATTCTCCAACCTCAATCCTCAATCCTCAATCCTCAATCTTCAATCCCCAATACTCAATCTTCAATCCTCAATCCTCAATACTCAATCCTCAATCCTCAAGCCTCAGGCATCAATACTCAATCTTCAATACTCAATCCCCAATCCTCAATCGTCAATCCTCAATCCTCAACCATCAATCCTCATTCCTCAAACCTCAATCCTCAACCCTCAGTCCTCATCCTCAATTCTCAGTTCTCAATCCTCAATCCTCAATCCTCAATCTTCAATCCTCAATAATCAATCTCCGATCCTAGGTCCTCAATCCCCAACCTTCAATCGTTAATCCTCAATCTTCAATCCTCAATCCCCAGTCATCAATCTTCAATCCTCAATGCTCAATCCTCAACCCTCAGTCCTCATCCTCAATTCTCAATTCTCAATCCTCAATCGTCAATCCTCAATCTTCAATCCTCAATAATCAATCTCCGATCCTAGATCCTCAATCCCCAATCTTCAATCGTTAATCCTCAATATTCAATCCTCAATCCCCAGTCATCAATCTTCAATCCTCAATGCTCAATCCTCAATCCTCAATCCTCAATCCTCAGTCCTCAATCCCCAATCCTCAATCCCCTAACCTCAATCCTCAACCGTCAGTCCTCGTCCTCAATCCTCAAACCTCAATCCTCAATCCTCAATATTCAATCGACAATACTCAATCATCAATCCTCAATCCTCAAACCTCAATCCTCAATCCTCATTCTTCAATCCTAAATACCCAATCCTCAATCTTCAATCCTCAATCCTCAATCCTCAATTCTCAATCCTCAATCCTTAATACTCAGACCTCAAACATCAATATTCAACCCTCAGCCCTCGTCCTCAATCCACAACCCTCAATCCTCAGTCCTCAATATTCAATCATCAATATTCAATCTTCAATCCTCAATCCTCAATCCTCAATGCTCGATCCTCAATCCTCAATTTTCAATCCTGAATCCTCAATCCTCAATACTCAATCCTCAATCTTCAATCCTCAATACCCAATCTTCAATCCTCAATCCTCAATCTTCAATCCTCAATCCTCAATCTTCAATCCTCAACACTATTCTTCAATCCTCAATCCCCAATCCTCAATCCTCAATCCTCACTCTTCAATCCTCAATACCCAATCCTCAATCTTCAATCCTCAATCCTCAATCCTCAATCCTAATTCCTCAATCCTCTATCCTCAGTCTTCAATCCTCAATACTCAATCTTCGATCCTCATTCCTCAATCCTCAATCCTCAATCCTCAATCTTCAATCGCCAATACTCAATCTGCAATCCCCAATACTCAAACCTCAATCCTCAATCCTCATTACTCAATCCTCAATACCCAATCCTCAATCCTCAATCCTCAATCCTCAATCCTCAATATTCAATCATCAATACTCAATCTTGAATACTCAATCTTCAATCCTCAATACGCAACCTTCAATCCTCAATCCTCAATCCTCAATCCTCAATCCTCAATCCTCAGGCATCAATACTCAATCTACAATATTCAATCCACAATCCTCAATCCTCAGGCATCAAAACTCAATCTACAATATTCAATCCACAATCCTTAATCCTCAATCCACAATCCTCAACCTTCAATACTCAATACTCAATCTTCAATCCTCAATCCTCAATCCTCAATCCTCAATCCTCAATCCTCAATCCTCAATCCTCAATCCTCAATATTCAATCCTCAATACTCAATCTTCAATCATCAATCCTCAATCCTCAATTCTCAGTCGTCAATCCTCAGTCATCAATCCTCAATCTTCAATACTCAATCGTCAATCCTTAGTCCTCAATCCGCAATCCTCGATCCTCGTTCCTCAAACCTCAATCCTCAACCCTCAGTCTTCATCCTCAATCCTCAAACCTCAATCCTCAACCCTCAATATTCAATCATCAATACTGAATCTTCAATCCTCAATCCTCAAACCTCAATCCTCAATCCTCATTCTTCAATACTAAACACCCAATCCTCAATCCTCAATCCTCAATCCTCAATCTTCAACCCTGAATCCTCAATCCTCAATCCTCAATCCTCAATCTTCAACCCTGAATCCTCAATCCTCAATACTCAATCCTCAATCTTCAATCCTCAATACTCAATCTTCAATCCTCAATCCTCAATCCTTAATCCTCAATATTCAATCATCAATACTCAATCTTCAATCCTCAATCCTCAATCCTCAATTCTCAATCCTCAATCCTCAATCCTCAATCCTTAATGCTCAATCCTCAATCCTCAATCCTCAATCCTCAATCCTCAATCCTCAATCCTCAATCCTCAATCCGCAATATTCAATCCTCAATACTCAATCTTCAATCATCAATCCTCAATCCTCAATTCTCAGTCGTCAATCCTCAGTCATCAATCCTCAATCTTCAATACTCAATCGTCAATCCTTAGTCCTCAATCCTCAATCCTCAATCATCGTTCCTCAAACCTCAATCCTCAACCCTCAGTCTTCATCCTCAATCCTCAGACCTCAATCCTCAATCCTCAATATTCAATCATCAATACTCAATCTTCAATCCACAATCCTCAAACCTCAATCCTCAATCCACATTCTTCAATCCTAAATACCCAATCCTTAATCTTCAATCCTCAATCCTCAATCCTCAATTCTCAATCCTCAATCCTTAATACTCAGACCTCAAACATCAATATTCAACCCTCAGCCCTCGTCCTCAATCCACAACCCTCAATCCTCAGTCCTCAATATTCAATCATCAATATTCAATCTTCAATCCTCAATCCTCAATCCTCAATCCTCGATCCTCAATCCTCAATTTTCAATCCTGAATCCTCAATCCTCAATACTCAATCCTGAATCTTCAATCCTCAATACCCAATCTTCAATCCTCAATCCTCAATCCTCAATCCTCAATCCTCAATCTTCAATCCTCAACACTAATTTTCAATCCTCAATCCCCAATCCTCAATCCTCAATCCTCATTCTTCAATCCTCAATACCCAATCCTCAATCTTCAA
The DNA here is from genome assembly GCF_051401765.1 of Calliopsis andreniformis. Classification (NCBI taxonomy): domain Eukaryota; kingdom Metazoa; phylum Arthropoda; class Insecta; order Hymenoptera; family Andrenidae; genus Calliopsis; species Calliopsis andreniformis. Next base: position 1,838,070 of record NW_027480495.1, read on the forward strand.
TCCTCAATCCTCAATCCTCAATCCTAATTCCTCAATCCTCATTCTTCAATCCTCAATACCCAATCCTCAATTTCAATCCTCAATCCTCAATCCTCATTTCTCAATCCTCAATCTTCAACCCTCAGCCCTCATCCTCCATCCTCAGTACTCAATCCTCTATCCTCAATCTTCAATCCTCAATACTCAATCTTCGATCCTCATTCCTCAATCCTCAATCCTCAATCCTCAATCTTCAATCGCCAATACTCAATCTGCAATCCCCAATACTCAAACCTCAATCCTCAATCCTCGTTACTCAATCCTCAATACCCAATCCTCAATCCTCAATCCTCAATCCTCAATCCTCAATATTCAATCATCAATACTCAATCTTGAATACTCAATCTTCAATCCTCAATACTCAGCCTTCAATCCTCAATCCTCAATCCTCAATCCTCAATCCTCAATCCTCAGGCATCAATACTCAATCTACAATATTCAATCCACAATCCTCAATCCTCAATCCTCAGGCATCAAAACTCAATCTACAATATTCAATCCACAATCCTTAATCCTCAATCCACAATCCTCAACCTTCAATACTCAATACTCAATCTTCAATCCTCAATCCTCAATCCTCAATTCTCAGTCGTCAATCCTCAGTCATCAATCCTCAATCTTCAATACTCAATCGTCAATCCTTAGTCCTCAATCCTCAATCCTCGATCCTCGTTCCTCAAACCTCAATCCTCAACCCTCAGTCTTCATCCTCAATCCTCAAACCTCAATCCTCAACCCTCAATATTCAATCATCATTACTCAATCCTCAAACCTCAATCCTCAATCCTCATTCTTCAATACTAAACACCCAATCCTCAATCCTCAATCCTCAATCCTCAATCCTCAAACCTCAATCTTCAACCCTGAATCCTCAATCCTCAATACTCAATCCTCAATCTTCAATCCTCAATACTCAATCTTCAATCCTCAATCCTCAATCCTCAATCCTCAATATTCAATCATCAATACTCAATCTTCAATCCTCAATCCTCAATCCTCAATTCTCAATCCTCAATCCTCAATCCTCAATCCTTAATCCTCAATCCTCAATCCTCAATCCTCAATCCTCAATCCTCAATCCTCAATCCTCAATCCTCAATCCTCAATCCTCAATACCCAATCCCCAATTTCTATCCTCAATCCTCAATCCTCATTTCTCAATCCTCAACCCTCAACCCTCAGCCCTCATCCTCCATCCTCAGTACTCAATCCTCTATCCTCAATCTTCAATCCTCAATACTCAATCTTCAATCCTCATTCCTCAATCCTCAATCCTCAATCCTCAATCTTCAATCCTCAAACATCAATCCTCAATTCTCAATCCTCAATCCTCAGTCCTCAGTCGTCGAACCTCAATCCCCGACCCTTAGCACTCATCCTCAATCCTCGTTCCTCAATCCTCAATCCTCAAACCTAAATCCTCTACCGTCAGTCCTCGTCCTCAATCCTCATACCTCAATCCTCAATCCTCAATATTCAATCATCAATACTCAATGCTCAATCTTCAATCCTCAATACCCAATCTTCAATCCTCAATCCTCAATCCTCAATCCTCAATCCTCAATCTTCAATCCTCAACACTAATCTTCAATCCTCAATCCCCAATCCTCAATCCTCAATCCGCATTCTTCAATCCTCAATACCCAATCCTCAATCTTCAATCCTCAATCCTCAATCCTCAATCCTAATTCCTCTATCCTCATTCTTCAATCCTCAATACCCAATCCTCAATTTCAATCCTCAATCCTCAATCCTCATTTCTCAATCCTCAATCTTCAACCCTCAGCCCTCATCCTCCATCCTCAGTACTCAATCCTCTATCCTCAATCTTCAATCCTCAATACTCAATCTTCGATCCTCATTCCTCAATCCTCAATCCTCAACCCTCAATCTTCAATCGCCAATACTCAATCTGCAATCCCCAATACTCAAACCTCAATCCTCAATCCCCATTACTCAATCCTCAATACCCAATCCTCAATCCTCAATCCTCAATCCTCCATCCTCAATATTCAATCATCAAAACTCAATCTTGAATCCTCAATCTTCAGTCCTCAATACTCAACCCTCAATCCTCAATCCTCAATCCTCAATCCTCAATCCTCAGGCATCAATACTCAATCTACAATATTCAATCCGCAATCCTCAATCCTCAATCCTCAGGCATCAATACTCAATCTACAATATTCAATCCACAATCCTTAATCCTCAATCCACAATCCTCAACCTTCAATACTCAATACTCAATCTTCAATCCTCAATCCTCAATCCTCAATCCTCAATCCTCAATCCTCAATCCTCAATATTCAATCCTCAATACTCAATCTTCAATCATCAATCCTCAATCCTCAAGTCTCAGTCGTCAATCCTCAGTCATCAATCCTCAATCTTCAATACTCAATCGTCAATCCTTAGTCCTCAATCCTCAATCCTCGATCCTCGTTCCTCAAACCTCAATCCTCAACCCCCAGTCTTCATCCTCAATCCTCAAACCTCAATCCTCAACCCTCAATATTCAATCATCAATACTCAATCTTCAATCCTCAATCCTCAAACCTCAATCCTCAATCCTCATTCTTCAATACTAAACACCCAATCCTCAATCCTCAATCCTCAATCCTCAATCCTCAATCCTCAATCTTCAACCCTGAATCCTCAATCCTCAATACTCAATCCTCAATCTTCAATCCTCAATACTCAATCTTCAATCCTCAATCCTCAATCCTCAATCCTCAATATTCAATCATCAATACTCAATCTTCAATCCTCAATCCTCAATCCTCAATTCTCAATCCTCAATCCTCAATCCTCAATCCTCAATCCGCAATCCTCAATCCTCAATCCTCAATACTCAATCCTCAATCCTCAATCCTCAATCCGCAATATTCAATCCTCAATACTCAATCTTCAATCATCAATCCTCAATCCTCTATTCTCAGTCGTCAATCCTCAGTCATCAATCCTCAATCTTCAATACTCAATCGTCAATCCTTAGTTCTCAATCCTCAATCCTCAATCATCGTTCCTCAAACCTCAATCCTCAACCCTCAGTCTTCATCCTCAATCCTCAAACCTCAATCCTCAGTCCTCAATATTCAATCATCAATACCCAATCTTCAATCCCCAATCCTCAAACCTCAGTCCTCAATCCACATTCTTCAATCCTAAATACCCAATCCTTAATCTTCAATCCTCAATCCTCAATCCTCAATTCTCAATCCTCAATCCTTAATCCTCAGACCTCAAACATCAATATTCAACCCTCAGTCTTCGTCCTCAATCCACAACCCTCAATCCTCAGTCCTCAATATTCAATCATAAATATTCAATCTTCATTCCTCAATCCTCAATCCTCAATCCTCAATCCTCAATCCTCAGTCTTCAACCCTGAATCCTCAATACTCAATCCTCAATCTTCAATCCTCAATACTCAATCTTCAATCCTCAATCCTCAATCGTCAATCCTCAATCCTCAATTTTCAATCCTCAACACTCAATCTTCAATCCTCAATCCTCAATCCTCAATCCTCAATCCTCATTCTTCAATCCTCAATACCCAATCCTCAATCTTCAGTCCTCAATCCTCAATCCTCAATCCTAATTCCTCAATCCTCATTCTTCAATCCTCAATACCCAATCCTCAATTTCTATCCTCAATCCTCAATCCTCATTTCTCAATCCTCAATCTTCAATCCTCAATTCTCAATCTTCAATCCTCGATCCTCAATCCTCAATCCTCAATATTCAATCATCAATACTCAATCTTCAACCCTCAACCTTCAATCCTCAATACTCAATCTTCAATCCTCAATCCTCAATCCTCAATCCTCAATCTTCAATCCTCAATCCTCAGGCATCAATACTCAATCTACAATATTCAATCCTCAGTCCTTAATCCTCAATCCACAATCCTCAACCTTCAATACTCAATACTCAATCTTCAATCCTCAATCCTCAATCCTCAATCGTCAATCCTCAATCCTCAATCCTCAGGCATCAATACTCAACCTTCAATGCTCAATCCTCAATCCTCAATCCTCAATCCTCATTCCCCAACCCTCAATCCTCATTCCTCAATCCTCAACCCTCAACCCTCAGTCCTCATACTCAATTCTCAATTCTCAATCCTCAATCCTCAATCCTCAATCTTCAATCCTCAATAATCAATCTCCAATCCTCAATCCTCAATTCTCGATCCTCAATCCTCAGGCATCAATACTCAATCTTCAATACTCAACCCTCAATCCTCACTCCTCAATCCTCAATCCTCAAACCTCAATACTCAATCCTCAATATTCAATCATCAATACTCAATCTTCAATCCGCAATCCTCAATCCTCAATCCTCAACCCTCAATCCTCATTCCTCAAACCTCAATCCTCAACCCTCAGTCCTCATACTCAATTCTCAATTCTCAATCCTCAATTCTCAATCCTCAATCTTCAGGCCTCAATAATCAATCTCCAATTCTAGATCCTCAATCCCCAATCTTCAATCCTTAATCCTCAATCTTCAATCCCCAACCCCCAGTACTCAATCTTCAATCCTCAATGCTCAATCCTCAATCCTCAATCCTCAGTCCTCAGACCTCAATCTTCAATCCTCAAACCTAAATCCTCAACCGTCAGTCCTCATTCTCCAACCTCAATCCTCAATCCTCAATCCTCAATCTTCAATCCCCAATACTCAATCTTCAATCCTCAATCCTCAATACTCAATCCTCAATCCTCAAGCCTCAGACATCAATACTCAATCTTCAATACTCAATCCTCAATCCTCAATCGTCAATCCTCAATCCTCAACCATCAATCCTCATTCCTCAAACCTCAATCCTCAACCCTCAGTCCTCATCCTCAATTCTCAGTTCTCAATCCTCAATCCTCAATCCTCAATCTTCAATCCTCAATAATCAATCTCCGATCCTAGGTCCTCAATCCCCAACCTTCAATCGTTAATCCTCAATCTTCAATCCTCAATCCCCAGTCATCAATCTTCAATCCTCAATGCTCAATCCTCAACCCTCAGTCCTCATCCTCAATTCTCAATTCTCAATCCTCAATCGTCAATCCTCAATCTTCAATCCTCAATAATCAATCTCCGATCCTAGATCCTCAATCCCCAATCTTCAATCGTTAATCCTCAATATTCAATCCTCAATCCCCAGTCATCAATCTTCAATCCTCAATGCTCAATCCTCAATCCTCAATCCTCAATCCTCAGTCCTCAATCCCCAATCCTCAATCCCCTAACCTCAATCCTCAACCGTCAGTCCTCGTCCTCAATCCTCAAACCTCAATCCTCAATCCTCAATATTCAATCGACAATACTCAATCATCAATCCTCAATCCTCAAACCTCAATCCTCAATCCTCATTCTTCAATCCTAAATACCCAATCCTCAATCTTCAATCCTCAATCCTCAATCCTCAATCCTCAATCCTTAATACTCAGACCTCAAACATCAATATTCAACCCTCAGCCCTCGTCCTCAATCCACAACCCTCAATCCTCAGTCCTCAATATTCAATCATCAATATTCAATCTTCAATCCTCAATCCTCAATCCTCAATGCTCGATCCTCAATCCTCAATTTTCAATCCTGAATCCTCAATCCTCAATACTCAATCCTCAATCTTCAATCCTCAATACCCAATCTTCAATCCTCAATCCTCAATCTTCAATCCTCAATCCTCAATCTTCAATCCTCAACACTATTCTTCAATCCTCAATCCCCAATCCTCAATCCTCAATCCTCACTCTTCAATCCTCAATACCCAATCCTCAATCTTCAATCCTCAATCCTCAATCCTCAATCCTAATTCCTCAATCCTCTATCCTCAGTCTTCAATCCTCAATACTCAATCTTCGATCCTCATTCCTCAATCCTCAATCCTCAATCCTCAATCTTCAATCGCCAATACTCAATCTGCAATCCCCAATACTCAAACCTCAATCCTCAATCCTCATTACTCAATCCTCAATACCCAATCCTCAATCCTCAATCCTCAATCCTCAATCCTCAATATTCAATCATCAATACTCAATCTTGAATACTCAATCTTCAATCCTCAATACGCAACCTTCAATCCTCAATCCTCAATCCTCAATCCTCAATCCTCAATCCTCAGGCATCAATACTCAATCTACAATATTCAATCCACAATCCTCAATCCTCAGGCATCAAAACTCAATCTACAATATTCAATCCACAATCCTTAATCCTCAATCCACAATCCTCAACCTTCAATACTCAATACTCAATCTTCAATCCTCAATCCTCAATCCTCAATCCTCAATCCTCAATCCTCAATCCTCAATCCTCAATCCTCAATATTCAATCCTCAATACTCAATCTTCAATCATCAATCCTCAATCCTCAATTCTCAGTCGTCAATCCTCAGTCATCAATCCTCAATCTTCAATACTCAATCGTCAATCCTTAGTCCTCAATCCGCAATCCTCGATCCTCGTTCCTCAAACCTCAATCCTCAACCCTCAGTCTTCATCCTCAATCCTCAAACCTCAATCCTCAACCCTCAATATTCAATCATCAATACTGAATCTTCAATCCTCAATCCTCAAACCTCAATCCTCAATCCTCATTCTTCAATACTAAACACCCAATCCTCAATCCTCAATCCTCAATCCTCAATCCTCAATCCTCAATCCTCAATCTTCAACCCTGAATCCTCAATCCTCAATCCTCAATCCTCAATCTTCAACCCTGAATCCTCAATCCTCAATACTCAATCCTCAATCTTCAATCCTCAATACTCAATCTTCAATCCTCAATCCTCAATCCTCAATCCTCAATATTCAATCATCAATACTCAATCTTCAATCCTCAATCCTCAATCCTCAATTCTCAATCCTCAATCCTCAATCCTCAATCCTTAATGCTCAATCCTCAATCCTCAATCCTCAATCCTCAATCCTCAATCCGCAATATTCAATCCTCAATACTCAATCTTCAATCATCAATCCTCAATCCTCAATTCTCAGTCGTCAATCCTCAGTCATCAATCCTCAATCTTCAATACTCAATCGTCAATCCTTAGTCCTCAATCCTCAATCCTCAATCATCGTTCCTCAAACCTCAATCCTCAACCCTCAGTCTTCATCCTCAATCCTCAAACCTCAATCCTCAAACCTCAATCCTCAATCCTCAATATTCAATCATCAATACTCAATCTTCAATCCACAATCCTCAAACCTCAATCCTCAATCCACATTCTTCAATCCTAAATACCCAATCCTTAATCTTCAATCCTCAATCCTCAATCCTCAATTCTCAATCCTCAATCCTTAATCCTCAGACCTCAAACATCAATATTCAACCCTCAGTCCTCGTCCTCAATCCTCAACCCTCAATCCTCAGTCCTCAATATTCAATCATAAATATTCAATCTTCAATCCACAATCCTCAATCCTCAATCCTCAATCCTCAATCCTCAGTCTTCAACCCTGAATCCTCAATACTCAATCCTCAATCTTCAATCCTCAATACTCAATCTTCAATACTCAATCCTCAATCGTCAATCCTCAATCCTCAATTTTCAATCCTCAACACTCAATCTTCAATCCTCAATCCTCAATCCTCAATCCTCAATCCTCATTCTTCAATCCTCAATACCCAATCCTCAATCTTCAGTCCTCAATCCTCAATCCTCAATCCTAATTCCTCAATCCTCATTCTTCAATCCTCAATACCCAATCCTCAATTTCTATCCTCAATCCTCAATCCTCATTTATCAATCCTCAACCCTCAACCCTCAGCCCTCATCCTCCATCCTCAGTACTCAATCCTCTATCCTCAATCTTCAATCCTCAATACTCAATCTTCAATCCTCATTCCTCAATCCTCAATCCTCAATCCTCAATCTTCAATCCTCAAACATCAATCCTCAATTCTCAATCCTCAATCCTCAGTCCTCAGTCGTCGAACCTCAATCCCCGACCCTTAGCACTCATCCTCAATCCTCGTTCCTCAATCCTCAATCCTCAAACCTAAATCCTCTACCGTCAGTCCTCGTCCTCAATCCTCAAACCTCAATCCTCAATCCTCAATCCTCAATCCTCAATCCTCAATCCTCAATCGTCAGGCATCAATACTCAATCTACAATATTCAATCCTCAGTCCTTAATCCTCAATCCACAATCCTCAACCTTCAATACTCAATACTCAATCTTCAATCCTCAATCCTCAATCCTCAATCCTCAATCCTCAATCCTCAACCCTCAGGCATCAATACTCAATCTTCAATGCTCAATCCTCAATCCTCAATCCTCAATCCTCATTCCCCAACCCTCAATCCTCATTCCTCAAACCTCAACCCTCAACCCTCAGTCCTCATACTCAATTCTCAATTCTCAATCCTCAATCCTCAATCCTCAATCTTCAATCCTCAATAATCAATCTCCAACCCTCAATCCTCAATTCTCGATCCTCAATCCTCAGGCATCAATACTCAATTTTCAATACTCAACCCTCAATCTTCACTCCTCAATCCTCAATCCTCAAACCTCAATCCTCAATCCTCAATATTCAATCATCAATACTCAATCTTCAATCCGCAATCCTCAATCCTCAATCCTCAACCCTCAATCCTCATTCCTCAAACCTCAATCCTCAACCCTCAGTCCTCATACTCAATTCTCAATTCTCAATCCTCAATTCTCAATCCTCAATCTTCAGTCCTCAATAATCAATCTCCAATTCTAGATCCTCAATCCCCAATCTTCAATCCTTAATCCTCAATCTTCAATCCCCAATCCCCAGTACTCAATCTTCAATCCTCAATGCTCAATCCTCAATCCTCAATCCTCAGTCCTCAGACCTCAATCTTCAATCCTCAAACCTCAATCCTCAACCGTCAGTCCTCATTCTCCAACCTCAATCCTCAATCCACAATCCTCAATCTTCAATCCCCAATACTCAATCTTCAATCCTCAATCCTCAATACTCTATCCTCAATCCTCAAGCCTCAGGCATCAATACTCAATCTTCAATACTCAATCCTCAATCCTCAATCGTCAATCCTCAATCCTCAACCATCAATCCTCATTCCTCAAACCTCAGTCCTCAACCCTCAGTCCTCATCCTCAATTCTCAATTCTCAATCCTCAATCCTCAATCCTCAATCTTCAATCCTCAATAATCAATCTCCGATCCTAGGTCCTCAATCCCCAACCTTCAATCGTTAATCCTCAATCTTCAATCCTCAATCCCCAGTCATCAATCTTCAATCCTCAATGCTCAATCCTCAAACCTCAATCCTCAGTCCTCAATCCCCAATCCTTAATCCTCAAACCTCAATCCTCAACCGTCAGTCCTCGTCCTCAATCCTCAAACCTCAATCATCAATCCTCAATATTCAATCCTCAATCCTCAGGTATCAATACTCAATCTTCAATCCTCAATGCTCAATCCTCAATCCTCAATCCTCAATCCTCAGTCCTCAATCCCCAATCCTCAATCCTCTAACCTCAATCTTCAATCCTCAATACTCAATCTTCAATCCTCAATCCTCAATCGTCAATCCTCAATCCTCAATTTTCAATCCTCAACACTCAATCTTCAATCCTCAATCCTCAATCCTCAATCCTCAATCCTCATTCTTGAATCCTCAATACCCAATCCTCAATCTTCAGTCCTCAATCCTCAATCCTCAATCCTAATTCCTCAATCCTCATTCTTCAATCCTCAATGCCCAATCCTCAATTTCTATCCACAATCCTCAATCCTCATTTCTCAATCCTCAACCCTCAACCCTCAGCCCTCATCCTCCATCCTCAGTACTCAATCCTCTATCCTCAATCTTCAATCCTCAATACTCAATCTTCAATCCTCAATCCTCAATCCTCAATCCTCAATCCTCAATCTTCAATCCTCAAACATCAATCCTCAATTCTCAATCCTCAATCCTCAGTCCTCAGTCGTCGAACCTCTATCCCCGACCCTTAGCACTCATCCTCAATCCTCGTTCCTCAATCCTCAATCCTCAAACCTAAATCCTCGTTCCTCAATCCTCAATCCTCAAACCTAAATCCTCTACCGTCAGTCCTCGTCCTCAATCCTCATACCTCAATCCTCAATCCTCAATATTCAATCATCAATACTCAATCCTCAATCTTCAATCCTCAATTCCCAATCTTCAATCCTCAATCCTCAATCCTCAATCCTCAATCCTCAATCTTCAATCCTCAACACTAATCTTCAATCCTCAATCCCCAATCCTCAATCCTCAATCCTCATTCTTCAATCCTCAAAACCCAATCCTCAATCTTCAATCCTCAATCCTCAATCCTCAATCCTAATTCCTCAATCCTCATTCTTCAATCCTCAATACCCAACCCTCAATTTCAATCCTCAAACCTCAATCCTCAATCCTCATTCTTCAATACTAAACACCCAATCCTCAATCCTCAATCCTCAATCCTCAATCCTCAATCCTCAATCTTCAACCCTGAATCCTCAATCCTCAATACTCAATCCTCAATCTTCAATCCTCAATACTCAATCTTCAATCCTCAATCCTCAATCCTCAATCCTCAATATTCAATCATCAATACTCAATCTTCAATCCTCAATCCTCAATCCTCAATTCTCAATCCTCAATCCTCAATCCTCAATCCTCAATCCGCAATCCTCAATCCTCAATCCTCAATCCTCAATCCTCAATCCTCAATCCTCAATCCGCAATATTCAATCCTCAATACTCAATCTTCAATCATCAATCCTCAATCCTCAATTCTCAGTCGTCAATCATCAGTCATCAATCCTCAATCTTCAATACTCAATCGTCAATCCTTAGTTCTCAATCCTCAATCCTCAATCATCGTTCCTCAAACCTCAATCCTCAACCCTCAGTCTTCATCCTCAATCCTCAAACCTCAATCCTCAATCCTCAATATTCAATCATCTATACCCAATCTTCAATCCCCAATCCTCAAACCTCAATCCTCAATCCACATTCTTCAATCCTAAATACCCAATCCTTAATCTTCAATCCTCAATCCTCAATCCTCAATTCTCAATCCTCAATCCTTAATCCTCAGACCTCAAACATCAATATTCAACCCTCAGTCTTCGTCCTCAATCCACAACCCTCAATCCTCAGTCCTCAATATTCAATCATAAATATTCAATCTTCATTCCTCAATCCTCAATCCTCAATCCTCAATCCTCAATCCTCAGTCTTCAACCCTGAATCCTCAATACTCAATCCTCAATCTTCAACCCTCAATACTCAATCTTCAATCCTCAATCCTCAATCGTCAATCCTCAATCCTCAATTTTCAATCCTCAACACTCAATCTTCAATCCTCAATCCTCAATCCTCAATCCTCAATCCTCATTCTTCAATCCTCAATACCCAATCCTCAATCTTCAGTCCTCAATCCTCAATCCTCAATCCTAATTCCTCAATCCTCATTCTTCAATCCTCAATACCCAATCCTCAATTTCTATCCTCAATCCTCAATCCTCATTTCTCAATCCTCAACCCTCAACCCTCAGCCCTCAACGTCCATCCTCAGTACTCAATCCTCTATCCTCAATCTTCAATCCTCAATACTCAATGTTCAATCCTCATTCCTCAATCCTCAATCCTCAATCCTCAATCTTCAATCCTCAAGCATCAATCCTCAATTCTCAATCCTCAATCCTCAGTCCTCAGTCGTCGAACCTCAATCCCCGACCCTTAGCACTCATCCTCAATCCTCATTACTCAATCCTCAATCCTCAAACCTAAATCCTCTACCGTCAGTCCTCGTCCTCAATCCTCAAACCTCAATCCTCAATCCTCAATATTCAATCATCAATACTCAATCTTCAATCCTCAATCCTCAATCCTCAGTCCTCAATCCTCAAACCTCAATCCTCAATATTCAATCATCAATACTCAATCTTCAACCCTCAATTATCAATCCTCAATACTCAATCTTCACTCCTCAATCCCCAATCCTCAATCCTCAATCCTCACTCTTCAATCCTCAATACCCAATCCTCAATCTTCAATCCTCAATCCTCAATCCTCAATCCTAATTCCTCAATCCTCATTCTTCAATCCTCAATCCTCAATCCTCAATCCTAATTCCTCAATCCTCATTCTTCAATCCTCAATACCCAATCCTCAATTTCAATCCTCAATCCTCAATCCTCATTTCTCAATCCTCAATCTTCAACCCTCAGCCCTCATCCTCCATCCTCAGTACTCAATCCTCTATCCTCAATCTTCAATCCTCAATACTCAATCTTCGATCCTCATTCCTCAATCCTCAATCCTCAATCCTCAATCTTCAATCGCCAATACTCAATCTGCAATCCCCAATACTCAAACCTCAATCCTCAATCCTCATTACTCAATCCTCAATACCCAATCCTCAATCCTCAATCCTCAATCCTCAATCCTCAATATTCAATCATCAATACTCAATCTTGAATACTCAATATTCAATCCTCAATACGCAACCTTCAATCCTCAATCCTCAATCCTCAATCCTCAATCCTCAATCCTCAGGCATCAATACTCAATCTACAATATTCAATCCACAATCCTCAATCCTCAATCCTCAGGCATCAAAACTCAATCTACAATATTCAATCCACAATCCTTAATCCTCAATCCACAATCCTCAACCTTCAATACTCAATACTCAATCTTCAATTCTCAATCCTCAATCCTCAATCCTCAATCCTCAATCCTCAATCCTCAATATTCAATCCTCAATACTCAATCTTCAATCATCAATCCTCAATCCTCAATTCTCAGTCGTCAATCCTCAGTCATCAATCCTCAATCTTCAATACTCAATCGTCAATCCTTAGTCCTCAATCCTCGATCCTCGATCCTCGTTCCTCAAACCTCAATCCTCAACCCTCAGTCTTCATCCTCAATCCTCAAACCTCAATCCTCAACCCTCAATATTCAATCATCAATACTCAATCTTCAATACTCAATCCTCAAACCTCAATCCTCAATCCTCATTCTTCAATACTAAACACCCAATCCTCAATCCTCAATCCTCAATCCTCAATCCTCAATCCTCAATCTTCAACCCTGAATCCTCAATCCTCAATACTCAATCCTCAATCTTCAATCCTCAATACTCAATCTTCAATCCTCAATCCTCAATCCTCAATCCTCAATATTCAATCATCAATACTCAATCTTCAATCCTCAATCCTCAATCCTCAGTTCTCAATCCTCAATCCTCAATCCTCAATCCTTAATGCTCAATCCTCAATCCTCAATCCTCAATACTCAATCCTCAATCCTCAATCCTCAATCCGCAATATTCAATCCTCAATACTCAATCCTCAATCATCAATCCTCAATCCTCAATTCTCAGTCGTCAATCCTCAGTCATCAATCCTCAATCTTCAATACTCAATCGTCAATCCTTAGTCCTCAATCCTCAATCCTCAATCATCGTTCCTCAAACCTCAATCCTCAACCCTCAGTCTTCATCCTCAATCCTCAAACCTCAATCCTCAATCCTCAATATTCAATCATCAATACTCAATCTTCAATCCACAATCCTCAAACCTCAATCCTCAATCCACATTCTTCAATCCTAAATACCCAATCCTTAATCTTCAATCCTCAATCCTCAATCCTCAATTCTCAATCCTCAATCCTTAATCCTCAGACCTCAAACATCAATATTCAACCCTCAGTCCTCGTCCTCAATCCACAACCCTCAATCCTCAGTCCTCAATATTCAATCATAAATATTCAATCTTCAATCCACAATCCTCAATCCTCAATCCTCAATCCTCAATCCTCAGTCTTCAACCCTGAATCCTCAATACTCAATCCTCAATCTTCAATCCTCAATACTCAATCTTCAATCCTCAATCCTCAATCGTCAATCCCCAATCCTCAATTTTCAATCCTCAACACTCAAACTCCAACCCTCAATCCTCAATTCTCGATCCTCAATCCTCAGGCATCAATACTCAATCTTCAATACTCAACCCTCAATCCTCACTCCTCAATCCTCAATCCTCAATCCTCAATCCTCAATCCTCATTCTTCAATCCTCAATACCCAATCCTCAATCTTCAGTCCTCAATCCTCAATCCTCAATCCTAATTCCTCAATCCTCATTCTTCAATCCTCAATACCCAATCCTCAATTTCTATCCTCAATCCTCAATCCTCATTTATCAATCCTCAACCCTCAACCCTCAGCCCTCATCCTCCATCCTCAGTACTCAATCCTCTATCCTCAATCTTCAATCCTCAATACTCAATCTTCAATCCTCATTCCTCAATCCTCAATCCTCAATCCTCAATCTTCAATCCTCAAACATCAATCCTCAATTCTCAATCCTCAATCCTCAGTCCTCAGTCGTCGAACCTCAATCCCCGATCCTTAGCACTCATCCTCAATCCTCGTTCCTCAATCCTCAATCCTCAAACCTAAATCCTCTACCGTCAGTCCTCGTCCTCAATCCTCAAACCTCAATCCTCAATCCTCAATCTTCAATCCTCAATCCTCAATCCTCAATCCTCAATCCTCAATCCTCAATCCTCAGGCATCAATACTCAATCTACAATATTCAATCCTCAGTCGTTAATCCTCAATCCACAATCCTCAACCTTCAATACTCAATACTCAATCTTCAATCCTCAATCCTCAATCCTCAATCCTCAATCCTCAATCCTCAACCCTCAGGCATCAATACTCAATCTTCAATGCTCAATCCTCAATCCTCAATCCTCAATCCTCATTCCCCAACCCTCAATCCTCATTCCTCAAACCTCAACCCTCAACCCTCAGTCCTCATACTCAATTCTCAATTCTCAATCCTCAATCCTCAATCCTCAATCTTCAATCCTCAATAATCAATCTCCAACCCTCAATCCTCAATTCTCGATCCTCAATCCTCAGGCATCAATACTCAATCTTCAATACTCAACCCTCAATCCTCACTCCTCAATCCTCAATCCTCAAACCTCAATCCTCAATCCTCAATATTCAATCATCAATACTCAATCTTCAATCCGCAATCCTCAATCCTCAATCCTCAACCCTCAATCCTCATTCCTCAAACCTCAATCCTCAACCCTCAGTCCTCATACTCAATTCTCAATTCTCAATCCTCAATTCTCAATCCTCAATCTTCAGTCCTCAATAATCAATCTCCAATTCTAGATCCTCAATCCCCAATCTTCAATCCTTAATCCTCAATCTTCAATCCCCAATCCCCAGTACTCAATCTTCAATCCTCAATGCTCAATCCTCAATCCTCAATCCTCAGTCCTCAGACCTCAATCTTCAATCCTCAAACCTCAATCCTCAACCGTCAGTCCTCATTCTCCAACCTCAATCCTCAATCCTCAATCCTCAATCTTCAATCCCCAATACTCAATCTTCAATCCTCAATCCTCAATACTCTATCCTCAATCCTCAAGCCTCAGGCATCAATACTCAATCTTCAATACTCAATCCTCAATCCTCAATCGTCAATCCTCAATTCTCAACCATCAATCCTCATTCCTCAAACCTCAGTCCTCAACCCTCAGTCCTCATCCTCAATTCTCAATTCTCAATCCTCAATCCTCAATCCTCAATCTTCAATCCTCAATAATCAATCTCCGATCCTAGGTCCTCAATCCCCAACCTTCAATCGTTAATCCTCAATCTTCAATCCTCAATCCCCAGTCATCAATCTTCAATCCTCAATGCTCAATCCTCAATCCTCAATCCTCAGTCCTCAATCCCCAATCCTTAATAATCAAACCTCAATCCTCAACCGTCAGTCCTCGTCCTCAATCCTCAAACCTCAATCATCAATCCTCAATATTCAATCATCAATACTCAATCTTCAATCCTCAATCCTCAAACCTCAATCCTCAATCCTCATTCTTCAATCCTAAATACCCAATCCTCAATTTCCAATCCTCAATCCTCAATCCTCAATTCTCAATCCTCAATCCTTAATCCTCAGACCTCAAACATCAATATTCAACCCTCAGTCCTTCGTCCTCAATCCACAACCCTCAATCCTCAGTCCTCAATATTCAATCATCAATATTCAATCTTCAATCCTCAATCCTCAATCCTCAATCCTCAATCCTCAATCCTCAATTTTCAACCCTGAATCCTCAATCCTCAATACTCAATCCTCTATCTTCAATCCTCAATACTCAATCTTCAATCCTTAATCCTCAATCTGCAATCCCGAATCCCCAGTACTAAATCTTCAATCCTCAATGCTCAATCCTCAATCCTCAATCCTCAGTCCTCAGTCCTCAACCTTCAATCCTCAAACCTCAATCCTCAATCCTCAATCCTCAATCTTCAATCCTCAACACTAATCTTCAATCCTCAATCCCCAATCCTCAATCCTCAATCCTCATTCTTCAATCCTCAATACCCAATCCTCAATCTTCAATCCTCAATCCTCAATCCTCAATCCTAATTCCTCAATCCTCATTCTTCAATCCTCAATACCCAACCCTCAATTTCAATCCTCAAACCTCAATCCTCATTACTCAATCCTCAATCTTCAACCCTCAGCCCTCATCCTCCATCCTCAGTACTCAATCCTCTATCCTCAATCTTCAATCCTCAATACTCAATCTTCGATCCTCATTCCTCAATCCTCAATCCTCAATCCTCAATCTTCAATCGCCAATACTCAATCTGCAATCCCCAATACTCAAAGCTCAATCCTCAATCCTCATTACTCAATCCTCAATACCCAATCCTCAATCCTCAATCCTCAATCCTCAATCCTCAATATTCAATCATCAATACTCAATCTTGAATCCTCAATCTTCAATCCTCAATACTCAATCTTCAATCCTCAATCATCAATCCTCAATCCTCAATCCTCAATCCTCAATCCTCAGGCATCAATACTCAATCTACAATATTCAATCCACAATCCTGAATCCTCAATCCTCAGGCATCAATACTCAATCTACAATATTCAATCCACAATCCTCCACCTTCAATACTCAATACTCAATCTTCAATCCTCAATCCTCAATCCTCAACCCTCAATCCTCAATCCTCAATCCTCAATATTCAATCCTCAATACTCAATCTTCAATCATCAATCCTCAATCCTCAATTCTCAGTCGTCAATCCTCAGTCATCAATCCTCAATCTTCAATACTCAATCGTCAATCCTTAGTCCTCAATCCTCAATCCTCGATCCTCGTTCCTCAAACCTCAATCCTCAACCCTCAGTCTTCATCCTCAATCCTCAAACCTCAATCCTCAACCCTCAATATTCAATCATCAATACTCAATCTTCAATCCTCAATCCTCAAACCTCAATCCTCAATCCTCATTCTTCAATACTAAACACCCAATCCTCAATCCTCAATCCTCAATCCTCAATCCTCAATCCTCAATCTTCAACCCTGAATCCTCAATCCTCAATACTCAATCCTCAATCTTCAATCCTCAATACTCAATCTTCAATCCTCAATCCTCAATCCTCAATTCTCAATCCTCAATCCTTAATCCTCAGACCTCAAGCATCAATATTCAACCCTCAGTCTTCGTCCTCAATCGACAACCCTCCATCCTCAGTCCTCAATATTCAATCATAAATATTCAATCTTCATTCCTCAATCCTCAATCCTCAGTCTTCAACCCTGAATCCTCAATACTCAATCCTCAATCTTCAACCCTCAATACTCAATCTTCAATCCTCAATCCTCAATCGTCAATCCTCAATCCTCAATTTTCAATCCTCAACACTCAATCTTCAATCCTCAATCCTCAATCCTCAATCCTCAATCCTCATTCTTCAATCCTCAATACCCAATCCTCAATCTTCAGTCCTCAATCCTCAATCCTCAATCCTAATTCCTCAATCCTCATTCTTCAATCCTCAATACCCAATCCTCAATTTCTATCCTCATTCCTCAATCCTCATTTCTCAATCCTCAACCCTCAACCCTCAGCCCTCAACGTCCATCCTCAGTACTCAATCCTCTATCCTCAATCTTCAATCCTCAATACTCAATCTTCAATCCTCATTCCTCAATCCTCAATCCTCAATCCTCAATCTTCAATCCTCAAGCATCAATCCTCAATTCTCAATCCTCAATCCTCAGTCCTCAGTCGTCGAACCTCAATCCCCGACCCTTAGCACTCATCCTCAATCCTCATTACTCAATCCTCAATCCTCAAACCTAAATCCTCTACCGTCAGTCCTCGTCCTCAATCCTCAAACCTCAATCCTCAATCCTCAATATTCAATCATCAATACTCAATCTTCAATCCTCAATCCTCAATCCTCAGTCCTCAATCCTCAAACCTCAGTCCTCAATATTCAATCATCAATACTCAATCTTCAACCCTCAATCTTCAATCCTCAATACTCAATCTTCAATCCTCAATCCTCAATCATCAATCCTCAATCCTCAATCCTCAATATTCAATCCTCAATACTCAATCTTCAATCCTCAATCCTCAATCCTCAATATTCAATCCTCAATACTCAATATTCAATCATCAATCCTCAATCCCCAATTCTCAGTCGTCAATCTTCAATCCTCAATACTCAATCTTGAATCCTCATTCCTCAATCCTCAATCCTCAATCCTCAATCTTCAATCCTCAATACTCAATCTGCAATCCTCAATCCTTAAACCTCAATCCTCAATCCTCATTCCTCAATCTTCAATACCCAATCCTCAATCCTCAATCCTCAATCCTCAATCCTCAATCCTCAATCTTCAACCCTGAATCCTCAATCCTCATTACTCAATCCTCAATCTTCAATCCTCAATACTCAATCTTCAATCCTCAATCCTCAATCCTCAATCCTCAATATTCAATCATCAATACTCAATCTTCAATCCTCAATCCTCAATCCTCAATTCTCAATCCTCAATCCTCAATCCTCAATCCTCAATCCTCAATCCTCAATCCTCAATCCACAATCCTCAACCTTCTATACTCAATAATCAATCTCCAATCCTAGATCGTCAATCCTCAATCCTCAATCCTCAATCTTCAACCCTGAATCCTCAATCCTCAATACTCAATACTCAATCTTCAATCCTCAATACTCAATCTTCAATCCTCAATCCTCAATCCTCCATCCTCAGTCCTCAATCTTCAACCCTCAACACTCAACCTTCAATCCTCAATCCTCAATCCTCAATCCTCAATCCTCAATCTTCAATCCTCATCACTAATCTTCAATCCTCAATCCTCAATCCTCAATCCTCAATCCTCAATCCTCATTCTTCAATCCTCAATACCCAATCCTCAATCTTCAATCCTCGATCATCAAACCTTAATCCTAATTCCTCAATCCTCATTCATCAATCCTCAATACCCAATCCTCAATTTCAATCCTCAATCCTCAATCCTCATTTCTCAATCCTCAATCCTCAACCCTCAGCCCTCATCCTCCATCCTCAATCCTCAATCCTCAATCTTCAATCCTCAATTCTCAATCTTCAATCCTCGATCCTCAATCATCAATCCTCAATCCTCAATCCTCAGGCATCAATACTCATTCTTCAATGCTCAATCCTCAATCCTCAATCCTCAATCCTCATTCCCAAACCCTCAATCCTCATTCCTCAAACCTCAATCCTCAACCCTCAGTCCTCATACTCAATTCTCAATTCTCAATCCTCAATCCTCAATCCACAATCTTCAATCCTCAATAATCAATCTCCAATCCTCAATCCTCTATCCTCGATCCTCAATCCTCAGGCATCAATACTCAATCTTCAATACTCAATCCTCAAACCTCAATCCTCAACCCTCAATCCTCAAACCTCAATCCTCAATCCTCAATATTCAATCATCAATACTCAATCTTCAATCCTCAATCCTCAATCCTCAATCCTCAATCCTCAATCCTCAATCCTCAATCCTCAATCCTCAATCCTCAATCCTCAATCCTCAATCCTCAATTCTCAAACCTCAATCCTCAGTCCTCAGTCGTCGAATCTCAATCCCCGACGCTTAGCACACATCCTCAATCCTCAGTCCTCAATCCTCAATTCTCAATCCTCAATCCTTAATCCCCAGACCTCAAACATCAATATTCAACCCTGAATCCTCGTCCACAATCCACAACCCTCAATCCGCAGTCCTCAATATTCAATCATCAATATTCAATCTTCAATCCTCAATCCTCAATCCTCAATCCTCAATCCTCAATCCTCAATCTTCAACCCTGAATCCTCAATCCTCAATACTCAATCCTCAATCTTCAATCCTCAATACCCAATCTTCAATCCTCAATCCTCAATCCTCAATGCTCAATCCTCAATCCTCATTCTTCAATCCTCAATACCCAATCCTCAATCTTCAATCCTCAATCCTCAATCCTCAATCCCAATTCCTCAATCCTCATTCTTCAATCCTCAATACCCAATCCTCAATTTCAATCCTCAATCCTCAATCCTCATTTCTCAATCCTCAATCCTCAACCCTCAGCCCTCATCCTCCATCCTCAGTACTCAATCCTCTATCCTCAATCTTCAATCCTCATTACCCAATCTTCAATCCTCATTCCTCAATCCTCAATCCTCAATCCTCAACCTTCAATCCTCAATACTCAATCTGCAATCCTCAATCCTCAAACCTCATTCCTCAATCCTCATTCCTCAATCCTCAATACCCAATCCTCAATCCTCAATCCTCAATCCTCAATCCTCAATCCTCAATCTTCAACCCTATATCCTCAATCCTCAATACTCAATCCTCAATCTTCAATCCTCAATACTCAATCTTCAATCCTCAATCCTCAATCCTCAATCCTCAATATTCGATCATCAATACTCAATCTTCAATCCTCATTCCTCAATCCCCAATTCTCAATCCTCAATCCTCAATCCTCAATCCTCAATCCTCAATCCTCAATCCACAATCCTCAACCTTCTATACTCAATAATCAATATCCAATCCTCAATCCTCACTCCGCAATCTTCAACCCTGTATCCTCAATCCTCAATACTCAATCCTCAATCTTCAATCCTCAATACTCAATCTTCAATCCTCAATCCCCAATCCTCAATCCTCAATCCTCAATCATCAATCCTCAATATTCAATCCTCAATACTCAATCTTCAATCCTCAATCCTCAATCCTCAATATTCAATCCTCAATACTCAATCTTCAATCATCAATCCTCAATCCCCAATTCTCAGTCGTCAATCCTCAGTCATCAATCCTCAATCTTCAATACTCAATCGTCAATCCTTAGTCCTCAATCCTCAATCCTCAATCCTCGTTCCTCAAACCTCAATCCTCAACCCTCAGTCTTCATCCTCAATCCTCAAACATCAATCCTCAATCCTCAATATTCAACCCTCAGCCCTCATCCTCCATCCTCAATCCTCAATCCTCAATCCCCAACCTTCAATCCTCAATTCTCAATCCTCAATCCTCGATCCTCAATTCTCAATCCTCAATATTCAATCATCAATACTCAATCTTCAACCCTCAATCTTCAATCCTCAATACTTAATCTTCAATACTCAATCCTCAATCCTCAATTCTCAATCCTCAGGCATCAATACTCAATCTACAATATTCAATCCTCAGTCCTTAATCCTCAATCCACAATCCTCAACCTTCAATACTCAATACTCAATCTTCAATCCTCAATCCTCAATCCTCAATCCTCAATCCTCAATCCTCAATCCTAAATATTCAATCCTCAATACTCAATCTTCAATCCTCAATCCTCAAACCTCAATCCTCAATCCTCATTCTTCAATCCTAAATACCCAATCCTCAATCTTCAATCCTCAATCCTCAATACTCAATTCTCAATCCTCAATCCTTAATCCTCAGACCACAAACATCAATATTCAACCCCCAGTCCTCGTCCTCAATCCACAACCCTCAATCCTCAGTTCTCAATATTCAATCATCAATATTCAGTCTTCAATCCTCAATCCTCAATCCTCAATCCTCAATCCTCAATCCTCAATCTTCAACCCTGAATCCTCAATCCTCAATACTCAATCCTCAATCTTCGATCCTCAATACTCAATCTTCAATCCTCAATCCTCAATCCTCAATCCTCAATCCTCAATCCTCAATCTTCAACCCTCAACACTCAATCTTCAATCCTCAATCCTCAATCCTCAATACTCAATCCTCAATCTTCAATCCTCAACACTAATCTTCAATCCTCAATCCTCAATCCTCAATCCTCAATCCTCATTCTTCAATCCTCAATACCCAATCCTCAATCTTCAATCCTCAATCCTCAAACCTCAATCCTAATCCCTCAATCCTCATTCTTCAATCCTCAATACCCAATCCTCAATTTCAATTCTCAATCCTCAATCCTCAGTTCTCAATCCTCAATCCTCAACCCTCAGCACTCATCCTCCATCCTCAATCGTCAATCCTCAATACTCAATCCTCAATCCTCAATCCTCAATCTTCAATCCTCAATTGTCATTCTTCAATCCTCGATCCTCATTCCTCAATCCTCAATATTCAATCATCAATACTCAATCTTCAACCCTCAATCTTCAATCCTCATTACTCAATCTTCAATCCTCAATCCTCAATCCTCAATCCTCAATCCTCAATCCTCAATCCTCAGGCATCAATACTCAATCTACAATATTCAATCCTCAGTCCTTAATCCTCAATCCACAATCCTCAACCTTCAATACTCAATACTCAATCTTCAATCCTCAATCCTCAATCCTCAATCCTCTATCCTCAATCCTCAATCCTCAATATTCAATCCTCAATGCTCAATCTTCAATCATGAATCCTCAATCCTCAATTCTCAGTCGTCAATCCTCAGTCATCAATCCTCAATCTTCAATACTCAATCGTCAATCCTTAGCCCTCAATCCTCAATCCTCAATCCTCGTTCCTCAAACCTCAATCCTCAACCCTCAGTCTTCATCCTCAATCCTCAAACCTCAATCCTCAATCCTCAATATTCAATCATCAATACTCAATCTTCAATCCTCAATCCTCAAACCTCAATCCTCAATCCTCATTCTTCAATCCTAAATACCCAATCCTCAATCTTCAATCCTCAATCCTCAATCCTCAATTCTCAATCCTCAATCCTTAGTCCCCAGACCTCAAACATCAATATTCAACCCTTAGTCCTCGTCCACAATCCACAACCCTCAATCCGCAGTCATCAATATTCAATCATCAATATTCAACCTTCAATCCTCAATCCTCAATCCTCAATCCTCAATCCTCAATCCTCAATCCTTAATCTTCAACCCTGAATCCTCAACCCTCAATACTCAATCCTCAATCTTCGATCCTCAATACTCAATCTTCAATCCTCAATCCTCAATCCTCAATCCTCAATCCTCAATCTTCAGTCCTCAACACTCAATCTTCAATCCTCAATCCTCAATCCTCAATCCTCAATCCTCATTCTTCAATCCTCAATCATCATTCCTCAATCCTCAATCCTCAATCCTCAATCCTCATTCTTCAATCCTCAATACCCGATCCTCAATCTTCAATCCTCAATCCTCAATCCTCAATTCTAATTCCCCAATCCTCATTCATCAATCCTCAATACCCAATCCTCAATTTCAATCCTCAATCCTCAATCCTCATTTCTCAATCCTCAATCCTCAACCCTCAGCCCTCATCCTCCATCCTCAGTACTCAATCCTCTATCCTCAATCTTCAATCCTCAATACTCAATCTTCAATCCTCATTCCTCAATCCTCAATCCTCAATCCTCAATCTTCAATCCTCAATACTCAATCTGCAATCCTCAATCCTTAAACCTCAATCCTCAATCCTCATTCCTCAATCCTCAATACCCAATCCTCAATCCTCAATCCTCAATCCTCAATCCTCAATCCTCAATCCTCAATCTTCAACCCTGAATCCTCAATCCTCAATACTCAATCCTCAATCTTCAATCCTCAATACTCAATCTTCAATCCTCAATCCTCAATCCTCAATCCTCAATATTCAATCATCAATACTCAATCTTCAATCCTCAATCCTCAATCCTCAATTCTCAATCCTCAATCCTCAATCCTCAATCCTCAATCCTCAATCCTCAATCCTCAATCCACAATCCTCAACCTTCTATACTCAATAATCAATCTCCAATCCTAGATCGTCAATCCTCAATCCTCAATCCTCGATCTTCAACCCTGAATCCTCAATCCTCAATACTCAATACTCAATCTTCAATCCTCAATACTCAATCTTCAATCCTCAATCCTCAATCCTCAATCCTCAGTCCTCAATCTTCAACCCTCAACACTCAACCTTCAATCCTCAATCCTCAATCCTCAATCCTCAATCCTCAATCTTCAATCCTCATCACTAATCTTCAATCCTCAATCCTCAATCCTCAATCCTCAATCCTCTATCCTCAATCCTCAATCCTCATTCTTCAATCCTCAATACCCAATCCTCAATCTTCAATCCTCGATCCTCAAACCTCAATCCTAATTCCTCAATCCTCATTCTTCAATCCTCAATACCCAATCCTCAATTTCAATCCTCAATCCTCAATCCTTATTTCTCAATCCTGAATCCTCAACCCTCAGCCCTCATCCTCCATCCTCAATCCTCAATCCTCAATCCTCAATCTTCAATCCTCAATTCTCAATCTTCAATCCTCGATCCTCAATCATCAATCCTCAATCATCAATCCTCAGGCACCAATACTCAATCTTCAATGCTCAATCCTCAATCCTCAATCCTCAATATTCGATCATCAATACTCAATCTTCAATCATCATTCCTCAATCCCCAATTCTCAATCCTCAATCCTCAATCCTCAATCCTCAATCCTCAATCCTCAATCCACAATCCTCAACCTTCTATACTCAATAATCAATATCCAATCCTCAATCCTCACTCCGCAATCTTCAACACTGTATCCTCAATCCTCAATACTCAATCCTCAATCTTCAATCCTCAATACTCAATCTTCAATCCTCAATCCCCAATCCTCAATCCTCAATCCTCAATCATCAATCCTCAATATTCAATCCTCAATACTCAATCTTCAATCCTCAATCCTCAATCCTCAATGCTCAATCCTCAATCTTCAATCCTCAACACTAATCTTCAATCCTCAATCCTCAATCCTCAATCCTCATTCTTCAATCCTCAATACCCAATCCTCAATCTTCAATCCTCAATCCTCAAACCTCAAACCTCAATCCTAATCCCTCAATCCTCATTCTTCAATCCTCAATACACAATCCTCAATTTCAATTCTCAATCCTCAATCCTCATTTCTCAATCCTCAATCCTCAACCCTCAGAACTCATCCTCCATCCTCAATCCTCAATCCTCAATACTCAATCCTCAATCCTCAATCCTCAATCTTCAATCCTCAATTCTCAATCATCAATCCTCGATCATCAATCCTCAATCCTCAATATTCAATCATCAATACTCAATCTTCAACCCTCAATCTTCAATCTTCAATACTCAATCTTCAATCCTCAATCCTCAATCCTCAATCCTCAATCCTCAATCCTCAATCCTCAGGCATCAATACCCAATCTACAATATTCAATCCTCAGTCCTTAATCCTCAATCCTCAATCTTCAGTCCTCAACACTCAATCTTCAATCCTCAATCCTCAATCCTCAATCCTCAATCCTCATTCTTCAATCCTCAATCATCAATCCTCAATATTCAATCCTCAATACTCAATCTTCAATCCTCAATCCTCAATCCTCAATATTCAATCCTCAATACTCAATCTTCAATCATCAATCCTCAATCCCCAATTCTCAGTCGTCAATCCTCAGTCATCAATCCTCAATCTTCAATACTCAACCGTCAATCCTTAGTCCTCAATCCTCAATCCTCAATCCTCGTTCCTCAAACCTCAATCCTCAACCCTCAGTCTTCATCCTCAATCCTCAAACCTCAATCCTCAATCCTCAATATTCAACCCTCAGCCCTCATCCTCCATCCTCAATCCTCAATCCTCAATCCCCAACCTTCAATCCTCAATTCTCAATCTTCAATCCTCGATCCTCAATTCTCAATCCTCAATATTCAATCATCAATACTCAATCTTCAACCCTCAATCTTCAATCCTCAATACTTAATCTTCAATACTCAATCCTCAATCCTCAATTCTCAATCCTCAGGCATCAATACTCAATCTACAATATTCAATCCTCAGTCCTTAATCCTCAATCCACAATCCTCAACCTTCAATACTCAATACTCAATCTTCAATCCTCAATCCTCAATCCTCAATCCTCAATCCTCAATCCTCAATCCTAAATATTCAATCCTCAATACTCAATCTTCAATCCTCAATCCTCAAACCTCAATCCTCAATCCTCATTCTTCAATCCTAAATACCCAATCCTCAATCTTCAATCCTCAATCCTCAATACTCAATTCTCAATCCTCAATCCTTAATCCTCAGACCACAAACATCAATATTCAACCCCAGTCCTCGTCCTCAATCCACAACCCTCAATCCTCAGTTCTCAATATTCAATCATCAATATTCAATCTTCAATCCTCAATCCTCAATCCTCAATCCTCAATCCTCAATCCTCAATCTTCAACCCTGAATCCTCAATCCTCAATACTCAATCCTCAATCTTCGATCCTCAATACTCAATCTTCAATCCTCAATCCTCAATCCTCAATCCTCAATCCTCAATCTTCAACCCTCAACACTCAATCTTCAATCCTCAATCCTCAATCCTCAATACTCAATCCTCAATCTTCAATCCTCAACACTAATCTTCAATCCTCAATCCTCAATCCTCAATCCTCAATCCTCATTCTTCAATCCTCAATACCCAATCCTCAATCTTCAATCCTCAATCCTCAAACCTCAATCCTAATCCCTCAATCCTCATTCTTCAATCCTCAATACCCAATCCTCAATTTCAATTCTCAATCCTCAATCCTCAGTTCTCAATCCTCAATCCTCAACCCTCAGCACTCATCCTCCATCCTCAATCCTCAATCCTCAATACTCAATCCTCAATCCTCAATCCTCAATCTTCAATCCTCAATTGTCAATCTTCAATCCTCGATCCTCATTCCTCAATCCTCAATATTCAATCATCAATACTCAATCTTCAATACTCAATCCTCAATCCTCAATCCTCAATCCTCAATCCTCAAACCTCAATACTCAATCCTCAATATTCAATCATCAATACTCAATCTTCAATCCTCAATCCTCAATACTCAATCCTCAATCCTCAATCCTCAATCCTCAATCCTCAATCCTCAATCATCAATCCTCAATCCTCAATTCTCAATCCTCAATCCTCAGTCCTCAGTCGTCGAATCTCAATCCCCGACGCTTAGCACTCATTCTCAATCCTCAGTCCTCAATCCTCAATCCTCAAACCTAAATCCTCTACCGTCAGTCCTCGTCCTAAATCCTCAAACCTCAATCCTCAATCCTCAATATTCAATCATCAATACACAATCTTCTATCCTCAATCCTGAATCCTCAATCCTCAATCCTCAATCCTCAATCCTCAATATTCAATCATCAATACACAACCTTCAACCCTCAATCTTCAATCCTCAATACCCAATCATCAATCCTCAATCCTCAATCCTCAATCCTCAATCCTCAATCTTCAATCCTCAACACTCAATCTTCAATCCTCAATCCTCAATCCTCAATCCTCAATCCTCATTCTTCAATCCTCAATACCCAATCCTCAATCTTCAATCCTCAATCCTCAATCCTCAATCCCAATTCCTCAATCCTCATTCTTCAATCCTCAATACCCAATCCTCAATTTCAATCCTCAATCCTCAATCCTCATTTCTCAATCCTCAATCCTCAACCCTCGGCCCTCATACTCCATCCTCAGTACTCAATCCTCTATCCTCAACCTTCAATCCTCATTACCCAATCTTCAATCCTCAATCCCCAATTCTCAGTCGTCAATCCTCAGTCATCAATCCTCAATCTTCAATACTCAATCGTCAATCCTTAGTCCTCAATCCTCAATCCTCAATCCTCGCTCCTCAAACCTCAATCCTCAACCCTCAGTCTTCATCCTCAATCCTCAAAACTCAATCCTCAATCCTCAATATTCAACCCTCAGCCCTCATCCTCCATCCTCAATCCTCAATCCTCAATCCCCAACCTTCAATCCTCAATTCTCAATCTTCAATCCTCGATCCTCAATCCTCAATCCTCAATATTCAATCATCAATACTCAACCTTCAACCCTCAATCCTCAGTCCTTAATCCTCAATCCACAATCCTCAACCTTCAATACTCAATACTCAATTCTTCAATCCTCAATCCTCAATCCTCAATCCTCAATCCTCAATCCTCAATCCTCAATATTCAATCCTCAATACTCAATCTTCAATCATCAATCCTCAATCCTCAATTCTCAGTCGTCAATCCTCAGTCATCAATCCTCAATCTTCAATACTCAATCGTCAATCCTTAGTCCTCAATCCTCAATCCTCAATCCTCGTTCCTCAAACCTCAATCCTCAACCATCAGTCTTCTTCCTCAATCCTCAAACCTCAATCCTCAATCCTCAATATTCAATCATCAATACTCAATCTTCAATCCTCAATCCTCAAACCTCAATCCTCAATCCTCATTCTTCAATCCTCAACTCTCAATCTTCAATCCTCAATCCTCAATCCTCAATCCTCAATCCTCATTCTTCAATCCTCAATACCCAATCCTCAATGTTCAATCCTCAATCCTCAATCCTCAATCCTAATTCCTCAATCCTCATTCTTCAGTCCTCAATACCCAATCCTCAATTTCAATGCTCAATCCTCAATCCTCATTTCTCAATCCTCAATCCTCAACCCTTAGCCCTCATCCTCCATCCTCAGTACTCAATCCTCTATCCTCAATCTTCAATCCTCAATACTCAATCCTCAATCCTCATTCCTCAAATCCTCAATCCTCAATCCTCAATCTTCAATGCTCAATACTCAATCTGCAATCCTCTATCCTCAAACCTCAATCCTCAATCCTCAATCCTCAATCCTCAATACCCAATCCTCAATCCTCAATACTCAATCCTCAATCCTCAATATTCAATCATCAATACTCAATCTTCAATCCTCAATCTTTAATCCTCAATACTCAATCTTCAATCCTCAATCCTCAATCCTCAATCCTCAATCCTCAATCCTCAGGCATCAATACTCAATCTACAATGTTCAATCCTCAATCCTTAACCCTCAATCCACAATCCTCAACCTTCAATACTCAATATTCAATCTTCAGTCCTCAATCCTCAATCCTCAATCCTCAATCCTCAATCCTCAATCCTCAATATTCAATCCTCAATACTCAATCTTCAATCATCAATCCTCAATCCTCAATTCTCAGTCGTCAATCCTCAGTCATCAATCGTCAATCTTCAATACTCAATCGTCAATCCGTAGTCCTCAATCCTCAATCCTCAATCCTCGTTCCTCAAACCTCAATCCTCAACCCTCAGTCTTCATCCTCAATCCTCAAACCTCAATCCTCAATCCTCAATATTCAAACATCAATACTCAATCTTCAATCCTCAATCCTCAAACCTCAATCCTCAATCCTCATTCTTCAATCCTAAATACCCAATCCTCAATCTTCAATCCTCAATCCTCACTACTCAATTCTCAATCCTCAATCCCTAATCCTCAGACCACAAACATCAATATTCAACCCCCAGTCCTCGTCCTCAATCCACAACCCTCAATCCGCAGTTCTCAAAATTCAATCATCAATATACAATCTTCAATCCTCAATCCTCAATCCTCAATCCTCAATCCTCAATCCTCAATCTTCAACCCTGAATCCTCAATCCTCAATACTCAATCCTCAATCTTCAATCCTCAATACTCAATCTTCAATCCTCAATCCTCAATCCTCAATCCTCAATCCTCAATCTTCAATCCTCAACACTCAATCTTCAATCCTCAATCCTCAATCCTCAATACTCAATCCTCAATCTTCAATCCTCAACACTAATCTTCAATCCTCAATCCTCAATCCTCAATCCTCAATCCTCATTCTTCAATCCTCAATACCCAATCCTCAATCTTCAATCCTCAATCCTCAAACCTCAAACCTCAATCCTAATCCCTCAATCCTCATTCTTCAATCCTCAATACACAATCCTCAATTTCAATTCTCAATCCTCAATCCTCATTTCTCAATCCTCAATCCTCAACCCTCAGAACTCATCCTCCATCCTCAATCCTCAATCCTCAATACTCAATCCTCAATCCTCAATCCTCAATCTTCAATCCTCAATTCTCAATCATCAATCCTCGATCCTCAATCCTCAATCCTCAATATTCAATCATCAATACTCAATCTTCAACCCTCAATCTTCAATCTTCAATACTCAATCTTCAATCCTCAATCCTCAATCCTCAATCCTCAATCCTCAATCCTCAATCCTCAGGCATCAATACCCAATCTACAATATTCAATCCTCAGTCCTTAATCCTCAATCCACAATCCTCAACCTTCAATACTCAATACTCAATATTCAATCCTCAATCCTCAATCCTCAATCCTCTATCCTCAATCCTCAATCCTCAATATTCAAGCCTCAATGCTCAATCTTCAATCATGAATCCTCAATCCTCAATTCTCAGTCGTCAATCCTCAGTCATCAATCCTCAATCTTCAATACTCAATCGTCAATCCTTAGTCCTCAATCCTCAATCCTCAATCCTCGTTCCTCAAACCTCAATCCTCAACCCTCAGTCTTCATCCTCAATCCTCAAACCTCAATCCTCAATCCTCAAGATTCAATCATCAATAATCAATCTTCAATCCTCAATCCTCAAACCTCAATCCTCAATCCTCATTCTTCAATCCTAAATACCCAATCCTCAATCTTCAAACCTCAATCCTCAATCCTCAATTCTCAATCCTCAATCCTTAGTCCCCAGACCTCAAACATCAATATTCAACCCTTAGTCCTCGTCCACAATCCACAACCCTCAATCCGCAGTCATCAATATTCAATCATCAATATTCAATCTTCAATCCTCAATCCTCAATCCTCAATCCTCAATCCTCAATCCTCAATCCTCAATCTTCAACCCTGAATCCTCAACCCTCAATACTCATTCTTCAATCCTCAATACCCGATCCTCAATCTTCAATCCTCAATCCTCAATCCTCAATTCTAATTCCCCAATCCTCATTCCTCAATCCTCAATACCCAATCCTCAATCCTCAATTCTCAATCCTCAATCCTCAATATTCAATCATCAATACTCAATCTTCAATCCTCAGTCTTTAATCCTCAATACTCAATCTTCAATCCTCAATCCTCAATCCTCAATCCTCAATCCTCAATCCTCAGGCATCAATACTCAATCTACAATGTTCAATCCTCAATCCTTAATCCTCAATCCACAATCCTCAACCTTCAATACTCAATATTCAATCTTCAATCCTCAATCCCCAATCCTCAATCCTCAATCCTCAATCCTCAATCCTCAATATTCAATCCTCAATACTCAATCTTCAATCATCAATTCTCAATCCTCAATTCTCAGTCGTCAATCCTCAGTCATCAATCCTCAATCTTCAATACTCAATCGTCAATCCGTAGTCCTCAATCCTCAATCCTCAATCCTCAATCCTCGTTCCTCAAACCTCAATCCTCAACCCTCAGTCTTCATCCTCAATCCTCAAACCTCAATCCTCAATCCTCAATATTCAAACATCAATACTCAATCTTCAATCCTCAATCCTCAAACCTCAATCCTCAAACCTGATTCTTCAATCCTAAATACCCAATCCTCAATCTTCAATCCTCAATCCTCAATACTCAATTCTCAATCCTCAATCCTTAATCCTCAGACCACAAACATCAATATTCAACCCCCAGTCCTCGTCCTCAACCCACAACCCTCAATCCTCAGTTCTCAATATTCAATCATCAATATTCATTCTTCAATCCTCAATCCTCAATCCTCAATCCTCAATCCTCAATCCTCAATCTTCAACCCTGAATCCTCAATCCTCAATACTCAATCCTCAATCTTCAATCCTCAATACTCAATCTTCAATCCTCAATCCTCAATCTTCAATCCTCGATCCTCAACCCTCAATCCTCAATATTCAATCATCAATACTCAATCTTCAACCCTCAATCTTCAATCCTCAATACTCAACCTTCAATCCTCAATCCTCAATCCTCAATCCTCAATCCTCAATCCTCAATCCTCAGGCATCAATACTCAATCTACAATATTCAATCCTCAGTCCTTAATCCTCAATCCACAATCCTTAACCTTCAATACTCAATACTCAATCTTCAATCCTCAATCCTCAATCCTCAATCCTCTATCCTCAATCCTCAATCCTCAATATTCAATCCTCAATGCTCAATCTTCAATCATGAATCCTCAATCCTCAATTCTCAGTCGTCAATCCTCAGTCATCAATCCTCAATCTTCAATACTCAATCGTCAATCCTTAGTCCTCAATCCTCAATCCTCAATCCTCATTCCTCAAACCTCAATCCTCAACCCTCAGTCTTCATCCTCAATCCTCAAACCTCAATCCTCAGTCCTCAATATTCAATCATCAATACTCAATCTTCAATCCTCAATCCTCAAACCTCAATCCTCAATCCTCATTCTTCAATCCTAAATACCCAATCCTCAATCTTCAATCCTCAATCCTCAATCCTCAATTCTCAATCCTCAATCCTTAGTCCCCAGACCTCAAACATCAATATTCAACCCCTAGTCCTCGTCCACAATCCACAACCCTCAATCCGCAGTCATCAATATTCAATCATCAATATTCAATCTTCAATCCTCAATCCTCAATCCTCAATCCTCAGTCCTCAATCCTCAATCCTCAATCTTCAACCCTGAATCCTCAACCCTCAATACTCAATCCTCAATCTTCGATCCTCAATACTCAATCTTCAATCCTCAATCCTCAATCCTCAATCCTCAATCCTGAATCTTCAGTCCTCAACACTCAATCTTCAATCCTCAATCCTCAATCCTCAATCCTCAATCCTCTTCTTCAATCCTCAATACCCGATCCTCAATCTTCAATCCTCAATCCTCAATCCTCAATTCTAATTCCCCAATCCTCATTCTTCAATCCTCAATACCCAATCCTCAATTTCAGTCCTCAATCCTCAATCCTCATTTCTCAATCCTCAATCCTCAACCCTCAGCCCTCATCCTCCATCCTCAGTACTCAATCCTCTATCCTCAATCTTCAATCCTCAATACTCAATCTTGAATCCTCATTCCTCAATCCTCAATCCTCAATCCTCAATCTTCAATCCTCAATACTCAATCTGCAATCCTCAATCCTTAAACCTCAATCCTCAATCCTCATTCCTCAATCCTCAATACCCAATCCTCAATCCTCAATCCTCAATCCTCAATCCTCAATCCTCAATCTTCAACCCTGAATCCTCAATCCTCATTACTCAATCCTCAATCTTCAATCCTCAATACTCAATCTTCAATCCTCAATCCTCAATCCTCAATCCTCAATATTCAATCATCAATACTCAATCTTCAATCCTCAATCCTCAATCCTCAATTCTCAATCCTCAATCATCAATCCTCAATCCTCAATCCTCAATCCTCAATCCTCAATCCTCAATCCTCAATTCTCAATCCTCAATCTTCAATCCTCAATCCTCAATCCTCAATTCTCAATCCTCAATCCTTAATCCCCAGACCTCAAACATCAATATTCAACCCTTAGTCCTCGTCCACAATCCACAACCCTCAATCCGCAGTCATCAATATTCAATCATCAATATTCAATCTTCAATCCTCAATCCTTAATCCTCAATCCTCAATGGTCAATCCTCAATCCTCAATCTTCAACCCTGAATCCTCAACCCTCAATACTCAATCCTCAATCTTCGATCCTCAATACTCAATCTTCAATCCTCAATCCTCAATCCTCAATCCTCAATCCTCAATCTTCAGTCCTCAACACTCAATCTTCAATCCCCAATCCTCAATCCTCAATCCTCAATCCTCATTCTTCAATCCTCAATACCCGATCCTCAATCTTCAATCCTCAATCCTCAATCCTCAATTCTAATTCCCCAATCCTCATTCCTCAATCCTCAATACCCAATCCTCAATCCTCAATTCTCAATCCTCAATCCTCAATATTCAATCATCAATACTCAATCTTCAATCCTCAATCTTTAATCCTCAATACTCAATCTTCAATCCTCAATCCTCAATCCTCAATCCTCAATCCTCAATCCTCAGGCATCAATACTCAATCTACAATGTTCAATCCTCAATCCTTAATCCTCAATCCACAATCCTCAACCTTCAATACTCAATATTCAATCTTCAATCCTCAATCCCCAATCCTCAATCCTCAATCCTCAATCCTCAATCCTCAATATTCAATCCTCAATACTCAATCTTCAATCATCAATTCTCAATCCTCAATTCTCAGTCGTCAATCCTCAGTCATCAATCCTCAATCTTCAATACTCAATCGTCAATCCGTAGTCCTCAATCCTCAATCCTCAATCCTCAATCCTCGTTCCTCAAACCTCAATGCTCAACCCTCAGTCTTCATCCTCAATCCTCAAACCTCAATCCTCAATCCTCAATATTCAAACATCAATACTCAATCTTCAATCCTCAATCCTCAAACCTCAATCCTCAAACCTCATTCTTCAATCCTAAATACCCAATCCTCAATCTTCAATCCTCAATCCTCAATACTCAATTCTCAATCCTCAATCCTTAATCCTCAGACCACAAACATCAATATTCAACCCCCAGTCCTCGTCCTCAACCCACAACCCTCAATCCTCAGTTCTCAATATTCAATCATCAATATTCAATCTTCAATCCTCAATCCTCAATCCTCAATCCTCAATCCTCAATCCTCAATCTTCAACCCTGAATCCTCAATCCTCAATACTCAATCCTCAATCTTCAATCCTCAATACTCAATCTTCAATCCTCAATCCTCAATCTTCAATCCTCGATCCTCAACCCTCAATTCTCAATATTCAATCATCAATACTCAATCTTCAACCCTCAATCTTCAATCCTCAATACTCAACCTTCAATCCTCAATCCTCAATCCTCAATCCTCAATCCTCAATCCTCAATCCTCAGGCATCAATACTCAATCTACAATATTCAATCCTCAGTCCTTAATCCTCAATCCACAATCCTCAACCTTCAATACTCAATACTCAATCTTCAATCCTCAATCCTCAATCCTCAATCCTCTATCCTCAATCCTCAATCCTCAATATTCAATCCTCAATGCTCAATCTTCAATCATGAATCCTCAATCCTCAATTCTCAGTCGTCAATCCTCAGTCATCAATCCTCAATCTTCAATACTCAATCGTCAATCCTTAGTCCTCAATCCTCAATCCTCAATCCTCGTTCCTCAAACCTCAATCCTCAACCCTCAGTCTTCATCCTCAATCCTCAAACCTCAATCCTCAGTCCTCAATATTCAATCATCAATACTCAATCTTCAATCCTCAATCCTCAAACCTCAATCCTCAATCCTCATTCTTCAATCCTAAATACCCAATCCTCAATCTTAAATCCTCAATCCTCAATCCTCAATTCTCAATCCTCAATCCTTAGTCCCCAGACCTCAAACATCAATATTCAACCCTTAGTCCTCGTCCACAATCCACAACCCTCAATCCGCAGTCATCAATATTCAATCATCAATATTCAATCTTCAATCCTCAATCCTCAATCCTCAATCCTCAGTCCTCAATCCTCAATCCTCAATCTTCAACCCTGAATCCTCAACCCTCAATACTCAATCCTCAATCTTCGATCCTCAATACTCAATCTTCAATACTCAATCCTCAATCCTCAATCCTCAATCCTGAATCTTCAGTCCTCAACACTCAATCTTCAATCCTCAATCCTCAATCCTCAATCCTCAATCCTCATTCTTCAATCCTCAATACCCGATCCTCAATCTTCAATCCTCAATCCTCAATCCTCAATTCTAATTCCCCAATCCTCATTCTTCAATCCTCAATACCCAATCCTCAATTTCAATCCTCAATCCTCAATCCTCATTTCTCAATCCTCAATCCTCAACCCTCAGCCCTCATCCTCCATCCTCAGTACTCAATCCTCTATCCTCAATCTTCAATCCTCAATACTCAATCTTGAATCCTCATTCCTCAATCCTCAATCCTCAATCCTCAATCTTCAATCCTCAATACTCAATCTGCAATCCTCAATCCTTAAACCTCAATCCTCAATCCTCATTCCTCAATCCTCAATACCCAATCCTCAATCCTCAATCCTCAATCCTCAATCCTCAATCCTCAATCTTCAACCCTGAATCCTCAATCCTCATTACTCAATCCTCAATCTTCAATCCTCAATACTCAATCTTCAATCCTCAATCCTCAATCCTCAATCCTCAATATTCAATCATCAATACTCAATCTTCAATCCTCAATCCTCAATCCTCAATTCTCAATCCTCAATCCTCAATCCTCAATCCTCAATCCTCAATCCTCAATCCTCAATCCACAATCCTCAACCTTCTATACTCAATAATCAATCTCCAATCCTAGATCGTCAATCCTCAATCCTCAATCCTCAATCTTCAACCCAGAATCCTCAATCCTCAATACTCAATACTCAATCTTCAATCCTCAATACTCAATCTTCAATCCTCAATCCTCAATCCTCCATCCTCAGTCCTCAATCTTCAACCCTCAACACTCAACCTTCAATCCTCAACCCTCAATCCTCAATCCTCAATCCTCAATCTTCAATCCTCATCACTAATCTTCAATCCTCAATCCTCAATCCTCAATCCTCAATCCTCAATCCTCATTCTTCAATCCTCAATACCCAATCCTCAATCTTCAATCCTCGATCCTCAAACCTCAATCCTAATTCCTCAATCCTCATTCATCAATCCTCAATACCCCATCCTCAATTTCAATCCTCAATCCTCAATCCTCATTTCTCAATCCTCAATCCTCAACCCTCAGCCCTCATCCTCCATCCTCAATCCTCAATCCTCAATCTTCAATCCTCAATTCTCAATCTTCAATCCTCGATCCTCAATCATCAATCCTCAATCCTCAATACTCGGGCATCAATACTCAATCTTCAATGCTCAATCCTCAATCCTCAATCCTCAATCCTCATTCCCAAACCCTCAATCCTCA
Source organism: Calliopsis andreniformis (assembly GCF_051401765.1). Classification (NCBI taxonomy): domain Eukaryota; kingdom Metazoa; phylum Arthropoda; class Insecta; order Hymenoptera; family Andrenidae; genus Calliopsis; species Calliopsis andreniformis. The sequence goes on from NW_027480495.1 coordinate 1,875,234, forward strand.
TTCCCCAAAGCTCAATCCTCAACCCTCAGTCCTCATACTCAATTCTCAATTCTCAATCCTCAATCCTCAATCCTCAATCTTCAATCCTCAATAATCAATCTCCAATCCTCAATCCTCTATCCTCGATCCTCAATCCTCAGGCATCAATACTCAATCTTCAATACTCAATCCTCAATCCTCAATCCTCAATCCTCAATCCTCAAACCTCAATACTCAATCCTCAATATACAATCATCAATACTCAATCTTCAATCCTCAATCCTCAATCCTCAATCCTCAATCCTCAATCCTCAATCCTCAATCCCAATTCCTCAATCCTCATTCTTCAATCCTCAATACCCAATCCTCAATTTCAATCCTCAATCCTCAATCCTCATTTCTCAATCCTCAATCCTCAACCCTCAGCCCTCATCTTCCATCCTCAGTACTCAATCCTCTCTCCTCAATCTTCAATCCTCAATACCCAATCTTCAATCCTCATTCCTCAATCCTCAATCCTCAATCCTCAATCTTCAATCCCCAATACTCAATCTGCAATCCTCAATCCTCAAACCTCATTCCTCAATCCTCATTCCTCAATCCTCAATACCCAATCCTCAATCCTCAATCCTCAATCCTCAATCCTCAATCCTCAATCTTCAGCCCTATATCCTCAATCCTCAATACTCAATCCTCAATCTTCAATCCTCAATACTGAATCTTCAATCCTCAATCCTCAATCCTCAATCCTCAATATTCGATCATCAATACTCAATCTTCAATCCTCATTCCTCAATCCCCAATTCTCAATCCTCAATCCTCAATCCTCAATCCTCAATCCTCAATCCTCAATCCACAATCCTCAACCTTCTATACTCAATAATCAATATCCAATCCTCAATCCTCACTCCGCAATCTTCAACCCTGAATCCTCAATCCTCAATACTCAATCCTCAATCTTCAATCCTCAATACTCAATCTTCAATCCTCAATCCCCAATCCTCAATCCTCAATCCTCAATCATCAATCCTCAATATTCAATCCTCAATACTCAATCTTCAATCCTCAATCCTCAATCCTCAATATTCAATCCTCAATACTCAATCTTCAATCATCAATCCTCAATCCCCAATTCTCAGTCGTCAATCCTCAGTCATCAATCCTCAATCTTCAATACTCAATCGTCAATCCTTAGTCCTCAATCCTCAATCCTCAATCCTCGTTCCTCAAACCTCAATCCTCAACCCTCAATCCTCAATCTTCAATCCTCAATTGTCAATCTTCAATCCTCGATCCTCAATCCTCAATCCTCAATATTCAATCATCAATACTCAATCTTCAACCCTCAATCTTCAATCCTCAATACTCAATCTTCATTCCTCAATCCTCAATCCTCAATCCTCAATCCTCAATCCTCAATCCTCAATTTCAATTCTCAATCCTCAATCCTCATTTCTCAATCCTCAATCCTCAACCCTCAGCACTCATCCTCCATCCTCAATCCTCAATTCTCAATACTCAATCCTCAATCCTCAATCCTCAATCATCAATCCTCAATTGTCAATCTTCAATCCTCGATCCTCAATCCTCAATCCTCAATATTCAATCATCAATACTCAATCTTCAACCCTCAATCTTCAATCCTCAATACTCAATCTTCAATCCTCAATCCTCAATCCTCAATCCTCAGTCCTCAATCTTCAACCCTCAACACTCAACCTTCAATCCTCAATCCTCAATCCTCAATCCTCAATCCTCAATCTTCAATCCTCATCACTAATCTTCAATCCTCAATCCTCAATCCTCAATCCTCAATCCTCAATCCTCAATCCTCAATCCTCAATCCTCATTCTTCAATCCTCAGTACCCAATCCTCAATCTTCAATCCTCGATCCTCAAACCTCAATCCTAATTCCTCAATCCTCATTCTTCAATCCTCAATACCCAATCCTCAATTTCAATCCTCAATCCTCAATCCTTATTTCTCAATCCTCAATCCTCAACCCTCAGCCGTCATCCTCCATCCTCAATCCTCAATCCTCAATCCTCAATCTTCAATCCTCAATTCTCAATCTTCAATCCTCGATCCTCAATCATCAATCCTCAATCCTCAATCCTCAGGCATCAATACTCAATCTTCAATGCTCAATCCTCAATCCTCAATCCTCAATCCTCATTCCCAAACCCTCAATCTTCATTCCTCAAAGCTCAATCCTCAACCCTCAGTCCTCATACTCAATTCTCAATTCTCAATCCTCAATCCTCAATCCTCAATCTTCAATCCTCAATAATCAATCTCCAATCCTCAATCCTCTATCCTCGATCCTCAATCCTCAGGCATCAATACTCAATCTTCAATACTCAATCCTCAATCCTCAATCCTCAATCCTCAATCCTCAAACCTCAATACTCAATCCTCAATATTCAATCATCAATACTCAATCTTCAATCCTCAATCCTCAATCCTCAATTCTCAATCCTCAATCCTCAGTCCTCAGTCGTCGAACCTCAATACCCGACCCTTAGCACTCATCCTAAATCCTCAGTCCTCAATCCTCAATCCTCAAACCTAAATCCTCTACCGTCAGTCCTCGTCCTCAATCCTCAAACCTCAATCCTCAATCCTCAATATTCAATCATCAATACTCAATCTTCAATCCTCAATCCTCAATCCTCAATCCTCAATCCTCAATCCACAATCCTCAACCTTGAATACTCAATAATCAATCTCCAATCCTACATCCTCAATCCTCAATCCTCAATCCTCAATCCTCAATCCTCAATCCTCATTCTTCAATCCTCAATACCCAATCCTCAATCTTCAATCCTCAAACATCAATCCTCAATTCTCAATCCTCAATCCTCAGTCGTCAGTCGTCGAACCTCAATCCCCGACGCTTAGCACTCATCCTCAATCCTCAGTCCTCAATCCTCAATCCTCAAACCTAAATCCTCTACCGTCAGTCCTCGTCCTCAATCCTCAAACCTCAATCCTCAATCCTCAATATTCAATCATCAATACTCAATCTTCAATCCTCAATCCTCAATCCTCAATCCTCAATCCTCAATCCTCAATCCTCAATCCTCAGTATTCAATCATCAATACTCAATCTTCAACCCTCAATCTTCAATCCTCAATAATCAATCTCCAATCCTCAATCCTCAATCCTCGATCCTCAATCCTCAGGCATCAATACTCAATCTTCAATACTCAATCCTCAATCCTCAATCCTCAATCCTCAATCCTCAGACCTCAATCCTCAATCCTCAATATTCAATCATCAATACTCAATCTTCAATCCTCAATCCTCAATCCTCAACTCTCAATCCTCAATTCTCAATCCTCAATCCTTAATCCCCAGACCTCAAACATCAATATTCAACCCTGAATCCTCGTCCACAATCCACAACCCTCAATCCGCAGTCCTCAATATTCAATCATCAATATTCAATCTTCAATCCTCAATCCTCAATCCTCAATCCTCAATCCTCAATCCTCAATCTTCAACCCTGAATCCTCAATCCTCAATACTCAATCCTCACTCTTCAATCCTCAATACCCAATCTTCAATCCTCAATCCTCAATCCTCAATACTCAATCCTCAATCCTCATTCTTCAATCCTCAATACCCAATCCTCAATCTTCAATCCTCAATCCTCAATCCTCAATCCCAATTCCTCAATCCTCATTCTTCAATCCTCAATACCCAATCCTCAATTTCAATCCTCAATCCTCAATCCTCATTTCTCAATCCTCAGTCCTCAACCCTCAGCCCTCATCCTCCATCCTCAGTACTCAATCCTCTATCCTCAATCTTCAATCCTCATTACCCAATCTTCAATCCTCATTCCTCAATCCTCAATCCTCAATCCTCAATCTTCAATCCTCAATACTCAATCTGCAATCCTCAATCCTCAAACCTCATTCCTCAATCCTCATTCCTCAATCCTCAATACCCAATCCTCAATCCTCAATCCTCAATCCTCAATCCTCAATCCTCAATCTTCAACCCTATATCCTCAATCCTCAATACTCAATCCTCAATCTTCAATCCTCAATACTCAATCTTCAATCCTCAATCCTCAATCCTCAATCCTCAATATTCGATCATCAATACTCAATCTTCAATCCTCATTCCTCAATCCCCAATTCTCAATCCTCAATCCTCAATCCTCAATCCTCAATCCTCAATCCTCAATCCACAATCCTCAACCTTCTATACTCAATAATCAATATCCAATCCTCAATCCTCACTCCGCAATCTTCAACCCTGAATCCTCAATCCTCAATACTCAATCCTCAATCTTCAATCCTCAATACTCAATCTTCAATCCTCAATCCCCAATCCTCAATCCTCAATCCTCAATCATCAATCCTCAATATTCAATCCTCAATACTCAATCTTCAATCCTCAATCCTCAATCCTCAATATTCAATCCTCAATACTCAATCTTCAATCATCAATCCTCAATCCCCAATTCTCAGTCGTCAATCCTCAGTCATCAATCCTCAATCTTCAATACTCAATCGTCAATCCTTAGTCCTCAATCCTCAATCCTCAATCCTCGTTCCTCAAACCTCAATCCTCGACCCTCAGTCTTCATCCTCAATCCTCAAACATCAATCCTCAATCCTCAATATTCAACCCTCAGCCCTCATCCTCCATCCTCAATCCTCAATCCTCAATCCCCAACCTTCAATCCTCAATTCTCAATCCTCAATCCTCGATCCTCAATTCTCAATCCTCAATATTCAATCATCAATACTCAATCTTCAACCCTCAATCTTCAATCCTCAATACTTAATCTTCAATACTCAATCCTCAATCCTCAATTCTCAATCCTCAGGCATCAATACTCAATCTACAATGTTCAATCCTCAGTCCTTAATCCTCAATCCACAATCCTCAACCTTCAATACTCAATACTCAATCTTCAATCCTCAATCCTCAATCCTCAATCCTCAATCCTCAATCCTCAATCCTCAATATTCAATCCTCAATACTCAATCTTCAATCCTCGTTCCTCAAACCTCAATCCTCAACCCTCAATCCTCAATCTTCAATCCTCAATTGTCAATCTTCAATCCTCGATCCTCAATCCTCAATCCTCAATATTCAATCATCAATACTCAATCTTCAACCCTCAATCTTCAATCCTCAATACTCAATCTTCATTCCTCAATCCTCAATCCTCAATCCTCAATCCTCAATCCTCAATCCTCAATTTCAATTCTCAATCCTCAATCCTCATTTCTCAGTCCTCAATCCTCAACCCTCAGCACTCATCCTCCATCCTCAATCCTCAATTCTCAATACTCAATCCTCAATCCTCAATCCTCAATCATCAATCCTCAATTGTCAATCTTCAATCCTCGATCCTCAATCCTCAATCCTCAATATTCAATCATCAATACTCAATCTTCAACCCTCAATCTTCAATCCTCAATACTCAATCTTCAATCCTCAATCCTCAATCCTCAATCCTCAGTCCTCAATCTTCAACCCTCAACACTCAACCTTCAATCCTCAATCCTCAATCCTCAATCCTCAATCCTCAATCTTCAATCCTCATCACTAATCTTCAATCCTCAATCCTCAATCCTCAATCCTCAATCCTCAATCCTCAATCCTCAATCCTCAATCCTCATTCTTCAATCCTCAGTACCCAATCCTCAATCTTCAATCCTCGATCCTCAAACCTCAATCCTAATTCCTCAATCCTCATTCTTCAATCCTCAATACCCAATCCTCAATTTCAATCCTCAATCCTCAATCCTTATTTCTCAATCCTCAATCCTCAACCCTCAGCCGTCATCCTCCATCCTCAATCCTCAATCCTCAATCCTCAATCTTCAATCCTCAATTCTCAATCTTCAATCCTCGATCCTCAATCATCAATCCTCAATCCTCAATCCTCAGGCATCAATACTCAATCTTCAATGCTCAATCCTCAATCCTCAATCCTCAATCCTCATTCCCAAACCCTCAATCCTCATTCCTCAAAGCTCAATCCTCAACCCTCAGTCCTCATACTCAATTCTCAATTCTCAATCCTCAATCCTCAATCCTCAATCTTCAATCCTCAATAATCAATCTCCAATCCTCAATCCTCTATCCTCGATCCTCAATCCTCAGGCATCAATACTCAATCTTCAATACTCAATCCTCAATCCTCAATCCTCAATCCTCAATCCTCAAACCTCAATACTCAATCCTCAATATTCAATCATCAATACTCAATCTTCAATCCTCAATCCTCAATCCTCAATTCTCAATCCTCAATCCTCAGTCCTCAGTCGTCGAACCTCAATACCCGACCCTTAGCACTCATCCTAAATCCTCAGTCCTCAATCCTCAATCCTCAAACCTAAATCCTCTACCGTCAGTCCTCGTCCTCAATCCTCAAACCTCAATCCTCAATCCTCAATATTCAATCATCAATACTCAATCTTCAATCCTCAATCCTCAATCCTCAATCCTCAATCCTCAATCCACAATCCTCAACCTTGAATACTCAATAATCAATCTCCAATCCTACATCCTCAATCCTCAATCCTCAATCCTCAATCCTCAATCCTCAATCCTCATTCTTCAATCCTCAATACCCAATCCTCAATCTTCAATCCTCAAACATCAATCCTCAATTCTCAATCCTCAATCCTCAGTCGTCAGTCGTCGAACCTCAATCCCCGACGCTTAGCACTCATCCTCAATCCTCAGTCCTCAATCCTCAATCCTCAAACCTAAATCCTCTACCGTCAGTCCTCGTCCTCAATCCTCAAACCTCAATCCTCAATCCTCAATATTCAATCATCAATACTCAATCTTCAATCCTCAATCCTCAATCCTCAATCCTCAATCCTCAATCCTCAATCCTCAATCCTCAGTATTCAATCATCAATACTCAATCTTCAACCCTCAATCTTCAATCCTCAATAATCAATCTCCAATCCTCAATCCTCAATCCTCGATCCTCAATCCTCAGGCATCAATACTCAATCTTCAATACTCAATCCTCAATCCTCAATCCTCAATCCTCAATCCTCAGACCTCAATCCTCAATCCTCAATATTCAATCATCAATACTCAATCTTCAATCCTCAATCCTCAATCCTCAACTCTCAATCCTCAATTCTCAATCCTCAATCCTTAATCCCCAGACCTCAAACATCAATATTCAACCCTGAATCCTCGTCCACAATCCACAACCCTCAATCCGCAGTCCTCAATATTCAATCATCAATATTCAATCTTCAATCCTCAATCCTCAATCCTCAATCCTCAATCCTCAATCCTCAATCTTCAACCCTGAATCCTCAATCCTCAATACTCAATCCTCACTCTTCAATCCTCAATACCCAATCTTCAATCCTCAATCCTCAATCCTCAATACTCAATCCTCAATCCTCATTCTTCAATCCTCAATACCCAATCCTCAATCTTCAATCCTCAATCCTCAATCCTCAATCCCAATTCCTCAATCCTCATTCTTCAATCCTCAATACCCAATCCTCAATTTCAATCCTCAATCCTCAATCCTCATTTCTCAATCCTCAGTCCTCAACCCTCAGCCCTCATCCTCCATCCTCAGTACTCAATCCTCTATCCTCAATCTTCAATCCTCATTACCCAATCTTCAATCCTCATTCCTCAATCCTCAATCCTCAATCCTCAATCTTCAATCCTCAATACTCAATCTGCAATCCTCAATCCTCAAACCTCATTCCTCAATCCTCATTCCTCAATCCTCAATACCCAATCCTCAATCCTCAATCCTCAATCCTCAATCCTCAATCCTCAATCTTCAACCCTATATCCTCAATCCTCAATACTCAATCCTCAATCTTCAATCCTCAATACTCAATCTTCAATCCTCAATCCTCAATCCTCAATCCTCAATATTCGATCATCAATACTCAATCTTCAATCCTCATTCCTCAATCCCCAATTCTCAATCCTCAATCCTCAATCCTCAATCCTCAATCCTCAATCCTCAATCCACAATCCTCAACCTTCTATACTCAATAATCAATATCCAATCCTCAATCCTCACTCCGCAATCTTCAACCCTGAATCCTCAATCCTCAATACTCAATCCTCAATCTTCAATCCTCAATACTCAATCTTCAATCCTCAATCCCCAATCCTCAATCCTCAATCCTCAATCATCAATCCTCAATATTCAATCCTCAATACTCAATCTTCAATCCTCAATCCTCAATCCTCAATATTCAATCCTCAATACTCAATCTTCAATCATCAATCCTCAATCCCCAATTCTCAGTCGTCAATCCTCAGTCATCAATCCTCAATCTTCAATACTCAATCGTCAATCCTTAGTCCTCAATCCTCAATCCTCAATCCTCGTTCCTCAAACCTCAATCCTCGACCCTCAGTCTTCATCCTCAATCCTCAAACATCAATCCTCAATCCTCAATATTCAACCCTCAGCCCTCATCCTCCATCCTCAATCCTCAATCCTCAATCCCCAACCTTCAATCCTCAATTCTCAATCCTCAATCCTCGATCCTCAATTCTCAATCCTCAATATTCAATCATCAATACTCAATCTTCAACCCTCAATCTTCAATCCTCAATACTTAATCTTCAATACTCAATCCTCAATCCTCAATTCTCAATCCTCAGGCATCAATACTCAATCTACAATGTTCAATCCTCAGTCCTTAATCCTCAATCCACAATCCTCAACCTTCAATACTCAATACTCAATCTTCAATCCTCAATCCTCAATCCTCAATCCTCAATCCTCAATCCTCAATCCTCAATATTCAATCCTCAATACTCAATCTTCAATCCTCAATCCTCAAACCTCAATCCTCAATCCTCATTCTTCAATCCTAAATACCCAATCCTCAAACTTCAATCCTGAATCCTCAATACTCAATTCTCAATCCTCAATCCTTAATCCTCAGACCACAAACATCAATATTCAACCCCCAGTCCTCGGCCTCAATCCACAACCCTCAATCCTCAGTTCTCAATATTCAATCATCAATATTCAATCTTCAATCCTCAATCCTCAATCCTCAATCCTCAATCCTCAATCCTCAATCTTCAACCCTGAATCCTCAATCCTCAATACTCAATCCTCAATCTTCAATCCTCATTCTTCAATCCTCAATACCCAATCCTCAATCTTCAATCCTCAAACATCAATCCTCAATTCTCAATCCTCAATCCTCAGTCGTCAGTCGTCGAACCTCAATCCCCGACGCTTAGCACTCATCCTCAATCCTCAGTCCTCAATCCTCAATCCTCAAACCTAAATCCTCTACCGTCAGTCCTCGTCCTCAATCCTCAAACCTCAATCCTCAATCCTCAATATTCAATCATCAATACTCAATCTTCAATCCTCAATCCTCAATCCTCAATCCTCAATCCTCAATCCTCAATCCTCAATCCTCAGTATTCAATCATCAATACTCAATCTTCAACCCTCAATCTTCAATCCTCAATAATCAATCTCCAATCCTCAATCCTCAATCCTCGATCCTCAATCCTCAGGCATCAATACTCAATCTTCAATACTCAATCCTCAATCCTCAATCCTCAATCCTCAATCCTCAGACCTCAATCCTCAATCCTCAATATTCAATCATCAATACTCAATCTTCAATCCTCAATCCTCAATCCTCAACTCTCAATCCTCAATTCTCAATCCTCAATCCTTAATCCCCAGACCTCAAACATCAATATTCAACCCTGAATCCTCGTCCACAATCCACAACCCTCAATCCGCAGTCCTCAATATTCAATCATCAATATTCAATCTTCAATCCTCAATCCTCAATCCTCAATCCTCAATCCTCAATCCTCAATCTTCAACCCTGAATCCTCAATCCTCAATACTCAATCCTCACTCTTCAATCCTCAATACCCAATCTTCAATCCTCAATCCTCAATCCTCAATACTCAATCCTCAATCCTCATTCTTCAATCCTCAATACCCAATCCTCAATCTTCAATCCTCAATCCTCAATCCTCAATCCCAATTCCTCAATCCTCATTCTTCAATCCTCAATACCCAATCCTCAATTTCAATCCTCAATCCTCAATCCTCATTTCTCAATCCTCAATCCTCAACCCTCAGCCCTCATCCTCCATCCTCAGTACTCAATCCTCTATCCTCAATCTTCAATCCTCATTACCCAATCTTCAATCCTCATTCCTCAATCCTCAATCCTCAATCCTCAATCTTCAATCCTCAATACTCAATCTGCAATCCTCAATCCTCAAACCTCATTCCTCAATCCTCATTCCTCAATCCTCAATACCCAATCCTCAATCCTCAATCCTCAATCCTCAATCCTCAATCCTCAATCTTCAACCCTATATCCTCAATCCTCAATACTCAATCCTCAATCTTCAATCCTCAATACTCAATCTTCAATCCTCAATCCTCAATCCTCAATCCTCAATATTCGATCATCAATACTCAATCTTCAATCCTCATTCCTCAATCCCCAATTCTCAATCCTCAATCCTCAATCCTCAATCCTCAATCCTCAATCCTCAATCCACAATCCTCAACCTTCTATACTCAATAATCAATATCCAATCCTCAATCCTCACTCCGCAATCTTCAACCCTGAATCCTCAATCCTCAATACTCAATCCTCAATCTTCAATCATCAATACTCAATCTTCAATCCTCAATCCCCAATCCTCAATCCTCAATCCTCAATCATCAATCCTCAATATTCAATCCTCAATACTCAATCTTCAATCCTCAATCCTCAATCCTCAATATTCAATCCTCAATACTCAATCTTCAATCATCAATCCTCAATCCCCAATTCTCAGTCGTCAATCCTCAGTCATCAATCCTCAATCTTCAATACTCAATCGTCAATCCTTAGTCCTCAATCCTCAATCCTCAATCCTCGTTCCTCAAACCTCAATCCTCGACCCTCAGTCTTCATCCTCAATCCTCAAACATCAATCCTCAATCCTCAATATTCAACCCTCAGCCCTCATGCTCCATCCTCAATCCTCAATCCTCAATCCCCAACCTTCAATCCTCAATTCTCAATCCTCAATCCTCGATCCTCAATTCTCAATCCTCAATATTCAATCATCAATACTCAATCTTCAACCCTCAATCTTCAATCCTCAATACTTAATCTTCAATACTCAATCCTCAATCCTCAATTCTCAATCCTCAGGCATCAATACTCAATCTACAATGTTCAATCCTCAGTCCTTAATCCTCAATCCACAATCCTCAACCTTCAATACTCAATACTCAATCTTCAATCCTCAATCCTCAATCCTCAATCCTCAATCCTCAATCCTCAATCCTCAATATTCAATCCTCAATACTCAATCTTCAATCCTCAATCCTCAAACCTCAATCCTCAATCCTCATTCTTCAATCCTAAATACCCAATCCTCAAACTTCAATCCTGAATCCTCAATACTCAATTCTCAATCCTCAATCCTTAATCCTCAGACCACAAACATCAATATTCAACCCCCAGTCCTCGGCCTCAATCCACAACCCTCAATCCTCAGTTCTCAATATTCAATCATCAATATTCAATCTTCAATCCTCAATCCTCAATCCTCAATCCTCAATCCTCAATCCTCAATCTTCAACCCTGAATCCTCAATCCTCAATACTCAATCCTCAATCTTCAATCCTCAATACTCAATCTTCAATCCTCAATCCTCAATCCTCAATCCTCAATCCTCAATCTACAACCCTCGACACTCAATCTTCAATCCTCAATCCTCAATCCTCAATACTCATCCTCAACCTTCAATCCTCAACACTAATCTTCAATCCTCAATCCTCAATCCTCAATCCTCAATCCTCATTCTTCAATCCTCAATACCCAATCCTCAATCTTCAATCTTCAATCCTCAATCCTCAAACCTCAATCCTAATCCCTCAATCCTCATTCTTCAATCCTCAATACCCAATCCTCAATTTCAATTCTCAATCCTCAATCCTCATTTCTCAATCCTCAATCCTCAACCCTCAGCACTCATCCTCCATCCTCAATCCTCAATCCTCAATACTCAATCCTCAATCCTCAATCCTCAATCTTCAATCCTCAATTGTCAATCTTCAATCCTCGATCCTCAATCCTCAATCCTCAATATTCAATCATCAATACTCAATCTTCAACCCTCAATCTTCAATCCTCAATACTCAATCTTCAATCCTCAATCCTCAATCCTCAATCCTCAGTCCTCAATCTTCAACCCTCAACACTCAACCTTCAATCCTCAATCCTCAATCCTCAATCCTCAATCCTCAATCTTCAATCCTCATCACTAATCTTCAATCCTCAATCCTCAATCCTCAATCCTCAATCCTCAATCCTCAATCCTCAATCCTCAATCCTCATTCTTCAATCCTCAATACCCAATCCTCAATCTTCAATCCTCGATCCTCAAACCTCAATCCTAATTCCTCAATCCTCATTCTTCAATCCTCAATACCCAATCCTCAATTTCAATCCTCAATCCTCAATCCTTATTTCTCAATCCTCAATCCTCAACCCTCAGCCGTCATCCTCCATCCTCAATCCTCAATCCTCAATCCTCAATCTTCAATCCTCAATTCTCAATCTTCAATCCTCGATCCTCAATCATCAATCCTCAATCCTCAATCCTCAGGCATCAATACTCAATCTTCAATGCTCAATCCTCAATCCTCAATCCTCAATCCTCATTCCCAAACCCTCAATCCTCATTCCTCATAGCTCAATCCTCAACCCTCAGTCCTCATACTCAATTCTCAATTCTCAATCCTCAATCCTCAATCCTCAATCTTCAATCCTCAATAATCAATCTCCAATCCTCAATCCTCTATCCTCGATCCTCAATCCTCAGGCATCAATACTCAATCTTCAATACTCAATCCTCAATCCTCAATCCTCAATCCTCAATCCTCAAACCTCAATACTCAATCCTCAATATTCAATCATCAATACTCAATCTTCAATCCTCAATCCTCAATCCTCAATTCTCAATCCTCAATCCTCAGTCCTCAGTCGTCGAACCTCAATACCCGACCCTTAGCACTCATCCTAAATCCTCAGTCCTCAATCCTCAATCCTCAAACCTAAATCCTCTACCGTCAGTCCTCGTCCTCAATCCTCAAACCTCAATCCTCAATCCTCAATATTCAATCATCAATACTCAATCTTCAATCCTCAATCCTCAATCCTCAATCCTCAATCCTCAATCCACAATCCTCAACCTTGAATACTCAATAATCAATCTCCAATCCTACATCCTCAATCCTCAATCCTCAATCCTCAATCCTCAATCCTCAATCCTCAATCCTCATTCTTCAATCCTCAATACCCAATCCTCAATCTTCAATCCTCAAACATCAATCCTCAATTCTCAATCCTCAATCCTCAGTCGTCAGTCGTCGAACCTCAATCCCCGACGCTTAGCACTCATCCTCAATCCTCAGTCCTCAATCCTCAATCCTCAAACCTAAATCCTCTACCGTCAGTCCTCGTCCTCAATCCTCAAACCTCAATCCTCAATCCTCAATATTCAATCATCAATACTCAATCTTCAATCCTCAATCCTCAATCCTCAATCCTCAATCCTCAATCCTCAATCCTCAATCCTCAGTATTCAATCATCAATACTCAATCTTCAACCCTCAATCTTCAATCCTCAATAATCAATCTCCAATCCTCAATCCTCAATCCTCGATCCTCAATCCTCAGGCATCAATACTCAATCTTCAATACTCAATCCTCAATCCTCAATCCTCAATCCTCAATCCTCAGACCTCAATCCTCAATCCTCAATATTCAATCATCAATACTCAATCTTCAATCCTCAATCCTCAATCCTCAACTCTCAATCCTCAATTCTCAATCCTCAATCCTTAATCCCCAGACCTCAAACATCAATATTCAACCCTGAATCCTCGTCCACAATCCACAACCCTCAATCCGCAGTCCTCAATATTCAATCATCAATATTCAATCTTCAATCCTCAATCCTCAATCCTCAATCCTCAATCCTCAATCCTCAATCTTCAACCCTGAATCCTCAATACTCAATACTCAATCCTCACTCTTCAATCCTCAATACCCAATCTTCAATCCTCAATCCTCAATCCTCAATACTCAATCCTCAGTCCTCATTCTTCAATCCTCAATACCCAATCCTCAATCTTCAATCCTCAATCCTCAATCCTCAATCCCAATTCCTCAATCCTCATTCTTCAATCCTCAATACCCAATCCTCAATTTCAATCCTCAATCCTCAATCCTCATTTCTCAATCCTCAATCCTCAACCCTCAGCCCTCATCCTCCATCCTCAGTACTCAATCCTCTATCCTCAATCTTCAATCCTCATTACCCAATCTTCAATCCTCAATCCTCATTCCTCAATCCTCAATACCCAATCCTCAATCCTCAATCCTCAATCCTCAATCCTCAATCCTCAATCTTCAACCCTATATCCTCAATCCTCAATACTCAATCCTCAATCTTCAATCCTCAATACTCAATCTTCAATCCTCAATCCTCAATCCTCAATATTCGATCATCAATACTCAATCTTCAATCCTCATTCCTCAATCCCCAATTCTCAATCCTCAATCCTCAATCCTCAATCCTCAATCCTCAATCCTCAATCCACAATCCTCAACCTTCTATACTCAATAATCAATATCCAATCCTCAATCCTCACTCCGCAATCTTCAACCCTGAATCCTCAATCCTCAATACTCAATCCTCAATCTTCAATCCTCAATACTCAATCTTCAATCCTCAATCCCCAATCCTCAATCCTCAATCCTCAATCATCAATCCTCAATATTCAATCCTCAATACTCAATCTTCAATCCTCAATCCTCAATCCTCAATATTCAATCCTCAATACTCAATCTTCAATCATCAATCCTCAATCCCCAATTCTCAGTCGTCAATCCTCAGTCATCAATCCTCAATCTTCAATACTCAATCGTCAATCCTTAGTCCTCAATCCTCAATCCTCAATCCTCGTTCCTCAAACCTCAATCCTCGACCCTCAGTCTTCATCCTCAATCCTCAAACATCAATCCTCAATCCTCAATATTCAACCCTCAGCCCTCATCCTCCATCCTCAATCCTCAATCCTCAACCCCAACCTTCAATCCTCAATTCTCAATCCTCAATCCTCGATCCTCAATTCTCAATCCTCAATATTCAATCATCAATACTCAATCTTCAACCCTCAATCTTCAATCCTCAATACTTAATCTTCAATACTCAATCCTCAATCCTCAATTCTCAATCCTCAGGCATCAATACTCAATCTACAATGTTCAATCCTCAGTCCTTAATCCTCAATCCACAATCCTCAACCTTCAATACTCAATACTCAATCTTCAATCCTCAATCCTCAATCCTCAATCCTCAATCCTCAATCCTCAATCCTCAATATTCAATCCTCAATACTCAATCTTCAATCCTCAATCCTCAAACCTCAATCCTCAATCCTCATTCTTCAATCCTAAATACCCAATCCTCAAACTTCAATCCTCAATCCTCAATACTCAATTCTCAATCCTCAATCCTTAATCCTCAGACCACAAACATCAATATTCAACCCCCAGTCCTCGGCCTCAATCCACAACCCTCAATCCTCAGTTCTCAATATTCAATCATCAATATTCAATCTTCAATCCTCAATCCTCAATCCTCAATCCTCAATCCTCAATCCTCAATCTTCAACCCTGAATCCTCAATCCTCAATACTCAATCCTCAATCTTCAATCCTCAATACTCAATCTTCAATCCTCAATCCTCAATCCTCAATCCTCAATCCTCAATCTACAACCCTCGACACTCAATCTTCAATCCTCAATCCTCAATCCTCAATACTCATCCTCAATCTTCAATCCTCAACACTAATCTTCAATCCTCAATCCTCAATCCTCAATCCTCAATCCTCATTCTTCAATCCTCAATACCCAATCCTCAATCTTCAATCTTCAATCCTCAATCCTCAAACCTCAATCCTAATCCCTCAATCCTCATTCTTCAATCCTCAATACCCAATCCTCAATTTCAATTCTCAATCCTCAATCCTCATTTCTCAATCCTCAATCCTCAACCCTCAGCACTCATCCTCCATCCTCAATCCTCAATCCTCAATACTCAATCCTCAATCCTCAATCCTCAATCTTCAATCCTCAATTGTCAATCTTCAATCCTCGATCCTCAATCCTCAATCCTCAATATTCAATCATCAATACTCAATCTTCAACCCTCAATCTTCAATCCTCAATACTCAATCTTCAATCCTCAATCCTCAATCCTCAATCCTCAGTCCTCAATCTTCAACCCTCAACACTCAACCTTCAATCCTCAATCCTCAATCCTCAATCCTCAATCCTCAATCTTCAATCCTCATCACTAATCTTCAATCCTCAATCCTCAATCCTCAATCCTCAATCCTCAATCCTCAATCCTCAATCCTCATTCTTCAATCCTCAATACCCAATCCTCAATCTTCAATCCTCGATCCTCAAACCTCAATCCTA
Source organism: Calliopsis andreniformis (assembly GCF_051401765.1). NCBI lineage: Eukaryota > Metazoa > Arthropoda > Insecta > Hymenoptera > Andrenidae > Calliopsis > Calliopsis andreniformis. The sequence goes on from NW_027480495.1 coordinate 1,891,750, forward strand.
ATTCCTCAATCCTCATTCTTCAATCCTCAATACCCAATCCTCAATTTCAATCCTCAATCCTCAATCCTTATTTCTCAATCCTCAATCCTCAACCCTCAGCCCTCATCCTCCATCCTCAATCCTCAATCCTCAATCCTCAATCTTCAATCCTCATTTCTCAATCTTCAATCCTCGATCCTCAATCATCAATCCTCAATCCTCAATCCTCAGGCATCAATACTCAATCTTCAATGCTCAATCCTCAATCCTCAATCCTCAATCCTCATTCCCAAACCCTCAATCCTCATTCCTCAAAGCTCAATCCTCAACCCTCAGTCCTCATACTCAATTCTCAATTCTCAATCCTCAATCCTCAATCCTCAATCTTCAATCCTCAATAATCAATCTCCAATCCTCAATCCTCTATCCTCGATCCTCAATCCTCAGGCATCAATACTCAATCTTCAATACTCAATCCTCAATCCTCAATCCTCAATCCTCAATCCTCAAACCTCAATACTCAATCCTCAATATTCAATCATCAATACTCAATCTTCAATCCTCAAACCTCAATCCTCAATCCTCAATCCTCAATCCTCAATCCTCAATCCTCAATCCTCAATCATCAATCCTCAATCCTCAATTCTCAATCCTCAATCCTCAGTCCTCAGTCGTCGAATCTCAATCCCCGACGCTTAGCACTCATCCTCAATCCTCAGTCCTCAATCCTCAATCCTCAAACCTAAATCCTCTACCGTCAGTCCTCGTCCTCAATCCTCAAACCTCAATCCTCAATCCTCAATACTCAATCTTCAATACTCAATCCTCAATCCTCAATCCTCAATCCTCAATCCTCAAACTTCAATACTCAATCCTCAATATTCAATCATCAATACTCAATCTTCAATCCTCAATCCTCAATCCTCAATCCTCAATCTTCAATCCTCAACACTCAATCTTCAATCCTCAATCCTCAATCCTCAATCCTCAATCCTCATCCTTCAATCCTCAATACCCAATCCTCAATCTTCAATCCTCAATCCTCAATCCTCAATCCCAATTCCTCAATCCTCATTCTTCAATCCTCAATACCCAATCCTCAATTTCAATCCTCAATCCTCAATCCTCATTTCTCAATCCTCTATCCTCAACCCTCAGCCCTCATACTCCATCCTCAGTACTCAATCCTCTATCCTCAATCTTCAATCCTCAATTCCCAATCTTCAATCCTCATTCCTCAATCCTCAATCCTCAATCCTCAATCTTCAATCCTCAATACTCAATCTGCAACCCTCAATCCTCAAACCTCAATCCTCAATCCTCATTCCTCAATCCTCAATACCCAATCCTCAATCCTCAGTACTCAATCCTCAATCCTCAATCCTCAATCTTCAACCCTGAATCCTCAATCCTCAATACTCAATCCTCAATCTTCAATCCTCAATACTCAATCTTCAATCCTCAATCCTCAATCCTCAATCCTCAATATTCAATCATCAATACTCAATCTTCAATCCTCATTCCTCAATCCCCAATTCTCAATCCTCAATCCTCAATCTTCAATCCTCAATCCTCAGTCCTCATACTCAATTCTCAATTCTCAATCCTTAATCCTCAATCCTCAATCTTCAATCCTCAATAATCAATCTCCAATCCTCAATCCTCAATCCTCGATCCTCAATCCTCAGGCATCAATACTCAATCTTCAATACTCAATCCTCAATCCTCAATCCTCAATCCTCAATCCTCAGACCTCAATCCTCAATCCTCAATATTCAATCATCAATACTCAATCTTCAATCCTCAATCCTCAATCCTCAACTCTCAATCCTCAATCCTCAGTCCTCAGTCGTCGAATCTCAATCCCCGACGCTTAGCACTCATCCTCAATCCTCAGTCCTCAATCCTCAATCCTCAAACCTAAACCCTCTGCCGTCAGTCCTCGTCCTCAATCCTCAAACCTCAATCCTCAATCCTCAATATTCAATCCTCAATATTCATTCTTCAATCATCATCCTCAATCCTCAATTCTCAGTCGTCAATCCTCAATCCTCAATCCTCATTCTTCAATCCTCAATACCCAATCCTCAATCTTCATTCCTCAAACATCAATCCTCGATTCTCAATCCTCAATCCTCAGTCCTCAGTCGTCGAACCTCAATACCCGACCCTTAGCACTCATCCTAAATCCTCAGTCCTCAATCCTCAATCATCAAACCTAAATCCTCTACCGTCAGTCCTCGTCCTCAATCCTCAAACCCCAATCCTCAATCCTCAATATTCAATCATCAATACTCAATCTTCAATCCTCAATCCTCAATCCTCAATCCTCAATCCTCAATCCACAATCCTCAACCTTGAATACTCAATAATCAATCTCCAATCCTACATCCTCAATCCTCAATCCTCAATCCTCAATCCTCAATCCTCAATCCTCATTCTTCAATCCTCAATACCCAATCCTCAATCTTCAATCCTCAAACATCAATCCTCAATTCTCAATCCTCAATCCTCAGTCGTCAGTCGTCGAACCTCAATCCCCGACGCTTAGCACTCATCCTCAATCCTCAGTCCTCAATCCTCAATCCTCAAACCTAAATCCTCTACCGTCAGTCCTCGTCCTCAATCCTCAAACCTCAATCCTCAATCCTCAATATTCAATCCTCAATCCTCAATCTTCAACCCTGAATCCTCAATCCTCAATACTCAATCCTCAATCTTCAATCCTCAATACTCAATCTTCAATCCTCAATCCTCAATCCTCAATCCTCAATATTCAATCATCAATACTCAATCTTCAATCCTCATTCCTCAATCCCCAATTCTCAATCCTCAATCCTCAATCTTCAATCCTCAATCCTCAGTCCTCATACTCAATTCTCAATTCTCAATCCTTAATCCTCAATCCTCAATCTTCAATCCTCAATAATCAATCTCCAATCCTCAATCCTCAATCCTCGATCCTCAATCCTCAGGCATCAATACTCAATCTTCAATACTCAATCCTCAATCCTCAATCCTCAATCCTCAATCCTCAGACCTCAATCCTCAATCCTCAATATTCAATCATCAATACTCAATCTTCAATCCTCAATCCTCAATCCTCAACTCTCAATCCTCAATCCTCAGTCCTCAGTCGTCGAATCTCAATCCCCGACGCTTAGCACTCATCCTCAATCCTCAGTCCTCAATCCTCAATCTTCAACCCTGAATCCTCAATCCTCAATACTCAATCCTCAATCTTCAATCCTCAATACTCAATCTTCAATCCTCAATCCTCAATCCTCAATCCTCAATCCTCAATCTACAACCCTCGACACTCAATCTTCAATCCTCAATCCTCAATCCTCAATACTCATCCTCAATCTTCAATCCTCAACACTAATCTTCAATCCTCAATCCTCAATCCTCAATCCTCAATCCTCATTCTTCAATCCTCAATACCCAATCCTCAATCTTCAATCTTCAATCCTCAATCCTCAAACCTCAATCCTAATCCCTCAATCCTCATTCTTCAATCCTCAATACCCAATCCTCAATTTCAATTCTCAATCCTCAATCCTCATTTCTCAATCCTCAATCCTCAACCCTCAGCACTCATCCTCCATCCTCAATCCTCAATCCTCAATACTCAATCCTCAATCCTCAATCCTCAATCTTCAATCCTCAATTGTCAATCTTCAATCCTCGATCCTCAATCCTCAATCCTCAATATTCAATCATCAATACTCAATCTTCAACCCTCAATCTTCAATCCTCAATACTCAATCTTCAATCCTCAATCCTCAATCCTCAATCCTCAGTCCTCAATCTTCAACCCTCAACACTCAACCTTCAATCCTCGATCCTCAATCATCAATCCTCAATCCTCAATCCTCAGGCATCAATACTCAATCTTCAATGCTCAATCCTCAATCCTCAGGCATCAATACTCAATCTTCAATGCTCAATCCTCAATCCTCAATCCTCAATCCTCATTCCCAAACCCTCAATCCTCATTCCTCAAAGCTCAATCCTCAACCCTCAGTCCTCATACTCAATTCTCAATTCTCAATCCTCAATCCTCAATCCTCAATCTTCAATCCTCAATAATCAATCTCCAATCCTCAATCCTCTATCCTCGATCCTCAATCCTCAGGCATCAATACTCAATCTTCAATACTCAATCCTCAATCCTCAATCCTCAATCCTCAATCCTCAAACCTCAATACTCAATCCTCAATATTCAATCATCAATACTCAATCTTCAATCCTCAATCCTCAATCCTCAATTCTCAACCCTCAATCCTCAGTCCTCAGTCGTCGAACCTCAATACCCGACCCTTAGCACTCATCCTAAATCCTCAGTCCTCAATCCTCAATCCTCAAACCTAAATCCTCTACCGTCAGTCCTCGTCCTCAATCCTCAAACCTCAATCCTCAATCCTCAATATTCAATCATCAATACTCAATCTTCAATCCTCAATCCTCAATCCTCAATCCTCAATCCTCAATCCACAATCCTCAACCTTGAATACTCAATAATCAATCTCCAATCCTACATCCTCAATCCTCAATCCTCAATCCTCAATCCTCAATCCTCAATCCTCATTCTTCAATCCTCAATACCCAATCCTCAATCTTCAATCCTCAAACATCAATCCTCAATACTCAATCCTCAATCCTCAGTCGTCAGTCGTCGAACCTCAATCCCCGACGCTTAGCACTCATCCTCAATCCTCAGTCCTCAATCCTCAATCCTCAAACCTAAATCCTCTACCGTCAGTCCTCGTCCTCAATCCTCAAACCTCAATCCTCAATCCTCAATATTCAATCATCAATACTCAATCTTCAATCCTCAATCCTCAATCCTCAATCCTCAATCCTCAATCCTCAATCCTCAATCCTCAGTATTCAATCATCAATACTCAATCTTCAACCCTCAATCTTCAATCCTCAATAATCAATCTCCAATCCTCAATCCTCAATCCTCGATCCTCAATCCTCAGGCATCAATACTCAATCTTCAATACTCAATCCTCAATCCTCAATCCTCAATCCTCAATCCTCAGACCTCAATCCTCAATCCTCAATATTCAATCATCAATACTCAATCTTCAATCCTCAATCCTCAATCCTCAACTCTCAATCCTCAATTCTCAATCCTCAATCCTTAATCCCCAGACCTCAAACATCAATATTCAACCCTGAATTATCGTCCACAATCCACAACCCTCAATCCGCAGTCCTCAATATTCAATCATCAATATTCAATCTTCAATCCTCAATCCTCAATCCTCAATCCTCAATCCTCAATCCTCAATCTTCAACCCTGAATCCTCAATCCTCAATACTCAATCCTCACTCTTCAATCCTCAATACCCAATCTTCAATCCTCAATCCTCAATCCTCAATACTCAATCCTCAATCCTCATTCTTCAATCCTCAATACCCAATCCTCAATCTTCAATCCTCAATCCTCAATCCTCAATCCCAATTCCTCAATCCTCATTCTTCAATCCTCAATACCCAATCCTCAATTTCAATCCTCAATCCTCAATCCTCATTTCTCAATCCTCAATCCTCAACCCTCAGCCCTCATCCTCCATCCTCAGTACTCAATCCTCTATCCTCAATCTTCAATCCTCATTACCCAATCTTCAATCCTCATTCCTCAATCCTCAATCCTCAATCCTCAGTCTTCGATCCTCAATAGTCAATCTGCAATCCTCAATCCTCAAACCTCATTCCTCAATCCTCATTCCTCAATCCTCAATACCCAATCCTCAATCCTCAATCCTCAATCCTCAATCCTCAATCCTCAATCTTCAACCCTATATCCTCAATCCTCAATACTCAATCCTCAATCTTCAATCCTCAATACTCAATCTTCAATCCTCAATCCTCAATCCTCAATCCTCAATATTCGATCATCAATACTCAATCTTCAATCCTCATTCCTCAATCCCCAATTCTCAATCCTCAATCCTCAATCCTCAATCCTCAATCCTCAATCCTCAATCCACAATCCTCAACCTTCTATACTCAATAATCAATATCCAATCCTCAATCCTCACTCCGCAATCTTCAACCCTGAATCCTCAATCCTCAATACTCAATCCTCAATCTTCAATCCTCAATACTCAATCTTCAATCCTCAATCCCCAATCCTCAATCCTCAATCCTCAATCATTAATCCTCAATATTCAATCCTCAATACTCAATCTTCAATCCTCAATCCTCAATCCTCAATATTCAATCCTCAATACTCAATCTTCAATCATCAATCCTCAATCCCCAATTCTCAGTCGTCAATCCTCAGTCATCAATCCTCAATCATCAATATTCAATCTTCAATCCTCAATCCTCAATCCTCAATCCTCAATCCTCAATCCTCAATCTTCAACCCTGAATCCTCAATCCTCAATACTCAATCCTCAATCTTCAATCCTCAATACTCAATCTTCAATCCTCAATCCTCAATCCTCAATCCTCAATCCTCAATCTACAACCCTCGACACTCAATCTTCAATCCTCAATCCTCAATCCTCAATACTCATCCTCAATCTTCAATCCTCAACACTAATCTTCAATCCTCAATCCTCAATCCTCAATCCTCAATCCTCATTCTTCAATCCTCAATACCCAATCCTCAATCTTCAATCTTCAATCCTCAATCCTCAAACCTCAATCCTAATCCCTCAATCCTCATTCTTCAATCCTCAATACCCAATCCTCAATTTCAATTCCCAATCCTCAATCCTCATTTCTCAATCCTCAATCCTCAACCCTCAGCACTCATCCTCCATCCTCAATCCTCAATCCTCAATACTCAATCCACAATCCTCAATCCTCAATCTTCAATCCTCAATTGTCAATCTTCAATCCTCGATCCTCAATCCTCAATCCTCAATATTCAATCATCAATACTCAATCTTCAACCCTCAATCTTCAATCCTCAATACTCAATCTTCAATCCTCAATCCTCAATCCTCAATCCTCAGTCCTCAATCTTCAACCCTCAACACTCAACCTTCAATCCTCAATCCTCAATCCTCAATCCTCAATCCTCAATCTTCAATCCTCATCACTAATCTTCAATCCTCAATCCTCAATCCTCAATCCTCAATCCTCAATCCTCAATCCTCAATCCTCATTCTTCAATCCTCAATACCCAATCCTCAATCTTCAATCCTCGATCCTCAAACCTCAATCCTAATTCCTCAATCCTCATTCTTCAATCCTCAATACCCAATCCTCAATTTCAATCCTCAATCCTCAATCCTTATTTCTCAATCCTCAATCCTCAACCCTCAGCCCTCATCCTCCATCCTCAATCCTCAATCCTCAATCCTCAATCTTCAATCCTCAATTCTCAATCCTCAATTCTCAATCTTCAATCCTCGATCCTCAATCATCAATCCTCAATCCTCAATCCTCAGGCATCAATACTCAATCTTCAATGCTCAATCCTCAATCCTCAATCCTCAATCCTCATTCCCAAACCCTCAATCCTCATTCCTCAAAGCTCAATCCTCAACCCTCAGTCCTCATACTCAATTCTCAATTCTCAATCCTCAATCCTCAATCCTCAATCTTCAATCCTCAATAATCAATCTCCAATCCTCAATCCTCTATCCTCGATCCTCAATCCTCAGGCATCAATACTCAATCTTCAATACTCAATCCTCAATCCTCAATCCTCAATCCTCAATCCTCAAACCTCAATACTCAATCCTCAATATTCAATCATCAATACTCAATCTTCAATCCTCAAACCTCAATCCTCAATCCTCAATCCTCAATCCTCAATCCTCAATCCTCAATCCTCAATCATCAATCCTCAATCCTCAATTCTCAATCCTCAATCCTCAGTCCTCAGTCGTCGAATCTCAATCCCCGACGCTTAGCACTCATGCTCAATCCTCAGTCCTCAATCCTCAATCCTCAAACCTAAATCCTCTACCGTCAGTCCTCGTCCTCAATCCTCAAACCTCAATCCTCAATCCTCAATACTCAATCTTCAATACTCAATCCTCAATCCTCAATCCTCAATCCTCAATCCTCAAACTTCAATACTCAATCCTCAATATTCAATCATCAATACTCAATCTTCAATCCTCAATCCTCAATCCTCAATCCTCAATCTTCAATCCTCAACACTCAATCTTCAATCCTCAATCCTCAATCCTCAATCCTCAATCCTCATTCTTCAATCCTCAATACCCAATCCTCAATCTTCAATCCTCAATCCTCAATCCTCAATCCCAATTCCTCAATCCTCATTCTTCAATCCTCAATACCCAATCCTCAATTTCAATCCTCAATCCTCAATCCTCATTTCTCAATCCTCTATCCTCAACCCTCAGCCCTCATACTCCATCCTCAGTACTCAATCCTCAATCCTCAATATTCAATCATCAATACTCAATCTTCAATCCTCATTCCTCAATCCCCAATTCTCAATCCTCAATCCTCAATCTTCAATCCTCAATCCTCAGTCCTCATACTCAATTCTCAATTCTCAATCCTTAATCCTCAATCCTCAATCTTCAATCCTCAATAATCAATCTCCAATCCTCAATCCTCAATCCTCGATCCTCAATCCTCAGGCATCAATACTCAATCTTCAATACTCAATCCTCAATCCTCAATCCTCAATCCTCAATCCTCAGACCTCAATCCTCAATCCTCAATATTCAATCATCAATACTCAATCTTCAATCCTCAATCCTCAATCCTCAACTCTCAATCCTCAATCCTCAGTCCTCAGTCGTCGAATCTCAATCCCCGACGCTTAGCACTCATCCTCAATCCTCAGTCCTCAATCCTCAATCCTCAAACCTAAACCCTCTGCCGTCAGTCCTCGTCCTCAATCCTCAAACCTCAATCCTCAATCCTCAATATTCAATCCTCAATATTCATTCCTCAATCATCATCCTCAATCCTCAATTCTCAGTCGTCAATCCTCAATCCTCAATCCTCATTCTTCAATCCTCAATACCCAATCCTCAATCTTCATTCCTCAAACATCAATCCTCGATTCTCAATCCTCAATCCTCAGTCCTCAGTCGTCGTACCTCAATACCCGACCCTTAGCACTCATCCTAAATCCTCAGTCCTCAATCCTCAATCCTCAAACCTAAATCCTCTACCGTCAGTCCTCGTCCTCAATCCTCAAACCTCAATCCTCAATCCTCAATATTCAATCATCAATACTCAATCTTCAATCCTCAATCCTCAATCCTCAATCCTCAATCCTCAATCCACAATCCTCAACCTTGAATACTCAATAATCAATCTCCAATCCTACATCCTCAATCCTCAATCCTCAATCCTCAATCCTCAATCCTCAATCCTCATTCTTCAATCCTCAATACCCAATCCTCAATCTTCAATCCTCAAACATCAATCCTCAATTCTCAATCCTCAATCCTCAGTCGTCAGTCGTCGAACCTCAATCCCCGACGCTTAGCACTCATCCTCAATCCTCAGTCCTCAATCCTCAATCCTCAAACCTAAATCCTCTACCGTCAGTCCTCGTCCTCAATCCTCAAACCTCAATCCTCAATCCTCAATATTCAATCCTCAATCCTCAATCTTCAACCCTGAATCCTCAATCCTCAATACTCAATCCTCAATCTTCAATCCTCAATACTCAATCTTCAATCCGCAATCCTCAATCCTCAATCCTCAATATTCAATCATCAATACTCAATCTTCAATCCTCATTCCTCAATCCCCAATTCTCAATCCTCAATCCTCAATCTTCAATCCTCAATCCTCAGTCCTCATACTCATTTCTCAATTCTCAATCCTTAATCCTCAATCCTCAATCTTCAATCCTCAATAATCAATCTCCAATCCTCAATCCTCAATCCTCGATCCTCAATCCTCAGGCATCAATACTCAATCTTCAATACTCAATCCTCAATCCTCAATCCTCAATCCTCAATCCTCAGACCTCAATCCTCAATCCTCAATATTCAATCATCAATACTCAATCTTCAATCCTCAATCCTCAATCCTCAACTCTCAATCCTCAATCCTCAGTCCTCAGTCGTCGAATCTCAATCCCCGACGCTTAGCACTCATCCTCAATCCTCAGTCCTCAATCCTCAATCCTCAAACCTAAACCCTCTGCCGTCAGTCCTCGTCCTCAATCCTCAAACCTCAATCCTCAATCCTCAATATTCAATCCTCAATATTCATTCTTCAATCATCATCCTCAATCCTCAATTCTCAGTCGTCAATCCTCAATCCTCAATCCTCATTCTTCAATCCTCAATACCCAATCCTCAATCTTCATTCCTCAAACATCAATCCTCGATTCTCAATCCTCAATCCTCAGTCCTCAGTCGTCGAACCTCAATACCCGACCCTTAGCACTCATCCTAAATCCTCAGTCCTCAATCCTCAATCCTCAAACCTAAATCCTCTACCGTCAGTCCTCGTCCTCAATCCTCAAACCTCAATCCTCAATCCTCAATATTCAATCATCAATACTCAATCTTCAATCCTCAATCCTCAATCCTCAATCCTCAATCCTCAATCCACAATCCTCAACCTTGAATACTCAATAATCAATCTCCAATCCTACATCCTCAATCCTCAATCCTCAATCCTCAATCCTCAATCCTCAATCCTCATTCTTCAATCCTCAATACCCAATCCTCAATCTTCAATCCTCAAACATCAATCCTCAATTCTCAATCCTCAATCCTCAGTCGTCAGTCGTCGAACCTCAATCCCCGACGCTTAGCACTCATCCTCAGTCCTCAGTCCTCAATCCTCAATCCTCAAACCTAAATCCTCTACCGTCAGTCCTCGTCCTCAATCCTCAAACCTCAATCCTCAATCCTCAATATTCAATCATCAATACTCAATCTTCAATCCTCAATCCTCAATCCTCAATCCTCAATCCTCAATCCTCAATCCTCAATCCTCAGTATTCAATCATCAATACTCAATCTTCAACCCTCAATCTTCAATCCTCAATACACAATCTTCAATCCTCAATCCTCAATCCTCAATCCTCAATCCTCAATCCTCAGGCACCAATACTCAATCTACAATATTCAATCCTCAATCCTTAATCCTCAATCCACAATCCTCAACCTTCAATACACAATACTCAATCTTCAATCCTCAATCCCCAATCCTCAATCCTCAATCCTCAATCCTCAATCCGCAATATTCAATCCTCAATACTCAATCTTCAATCAGCAATCCTCAATCCTCAATCCTCAGTCGTCAATCCTCAGCCATCAATCCTCAATCTTCAATACTCAATCGTCAATCCTTAGTCCTCAATCCTCAATCCTCAATCCTCGTTCCTCAAACCTCAATCCTCAACCCTCAGTCTTCATCCTCAATCCTCAAACCTCAATCCTCAATCCTCAATATTCAATCATCAACCCTCAAACCTCAATCTTCAATCCTCATTCTTCAATCCTAAATACCCAATCCACAATCTTCAATCCTCAATCCTCAATCCTCAATTCTCAATCCTCAATCCTTAATCCTCAGACCTCAAACATCAATATTCAACCCTCAGTCCTCGTCCTCCATCCACAACCCTCAATCCTCAGTCCTCAATATTCAATCATCAATATTCAATCTTCAATCCTCAATCCTCAATCCTCAATCCTCAATCCTCAATCCTCAATCTTCAACCCTGAATCCTCAATCCTGAATACTCAATCCTCAATCTTCAATCCTCAATACTCAATCTTCAATCCTCAATCCTCAATCCTCAATCCTGAATCCTCAATCTTCAATCCTCAACACTCAATCTTCAATCCTCAATCCTCAATCCTCAATCCTCAATCCTCATTCTTCAATCTTCAATCCTCAATACTCAATCTTCAATCCTCAATCCTAAATCCTCAATCATCAATCCTCAATCTTCGATCCTCAACACTCAATCTTCAATCCTCAATCCTCAATCCTCAATCCTCAATCCTCATTCTTCAATCCTCAATACCCAATCCTCAATCTTCAATCCTCGATCCTCAAACCTCAATCCTAATTCCTCAATCCTCATTCTTCAATCCTCAATACCCAATCCTCAATTTCAATCCTCAATCCTCAATCCTCATTTCTCAATCCTCAATCCTCAACCCTCAGCCCTCATCCTCCATCCTGAATCCTCAATCCTCAATCCTCAATCTTCAATCCTCAATTCTCAATCTTCAATCCTCGATCCTCAACCATCAATCCTCAATCCTCAATCCTCAGGCATCAATACTCAATCGTCAATCCTTAGTCCTCAATCCTCAATCCTCAATCCTCGTTCCTCAAACCTCAATCCTCAACCCTCAGTCTTCATTCTCAATCCTCAAACCTCAATCCTCAATCCTCAATTCTCAATCCTCAATCCTCAATCCTCAATCTTCAATCCTCAATAATCAATCTCCAATCATCAATCCTCTATCCTCGATCCTCAATCCTCAGGCATCAATACTCAATCTTCAATACTCAATCCTCAAACCTCAATCCTCAATCCTCAATCCTCAAACCTCAATCCTAAATCCTCAATATTCAATCATCAATACTCAATCTTCAATCCTCAATCCTCAATCCTCAATCCTCAATCCTCAATCCTCAATCCGCAATCCTCAATCCTCAATCCTCAATCCTCAATCCTCAATCCTCAATTGTCAATCCTCAATCCTCAGTCCTCAGTCGTCGAATCTCAATCCCCGACGCTAAGCACTCATCCTCAATCCTCAGTCCTCAATCCTCAATTCTCAATCCTCAATCCTTAATCCCCAGACCTCAAACATCAATATTCAACCCTGAATCCTCGTCCACAATCCACAACCCTCAATCCGCAGTCCTCAATATTCAATCATCAATATTCAATCTTCAATCCTCAATCCTCAATCCTCAATCCTCAATCCTCAATCCTCAATCTTCAACCCTGAATCCTCAATCCTCAATACTCAATCCTCAATCTTCAATCCTCAATACCCAATCTTCAATCCTCAATCCTCAATCCTCAATCCTCAATACTCAATCCTCAATCCTCATTCTTCAATCCTCAATACCCAATCCTCAATCTTCAATCCTCAATCCTCAATCCTCAATCCCAATTCCTCAATCCTCATTCTTCAATCCTCAATACCCAATCCCCAATTTCAATCCTCAATCCTCAATCCTCATTTCTCAATCCTCAATCCTGAACCCTCAGCCCTCATCCTCCATCCTCAGTACTCAATCCTCTATCCTCAATCTTCAACCCTCAACACTCAATCTTCAATCCCCAATCCTCAATCCTCAATCCACAATCCTCAATATTCAAACATCAATACTCAATCTTCAATCCTCAATCCTCAAACCTCAATCCTCAAACCTCATTCTTCAATCCTAAATACCCAATCCTCAATCTTCAATCCTCAATCCTCAATACTCAATTCTCAATCCTCAATCCTTAATCCTCAGACCACAAACATCAATATTCAACCCCCAGTCCTCGTCCTCAATCCACAACCCTCAATCCTCAGTTCTCAATATTCAATCATCAATATTCAATCTTCAATCCTCAATCCTCAATCCTCAATCCTCAATCCTCAATCCTCAATCTTCAACCCTGAATCGTCAATCCTCAATACTCAATCCTCAATCTTCAATCCTCAATACTCAATCTTCAATCCTCAATCCTCAATCTTCAATCCTCGATCCTCAATCCTCAATCCTCAATGTTCAATCATCAATACTCAATCTTCAACCCTCAATCTTCAATCCTCAATATTCAACCTTCAATCCTCAATCCTCAATCCTCAATCCTCAATCCTCAATCCTCAATCCTCAGGCATCAATACTCAATCTACAATATTCAATCCTCAGTCCTTAATCCTCAATCCACAATCCTCAACCTTCAATACTCAATACTCAATCTTCAATCCTCAATCCTCAATCCTCAATCCTCTATCCTCAATCCTCAATACTCAATATTCAATCCTCAATGCTCAATCTTCAATCATGAATCCTCAATCCTCAATTCTCAGTCGTCAATCCTCAGTCATCAATCCTCAATCTTCAATACTCAATCGTCAATCCTTAGACCTCAATCCTCAATCCTCAATCCTCGAACCTCAAACCTCAATCCTCAACCCTCAGTCTTCATCCTCAATCCTCAAACCTCAATCCTCAATCCTCAATATTCAATCATCAATACTCAATCTTCAATCCTCAATCCTCAAACCTCAATCCTCAATCCTCATTCTTCAATCCTAAATACCCAATCCTCAATCTTCAATCCTCAATCCTCAATCCTCAATTCTCAATCCTCAATCCTTAGTCCCCAGACCTCAAACATCAATATTCAACCCTTGGTCCTCGTCCACAATCCACAACCCTCAATCCGCTGTCATCAATATTCAATCATCAATATTCAATCTTCAATCCTCAATCCTCAATACTCAATCCTCAATCCTCAATCCTCAATCCTCAATCTTCAACCCTGAATCCTCAACCCTCAATACTCAATCCTCAATCTTCGATCCTCAATACTCAATCTTCAATCCTCAATCCTCAATCCTCAATCCTCAATCCTCAATCCTCAATCTTCAATCCTCAATACTCAGTCTGCAATCCTCAATCCTTAAACCTCAATCCTCAATCCTCATTCCTCAATCCTCAATACCCAATCCTCAATCCTCAATCCTCAATCCTCAATCCTCAATCCTCAATCCTCAATCATCAATCCTCAATCCTCAATTCTCAATCCTCAATCCTCAGTCCTCAGTCGTCGAATCTCAATCCCCGACGCTTAGCACTCATCCTCAATCCTCAGTCCTCAATCCTCAATCCTCAAACCTAAATCCTCTACCGTCAGTCCTCGTCCTCAATCCTCAAACCTCAATCCTCAATCCTCAATACTCAATCTTCAATACTCAATCCTCAATCCTCAATCCTCAATCCTCAATCCTCAAACTTCAATACTCAATCCTCAATATTCAATCATCAATACTCAATCTTCAATCCTCAATCCTCAATCCTCAATCCTCAATCTTCAATCCTCAACACTCAATCTTCAATCCTCAATCCTCAATCCTCAATCCTCAATCCTCATTCTTCAATCCTCAATACCCAATCCTCAATCTTCAATCCTCAATCCTCAATCCTCAATCCCAATTCCTCAATCCTCATTCTTCAATCCTCAATACCCAATCCTCAATTTCAATCCTCAATCCTCAATCCTCATTTCTCAATCCTCTATCCTCAACCCTCAGCCCTCATACTCCATCCTCAGTACTCAATCCTCAATCCTCAATATTCAATCATCAATACTCAATCTTCAATCCTCATTCCTCAATCCCCAATTCTCAATCCTCAATCCTCAATCTTCAATCCTCAATCCTCAGTCCTCATACTCAATTCTCAATTCTCAATCCTTAATCCTCAATCCTCAATCTTCAATCCTCAATAATCAATCTCCAATCCTCAATCCTCAATCCTCGATCCTCAATCCTCAGGCATCAATACTCAATCTTCAATACTCAATCCTCAATCCTCAATCCTCAATCCTCAATCCTCAGACCTCAATCCTCAATCCTCAATATTCAATCATCAATACTCAATCTTCAATCCTCAATCCTCAATCCTCAACTCTCAATCCTCAATCCTCAGTCCTCAGTCGTCGAATCTCAATCCCCGACGCTTAGCACTCATCCTCAATCCTCAGTCCTCAATCCTCAATCCTCAAACCTAAACCCTCTGCCGTCAGTCCTCGTCCTCAATCCTCAAACCTCAATCCTCAATCCTCAATATTCAATCCTCAATATTCATTCCTCAATCATCATCCTCAATCCTCAATTCTCAGTCGTCAATCCTCAATCCTCAATCCTCATTCTTCAATCCTCAATACCCAATCCTCAATCTTCATTCCTCAAACATCAATCCTCGATTCTCAATCCTCAATCCTCAGTCCTCAGTCGTCGAACCTCAATACCCGACCCTTAGCACTCATCCTAAATCCTCAGTCCTCAATCCTCAATCCTCAAACCTAAATCCTCTACCGTCAGTCCTCGTCCTCAATCCTCAAACCTCAATCCTCAATCCTCAATATTCAATCATCAATACTCAATCTTCAATCCTCAATCCTCAATCCTCAATCCTCAATCCTCAATCCACAATCCTCAACCTTGAATACTCAATAATCAATCTCCAATCCTACATCCTCAATCCTCAATCCTCAATCCTCAATCCTCAATCCTCAATCCTCATTCTTCAATCCTCAATACCCAATCCTCAATCTTCAATCCTCAAACATCAATCCTCAATTCTCAATCCTCAATCCTCAGTCGTCAGTCGTCGAACCTCAATCCCCGACGCTTAGCACTCATCCTCAATCCTCAGTCCTCAATCCTCAATCCTCAAACCTAAATCCTCTACCGTCAGTCCTCGTCCTCAATCCTCAAACCTCAATCCTCAATCCTCAATATTCAATCCTCAATCCTCTATCTTCAACCCTGAATCCTCAATCCTCAATACTCAATCCTCAATCTTCAATCCTCAATACTCAATCTTCAATCCTCAATCCTCAATCCTCAATCCTCAATATTCAATCATCAATACTCAATCTTCAATCCTCATTCCTCAATCCCCAATTCTCAATCCTCAATCCTCAATCTTCAATCCTCAATCCTCAGTCCTCATACTGATTTCTCAATTCTCAATCCTTAATCCTCAATCCTCAATCTTCAATCCTCAATAATCAATCTCCAATCCTCAATCCTCAATCCTCGATCCTCAATCCTCAGGCATCAATACTCAATCTTCAATACTCAATCCTCAATCCTCAATCCTCAATCCTCAATCCTCAGACCTCAATCCTCAATCCTCAATATTCAATCATCAATACTCAATCTTCAATCCTCAATCCTCAATCCTCAACTCTCAATCCTCAATCCTCAGTCCTCAGTCGTCGAATCTCAATCCCCGACGCTTAGCACTCATCCTCAATCCTCAGTCCTCAATCCTCAATCCTCAAACCTAAACCCTCTGCCGTCAGTCCTCGTCCTCAATCCTCAAACCTCAATCCTCAATCCTCAATATTCAATCCTCAATATTCATTCTTCAATCATTATCCTCAATCCTCAATTCTCAGTCGTCAATCCTCAATCCTCAATCCTCATTCTTCAATCCTCAATACCCAATCCTCAATCTTCATTCCTCAAACATCAATCCTCGATTCTCAATCCTCAATCCTCAGTCCTCAGTCGTCGAACCTCAATACCCGACCCTTAGCACTCATCCTAAATCCTCAGTCCTCAATCCTCAATCCTCAAACCTAAATCCTCTACCGTCAGTCCTCGTCCTCAATCCTCAAACCTCAATCCTCAATCCTCAATATTCAATCATCAATACTCAATCTTCAATCCTCAATCCTCAATCCTCAATCCTCAATCCTCAATCCACAATCCTCAACCTTGAATACTCAATAATCAATCTCCAATCCTACATCCTCAATCCTCAATCCTCAATCCTCAATCCTCAATCCTCAATCCTCATTCTTCAATCCTCAATACCCAATCCTCAATCTTCAATCCTCAAACATCAATCCTCAATTCTCAATCCTCAATCCTCAGTCGTCAGTCGTCGAACCTCAATCCCCGACGCTTAGCACACATCCTCAGTCCTCAGTCCTCAATCCTCAATCCTCAAACCTAAATCCTCTACCGTCAGTCCTCGTCCTCAATCCTCAAACCTCAATCCTCAATCCTCAATATTCAATCATCAATACTCAATCTTCAATCCTCAATCCTCAATCCTCAATCCTCAATCCTCAATCCTCAATCCTCAATCCTCAGTATTCAATCATCAATACTCAATCTTCAACCCTCAATCTTCAATCCTCAATACACAATCTTCAATCCTCAATCCTCAATCCTCAATCCTCAATCCTCAATCCTCAGGCACCAATACTCAATCTACAATATTCAATCCTCAATCCTTAATCCTCAATCCACAATCCTCAACCTTCAATACACAATACTCAATCTTCAATCCTCAATCCCCAATCCTCAATCCTCAATCCTCAATCCTCAATCCGCAATATTCAATCCTCAATACTCAATCTTCAATCAGCAATCCTCAATCCTCAATCCTCAGTCGTCAATCCTCAGCCATCAATCCTCAATCTTCAATACTCAATCGTCAATCCTTAGTCCTCAATCCTCAATCCTCAATCCTCGTTCCTCAAACCTCAATCCTCAACCCTCAGTCTTCATCCTCAATCCTCAAACCTCAATCCTCAATCCTCAATATTCAATCATCAACCCTCAAACCTCAATCTTCAATCCTCATTCTTCAATCCTAAATACCCAATCCACAATCTTCAATCCTCAATCCTCAATCCTCAATTCTCAATCCTCAATCCTTAATCCTCAGACCTCAAACATCAATATTCAACCCTCAGTCCTCGTCCTCCATCCACAACCCTCAATCCTCAGTCCTCAATATTCAATCATCAATATTCAATCTTCAATCCTCAATCCTCAATCCTCAATCCTCAATCCTCAATCCTCAATCTTCAACCCTGAATCCTCAATCCTGAATACTCAATCCTCAATCTTCAATCCTCAATACTCAATCTTCAATCCTCAATCCTCAATCCTCAATCCTGAATCCTCAATCTTCAATCCTCAACACTCAATCTTCAATCCTCAATCCTCAATCCTCAATCCTCAATCCTCATTCTTCAATCTTCAATCCTCAATACTCAATCTTCAATCCTCAATCCTAAATCCTCAATCATCAATCCTCAATCTTCGATCCTCAACACTCAATCTTCAATCCTCAATCCTCAATCCTCAATCCTCAATCCTCATTCTTCAATCCTCAATACCCAATCCTCAATCTTCAATCCTCGATCCTCAAACCTCAATCCTAATTCCTCAATCCTCATTCTTCAATCCTCAATACCCAATCCTCAATTTCAATCCTCAATCCTCAATCCTCATTTCTCAATCCTCAATCCTCAACCCTCAGCCCTCATCCTCCATCCTGAATCCTCAATCCTCAATCCTCAATCTTCAATCCTCAATTCTCAATCTTCAATCCTCGATCCTCAACCATCAATCCTCAATCCTCAATCCTCAGGCATCAATACTCAATCGTCAATCCTTAGTCCTCAATCCTCAATCCTCAATCCTCGTTCCTCAAACCTCAATCCTCAACCCTCAGTCTTCATCCTCAATCCTCAAACCTCAATCCTCAATCCTCAATTCTCAATCCTCAATCCTCAATCCTCAATCTTCAATCCTCAATAATCAATCTCCAATCATCAATCCTCTATCCTCGATCCTCAATCCTCAGGCATCAATACTCAATCTTCAATACTCAATCCTCAAACCTCAATCCTCAATCCTCAATCCTCAAACCTCAATCCTAAATCCTCAATATTCAATCATCAATACTCAATCTTCAATCCTCAATCCTCAATCCTCAATCCTCAATCCTCAATCCTCAATCCGCAATCCTCAATCCTCAATCCTCAATCCTCAATCCTCAATCCTCAATTGTCAATCCTCAATCCTCAGGCCTCAGTCGTCGAATCTCAATCCCCGACGCTAAGCACTCATCCTCAATCCTCAGTCCTCAATCCTCAATTCTCAATCCTCAATCCTTAATCCCCAGACCTCAAACATCAATATTCAACCCTGAATCCTCGTCCACAATCCACAACCCTCAATCCGCAGTCCTCAATATTCAATCATCAATATTCAATCTTCAATCCTCAATCCTCAATCCTCAATCCTCAATCCTCAATCCTCAATCTTCAACCCTGAATCCTCAATCCTCAATACTCAATCCTCAATCTTCAATCCTCAATACCCAATCTTCAATCCTCAATCCTCAATCCTCAATCCTCAATACTCAATCCTCAATCCTCATTCTTCAATCCTCAATACCCAATCCTCAATCTTCAATCCTCAATCCTCAATCCTCAATCCCAATTCCTCAATCCTCATTCTTCAATCCTCAATAGCCAATCCTCAATTTCAATCCTCAATCCTCAATCCTCATTTCTCAATCCTCAATCCTCAACCCTCAGCCCTCATCCTCCATCCTCAGTACTCAATCCTCTATCCTCAATCTTCAACCCTCAACACTCAATCTTCAATCCCCAATCCTCAATCCTCAATCCACAATCCTCAATATTCAAACATCAATACTCAATCTTCAATCCTCAATCCTCAAACCTCAATCCTCAAACCTCATTCTTCAATCCTAAATACCCAATCCTCAATCTTCAATCCTCAATCCTCAATACTCAATTCTCAATCCTCAATCCTTAATCCTCAGACCACAAACATCAATATTCAACCCCCAGTCCTCGTCCTCAATCCACAACCCTCAATCCTCAGTTCTCAATATTCAATCATCAATATTCAATCTTCAATCCTCAATCCTCAATCCTCAATCCTCAATCCTCAATCCTCAATCTTCAACCCTGAATCGTCAATCCTCAATACTCAATCCTCAATCTTCAATCCTCAATACTCAATCTTCAATCCTCAATCCTCAATCTTCAATCCTCGATCCTCAATCCTCAATCCTCAATGTTCAATCATCAATACTCAATCTTCAACCCTCAATCTTCAATCCTCAATACTCAACCTTCAATCCTCAATCCTCAATCCTCAATCCTCAATCCTCAATCCTCAATCCTCAGGCATCAATACTCAATCTACAATATTCAATCCTCAGTCCTTAATCCTCAATCCACAATCCTCAACCTTCAATACTCAATACTCAATCTTCAATCCTCAATCCTCAATCCTCAATCCTCTATCCTCAATCCTCAATACTCAATATTCAATCCTCAATGCTCAATCTTCAATCATGAATCCTCAATCCTCAATTCTCAGTCGTCAATCCTCAGTCATCAATCCTCAATCTTCAATACTCAATCGTCAATCCTTAGACCTCAATCCTCAATCCTCAATCCTCGAACCTCAAACCTCAATCCTCAACCCTCAGTCTTCATCCTCAATCCTCAAACCTCAATCCTCAATCCTCAATATTCAATCATCAATACTCAATCTTCAATCCTCAATCCTCAAACCTCAATCCTCAATCCTCATTCTTCAATCCTAAATACCCAATCCTCAATCTTCAATCCTCAATCCTCAATCCTCAATTCTCAATCCTCAATCCTTAGTCCCCAGACCTCAAACATCAATATTCAACCCTTGGTCCTCGTCCACAATCCACAACCCTCAATCCGCTGTCATCAATATTCAATCATCAATATTCAATCTTCAATCCTCAATCCTCAATACTCAATCCTCAATCCTCAATCCTCAATCCTCAATCTTCAACCCTGAATCCTCAACCCTCAATACTCAATCCTCAATCTTCGATCCTCAATACTCAATCTTCAATCCTCAATCCTCAATCCTCAATCCTCAATCCTCAATCCTCAGTCTTCAATCCTCAATACTCAGTCTGCAATCCTCAATCCTTAAACCTCAATCCTCAATCCTCATTCCTCAATCCTCAATACCCAATCCTCAATCCTCAATCCTCAATCCTCAATCCTCAATCCTCAATCCTCAATCATCAATCCTCAATCCTCAATTCTCAATCCTCAATCCTCAGTCCTCAGTCGTCGAATCTCAATCCCCGACGCTTAGCACTCATCCTCAATCCTCAGTCCTCAATCCTCAATCCTCAAACCTAAATCCTCTACCGTCAGTCCTCGTCCTCAATCCTCAAACCTCAATCCTCAATCCTCAATACTCAATCTTCAATACTCAATCCTCAATCCTCAATCCTCAATCCTCAATCCTCAAACTTCAATACTCAATCCTCAATATTCAATCATCAATACTCAATCTTCAATCCTCAATCCTCAATCCTCAATCCTCAATCTTCAATCCTCAACACTCAATCTTCAATCCTCAATCCTCAATCCTCAATCCTCAATCCTCATTCTTCAATCCTCAATACCCAATCCTCAATCTTCAATCCTCAATCCTCAATCCTCAATCCCAATTCCTCAATCCTCATTCTTCAATCCTCAATACCCAATCCTCAATTTCAATCCTCAATCCTCAATCCTCATTTCTCAATCCTCTATCCTCAACCCTCAGCCCTCATACTCCATCCTCAGTACTCAATCCTCAATCCTCAATATTCAATCATCAATACTCAATCTTCAATCCTCATTCCTCAATCCCCAATTCTCAATCCTCAATCCTCAATCTTCAATCCTCAATCCTCAGTCCTCATACTCAATTCTCAATTCTCAATCCTTAATCCTCAATCCTCAATCTTCAATCCTCAATAATCAATCTCCAATCCTCAATCCTCAATCCTCGATCCTCAATCCTCAGGCATCAATACTCAATCTTCAATACTCAATCCTCAATCCTCAATCCTCAATCCTCAATCCTCAGACCTCAATCCTCAATCCTCAATATTCAATCATCAATACTCAATCTTCAATCCTCAATCCTCAATCCTCAACTCTCAATCCTCAATCCTCAGTCCTCAGTCGTCGAATCTCAATCCCCGACGCTTAGCACTCATCCTCAATCCTCAGTCCTCAATCCTCAATCCTCAAACCTAAACCCTCTGCCGTCAGTCCTCGTCCTCAATCCTCAAACCTCAATCCTCAATCCTCAATATTCAATCCTCAATATTCATTCCTCAATCATCATCCTCAATCCTCAATTCTCAGTCGTCAATCCTCAATCCTCAATCCTCATTCTTCAATCCTCAATACCCAATCCTCAATCTTCATTCCTCAAACATCAATCCTCGATTCTCAATCCTCAATCCTCAGTCCTCAGTCGTCGAACCTCAATACCCGACCCTTAGCACTCATCCTAAATCCTCAGTCCTCAATCCTCAATCCTCAAACCTAAATCCTCTACCGTCAGTCCTCGTCCTCAATCCTCAAACCTCAATCCTCAATCCTCAATATTCAATCATCAATACTCAATCTTCAATCCTCAATCCTCAATCCTCAATCCTCAATCTTCAATCCTCAACACTCAATCTTCAATCCTCAATCCTCAATCCTCAATCCTCAATCCTCATTCTTCAATCCTCAATACCCAATCCTCAATCTTCAATCCTCAATCCTCAATCCTCAATCCCAATTCCTCAATCCTCATTCTTCAATCCTCAATACCCAATCATCAATTTCAATCCTCAATCCTCAATCCTCATTTCTCAATCCTCTATCCTCAACCCTCAGCCCTCATACTCCATCCTCAGTACTCAATCCTCAATCCTCAATATTCAATCATCAATACTCAATCTTCAATCCTCATTCCTCAATCCCCAATTCTCAATCCTCAATCCTCAATCTTCAATCCTCAATCCTCAGTCCTCATACTCAATTCTCAATTCTCAATCCTTAATCCTCAATCCTCAATCTTCAATCCTCAATAATCAATCTCCAATCCTCAATCCTCAATCCTCGATCCTCAATCCTCAGGCATCAATACTCAATCTTCAATACTCAATCCTCAATCCTCAATCCTCAATCCTCAATCCTCAGACCTCAATCCTCAATCCTCAATATTCAATCATCAATACTCAATCTTCAGTCCTCAATCCTCAATCCTCAACTCTCAATCCTCAATCCTCAGTCCTCAGTCGTCGAATCTCAATCCCCGACGCTTAGCACTCATCCTCAATCCTCAGTCCTCAATCCTCAATCCTCAAACCTAAACCCTCTGCCGTCAGTCCTCGTCCTCAATCCTCAAACCTCAATCCTCAATCCTCAATATTCAATCCTCAATATTCATTCCTCAATCATCATCCTCAATCCTCAATTCTCAGTCGTCAATCCTCAATCCTCAATCCTCATTCTTCAATCCTCAATACCCAATCCTCAATCTTCATTCCTCAAACATCAATCCTCGATTCTCAATCCTCAATCCTCAGTCCTCAGTCGTCGAACCTCAATACCCGACCCTTAGCACTCATCCTAAATCCTCAGTCCTCAATCCTCAATCCTCAAACCTAAATCCTCTACCGTCAGTCCTCGTCCTCAATCCTCAAACCTCAATCCTCAATCCTCAATATTCAATCATCAATACTCAATCTTCAATCCTCAATCCTCAATCCTCAATCCTCAATCCTCAATCCACAATCCTCAACCTTGAATACTCAATAATCAATCTCCAATCCTACATCCTCAATCCTCAATCCTCAATCCTCAATCCTCAATCCTCAATCCTCATTCTTCAATCCTCAATACCCAATCCTCAATCTTCAATCCTCAAACATCAATCCTCAATTCTCAATCCTCAATCCTCAGTCGTCAGTCGTCGAACCTCAATCCCCGACGCTTAGCACTCATCCTCAATCCTCAGTCCTCAATCCTCAATCCTCAAACCTAAATCCTCTACCGTCAGTCCTCGTCCTCAATCCTCAAACCTCAATCCTCAATCCTCAATATTCAATCCTCAATCCTCAATCTTCAACCATGAATCCTCAATCCTCAATACTCAATCCTCAATCTTCAATCCTCAATACTCAATCTTCAATCCTCAATCCTCAATCCTCAATCCTCAATATTCAATCATCAATACTCAATCTTCAATCCTCATTCCTCAATCCCCAATTCTCAATCCTCAATCCTCAATCTTCAATCCTCAATCCTCAGTCCTCATACTCATTTCTCAATTCTCAATCCTTAATCCTCAATCCTCAATCTTCAATCCTCAATAATCAATCTCCAATCCTCAATCCTCAATCCTCGATCCTCAATCCTCAGGCATCAATACTCAATCTTCAATACTCAATCCTCAATCCTCAATCCTCAATCCTCAATCCTCAGACCTCAATCCTCAATCCTCAATATTCAATCATCAATACTCAATCTTCAATCCTCAATCCTCAATCCTCAACTCTCAATCCTCAATCCTCAGTCCTCAGTCGTCGAATCTCAATCCCCGACGCTTAGCACTCATCCTCAATCCTCAGTCCTCAATCCTCAATCCTCAAACCTAAACCCTCTGCCGTCAGACCTCGTCCTCAATCCTCAAACCTCAATCCTCAATCCTCAATATTCAATCCTCAATATTCATTCTTCAATCATCATCCTCAATCCTCAATTCTCAGTCGTCAATCCTCAATCCTCAATCATCATTCTTCAATCCTCAATACCCAATCCTCAATCTTCATTCCTCAAACATCAATCCTCGATTCTCAATCCTCAATCCTCAGTCCTCAGTCGTCGAACCTCAATACCCGACCCTTAGCACTCATCCTAAATCCTCAGTCCTCAATCCTCAATCCTCAAACCTAAATCCTCTACCGTCAGTCCTCGTCCTCAATCCTCAAACCTCAATCCTCAATCCTCAATATTCAATCATCAATACTCAATCTTCAATCCTCAATCCTCAATCCTCAATCCTCAATCCTCAATCCACAATCCTCAACCTTGAATACTCAATAATCAATCTCCAATCCTACATCCTCAATCCTCAATCCTCAATCCTCAATCCTCAATCCTCAATCCTCATTCTTCAATCCTCAATACCCAATCCTCAATCTTCAATCCTCAAACATCAATCCTCAATTCTCAATCCTCAATCCTCAGTCGTCAGTCGTCGAACCTCAATCCCCGACGCTTAGCACTCATCCTCAGTCCTCAGTCCTCAATCCTCAATCCTCAAACCTAAATCCTCTACCGTCAGTCCTCGTCCTCAATCCTCAAACCTCAATCCTCAATCCTCAATATTCAATCATCAATACTCAATCTTCAATCCTCAATCCTCAATCCTCAATCCTCAATCCTCAATCCTCAATCCTCAATCCTCAGTATTCAATCATCAATACTCAATCTTCAACCCTCAATCTTCAATCCTCAATACACAATCTTCAATCCTCAATCCTCAATCCTCAATCCTCAATCCTCAATCCTCAGGCACCAATACTCAATCTACAATATTCAATCCTCAATCCTTAATCCTCAATCCACAATCCTCAACCTTCAATACACAATACTCAATCTTCAATCCTCAATCCCCAATCCTCAATCCTCAATCCTCAATCCTCAATCCGCAATATTCAATCCTCAATACTCAATCTTCAATCAGCAATCCTCAATCCTCAATCCTCAGTCGTCAATCCTCAGCCATCAATCCTCAATCTTCAATACTCAATCGTCGATCCTTAGTCCCCAATCCTCAATCCTCAATCCTCGTTCCTCAAACCTCAATCCTCAACCCTCAGTCTTCATCCTCAATCCTCAAACCTCAATCCTCAATCCTCAATATTCAATCATCAACCCTCAAACCTCAATCTTCAATCCTCATTCTTCAATCCTAAATACCCAATCCACAATCTTCAATCCTCAATCCTCAATCCTCAATTCTCAATCCTCAATCCTTAATCCTCAGACCTCAAACATCAATATTCAACCCTCAGTCCTCGTCCTCCATCCACAACCCTCAATCCTCAGTCCTCAATATTCAATCATCAATATTCAATCTTCAATCCTCAATCCTCAATCCTCAATCCTCAATCCTCAATCCTCAATCTTCAACCCTGAATCCTCAATCCTGAATACTCAATCCTCAATCTTCAATCCTCAATACTCAATCTTCAATCCTCAATCCTCAATCCTCAATCCTGAATCCTCAATCTTCAATCCTCAACACTCAATCTTCAATCCTCAATCCTCAATCCTCAATCCTCAATCCTCATTCTTCAATCTTCAATCCTCAATACTCAATCTTCAATCCTCAATCCTAAATCCTCAATCATCAATCCTCAATCTTCGATCCTCAACACTCAATCTTCAATCCTCAATCCTCAATCCTCAATCCTCAATCCTCATTCTTCAATCCTCAATACCCAATCCTCAATCTTCAATCCTCGATCCTCAAACCTCAATCCTAATTCCTCAATCCTCATTCTTCAATCCTCAATACCCAATCCTCAATTTCAATCCTCAATCCTCAATCCTCATTTCTCAATCCTCAATCCTCAACCCTCAGCCCTCATCCTCCATCCTGAATCCTCAATCCTCAATCCTCAATCCTCAATCTTCAATCCTCAATTCTCAATCTTCAATCCTCGATCCTCAACCATCAATCCTCAATCCTCAATCCTCAGGCATCAATACTCAATCGTCAAACCTTAGTCCTCAATCCTCAATCCTCAATCCTCGTTCCTCAAACCTCAATCCTCAACCCTCAGTCTTCATCCTCAATCCTCAAACCTCAATCCTCAATCCTCAATTCTCAATCCTCAATCCTCAATCCTCAATCTTCAATCCTCAATAATCAATCTCCAATCATCAATCCTCTATTCTCGATCCTCAATCCTCAGGCATCAATACTCAATCTTCAATACTCAATCCTCAAACCTCAATCCTCAATCCTCAATCCTCAAACCTCAATCCTAAATCCTCAATATTCAATCATCAATACTCAATCTTCAATCCTCAATCCTCAATCCTCAATCCTCAATCCTCAATCCTCAATCCGCAATCCTCAATCCTCAATCCTCAATCCTCAATCCTCAATCCTCAATTGTCAATCCTCAATCCTCAGTCCTCAGTCGTCGAATCTCAATCCCCGACGCTAAGCACTCATCCTCAATCCTCAGTCCTCAATCCTCAATTCTCAATCCTCAATCCTTAATCCCCAGACCTCAAACATCAATATTCAACCCTGAATCCTCGTCCACAATCCACAACCCTCAATCCGCAGTCCTCAATATTCAATCATCAATATTCAATCTTCAATCCTCAATCCTCAATCCTCAATCCTCAATCCTCAATCCTCAATCTTCAACCCTGAATCCTCAATCCTCAATACTCAATCCTCAATCTTCAATCCTCAATACCCAATCTTCAATCCTCAATCCTCAATCCTCAATCCTCAATACTCAATCCTCAATCCTCATTCTTCAATCCTCAATACCCAATCCTCAATCTTCAATCCTCAATCCTCAATCCTCAATCCCAATTCCTCAATCCTCATTCTTCAATCCTCAATACCCAATCCTCAATTTCAATCCTCAATCCTCAATCCTCATTTCTCAATCCTCAATCCTCAACCCTCAGCCCTCATCCTCCATCCTCAGTACTCAATCCTCTATCCTCAATCTTCAACCCTCAACACTCAATCTTCAATCCCCAATCCTCAATCCTCAATCCACAATCCTCAATATTCAAACATCAATACTCAATCTTCAATCCTCAATCCTCAAACCTCAATCCTCAAACCTCATTCTTCAATCCTAAATACCCAATCCTCAATCTTCAATCCTCAATCCTCAATACTCAATTCTCAATCCTCAATCCTTAATCCTCAGACCACAAACATCAATATTCAACCCCCAGTCCTCGTCCTCAATCCACAACCCTCAATCCTCAGTTCTCAATATTCAATCATCAATATTCAATCTTCAATCCTCAATCCTCAATCCTCAATCCTCAATCCTCAATCCTCAATCTTCAACCCTGAATCGTCAATCCTCAATACTCAATCCTCAATCTTCAATCCTCAATACTCAATCTTCAATCCTCAATCCTCAATCTTCAATCCTCGATCCTCAATCCTCAATCCTCAATGTTCAATCATCAATACTCAATCTTCAACCCTCAATCTTCAATCCTCAATACTCAACCTTCAATCCTCAATCCTCAATCCTCAATCCTCAATCCTCAATCCTCAATCCTCAGGCATCAATACTCAATCTACAATATTCAATCCTCAGTCCTTAATCCTCAATCCACAATCCTCAACCTTCAATACTCAATACTCAATCTTCAATCCTCAATCCTCAATCCTCAATCCTCTATCCTCAATCCTCAATACTCAATATTCAATCCTCAATGCTCAATCTTCAATCATGAATCCTCAATCCTCAATTCTCAGTCGTCAATCCTCAGTCATCAATCCTCAATCTTCAATACTCAATCGTCAATCCTTAGACCTCAATCCTCAATCCTCAATCCTCGAACCTCAAACCTCAATCCTCAACCCTCAGTCTTCATCCTCAATCCTCAAACCTCAATCCTCAATCCTCAATATTCAATCATCAATACTCAATCTTCAATCCTCAATCCTCAAACCTCAATCCTCAATCCTCATTCTTCAATCCTAAATACCCAATCCTCAATCTTCAATCCTCAATCCTCAATCCTCAATTCTCAATCCTCAATCCTTAGTCCCCAGACCTCAAACATCAATATTCAACCCTTGGTCCTCGTCCACAATCCACAACCCTCAATCCGCTGTCATCAATATTCAATCATCAATATTCAATCTTCAATCCTCAATCCTCAATACTCAATCCTCAATCCTCAATCCTCAATCCTCAATCTTCAACCCTGAATCCTCAACCCTCAATACTCAATCCTCAATCTTCGATCCTCAATACTCAATCTTCAATCCTCAATCCTCAATCCTCAATCCTCAATCCTCAATCCTCAACCCTCAATCCTCAATCCTCAAACCTAAATCCTCTACCGTCAGTCCTCGTCCTCAATCCTCAAACCTCAATCCTCAATCCTCAATATTCAATCATCAATACACAATCTTCAATCCTCAATCCTGAATCCTCAATCCTCAATCCTCAATCCTCAATCCTCAATATTCAATCATCAATACTCAATCTTCAACCCTCAATCTTCAATCCTCAATACTCAATCATCAATCCTTAGTCCTCAATCCTCAATCCTCAATTCTCGTTCCTCAAACCTCAATCCTCAACCCTCAGTCTTCATCCTCAATCCTCAAACCTCAATCCTCAATCCTCAATATTCAATCATCAATACTCAATCTTCAACCCTCAATCTTCAATCCTCAATACTTAATCTTCAATACTCAATCCTCAATCCTCAATCCTCAATCCTCAATTCTCAATCCTCAGGCATCAATACTCAATCTACAATGTTCAATCCTCAGTCCTTAATCCTCAATCCACAATCCTCAACCTTCAATACTCAATACTCAATCTTCAATCCTCAATCCTCAATCCTCAATCCTCAATCCTCAATCCTCAATCCTCAATATTCAATCCTCAACACTCAATCTTCAATCCTCAATCCTCAAACCTCAATCCTCAATCCTCATTCTTCAATCCTAAATACCCAATCCTCAATCTTCAATCCTCAATCCTCAATACTCAATTCTCAATCCTCAATCCTTAATCCTCAGACCACAAACATCAATATTCAACCCCCAGTCCTCGTCCACAATCCACAACCCTCAATCCTCAGTTCTCAATATTCAATCATCAATATTCAATCTTCAATCCTCAATCCTCAATCCTCAATCCGCAATCCTCAATCCTCAATCTTCAACCCTGAATCCTCAATCCTCAATACTCAATCCTCAATCTTCAATCCTCAATACTCAATCTTCAATCCTCAATCCTCAATCCTCAATCCTCAATCCTCAATCTTCAACCCTCAACACTCAATCTTCAATCCTCAATCCTCAATCCTCAATACTCAATCCTCAATCTTCAATCCTCAATCCTCAATCCTCAATCCTCAATCCTCATTCTTCAATCCTCAATACCCAATCCTCAATCTTCAATCCTCAATCCTCAAACCACAATCCTAATCCCTCAATCCTCATTCTTCAATCCTCAATACCCAATCCTCAATTTCAATTCTCAATCCTCAATCCTCATTTCTCAATCCTCAATCCTCAACCCTCAGCACTCATCCTCCATCCTCAATCCTCAATCCTCAATACTCAATCCTCAATCCTCAATCCTCAATCTTCAATCCTCAATTGTCAATCTTCAATCCTCGATCCTCAATCCTCAATCCTCAATATTCAATCATCAATACTCAATCTTCAACCCTCAATCTTCAATCCTCAATACTCAATCTTCAATCCTCAATCCTCAATCCTCAATCCTCAATCCTCAATCCTCAATCCTCAGGCATCAATACTCAATCTACAATATTCAATCCTCAGTCCTTAATCCTCAATCCACAATCCTCAACCTTCAATACTCAATACTCAATCTTCAATCCTCAATCCTCAATCCTCAATCCTCTATCCTCAATCCTCAATCCTCAATATTCAATCCTCAATGCTCAATCTTCAATCATGAATCCTCAATCCTCAATTCTCAGTCGTCAATCCTCAGTCATTAATCCTCAATCTTCAATACTCAATCGTCAATCCTTAGTCCTCAATCCTCAATCCTCAATCCTCGTTCCTCAAACCTCAATCCTCAACCCTCAGTCTTCATCCTCAATCCTCAAACCTCAATCCTCAATCCTCAATATTCAATCATCAATACTCAATCTTCAATCCTCAATCCTCAAACCTCAATCCTCAATCCTCATTCTTCAATCCTAAATACCCAATCCTCAATCTTCAATCCTCAATCCTCAATCCTCAATTCTCAATCCTCAATCCTTAGTCCCCAGACCTCAAACATCAATATTCAACCCTTAGTCCTCGTCCACAATCCACAACCCTCAATCCGCAGTCATCAATATTCAGCCATCAATATTCAATCTTCAATCCTCAATCCTCAATCCTCAATCCTCAATCCTCAATCCTCAATCCTTAATCTTCAACCCTGATCCTCAACCCTCAATACTCAATCCTCAATCTTCGATCCTCAATACTCAATCTTCAATCCTCAATCCTCAATCCTCAATCCTCAATCCTCAATCTACAGTCCTCAACACTCAATCTTCAATCCTCAATCCTCAATCCTCAATCCTCAATCCTCATTCTTCAATCCTCAATCATCAATCCTCAATCCTCAATCCTCAATCCTCAATCCTCAATCCTCATTCTTCAATCCTCAATACCCGATCCTCAATCTTCAATCCTCAATCCTCAATCCTCAATTCTAATTCCCCAATCCTCATTCTTCAATCCTCAATACCCAATCCTCAATTTCAATCCTCAATCCTCAATCCTCATTTCTCAATCCTCAACCCTCAACCCTCAGCCCTCATCCTCCATCCTCAGTACTCAATCCTCTATCCTCAATCTTCAATCCTCAATACTCAATCTTCAATCCTCATTCCTCAATCCTCAATCCTCAATCCTCAATCTTCAATCCTCAATACTCAATCTGCAATCCTAAATCCTTAAACCTCAATCCTCAATCCTCATTCCTCAATCCTCAATACCCAATCCTCAATCCTCAATCCTCAATCCTCAATCCTCAATCCTCAATCTTCAACCCTGAATCCTCAATCCTCAATACTCAATCCTCAATCTTCAATCCTCAATACTCAATCTTCAATCCTCAATCCTCAATCCTCAATCCTCAATATTCAATCATCAATACTCAATCTTCAATCCTCAATCCTCAATCCTCAATTCTCAATCCTCAATCCTCAATCCTCAATCCTCAATCCTCAATCCTCAATCCTCAATCCACAATCCTCAACCTTCTATACTCAATAATCAATCTCCAATCCTAGATCGTCAATCCTCAATCCTCAATCCTCGATCTTCAACCCTGAATCCTCAATCCTCAATACTCAATACTCAATCTTCAATCCTCAATACTCAATCTTCAATCCTCAATCCTCAATCCTCAATCCTCAGTCCTCAATCTTCAACCCTCAACACTCAACCTTCAATCCTCAATCCTCAATCCTCAATCCTCAATCCTCAATCTTCAATCCTCATCACTAATCTTCAATCCTCAATCCTCAATCCTCAATCCTCAATCCTCAATCCTCAATCCTCAATCCTCATTCTTCAATCCTCAATACCCAATCCTCAATCTTCAATCCGCGATCCTCAAACCTCAATCCTAATTCCTCAATCCTCATTCTTCAATCCTCAACACACAATCCTCAATTTCAATCCTCAATCCTCAATCCTTATTTCTCAATCCTCAATCCTCAACCCTCAGCCCTCATTCTCCATCCTCAATCCTCAATCCTCAATCCTCAATCTTCAATCCTCAATTCTCAATCTTCAATCCTCGATCCTCAATCATCAATCCTCAATCCTCAATCCTCAGGCATCAATACTCAATCTTCAATGCTCAATCCTCAATCCTCAATCCTCAATCCTCATTCCCAAACCCTCAATCCTCATTCCTCAAAGCTCAATCCTCAACCCTCAGTCCTCATACTCAATTCTCAATTCTCAATCCTCAATCCTCAATCCTCAATCTTCAATCCTCAATAATCAATCTCCAATCCTCAATCCTCTATCCTCGATCCTCAATCCTCAGGCATCAATACTCAATCTTCAATACTCAATCCTCAATCCTCAATCCTCAATCCTCAATCCTCAAACCTCAATACTCAATCCTCAATATTCAATCATCAATACTCAATCTTCGATCCTCAATTCTCAGTCGTCAATCCTCAGTCGTCAATCCTCAATATTCAACACTCAATCGTCAATCCTTAGTCCTCAATCCTCAATCCCCAATCCTCGTTCCTCAAGCCTCAATCCTCAACCCTCAGTCTTCATCCTCAATCCTTAAACCTCTATCCTCAATCCTCAATATTCAGTCATCAATACTCAATCTTCAATCCTCAATCCTCAAACCTCAATCCTCAATCCTCATTCTTCAATCCTAAATACCCAATCCTCAATCTTCAATCCCCAATCCTCAATCCTCAATTCTCAATCCTCAATCCTTAATCCTCAGACCTCAAACATCAATATTCAACCCTCAGTCCTCGTCCTCAATCCACAACACTCAATCCTCAGTCCTCAATATTCAATCATCAATATTCAATCTTCAATCCTCACTCCTCAATCCTCAATTCTCAATCCTCAATCCTCAGTCCTCAGACCTCAAACCTCAATCCTCAACTCTCAGCCCCCATCCTCAATCCTCAATCCTCAATCTTCAATCCTCAATCCTCAATCCTCAAGCCTCAGTCATCAATACTCAATCCTCAATCCTCAGTCCTCAAACCTCAATCCTCAACACTCAGTTCTCAATCCTCAATCTTCAATCCTCAATCCTCAATCCACAATCCCCAATCCTCAATCCTCAGGCATCAATACTCAATCTTCAATACTCAATCCTCGATCCTCAATCCTCAATCCTCAATCCTCAACCCTCAATCCTCATACCTCAAACCTCAATCCTCAGCCCTCAGTCCTCATACTCAATTCTCAATTCTCAATTCTCAATCCTCAATCCTCAATCCTCAATCTTCAATCCTCAATAATCAACCTCCAATCCTAGATCCTCAATCCCCAATCTTCAATCCTCCATCCTCAATCCTCTATCCTCAAGCGTCAATCCTCAATCATGAATCCACAACCCTCAATCCTCAGACCTCAAACCTCAATTCCGAATCCTCAGTCCTGAATGCTCAATCTTCATCCCTCAGTCCGCAACAATCAATTGTCAATCCTCAATCCTCAATAGAATATCCTCAATTCACAGTTTTCAATACGCAATACCCAATCTTCAAACTTCAAATCTCAATCCACAGACATCAATTCTCATCACTCAACCCTCAACACTCAGTCCTCAATCTTCAATCCGCAATCCTCAATCCTCAATCCTAGATCCTCAATTCGCAATGCTCAATCCTTAATCCTCAATCTTCAATCCTCAATAACCAGTCCTCAAGCTTCAATCCTCAATGCTCAATCTTCAATCCTCAGTCCTCAATCCTCAATCCTCAATCATCAATCCTCAATCCTCAACCGTCAGTCCTCGTCCTCAATCCTCAGCCCTCAATCCTCAATCCTCAATCCTCAAACCTCAATCTTCAATCCTCGATACTCAATCCTCAATCCCCAATCCTCAATCCTCAATCCTCAATCCCCAATCCTCAATCTTCAATCGTCAATCCTCAATCCTCAATCCTCAATCCTCAATCTGCAATCATCAATCCTCAATCTTCAACACTCAATCCTCAACCCTCAATCCTCAATCTTCAATCCTCAATCCTCAATCCTCAATTCTCAATGCTCAATCTTCAATCCTCAATACTCAGTCTTCAACCCTCAATCCTCAATCCTCAACCCTCAATCCTCAATCCTCAATCATCAATCCTCAATCTTCAATACTCAATCCTCAATCCTCAATCCTCAATCCTCAGTCATCAATCCTAAATATTCAATACTCAATCGTCAATCCTCAGTCCTCAATCCTCAATCCTCAGCCCTCATCCTCAATCCTCAATCCTGAATCCTCAATCCTCAATCTTCAATCCTCAATACTCAGCCTTCAATCCTCCATCCTCGATCCTCTATCCTCAAGCGTCAATCCTCAATCCTCAATCCTCAACCCTCAGCCCTCATCCTCAACCCTCAATCCTCAATCCTCAAACCTCAACCTTCAATCCTCAATACTACATCTTCGATCCTCAATCCTCAACCCCAGTCCTCAATCTTCAATCCTCAATGCTGAATCCTCAGTCCTCAATCCCCAATCCTCAGTCCTCAATCCTCAATCATCAAACCTCAAACCTCAATCCTCAACCCTCAGCCCTCATCCTCAATCCTCAATCCTGAATCCTCAATCCTCAATCTTCAATCCTCAATACTCAGTCTTCAATCATCAATCCTCAATCCCCAATCCTCAATCCTCAATCCTCAATCTTCAATCCTCATTCTTCAATCCTCAATACACAATCCTCAATCCTCAATCCTCAAACCTCCATACTCAATTCTCAATCCTCAATCCTCTGTCCTCAGTCCTCAAACCTCAATCCTCAACCCTCAGCCCTCATCCTCAATCCTCAATCCTGAATCGTCAACCTTCAATCCTCAATACTCAATCTTCAATCCTCAATACTCAATCCTCAATCGTCAATCCTCATTCTTCAATCATCAATACCCAATCCTCAATCCTCAATCCTCAATCCTCCATCCTCAATTCTCAATCCTCAATCCTCAGTCCTCAGTCCTCAAACCTCAATCCTCAACCCTCAGCCCACATTCTCAATACTCAATCCTGAATCCTCAATCCTCAACCTTCAATCCTCAATCCTCAGTTCTCAATCCTCAATCCTCAATCCTCAATCCTCAATCCTCAATAATCAATTCTCAATCATCAACCTTCAATCCTCAATACTCAATCTTCAAACCTCAATGCTCAATCCACAATCGTCAATTCTCATTCTTCAATCCTAAATACCCAATCCTCAATCCTCAATCCTCTATCCTCCATCCTTAATTCTCAATCCTCAATCCTCTGTCCTCAGTCCTCAAACGTCAACCCTCAACCCCCAGCCCTCAGCCCTCATCCTCAATCCTCAATCCTTAATACTCAATCCTCAATCTTCAATCCTCAATACTCAGTCTTCGATCATCAATCCTCAATCCTCAATCTTCAATCCTCAATCCTCAATTTCAATCCTCAATACTCAGTCTTCAATCATCAATCCTCAATCCTCAATCCTCAATCCTCAATCCTCAATCATCAATCCTCAATATTCAATCATCAACCTTCAATCCTCAATACTCAATCTTCAATCCTCAATACTCAATCCTCAATTGTCAATCCTCATTCTTCAATCCTGAATACACAATCCTCAATCCTCAATCCTCAATCGTCCACCCTCAAATCTCAATCCTCAATCCTCTGTCCTCAGTCCTCAAACCTCAATCCTCAACCCTCAGCCATCGTCCTCAATACTCAATCCTGAATCATCAGCCTTCAATCCTCAATACTCAATCTTCAATCCTCAATACTCAATCCTCAATCGTCAATCCTCATTCTTCAATCATCATTACCCAATCCTCAATACTCAATCCTCAATCCTCCATCCTCAATTCTCAATCCTCAATCCTCAGTCCTCAGCCCTCAAACCTCAATCCTCAACCCTCAGCCCTCATTCTCAATCCTCAATGCTGAGTCCTCAATCCTCAATCTTCAATCCTCAATCCTCAATATTCAATCCTCAATACTCATTCTTCAATCATCATCCTCAATCCTCAATTCTCAGTCGTCAATCCTCAATCCGCAATCCTCATTCTTCAATCCTCAATACCCAATCCTCAATCTTCATTCCTCAAACATCAATCCTCAATTCTCAATCCTCAATCCTCAGTCCTCAGTCGTCGAACCTCAATACCCGACCCTTAGCACTCATCCTAAATCCTCAGTCCTCAATCCTCAATCCTCAAACCTAAATCCTCTACCGTCAGTCCTCGTCCTCAATCCTCAAACCTCAATCCTCAATCCTCAATATTCAATCATCAATACTCAATCTTCAATCCTCAATCCTCAATCCTCAATCCTCAATCCTCAATCCACAATCCTCAACCTTGAATACTCAATAATCAATCTCCAATCCTACATCCTCAATCCTCAATCCTCAATCCTCAATCCTCAATCCTCAATCCTCATTCTTCAATCCTCAATACCCAATCCTCAATCTTCAATCCTCAAACATCAATCCTCAATTCTCAATCCTCAATCCTCAGTCGTCAGTCGTCGAACCTCAATCCCCGACGCTTAGCACTCATCCTCAATCCTCAGTCCTCAATCCTCAATCCTCAAACCTAAATCCTCTACCGTCAGTCCTCGTCCTCAATCCTCAAACCTCAATCCTCAATCCTCAATATTCAATCATCAATACTCAATCTTCAATCCTCAATCCTCAATCCTCAATCCTCAATCCTCAATCCTCAATCCTCAATCCTCAGTATTCAATCATCAATACTCAATCTTCAACCCTCAATCTTCAATCCTCAATACTCAATCTTCAATCCTCAATCCTCAATCCTCAATCCTCAATCCTCAATCCTCAGGCACCAATACTCAATCTACAATATTCAATCCTCAATCCTTAATCCTCAATCCACAATCCTCAACCTTCAATACACAATACTCAATCTTCAATCCTCAATCCCCAATCCTCAATCCTCAATCCTCAATCCTCAATCCGCAATATTCAATCCTCAATACTCAATCTTCAATCAGCAATCCTCAATCCTCAATTCTCAGTCGTCAATCCTCAGCCATCAATCCTCAATCTTCAATACTCAATCGTCAATCCTTAGTCCTCAATCCTCAATCCTCAATCCTCGTTCCTGAAACCTCAATCCTCAACCCTCAGTCTTCATCCTCAATCCTCAAACCTCAATCCTCAATCCTCAATATTCAATCATCAACCCTCAAACCTCAATCTTCAATCCTCATTCTTCAATCCTAAATACCCAATCCACAATCTTCAATCCTCAATCCTCAATCCTCAATTCTCAATCCTCAATCCTTAATCCTCAGACCTCAAACATCAATATTCAACCCTCAGTCCTCGTCCTCAATACACAACCCTCAGTCCTCAGTCCTCAATATTCAATCATCAATATTCAACCCTCAATCCTCAATCTTCAATCCTCAATAATCAATCTCCAATCCTCAATCCTCAATCCTCGATCCTCAATCCTCAGGCATCAATACTCAATCTTCAATACTCAATCCTCAATCCTCAATCGTCAACCCTCAATCCTGGGACCTCAATCCTCAATCCTCAATATTCAATCATCAATACTCAATCTTCAATCCTCAATCCTCAATCCTCAATTCTCAATCCTCAATCCTCAGTCCTCAGAAGTCGAATCTCAATCCACGACGCTTAGCACTCATCCTCAATCCTCAGTCCTCAATCCTCAATCCTCAAACCTAAATCCTCTGCCGTCAGTCCTCGTCCTCAATCCTCAAACCTCAATCCTCAATCCTCAATATTCAATCATCAATACTCAATCTTCAATCCTCAATCCTCAATCCTCAATCCTCAATCCTCAATCCTCAATCCTCAATATTCAATCATCAATACTCAATCTTCAACCCTCAATCTTCAATCCTCAATACTCAATCTTCAATCCTCAATCCTCAATCCTCAATCCTCAATCCTCAATCCTCAATCCTCAGGCATCAATACTCAATCTACAATATTCAATCCTCAATCCTTAATCCTCAATCCACAATCCTCAACCTTCAATACTCAATACTCAATCTTCAATCCTCAATCCTCAATCCTCAATCCTCAATCCTCAATCCGCAATATTCAATCCTCAATACTCAATCTTCAATCAGCAATCCTCAATCCTCAAATCTCAGTCGTCAATCCTCAGCCATCAATCCTCAATCTTCAATACTCAATCGTCAATCCTTAGTCCTCAATCCTCAATCCTCAATCCTCGTTCCTCAAACCTCAATCCTCAACCCTCAGTCTTCATCCTCAATCCTCAAACCTCAATCCTCAATCCTCAATATTCAATCATCAATCCTCAAACCTCAATCTTCAATCCTCATTCTTCAATCCTAAATACCCAATCCTCAATCTTCAATCCTCAATCCTCAATCCTCAATTCTCAATCCTTAATCCTTAATCCTTAGACCTCAAACATCAATATTCAACCCTCAGTCCTCGTACTCAATCCACAACCCTCAATCCTCAGTCCTCAATATTCAATCATCAATATTCAATCTTCAATCCTCAATCCTCAATCCTCAATCTTCAATCCTCAATCCTCAATCCTCAATCCTCAATCCTCAATCTTCAATCCTCAACACTCAATCTTCAATCCTCAATCCTCAATCCTCAATCATCAATCCTCATTCTTCAATCTTCAATCCTCAATACTCAATCTTCAATCCTCAATCCTAAATCCTCAATCATCAATCCTCAATCTTCGATCCTCAACACTCAATCTTCAATCCTCAATCCTCAATCCGCAATCCTCAATCCTCATTCTTCAATCCACAATACCCAATCCTCAATCTTCAATCCTCGATCCTCAAACCTCAATCCTAATTCCTCAATCCTCATTCTTCAATCCTCAATACCCAATCCTCAATTTCAATCCTCAATCCTCAATCCTCATTTCCCCAATCCTCAATCCTCAACCCTCAGCCCTCATCCTCCATCCTCAATCCTCAATCCTCAATGCGGAATCTTCAATCCTCAATTCTCAATCTTCAATCCTCGATCCTCAATCATCAATCATCAATCCTCAATCCTCAGGCATCAATACTCAATCTTCAATGCTCAATCCTCAATCCTCAATCCTCAATCCTCATTCCCCAACCCTCAATCCTCATTCCTCAAACCTCAATCCTCAACCCTCAGCCCTCATACTCAATTCTCTATTCTCAATCCTCAATCCTCAATCCACAATCTTCAATCCTCAATAATCAATCTCCAATCCTCAATCCTCTGTCCTCGATCCTCAATCCTCAGGCATCAATACTCAATCTTCAATACTCAATCCTCAATCCTCAATCCTCAACCCTCAATCCTCAAACCTCAATCCTCAATCCTCAATATTCAATCATCAATACTCAATCTTCAATCCTCAATCCTCAATCCTCAATCCTCAATCCTCAATCCTCAATCCTCAATCCTCAATCCTCAATCCTCAATCCTCAATCCTCAATTCTCAATCCTCAATTCTCAGTCCTCAGTCGTCGAATCTCAATCCCCGACGTTTGGCACTCATCCTCAATCCGCAGTCCTCAATCCTCAATTCTCAATCCTCAATCCTTAATCCCCAGACCTCAAACATCAATATTCAACCCTGAATCCTCGTCCACAATCCACAACCCTCAATCCGCAGTACTCAATATTCAATCATCAATATTCAATCTTCAATCCTCAATCCTCACTCCTCAATACTCAATCCTCAATCCTCAATCTTCAACCCTGAATCCTCAATCCTCAATACTCAATCCTCAATCTTCAATCCTCAATACCCAATCTTCAATCCTCAATCCTCAATCCTCAATACTCAATCCTCAATCTTCAATCCTCAACACTCAATCTTCAATCCTCAATCCTCAATCCTCAATCCTCAATCCTCATTCTTCAATCCTCAATACCCAATCCTCAATCTTCAATCCTCAATCCTCAATCCTCAATCCCAATTCCTCAATCCTCATTCTTCAATCCTCAATACCCAATCCTCAATTTCAATCCTCAATCCTCAATCCTCATTTCTCAATCCTCAACCCTCAACCCTCAGCCCTCATCCTCCATCCTCAGTACTCAATCCTCTATCCTCAATCTTCAATCCTCAATACCCAATCTTCAATCCTCATTCCTCAATCCTCAATCCTCAATCCTCAATCATCAATCCTCAATACTCAATCTGCAATCCTAAATCCTCAAACCTCAATCCTCAATCCTCATTCCTCAATCCTCAATACCCAATCCTCAATCCTCAATCCTCAATCCTCAATCCTCAATCCTCAATCTTCAACCCTATATCCTCAATCCTCAATACTCAATCCTCAATCTTCAATCCTCAATACTCAATCTTCAATCCTCAATCCTCAATCCTCAATCCTCAATATTCAATCATCAATACTCAATCTTCAATCCTCATTCCTCAATCCCCAATTCTCAATCCTCAATCCTCAATCCTCAATCCTCAATCCACAATCCTCAACCTTCTATACTCAATAATCAATCTCCAATCCTCAATCCTCACTCCTCAATCTTCAACCCTGAATCCTCAATCCTCAATACTCAATCCTCAATCTTCAATCCTCGATACTCAATCTTCAATCCTCAATCCCCAATCCTCAATCCTCAGTCCTCTATCTTCAACCCTCAACACTCAATCTTCAATCCTCAATCCTCAATCCTCAATCGTCAATCCTCAATCTTCAATCCTCATCACTAATCTTCAATCAGCAATCCTCAATCCTCAATTCTCAGTCGTCAATCCTCAGTCATCAATCCTCAATCTTCAATACTCAATCGTCAATCCTTAGTCCTCAATCCTCAGTCCTCAATCCTCGTTCCTCAAACCTCAATCCTCAACCCTCAGTCTTCATCCTCAATCCTCAAACCTCAATCCTCAATCCTCAATATTCAATCATCAATCCTCAAACCTCAATCTTCAATCCTCATTCTTCAATCCTAAATACCCAATCCTCAATCTTCAATCCTCAATCCTCAATCCTCAATCCTCAATCCTCAATCCTCAATCCTCAATACTCAATCTTCAATTCTCAACACTCAATCTTCAATCGTCAATCCTCAATTCTCAATCCTCAATCCTCATTCTTCAATCTTCAATACTCAATACTCAATCTTCAATCCTCAATCCTCAATCCTCAATCCTCAATCCTCAATCTTCAATCCTCAACACTCAATCCTCAATCCTCAATCCTCAATACTAATTCCTCAATCCTCATTCTTCAATCCTCAATACCCAATCCTCAATTTCAATCCTCAATCCTCAATCCTCATTTCTCAATCCTCAATCCTCAACCCTCAGCCCTCATCCTCCATCCTCCATCCTCAATCCTCAATCCTCAATCTTCAATCCTCAATCCTCAATCCTCAATCCACAGGCGTCAATACTCAATCTACAATATTCAATCCTCAATACTTAATCCTCAATCCACAATCCTCAACCTTCAATACTCAATACTCAATCTTCAATCCTCAATCCTCAATCCTCAATCCTCAATCCTCAATCTTCAATCCTCAATATTCAATCCTCAATACTCAATCTTCAATCATCAATCCTCAATCCTCAATTCTCAGTCGTCAATCCTCAGTCACCAATCCTCAATCTTCAATACTCAATCGTCAATCCTTAGTACTCAACACTGAATCCTCAAT
The DNA here is from genome assembly GCF_051401765.1 of Calliopsis andreniformis. Taxonomy (NCBI): domain Eukaryota; kingdom Metazoa; phylum Arthropoda; class Insecta; order Hymenoptera; family Andrenidae; genus Calliopsis; species Calliopsis andreniformis. The sequence continues at coordinate 1,934,213 of NW_027480495.1, forward strand.
CCTCGTTCCTCAGACCTCAATCCTCAACCCTCAGTCTTCATCCTCAATCCTCAAACATCAATCCTCAATCCTCAATATTCAATCATCAATACTCAATCTTCAATCCTCAATCCTCAAACCTCAATCCTCAATCCTCATCCTTCAATCCTAAATACCCAATCCTCAATCTTCAATCCTCAATCCTCAATACTCAATTCTCAATCCTCAATCCTTAATCCTCAGACCTCAAACATCAATATCCAACCCTCAGTCCTCGTCCTCAATCCACAACCCTCAATCCTCAGTCCTCAATATTCAATCATCAATATCCAATCTTCAAGCCTCAATCCTCAATCCTCAATCCTTAATCCTCAATCCTCAGTCTTCAACCCTGAATACTCAATCCTCAATACTCAATCCTCAATCTTCAATCCTCAATACTCAATCTTCAATCCTCAATCCTCAAACCTCAATCCTTAATATTCAAACATCAACACTCAATCTTCAATCCTCAATCCTCAATCCTCAATCCTCAGCCCTCAATCCTCAATCCTCAATCCTCAAACCTCAATCTTCAATCCTCGATACTCAATCTTCGATACTCAATCCTCAATCCTCAATCCTCAATCCCCAATCCTCAATCTTCAATCGTCAATCCTCAATCCTCAATCCTCAATCCTCAATCTGCAATCATCAATCCTCAATCTTCAACACTCAATCCTCAACCCTCAATCCTCAATCTTCAATCCTCAATCCTCAATCCTCAATTCTCAATCCTCAGTCTTCAATCCTCAATACTCAGTCTTCAACCCTCAATCCTCAATCCTCAATCCTCAATCCTCGATCCTCAATCATCAATCCTCAATCTTCAATACTCAATCCTCAATCCTCAATCCTCAATCCTCAATACTCAGTCTTCAATCCTCAATCCTCAATCCTCAATCCTCAATCCTCAATCCTCAGTCATCAATCCTAAATATTCAATACTCAATCGTCAATCCTCAGTCCTCAATTCTCAATCCTCAGCCCTCATCCTCAATCCTCAATCCTGAATCCTCAATCCTCAATCTTCAATCCTCAATACTCAGCCTTCAATCCTCCATCCTCGATCCTCTATCCTCAAGCGTCAATCCTCAATCCTCAATCCTCAACCCTCAGCCCTCATCCTCAACCCTCAATCCTCAATCCTCAAACCTCAACCTTCAATCCTCAATACTCAATCTTCGATCCTCAATCCTCAACCCCAGTCCTCAATCTGCAATCCTCAATGCTGAATCCTCAGTCCTCAATCCCCAATCCTCAGTCCTCAATCCTCAATCATCAAACCTCAAACCTCAATCCTCAACCCTCAGCCCTCATCCTCAATCCTCAATCCTGAATCCTCAGTCCTCAATCTTCAATCCTCAATACTCAGTCTTCAATCATCAATCCTCAATCCTCAATCCTCAATCCTCAATCCTCAATCTTCAATCCTCAATACTCAGTCTTCAATCATCAATCCTCAATCCTCAATCCTCAATCCTCAATCCTCAATCATCAATCCTCAATATTCAGTCATCAACCTTCAATCCTCAATACTCAATCTTCAATCCTCAATACTCAATCCTCAATCGTCAATCCTCATTCTTCAATCCTCAATACACAATCCTCAATCCTCAATCCTCAAACCTCCATCCTCAATTCTCAATCCTCAATCCTCTGTCCTCAGTCCTCAAACCTCAATCCTCAACCCTCAGCCCTCATCCTCAATCCTCAATCCTGAATCATCAACCTTTAATCCTCAATACTCAATCTTCAATCCTCAATACTCAATCCTCAATCGTCAATCCTCATTCTTCAATCATCAATACCCAATCCTCAATCCTCAATCCTCAATCCTCCATCCTCAATTCTCAATCCTCAATCCTCAGTCCTCAGTCCTCAAACCTCAATCCTCAACCCTCAGCCCTCATTCTCAATACTCAATCCTGAATCCTCAATCCTCAACCTTCAATCCTCAATCCTCAGTTCTCAATCCTCAATCCTCAATCCTCAATCCTCAATCCTCAATAATCAATTCTCAATCATCAACCTTCAATCCTCAATACTCAATCTTCAAACCTCAATGCTCAATCCACAATCGTCAATTCTCATTCTTCAATCCTAAATACCCAATCCTCAATCCTCAATCCTCTATCCTCCATCCTTAATTCTCAATCCTCAATCCTCTGTCCTCAGTCCTCAACCGTCAACCCTCAACCCTCAGCCCTCAGCCCTCATCCTCAATCCTCAATCCTGAATCCTCAATCCTCAATCTTCAATCCTCAATACTCAGTCTTCGATCATCAATCCTCAATCCTCAATCCTCAATCCTCAATCCTCAATTTCAATCCTCAATACTCAGTCTTCAATCATCAATCCTCAATCCTCAATCCTCAATCCTCAATCCTCAATCATCAATCCTCAATATTCAATCATCAACCTTCAATCCTCAATACTCAATCTTCAATCCTCAATACTCAATCCTCAATTGTCAATCCTCATTCTTCAATCCTGAATAAACAATCCTCAATCCTCAATCCTCAATCCTCCATCCTCAATCCTCAATCCTCAATCCTCAATCTTCAATCCTCAATCCTCAATCCTGAATCCACAGGCGTCAATACTCAATCTACAATATTCAATCCTCAATCCTTAATCCTCAATCCACAATCCTCAACCTTCAATACTTAATACTCAATCTTCAATCCTCAATCCTCAATCCTCAATCCTCAATCCTCAATCTTCAATCCTCAATATTCAATCCTCAATACTCAATCTTCAATCATCAATCCTCAATCCTCAATTCTCAGTCGTCAATCCTCAGTCACCAATCCTCAATCTTCAATCCTCAATCCTCAATCCTCAGTCATCAATCCTAAATATTCAATACTCAATCGTCAATCCTCAGTCCTCAATTCTCAATCCTCAGCCCTCATCCTCAATCCTCAATCCTGAATCCTCAATCCTCAATCTTCAATCCTCAATACTCAGCCTTCAATCCTCCATCCTCGATCCTCTATCCTCAAGCGTCAATCCTCAATCCTCAATCCTCAACCCTCAGCCCTCATCCTCAACCCTCAATCCTCAATCCTCAAACCTCAACCTTCAATCCTCAATACTCAATCTTCGATCCTCAATCCTCAACCCCAGTCCTCAATCTGCAATCCTCAATGCTGAATCCTCAGTCCTCAATCCCCAATCCTCAGTCCTCAATCCTCAATCATCAAACCTCAAACCTCAATCCTCAACCCTCAGCCCTCATCCTCAATCCTCAATCCTGAATCCTCAGTCCTCAATCTTCAATCCTCAATACTCAGTCTTCAATCATCAATCCTCAATCCTCAATCCTCAATCCTCAATCCTCAATCTTCAATCCTCAATACTCAGTCTTCAATCATCAATCCTCAATCCTCAATCCTCAATCCTCAATCCTCAATCATCAATCCTCAATATTCAGTCATCAACCTTCAATCCTCAATACTCAATCTTCAATCCTCAATACTCAATCCTCAATCGTCAATCCTCATTCTTCAATCCTCAATACACAATCCTCAATCCTCAATCCTCAAACCTCCATCCTCAATTCTCAATCCTCAATCCTCTGTCCTCAGTCCTCAAACCTCAATCCTCAACCCTCAGCCCTCATCCTCAATCCTCAATCCTGAATCATCAACCTTTAATCCTCAATACTCAATCTTCAATCCTCAATACTCAATCCTCAATCGTCAATCCTCATTCTTCAATCATCAATACCCAATCCTCAATCCTCAATCCTCAATCCTCCATCCTCAATTCTCAATCCTCAATCCTCAGTCCTCAGTCCTCAAACCTCAATCCTCAACCCTCAGCCCTCATTCTCAATACTCAATCCTGAATCCTCAATCCTCAACCTTCAATCCTCAATCCTCAGTTCTCAATCCTCAATCCTCAATCCTCAATCCTCAATCCTCAATAATCAATTCTCAATCATCAACCTTCAATCCTCAATACTCAATCTTCAAACCTCAATGCTCAATCCACAATCGTCAATTCTCATTCTTCAATCCTAAATACCCAATCCTCAATCCTCAATCCTCTATCCTCCATCCTTAATTCTCAATCCTCAATCCTCTGTCCTCAGTCCTCAACCGTCAACCCTCAACCCTCAGCCCTCAGCCCTCATCCTCAATCCTCAATCCTGAATCCTCAATCCTCAATCTTCAATCCTCAATACTCAGTCTTCGATCATCAATCCTCAATCCTCAATCCTCAATCCTCAATCCTCAATTTCAATCCTCAATACTCAGTCTTCAATCATCAATCCTCAATCCTCAATCCTCAATCCTCAATCCTCAATCATCAATCCTCAATATTCAATCATCAACCTTCAATCCTCAATACTCAATCTTCAATCCTCAATACTCAATCCTCAATTGTCAATCCTCATTCTTCAATCCTGAATAAACAATCCTCAATCCTCAATCCTCAATCCTCCATCCTCAATCCTCAATCCTCAATCCTCAATCTTCAATCCTCAATCCTCAATCCTGAATCCACAGGCGTCAATACTCAATCTACAATATTCAATCCTCAATCCTTAATCCTCAATCCACAATCCTCAACCTTCAATACTTAATACTCAATCTTCAATCCTCAATCCTCAATCCTCAATCCTCAATCCTCAATCTTCAATCCTCAATATTCAATCCTCAATACTCAATCTTCAATCATCAATCCTCAATCCTCAATTCTCAGTCGTCAATCCTCAGTCACCAATCCTCAATCTTCAATACTCAATCCTCAATCCTCAGTCATCAATCCTAAATATTCAATACTCAATCGTCAATCCTCAGTCCTCAATTCTCAATCCTCAGCCCTCATCCTCAATCCTCAATCCTGAATCCTCAATCCTCAATCTTCAATCCTCAATACTCAGCCTTCAATCCTCCATCCTCGATCCTCTATCCTCAAGCGTCAATCCTCAATCCTCAATCCTCAACCCTCAGCCCTCATCCTCAACCCTCAATCCTCAATCCTCAAACCTCAACCTTCAATCCTCAATACTCAATCTTCGATCCTCAATCCTCAACCCCAGTCCTCAATCTGCAATCCTCAATGCTGAATCCTCAGTCCTCAATCCCCAATCCTCAGTCCTCAATCCTCAATCATCAAACCTCAAACCTCAATCCTCAACCCTCAGCCCTCATCCTCAATCCTCAATCCTGAATCCTCAGTCCTCAATCTTCAATCCTCAATACTCAGTCTTCAATCATCAATCCTCAATCCTCAATCCTCAATCCTCAATCCTCAATCTTCAATCCTCAATACTCAGTCTTCAATCATCAATCCTCAATCCTCAATCCTCAATCCTCAATCCTCAATCATCAATCCTCAATATTCAGTCATCAACCTTCAATCCTCAATACTCAATCTTCAATCCTCAATACTCAATCCTCAATCGTCAATCCTCATTCTTCAATCCTCAATACACAATCCTCAATCCTCAATCCTCAAACCTCCATCCTCAATTCTCAATCCTCAATCCTCTGTCCTCAGTCCTCAAACCTCAATCCTCAACCCTCAGCCCTCATCCTCAATCCTCAATCCTGAATCATCAACCTTCAATCCTCAATACTCAATCTTCAATCCTCAATACTCAATCCTCAATCGTCAATCCTCATTCTTCAATCATCAATACCCAATCCTCAATCCTCAATCCTCAATCCTCCATCCTCAATTCTCAATCCTCAATCCTCAGTCCTCAGTCCTCAAACCTCAATCCTCAACCCTCAGCCCTCATTCTCAATACTCAATCCTGAATCCTCAATCCTCAACCTTCAATCCTCAATCCTCAGTTCTCAATCCTCAAACCTCAATCCTCAATCCTCAATCCTCAATAATCAATTCTCAATCATCAACCTTCAATCCTCAATACTCAATCTTCAAACCTCAATGCTCAATCCACAATCGTCAATTCTCATTCTTCAATCCTAAATACCCAATCCTCAATCCTCAATCCTCTATCCTCCATCCTTAATTCTCAATCCTCAATCCTCTGTCCTCAGTCCTCAACCGTCAACCCTCAACCCTCAGCCCTCAGCCCTCATCCTCAATCCTCAATCCTGAATCCTCAATCCTCAATCTTCAATCCTCAATACTCAGTCTTCGATCAACAATCCTCAATCCTCAATCCTCAATCCTCAATCCTCAATTTCAATCCTCAATACTCAGTCTTCAATCATCAATCCTCAATCCTCAATCCTCAATCCTCAATCCTCAATCATCAATCCTCAATATTCAATCATCAACCTTCAATCCTCAATACTCAATCTTCAATCCTCAATACTCAATCCTCAATTGTCAATCCTCATTCTTCAATCCTGAATAAACAATCCTCAATCCTCAATCCTCAATCGTCCACCCTCAAATCTCAATCCTCAATCCTCTGTCCTCAGTCCTCAAACCTCAATCCTCAACCCTCAGCCCTCATCCTCAATCCTCAATCCTGAGTCCTCAATCCTCAATCTTCAATCCTCAATCCTCAGTTCTCAATCATCAATCATCAATCCTCAATCCTCAATCCTCAATCCTCAATAATCAATTCTCAATCATCAACCTTCAATCCTCAATACTCAATCTTCAAACCTCAATGCTCAATCCACAATCGTCAATTCTCATTCTTCAATCCTCAATACCCATTCCTCAATCATCAATCCTCTATCCTCCATCCTTAATCCTCAATCCTCAATCCTCTGTCCTCAGTCCACAAACGTCAACCCTCAACCCTCAGCCCTCAGCCCTCATCCTCAATCCTCAATCCTGAATCCTCAATCCTCAATCTTCAATCCTCAATCTTCAATCCTGAATAATCAATCTCCAATCCTGGATCCTCAATCCCCAATCCTCAATCCTTAATCCTCAATCTTCAATCCACAATCCCCAGTCCTCAATCTTCAATCCTCAATGCTGAATTCTCAGTCCTCAATCCCCAATCCTCAGTCCTCAATCCTCAATCATCAAACCTTAAACCTCAATCCTCAACCCTCAGCCCTCATCCTCAATCCTCAATCCTGAATCCTGAATCCTCAATTCTCAATCTTAAATCCTCAATACTCAGTCTTCAATCATCAATCCTCGATCCGCAATCCTCAATCCTCAATCCTCAATCTTCAATCCACAATCCCCAGTCCTCAATCTTCAATCCTCAATGCTGAATCCTCAGTCCTCAATCCCCAATCCTCAGTCCTCAATCCCCAATCATCAAACCTCAAACCTCAATCCTCAACCCTCAGCCCTCATCCTCAATCCTCAATCCTGAATCCTCAATCCTCAATCTTAAATCCTCAATACTCAGTCTTCAATCATCAATCCTCAATCCTCAATCCTCAATCCTCAATCCTCAATCATCAATCCTCAATATTCAATCATCAACCTTCAATCCTCAATACTCAATCTTCAATCCTCAATACTCGAACCTCAATCGTCAATCCTCATTCTTCAATCCTCAATACACAATCCTCAATCCTCAATCCTCAATCCTCCATCCTCACTTCTCAATCCTCAATCCTCTGTCCTCAGTCCTCAAACCTCAATCCTCAACCCGCAGCCCTCATCCTCAATCCTCAATCCTGAATCATCAACCTTCAATCCTCAATACTCAATCTTCAATCCTCAATACTCAATCCTCAATCGTCAATCCTCATTCTTCAATCATCAATACCCAATCCTCAATCCTCAATCCTCAATCCTCCATCCTCAATTCTCAATCCTCAATCCTAAGTCCTCAGTCCTCAAATCTCAATCCTCAACCCTCAGCCCTCATTCTCAATCCTCAATCCTGAATCCTCAATCCTCAATCTTCAATCCTCAATCCTCAGTTCTCAATCATCAATCCTCAATCCTCAATCCTCAATCCTCAATCCTCAATCCTCAATCATCAATCCTCAATCCTGAATCATCAACCTTCAATCCTCAATACTCAATCTTCAAACCTCAATACTCAATCCACAATCGTCAATTCTCATTCTTCAATCCTCAATACCCAATCCTCAATCCTCAATCCTCTATCCTCCATCCTCAATTCTCAATCCTCAATCCTCTGTCCTCAGTTCTCAAACCTCAAACCTCAACCCTCAGCCCTCACCCTCAATCCTCAATACTCAATCTTCAATCCTCAATCCTCAATCGTCAATCCTCAATACTCAATCCTCAGTCATCAATCCTCAATCTTCAATACTGAATCGTGGATCCTCAGTCCTCAATTCTCAATCCTCAATCCTCGTTCCTCAAACCTCAATCCTCAACCCTCAGTCCTCATACTCAATTCTCAATTCTCAATCCTCAAACCTCAATCTTCAATCCTCAATACTGAATCCTCAATCCTCAATAGTCAACCATCAATCCTCAATTCTCAATACTCAATAGAATATCCTGAATTCTCAGTATTCGATACTCAAACCTCAATCCTCAACCCTCAGCCCTCATCCTCCATCCTCAATCCTCAGTCCTCAGTCCTCAAACCTCAATCCTCAACCCTCAGCCCTCATTCTCAATCCTCAATCCTGAATCCTCAATCCTCAATCTTCAATCCTCAATCCTCCGTACTCAATCATCAATCCTCAATCCTCAATCCTCAATCCTCAATCCTCAATAATCAATTCTCAATCATCAACCTTCAATCCTCAATACTGAATCTTCAAACCTCAATACTCAATCCACAATCGTCAATTCTCATTCTTCAATCATCAATACCCAATCCTCAATCCTTAATCCTCTATCCTCCATCCTCAATTCTCAATCCTCAATCCTCTGTCCTCAGTCCTCAAATCTCAACCCTCAACCCTCAGCCCTCATCCTAAATCCTCAATACTCAATCTTCAATCCTCAATCCTCAATCCTCAATCCTCAATCCTCTATCCTCAGTCATCAATCCTCAATCTTCAATACTCAATCGTCAATCCTCATTCCTCAATTCTCAATCCTCAATCCTCGTTCCTCATTCCTCAATCCTCAACCCTCAGTCCTCATACTCAATTCTCAATTCTCAATCGTCAAACCTCAATCTTGAATCGTCAATACTCAATCCTCAATCCTCAATACTCAGCCATCAATGCTCAATTCTCAATACTCAATAGAATATCCTGAATTCTCAGTATTCAATACTGAAACCTCAATCCTCAACCCTCAGCCCTCATCCTCCATCCTCAATCCTCAATCCTCAATCCTCAAACCTCAATCTTCAATCCTCGATACTCAATCTTCGATCCTCAATCCTCAATCCTCAATCCTCAATCCCCAATCCTCAATCTTCAATCGTCAATCCTCAATCCTCAATCCTCAATCCTCAATCTGCAATCATCAATCCTCAATCTTCAACACTCAATCCTCAACCCTCAATCCTCAATCTTCAATCCTCAATGCTCAATCCTCAATTCTCAATCCTCAATCTTCAATACTCAATCCTCAATCCTCAATCCTCAATCCTCGATACTCAGTCTTCAATCCTCAATCCTCAATCCTCAATCCTCAATCCTCAATCCTCAGTCATCAATCCTAAATATTCAATACTCAATCGTCAATCCTCAGTCCTCAATTCTCAATCCTCAATCCTCGTTCCTCAAACCTCAATCCTCAACCCTCCATACTCAGTCTTCAATCCTCAATCCTCAATCCTCAATCCTCAATCCTCAATCCTCAACCCTCAGCCCTCATCCTCAATCCTCAATCCTGAATCCTCAATCCTCAATCTTCAATCCTCAATACTCAGCCTTCAATCCTCCATCCTCGATCCTCTATCCTCAAGCGTCAATCCTCAATCCTCAATCCTCAACCCCCAGCCCTCATCCTCAACCCTCAATCCTCAATCCTCAAACCTCAACCTTCATTCCTCAATACTCAATCTTCGATCCTCAATCCTCAACCCCAGTCCTCAATCTTCAATCCTCAATGCTGAATCCTCAGTCCTCAATCCCCAACCCTCAGTCCTCAATCCTCAATCATCAAACCTCAAACCTCAATCCTCAACCCTCAGCCCTCATCCTCAATCCTCAATCCTGAATCCTCAATCCTCAATCTTCAATCCTCAATACTCAGTCTTCAATCATCAATCCTCAATCCTCAATCCTCAATCCTCAATCCTCAATCTTCAATCCTCAATACTCAGTCTTCAATCATCAATCCTCAATCCTCAATCCTCAATCCTCAATCCTCAATCATCAATCCTCAATATTCAGTCATCAACCTTCAATCCTCAATACTCAATCTTCAATCCTCAATACTCAATCCTCAATCGTCAATACTCATTCTTTAATCCTCAATACACAATCCTCAATCCTCAATCCTCAATCCTCCATCCTCAATTCTCAATCCTCAATCCTCTGTTCTCAGTCCTCAAACCTCAATCCTCAACCCTCAGCCCTCATCCTCAATCCTCAATCCTGAATCATCAACCTTCAATCCTCAATACTCAATCTTCAATCCTCAATACTCAATCCTCAACCGTCAATCCTCATTCTTCAATCATCAATACCCAATCCTCAATCCTCAATCCTCAATCCTCCATCCTCAATTCTCAATCCTCAATCCTCAGTCCTCAGTCCTCAAACCTCAATCCTCAACCCTCAGCCCTCATTCTCAATACTCAATCCTGAATCCTCAATCCTCAACCTTCAATCCTCAATCCTCAGTTCTCAATCCTCAATCCTCAATCCTCAATCCTCAATCCTCAATCCTCAATAATCAATTCTCAATCATCAACCTTCAATCCTCAATACTCAATCTTCAAACCTCAATGCTCAATCCACAATCGTCAATTCTCATTCTTCAATCCTAAATACCCAATCCTCAATCCTCAATCCTCTATCCTCCATCCTTAATTCTCAATCCTCAATCCTCTGTCCTCAGTCCTCAAACGTCAACCCTCAACCCTCAGCCCTCTGCCCTCATCCTCAATCCTCAATCCCGAATCCTCAATCCTCAATCTTCAATCCTCAATACTCAGTCTTCGATCATCAATCTTCAATCCTCAATCCTCAATCCTCAATCCTCAATTTCAATCCTCAATACTCAGTCTTCAATCATCAACCCTCAATCCTCAATCCTCAATCCTCAATCCTCAATCATCAATCCTCAATATTCAATCATCAACCTTCAATCCTCAATACTCAATCTTCAATCCTCAATACTCAATCCTCAATTGTCAATCCTCATTCTTCAATCCTGAATACACAATCCTCAATCCTCAATCCTCAATCGTCCACCCTCAAATCTCAATCCTCAATCCTCTGTCCTCAGTCCTCAAACCTCAATCCTCAACCCTCAGCCCTCATCCTCAATCCTCAATCCTGAATCATCAACCTTCAATCCTCAATACTCAATCTTCAATCCTCAATACTCAATCCTCAATCGTCAATCCTCATTCTTCAATCATCAATACCCAATCCTCAATCCTCAATCCTCAATCCTCCATCCTCAATTCTCAATCCTCAATCCTCAGTCCTCAGTCCTCAAACCTCAATCCTCAACCCTCAGCCGTCATTCTCAATCCTCAATCCTGAGTCCTCAATCCTCAATCTTCAATCCTCAATCCTCAGTTCTCAATCATCAATCATCAATCCTCAATCCTCAATCCTCAATCCTCAATAATCAATTCTCAATCATCAACCTTCAATCCTCAATACTCAATCTTCAAACCTCAATGCTCAATCCACAATCGTCAATTCTCATTCTTCAATCCTCAATACCCAATCCTCAATCATCAATCCTCTATCCTCCATCCTTAATCCTCAATCCTCAATCCTCTGTCCTCAGTCCTCAAACGTCAACCCTCAACCCTCAGCCCTCAGCCCTCATCCTCGATCCTCAATCCTGAATCCTCAATCCTCAATCTTCAATCCTCAATCTTCAATCCTGAATAATCAATCTCCAATCCTGGATCCTCAATCCTCAACACTCAATCTTCAATCCTCAATCCTCAATCCTCAATCATCAATCCTCATTCTTCAATCCTCAATACCCAATCCTCAATCTTCAATCCTCAATCCTCAATCCTCAATCCCAATTCCTCAATCCTCATTCTTCAATCCTCAATACCCAATCCTCAATTTCAATCCTCAATCCTCAATCCTCATTTCTCAATCCTCAATCCTCAACCCTCAGCCCTCATCCTCCATCCTCAGTACTCAATCCTCTATCCTCAATCTTCAATCCTCAATACCCAATCTTCAATCCTCATTCCTCAATCCTCAATCCTCAATCCTCAATCATCAATCCTCAATACTCAATCTGCAATCCTAAATCCTCAAACCTCAATCCTCAATCCTCATTCCTCAATCCTCAATACCCAATCCTCAATCCTCAATCCTCAATCCTCAATCCTCAATCCTCAATCTTCAACCCTATATCCTCAATCCTCAATACTCAATCCTCAATCTTCAATCCTCAATACTCAATCTTCAATCCTCAATCCTCAATCCTCAATCCTCAATATTCAATCATCAATACTCAATCTTCAATCCTCATTCCTCAATCCCCAATTCTCAATCCTCAATCCTCAATCCTCAATCCTCAATCCACAATCCTCAACCTTCTATACTCAATAATCAATCTCCAATCCTCAATCCTCACTCCTCAATCTTCAACCCTGAATCCTCAATCCTCAATACTCAATCCTCAATCTTCAATCCTCGATACTCAATCTTCAATCCTCAATCCCCAATCCTCAATCCTCAGTCCTCTATCTTCAACCCTCAACACTCAATCTTCAATCCTCAATCCTCAATCCTCAATCGTCAATCCTCAATCTTCAATCCTCATCACTAATCTTCAATCAGCAATCCTCAATCCTCAATTCTCAGTCGTCAATCCTCAGTCATCAATCCTCAATCTTCAATACTCAATCGTCAATCCTTAGTCCTCAATCCTCAGTCCTCAATCCTCGTTCCTCAAACCTCAATCCTCAACCCTCAGTCTTCATCCTCAATCCTCAAACCTCAATCCTCAATCCTCAATATTCAATCATCAATCCTCAAACCTCAATCTTCAATCCTCATTCTTCAATCCTAAATACCCAATCCTCAATCTTCAATCCTCAATCCTCAATCCTCAATTCTCAATCCTCAATCCTTAATCCTCAGACCTCAAACATCAATATTCAACCCTCAGTCCTCGTCCTCAATCCACAACCCTCAATCCTCAGTCCTCAATATTCAATCATCAATATTCAATCTTCAATCCTCAATCCTCAATCCTCAATCCTCAATCCTCAATCCTCAATCCTCAATCTTCAATCCTGAATCCACAATCCTGAATACTAAATCCTCAATCTTCAATCCTCAATACTCAATCTTCAATCCTCAATCCTCAATCCTCAATCCTCAATACTCAATCTTCAATTCTCAACACTCAATCTTCAATCGTCAATCCTCAATTCTCAATCCTCAATCCTCATTCTTCAATCTTCAATACTCAATACTCAATCTTCAATCCTCAATCCTCAATCCTCAATCCTCAATCCTCAATCCTCAATCCTCAATCTTCAATCCTCAACACTCAATCCTCAATCCTCAATCCTCAATACTAATTCCTCAATCCTCATTCTTCAATCCTCAATACCCAATCCTCAATTTCAATCCTCAATCCTCAATCCTCATTTCTCAATCCTCAATCCTCAACCCTCAGCCCTCATCCTCCACCCTCAATCCTCAATCCTCAATCCTCAATCTTCAATCCTCAATCCTCAATCCTCAATCCACAGGCGTCAATACTCAATCTACAATATTCAATCCTCAATCCTTAATCCTCAATCCACAATCCTCAACCTTCAATACTCAATACTCAATCTTCAATCCTCAATCCTCAATCCTCAATCCTCAATCCTCAATCTTCAATCCTCAATATTCAATCCTCAATACTCAATCTTCAATCATCAATCCTCAATCCTCAATTCTCAGTCGTCAATCCTCAGTCACCAATCCTCAATCTTCAATACTCAATCGTCAATCCTTAGTACTCAACACTGAATCCTCAATCCTCGTTCCTCAGACCTCAATCCTCAACCCTCAGTCTTCATCCTCAATCCTCAAACATCAATCCTCAATCCTCAATATTCAATCATCAATACTCAATCTTCAATCCTCAATCCTCAAACCTCAATCCTCAATCCTCATCCTTCAATCCTAAATACCCAATCCTCAATCTTCAATCCTCAATCCTCAATACTCAATTCTCAATCCTCAATCCTTAATCCTCAGACCTCAAACATCAATATCCAACCCTCAGTCCTCGTCCTCAATCCACAACCCTCAATCCTCAGTCCTCAATATTCGATCATCAATATCCAATCTTCAAGCCTCAATCCTCAATCCTCAATCCTTAATCCTCAATCCTCAGTCTTCAACCCTGAATACTCAATCCTCAATACTCAATCCGCAATCTTCAATCCTCAATACTCAATCTTCAATCCTCAATCCTCAAACCTCAATCCTTAATATTCAAACATCAACACTCAATCTTCAATCCTCAATCCTCAATCCTCAATCCTCAGCCCTCAATCCTCAATCCTCAATCCTCAAACCTCAATCTTCAATCCTCGATACTCAATCTTCGATACTCAATCCTCAATCCTCAATCCTCAATCCCCAATCCTCAATCTTCAATCGTCAATCCTCAATCCTCAATCCTCAATCCTCAATCTGCAATCATCAATCCTCAATCTTCAACACTCAATCCTCAACCCTCAATCCTCAATCTTCAATCCTCAATCCTCAATCCTCAATTCTCAATCCTCAGTCTTCAATCCTCAATACTCAGTCTTCAACCCTCAATCCTCAATCCTCAATCCTCAATCCTCGATCCTCAATCATCAATCCTCAATCTTCAATACTCAATCCTCAATCCTCAATCCTCAATCCTCAATACTCAGTCTTCAATCCTCAATCCTCAATCCTCAATCCTCAATCCTCAATCCTCAGTCATCAATCCTAAATATTCAATACTCAATCGTCAATCCTCAGTCCTCAATTCTCAATCCTCAGCCCTCATCCTCAATCCTCAATACTCAATCTTCAATCCTCAACCCTCAGCCCTCATCCTCAATCCTCAATCCTGAATCCTCAGTCCTCAATCTTCAATCCTCAATACTCAGTCTTCAATCATCAATCCTCAATCCTCAATCCTCAATCCTCAATCCTCAATCTTCAATCCTCAATACTCAGTCTTCAATCATCAATCCTCAATCCTCAATCCTCAATCCTCAATCCTCAATCATCAATCCTCAATATTCAGTCATCAACCTTCAATCCTCAATACTCAATCCTCAATCCTCAATCCTCAATAATCAATTCTCAATCATCAACCTTCAATCCTCAATACTCAATCTTCAAACCTCAATGCTCAATCCACAATCGTCAATTCTCATTCTTCAATCCTCAATACCCAATCCTCAATCATCAATCCTCTATCCTCCATCCTTAATCCTCAATCCTCAATCCTCTGTCCTCAGTCCTCAAACGTCAACCCTCAACCCTCAGCCCTCAGCCCTCATCCTCGATCCTCAATCCTGAATCCTCAATCCTCAATCTTCAATCCTCAATCTTCAATCCTGAATAATCAATCTCCAATCCTGGATCCTCAATCCTCAACACTCAATCTTCAATCCTCAATCCTCAATCCTCAATCCTCAATCCTCATTCTTCAATCCTCAATACCCAATCCTCAATCTTCAATCCTCAATCCTCAATCCTCAATCCCAATTCCTCAATCCTCATTCTTCAATCCTCAATACCCAATCCTCAATTTCAATCCTCAATCCTCAATCCTCATTTCTCAATCCTCAATCCTCAACCCTCAGCCCTCATCCTCCATCCTCAGTACTCAATCCTCTATCCTCAATCTTCAATCCTCAATACCCAATCTTCAATCCTCATTCCTCAATCCTCAATCCTCAATCCTCAATCATCAATCCTCAATACTCAATCTGCAATCCTAAATCCTCAAACCTCAATCCTCAATCCTCATTCCTCAATCCTCAATACCCAATCCTCAATCCTCAATCCTCAATCCTCAATCCTCAATCCTCAATCTTCAACCCTATATCCTCAATCCTCAATACTCAATCCTCAATCTTCAATCCTCAATACTCAATCTTCAATCCTCAATCCTCAATCCTCAATCCTCAATATTCAATCATCAATACTCAATCTTCAATCCTCATTCCTCAATCCCCAATTCTCAATCCTCAATCCTCAATCCTCAATCCTCAATCCACAATCCTCAACCTTCTATACTCAATAATCAATCTCCAATCCTCAATCCTCACTCCTCAATCTTCAACCCTGAATCCTCAATCCTCAATACTCAATCCTCAATCTTCAATCCTCGATACTCAATCTTCAATCCTCAATCCCCAATCCTCAATCCTCAGTCCTCTATCTTCAACCCTCAACACTCAATCTTCAATCCTCAATCCTCAATCCTCAATCGTCAATCCTCAATCTTCAATCCTCATCACTAATCTTCAATCAGCAATCCTCAATCCTCAATTCTCAGTCGTCAATCCTCAGTCATCAATCCTCAATCTTCAATACTCAATCGTCAATCCTTAGTCCTCAATCCTCAGTCCTCAATCCTCGTTCCTCAAACCTCAATCCTCAACCCTCAGTCTTCATCCTCAATCCTCAAACCTCAATCCTCAATCCTCAATATTCAATCATCAATCCTCAAACCTCAATCTTCAATCCTCATTCTTCAATCCTAAATACCCAATCCTCAATCTTCAATCCTCAATCCTCAATCCTCAATTCTCAATCCTCAATCCTTAATCCTCAGACCTCAAACATCAATATTCAACCCTCAGTCCTCGTCCTCAATCCACAACCCTCAATCCTCAGTCCTCAATATTCAATCATCAATATTCAATCTTCAATCCTCAATCCTCAATCCTCAATCCTCAATCCTCAATCCTCAATCCTCAATCTTCAATCCTGAATCCACAATCCTGAATACTAAATCCTCAATCTTCAATCCTCAATACTCAATCTTCAATCCTCAATCCTCAATCCTCAATCCTCAATACTCAATCTTCAATTCTCAACACTCAATCTTCAATCGTCAATCCTCAATTCTCAATCCTCAATCCTCATTCTTCAATCTTCAATACTCAATACTCAATCTTCAATCCTCAATCCTCAATCCTCAATCCTCAATCCTCAATCCTCAATCCTCAATCTTCAATCCTCAACACTCAATCCTCAATCCTCAATCCTCAATACTAATTCCTCAATCCTCATTCTTCAATCCTCAATACCCAATCCTCAATTTCAATCCTCAATCCTCAATCCTCATTTCTCAATCCTCAATCCTCAACCCTCAGCCCTCATCCTCCACCCTCAATCCTCAATCCTCAATCCTCAATCTTCAATCCTCAATCCTCAATCCTCAATCCACAGGCGTCAATACTCAATCTACAATATTCAATCCTCAATCCTTAATCCTCAATCCACAATCCTCAACCTTCAATACTCAATACTCAATCTTCAATCCTCAATCCTCAATCCTCAATCCTCAATCCTCAATCTTCAATCCTCAATATTCAATCCTCAATACTCAATCTTCAATCATCAATCCTCAATCCTCAATTCTCAGTCGTCAATCCTCAGTCACCAATCCTCAATCTTCAATACTCAATCGTCAATCCTTAGTACTCAACACTGAATCCTCAATCCTCGTTCCTCAGACCTCAATCCTCAACCCTCAGTCTTCATCCTCAATCCTCAAACATCAATCCTCAATCCTCAATATTCAATCATCAATACTCAATCTTCAATCCTCAATCCTCAAACCTCAATCCTCAATCCTCATCCTTCAATCCTAAATACCCAATCCTCAATCTTCAATCATCAATCCTCAATACTCAATTCTCAATCCTCAATCCTTAATCCTCAGACCTCAAACATCAATATCCAACCCTCAGTCCTCGTCCTCAATCCACAACCCTCAATCCTCAGTACTCAATATTCGATCATCAATATCCAATCTTCAAGCCTCAATCCTCAATCCTCAATCCTTAATCCTCAATCCTCAGTCTTCAACCCTGAATACTCAATCCTCAATACTCAATCCGCAATCTTCAATCCTCAATACTCAATCTTCAATCCTCAATCCTCAAACCTCAATCCTTAATATTCAAACATCAACACTCAATCTTCAATCCTCAATCCTCAATCCTCAATCCTCAGCCCTCAATCCTCAATCCTCAATCCTCAAACCTCAATCTTCAATCCTCGATACTCAATCTTCGATACTCAATCCTCAATCCTCAAACCTCAATCCCCAATCCTCAATCTTCAATCGTCAATCCTCAATCCTCAATCCTCAATCCTCAATCTGCAATCATCAATCCTCAATCTTCAACACTCAATCCTCAACCCTCAATCCTCAATCTTCAATCCTCAATCCTCAATCCTCAATTCTCAATCCTCAGTCTTCAATCCTCAATACTCAGTCTTCAACCCTCAATCCTCAATCCTCAATCCTCAATCCTCGATCCTCAATCATCAATCCTCAATCTTCAATACTCAATCCTCAATCCTCAATCCTCAATCCTCAATACTCAGTCTTCAATCCTCAATCCTCAATCCTCAATCCTCAATCCTCAATCCTCAGTCATCAATCCTAAATATTCAATACTCAATCGTCAATCCTCAGTCCTCAATTCTCAATCCTCAGCCCTCATCCTCAATCCTCAATACTCAATCTTCAATCCTCAACCCTCAGCCCTCATCCTCAATCCTCAATCCTGAATCCTCAGTCCTCAATCTTCAATCCTCAATACTCAGTCTTCAATCATCAATCCTCAATCCTCAATCCTCAATCCTCAATCCTCAATCTTCAATCCTCAATACTCAGTCTTCAATCATCAATCCTCAATCCTCAATCCTCAATCCTCAATCCTCAATCATCAATCCTCAATATTCAGTCATCAACCTTCAATCCTCAATACTCAATCTTCAATCCTCAATACTCAATCCTCAATCGTCAATCCTCATTCTTCAATCCTCAATACACAATCCTCAATCCTCAATCCTCAAACCTCCATCCTCAATTCTCAATCCTCAATCCTCTGTCCTCAGTCCTCAAATCTCAATCCTCAACCCTCAGCCCTCATTCTCAATCCTCAATCCTGAATCCTCAATCCTCAATCTTCAATCCTCAATCCTCAGTTCTCAATCATCAATCCGCAATCCTCAATCCTCAATCCTCAATCGTCAATCATCAATCCTCAATCCTGAATCATCAACCTTCAATCCTCAATACTCAATCTTCAAACCTCAATACTCAATCAACAATCGTCAATTCTCATTCTTCAATCCTCAATACCCAATCCTCAATCCTCAATCCTCTATCCTCCATCCTCAATTCTCAATCCTCAATCCTCTGTCCTCAGTTCTCAAACCTCAAACCTCAACCCTCAGCCCTCACCCTCAATCCTCAATACTCAATCTTCAATCCTCAATCCTCAATCGTCAATCCTCAATACTCAATCCTCAGTCATCAATCCTCAATCTTCAATTCTGAATCGTGGATCCTCAGTCCTCAATTCTCAATCCTCAATCCTCGTTCCTCAAACCTCAATCCTCAACCCTCAGTCCTCATACTCAATTCTCAATTCTCAATCCTCAAACCTCAATCTTCAATCCTCAATACTGAATCCTCAATCCTCAATAGTCAACCATCAATCCTCAATTCTCAATACTCAATAGAATATCCTGAATTCTCAGTATTCGATACTCAAACCTCAATCCTCAACCCTCAGCCCTCATCCTCCATCCTCAATCCTCAGTCCTCAGTCCTCAAACCTCAATCCTCAACCCTCAGCCCTCATTCTCAATCCTCAATCCTGAATCCTCAATCCTCAATCTTCAATCCTCAATCCTCAGTACTCAATCATCAATCCTCAATCCTCAATCCTCAATCCTCAATCCTCAATAATCAATTCTCAATCATCAACCTTCAATCCTCAATACTGAATCTTCAAACCTCAATACTCAATCCACAATCGTCAATTCTCATTCTTCAATCATCAATACCCAATCCTCAATCCTTAATCCTCTATCCTCCATCCTCAATTCTCAATCCTCAATCCTCTGTCCTCAGTCCTCAAATCTCAACCCTCAACCCTCAGCCCTCATCCTAAATCCTCAATACTCAATCTTCAATCCTCAATCCTCAATCCTCAATCCTCAATCCTCTATCCTCAGTCATCAATCCTCAATCTTCAATACTCAATCGTCAATCCTCATTCCTCAATTCTCAATCCTCAATCCTCGTTCCTCATTCCTCAATCCTCAACCCTCAGTCCTCATACTCAATTCTCAATTCTCAATCGTCAAACCTCAATCTTGAATCGTCAATACTCAATCCTCAATCCTCAATACTCAGCCATCAATGCTCAATTCTCAATACTCAATAGAATATCCTGAATTCTCAGTATTCAATACTGAAACCTCAATCCTCAACCCTCAGCCCTCATCCTCCATCCTCAATCCTCAATCCTCAATCCTCAAACCTCAATCTTCAATCCTCGATACTCAATCTTCGATCCTCAATCCTCAATCCTCAATCCTCAATCCCCAATCCTCAATCTTCAATCGTCAATCCTCAATCCTCAATCCTCAATCCTCAATCTGCAATCATCAATCCTCAATCTTCAACACTCAATCCTCAACCCTCAATCCTCAATCTTCAATCCTCAATGCTCAATCCTCAATTCTCAATCCTCAATCTTCAATACTCAATCCTCAATCCTCAATCCTCAATCCTCGATACTCAGTCTTCAATCCTCAATCCTCAATCCTCAATCCTCAATCCTCAATCCTCAGTCATCAATCCTAAATATTCAATACTCAATCGTCAATCCTCAGTCCTCAATTCTCAATCCTCAATCCTCGTTCCTCAAACCTCAATCCTCAACCCTCCATACTCAGTCTTCAATCCTCAATCCTCAACCCTCAATCCTCAATCCTCAATCCTCAACCCTCAGCCCTCATCCTCAATCCTCAATCCTGAATCCTCAATCCTCAATCTTCAATCCTCAATACTCAGCCTTCAATCCTCCATCCTCGATCCTCTATCCTCAAGCGTCAATCCTCAATCCTCAATCCTCAACCCCCAGCCCTCATCCTCAACCCTCAATCCTCAATCCTCAAACCTCAACCTTCATTCCTCAATACTCAATCTTCGATCCTCAATCCTCAACCCCAGTCCTCAATCTTCAATCCTCAATGCTGAATCCTCAGTCCTCAATCCCCAATCCTCAGTCCTCAATCCTCAATCATCAAACCTCAAACCTCAATCCTCAACCCTCAGCCCTCATCCTCAATCCTCAATCCTGAATCCTCAATCCTCAATCTTCAATCCTCAATACTCAGTCTTCAATCATCAATCCTCAATCCTCAATCCTCAATCCTCAATCCTCAATCTTCAATCCTCAATACTCAGTCTTCAATCATCAATCCTCAATCCTCAATCCTCAATCCTCAATCCTCAATCATCAATCCTCAATATTCAGTCATCAACCTTCAATCCTCAATACTCAATCTTCAATCCTCAATACTCAATCCTCAATCGTCAATCCTCATTCTTTAATCCTCAATACACAATCCTCAATCCTCAATCCTCAATCCTCCATCCTCAATTCTCAATCCTCAATCCTCTGTTCTCAGTCCTCAAACCTCAATCCTCAACCCTCAGCCCTCATCCTCAATCCTCAATCCTGAATCATCAACCTTCAATCCTCAATACTCAATCTTCAATCCTCAATACTCAATCCTCAACCGTCAATCCTCATTCTTCAATCATCAATACCCAATCCTCAATCCTCAATCCTCAATCCTCCATCCTCAATTCTCGATCCTCAATCCTCAGTCCTCAGTCCTCAAACCTCAATCCTCAACCCTCAGCCCTCATTCTCAATACTCAATCCTGAATCCTCAATCCTCAACCTTCAATCCTCAATCCTCAGTTCTCAATCCTCAATCCTCAATCCTCAATCCTCAATCCTCAATCCTCAATAATCAATTCTCAATCATCAACCTTCAATCCTCAATACTCAATCTTCAAACCTCAATGCTCAATCCACAATCGTCAATTCTCATTCTTCAATCCTAAATACCCAATCCTCAATCCTCAATCCTCTATCCTCCATCCTTAATTCTCAATCCTCAATCCTCTGTCCTCAGTCCTCAAACGTCAACCCTCAACCCTCAGCCCTCTGCCCTCATCCTCAATCCTCAATCCCGAATCCTCAATCCTCAATCTTCAATCCTCAATACTCAGTCTTCGATCATCAATCTTCAATCCTCAATCCTCAATCCTCAATCCTCAATTTCAATCCTCAATACTCAGTCTTCAATCATCAATCCTCAATCCTCAATCCTCAATCCTCAATCCTCAATCATCAATCCTCAATATTCAATCATCAACCTTCAATCCTCAATACTCAATCTTCAATCCTCAATACTCAATCCTCAATTGTCAATCCTCATTCTTCAATCCTGAATACACAATCCTCAATCCTCAATCCTCAATCGTCCACCCTCAAATCTCAATCCTCAATCCTCTGTCCTCAGTCCTCAAACCTCAATCCTCAACCCTCAGCCCTCATCCTCAATCCTCAATCCTGAATCATCAACCTTCAATCCTCAATACTCAATCTTCAATCCTCAATACTCAATCCTCAATCGTCAATCCTCATTCTTCAATCATCAATACCCAATCCTCAATCCTCAATCCTCAATCCTCCATCCTCAATTCTCAATCCTCAATCCTCAGTCCTCAGTCCTCAAACCTCAATCCTCAATCCTCAGCCGTCATTCTCAATCCTCAATCCTGAGTCCTCAATCCTCAATCTTCAATCCTCAATCCTCAGTTCTCAATCATCAATCATCAATCCTCAATCCTCAATCCTCAATCCTCAATAATCAATTCTCAATCATCAACCTTCAATCCTCAATACTCAATCTTCAAACCTCAATGCTCAATCCACAATCGTCAATTCTCATTCTTCAATCCTCAATACCCAATCCTCAATCATCAATCCTCTATCCTCCATCCTTAATCCTCAATCCTCAATCCTCTGTCCTTAGTCCTCAAACGTCAACCCTCAACCCTCAGCCCTCAGCCCTCATCCTCGATCCTCAATCCTGAATCCTCAATCCTCAATCTTCAATCCTCAATCTTCAATCCTGAATAATCAATCTCCAATCCTGGATCCTCAATCCCCAATCCTCAATCCTTAATCCTCAATCTTCAATCCACAATCCCCAGTCCTCAATCTTCAATCCTCAATGCTGAATTCTCAGTCCTCAATCCCCAATCCTCAGTCCTCAATCCTCAATCATCAAACCTTAAACCTCAATCCTCAACCCTCAGCCCTCATCCTCAATCCTCAATCCTGAATCCTCAATCCTCAATCTTAAATCCTCAATACTCAGTCTTCAATCATCAATCCTCAATCCTCAATCCTCAATCCTCAATCCTCAATCTTCAATCCACAATCCCCAGTCCTCAATCTTCAATCCTGAATGCTGAATCCTCAGTCCTCAATCCCCAATCCTCAGTCCTCAATCCCCAATCATCAAACCTCAAACCTCAATCCTCAACCCTCAGCCCTCATCCTCAATCCTCAATCCTGAATCCTCAATCCTCAATCTTAAATCCTCAATGCTCAGTCTTCAATCATCAATCCTCAATCCTCAATCCTCAATCCTCAATCCTCAATCATCAATCCTCAATATTCAATCATCAACCTTCAATCCTCAATACTCAATCTTCAATCCTCAATACTCGAACCTCAATCGTCAATCCTCATTCTTCAATCCTCAACACACAATCCTCAATCCTCAATCCTCAATCCTCCATCCTCAATTCTCAATCCTCAATCCTCTGTCCTCAGTCCTCAAACCTCAATCCTCAACCCGCAGCCCTCATCCTCAATCCTCAATCCTGAATCATCAACCTTCAATCCTCAATACTCAATCTTCAATCCTCAATACTCAATCCTCAATCGTCAATCCTCATTCTTCAATCATCAATACCCAATCCTCAATCCTCAATCCTCAATCCTCCATCCTCAATTCTCAATCCTCAATCCTAAGTCCTCAGTCCTCAAATCTCAATCCTCAACCCTCAGCCCTCATTCTCAATCCTCAATCCTGAATCCTCAATCCTCAATCTTCAATCCTCAATCCTCAGTTCTCAATCATCAATCCTCAATCCTCAATCCTCAATCCTCAATCCTCAATCATCAATCCTCAATCCTGAATCATCAACCTTCAATCCTCAATACTCAATCTTCAAACCTCAATACTCAATCCACAATCGTCAATTCTCATTCTTCAATCCTCAATACCCAATCCTCAATCCTCAATCCTCTATCCTCCATCCTCAATTCTCAATCCTCAATCCTCTGTCCTCAGTCCTCAAACCTCAAACCTCAACCCTCAGCCCTCACCCTCAATCCTCAATACTCAATCTTCAATCCTCAATCCTCAATCGTCAATCCTCAATACTCAATCCTCAGTCATCAATCCTCAATCTTCAATACTGAATCGTGGATCCTCAGTCCTCAATTCTCAATCCTCAATCCTCGTTCCTCAAACCTCAATCCTCAACCCTCAGTCCTCATACTCAATTCTCAATTCTCAATCCTCAAACCTCAATCTTCAATCCTCAATACTGAATCCTCAATCCTCAATAGTCAACCATCAATCCTCAATTCTCAATACTCAATAGAATATCCTGAATTCTCAGTATTCGATACTCAAACCTCAATCCTCAACCCTCAGCCCTCATCCTCCATCCTCAATCCTCAGTCCTCAGTCCTCAAACCTCAATCCTCAACCCTCAGCCCTCATTCTCAATCCTCAATCCTGAATCCTCAATCCTCAATCTTCAATCCTCAATCCTCAATCCTCAGTACTCAATCATCAATCCTCAATCCTCAATCCTCAATCCTCAATCCTCAATAATCAATTCTCAATCATCAACCTTCAATCCTCAATACTCAATCTTCAAACCTCAATACTCAATCCACAATCGTCAATTCTCATTCTTCAATCATCAATACCCAATCCTCAATCCTCAATCCTCTATCCTCCATCCTCAATTCTCAATCCTCAATCCTCTGTCCTCAGTCCTCAAATCTCAAACCTCAACCCTCAGCCCTCATCCTAAATCCTCAATACTCAATCTTCAATCCTCAATCCTCCATCCTCAATCCTCAATCCTCAATCCTCAAACCTCAATCTTCAATCCTCGATACTCAATCTTCGATTCTCAATCCTCAATCCTCAATCCTCAATCCTCAATCCTCAATCCTCAATCCTCAGTCATCAATCCTAAACCTTCAATACTCAATCGTCAATCCTCAGTCCTCAATTCTCAATCCTCAATCCTCGTTCCTCAAACATCAATCCTCAACCCTCCATACTCAGTCTTCAATCCTCAATCCTCAATCCTCAATCCTCAATCCTCAACCCTCAGCCCTCATCCTCAATCCTCAATCCTGAATCCTCAATCCTCAATCTTCAATCCTCAATACTCAGCCTTCAATCCTCCATCCTCGATCCTCTATCCTCAAGCGTCAATCCTCAATCCTCAATCCTCAACCCTCAGCCCTCATCCTCAACCCTCAATCCTCAATCCTCAATCCTCAACCTTCAATCCTCAATACTCAATCTTCGATCCTCAATCCTCAACCCTCAATCCACAATCCTCAATCCTCAACCCTCAATCCTCAATATTCAATTCACAACCCTCAAACATCAATCCTCAATACTCAACCATCAATCCTCAATTCTCAATACTCAATAGAATATCCTGAATTCTCTGTTTTCAATACTCAATCGTCAATCTTCAATCTTCAAGTCTCCATCCACAAACATCAATTCTCATCACTCAACCCTCAACACTCAGTCCTCAATCTTCCATCCTCAATCCTCAATCCTCAATCCTCAACCGTCAATCCTCAATCCCAAAATCCTCAATCTTCAATCCTCAATCCTCAATCCTCAAGCCTCAATACTGAATCCTCAATCCTCAATCCTCAATAACCAGTCCTCAATCTTCAATCCTCAATGCTCAATCTTCAATCCTCAATCCTCAGTCCGCAATCCTCAATCCTCATTCATCAATCCTCAATCCTCAATTCTCAATGGTCAATCTTCAATCCTCAACCGTCAGTCCTCGTCCTCAATCATCAACCCTCAATCCTCAATCCTCAATCTTCAATCATTAATACTCAATCTTCAATCCTCAATTCTCAATCCTAAATCCTCAAACCTCAATCCTCAATATTCAACACACAACCGTCAACCATCAATTCTCAATACTCAACCATCAATCCTCAATTCTCAATACTCAATAGAATATCCCGAATTCTCATGATTCAATACTCAATCCACAATATTCAATAATCAAATCTCAACCCTCAAACATCAATTCTCAAGACTCAATCCTCAACAGTCGGTCCTCTCTCTTCAATCCTCCATTCTCAATCCTCTATCCTCAAGCGTCAATCCTCAATCCTCAATCCTCAACCCTCAATCCTCAGTCCTCAAACCTCAACCCTCAACCCTCAGCCCTCATCCTCAATCCTCAATACTCAATCTTCAGTCCTCAATCCTCAATCCTCAATCCTCAATCCTCTATCCTCCATCCTCAATCCTCAATCCTCAATTCTCAATCATCAATCCTCAATCTTCAATACTCAGTCCTCAATCCTCAATCCTCAATACTCAACCATCAATCCTCAAATCTCAATACTCAATAGAATATCCTGAATACTCAGGATTCAATACTCAAACCTCAATCCTCAACCCTCAGCCCTCATCCTCCATCCTCAATCCTCAACCCAAAATCCTCAATCCTCAGTCCTCATGCTCCATCCTCAATCCTCAATCATCAATCCTCAACCTTCAATCCTCAATACTCAACATTCGATCCTCAATCCTCAGTCCTCAATCCTCAAACCTGAGTCCTCAGTCCTCAATCCTCAATCCTCAATCCTCATACCTCAATCCTCAACCGTCAGTCCTCGTCCTCAATCCTCAACTATGAATCCTCAATCCTCAATATTCAATCATCAATACTCAATCTTCAATCCTCAATACTCAATCTTCAATCCTCAATCCTCAATCCTCAATCCTCAATCCTCAATCATCAATCCTCAATCCTGAATCATCAACCTTCAATGCTCAATACTCAATCTTCAAACCTCAATACTCAATCCACAATCGTCAATTCTCATTCTTCAATCCTCAATACCTAATCCTCAATCCTCAATACTCAATCATTAATCCTCAATACTCAACCATCAATCCTCAATTCTCAATACTCAATAGAATATCCTGAATTCTCAGTATTCAATACTCAAACCTAAATCCTCAACCCTCAGCCCTCATCCTCCAACCTCAATCCTCAATCCTCAATCCTCAAACCTCAATCTTCAATCCTCGATACTCAATCTTCGATTCTCAATCCTCAATCCTCAATCCTCAATCCCCAATCCTCAATCTTCAATCCTCAATTCTCAATCCTAAATCCTCAACCCTCAATCCTCAATATTCAACACACAACCATCAACCATCAATTCTCAATACTCAACCATCAATCCTCAATTCTCAATACTCAATAGAATAACCCGAATTCTCGTGATTCAGTACTCAATCCACAATATTCAATTATCAAATCTCAGCCCGCAAACATCAATCCTCTACACTCAATCCTCAACACTCGGTCCTCTCTCTTCAATCCTCCATCCTCAATTCTCTATCCTCAAGCGTCAATCCTCAATCCTCAATCCTGAACCCTCAATCCTCAGTCCTCAAACCTCAATTCCGAATCCTCAGTCCTGAATGCTCAATCTTCATCCCTCAGTCCGCAACAATCAATTGTCAATCCTCAATCCTCAATAGAATATCCTCAATTCACAGTTTTCAATACTCAATCCCCAATCTTCAAACTTCAAATCTCAATCCACAGACATCAATTCTCATCACTCAACCCTCAACACTCAGTCCTCAATCTTCAATCCGCAGTCCTCAATCCTCAATCCTAGATCCTCAATCCCCAATCCTCAATCCTTAATCCTCAATCTTCAATCCTCAATAACCAGTCCTCAATCTTCAACCCTCAATGCTCAATCTTCAATCCTCAATCCTCAGTCCGCAATCCTCAATCCTCAATCATCAATCCTCAATCCTCAACCGTCTGTCCTCGTCCTCAATCCTCAGCCCTCAATCCTCAATCTCAAACCTCAATCCTCAACCGTCAGCCCTCGTCCTCAATCCTCAACCCTCAACCCTCAATCCTCAATCATCAATACTCAATCTTCAATCCTCAATCCACAACCCTCAATCCTCAATATTCAACACACAACCCTCAACCATCAATCACCAATATTCAACCATCAATCCTCAATTCTCAATACTCAATAGATCATCCTGAATTCTCATGGTTCAATGCTAAATCCCCAATCTTCAATCTTCAAATCTCAATCCACAAACATCAATTCTCATCACTCAAGCCTCAACACTCAGTCCTCAATCTTCAATCCTCAATCCTTAATCCTCAATCCTCAATCTTCAATCCTCCATACTCAATCTTCAACACTCAATCCTCAGTCCTCAGTCCTCAGTCCTCAATCCTCAATCATCAATCGTCAATCTTCAATACTCAATCCTCAATCCTCAATCCTCAATCCTCAATACTCAACCATCAATCCTCAATTATCAATACTCAATAGAATATCCTGAATTCTCAGTATTCAATACTCAAACCTCAATCCTCAACCCTCAGCCCTCATCCTCTACCGTCAATCCTCAATCCTCAAACCTCAACCTTCAATCCTCAATACTCAATCTTCGATCCTCAATCCTCAACCCTCAATCCTCAATCCTCAATCCTCAGTCATGAATACTCAATCTTCAATACTCAATCCTCAGTCCTCAATCCTCAATCCTCAATCCTCAATCCTCAATCCTCAAGATTCAACACACAACCCTCAACCATCAATCACCAATATTCAACCATCAATCCTCAATCCTCAATACTCAATAGAATATCCTGAATTCTCATGGTTCATTGCTAAATCCCCAATCTTCAATCTTCAAATCTCAATCCACAAACATCAATCCTCATCACTCAACCCTCAACACTCAGTCCTCAATCTTCAATCCTCAATCCTTAATCCTCAATTATCAATCTTCAATCCTCCATACTCAATCTTCAATCCTCAATCCTCAATCATCAATCCTCAATCCTCAATCCTCAGTCATCAATACTCAATCTTCAATACTCAATCCTCAATCCTCAATCCTCAATCGTCAATCCTCAATCCTCATTCCTCAAACCTCCATCCTCAGCCCTCAGTCCTCATCCTCAATTCTCAATTCTCAATCCTCAAACCTCAATCCTCAATCTTCAATCCTCAATTATCAATCTCGTATCCTAGATCCTCAATCCCCAATACTCTATCCTTAATCCTCAATATTCAATCCTCTATCCCCAGTCCACAATCTTCAATCCCCAAAGCTCAATAATCAATCCTCAATCCTCAGTCCTCAATCCCCAATCCTCAGTTCTCAATCCTCAATCCTCAATACTCAAACCTCAATCCTCAACCGTCAGTCCTCGTCCTCAATCCTCAACCCTCAATCCTCAATCCTCAATCTTCAATCATCAATACTCAATCTTGAATCCTCAATCCTCAATCCTCAATCCTCAATCCTCAATCCTCAATATTCAATACACAACCCTCAAACATCAATCCTCAAAACTCAATAATCAATCCTCAATTCTGAATTCTCAATAGAATATCCTGAATTCTCAGTTTTCAATACTCAATCCTCAATCTTCAATCTTCAAGTCTCCATCTAACAAACATCAATTCTCATTACTCAACCCACAACACTCAATCCTCAATCCTCAATCCTCATTCTTCAATCCCCAATCCTCAATCCTCAATCCTCAATCCTCAATCCTCAATCATCAATCCTCAATCTTCAACACTCAATCCTCAATCCTCAGTCCTCAATCCTCAATCCTCAATCATAAATCCTCAATCTTCAATACTCAATCCTCAATACTCAGTCCTCAATCCTCAATACCCAACCATCAATCCTCAATTCTCAACTCTCAATCCTCAATCCTCAATCCTCAGTCATGAATACTCAATCTTCAATACTCAATCCTCAATCCTCAATCCTCAATCCTCAATCCTCAATCCTCAATCCTCATTCCTCAAACTTCATTCCTCAACCCTCAGTCCTCATCCTCAATTCTCAATTCTCAATCATCAATACTCAATCTTCAATCCTCAATCCACAATCCTCAATCCTCAATATTCAACACACAACCCTCAACCATCAATCACCAATATTCAACCATCAATCCTCAATTCTCAATACTCAATCGAATATCCTGAATTCTCATGGTTCAATGCTAAATCCCCAATCTCAATCTTCAAATCTCAATCCACAAACATCAATTCTCATCACTCGACCCTCAACACTCAGACCTCAATCTTCAATCCTCAATCCTTAATACTCAATCCTCAATCTTCAATCCTCCATACTCAATGTTCAATTCTCAATCCTCAATCATCAATCCTCAATCCTCAATCCTCACTCTTCAATCATCAATAATCAATCTCCTGTCCTAGATCCTCAATCTCCAATACTCTATCCTTAATCCTCAATTTCAATCCTCTATCCCCAGTCCACATTCTTCAATGCCCAAAGCTCAATAATCTATCCTCAATCCTCAGTCCTCAATCGTCAATCATCAATCCACAATCTTCAGTACTCAATCCTCAACCCTCAATCCTCAATCCTCAATCCTCAATCATCAATCCTCAATCTTCAATACTCAATCCTCAAACGTCAACCCTCAATCCTCCATCCTCAATTCTCAATCCTCAATCCTCTGTCCTCAGGCCTCAATCTTCGATACTCAATCCTCAATCCTCAATCCTCAATTATGAATCCTCATTCCTCATGCCTCAAACCTCCATCCTCAGCCCTCAGTCCTCATCCTCAATTCTCAATTCTCAATTCTCAAACCTCAATCCTCAATCTTCAATCCTCAATTATCAATCTCGTATCCTAGATCCTCAATCCCCAACACTCTATCCTTAATCCTCAATATTCAATCCTCTATACCCAGTCCACAATCTTCAATCCCCAAAGCTCAATAATCAATCGTCAATCCTCAGTCCTCAATCCCCAATCCTCAGTCCTCAATCCTCAATCCTCAATACTCAATCCTCAATCCTCAACCGTCAGTCCTCGTCCTCAATCCGCAACCCTCAACCCTCAATCCTCAATCTTCTATCATCAATACTCAATCTTCAATCCTCAATAACCAGTCCTCAATCTTCAATACTCAATCCTCAATCCTCAATCCTCAATCCTCAATCCTCAATCCTCAATACTTAACCATCAATCCTCAAATCTCAATACTCAATAGAATATCCTGAATACTCAGGATTCAATACTCAAACCACAATCTTCAACCCTCAGCCGTCATCCTCCATCCTCAATCCTCAATCCTAAATCCTCAATCCTCAGTCATCAATACTCAATCTTCAATACTCAATCGTCAATCTTCAATCCTCAATCCTCAATCCTCGATCCTCAATCCTCAATCCTCAATCATCAATCCTCAATCTCCAACACTCAATCCACAATCCTCAACCCTCAATCCTCATTCCTCAAACCTCAATCCTCAACCCTCAGTCCTCATCCTCAATTCTCAATTCTCAATCCTCAATCCTCAATCCTCAATCTTCAATCCTCAATAATCAAACTCGTATCCTAGATCCTCAATCCCCAATACTCTATCCTTAATCCTCAATATTCAATCCTCTATCCCCAGTCCACAATCTTCAATCCCCAAAGCTCAATAATCAATCCTCAACCCTCAGACCTCAATCCCCAATCCTCAGTCCTCAATCCTCATTCCTCAATACTCAAACCTCAATCCTCAACCGTCAGTCCTCGTCCTCAATCCTCAAACCTCAATCCTCAATCCTCAATCATCAATCCTCAATTCTCAATTCTCAATAGAATATCCTGAGTTCTCAGTCCTCAATCCTCAATCCTCAATCTTCAATCTTCAAGTCTCCATCCACAAACATCAATTCTCATCACTCAACCCTCAACACTCAATCCTCAATCCTCAATCATCAATCCACAACCCTCAATCCTCAGACCTCAAACCTCAATTCCGAATCCTCAGTCCTGAATGCTCAATCTTCATCCCTCAGTCCGCAACAATCAATTGTCAATCCTAAATCCTCAATAGAATATCCTCAATTCACAGTTTTCAATACGCAATACCCAATCTTCAAACTTCAAATCTCAATCCAGAGACATCAATTCTCATCACTCAACCCTCAACACTCAGTCCTCAATCTTCAATCCGTAGTCCTCAATCCTCAATCCTAGATCCTCAATCCGCAATCCTCAATCCTTAATCCTCAATCTTCAATCCTCAATAACCAGTCCTCAATCTTCAATCCTCAATGCTGAATCTTCAATCCTCAATCCTCAGTCCTCAATCCTCAATCCTCAATCATCAAACCTCAATCCTCAACCGTCAGTCCTCGTCCTCAATCCTCAGCCCTCAATCCTCAATCCTCAAACCTCAATCCTCAACCGTCAGCCCTCCTCCTCAATCCTCAACCCTCAACCCTCAATCCTCAATCATCAATCCTCAATCCTCATTCCTCAAACCTCAATCCTCAACCCTCAGTCCTCATCCTCAATTCTCAATTCTCAATCCTCAATCCTCAATCCTCAATCTTCAATCCTCAATAATCAAACTCGTATCCTAGATCCTCAATCCCCAATACTCTATCCTTAATCCTCAATATTCAATCCTCTAACCCCAGTCCACAATCTTCAATCCCCAAAGCTCAATAATCAATCCTCAACCCTCAGTCCTCAATCCCCAATCCTCAGTTATCAATCCTCAATCCTCAATACTCAAACCTCAATCCTCAACCGTCAGTCCTCGTCCTCAATCCTCAAACCTCAATCCTCAATCCTCAATCATCAATCCTCAATTCTCAATTCTCAATAGAATATCCTGAATTCTCAGTCCTCAATCCTCAATCCTCAATCATCAATCCTCAATCCTCAACCGTCAGTCCTCGTCCTCAATCCTCAGCCCTCAATCCTCAATCCTCAAACCTCAATCCTCAACCGTCAGCCCTCCTCCTCAAACCTAAACCCTCTACCCTCAATCCTCAATCATCAATACTCAATCTTCAATCCTCAATCCACAATCCTCAATCCTCAATATTCAACACACAACCCTCAACCATCAGTCACCAATATTCAACCATCAATCCTCAATTCTCAATACTCAATAGAATATCCTGAATTCTCAGTTTTCAATACTCAATCCTCAATCTTCAATCTTCAAGTCTCCATCTAACAAACATCAATTCTCATTACTCAACCCACAACACTCAATCCTCAATCCTCAATCCTCAATCTTCAGTCCTCAATCCTCAATCCTCAATCCTCAATCCTCAATCATCAATCCTCAATCTTCAACACTCAATCCTCAATCCTCAGTCCTCAATCCTCAATCCTCAATCATCAATCCTCAATCTTCAATACTCAATCCTCAATCCTCAATCCTCAATCCTCAATACTCAACCATCAATCCTCAATTCTCAATACTCAATAGCATATCCTGAATTCTCAGTATTCAATACTCAAACCTCAATCCTCAACCCTCAGCCCTCATCCTCCACCCTCAATCCTCAATCCTCAAACCTCAACCTTCAATCCTCAATCTTCAATACTCAGTCCTCAATCCTTAATCCTCAATACTCAACCATCAATCCTCAAATCTCAATACTCAATAGAATATCCTGAATACTCAGGATTCAATACTCAAACCTCAATCCTCAACCCTCAGCCGTCATCCTCCATCCTCAATCCTCAATCCTAAATCCTCAATCCTCAGTCATCAATCCTCAATCTTCAATACTCAATCGTCAATCTTCAATCCTCAATCCTCAATCCTCGATCCTCAATCCTCAATCCTCAATCATCAATCCTCAATCTCCAACATTCAATCCACAATCCTCAATCCTCAATCCTCATTCCTCAAACCTCCATCCTCAACCCTCAGTCCTCATCCTCAATTCTCAATTCTCAATCCTCAATCCTCAATCCTCAATCTTCAATCCTCAATAATCAAACTCGTATCCTAGATCCTCAATCCCCAATACTCTATCCTTAATCCTCAATATTCAATCCTCTATCCCCAGTCCACAATCTTCAATCCCCAAAGCTCAATAATCAATCCTCGACCCTCAGTCCTCAATCCCCAATCCTCAGTCCTCAATCCTCAATCCTCAATACTCAAACCTCAATCCTCAACCGTCAGTCCTCGTCCTCAATCCTCAAACCTCAATCCTCAATCCTCAATCATCAATCCTCAATTCTCAATTCTCAATAGAATATCCTGAATTCTCAATTTCAATACTCAATCCTCAATCTTCAATCTTCAAGTCTCCATCCACAAACATCAATTCTCATCACTCAACCCTCAACACTCAATCCTCAATCCTCAATCATCAATCCACAACACTCAATCCTCAGACCTCAAACCTCAATTCCGAATCCTCAGTCCTGAATGCTCAATCTTCATCCCTCAGTCCGCAACAATCAATTGTCAATCCTCAATCCTCAATAGAATATCCTCAATTCACAGTTTTCAATGCGCAATACCCAATCTTCAAACTTCAAATCTCAATGCAGAGACATCAATTCTCATCACTCAACCCTCAACACTCAGTCCTCAATCTTCAATCCGCAGTCCTCAATCCTCAATCCTAGATCCTCAATCCTCAATCTTCAATCTTCAAGTCTCCATCTAACAAACATCAATTCTCATTACTCAACCCACAACACTCAATCCTCAATCCTCAATCCTCATTCTTCAATCCCCAATCCTCAATCCTCAATCCTCAATCCTCAATCCTCAATCATCAATCCTCAATCTTCAACACTCAATCCTCAATCCTCAGTCCTCAATCCTCAATCCTCAATCATAAATCCTCAATCTTCAATACTCAATCCTCAATACTCAGTCCTCAATCCTCAATACCCAACCATCAATCCTCAATTCTCAACTCTCAATCCTCAATCCTCAATCCTCAGTCATGAATACTCAATCTTCAATACTCAATCCTCAATCCTCAATCCTCAATCCTCAATCCTCAATCCTCAATCCTCATTCCTCAAACTTCATTCCTCAACCCTCAGTCCTCATCCTCAATTCTCAATTCTCAATCATCAATACTCAATCTTCAATCCTCAATCCACAATCCTCAATCCTCAATATTCAACACACAACCCTCAACCATCAATCACCAATATTCAACCATCAATCCTCAATTCTCAATACTCAATCGAATATCCTGAATTCTCATGGTTCAATGCTAAATCCCCAATCTCAATCTTCAAATCTCAATCCACAAACATCAATTCTCATCACTCGACCCTCAACACTCAGACCTCAATCTTCAATCCTCAATCCTTAATACTCAATCCTCAATCTTCAATCCTCCATACTCAATGTTCAATTCTCAATCCTCAATCATCAATCCTCAATCCTCAATCCTCACTCTTCAATCATCAATAATCAATCTCCTGTCCTAGATCCTCAATCTCCAATACTCTATCCTTAATCCTCAATTTCAATCCTCTATCCCCAGTCCACATTCTTCAATGCCCAAAGCTCAATAATCTATCCTCAATCCTCAGTCCTCAATCGTCAATCATCAATCCACAATCTTCAGTACTCAATCCTCAACCCTCAATCCTCAATCCTCAATCCTCAATCATCAATCCTCAATCTTCAATACTCAATCCTCAAACGTCAACCCTCAATCCTCCATCCTCAATTCTCAATCCTCAATCCTCTGTCCTCAGGCCTCAATCTTCGATACTCAATCCTCAATCCTCAATCCTCAATTATGAATCCTCATTCCTCATGCCTCAAACCTCCATCCTCAGCCCTCAGTCCTCATCCTCAATTCTCAATTCTCAATTCTCAAACCTCAATCCTCAATCTTCAATCCTCAATTATCAATCTCGTATCCTAGATCCTCAATCCCCAACACTCTATCCTTAATCCTCAATATTCAATCCTCTATACCCAGTCCACAATCTTCAATCCCCAAAGCTCAATAATCAATCGTCAATCCTCAGTCCTCAATCCCCAATCCTCAGTCCTCAATCCTCAATCCTCAATACTCAATCCTCAATCCTCAACCGTCAGTCCTCGTCCTCAATCCGCAACCCTCAACCCTCAATCCTCAATCTTCTATCATCAATACTCAATCTTCAATCCTCAATAACCAGTCCTCAATCTTCAATACTCAATCCTCAATCCTCAATCCTCAATCCTCAATCCTCAATCCTCAATACTTAACCATCAATCCTCAAATCTCAATACTCAATAGAATATCCTGAATACTCAGGATTCAATACTCAAACCACAATCTTCAACCCTCAGCCGTCATCCTCCATCCTCAATCCTCAATCCTAAATCCTCAATCCTCAGTCATCAATACTCAATCTTCAATACTCAATCGTCAATCTTCAATCCTCAATCCTCAATCCTCGATCCTCAATCCTCAATCCTCAATCATCAATCCTCAATCTCCAACACTCAATCCACAATCCTCAACCCTCAATCCTCATTCCTCAAACCTCAATCCTCAACCCTCAGTCCTCATCCTCAATTCTCAATTCTCAATCCTCAATCCTCAATCCTCAATCTTCAATCCTCAATAATCAAACTCGTATCCTAGATCCTCAATCCCCAATACTCTATCCTTAATCCTCAATATTCAATCCTCTATCCCCAGTCCACAATCTTCAATCCCCAAAGCTCAATAATCAATCCTCAACCCTCAGACCTCAATCCCCAATCCTCAGTCCTCAATCCTCATTCCTCAATACTCAAACCTCAATCCTCAACCGTCAGTCCTCGTCCTCAATCCTCAAACCTCAATCCTCAATCCTCAATCATCAATCCTCAATTCTCAATTCTCAATAGAATATCCTGAGTTCTCAGTCCTCAATCCTCAATCCTCAATCTTCAATCTTCAAGTCTCCATCCACAAACATCAATTCTCATCACTCAACCCTCAACACTCAATCCTCAATCCTCAATCATCAATCCACAACCCTCAATCCTCAGACCTCAAACCTCAATTCCGAATCCTCAGTCCTGAATGCTCAATCTTCATCCCTCAGTCCGCAACAATCAATTGTCAATCCTAAATCCTCAATAGAATATCCTCAATTCACAGTTTTCAATACGCAATACCCAATCTTCAAACTTCAAATCTCAATCCAGAGACATCAATTCTCATCACTCAACCCTCAACACTCAGTCCTCAATCTTCAATCCGCAGTCCTCAATCCTCAATCCTAGATCCTCAATCCGCAATCCTCAATCCTTAATCCTCAATCTTCAATCCTCAATAACCAGTCCTCAATCTTCAATCCTCAATGCTCAATCTTCAATCCTCAATCCTCAGTCCTCAATCCTCAATCCTCAATCATCAAACCTCAATCCTCAACCGTCAGTCCTCGTCCTCAATCCTCAGCCCTCAATCCTCAATCCTCAAACCTCAATCCTCAACCGTCAGCCCTCCTCCTCAATCCTCAACCCTCAACCCTCAATCCTCAATCATCAATACTCAATCTTCAATCCTCAATCCACAATCCTCAATCCTCAATATTCAACACACAACCCTCAACCATCAGTCACCAATATTCAACCATCAATCCTCAATTCTCAATTCTCAATAGAATATCCTGAATTCTCAGTTTTCAATACTCAATCCTCAATCTTCAATCTTCAAGTCTCCATCTAACAAACATCAATTCTCATTACTCAACCCACAACACTCAATCCTCAATCCTCAATCCTCAATCTTCAATCCTCAATCCTCAATCCTCAATCCTCAATCCTCAATCCTCAATCATCAATCCTCAATCTTCAACACTCAATCCTCAATCCTCAGTCCTCAATCCTCAATCCTCAATCATCAATCCTCAATCTTCAATACTCAATCCTCAATCCTCAATCCTCAATCCTCAATACTCAACCATCAATCCTCAATTCTCAATACTCAATAGAATATCCTGAATTCTCAGTATTCAATACTCAAACCTCAATCCTCAACCCTCAACCCTCATCCTCCACCCTCAATCCTCAATCCTCAAACCTCAACCTTCAATCCTCAATACTCAATCTTCGATCCACAATCCTCAGCCCTCAACCCTCAATCCTCAATCCTCAGTCATGAATACTCATTCTTCAATACTCAATCCTCAATCCTCAATCCTCAATCCTCAATCCTCAATCCTCAATCCTCAATCCTCAATCCTCAATCGTCAATCCTCAATCCCCAATCCTCAATCTTCAATCCTCAATCCTCAATCCTCAAGCCTCAATACTCAGTCCTCAATCCTCAATCCTCAATCCTCAATCCTCAATCATCAATCCTCAATCTTCAATACTCAGTCCTCAATCCTCAATCCTCAATACTCAATCCTCAATCTTCAATCCCCAATCCTCAATCCTCAATCCTCAATCCTCAATCCTCAATCATCAATCCTCAATCTTCAACACTCAATCCTCAATCCTCAGTCCTCAATCCTCAATCCTCAATCATCAATCCTCAATCTTCAATACTCAATCCTCAATCCTCAATCCTCAATCCTCAATACTCAACCATCAATCCTCAATTCTCAATACTCAATAGAATATCCTGAATTCTCAGTATTCAATACTCAAACCTCAATCCTCAACCCTCAGCCCTCATCCTCCACCCTCAATCTTCAATCCTCAAACCTCAACCTTCAATCCTCAATACTCAATCTTCGATCCTCAATCCTCAGCTCTCAATCCTCAATCCTCAATCCTCAGTCATGAATACTCAATCTTCAATACTCAATCCTCAATCCTCAATCCTCAATCCTCAATCCTCAATCCTCAATCCTCATTCCTCAAACCTCATTCCTCAACCCTCAGTCCTCATCCTCAATTCTCAATTCTCAATCATCAATACTCAATCTTCAATCCTCAATCCACAATCCTCAATCCTCAATATTCAACACACAACCCTCAACCATCAATCACCAATATTCAACCATCAATCCTCAATTCTCAATACTCAATCGAATATCCTGAATTCTCATGGTTCAATGCTAAATCCCCAATCTCAATCTTCAAATCTCAATCCACAAACATCAATTCTCATCACTCAACCCTCAACACTCAGACCTCAATCTTCAATCCTCAATCCTTAATACTCAATCCTCAATCTTCAATCCTCCATACTCAATGTTCAATTCTCAATCCTCAATCATCAATCCTCAATCCTCAATCATCACTCTTCAATCATCAATAATCAATCTCCTGTCCTAGATCCTCAATCTCCAATACTCTATCCTTAATCCTCAATATTCAATCCTCTATACCCAGTCCACAATCTTCAATCCCCAAAGCTCAATAATCAATCGTCAATCCTCAGTCCTCAATCCCCAATCCTCAGTCCTCAATCCTCAATCCTCAATACTCAATCCTCAATCCTCAACCGTCAGTCCTCGTCCTCAATCCGCAACCCTCAATCCTCAATCCTCAATCTTCTATCGTCAATACTCAATCTTCAATCCTCAATAACCAGTCCTCAATCTTCAATACTCAATCCTCAATCCTCAATCCTCAATCCTCAATCCTCAATCCTCAATACTTAACCATCAATCCTCAAATCTCAATACTCAATAGAATATCCTGAATACTCAGGATTCAATACTCAAACCTCAATCTTCAACCCTCAGCCGTCATCCTCCATCCTCAATCCTCAATCCTAAATCCTCAATCCTCAGTCATCAATCCTCAATCTTCAATACTCAATCGTCAATCTTCAATCCTCAATCCTCAATCCTCGATCCTCAATCCTCAATCCTCAATCATCAATCCTCAATCTCCAACACTCAATCCACAATCCTCAATCCTCAATCCTCATTCCTCAAACCTCAATCCTCAACCCTCAGTCCTCATCCTCAATTCTCAATTCTCAATCCTCAATCCTCAATCCTCAATCTTCAATCCTCAATAATCAAACTCGTATCCTAGATCCTCAATCCCCAATACTCTATCCTTAATCCTCAATATTCAATCCTCTAACCCCAGTCCACAATCTTCAATCCCCAAAGCTCAATAATCAATCCTCAACCCTCAGTCCTCAATCCCCAATCCTCAGTTATCAACCCTCAATCCTCAATACTCAAACCTCAATCCTCAACCGTCAGTCCTCGTCCTCAATCCTCAAACCTCAATCCTCAATCCTCAATCATCAATCCTCAATTCTCAATTCTCAATAGAATATCCTGAATTCTCAGTCCTCAATCCTCAATCCTCAATCATCAATCCTCAATCCTCAACCGTCAGTCCTCGTCCTCAATCCTCAGCCCTCAATCCTCAATCCTCAAACCTCAATCCTCAACCGTCAGCCCTCCTCCTCAAACCTAAACCCTCTACCCTCAATCCTCAATCATCAATACTCAATCTTCAATCCTCAATCCACAATCCTCAATCCTCAATATTCAACACACAACCCTCAACCATCAGTCACCAATATTCAACCATCAATCCTCAATTCTCAATACTCAATAGAATATCCTGAATTCTCAGTTTTCAATACTCAATCCTCAATCTTCAATCTTCAAGTCTCCATCTAACAAACATCAATTCTCATTACTCAACCCACAACACTCAATCCTCAATCCTCAATCCTCAATCTTCAGTCCTCAATCCTCAATCCTCAATCCTCAATCCTCAATCATCAATCCTCAATCTTCAACACTCAATCCTCAATCCTCAGTCCTCAATCCTCAATCCTCAATCATCAATCCTCAATCTTCAATACTCAATCCTCAATCCTCAATCCTCAATCCTCAATACTCAACCATCAATCCTCAATTCTCAATACTCAATAGCATATCCTGAATTCTCAGTATTCAATACTCAAACCTCAATCCTCAACCCTCAGCCCTCATCCTCCACCCTCAATCCTCAATCCTCAAACCTCAACCTTCAATCCTCAATCTTCAATACTCAGTCCTCAATCCTTAATCCTCAATACTCAACCATCAATCCTCAAATCTCAATACTCAATAGAATATCCTGAATACTCAGGATTCAATACTCAAACCTCAATCCTCAACCCTCAGCCGTCATCCTCCATCCTCAATCCTCAATCCTAAATCCTCAATCCTCAGTCATCAATCCTCAATCTTCAATACTCAATCGTCAATCTTCAAACCTCAATCCTCAATCCTCGATCCTCAATCCTCAATCCTCAATCATCAATCCTCAATCTCCAACATTCAATCCACAATCCTCAATCCTCAATCCTCATTCCTCAAACCTCCATCCTCAACCCTCAGTCCTCATCCTCAATTCTCAATTCTCAATCCTCAATCCTCAATCCTCAATCTTCAATCCTCAATAATCAAACTCGTATCCTAGATCCTCAATCCCCAATACTCTATCCTTAATCCTCAATATTCAATCCTCTATCCCCAGTCCACAATCTTCAATCCCCAAAGCTCAATAATCAATCCTCGACCCTCAGTCCTCAATCCCCAATCCTCAGTCCTCAATCCTCAATCCTCAATACTCAAA
Source organism: Calliopsis andreniformis (assembly GCF_051401765.1). Lineage (NCBI taxonomy): Eukaryota > Metazoa > Arthropoda > Insecta > Hymenoptera > Andrenidae > Calliopsis > Calliopsis andreniformis. Next base: position 1,975,985 of record NW_027480495.1, read on the forward strand.
CCTCAATCCTCAACCGTCAGTCCTCGTCCTCAATCCTCAAACCTCAATCCTCAATCCTCAATCATCAATCCTCAATTCTCAATTCTCAATAGAATATCCTGAATTCTCAATTTCAATACTCAATCCTCAATCTTCAATCTTCAAGTCTCCATCCACAAACATCAATTCTCATCACTCAACCCTCAACACTCAATCCTCAATCCTCAATCATCAATCCACAACACTCAATCCTCAGACCTCAAACCTCAATTCCGAATCCTCAGTCCTGAATGCTCAATCTTCATCCCTCAGTCCGCAACAATCAATTGTCAATCCTCAATCCTCAATAGAATATCCTCAATTCACAGTTTTCAATACGCAATACCCAATCTTCAAACTTCAAATCTCAATGCAGAGACATCAATTCTCATCACTCAACCCTCAACACTCAGTCCTCAATCTTCAATCCGCAGTCCTCAATCCTCAATCCTAGATCCTCAATCCGCAATACTCAATCCTTAATCCTCAATCTTCAATCCTCAATAACCAGTCCTCAATCTTCAATCCTCAATGCTCAATCTTCAATCCTCAATCCTCAGTCCTCAATCCTCAATCCTCAATCATCAAACCTCAATCCTCAACCGTCAGTCCTCGTCCTCAATCCTCAGCCCTCAATCCTCAATCCTCAAACCTCAATCCTCAACCGTCAGCCCTCCTCCTCAATCCTCAACCCTCAACCCTCAATCCTCAATCATCAATACTCAATCTTCAATCCTCAATCCACAATCCTCAATCCTCAATGTTCAACACACAACCCTCAACCATCAGTCACCAATATTCAACCATCAATCCTCAATTCTCAATACTCAATAGAATATCCTGAATTCTCATGGTTCATTGCTATATCCCCAATCATCAATCTTCAAATCTCAATCCACAAACATCAATCCTCATCACTCAACCCTCAACACTCAGTCCTCAATCTTCAATCCTCAATCCTTAATCCTCAATCCTCAATCTTCAATCCTCCATACTTAATCTTCAATCCTCAATCCTCAATCATCAATTCTCAATCCTCAATCCTCAGTCATCAATACTCAATCTTCAATACTCAATCCTCAATCCTCAATCCTCAATCCTCAATCCTTAATCCTCATTCCTCAAACCTCCATCCTCAGCCCTCAGTCCTCATCCTCAATTCTCAATTCTCAATCCTCAAACCTCAATCCTCAATCTTCAATCCTCAATTATCAATCTCGTATCCTAGATCCTCAATCCCCAATACTCTATCCTTAATACTCAATATTCAATCCTCTATCCCCAGTCCACAATCTTCAATCCCCAAAGCTCAATAATCAATCCTCAATCCTCAGTCCTCAATCCCCAATCCTCAGTCCTCAATCCTCAATCCTCAATACTCAAACCTCAATCCTCAATCCTCAGTCATCAATCCTCAATCCTTAGTACTCAATCCTCAATCTTCAATCCTCCATACTCAATCTTCAATCCTCAATCCTCAATCATCAATCCTGAATCCTCAATCCTCACTCTTCAATCCTCAATAATCAATCTCCTGTCCTAGATCCTCAATCTCCAATACTCTATCCTTAATCCTCAATTTCAATCCTCTATCCCCAGTCCACATTCTTCAATGCCCAAAGCTCAATAATCAATCCTCAATCCTCAGTCCTCAATCGTCAATCATCAATCCACAATCTTCAGTACTCAATCCTCAATCCTCAATCCTCAATCCTCAATCCTCAATCCTCAATCATCAATCCTCAATCTTCAATACTCAATCCTCAAACGTCAACCCTCAATCCTCCATCCTCAACTCTCAATCCTCAATCCTCTGTCCTCAGGCCTCAATCTTCAATACTCAATCCTCAATCCTCAATCCTCAATCCTCAATCCTCATTCCTCATGCCTCAAACCTCCATCCTCAGCCCTTAGCCCTCATCCTCAATTCTCAATTCTCAATTCTCAAACCTCAATCCTCAATCTTCAATCCTCAATTATCAATCTCGTATCCTAGATCCTCAATCCCCAATGCTCTACCCTTAATCCTCAATATTCAATCCTCCATCCCCAGTCCACAATCTTCAATCCCCAAAGCTCAATAATCAATCGTCAATCCTCAGTCCTCAATCCCCAATCCTCAGTCCTCAATCCTCAATCCTCAACACTCAATCCTCAATCCTCAACCGTCAGTCCTCGTCCTCAATCCGCAACCCTCAATCCTCAATCCTCAATCTTCAATCATCAATACTCAATCTTCAATCCTCAATCCTCAATCCTCAATCCTCAATCCTCAATCTTCAATCATCAATACTCAGTCCTCAATCTTCAATCTTCAAGTCTCCATCTAACAAACATCAATTCTCATTACTCAACCCACAACACTCAATCCTCAATCCTCAATCCTCAATCTTCAATCCTCAATCCTCAATCCTCAATCCTCAATCCTCAATCCTCAATCATCAATCCTCAATCTTCAACACTCAATCCTCAATCCTCAGTCCTCAATCCTCAATCCTCAATCATCAATCCTCAATCTTCAATACTCAATCCTCAATCCTCAATCCTCAATCCTCATTACTCAACCATCAATCCTCAAATCACAATACTCAATAGAATATCCTGAATACTCAGGATTCAATACTCAAACCTCAATCCTCAACCCTCAGCCGTCATCCTCCATCCTCAATCCTCAGTCCTAAATCCTCAATCCTCAGTCATCAATCCTCAATCTTCAATACTCAATCGTCAATCTTCAATCCTCAATCCTCAATCCTCGATCCTCAATCCTCAATCCTCAATCATGAATCCTCAATCTCCAACACTCAATCCACAATCCTCAATCCTCAATCCTCATCCCTCAAACCTCCATCCTCAACCCTCAGTCCTCATCCTCAATTCTCAATTCTCAATCCTCAATCCTCAACCTTCAATCCTCAATACTCAATCTTCAATCTTCAATCCTCAATCCTCATTCCTCAATCCTCATTCCTCAAACCTCCATCCTCAACCCTCAGTCCACATCCTCAATTCTCAATTCTCAATCCTCAAACCTCAATCCTCAATCTTCAATCCTCAATTATCAATCCTCAATCTCCAACACTCAATCCACAATCCTCGATCCTCAATCCTCATTCCTCAAACCTCAATCCTCAACCCCCACTCCTCATCCTCAATTCTCAATTCTCAATCCTCAATCCTCAATCCTCAATCTTCAATCCTCAATAATCAATCTCGTATCCTAGATCCTCAATCCCCAATACTCTATCCTTAATCCTCAATATTCAATCCTCTATCCCCAGCCGACAATCTTCAATCCCCAAAGCTCAATAATCAATCCTCAACCCTCAATCCTCAATCCTCAATCCTCAATACTCAACCATCAATCCTCAAATCTCAATACTCAATAGAATATCCTGAATACTCAGGATTCAATACTCAAACCTCAATCCTCAACCCTCAACCGTCATCCTCCATCCTCAATCCTCAATCCTAAATCCTCAATCCTCAGTCATCAATCCTCAATCTTCAATACTCAATCCTCAATGTTCAATCCTCAATCCTCAATCCTCGATCCTCAATCCTCAATCCTCAATCATCAATCCTCAATCTCCAACACTCAATCCACAATCCTCAATCCTCAATCCTCATTCCTCAAACCTCCATCCTCAACCCTCAGTCCTCATCCTCAATTCTCAATTCTCAATCCTCAATCCTCAATCCTCAATCTTCAATCCTCAATAATCAATCTCGTATCCTAGATCCTCAATCCCCAATACTCTATCCTTAATCCTCAATATTCAATCCTCTATCCCCAGTCCACAATCTTCATTCCCCAAAGCTCAATAATCAATTCTCAACCGCCAGTCCTCAATCCCCAATCCTCAGTCCTCAATCCTCAATCCTCAATACTCAAACCTCAATCCCCAACCGTCAGTCCTCGTCCTCAATCCTCAAACCTCAATCCTCAATCCTCAATCATCAATCCTCAATTCTCAATTCTCAATAGAATATCCTGAATTCTCAGTTTTCAATACTCAATCCTCAATCTTCAATCTTCAAGTCTCCATCCACAAACATCAATTCTCATCACTCAACCCTCAACACTCAATCCTCAATCCTCAATCGTCAATCTTCAATCCTCAATCCTCAATCCTCAATCCTCAATCCTCAATCCTCAATCATCAATCCTCAATCTGCAAAACTCAATCCTCAATCCTCAATCCTCAATCCTCAATCCTCAACCATCAATCCTCAATCTTCAATACTCAATCCTCAAACGTCAACCCTCAATCCTCCATCCTCAATTCTCAATCCTCAATCCTCTGTCCTCAGGCCTCAAACCTCAACCCTCAACCCTCAGCCCTCATCCTCAATCCTCAATCCTGAATCCTCAATCCTCAACCTTCAATCCTCAATACTCAATCTTCAATCCTCAACCCTCAATCCTCAATCCTCGACCCTCACCCCTCATCCTCAATCCTCAATCCTGAATCCTCAATCCTCAATCTTCAATCCTCAATACTCAGCCTTCAATCCACCATCCTCGATCCTCTATCCTCAAGCGTCAATCCTCAATCCTCAATCCTCAACCCTCAGCCCTCATCCTCCACCCTCAATCCTCAATCCTCAAACCTCAACCTTCAATCCTCAATACTCAATCTTCGATCCTCAATCCTCAACCCTCAATCCTCAATCCTCAATCCTCAATCCTCAATCCTCAATATTCAATACACAACCCTCAAACATCAATCCTCAATACTCAATCATCAATCCTCAATTCTCAATACTCAATAGAATATCCTGAATTCTCTGTTTTCAATACTCAATCGTCATTCTTCAATCTTCAAGTCTCCATCCACAAATATAAATTCTCATCACTCAACCCTCAACTCTCAGTCCTCAATCTTCAATCCTCAATCCTCAATCCTCAATCCTCAATCGTCAATCCTCAATTCCCAATCCTCAATCTTCAAGCCTCAATCCTCAATCCTCAAGCCTCAATACTCAATCCTCAATCCTCAATCCTCAATCCTCAATCCTCAATCCTCAATCCTCAATCATCAATCCTCAATCTTCAATACTCAGTCCTCAATCTTCAATCCTCAATACTCAACCATCAATCCTCAAATCTCAATACTCAATAGAATATCCTGAATACTCAGGATTCAACACTCAAACCTCAATCCTCAACCCTCAGCCGTCATCCTCCATCCTCAATACTCAATCCTAAATCCTCAATCCTCAGTCATCAATCCTCAATATTCAATACTCAATCCTCAATCTTCAATCCTCAATCCTCAATCCTCGATCCTGAATCCTCAATCCTCAATCATCAATCCTCAATCTCCAACACTCAATCCACAATCCTCAATCCTCAATCCTCATTCCTCAAACCTCCATCCTCAACCCTCAGTCCTCATCCTCAATTCTCAGTTCTCAATCCTCAATCCTCAATCCTCAATCTTCAATCCTCAATAATCAATCTCGTATCCTAGATCCTCAATCCCCAATACTCTATCCTTAATCCTCAATATCCAATCCTCTATCCCCAGTCCACAATCTTCATTCCCCAAAGCTCAATAATCAATCCTCAACCCCCAGTCCTCAATCCCCAATCCTCAGTCCTCAATCCTCAATCCTCAATACTCAAACCTCAATCCCCAACCGTCAGTCCTCGTCCTCAATCCTCAAACCTCAATCCTCAATCCTCAATCATCAATCCTCAATTCTCAATTCTCAATCCTCAAACCTCAATCCTCAATCTTCAATCCTCAATTATCAATCTCGTATCCTAGATCCTCAATCCCCAATACTCTATCCTTAATACTCAATATTCAATCCTCTATCCCCAGTCCACAATCTTCAATCCCCAAAGCTCAATAATCAATCCTCAATCCTCAGTCCTCAATCCCCAATCCTCAGTCCTCAATCCTCAATCCTCAATACTCAAACCTCAATCCTCAATCCTCAGTCATCAATCCTCAATCCTTAGTACTCAATCCTCAATCTTCAATCCTCCATACTCAATCTTCAATCCTCAATCCTCAATCATCAATCCTGAATCCTCAATCCTCACTCTTCAATCCTCAATAATCAATCTCCTGTCCTAGATCCTCAATCTCCAATACTCTATCCTTAATCCTCAATTTCAATCCTCTATCCCCAGTCCACATTCTTCAATGCCCAAAGCTCAATAATCAATCCTCAATCCTCAGTCCTCAATCGTCAATCATCAATCCACAATCTTCAGTACTCAATCCTCAATCCTCAATCCTCAATCCTCAATCCTCAATCCTCAATCATCAATCCTCAATCTTCAATACTCAATCCTCAAACGTCAACCCTCAATCCTCCATCCTCAACTCTCAATCCTCAATCCTCTGTCCTCAGGCCTCAATCTTCAATACTCAATCCTCAATCCTCAATCCTCAATCCTCAATCCTCATTCCTCATGCCTCAAACCTCCATCCTCAGCCCTTAGCCCTCATCCTCAATTCTCAATTCTCAATTCTCAAACCTCAATCCTCAATCTTCAATCCTCAATTATCAATCTCGTATCCTAGATCCTCAATCCCCAATGCTCTACCCTTAATCCTCAATATTCAATCCTCCATCCCCAGTCCACAATCTTCAATGCCCAAAGCTCAATAATCAATCGTCAATCCTCAGTCCTCAATCCCCAATCCTCAGTCCTCAATCCTCAATCCTCAACACTCAATCCTCAATCCTCAACCGTCAGTCCTCGTCCTCAATCCGCAACCCTCAATCCTCAATCCTCAATCTTCAATCATCAATACTCAATCTTCAATCCTCAATCCTCAATCCTCAATCCTCAATCCTCAATCTTCAATCATCAATACTCAGTCCTCAATCTTCAATCTTCAAGTCTCCATCTAACAAACATCAATTCTCATTACTCAACCCACAACACTCAATCCTCAATCCTCAATCCTCAATCTTCAATCCTCAATCCTCAATCCTCAATCCTCAATCCTCAATCCTCAATCATCAATCCTCAATCTTCAACACTCAATCCTCAATCCTCAGTCCTCAATCCTCAATCCTCAATCATCAATCCTCAATCTTCAATACTCAATCCTCAATCCTCAATCCTCAATCCTCATTACTCAACCATCAATCCTCAAATCACAATACTCAATAGAATATCCTGAATACTCAGGATTCAATACTCAAACCTCAATCCTCAACCCTCAGCCGTCATCCTCCATCCTCAATCCTCAGTCCTAAATCCTCAATCCTCAGTCATCAATCCTCAATCTTCAATACTCAATCGTCAATCTTCAATCCTCAATCCTCAATCCTCGATCCTCAATCCTCAATCCTCAATCATCAATCCTCAATCTCCAACACTCAATCCACAATCCTCAATCCTCAATCCTCATTCCTCAAACCTCCATCCTCAACCCTCAGTCCTCATCCTCAATTCTCAATTCTCAATCCTCAATCCTCAACCTTCAATCCTCAATACTCAATCTTCAATCTTCAATCCTCAATCCTCATTCCTCAATCCTCATTCCTCAAACCTCCATCCTCAACCCTCAGTCCACATCCTCAATTCTCAATTCTCAATCCTCAAACCTCAATCCTCAATCTTCAATCCTCAATTATCAATCCTCAATCTCCAACACTCAATCCACAATCCTCGATCCTCAATCCTCATTCCTCAAACCTCAATCCTCAACCCCCACTCCTCATCCTCAATTCTCAATTCTCAATCCTCAATCCTCAATCCTCAATCTTCAATCCTCAATAATCAATCTCGTATCCTAGATCCTCAATCCCCAATACTCTATCCTTAATCCTCAATATTCAATCCTCTATCCCCAGCCAACAATCTTCAATCCCCAAAGCTCAATAATCAATCCTCAACCCTCAATCCTCAATCCTCAATCCTCAATACTCAACCATCAATCCTCAAATCTCAATACTCAATAGAATATCCTGAATACTCAGGATTCAATACTCAAACCTCAATCCTCAACCCTCAACCGTCATCCTCCATCCTCAATCCTCAATCCTAAATCCTCAATCCTCAGTCATCAATCCTCAATCTTCAATACTCAATCCTCAATGTTCAATCCTCAATCCTCAATCCTCGATCCTCAATCCTCAATCCTCAATCATCAATCCTCAATCTCCAACACTCAATCCACAATCCTCAATCCTCAATCCTCATTCCTCAAACCTCCATCCTCAACCCTCAGTCCTCATCCTCAATTCTCAATTCTCAATCCTCAATCCTCAATCCTCAATCTTCAATCCTCAATAATCAATCTCGTATCCTAGATCCTCAATCCCCAATACTCTATCCTTAATCCTCAATATTCAATCCTCTATCCCCAGTCCACAATCTTCATTCCCCAAAGCTCAATAATCAATTCTCAACCGCCAGTCCTCAATCCCCAATCCTCAGTCCTCAATCCTCAATCCTCAATACTCAAACCTCAATCCCCAACCGTCAGTCCTCGTCCTCAATCCTCAAACCTCAATCCTCAATCCTCAATCATCAATCCTCAATTCTCAATTCTCAATAGAATATCCTGAATTCTCAGTTTTCAATACTCAATCCTCAATCTTCAATCTTCAAGTCTCCATCCACAAACATCAATTCTCATCACTCAACCCTCAACACTCAATCCTCAATCCTCAATCGTCAATCTTCAATCCTCAATCCTCAATCCTCAATCCTCAATCCTCAATCCTCAATCATCAATCCTCAATCTGCAAAACTCAATCCTCAATCCTCAATCCTCAATCCTCAATCCTCAACCATCAATCCTCAATCTTCAATACTCAATCCTCAAACGTCAACCCTCAATCCTCCATCCTCAATTCTCAATCCTCAATCCTCTGTCCTCAGGCCTCAAACCTCAACCCTCAACCCTCAGCCCTCATCCTCAATCCTCAATCCTGAATCCTCAATCCTCAACCTTCAATCCTCAATACTCAATCTTCAATCCTCAACCCTCAATCCTCAATCCTCGACCCTCACCCCTCATCCTCAATCCTCAATCCTGAATCCTCAATCCTCAATCTTCAATCCTCAATACTCAGCCTTCAATCCACCATCCTCGATCCTCTATCCTCAAGCGTCAATCCTCAATCCTCAATCCTCAACCCTCAGCCCTCATCCTCCACCCTCAATCCTCAATCCTCAAACCTCAACCTTCAATCCTCAATACTCAATCTTCGATCCTCAATCCTCAACCCTCAATCCTCAATCCTCAATCCTCAATCCTCAATCCTCAATATTCAATACACAACCCTCAAACATCAATCCTCAATACTCAATCATCAATCCTCAATTCTCAATACTCAATAGAATATCCTGAATTCTCTGTTTTCAATACTCAATCGTCATTCTTCAATCTTCAAGTCTCCATCCACAAATATAAATTCTCATCACTCAACCCTCAACTCTCAGTCCTCAATCTTCAATCCTCAATCCTCAATCCTCAATCCTCAATCGTCAATCCTCAATTCCCAATCCTCAATCTTCAAGCCTCAATCCTCAATCCTCAAGCCTCAATACTCAATCCTCAATCCTCAATCCTCAATCCTCAATCCTCAATCCTCAATCCTCAATCATCAATCCTCAATCTTCAATACTCAGTCCTCAATCTTCAATCCTCAATACTCAACCATCAATCCTCAAATCTCAATACTCAATAGAATATCCTGAATACTCAGGATTCAACACTCAAACCTCAATCCTCAACCCTCAGCCGTCATCCTCCATCCTCAATACTCAATCCTAAATCCTCAATCCTCAGTCATCAATCCTCAATATTCAATACTCAATCCTCAATCTTCAATCCTCAATCCTCAATCCTCGATCCTGAATCCTCAATCCTCAATCATCAATCCTCAATCTCCAACACTCAATCCACAATCCTCAATCCTCAATCCTCATTCCTCAAACCTCCATCCTCAACCCTCAGTCCTCATCCTCAATTCTCAGTTCTCAATCCTCAATCCTCAATCCTCAATCTTCAATCCTCAATAATCAATCTCGTATCCTAGATCCTCAATCCCCAATACTCTATCCTTAATCCTCAATATCCAATCCTCTATCCCCAGTCCACAATCTTCATTCCCCAAAGCTCAATAATCAATCCTCAACCCCCAGTCCTCAATCCCCAATCCTCAGTCCTCAATCCTCAATCCTCAATACTCAAACCTCAATCCCCAACCGTCAGTCCTCGTCCTCAATCCTCAAACCTCAATCCTCAATCCTCAATCATCAATCCTCAATTCTCAATTCTCAATAGAATATCCTGAATTCTCAGTTTTCAATACTCAATCCTTAATCTTCAATCTTCAAGTCTCCATCCACAAACATCAATTCTCATCACTCAACCCTCAACACTCAATCCTCAATCCTCAATCCTCAATCTTCAATCCTCAATCCACAATCCTCAATCCTCAATCCTCAATCCTCAATCCTCAATCCTCAATCATCAATCCTCAATCTCCAACACTCAATCCACAATCCTCAATCCTCAATCCTCATTCCTCAAAACTCCATCCTCAACCCTCAGTCCTCATCCTCAATTCTCAATTCTCAATCCTCAATCCTCAATCCTCAATCTTCAATCCTCAATAATCAATCTCGTATCCTAGATCCTCAATCCCCAATACTCTATCCTTAATCCTCAATATTCAATCCTCTATCCCCAGTCCACAATCTTCAATCCCCAAAGCTCAATAATCAATCCTCAACCCTCAGTCCTCAATCCCCAATCCTCAGTCCTCAATCCTCAATCCTCAATACTCAAACCTCAATCCTCAACCGTCAGTCCTCGTCCTCAATCCTCAAACCTCAATCCTCAATCCTCAACCATCAATCCTCAATTCTCAATTCTCAATAGGATATCCTGAGTTCTCAGTTTTCAATACTCAATCCTCAATCTTCAATCTTCAAGTCTCCATCCACAAACACCAATTCTCATCACTCAACCCTAAACACTCAATCCTCAATCCTCAATCCTCAATCTTCAATCCTCAATCCTCAATCCTCAATCCTCAATCCTCAATCCTCAATCATCAATCCTCAATCTGCAAAACTCAATCCTCAATCCTCAATCCTCAATCCTCAGTCCTCAATCATCAATCCTCAATCTTCAATACTCAATCCTCAATCCTCAATCCTCAATACTCAATACTCAATAGAATATCCTGAATTCTCAGTTTTCAATACTCAATCCTCAATCTTCAATCTTCATGTCTCCATCCACAAACATCAATTATCATCACTCAACCCTCATCACTCAGTCCTCAATCTTCAATCCTCAATCCTCATTACTCAATCCTCAATCATCAATCCTCAATCTTCAAAACTCAATCCTCAATCCTCAATTCTCAATCCTCAATACTCAACCATCAATCCTCAATTCTCAATACTCAATAGAATATCGTGAATTCTCAGGATTCAATACTCAAACCCCAATCCTCAACCCTCAGCCCTCATTCTCCAGCCTCAATACTCAATCCTCAATCCTCAACCTTCAATCCTCAATACTCAATCTTCAATCTTCAATCCTCAATCCTCATTCCTCAATCCTCATTCCTCAAACCTCCATCCTCAACCCTCAGTCCACATCCTCAATTCTCAATTCTCAATCCTCAAACCTCAATCCTCAGTCTTCAATCCTCAATTATCAATCCTCAATCTCCAACACTCAATCCACAATCCTCAATCCTCAATCCTCATTCCTCAAACCTCCATCCTCAACCCTCAGTCCTCATCCTCAATTCTCAATTCTCAATCCTCAATCCTCAATCCTCAATCTTCAATCCTCAATAATCAATCTCGTATCCTAGATCCTCAATCCCCAATACTCTATCCTTAATCCTCAATATTCAATCCTCTATCCCCAGTCCACAATCTTCATTCCCCAAAGCTCAATAATCAATCCTCAACCCCCAGTCCTCAATCCCAAATCCTCAGTCCTCAATCCTCAATCCTCAATACTCAAACCTCAATCCCCAACCGTCAGTCCTCGTCCTCAATCCTCAAACCTCAATCCTCTATCCTCAATCATCAATCCTCAATTCTCAATTCTCAATAGAATATCCTGAATTCTCAGTTTTCAATACTCAATCCTCAATCTTCAATCTTCAAGTCTCCATCCACAAACATCAATTCTCATCACTCAACCCTCAACACTCAATCCTCAATCCTCAATCCTCAATCTTCAATCCTCAATCCTCAATCCTCAATCCTCAATCCTCAATCCTCAATCATCAATCCTCAATCTTCAAAACTCAATCCTCAATCCTCAATCCTCAATCCTCAGTCCTCAATCATCAATCTTCAATCTTCAATACTCAATCCTCAATCCTCAATCCTCAATACTCAATACTCAATACTCAAAAGAATATACTGAATTCTCAGTTTTCAATACTCAATCCTCAATCTTCAATCTTCATGTCTCCATCCACAAACATCAATTCTCGACACTCAATCCTCAACACTCGGTCCTCTCTCTTCAATCCTCCATCCTCAATCCTCTATCCTCAAGCGTCAATCCTCAATCCTCAGTCCTCAACCCACAACCCTCAGTCCTCAAACCTCAATTCCGAATCCTCAGTCCTGAATGCTCAATCTTCATCCCTCAGTCCGCAACAATCAATTGTCAATCCTCAATCCTCAATAGAATATCCTCAATTTACAGTTTTCAATACTCAATCCCCAATCTTCAAACTTCAAATCTCAATCCACAGACATCAATTCTCATCACACAACCCTCAACACTCAGTCCTCAATCTTCAATCCGCAGTCCTCAATCCTCAATCCTAGATCCCCAATCCGCAATCCTCAATCCTTAATCCTCAATCTTCAATCCTCAATAACCAGTCCTCAATCTTCAATCCTCAATGCTCGATCTTCAATCCTCAATCCTCAGTCCTCAATCCTCAATCCTCAAACATCAATTCTCAATCCTCAACCGTCAGTCCTCGTCCTCAATCCTCAGCCCTCAATCCTCAATCCTCAAACCTCAATCCTCAACCGTCAGCCCTCGTCCTCAATCCTCAACCCTCAACCCTCAATCCTCAATCATCAATACTCAATCTCCAATCCTCAATCCACAATCCTCAATCCTCAATATTCAACACACAACCCTCAACCATCAATCACCAATATTCAACCATCAATCCTCAATTCTCAATACTCAATAGAATATCCTGAATTCTCATGGTTCACTGCTAAATCCCCAATCTTCAATCTTCAAATCTCAATCCACAAACATCAATTCTCATCACTCAACCCTCAACACTCAGTCCTCAATCTTCAATCCTCAATCCTTAATCCTCAATCCTCAATCTTCAATCCTCCATACTCAATCTTCAATCATCAATCCACAATCTTCAAAACTCAATCCTCAATCCTCAATCCTCAATCCTCAGTCCTTAATCATCAACCCTTAATCTTCAATACTCAATCCTCAATCCTCAACCCTCAATACTCAATACTCAATACTCAATAGAATATCCTGAATTCTCAGTTTTCAATACTCAATCCTCAATCTTCAATCTTCATGTCTCCATCCACAAACATCAATTATCATCACTCAACCCTCAACACTCAGTCCTGAATCTTCAATCCTCAATCCTCAATACTCAATCCTCAATCATCAATCCTCAATCCTCAATCATCAATCCTCAATCTTCAATACTCAGTCCTCAATCCTCAATCCTCAATACTCAACCAACAATCCTCAAATCTCAATACTCAATAGAATATCCTGAATACTCAGGATTCAATACTCAAACCTCAATCCTCAAACCTCAGCCCTCATCGTCCATCCTCAATCCTCAATCCTCAATCCTCAACCTTCAATCCTCAATACTCAACATTCGATCCTCAATCCTCAGTCCTCAATTATCAAACCTGAGTCCTCAGTCCTCAATCCTCAATCCTCAATCATCAATCCTCAATCTTCAATACTCAATCCTCAATCCTCAATCCTCAATCCTCAATACTCAACCATCAATCCTCAATTCTGAATACTCAATAGAATATCCTGAATTCTCAGTATTCAATACTCAAACCTCAATCCTCAACCCTCAGCCCTCATCCTCCACCCTCAATCCTCAATCCTCAAACCTCAACCTTCAATCCTCAATACTCAATCTTCGATCCTCAATCCTCAACCCTCAATCCTCAATCCTCAATCCTCAGTCATGAATACTCAATCTGCAATACTCAATCCTCAATCCTCAATCCTCAATCCTCAATCCTCAATCCTCAATCCTCAATCCTCATTCCTCAAACCTCATTCCTCAACCCTCAGTCCTCATCCTCAATTCTCAATTCTCAATCATCAATACTCAATCTTCAATCCTCAATCCACAATCCTCAATCCTCAAGATTCAACACACAACCCCGAACCGTCAATCACCAATATTCAACCATCAATCCTCAATTCTCAATACACAATAGAATATCCTGAATTCTCATGGTTCAATGCTAAATCCCCAATCTTCAATCTTCAAATCTCAATCCACAAACATCAATTCTCATCACTCAACCCTCAACACTCAGTCCTCAATCTTCAATCCTCAATCCTTAATCCTCAATCCTCAATCTTCAATCCTCCATACTCAATCTTCAATCCTCAATCCTCAATCATCAATCCTCAATCCTCAATCCTCACTCTTCAATCCTCAATAATCAATCTCCTGTCCTAGATCCTCAATCCCCAATACTCTATCCTTAATCCTCAATATTCAATCCTCTATCCCCAGGCCACATTCTTCAATCCCCAAAGCTCAATAATCAATCCTCAATCCTTAGTCCTCAATCGTCAATCATCAATCCACAATCTTCAATACTCAATCCTCAATCCTCAATCCTCAATCCTCAATCCTCAATCCTCAATCATCAATCCTCAATCTTCAATACTCAATCCTCAAACGTCAACCCTCAATCCTCCATCCTCAATTCTCAATCCTCAATCCTCTGTCCTCAGGCCTCAAACCTCAACCCTCAACCCCCAGCCCTCATCCTCAATCCTCAATCCTGAATCCTCAATCCACAACCTTCAATCCTCAATACTCAATCTTCAATCCTCAATCCTCAATCCTCAATCCTCAACCCTCAGCCCTCATCCTCAATCCTCAATCCTGAATCCTCAATCCTCAATCTTCAATCCTCAATACTCAGCCTTCAATCCTCCATCCTCGATCCTCTATCCTCAAGCGTCAATCCTCAATCCTCATTCCTCAAACCTCATTCCTCAACCCTCAGTCCTCATCCTCAATTCTCAATTCTCAATCATCAATACCCAATCTTCAATCCTCAATCCACAGTCCTCAATCCTCAAGATTCAACACACAACCCTGAACCATCAATCACCTATATTCAACCATCAATCCTCAATTCTCAATACACAATAGAATATCCTGAATTCTCATGGTTCAATGCTAAATCCCCAATCTTCAATCTTCAAATCTCAATCCACAAACATCAATTCTCATCACTCAACCCTCAACACTCAGTCCTCAATCTTCAATCCTCAATCCTTAATCCTCAACTCTCAATCTTCAATCCTCCATACTCAATCTTCAATCCTCAATCCTCAATCATCAATCCTCAATCTCCAACACTCAATCCACAATCCTCAATCCTCAATCCTCATTCCTCAAACCACAATCCTAAACCCTCAGTCCTCATCCTCAATTCTCAATTCTAAATCCTCAATCCTCAATCCTGAATCCTCAATCCACAACCTTCAATCCTCAATACTCAATCTTCAATCCTCAATCCTCAATCCTCAATCCTCAACCCTCAGCCCTCATCCTCAATACTCAATCCTCAATTGTCAATCCTCAATCCCCAATCCTCAATCTTCAATCCTCAATCCTCAATCCTCAATCCTCAATCCTCAACCTTCAATCCTCAATCCTCAAGCCTCAATCCTCAATCCTCAACCCTCAGTCCTCATCCTCAATTCTCAATTCTCAATCCTCAATCCTCAAACCTCAATCTTCAATCCTCAATACTCAGTCTTCAATTATCAATCCTCAATACTCAATCCTCAATACTCAATCCTCAATCATCAATCCTCAATCCTCAATCATCAACCTTCAATCCTCAATACTCAATCCTCAATCCTCAATCCTCAATCCTCAGTCATCAATCCTCAATCCTCAATACTCAATCGTCAACCCTCAGTCCTCAATTCTCAATCTTCAATCCTCAACCCTCAATCCCCAATCCACAATTCTCAATCCTCAATCCTCAATTCTCAATACTCAATAGAATATCCTGAATTCTCTGCATTCAATACTCAAACCTCAATCCTCAACCCTCAGCCCTCATCCTCCATCCACAATCCTCAATCCTCAAACCTCAATCTTCAATCCTCAATACTCAATCCTCAACCCTCAATCCTCAATCCTCAATCCTTAGTCCTGAATACTCAATCTTCAATACTCAATCCTCAATCTTCAATCGTCAATCCTCAATCCTCAATCTTCAATCCTCCATACTGAATCTTCTATCCTCAATCCTCAATCCTCAATCATCAATACTCAATCTTTAATACTCAATAGTCAATCCTCCATCCTCAATCCCCAATACTCAATCTTCAATCCTCAATCATCAATCCTCAATTCTCAATTCTCAATAGAATATCCTGATTTCTCAGTTTTCAATACTCAATCCTCAATCTTCAATCTTCAAGTCTCCATCCACAAACATCAATTCTCATCACTCAACCCTCAACACTCAATCCTCAATCCTCAATCCTCAATCTTCAATCCTCAATCCTCAATCCTCAATCCTCAATCCTCAATCCTCAATCATCAATCCTCAATCTGCAAAACTCAATCCTCAATACTCAATCCTCAATCCTCAATCCTCAATCATCAATCCTCAATCTTCAATACTCAATCCTCAAACGTCAACCCTCAATCCTCCATCCTCAATTCTCAATCCTCAATGCTCTGTCCTCAGGCCTCAAACCTCAACCCTCAACCCTCAGCCCTCATCCTCAATCCTCAATCCTGAATCCTCAATCCTCAATCTTCAATCCTCAATACTCAGCCTTCAATCCACCACCCTCGATCCTCTATCCTCAAGCGTCAATCCTCAGTCCTCAATCCTCAACCCTCAGCCCTCATCCTCCACCCTCAATCCTCAATCCTCAAACCTCAACCTTCAATCCTCAATACTCAATCTTCGATCCTCAATCCTCGACCCTCAATCCTCAATCCTCAATCCTCAATCCTCAATCCTCAATATTCAATACACAACCCTCAAACATCAATCCTCAATACTCAATCATCAATCCTCAATTCTCAATACTCAATAGAATATCCTGAATTCTCTGTTTTCAATACTCAATCGTCAATCTTCAATCTTCAAGTCTCCATCCACAAACATAAATTCTCATCACTCAACCCTCAACTCTCAGTCCTCAATCATCAATCCTCAATCCTCAATCCTCTATCCTCAATCGTCAATCCTCAATCCCCAATCCTCAATCTTCAATCCTCAATCCTCAATCCTCAAGCCTCAATACTCAATCCTCGATCCTCAATCCTCAATCCTCAATCCTCAATCATCAATCCTCAATCTTCAATACTCAGTCCTCAATCCTCAATCCTCAATACTCAACCATCAATCCTCAAATCTCAATACTCAATAGAATATCCTGAATACTCAGGATTCAATACTCAAACCTCAATCCTCAACCCTCAGCCGTCATCCTCCATCCTCAATCCTCAATCCTCAATCCTAAATCCTCAATCCTCAGTCATCAATCCTCAATCTTCAATACTCAATCGTCAATCTTCAATCCTCAATCCTCAATCCTCGATCCTCAATCCTCAATCCTCAATCATCAATCCTCAATCTCCAACACTCAATCCACAATCCTCAATCCTCAATCCTCATTCCTCAAAGCTCAATCCTCAACCCTCAGTCCTCATCCTCAGTTCTCAATTCTCAATCCTCAATCCTCAATCCTCAATCTTCAATCCTCAATAGTCAATCTCGTATCCTAGATCCTCAATCCCCAATACTCTATCCTTAATCCTCAATATTCAATCCTCTATCCCCAGTCCACAATCTTCAATCCCCAAAGCTCAATAATCAATCCTCAACCCTCAGTCCTCAATCCCCAATCCTCAGTCCTCAATCCTCAATCCTCAATACTCAAACCTCAATCCTCAACCGTCAGTCCTCGTCATCAATCCTCAAACCTCAATCCTCAATCCTCAACCATCAATCCTCAATTCTCAATTCTCAATAGAATATCCTGAATTCTCAGTTTTCAATACTCAATCCTCAATCTTCAATCTTCAAGTCTCCATCCACAAACATCAATTATCATCACTCAACCCTCATCACTCAGTCCTCAATCTTCAATCCTCAATCCTCAATACTCAATCCTCAATCATCAATCCTCAATCTTCAAAACTCAATCCTCAATCCTCAATTCTCAATCCTCAATACTCAACCATCAATCCTCAATTCTCAATACTCAATAGAATATCGTGAATTCTCAGGATTCAATACTCACACCCCAATCCTCAACCCTCAGCCCTCATTCTCCAGCCTCAATACTCAATCCTCAATCCTCAACCTTCAACCCTCAATACTCTATCTTCAATCTTCAATCCTCAATCCTCATTCCTCAATCCTCATTCCTCAAACCTCCATCCTCAACCCTCAGTCCACATCCTCAATTCTCAATTCTCAATCCTCAAACCTCAATCCTCAGTCTTCAATCCTCAATTATCAATCCTCAATCTCCAACACTCAATCCACAATCCTCAATCCTCAATCCTCATTCCTCAAACCTCCATCCTCAACCCTCAGTCCTCATCCTCAATTCTCAGTTCTCAATCCTCAATCCTCAATCCTCAATCTTCAATCCTCAATAATCAATCTCGTATCCTAGATCCTCAATCCCCAATACTCTATCCTTAATCCTCAATATTCAATCCTCTATCCCCAGCCCACAATCTTCAATCCCCAAAGCTCAATAATCAATCCTCAACCCTCAGTCCTCAATCCTCAATCCTCAATACTCAACCATCAATCCTCAAATCTCAATACTCAATAGAATGTTCTGAATACTCAGGATTCAATACTCAAACCTCAATCCTCAACCCTCAGCCGTCATCCTCCATCCTCAATCCTCAATCCTAAATCCTCAATCCACAGTCATCAATCCTCAATCTTCAATACTCAATCCTCAATCTTCAATCCTCAATCCTCAATCCTCGATCCTCAATCCTCAATCCTCAATCATCAATCCTCAATCTCCAACACTCAATCCACAATCCTCAATCCTCAATCCTCATTCCTCAAACCTCCATCCTCAACCCTCAGTCCTCATCCTCAATTCTCAATTCTCAATCCTCAATCCTCAATCCTCAATCTTCAATCCTCAATAATCAATCTCGTATCCTAGAACCTCAATCCCCAATTCTCTATCCTTAATCCTCAATATTCAATCCTCTATCCCCAGTCCACAATCTTCATTCCCCAAAGCTCAATAATCAATCCTCAACCCCCAGTCCTCAATCCCCAATCCTCAGTCCTCAATCCTCAATCCTCAATACTCAAACCTCAATCCCCAACCGTCAGTCCTCGTCCTCAATCCTCAAACCTCAATCCTCAATCCTCAATCATCAATCCTCAATTCTCAATTCTCAATAGAATATCCTGAATTCTCAGTTTTCAATACTCAATCCTCAATCTTCAATCTTCAAGTCTCCATTCACAAACATCAATACTCATCACTCAACCCTCAACACTCAATCCTCAATTCTCAATCCTCAATCTTCAATCCTCAATCCTCAATCCTCAATCCTCAATCCTCAATCCTCAATCATCAATCCTCAATCTTCAAAACTCAATCCTCAATCCTCAATCCTCAATCCTCAGTCCTCAATCATCAATCTTCAATCTTCAATACTCAATCCTCAATCCTCAATCCTCAATACTCAATACTCAATACTCAAAAGAATATACTGAATTCTCAGTTTTCAATACTCAATCCTCAATCTTCAATATTCATGTCTCCATCCACAGACATCAATTCTCGACACTCAATCCTCAACACTCGGTCCTCTCTCTTCAATCCTCCATCATCAATCCTCTATCCTCAAGCGTCAATCTTCATCCCTCAGTCCGCAACAATCAATTGTCAATCCTCAATCCTCAATAGAATATCCTCAATTTACAGTTTTCAATACTCAATCCCCAATCTTCAAACTTCAAATCTCAATCCACAGACATCAATTCTCATCACACAACCCTCAACACTCAGTCCTCAATCTTCAATCCGCAGTCCTCAATCCTCAATCCTAGATCCCCAATCCGCAATCCTCAATCCTTAATCCTCAATCTTCAATCCTCAATAACCAGTCCTCAATCTTCAATCCTCAATGCTCGATCTTGAATCCTCAATCCTCAGTCCTCAATCCTCAATCCTCAATCATCAATTCTCAATCCTCAACCGTCAGCCCTCGTCCTCAATCCTCAACCCTCAACCCTCAGTCCTCATCCTCAATTCTCAGTTCTCAATCCTCAATCCTCAATCCTCAATCTTCAATCCTCAATTATCAATCTCGTATCCTAGATCCTCAAACCCCAATACTCTATCCTTAATCCTCAATATTCAATCCTCTATCCCCAGGCCACAATCTTCAATCCCCAAAGCTCAATAATCAATCCTCAACCCTCAGTCCTCAATCCTCAATCCTCAATGCTCAACCATCAATCCTCAAATCTCAATACTCAATAGAATATTCTGAATACTCAGGATTCAATACTCAAACCTCAATCCTCAACCCTCAGCTGTCATCCTCCATCCTCAATCCTCAATCCTAAATCCTCATTCCTCAAACCTCCATCCTCAGCCCTCAGTCCTCATTCCTCAACCCTCAGTCCTGATCCTCAATTCTCAATTCTCAATCATCAATACTCAATCTTCAATCCTCAATCCACAATCCTCAATCCTCAATATTCAACACACAGCTCTCAACCATCAATCACCAATATTCAACCATCAATCCTCAATTCTCAATACTCAATAGAATATCCTGAATTCTCATGGTTCAATGCTAAATCCCCAATCTCAATCTTCAAATCTCAATCCACAAACATCAATTCTCATCACTCAACCCTCAACACTCTGTCCTCAATCTTCAATCCTCAATCCTTAATCCTCAATCCTCAATCTTCAATCCTCCATACTCAATCTTCAATCCTCAATCCTCAATCATCAATCCTCAATCCTCAATCCTCACTCTTCAACCCTCAATAATCAATATCCTGTCCTAGATCCTCAATCCCCAATACTCTATCCTTAGACCTCAATATACAACCCTCTATCCCCAGTCCACAATATTCGATCCCCAAAACTCAATAATCAATCGTCAATCCTCAGTCCTCAATCCCCAATCCTCAGTCCTCAGTCCTCAATCCTCAATACTCAAACCTCAATCCTCAACCGTCAGTCCTCGTCGTCAATCCTCAACCCTCAACCCTCAATCCTCAATCTTCAATCACCAATACTCAATCTTCAATCCTCAATCCTCAATCCTCAATCCTCAATCCTCAATCCTCAATATTCAATACACAACCCTCAAACATGAATCCTCAAAACTCAATCATCAATCCTCAATTCTCAATTCTCAATAGAATATCCTGAATTCTCAGTTTTCAATACTCAATCCTCAGTCTTCAATCTTCAAGTCTCCATCTAACAAACATCAATTCTCATTACTAAACCCACAACACTCAATCCTCAATCCTCAATCCTCAATCTTCAATCCTCAATCCTCAATCCTCAATACTCAATCCTCAATCCTCAATCCTCAATCATCAATCCTCAATCTTCAACACTCAATCCTCAATCCTCAGTCCTCAATCCTCAATCCTCAATCATCAATCCTCAATCTTCAATACTCAATCCTCAATCCTCAATCCTCAATCCTCAATACTCAACCATCAATCCTCAATTCTCCATACTCAATAGAATATCCTGAATTCTCAGTATTCAATACTCAAACCTCAATCCCCAACCCACAGCCCTCATCCTCCACCCTCAATCCTCAATCCTCAAACCTCAACCTTCAATCCTCAATACCCAATCTTCGATACTCAATCCTCAACCCTCAATCCTCAATCCTCAATCCTCAGTCATGATTACTCAATCTTCAATACTCAATCCTCAATCCTCAATCCTCAATCGTCAATCCTCAATCCCGAATCCTCAATCTTCAATCCTCAATCCTCAATCCTCAAGCCTCAATACTCAATCCTCAATCCTCAATCCTCAATCCTCAATCCTCAATCATCAATCCTCAATCTTCAATACTCAGTCCTCAATCCTCAATCCTCAATACTCAACCATCAATCCTCAAATCTCAATACTCTATAGAATATCCTGAATACTCAGGATTCAATACCCAAACCTCAATCCTCAACCCTCAGCCGTCATCCTCCATCCTCAATCCTCAATCCTAAATCCTCAATCCTCAGTCATCAATCCTCAATCTTCAATACTCAATCGTCAATCTTCAATCCTCAAACCTCAATCCTCGATCCTCAATCCTCAATCCTCAATCATCAATCCTCAATCTCCAACACTCAATCCACAATCCTCAATCCTCAATCCTCATTCCTCAAACCTCCATCCTCAACCCTCAGTCCTCATCCTCAATTCTCAATTCTCAATCCTCAATCCTCAATCCTCAATCTTCAATCCTCAATAATCAATCTCGTATCCTAGATCCTCAATCCCCAATACTCTATCCTTAATCCTCAATATTCAATCCTCTATCCCCAGTCCACAATCTTCAATCCCCAAAGCTCAATAATCAATCCTCAACCCTCAGTCCTCAATCCCCAATCCTCAGTCCTCAATCCTCAATCCTCAATACTCAAACCTCAATCCTCAACCGTCAGTCCTCGTCCTCAATCCTCAAACCTCAATCCTCAATCCTCAATCATCAATCCTCAAATCTCAATTCTCAATAGAATATCCTGAATTCTCAGTCTTCAATACTCAATCCTCAATCTTCAAGTCTCCATCCACAAACATCAATTCTCATCACTCAACCCTCAACACTCAATCCTCAATCCTCAATCCTCAATCTTCAATCCTCAATCCTCAATCCTCAATCCTCAATCCTCAATCATCAATCCTCAATCTGCAAAACTCAATCCTCAATCCTCAATCCTCAATCCTCAGTCCTCAATCATCAATCCTCAATCTTCAATACTCAATCCTCAATCCTCAATCCTCAATACTCAATACTCAATACTCAATAGAATATCCTGAATTCTCAGTTTTCAATACTCAATCCTCAATCTTCAATCTTCATGTCTCCATACACAAACATCAATTATCATCACTCAACCCTCAACACTCAGTCCTCAATCTTCAATCCTCAATCCTCAATACTCAATCCTCAATCATCAATCCTCAATCTTCAAAACTCAATCCTCAATCCTCAAATCTCAATCCTCAATACTCAACCATCAATCCTCAATTCTCAATACTCAATAGAATATCGTGAATTCTCAGGATTCAATACTCAAACCCCAATCCTCAACCCTCAGCCCTCATTCTCCATCCTCAATACTCAATCCTCAATCCTCAACCTTCAATCCTCAATACTCAATCTGCAATCTTCAATCCTCAATCCTCAAACCTCAATCCTCAATCCTCAATCCTCAGTCATCAATCCTCAATCTTCAATACTCAATCGTCAATCCGCAGTCCTCAATACTCAATCCTAGATCCTCAATCCCCAATCCTCAATCCTTAATCGTCAATCGTCAATCCTCAATCACCAATCCTCATTCTTCGATCCTCAATCCTCAACCCTTAATCCTCAATCCTCAATCCTCAGTCATGAGTACTCAATCTTCAATACTCAATCCTCAATCCTCAGTCCTCAATCCTCAATCCTCAATCCTCAATCCTCATTCCTCAAACCTCATTCCTCAACCCTCAGTCCTCCTCCTCAATTCTCAATTCTCAATCATCAATACTCAATATTCAACACACAACCCTCAACCATCAATCACCAATATCCAACCATCAATCCTCAATTCTCAATACTCAATAGAATATTCTGAATTCTCATGGTTCAATGCCAAATCCCCAACCTTCAATCTTCAAATCACAGTCCACAAACATCAATTCTCATCACTCAACCCTCAACACTCAGTCCTCAATCTTCAATCCTCAATCCTTAATCCTCAATCCTCAATCTTCAATCCTCCATACTCAATCTTCAATCCTCAATCCTCAATCATCAATCCACAATCCTCAATCCTCACTCTTCAACCCTCAATAATCAATCTCCTGTCCTAGATCCTCAATCCCCAATACTCTATCCTTAATCCTCAATATTCAATCCTCTATCCCCAGGCCACATTCTTCAATCCCCAAAGCTCAATAATCAATCCTCAATCCTCATTCCTCAATCGTCAATCATCAATCCACAATCTTCAATACTCAATCCTCAATCCTCAATCCTCAATCCTCAATCCTCAATCATCAATCCTCAATCTTCAATACTCAATCCTCAAACGTCAACCCTCAATCCTCCATCCTCAATTCTCAATCCTCAGTCCTCTGTCCTGATGCCTCAAACCTCAACCCTCAACCCTCAGCCCTCATCCTCAATCCTCAATCCTGAATCCTCAATCCTCAACCTTCAATCCTCAATACTCAATCTTCAATCCTCAATCCTCAATCCTCAATCCTCAACCCTCAGCCCTCATCCTCAATCCTCAAGCCTGAATCCTCAACCCTCAATCTTCAATCCTCAATACTCAGCCTTCAATCCTCCATCCTCGATCCTCTATCCTCAATCCTCAATCCTCAATCATCAATCCTCAATCTTCAATACTCAGTCCTCAATCCTCAGTCCTCAATACTCAACCATCAATCCTCAAATCACAGTACTCAATAGAATATCCTGAATACTCAGGATTCAATACTCAAACCTCAATCCTCAACCCTCAGCCGTCATCCTCCATCCTCAATCCTCAATCCTAAATCCTCAATCCTCAGTCATCAATCCTCAATCTTCAATACTCAATCGTCAATCTTCAATCCTCAATCCTCAATCCTCGATCCTCAATCCTCAATCCTCAATCATCAATCCTCAATCTCCAACACTCAATCCACAATCCTCAATCCTCAATCCTCAATCCTCAATCATCAATCCTCAATCTCCAACACTCAATCCACAATCCTCAATCCTCAATCCTCAATCTTCAACACTCAATCCTCAATCCTCAGTCCTCAATCCTCAATCCTCAATCATCAATCCTCAATCTTCAATACTCAATCCTCAATCCTCAATCCTCAATCCTCAATACTCAAACATCAATCCTCAATTCTCCATACTCAATAGAATATCCTGAATTCTCAGTATTCAATACTCAAACCTCAATCCCCAACCCACAGCCCTCATCCTCCACCCTCAATCCTCAATCCTCAAACCTCAACCTTCAATCCTCAATACCCAATCTTCGATACTCAATCCTCAACCCTCAATCCTCAATCCTCAATCCTCAGTCATGATTACTCAATCTTCAATACTCAATCCTCAATCCTCAATCCTCAATCGTCAATCCTCAATCCCGAATCCTCAATCTTCAATCCTCAATCCTCAATCCTCAAGCCTCAATACTCAATCCTCAATCCTCAATCCTCAATCCTCAATCCTCAATCATCAATCCTCAATCTTCAATACTCAGTCCTCAATCCTCAATCCTCAATACTCAACCATCAATCCTCAAATCTCAATACTCTATAGAATATCCTGAATACTCAGGATTCAATACCCAAACCTCAATCCTCAACCCTCAGCCGTCATCCTCCATCCTCAATCCTCAATCCTAAATCCTCAATCCTCAGTCATCAATCCTCAATCTTCAATACTCAATCGTCAATCTTCAATCCTCAAACCTCAATCCTCGATCCTCAATCCTCAATCCTCAATCATCAATCCTCAATCTCCAACACTCAATCCACAATCCTCAATCCTCAATCCTCATTCCTCAAACCTCCATCCTCAACCCTCAGTCCTCATCCTCAATTCTCAATTCTCAATCCTCAATCCTCAATCCTCAATCTTCAATCCTCAATAATCAATCTCGTATCCTAGATCCTCAATCCCCAATACTCTATCCTTAATCCTCAATATTCAATCCTCTATCCCCAGTCCACAATCTTCAATCCCCAAAGCTCAATAATCAATCCTCAACCCTCAGTCCTCAATCCCCAATCCTCAGTCCTCAATCCTCAATCCTCAATACTCAAACCTCAATCCTCAACCGTCAGTCCTCGTCCTCAATCCTCAAACCTCAATCCTCAATCCTCAATCATCAATCCTCAAATCTCAATTCTCAATAGAATATCCTGAATTCTCAGTCTTCAATACTCAATCCTCAATCTTCAAGTCTCCATCCACAAACATCAATTCTCATCACTCAACCCTCAACACTCAATCCTCAATCCTCAATCCTCAATCTTCAATCCTCAATCCTCAATCCTCAATCCTCAATCCTCAATCATCAATCCTCAATCTGCAAAACTCAATCCTCAATCCTCAATCCTCAATCCTCAGTCCTCAATCATCAATCCTCAATCTTCAATACTCAATCCTCAATCCTCAATCCTCAATACTCAATACTCAATACTCAATAGAATATCCTGAATTCTCAGTTTTCAATACTCAATCCTCAATCTTCAATCTTCATGTCTCCATACACAAACATCAATTATCATCACTCAACCCTCAACACTCAGTCCTCAATCTTCAATCCTCAATCCTCAATACTCAATCCTCAATCATCAATCCTCAATCTTCAAAACTCAATCCTCAATCCTCAAATCTCAATCCTCAATACTCAACCATCAATCCTCAATTCTCAATACTCAATAGAATATCGTGAATTCTCAGGATTCAATACTCAAACCCCAATCCTCAACCCTCAGCCCTCATTCTCCATCCTCAATACTCAATCCTCAATCCTCAACCTTCAATCCTCAATACTCAATCTGCAATCTTCAATCCTCAATCCTCAAACCTCAATCCTCAATCCTCAATCCTCAGTCATCAATCCTCAATCTTCAATACTCAATCGTCAATCCGCAGTCCTCAATACTCAATCCTAGATCCTCAATCCCCAATCCTCAATCCTTAATCGTCAATCGTCAATCCTCAATCACCAATCCTCATTCTTCGATCCTCAATCCTCAACCCTTAATCCTCAATCCTCAATCCTCAGTCATGAGTACTCAATCTTCAATACTCAATCCTCAATCCTCAGTCCTCAATCCTCAATCCTCAATCCTCAATCCTCATTCCTCAAACCTCATTCCTCAACCCTCAGTCCTCCTCCTCAATTCTCAATTCTCAATCATCAATACTCAATATTCAACACACAACCCTCAACCATCAATCACCAATATCCAACCATCAATCCTCAATTCTCAATACTCAATAGAATATTCTGAATTCTCATGGTTCAATGCCAAATCCCCAACCTTCAATCTTCAAATCACAGTCCACAAACATCAATTCTCATCACTCAACCCTCAACACTCAGTCCTCAATCTTCAATCCTCAATCCTTAATCCTCAATCCTCAATCTTCAATCCTCCATACTCAATCTTCAATCCTCAATCCTCAATCATCAATCCACAATCCTCAATCCTCACTCTTCAACCCTCAATAATCAATCTCCTGTCCTAGATCCTCAATCCCCAATACTCTATCCTTAATCCTCAATATTCAATCATCTATCCCCAGGCCACATTCTTCAATCCCCAAAGCTCAATAATCAATCCTCAATCCTCATTCCTCAATCGTCAATCATCAATCCACAATCTTCAATACTCAATCCTCAATCCTCAATCCTCAATCCTCAATCCTCAATCATCAATCCTCAATCTTCAATACTCAATCCTCAAACGTCAACCCTCAATCCTCCATCCTCAATTCTCAATCCTCAGTCCTCTGTCCTGAGGCCTCAAACCTCAACCCTCAGCCCTCAGCCCTCATCCTCAATCCTCAATCCTGAATCCTCAATCCTCAACCTTCAATCCTCAATACTCAATCTTCAATCCTCAATCCTCAATCCTCAATCCTCAACCCTCAGCCCTCATCCTCAATCCTCAAGCCTGAATCCTCAACCCTCAATCTTCAATCCTCAATACTCAGCCTTCAATCCTCCATCCTCGATCCTCTATCCTCAATCCTCAATCCTCAATCATCAATCCTCAATCTTCAATACTCAGTCCTCAATCCTCAGTCCTCAATACTCAACCATCAATCCTCAAATCACAGTACTCAATAGAATATCCTGAATACTCAGGATTCAATACTCAAACCTCAATCCTCAACCCTCAGCCGTCATCCTCCATCCTCAATCCTCAATCCTAAATCCTCAATCCTCAGTCATCAATCCTCAATCTTCAATACTCAATCGTCAATCTTCAATCCTCAATCCTCAATCCTCGATCCTCAATCCTCAATCCTCAATCATCAATCCTCAATCTCCAACACTCAATCCACAATCCTCAATCCTCAATCCTCAATCCTCAATCATCAATCCTCAATCTCCAACACTCAATCCACAATCCTCAATCCTCAATCCTCATTCCTCAATACTCCATCCTCAACCCTCAGTCCTCATCCTCAATTCTCAATTCTCAATCCTCAATCGTCAATCCTCAATCTTCAATCCTCAATAATCAATCTCGTATCCTAGATCCTCAATCCCCAATACTCTATCCTTAATCCTCAATATTCAATCCTCTATCCCCAGTCCACAATCTTCAATCCCCAAAGCTCAATAATCAATCCTCAACCCTCAGTCCTCAATCCCCAATCCTCAGTCCTCAATCCTCAATCCTCAATACTCAAACCTCAATCCTCAACCGTCAGTCCTCGTCATCAATCCTCAAACCTCAATCCTCAATCCTCAACCATCAATCCTCAATTCTCAATTCTCAATAGAATATCCTGAATTCTCAGTTTTCAATACTCAATCCTCAATCTTCAATCTTCAAGTCTCCATCCACAATCATCAATTATCATCACTCAACCCTCATCACTCAGTCCTCAATCTTCAATCCTCAATCCTCAATACTCAATCCTCAATCATCAATCCTCAATCTTCAAAACTCAATCCTCAATCCTCAACCTTCAATCCTCAATACTGAATCTTCAATCTTCAATCCTCAATCCTCATTCCTCAATCCTCATTCCTCAAACCTCCATCCTCAACCCTCAGTCCACATCCTCAATTCTCAATTCTCAATCCTCAAACCTCAATCCTCAGTCTTCAATCCTCAATTATCAATCCTCAATCTCCAACACTCAATCCACAATCCTCAATCCTCAATCCTCATTCCTCAAACCTCCATCCTCAACCCTCAGTCCTCATCCTCAATTCTCAGTTCTCAATCCTCAACCCTCAATCCTCAATCTTCAATCCTCAATAATCAATCTCGTATCCTAGATCCTCAATCCCCAATACTCTATCCTTAATCCTCAATATTCAATCCTCTATCCCCAGCCCACAATCTTCAATCCCCAAAGCTCAATAATCAATCCTCAACCCTCAGTCCTGAATCCTCAATCCTCAATACTCAACCATCAATCCTCAAATCTCCATACTCAATAGAATATTCTGAATACTCAGGATTCAATACTCAAACCTCAATCCTCAACCCTCAGCCGTCATCCTCCATCCTCAATCCTCAATCCTAAATCCTCAATCCACAGTCATCAATCCTCAATCTTCAATACTCAATCCTCAATCTTCAATCCTCAATCCTCAATCCTCGATCCTCAATCCTCAATCCTCAATCATCAATCCTCAATCTCCAACACTCAATCCACAATCCTCAATCCTCAATCCTCATTCCTCAAACCTCCATCCTCAACCCTCAGTCCTCATCCTCAATTCTCAATTCTCAATCCTCAATCCTCAATCCTCAATCTTCAATCCTCAATAATCAATCTCGTATCCTAGATCCTCAATCCCCAATACTCTATCCTTAATCCTCAATATTCAATCCTCTATCCCCAGTCCACAATCTTCATTCCCCAAAGCTCAATAATCAATCCTCAACCCCCAGTCCTCAATCCCCAATCCTCAGACCTCAATCCTCAATCCTCAATACTCAAACCTCAATCCCCAACCGTCAGTCCTCGTCCTCAATCCTCAAACCTCAATCCTCAATCCTCAATCATCAATCCTCAATTCTCAATTCTCAATAGAATATCCTGAATTCTCAGTTTTCAATACTCAATCCTCAATCTTCAATCTTCAAGTCTCCATCCACAAACATCAATTCTCATCACTCAACCCTCAACACTCAATCCTCAATCCTCAATCCTCAATCTTCAATCCTCAATCCTCAATCCTCAATCCTCAATCCTCAATCCTCAATCATCAATCCTCAATCTTCAAAACTCAATCCTCAATCCTCAATCCTCAATCCTCAGTCCTCAATCATCAACCTTCAATCTTCAATACTCAATCCTCAATCCTCAATCCTCAATACTCAATACTCAATACTCAAAAGAATATACTGAATTCTCAGTTTTCAATACTCAAACCTCAATCTTCAATCTTCATGTCTCCATCCACAAACATCAATTCTCGACACTCAATCCTCAACACTCGGTCCTCTCTCTTCAATCCTCCATCATCAATCCTCTATCCTCAAGCGTCAATCCTCAATCCTCAGTCCTCAACCCTCAATCCTCAGTCCTCAAACCTCAATTCCGAATCCTCAGTCCTGAATGCTCAATCTTCATCCCTCAGTCCGCAACAATCAATTGTCAATCCTCAATCCTCAATAGAATATCCTCAATTTACAGTTTTCAATACTCAATCCCCAATCTTCAAACTTCAATTCTCAATCCACAGACATCAATTCTCATCACACAACCCTCAACACTCAGTCCTCAATCTTCAATCCGCAGTCCTCAATCCTCAATCCTAGATCCCCAATCCGCAATCCTCAATCCTTAATCCTCAATCTTCAATACTCAATAACCAGTCCTCAATCTTCAATCCTCAATGCTCGATCTTGAATCCTCAATCCTCAGTCCTCAATCCTCAATCCTCAATCATCAATTCTCAATCCTCAACCGTCAGCCCTCGTCCTCAATCCTCAACCCTCAACCCTCAATCCTCAATCATCAATACTCAATCTCCAATCCTCAATCCACAATCCTCAATCCTCAATATTCAACACACAACCCTCAACCATCAATCACCAATATCCAACCATCAATCCTCAATCCTCAATACTCAATAGAATATCCTGAATTCTCATGGTTCACTGCTAAATCCCCAATCTTCAATCTTCAAATCTCAATCCACAAACATCAATTCTCATCACTCAACCCTCAACACTCAGTCCTCAATCTTCAATCCTCAATCCTTAATCCTCAATCCTCAATCTTCAATCCTCCATACTCAATCTTCAATCCTCAATCCTTAATCCTCAATCCTCAATCTTCAATCCTCCATACTCAATCTTCAATCCTCAATCCTCAATCATCAATCCTCAATCCTCAATCCTCAGTCATCAATCCTCAATCTTCAATACTCAATCCTCAATCCTCAGTCCTCAATCCTCAATCCTCAATCCTCATTCCTCAAACCTCCATCCTCAGCCCTCAGTCCTCATTCCTCAACCCTCAGTCCTGATCCTCAATTCTCAATTCTCAATCATCAATACTCAATCTTCAATCCTCAATCCACAATCCTCAATCCTCAATTTACAACACACAGCTCTCAACCATCAATCACCAATATTCAACCATCAATCCTCAATTCTCAATACTCAATAGAATATCCTGAATTCTCATGGTTCAATGCTAAATCCCCAATCTCAATCTTCAAATCTCAATCCACAAACATCAATTCTCATCACTCAACCCTCAACACTCTGTCCTCAATCTTCAATCCTCAATCCTTAATCCTCAATCCTCAATCTTCAATCCTCCATACTCAATCTTCAATCCTCAATCCTCAATCATCAATCCTCAATCCTCAATCCTCACTCTTCAACCCTCAATAATCAATCTCCTGTCCTAGATCCTCAATCCCCAATACTCTATCCTTAGACCTCAATATACAATCCTCTATCCCCAGTCCACAATATTCAATCCCCAAAACTCAATAATCAATCGTCAATCCTCAGTCCTCAATCCCCATTCCTCAGTCCTCAGTCCTCAATCCTCAATACTCAAACCTCAATCCTCAACCGTCAGTCCTCGTCGTCAATCCTCAACCCTCAATCCTCAATCCTCAATCTTCAATCACCAATACTCAATCTTCAATCCTCAATCCTCAATCCTCAATCCTCAATCCTCAATCCTCAATATTCAATACACAACCCTCAAACATCAATCCTCAAAACTCAATCATCAATCCTCAATTCTCAATTCTCAATAGAATATCCTGAATTCTCAGTTTTCAATACTCAATCCTCAATCTTCAATCTTCAAGTCTCCATCTAACAAACATCAATTCTCATTACTAAACCCACAACACTCAATCCTCAATCCTCAATCCTCAATCTTCAATCCTCAATCCTCAATCCTCAATACTCAATCCTCAATCCTCAATCCTCAATCATCAATCCTCAATCTTCAACACTCAATCCTCAATCCTCAGTCCTCAATCCTCAATCCTCAATCATCAATCCTCAATCTTCAATACTCAATCCTCAATCCTCAATCCTCAATCTTCAATCCTCAATAATCAATCTCGTATCCTAGATCCTCAATCCCCAATACTCTATCCTTAATCCTCAATATTCAATCCTCTATCCCCAGTCCACAATCTTCAATCCCCAAAGCTCAATAATCAATCCTCAACCCTCAGTCCTCAATCCCCAATCCTCAGTCCTCAATCCTCAATCCTCAATACTCAAACCTCAATCCTCAACCGTCAGTCCTCGTCCTCAATCCTCAAACCTCAATCCTCAATCCTCAATCATCAATCCTCAATTCTCAATTCTCAATAGAATATCCTGAATTCTCAGTCTTCAATACTCAATCCTCAATCTTCAAGTCTCCATCCACAAACATCAATTCTCATCACTCAACCCTCAACACTCAATCCTCAATCCTCAATCCTCAATCTTCAATCCTCAATCCTCAATCCTCAATCCTCAATCCTCAATCCTCAATCATCAATCCTCAATCTTCAAAACTCAATCCTCAATCCTCAATCCTCAATCCTCAGTCCTCAATCATCAACCTTCAATCTTCAATACTCAATCCTCAATCCTCAATCCTCAATACTCAATACTCAATACTCAAAAGAATATACTGAATTCTCAGTTTTCAATACTCAATCCTCAATCTTCAATCTTCATGTCTCCATCCACAAACATCAATTCTCGACACTCAATCCTCAACACTCGGTCCTCTCTCTTCAATCCTCCATCATCAATCCTCTATCCTCAAGCGTCAATCCTCAATCCTCAGTCCTCAACCCTCAATCCTCAGTCCTCAAACCTCAATTCCGAATCCTCAGTCCTGAATGCTCAATCTTCATCCCTCAGTCCGCAACAATCAATTGTCAATCCGCAATCCTCAATAGAATATCCTCAATTTACAGTTTTCAATACTCAATCCCCAATCTTCAAACTTCAAATCTCAATCCACA
The DNA here is from genome assembly GCF_051401765.1 of Calliopsis andreniformis. NCBI lineage: Eukaryota > Metazoa > Arthropoda > Insecta > Hymenoptera > Andrenidae > Calliopsis > Calliopsis andreniformis. The sequence continues at coordinate 2,009,709 of NW_027480495.1, forward strand.
GACATCAATTCTCATCACACAACCCTCAACACTCAGTCCTCAATCTTCAATCCGCAGTACTCAATCCTCAATCCTAGATCCCCAATCCGCAATCCTCAATCCTTAATCCTCAATCTTCAATCCTCAATAACCAGTCCTCAATCTTCAATCCTCAATGCTCGATCTTGAATCCTCAATCCTCAGTCCTCAATCCTCAATCCTCAATCATCAATTCTCAATCCACAACCGTCAGCCCTCGTCCTCAATCCTCAACCCTCAACCCTCAATCCTCAATCATCAATACTCAATCTCCAATCCTCAATCCACAATCCTCAATCCTCAATATTCAACACACAACCCTCAACCATCAATCACCAATATCCAACCATCAATCCTCAATCCTCAATACTCAATAGAATATCCTGAATTCTCATGGTTCACTGCTAAATCCCCAATCTTCAATCTTCAAATCTCAATCCACAAACATCAATTCTCATCACTCAACCCTCAACACTCAGTCCTCAATCTTCAATCCTCAATCCTTAATCCTCAATCCTCAATCTTCAATCCTCCATACTCAATCTTCAATCCTCAATCCTCAATCATCAATCCTCAATCCTCAATCCTCAGTCATCAATCCTCAATCTTCAATACTCAATCCTCAATCCTCAGTCCTCAATCCTCAATCCTCAATCCTCATTCCTCAAACCTCCATCCTCAGCCCTCAGTCCTCATTCCTCAACCCTCAGTCCTGATCCTCAATTCTCAATTCTCAATCATCAATACTCAATCTTCAATCCTCAATCCACAATCCTCAATCCTCAATATTCAACACACAGCTCTCAACCATCAATCACCAATATTCAACCATCAATCCTCAATTCTCAATACTCAATAGAATATCCTGAATTCTCATGGTTCAATGCTAAATCCCCAATCTCAATCTTCAAATCTCAATCCACAAACATCAATTCTCATCACTCAACCCTCAACACTCTGTCCTCAATCTTCAATCCTCAATCCTTAATCCTCAATCCTCAATCTTCAATCCTCCATACTCAATCTTCAATCCTCAATCCTCAATCATCAATCCTCAATCCTCAATCCTCACTCTTCAACCCTCAATAATCAATCTCCTGTCCTAGATCCTCAATCCCCAATACTCTATCCTTAGACCTCAATATACAATCATCTATCCCCAGTCCACAATATTCAATCCCCAAAACTCAATAATCAATCGTCAATCCTCAGTCCTCAATCCCCAATCCTCAGTCCTCAGTCCTCAATCCTCAATACTCAAACCTCAATCCTCAACCGTCAGTCCTCGTCGTCAATCCTCAACCCTCAATCCTCAATCCTCAATCTTCAATCACCAATACCCAATCTTCAATCCTCAATCCTCAATCCTCAATCCTCAATCCTCAATCCTCAATATTCAATACACAACCCTCAAACATCAATCCTCAAAACTCAATCATCAATCCTCAATTCTCAATTCTCAATAGAATATCCTGAATTCTCAGTTTTCAATACTCAATCCTCAATCTTCAATCTTCAAGTCTCCATCTAACAAACATCAATTCTCATTACTAAACCCACAACACTCAATCCTCAATCCTCAGTCCTCAATCCTCAATCCTCAATCATCAATCCTCAATCTTCAATACTCAATCCTCAATCCTCAATCCTCAATCCTCAATACTCAACCATCAATCCTCAATTCTCAATACTCAATAGAATATCCTGAATTCTCAGTATTCAATACTCAAACCTCAATCCCCAACCCACAGCCCTCATCCTCCACCCTCAATCCTCAATCCTCAAACCTCAACCTTCAATCCTCAATACCCAATCTTCGATACTCAATCCTCAACCCTCAATCCTCAATCCTCAATCCTCAGTCATGATTACTCAATCTTCAATACTCAATCCTCAATCCTCAATCCTCAATCGTCAATCCTCAATCCCCAATCCTCAATCTTCAATCCTCAATCCTCAATCCTCAAGCCTCAATACTCAATCCTCAATCCTCAATCCTCAATCCTCAATCCTCAATCATCAATCCTCAATCTTCAATACTCAGTCCTCAATCCTCAATCCTCAATACTCAACCATCAATCCTCAAATCTCAATACTCAATAGAATATCCTGAATACTCAGGATTCAATACCCAAACCTCAATCCTCAACCCTCAGCCGTCATCCTCCATCCTCAATCCTCAATCCTAAATCCTCAATCCTCAGTCATGAATCCTCAATCTTCAATACTCAATCGTCAATCTTCAATCCTCAATCCTCAATCCTCGATCCTCAATCCTCAATCCTCAATCATCAATCCTCAATCTCCAACACTCAATCCACAATCCTCAATCCTCAATCCTCATTCCTCAAACCTCCATCCTCAACCCTCAGTCCTCATCCTCAATTCTCAATTCTCAATCCTCAATCCTCAATCCTCAATCTTCAATCCTCAATAATCAATCTCGTATCCTAGATCCTCAATCCCCAATACTCTATCCTTAATCCTCAATATTCAATCCTCTATCCCCAGTCCACAATCTTCAATCCCCAAAGCTCAATAATCAATCCTCAACCCTCAGTCCTCAATCCCCAATCCTCAGTCCTCAATCCTCAATCCTCAATACTCAAACCTCAATCCTCAACCGTCAGTCCTCGTCCTCAATCCTCAAACCTCAATCCTCAATCCTCAATCATCAATCCTCAATTCTCAATTCTCAATAGAATATCCTGAATTCTCAGTCTTCAATACTCAATCCTCAATCTTCAAGTCTCCATCCACAAACATCAATTCTCATCACTCAACCCTCAACACTCAATCCTCAATCCTCAATCCTCAATCTTCAATCCTCAATCCTCAATCCTCAATCCTCAATCCTCAATCATCAATCATCAATCCTCAATCTTCAAAACTCAATCCTCAATCCTCAATCCTCAATCCTCAGTCCTCAATCATCAACCTTCAATCTTCAATACTCAATCCTCAATCCTCAATCCTCAATACTCAATACTCAATACTCAAAAGAATATACTGAATTCTCAGTTTTCAATACTCAATCCTCAATCTTCAATCTTCATGTCTCCATCCACAAACATCAATTCTCGACACTCAATCCTCAACACTCGGTCCTCTCTCTTCAATCCTCCATCATCAATCCTCTATCCTCAAGCGTCAATCCTCAATCCTCAGTCCTCAACCCTCAATCCTCAGTCCTCAAACCTCAATTCCGAATCCTCAGTCCTGAATGCTCAATCTTCATCCCTCAGTCCGCAACAATCAATTGTCAATCCTCAATCCTCAATAGAATATCCTCAATTTACAGTTTTCAATACTCAATCCCCAATCTTCAAACTTCAAATCTCAATCCACAGACATCAATTCTCATCACACAACCCTCAACACTCAGTCCTCAATCTTCAATCCGCAGTCCTCAATCCTCAATCCTAGATCCCCAATCCGCAATCCTCAATCCTTAATCCTCAATCTTCAATCCTCAATAACCAGTCCTCAATCTTCAATCCTCAATGCTCGATCTTGAATCCTCAATCCTCAGTCCTCAATCCTCAATCCTCAATCATCAATTCTCAATCCTCAACCGTCAGCCCTCGTCCTCAATCCTCAACCCTCAACCCTCAATCCTCAATCATCAATACTCAATCTCCAATCCTCAATCCACAATCCTCAATCCTCAATATTCAACACACAACCCTCAACCATCAATCACCAATATCCAACCATCAATCCTCAATCCTCAATACTCAATAGAATATCCTGAATTCTCATGGTTCACTGCTAAATCCCCAATCTTCAATCTTCAAATCTCAATCCACAAACATCAATTCTCATCACTCAACCCTCAACACTCAGTCCTCTATCTTCAATCCTCAATCCTTAATCCTCAATCCTCAATCTTCAATACTCAATCCTCAATCCTCAGTCCTCAATCCTCAAACCTCAATCCTCATTCCTCAAACCTCCATCCTCAGCCCTCAGTCCTCATTCCTCAACCCTCAGTCCTGATCCTCAATTCTCAATTCTCAATCATCAATACTCAATCTTCAATCCTCAATCCACAATCCTCAATCCTCAATATTCAACACACAGCTCTCAACCATCAATCACCATTATTCAACCATCAATCCTCAATTCTCAATACTCAATAGAATATCCTGAATTCTCATGGTTCAATGCTAAATCCCCAATCTCAATCTTCATATCTCAATCCACAAACATCAATTCTAATCACTCAACCCTCAACACTCTGTCCTCAATCTTCAATCCTCAATCCTTAATCCTCAATCCTCAATCTTCAATCCTCCATACTCAATCTTCAATCCTCAATCCTCAATCCTCAGTCCTCAGTCCTCAATCCTCAATACTCAAACCTCAATCCTCAACCGTCAGTCCTCGTTGTCAATCCTCAACCCTCAATCCTCAATCCTCAATCTTCAATCACCAATACTCAATCTTCAATCCTCAATCCTCAATCCTCAATCCTCAATCCTCAATCCTCAATATTCAATACACAACCCTCAAACATCAATCCTCAAAACTCAATCATCAACCCTCAATTCTCAATTCTCAATAGAATATCCTGAATTCTCAGTTTTCAATACTCAATCCTCAATCTTCAATCTTCAAGTCTCCATCTAACAAACATCAATTCTCATTACTAAACCCACAACACTCAATCCTCAATCCTCAATCCTCAATCTTCAATCCTCAATCCTCAATCCTCAATACTCAATCCTCAATCCTCAATCCTCAATCATCAATCCTCAATCTTCAACACTCAATCCTCAATCCTCAGTCCTCAATCCTCAATCCTCAATCATCAATCCTCAATCTTCAATACTCAATCCTCAATCCTCAATCCTCAATCCTCAATACTCAACCATCAATCCTCAATTCTCAATACTCAATAGAATATCCTGAATTCTCAGTATTCAATACTCAAACCTCAATCCCCAACCCACAGCCCTCATCCTCCACCCTCAATCCTCAATCCTCAAACCTCAACCTTCAACCCTCAATACCCAATCTTCGATACTCAATCCTCAACCCTCAATCCTCAATCCTCAATCCTCAGTCATGATTACTCAATCTTCAATACTCAATCCTCAATCCTCAATCCTCAATCGTCAATCCTCAATCCCCAATCCTCAATCTTCAATCCTCAATCCTCAATCCTCAAGCCTCAATACTCAATCCTCAATCCTCAATCCTCAATCCTCAATCCTCAATCATCAATCCTCAATCTTCAATACTCAGTCCTCAATCCTCAATCCTCAATACTCAACCATCAATCCTCAAATCTCAATACTCAATAGAATATCCTGAATACTCAGGATTCAATACCCAAACCTCAATCCTCAACCCTCAGCCGTCATCCTCCATCCTCAATCCTCAATCCTAAATCCTCAATCCTCAGTCATCAATCCTCAATCTTCAATCATCAATCCTCAATCTCCAACACTCAATCCACAATCCTCAATCCTCAATCCTCATTCCTCAAACCTCCATCCTCAACCCTCAGTCCTCATCCTCAATTCTCAATTCTCAATCCTCAATCCTCAATCCTCAATCTTCAATCCTCAATAATCAATCTCGTATCCTAGATCCTCAATCCCCAATACTCTATCCTTAATCCTCAATATTCAATCCTCTATCCCCAGTCCACAATCTTCAATCCCCAAAGCTCAATAATCAATCCTCAACCCTCAGTCCTCAATCCCCAATCCTCAGTCATCAATCCTCAATCTTCAATACTCAATCCTCAATCTTCAATCCTCAATCCTCAATCCTCGATCCTCAATCCTCAATCCTCAATCATCAATCCTCAATCTCCAACACTCAATCCACAATCGTCAATCCTCAATCCTCATTCCTCAAACCTCCATCCTCAACCCTCAGTCCTCATCCTCAATTCTCAATTCTCAATCCTCAATCCTCAATCCTCAATCTTCAATCCTCAATAATCAATCTCGTATCCTAGATCCTCAATCCCCAATACTCTATCCTTAATCCTCAATATTCAATCCTCTATCCCCAGTCCACAATCTTCATTCCCCAAAGCTCAATAATCAATCCTCAACCCTCAGTCCTCAATCCCCAATCCTCAGTCATCAATCCTCAATCTTCAATACTCAATCCTCAATCCTCAATCTTCAATCCTCAATCCTCAATCCTCAATCCTCAATCCTCAATCCTCAATCATCAATCCTCAATCTTCAAAACTCAATCCTCAATCCTCAATCCTCAATCCTCAGTCCTCAATCATCAACCTTCAATCTTCAATACTCAATCCTCAATCCTCAATCCTCAATACTCAATACTCAATACTCAAAAGAATATACTGAATTCTCAGTTTTCAATACTCAATCCTCAATCTTCAATCTTCATGTCTCGATCCACAAACATCAATTCTCGACACTCAATCCTCAACACTCGGTCCTCTCTCTTCAATCCTCCATCATCAATCCTCTATCCTCAAGCGTCAATCCTCAATCCTCAGTCCTCAACCCTCAATCCTCAGTCCTCAAACCTCAATTCCGAATCCTCAGTCCTGAATGCTCAATCTTCATCCCTCAGTCCGCAACAATCAATTGTCAATCCTCAATCCTCAATAGAATATCCTCAATTTACAGTTTTCAATACTCAATCCCCAATCTTCAAACTTCAAATCTCAATCCACAGACATCAATTCTCATCACTCAACCCTCAACACTCAGTCCTCAATCTTCAATCCTCAATCCTTAATCCTCAATCCTCAATCTTCAATCCTCCATACTCAATCTTCAATCCTCAATCCTCAATCATCAATCCTCAATCCTCAATCCTCAGTCATCAATCCTCAATCTTCAATACTCAATCCTCAATCCTCAGTCCTCAATCCTCAATCCTCAATCCTCATTCCTCAAACCTCCATCCTCAGCCCTCAGTCCTCATTCCTCAACCCTCAGTCCTGATCCTCAATTCTCAATTCTCAATCATCAATACTCAATCTTCAATCCTCAATCCACAATCCTCAATCCTCAATATTCAACACACAGCTCTCAACCATCAATCACCAATATTCAACCATCAATCCTCAATTCTCAATACTCAATAGAATATCCTGAATTCTCATGGTTCAATGCTAAATCCCCAATCTCAATCTTCAAATCTCAATCCACAAACATCAATTCTCATCACTCAACCCTCAACACTCTGTCCTCAATCTTCAATCCTCAATCCTTAATCCTCAATCCTCAATCTTCAATCCTCCATACTCAATCTTCAATCCTCAATCCTCAATCATCAATCCTCAATCCTCAATCCTCACTCTTCAACCCTCAATAATCAATCTCCTGTCCTAGATCCTCAATCCCCAATACTCTATCCTTAGACCTCAATATACAATCCTCTATCCCCAGTCCACAATATTCAATCCCCAAAACTCAATAATCAATCGTCAATCCTCAGTCCTCAATCCCCAATCCTCAGTCCTCAGTCCTCAATCCTCAATACTCAAACCTCAATCCTCAACCGTCAGTCCTCGTCGTCAATCCTCAACCCTCAATCCTCAATCCTCAATCTTCAATCACCAATACTCAATCTTCAATCCTCAATCCTCAATCCTCAATCCTCAATCCTCAATCCTCAATATTCAATACCCAACCCTCAAACATCAATCCTCAAAACTCAATCATCAATCCTCAATTCTCAATTCTCAATAGAATATCCTGAATTCTCAGTTTTCAATACTCAATCCTCAATCTTCAATCTTCAAGTCTCCATCTAACAAACATCAATTCTCATTACTAAACCCACAACACTCAATCCTCAATCCTCAATCCTCAATCTTCAATCCTCAATCCTCAATCCTCAATACTCAATCCTCAATCCGCAATCCTCAATCATCAATCCTCAATCTTCAACCCTCAATCCTCAATCCTCAGTCCTCAATCCTCAATCCTCAATCATCAATCCTCAATCTTCAATACTCAATCCTCAATCCTCAATCCTCAATCCTCAATCCTCAATCCTCAATCCTCAATCATCAATCCTCAATCTGCAAAACTCAATCCTCAATCCTCAATCCTCAATCCTCAGTCCTCAATCATCAATCCTCAATCTTCAATACTCAGTCCTCAATCCTCAATCCTCAATACTCAACCATCAATCCTCAATTCTCAATACTCAATAGAATATCCTGAATACTCAGGATTCAATACTCAAACCTCAATCCTCAACCCTCAGCCGTCATCCTCCATCCTCAATCCGCAATCCTAAAACCTCAATCCTCAGTCATCAATCCTCAATCTTCAATACTCAATCGTCAATCTTCAATCCTCAATCCTCAATCCTCGATCCTCAATCCTCAATCCTCAATCATCAATCCTCAATCTCCAACACTCAATCCACAATCCTCAATCCTCAATCCTCATTCCTCAAACCTCCATCCTCAACCCTCGGTCCTCATCCTCAATTCTCAATTCTCAATCCTCAATCCTCAATCCTCAATCTTCAATCCTCAATAATCAATCTCGTATCCTAGATCCTCAATCCCCAATACTCTATCCTTAATCCTCAATATTCAATCCTCAATCCTCAATCCTCAATCCTCAATCCTCAATCCTCAATCATCAATCCTCAATCTGCAAAACCCAATCCTCAATCCTCAATCCTCAATCCTCAGTCCTCAATCATCAATCCTCAATCTTCAATACTCAATCCTCAATCCTCAATCCTCAATACTCAATACTCAATACTCAATAGAATATCCTGAATTCTCAGTTTTCAATACTCAATCCTCAATCTTCAATCTTCATGTCTCCATACACAAACATCAATTATCATCACTCAACCCTCAACACTCAGTCCTCAATCTTCAATCCTCAATCCTCAATACTCAATCCTCAATCATCAATCCTCAATCTTCAAAACTCAATCCTCAATCCTCAAATCTCAATCCTCAATACTCAACCATCAATCCTCAATTCTCTATACTCAATAGAATATCGTGAATTCTCAGGATTCAATACTCAAACCCCAATCCTCAACCCTCAGCCCTCATTCTCCATCCTCAATACTCAATCCTCAATCCTCAACCTTCAATCCTCAATACTCAATCTGCAATCTTCAATCCTCAATCCTCAAACCTCAATCCTCAATCCTCAATCCTCAGTCATCAATCCTCAATCTTCAATACTCAATCGTCAATCCGCAGTCCTCAATACTCAATCCTAGATCCTCAATCCCCAATCCTCAATCCTTAATCGTCAATCGTCAATCCTCAATCTCCAATCCTCATTCTTCGATCCTCAATCCTCAACCCTCAATCCTCAATCCTCAATCCTCAGTCATGAATACTCAATCTTCAATACTCAATCCTCAATCCTCAGTCCTCAATCCTCAATCCTCAATCCTCAATCCTCATTCCGCAAACCTCATTCCTCAACCCTCAGTCCTCCTCCTCAATTCTCAATTCTCAATCATCAATACTCAATATTCAACACACAACCCTCAACCATCAATCACCAATATCCAACCATCAATCCTCAATTCTCAATACTCAATAGAATATTCTGAATTCTCATGGTTCAATGCCAAATCCCCAACCTTCAATCTTCAAATCACAGTCCACAAACATCAATTCTCATCACTCAACCCTCAACACTCAGTCCTCAATCTTCAATCCTCAATCCTTAATCCTCAATCCTCAATCTTCAATCCTCCATACTCAATCTTCAATCCTCAATCCTCAATCATCAATCCTCAATCCTCAATCCTCACTCTTCAACCCTCAATAATCAATCTCCTGTCCTAGATCCTCAATCCCCAATACTCTATCCTTAATCCTCAATATTCAATCCTCTATCCCGAGGCCACATTCTTCAATCCCCAAAGCTCAATAATCAATCTTCAATCCTCAGTCCTCAATCGTCAATCATCAATCCACAGTTTTCAATACTCAATCCTCAATCCTCAATCCTCTATCCTCAATCCTCAATCATCAATCCTCAATCTTCAATACTCAATCCTCAAACGTCAACCCTCGATCCTCCATCCTCAATTCTCAATCCTCAGTCCTCTGTCCTGAGGCCTCAAACCTCAACCCTCAACCCTCAGCCCTCATCCTCAATCCTCAATCCTGAATCCTCAATCCTCAACCTTCAATCCTCAATACTCAATCTTCAATCCTCAATCCTCAATCCTCAATCCTCAACCCTCAGCCCTCATCCTCAATCCTCAAGCCTGAATCCTCAACCCTCAATCTTCAATCCTCAATACTCAGCCTTCAATCCTCCATCCTCGATCCTCTATCCTCAATCCTCAATCCTCAATCATCAATCCTCAATCTTCAATACTCAGTCCTCAATCCTCAGTCCTCAATACTCAACCATCAATCCTCAAATCACAGTACTCAATAGAATATCCTGAATACTCAGGATTCAATACTCAAACCTCAATCCTCAACCCTCAGCCGTCATCCTCCATCCTCAATCCTCAATCCTAAATCCTCAATCCTCAGTCATCAATCCTCAATCTTCAATACTCAATCGTCAATCTTCAATCCTCAATCCTCAATCCTCGATCCTCAATCCTCAATCCTCAATCATCAATCCTCAATCTCCAACACTCAATCCACAATCCTCAGTCCTCAATCCTCATTCCTCAAACCTCCATCCTCAACCCTCAGTCCTCATCCTCAATTCTCAATTCTCAATCCTCAATCCTCAATCCTCAATCTTCAATCCTCAATAATCAATATCGTATCCTAGATCCTCAATCCCCAATACTCTATCCTTAATCCTCAATATTCGTTCCTCTATCCCCAGCCCACAATCTTCTATCCCCAAAGCTCAATAATCAATCCTCAACACTCAGTCTTCAATCCCCAATCCTCAGTCCTCAATCCTCAATCCTCAATACTCAAACCTCAATCCTCAACCGTCAGTCCTCGTCCTCAATCCTCTAACCTCAATCCTCAATCCTCAATCATCAATCCTCAATTCTCAATTCTCAATAGAATATCCTGAATTCTCAGTTTTCAATACTCAATCCTCAATCTTCAATCTTCAAGTCTCCATCCACAAACATCAATTCTCATCACTCAACCCTAAACACTCAATCCTCAATCCTCAATCCTCAATCTTCAATCCTCAATCCTCAATCCTCAATCCTCAATCATCAATCCTCAATCTGCAAAACTCAATCCTCAATCCTCAATCCTCAATCCTCAGTCCTCAATCATCAATCCTCAATCTTCAATACTCAATCCTCAATCCTCAATCCTCAATACTCAATACTCAATACTCAATACTCTATAGAATATCCTGAATTCTCAGTTTTCAATACTCAATCCTCAATCTTCAATCTTCATGTCTCCATCCACAAACATCAATTATCATCACTCAACCCTCATCACTCAGTCCTCAATCTTCAATCCTCAATCCTCAATACTCAATCCTCAATCATCAATCCTCAATCTTCAAAACTCAATCCTCAATCCGCAATTCTCAATCCTCAATACTCAACCATCAATCCTCAATTCTCAATACTCAATAGAATATCGTGAATTCTCAGGATTCAATACTCAAACCCCAATCCTCAACCCTCAGCCCTCATTCTCCAGCCTCAATACTCAATCCTCAATCCTCAACCTTCAATCCTCAATACTCAATCTTCAATCTTCAATCCTCAATCCTCATTCCTCAATCCTCATTCCTCAAACCTCCATCCTCAACCCTCAGTCCACATCCTCAATTCTCAATTCTCAATCCTCAAACCTCAATCCTCAGTCTTCAATCCTCAATTGTCAATCCTCAATCTCCAACACTCAATCCACAATCCTCAATCCTCAATCCTCATTCCTCAAACCTCCATCCTCAACCCTCAGTCCTCATCCTCAATTCTCAGTTCTCAATCCTCAATCCTCAATCCTCAATCTTCAATCCTCAATTATCAATCTCGTATCCTAGATCCTCAAACCCCAATACTCTATCCTTAATCCTCAATATTCAATCCTCTATCCCCAGGCCACAATCTTCAATCCCCAAAGCTCAATAATCAATCCTCAACCCTCAGTCCTCAATCCTCAATCCTCAATACTCAACCATCAATCCTCAAATCTCAATACTCAATAGAATATTCTGAATACTCAGGATTCAATACTCAAACCTCAATCCTCAACCCTCAGCTGTCATCCTCCATCCTCAATCCTCAATCCTAAATCGTCAATCCTCAGTCATCAATCCTCAATCTTCAATACTCAATCCTCAATCTTCAATCCTCAATCCTCAATCCTCGATCCTCAATCCTCAATCCTCAATCATCAATCCTCAATCTCCAACACTCAATCCACAATCCTCAATCCTCAATCCTCATTCCTCAAACCTCCATCCTCAACCCTCAGTCCTCATCCTCAATTCTCAATTCTCAATCCTCAATCCTCAATCCTCAATCTTCAATGCTCAATAATCAATCTCGTATCTTAGATCCTCAATCCCCAATACCCTATCCTTAATCCTCAATATTCAATCCTCTATCCCCAGTCCACAATCTTCATTCCCCAAAGCTCAATAATCAATCCTCAACCCCCAGGCCTCAATCCCCAATCCTCAGTCCTCAATCCTCAATCCTCAATACTCTAACCTCAATCCCCAACCGTCAGTCCTCGTCCTCAATCCTCAAACCTCAATCCTCAATCCTCAATCATCAATCCTCAATTCTCAATTCTCAATAGAATATCCTGAATTCTCAGTTTTCAATACTCAATCCTCAATCTTCAATCTTCAAGTCTCCATCCACAAACGTCAATTCTCATCACTCAACCCTCAACACTCAATCCTCAATCCTCAATCCTCAATCTTCAATCCTCAATCCTCAATCCTCAATCCTCAATCCTCAATCCTCAATCATCAATCCTCAATCTTCAATACTCAATCCCCAATCCTCAATCCTCAATACTCAATACTCAATACTCAAAAGAATATACTGAATTCTCAGTTTTCAATACTCAATCCTCAATCTTCAATCTTCATGTCTCCATCCACAAACATCAATTCTCAACACTCAATCCTCAACACTCGGTCCTCTCTCTTCAATCCTCCATCCTCAATCCTCTATCCTCAAGCGTCAATCCTCAATCCTCAATCATCAATTCTCAATCCTCAACCGTCAGTCCTCGTCCTCAATCCTCAGCCATCAAACCTCAATCCTCAAACCTCAATCCTCAACCGTCAGCGCTCGTCCTCAATCCTCAACCCTCAACCCTCAATCCTCAATCATCAATACTCAATCTCCAATCCTCAATCCACAATCCTCAATGCTCAATATTCAACACACAACCCTCAACCATCAATCACCAATATTCAAACATCAATCCTCAATTCTCAATACTCAATAGAATATCCTGAATTCTCATGGTTCACTGCTAAATCCCCAATCTTCGATCTTCAAATCTCAATCCACAAACATCAATTCTCATCACTCAACCCTCAACACTCAGTCCTCAATCTTCAATCCTCAATCCTTAATCCTCAATCCTCAATCTTCAATCCTCCATACTCAATCTTCAATCCTCAGTCCTCAATCCTCAATCATCAATCCTCAATCCTCAATCCTCAGTCATCAATCCTCAATCTTCAATACTCAATCCTCAATCCTCAGTCCTCAATCCTCAATCCTCAATCCTCATTCCTCAAACCTCCATCCTCAGCCCTCAGTCCTCATTCCTCAACCCTCAGTCCTGATCCTCAATTCTCAATTCTCAATCATCAATACTCAATCTTCAATCCTCGATCCACAATCCTCGATCCTCAATATTCAACACACAGCTCTCAACCATCAATCACCAATATTCAACCATCAATCCTCAATTCTCAATACTCAATAGAATATCCTGAATTCTCATGGTTCAATGCTAAATCCCCAATCTCAATCTACAAATCTCAATCCACAAACATCAATTCTCATCACTCAACCCTCAACACTCTGTCCTCAATCTTCAATCCTCAATCCTTAATCCTCAATCCTCAATCTTCAATCCTCCATACTCAATCTTCAATCCTCAATCCTCAATCATCAATCCTCAATCCTCAATCCTCACTCTTCAGTCCTCAATAATCAATCTCCTGTCCTAGATCCTCAATCCCCAATACTCTATCCTTAAACCACAATATTCAATCCTCTATCCCCAGTCCACAATATTCAATCCCCAAAGCTCAATAATCAATCGTCAATCCTCAGTCTTCAATCCCCAATCCTCAGTCCTCAGTCCTCAATCCTCAATACTCAAACCTCAATTCTCAACCGTCAGTCCTCGTCGTCAATCCTCAACCCTCAATCCTCAATCCTCCATCTTCAATCACCAATACTCAATCTTCAATCCTCAATCCTCAATCCTCAATCCTCAATCCTCAATCCTCAAAATTCAATACACAACCCTCAAACATCAATCCTCAAAACTCAATCATCAACCCTCAATTCTCAATTCTCAATAGAATATCCTGAATTCTCAGTTTTCAATACTCAATCCTCAATCTTCAATCTTCAAGTCTCCATCTAACAAACATCAATTCTCATTACTCAACCCACAACACTCAATCCTCAATCCTCAATCCTCAATCTTCAATCCTCAATCCTCAATCCTCAATCCTCAATCCTCAATCCTCAATCATCAATCCTCAATCTTCAACACTCAATCCTCAATCCTCAGTCCTCAATCCTCAACCCTCAATCATCAATCCTCAATCTTCAATACTCAATCCTCAATCCTCAATCCTCAATCCTCAATACTCAACCATCAATCCTCAATTCTCAATACTCAATAGAATATCCTGAATTCTCAGTATTCAATACTCAAACCTCAATCCTCAACCCTCAGCCCTCATCCTCCACCTTCAATCCTCAATCCTCAAACCTCAACCTTCAATCCTCAATACTCAATCTTCGATACTCAATCCTCAACCCTCAATCCTCAATCCTCAATCCTCAGTCATGATTACTCAATATTCAATACTCAATCCTCAATCCTCAATCCTCAATCGTCAATCCCCAATCCCCAATCCTCAATCTTCTATCCTCAATCCTCAATCCTCAAGCCTCAATACTTAATCCTCAATCCTCAATCCTCAATCCTCAATCCTCAATCATCAATCCTCAATCTTCAATACTCAGTCCACAATCCTCAATCCTCAATACTCAGCCATCAATCCTCAAATCTCAATACTCAATAGAATATCCTGAATACTCAGGATTCAATACCCAAACCTCAATCCTCAACCCTCAGCCGTCAGACTCCATCCTCAATCCTCAATCCTAAATCCTCAATCCTCAGTCATCAATCCTCAATCTTCAATACTCAATCGTCAATCTTCAATCCTCAATCCTCAATCCTCGATCCTCAAACCTCAATCCTCAATCATCAATCCTCAATCTCCAACACTCAATCCACATCCTCAATCCTCAATCCTCATTCCTCAAACCTCCATCCTCAACCCTCAGTCCTCATCCTCAATTCTCAATTCTCAATCCTCAATCCTCAATCCTCAATCTTCAGTCCTCAATAATCAATCTCGTATCCTAAATCCTCAATCCCCAATACTCTATCCTTAATCCTCAATATTCAATCCTCTATCCCCTTTCCACAATCTTCAGTCCCCAAAGCTCAATAATCAATCCTCAACCCTCAGTCCTCAATCCCCAATCCTCAGTCCTCAATCCTCAATCCTCAATACTCAAACCTCAATCCTCAACCGTCAGTCCTCGTCCTCAATCCTCAAACCTCAATCCTCAATCCTCAATCATCAATCCTCAATTCTCAATTCTCAATAGAATATCCTGAATTCTCAGTCTTCAATGCTCAATCCTCAATCTTCAATCTTCAAGTCTCCATCCACAAACATCAATTCTCATCACTCAAACCTCAACACTCAATCCTCAATCCTCAATCCTCAATCATCAATCCTCAATCCTCAATCCTCAATCCTCAATCATCAATCCTCAATCATCAATCCTCAATCTGCAAAACTCAATCCTAAATCCTCAATCCTCAAACCTCAGTCCTCAACCATCAATCCTCAATCTTCAATCCTCAATCCTCAATCCTCAATCCTCAATACTCAATACTCAATACTCAATAGAATATCCTGAATTCTCAGTTCTCGATACTCAATCCGCAATCTTCAATCTTCATGTCTCCATCCACAAAAATCAATTATCATCACTCAACCCTCAACAATCAGTCCTCAATCTTCAATCCTCAATCCTCAATACTCAATCCTCAATCATCAATCCTCAATCTTCAAAACTCAATCCTCAATCCTCAATTCTCAATCCTCAATACTCAACCATCAATCCTCAATTCTCAATACTCAATAGAATATCCTGTATTCTCAGGGTTCAATACTCAAACCCCAATCCTCAACCCTCAGCCCTCATTCTCCATCCTCAATACTCAATCCTCAATCCTCAACGTTCAATCCTCAATACTCAATCTTCAATATTCAATCCTCAATCCTCAAACCTCAATCCTCAATCCTCAATCCTCAGTCATCAATCCTCAATCTTCAATACTCAATCGTCAATCCGCAGTCCTCAATACTCAATCCTAGATCCTCAATCCCCAATCCTCAATCCTTAATCCTCAATCGTCAATCCTCAATCCCCAATCATCAATCTTCAATCCTCAATCCTCAATCCTCAAGCCTCAATACTCAATCCTCAATCCTCAATCCTCAATCCTCTATCCTCAATCATCAATCCTCAATCTTCAATACTCAGTCCTCAATCCTCAATCCTCAATACTCAACCATCAATCCTCAAATCTCAATACTCAATAGAATATCCTGAATACTCAGGATTCAATACTCAAACCTCAATCCTCAACCCTCAGCCGTCATCCTCCATCCTCAATCCTCAATCCTAAAACCTCAATCCTCAGTCATCAATCCTCAATCTTCAATACTCAATCGTCAATCTTCAATCCTCAATCCTCAATCCTCGATCCTCAATCCTCAATCCTCAATCATCAATCCTCAATCTCCAACACTCAATCCACAATCCTCAATCCTCAATCCTCATTCCTCAAACCTCCATCCTCAACCCTCGGTCCTCATCCTCAATTCTCAATTCTCAATCCTCAATCCTCAATCCTCAATCTTCAATCCTCAATAATCAATCTCGTATCCTAGATCCTCAATCCCCAATACTCTATCCTTAATCCTCAATATTCAATCCTCTATCCCCAGTCCACAATCTTCAATCCCCAAAGCTCAATAATCAATCCTCAACCCTCAGTCTTCTATCCCCAATCCTCAGTCCTCAATCCTCAATCCTCAATACACAAACCTCAATCCTCAACCGTCAGTCCTCGTCCTCAATCCTCAAACCTCAATCCTCAATCCTCAATCATCAATCCTCAATTCTCAATTCTCAATAGAATATCCTGAATTCTCAGTTTTCAATACTCAATCCTCAATCTTCAATCTTCAAGTCTCCATCCACAAACATCAATTCTCATCACTCAACCCTCAACACTCAATCCTCAATCCTCAGTCCTCAATCCTCAAACCTGAGTCCTCAGTCCTCAATCCTCAATCCTCAATCCTCATACCTCAATCCTCAACCGTCAGTCCTCGTCCTCAATCCTCAACAATGAATCCTCAATCCTCAATATTCAATCATCAATACTCAATCTTCAATCCTCAATACTCAATCTTCAATCCTCAATCCTCAATCCCCAATCCTCAATCCTCAATCGTCAATCGTCAGTCTTCAATCCTCAATACTCAATCTGCAATCCTCAGTCCTCAATCCTCAATCCTGTTTCTTCAATACTCAATACCCAATCCTCAATCTTCAGCCCTCAATCCTCAATCCTCAATCCTCAATCCTCAATCCTCAATTCTCAATCGTCAATCTTCAATCCTCAACCGTCAGTCCTCGTCCTTAATCCTCAACCCTCAATCCTCAATCCTCAATCTTCAATCATTAATACTCAATCTTCAATCCTCAATTTTCAATCCTAAATCCTCAACCCTCAATCCTCAATATTCAACACACAACCATCAACCATCAATTCTCAATACTCAACCATCAATCCTCAATTCTCAATACTCAATAGAATATCCCGAATTCTCATGATTCAATACTCAATCCACAATATTCAATAATCAAATCTCAATCCTCAAACATCAATTCTCAACACTCAATCCTCAACACTCGGTCCTCTCTCTTCAATCCTCCATCCTCAATCCTCTATCCTCAAGCGTCAATCCTCAATCCTCAATCCTCAACCCTCAATCCTCAGTCCTCAAACCTCAATTCCGAATCCTCAGTCCTCAATCCTCAATCCTCAATCCTCAATCATCAATCCTCAATCTTCAACACTCAATCCTCAATCCTCAGTCCTCAATCCTCAATCCTCAATCATCAATCCTCAATCTTCAATACTCAATCCTCAATCCTCAATCCTCAATCCTCAATACTCAACCATCAATCCTCAATTCTGAATACTCAATAGAATATCCTGAATTCTCAGTATTCAATACTCAAACCTCAATCCTCAACCCTCAGCCCTCATCCTCCACCCTCAATCCTCAATCCTCAAACCTCAACCTTCAATCCTCAATACTCAATCTTCGATCCTCAATCCTCAACCCTCAATCCTCAATCCTCAATCCTCAGTCATGAATACTCAATCTGCAATACTCAATCCTCAATCCTCAATCCTCAATCCTCAATCCTCAATCCTCATTCCTCAAACCTCATTCCTCAACCCTCAGTCCTCATCCTCAATTCTCAATTCTCAATCATCAATACTCAATCTTCAATCCTCAATCCACAATCCTCAATCCTCAAGATTCAACACACAACCCTGAACAGTCAATCACCAATATTCAACCATCAATCCTCAATTCTCAATACACAATAGAATATCCTGAATTCTCATGGTTCAATGCTAAATCCCCAATCTTCAATCTTCAAATCTCAATCCACAAACATCAATTCTCATCAGTCAACCCTCAACACTCAGTCGTCAATCTTCAATCCTCAATCCTTAATCCTCAATCCTCAATCTTCAATCCTCCATACTCAATCTTCAATCCTCAATCCTCAATCATCAATCCTCAATCCTCAATCCTCACTCTTCAATCCTCAATAATCAATCTCCTGTCCTAGACCCTCAATCCCCAATACTCTATCCTTAATCCTCAATATTCAATCCTCTATCCCCAGGCCACATTCTTCAATCCCCAAAGCTCAATAATCAATCCTCAATCCTTAGTCCTCAATCGTCAATCATCAATCCACAATCTTCAATACTCAATCCTCAATCCTCAATCCTCAATCCTCAATCCTCAATCATCAATCCTCAATCTTCAATACTCAATCCTCAACCTTCAATCCTCAATACTCAACATTCAATCCTCAATCCTCAGTCCTCAATCCTCAAACCTGAGTCCTCAGTCCTCAATCCTCAATCCTCAATCCTCATACCTCAATCCTCAACCGTCAGTCCTCGTCCTCAATCCTCAACAATGAATCCTCAATCCTCAATATTCAATCATCAATACTCAATCTTCAATCCTCAATACTCAATCTTCAATCCTCAATCCTCAATCCCCAATCCTCAATCCTCAATCGTCAATCGTCAGTCTTCAATCCTCAATACTCAATCTGCAATCCTCAGTCCTCAATCCTCAATCCTGTTTCTTCAATACTCAATACCCAATCCTCAATCTTCAGCCCTCAATCCTCAATCCTCAATCCTCAATCCTCAATCCTCAATTCTCAATCGTCAATCTTCAATCCTCAACCGTCAGTCCTCGTCCTTAATCCTCAACCCTCAATCCTCAATCCTCAATCTTCAATCATTAATACTCAATCTTCAATCCTCAATTTTCAATCCTAAATCCTCAACCCTCAATCCTCAATATTCAACACACAACCATCAACCATCAATTCTCAATACTCAACCATCAATCCTCAATTCTCAATACTCAATAGAATATCCCGAATTCTCATGATTCAATACTCAATCCACAATATTCAATAATCAAATCTCAATCCTCAAACATCAATTCTCAACACTCAATCCTCAACACTCGGTCCTCTCTCTTCAATCCTCCATCCTCAATCCTCTATCCTCAAGCGTCAATCCTCAATCCTCAATCCTCAACCCTCAATCCTCAGTCCTCAAACCTCAATTCCGAATCCTCAGTCCTCAATCCTCAATCCTCAATCCTCAATCATCAATCCTCAATCTTCAACACTCAATCCTCAATCCTCAGTCCTCAATCCTCAATCCTCAATCATCAATCCTCAATCTTCAATACTCAATCCTCAATCCTCAATCCTCAATCCTCAATACTCAACCATCAATCCTCAATTCTGAATACTCAATAGAATATCCTGAATTCTCAGTATTCAATACTCAAACCTCAATCCTCAACCCTCAGCCCTCATCCTCCACCCTCAATCCTCAATCCTCAAACCTCAACCTTCCATCCTCAATACTCAATCTTCGATCCTCAATCCTCAACCCTCAATCCTCAATCCTCAATCCTCAGTCATGAAAACTCAATCTGCAATACTCAATCCTCAATCCTCAATCCTCAATCCTCAATCCTCAATCCTCATTCCTCAAACCTCATTCCTCAACCCTCAGTCCTCATCCTCAATTCTCAATTCTCAATCATCAATACTCAATCTTCAATCCTCAATCCACAATCCTCAATCCTCAAGATTCAACACACAACCCTGAACCGTCAATCACCAATATTCAACCACCAATCCTCAATTCTCAATACACAATAGAATATCCTGAATTCTCATGGTTCAATGCTAAATCCCCAATCTTCAATCTTCAAATCTCAATCCACAAACATCAATTCTCATCACTCAACCCTCAACACTCAGTTGTCAATCTTCAATCCTCAATCCTTAATCCTCAATCCTCAATCTTCAATCCTCCATACTCAATCTTCAATCCTCAATCCTCAATCATCAATCCTCAATCCTCAATCCTCACTCTTCAATCCTCAATAATCAATCTCCTGTCCTAGACCCTCAATCCCCAATACTCTATCCTTAATCCTCAATATTCAATCCTCTATCCCCAGGCCACATTCTTCAATCCCCAAAGCTCAATAATCAATCCTCAATCCTTAGTCCTCAATCCTCAATCATCAATCCACAATCTTCAATACTCAATCCTCAACCCTCAATCCTCAATCCTCAATCCTCAATCATCAATCCTCAATCTTCAATACTCAATCCTCAAACGTCAACCCTCAATCCTCCATCCTCAATTCTCAATCCTCAATCCTCTGTCCTCAGGCCTCAAACCTCAACCCTCAACCCCCAGCCCTCATCCTCAATCCTCAATCCTGAATCCTCAATCCTCAACCTTCAATCCTCAATACTCAATCTTCAATCCTCAATCCTCAATCCTCAATCCTCAACCCTCAGCCCTCATCCTCAATCCTCAATCTTCAATCCTCAATACTCAGCCTTCAATCCTCCATCCTCGATCCTCTATCCTCAAGCGTCAATCCTCAATCCTCATTCCTCAAACCTCATTCCTCAACCCTCAGTCCTCATCCTCAATTCTCAATTCTCAATCATCAATACCCAATCTTCAATCCTCAATCGACAATCCTCAATCCTCAAGATTCAACACACAACCCTGAACCATCAATCACCAATATTCAACCATCAATCCTCAATTCTCAATACACAATAGAATATCCTGAATTCTCATGGTTCAATGCTAAATCCCCAATCTTCAATCTTCAAATCTCAATCCACAAACATCAATTCTCATCACTCAACCCTCAACACTCAGTCCTCAATCTTCAATCCTCAATCCTTAATCCTCAATTCTCAATCTTCAGTCCTCCATACTCAATCTTCAATCCTCGATCCTCAATCATCAATCCTCAATCTCCAATCCTCAATCCTCAATCCTCAATCGTCAGTCTTCAATCCTCAATACCCAATCTGCAATCCTCAGTCCTCAGCCCTCAACCCTCAATCCTCATTCTTCAATCCTCAATACCCAATCCTCAATCTTCAACACTCAATCCTCAATCCTCAAATCTCTATCCTCAATCCTCAGTCCTCAGCCCTCAAACCTCAATCCTCAACCCTGAGCCATCATCCTCAATCCTCAATCCTCGTTCCTCAATCCTCAATCTCCAATCCTCAATCCACAATCCTCAATCCTCAATATTCAACACACAACCCTCAACCATCAATCACCAATATTCAAACATCAATCCTCAATTCTCAATACTCAATAGAATATCCTGAATTCTCATGGTTCACTGCTAAATCCCCAATCTTCAATCTTCAAATCTCAATCCACAAACATCAATTCTCATCACTCAACCCTCAACACTCAGTCCTCAATCTTCAATCCTCAATCCTTAATCCTCAATCCTCAATCTTCAATCCTCCATACTCAATCTTCAATCCTCAATCCTCAATCATCAATCCTCAATCCTCAATCCTCAGTCATCAATCCTCAATCTTCAATACTCAATCCTCAATCCTCAGTCCTCAATCCTCAATCCTCAATCCTCATTCCTCAAACCTCCATCCTCAGCCCTCAGTCCTCATTCCTCAACCCTCAGTCCTTGTCCTCAATTCTCAATTCTCAATCATCAATACTCAATCTTCAATCCTCAATCCACAATCCTCAATCCTCAATATTCAACACACAGCTCTCAACCATCAATCACCAATATTCAACCATCAATCCTCAATTCTCAATACTCAATAGAATATCCTGAATTCTCATGGTTCAATGCTAAATCCCCAATCTCAATCTACAAATCTCAATCCACAAACATCAATTCTCATCACTCAACCCTCAACACTCTGTCCTCAATCTTCAATCCTCAATCCTTAATCCTCAATCCTCAATCTTCAATCCTCCATACTCAATCTTCAATCCTCAATCCTCAATCATCAATCCTCAATCCTCAATCCTCACTCTTCAGTCCTCAATAATCAATCTCCTGTCCTAGATCCTCAATCCCCAATACTCTATCCTTAAACCTCAATATTCAATCCTCTATCCCCAGTCCACAATATTCAATCCCCAAAGCTCAATAATCACTCGTCAATCCTCAGTCTTCAATCCCCAATCCTCAGTCCTCAGTCCTCAATCCTCAATACTCAAACCTCAATTCTCAACCGTCAGTCCTCGTCGTCAATCCTCAACCCTCAATCCTCAATCCTCAATCTTCAATCACCAATACTCAATCTTCAATCCTCAATCCTCAATCCTCAATCCTCAATCCTCAATCCTCAAAATTCAATACACAACCCTCAAACATGAATCCTCAAAACTCAATCATCAACCCTCAATTCTCAATTCTCAATAGAATATCCTGAATTCTCAGTTTTCAATACTCAATCCTCAATCTTCAATCTTCAGGTCTCCATCTAACAAACATCAATTCTCATTACTCAACCCACAACACTCAATCCTCAATCCTCAATCCTCAATCTTCAATCCTCAATCCTCAATCCTCAATCCTCAATCCTCAATCCTCAATCATCAATCCTCAAGCTTCAACACTCAATCCTCAATCCTCAGTCCTCAATCCTCAACCCTCAATCATCAATCCTCAATCTTCAATACTCAATCCTCAATCCTCAATCCTCAATCCTCAATACTCAACCATCAATCCTCAATTCTCAATACTCAATAGAATATCCTGAATTCTCAGTATTCAATACTCAAACCTCAATCCTCAACCCTCAGCCCTCATCCTCCACCTTCAATCCTCAATCCTCAAACCTCAACCTTCAATCCTCAATACTCAATCTTCGATACTCAATCCTCAACCGTCAATCCTCAATCCTCAATCCTCAGTCATGATTACTCAATATACAATACTCAATCCTCAATCCTCAATCCTCAATCGTCAATCCTCAATCCCCAATCCTCAATCTTCAATCCTCAATCCTCAATCCTCAAGCCTCAATACTCAATCCTCAATCCTCAATCCTCAATCCTCTATCCTCAATCATCAATCCTCAATCTTCAATACTCAGTCCTCAATCCTCAATCCTCAATACTCAACCATCAATCCTCAAATCTCAATACTCAATAGAATATCCTGAATACTCAGGATTCAATACTCAAACCTCAATCCTCAACCCTCAGCCGTCATCCTCCATCCTCAATCCTCAATCCTAAAACCTCAATCCTCAGTCATCAATCCTCAATCTTCAATACTCAATCGTCAATCTTCAATCCTCAATCCTCAATCCTCGATCCTCAATCCTCAATCCTCAATCCTCAATCATCAATCCTCAATCTCCAACACTCAATCCACAATCCTCAATCCTCAATCCTCATTCCTCAAACCTCCATCCTCAACCCTCGGTCCTCATCCTCAATTCTCAATTCTCAATCCTCAATCCTCAATCCTCAATCTTCAATCCTCAATAATCAATCTCGTATCCTAGATCCTCAATCCCCAATACTCTATCCTTAATCCTCAATATTCAATCCTCTATCCCCAGTCCACAATCTTCAATCCCCAAAGCTCAATAATCAATCCTCAACCCTCAGTCTTCTATCCCCAATCCTCAGTCCTCAATCCTCAATCCTCAATACACAAACCTCAATCCTCAACCGTCAGTCCTCGTCCTCAATCCTCAAACCTCAATCCTCAATCCTCAATCATCAATCCTCAATTCTCAATTCTCAATAGAATATCCTGAATTCTCAGTTTTCAATACTCAATCCTCAATCTTCAATCTTCAAGTCTCCATCCACAAACATCAATTCTCATCACTCAACCCTCAACACTCAATCCTCAATCCTCAATCCTCAATCTTCAATCCTCAATCCTCAATCCTCAATCCTCAATCCTCAATCCTCAATCATCAATCCTCAATCTTCAAAACTCAATCCTCAATCCTCAATCCTCAATCCTCAGTCCTCAATCATCAATCCTCAATCTTCAATACTCAATCCTCAATCCTCAACCCTCAATACTCAATACTCAATACTCAATAGAATATCCTGAATTCTCAGTTTTCAATACTCAATCCTCAATCTTCAATCTTCATGTCTCCATCCACAAACATCAATTATCATCACTCAACCCTCAACACTCAGTCCTGAATCTTCAATCCTCAATCCTCAATACTCAATCCTCAATCATCAATCCTCAATCTTCAAAACTCAATCCTCAATCCTCAATTCTCAATCCTCAATCCTCAACCTTCAATCCTCAATACTCAATCTTCAATCTTCAATCCTCAATCCTCAAACCTCAATCCTCAATCCTCAATCCTCAGTCATCAATCCTCAATCTTCAATACTCAATCGTCAATCCGCAGTCCTCAATCCTCAATCCTAGATCCTCAATCCCCAATCCTCAATCCTTAATCCTCAATCTTCAATCCTCAATCCCCAGTCCTCAATCTTCAATCCTCAATGCTCAATCCTCAATCCTCAATCCTCAGTCCTCAATCCTCAATCCTCAACCATCAATCCTCAATCCTCAACCGTCAGTCCTCGTCCTCAGTCCACAACCCTCAATCCTCAATCCTCAATCCTCAATCCTCAATCCTCAATCCTCAATCCTCAATCCTCAATCATCAATCCTCAATCTTCAATACTCAGTCCTCAATCCTCAATCCTCAATACTCAACCAACAATCCTCAAATCTCAATACTCAATAGAATATCCTGAATACTCAGGATTCAATACTCAAACCTCAATCCTCAAACCTCAGCCCTCATCGTCCATCCTCAATCCTCAATCCTATATCCTCAATCCTCAGTCCTCATCCTCCATCCTCAATCCTCAATCCTCAATCCTCAACCTTCAATCCTCAATACTCAACATTCAATCCTCAATCCTCAGTCCTCAATCCTCAAACCTGAGTCCTCAGTCCTCAATCCTCAATCCTCAATCCTCATACCTCAATCCTCAACCGTCAGTCCTCGTCCTCAATCCTCAACAATGAATCCTCAATCCTCAATATTCAATCATCAATACTCAATCTTCAATCCTCAATACTCAATCTTCAATCCTCAATCCTCAATCCCCAATCCTCAATCCTCAATCGTCAATCGTCAGTCTTCAATCCTCAATACTCAATCTGCAATCCTCAGTCCTCAATCCTCAATCCTGTTTCTTCAATACTCAATACCCAATCCTCAATCTTCAGCCCTCAATCCTCAATCCTCAATCCTCAATCCTCAATCCTCAATTCTCAATCGTCAATCTTCAATCCTCAACCGTCAGCCCTCGTCCTTAATCCTCAACCCTCAATCCTCAATCCTCAATCTTCAATCATTAATACTCAATCTTCAATCCTCAATTTTCAATCCTAAATCCTCAACCCTCAATCCTCAATATTCAACACACGACCATCAACCATCAATTCTCAATACTCAACCATCAATCCTCAATTCTCAATACTCAATAGAATATCCCGAATTCTCATGATTCAATACTCAATCCACAATATTCAATAATCAAACCTCAATCCTCAAACATCAATTCTCAACACTCAATCCTCAACACTCGGTCCTCTCTCTTCAATCCTCCATCCTCAATCCTCTATCCTCAAGCGTCAATCCTCAATCCTCAATCCTCAACCCTCAATCCTCAGTCCTCAAACCTCAATTCCGAATCCTCAGTCCTCAATCCTCAATCCTCAATCCTCAATCATCAATCCTCAATCTTCAACACTCAATCCTCAATCCTCAGTCCTCAATCCTCAATCCTCAATCATCAATCCTCAATCTTCAATACTCAATCCTCAATCCTCAATCCTCAATCCTCAATACTCAACCATCAATCCTCAATTCTGAATACTCAATAGAATATCCTGAATTCTCAGTATTCAATACTCAAACCTCAATCCTCAACCCTCAGCCCTCATCCTCCACCCTCAATCCTCAATCCTCAAACCTCAACCTTCCATCCTCAATACTCAATCTTCGATCCTCAATCCTCAACCCTCAATCCTCAATCCTCAATCCTCAGTCATGAAAACTCAGTCTGCAATACTCAATCCTCAATCCTCAATCCTCAATCCTCAATCCTCAATCCTCATTCCTCAAACCTCATTCCTCAACCCTCAGTCCTCATCCTCAATTCTCAATTCTCAATCATCAATACTCAATCTTCAATCCTCAATCCACAATCCTCAATCCTCAAGATTCAACACACAACCCTGAACCGTCAATCACCAATATTCAACCATCAATCCTCAATTCTCAATACACAATAGAATATCCTGAATTCTCATGGTTCAATGCTAAATCCCCAATCTTCAATCTTCAAATCTCAATCCACAAACATCAATTCTCATCACTCAACCCTCAACACTCAGTTGTCAATCTTCAATCCTCAATCCATAATCCTCAATCCTCAATCTTCAATCCTCCATACTCAATCTTCAATCCTCAATCCTCAATCATCAATCCTCAATCCTCAATCCTCACTCTTCAATCCTCAATAATCAATCTCCTGTCCTAGACCCTCAATCCCCAATACTCTATCCTTAATCCTCAATATTCAATCCTCTATCCCCAGGCCACATTCTTCAATCCCCAAAGCTCAATAATCAATCCTCAATCCTTAGTCCTCAATCGTCAATCATCAATCCACAATCTTCAATACTCAATCCTCAATCCTCAATCCTCAATCCTCAATCCTCAATCATCAATCCTCAATCTTCAATACTCAATCCTCAAACGTCAACCCTCAATCCTCCATCCTCAATTCTCAATCCTCAATCCTCTGTCCTCAGGCCTCAAACCTCAACCCTCAACCCCCAGCCCTCATCCTCAATCCTCAATCCTGAATCCTCAATCCTCAACCTTCAATCCTCAATACTCAATCTTCAATCCTCAATCCTCAATCCTCAATCCTCAATCCTCAATCCTCAATCATCAATCCTCAATCTTCAACACTCAATCCTCAATCCTCAGTCCTCAATCCTCAACCCTCAATCATCAATCCTCAATCTTCAATACTCAATCCTCAATCCTCAATCCTCAATCCTCAATCCTCAATCCTCACTCTTCAATCCTCAATAATCAATCTCCTGTCCTAGACCCTCAATCCCCAATACTCTATCCTTAATCCTCAATATTCAATCCTCTATCCCCAGGCCACATTCTTCAATCCCCAAAGCTCAATAATCAATCCTCAATCCTTAGTCCTCAATCCTCAATCATCAATCCACAATCTTCAATACTCAATCCTCAACCCTCAATCCTCAATCCTCAATCCTCAATCATCAATCCTCAATCTTCAATACTCAATCCTCAAACGTCAACCCTCAATCCTCCATCCTCAATTCTCAATCCTCAATCCTCTGTCCTCAGGCCTCAAACCTCAACCCTCAACCCCCAGCCCTCATCCTCAATCCTCAATCCTGAATCCTCAATCCTCAACCTTCAATCCTCAATACTCAATCTTCAATCCTCAATCCTCAATCCTCAATCCTCAACCCTCAGCCCTCATCCTCAATCCTCAATCTTCAATCCTCAATACTCAGCCTTCAATCCTCCATCCTCGATCCTCTATCCTCAAGCGTCAATCCTCAATCCTCATTCCTCAAACCTCATTCCTCAACCCTCAGTCCTCATCCTCAATTCTCAATTCTCAATCATCAATACCCAATCTTCAATCCTCAATCGACAATCCTCAATCCTCAAGATTCAACACACAACCCTGAACCATCAATCACCAATATTCAACCATCAATCCTCAATTCTCAATACACAATAGAATATCCTGAATTCTCATGGTTCAATGCTAAATCCCCAATCTTCAATCTTCAAATCTCAATCCACAAACATCAATTCTCATCACTCAACCCTCAACACTCAGTCCTCAATCTTCAATCCTCAATCCTTAATCCTCAATTCTCAATCTTCAGTCCTCCATACTCAATCTTCAATCCTCGATCCTCAATCATCAATCCTCAATCTCCAATCCTCAATCCTCAATCCTCAATCGTCAGTCTTCAATCCTCAATACCCAATCTGCAATCCTCAGTCCTCAGCCCTCAACCCTCAATCCTCATTCTTCAATCCTCAATACCCAATCCTCAATCTTCAACACTCAATCCTCAATCCTCAAATCTCTATCCTCAATCCTCAGTCCTCAGCCCTCAAACCTCAATCCTCAACCCTGAGCCATCATCCTCAATCCTCAATCCTCGTTCCTCAATCCTCAATCTCCAATCCTCAATCCACAATCCTCAATCCTCAATATTCAACACACAACCCTCAACCATCAATCACCAATATTCAAACATCAATCCTCAATTCTCAATACTCAATAGAATATCCTGAATTCTCATGGTTCACTGCTAAATCCCCAATCTTCAATCTTCAAATCTCAATCCACAAACATCAATTCTCATCACTCAACCCTCAACACTCAGTCCTCAATCTTCAATCCTCAATCCTTAATCCTCAATCCTCAATCTTCAATCCTCCATACTCAATCTTCAATCCTCAATCCTCAATCATCAATCCTCAATCCTCAATCCTCAGTCATCAATCCTCAATCTTCAATACTCAATCCTCAATCCTCAGTCCTCAATCCTCAATCCTCAATCCTCATTCCTCAAACCTCCATCCTCAGCCCTCAGTCCTCATTCCTCAACCCTCAGTCCTTGTCCTCAATTCTCAATTCTCAATCATCAATACTCAATCTTCAATCCTCAATCCACAATCCTCAATCCTCAATATTCAACACACAGCTCTCAACCATCAATCACCAATATTCAACCATCAATCCTCAATTCTCAATACTCAATAGAATATCCTGAATTCTCATGGTTCAATGCTAAATCCCCAATCTCAATCTACAAATCTCAATCCACAAACATCAATTCTCATCACTCAACCCTCAACACTCTGTCCTCAATCTTCAATCCTCAATCCTTAATCCTCAATCCTCAATCTTCAATCCTCCATACTCAATCTTCAATCCTCAATCCTCAATCATCAATCCTCAATCCTCAATCCTCACTCTTCAGTCCTCAATAATCAATCTCCTGTCCTAGATCCTCAATCCCCAATACTCTATCCTTAAACCTCAATATTCAATCCTCTATCCCCAGTCCACAATATTCAATCCCCAAAGCTCAATAATCACTCGTCAATCCTCAGTCTTCAATCCCCAATCCTCAGTCCTCAGTCCTCAATCCTCAATACTCAAACCTCAATTCTCAACCGTCAGTCCTCGTCGTCAATCCTCAACCCTCAATCCTCAATCCTCAATCTTCAATCACCAATACTCAATCTTCAATCCTCAATCCTCAATCCTCAATCCTCAATCCTCAATCCTCAAAATTCAATACACAACCCTCAAACATGAATCCTCAAAACTCAATCATCAACCCTCAATTCTCAATTCTCAATAGAATATCCTGAATTCTCAGTTTTCAATACTCAATCCTCAATCTTCAATCTTCAGGTCTCCATCTAACAAACATCAATTCTCATTACTCAACCCACAACACTCAATCCTCAATCCTCAATCCTCAATCTTCAATCCTCAATCCTCAATCCTCAATCCTCAATCCTCAATCCTCAATCATCAATCCTCAAGCTTCAACACTCAATCCTCAATCCTCAGTCCTCAATCCTCAACCCTCAATCATCAATCCTCAATCTTCAATACTCAATCCTCAATCCTCAATCCTCAATCCTCAATACTCAACCATCAATACTCAATTCTCAATACTCAATAGAATATCCTGAATTCTCAGTATTCAATACTCAAACCTCAATCCTCAACCCTCAGCCCTCATCCTCCACCTTCAATCCTCAATCCTCAAACCTCAACCTTCAATCCTCAATACTCAATCTTCGATACTCAATCCTCAACCGTCAATCCTCAATCCTCAATCCTCAGTCATGATTACTCAATATACAATACTCAATCCTCAATCCTCAATCCTCAATCGTCAATCCTCAATCCCCAATCCTCAATCTTCAATCCTCAATCCTCAATCCTCAAGCCTCAATACTCAATCCTCAATCCTCAATCCTCAATTCCGAATCCTCAGTCCTCAATCCTCAATCCTCAATCCTCAATCATGAATCCTCAATCTTCAACACTCAATCCTCAATCCTCAGTCCTCAATCCTCAATCCTCAATCATCAATCCTCAATCTTCAATACTCAATCCTCAATCCTCAATCCTCAATCCTCAATACTCAACCATCAATCCTCAATTCTGAATACTCAATAGAATATCCTGAATTCTCAGTATTCAATACTCAAACCTCAATCCTCAACCCTCAGCCCTCATCCTCCACCCTCAATCCTCAATCCTCAAACCTCAACCTTCAATCCTCAATACTCAATCTTCGATCCTCAATCCTCAACCCTCAATCCTCAATCCTCAATCCTCAGTCATGAATACTCAATCTGCAATACTCAATCCTCAATCCTCAATCCTCAATCCTCAATCCTCAATCCTCATTCCTCAAACCTCATTCCTCAACCCTCAGTCCTCATCCTCAATTCTCAATTCTCAATCATCAATACTCAATCTTCAATGCTAAATCCCCAATCTTCAATCTTCAAATCTCAATCCACAAACATCAATTCTCATCACTCAACCCTCAACACTCAGTTGTCAATCTTCAATCCTCAATCCTTAATCCTCAATCCTCAATCTTCAATCCTCCATACTCAATCTTCAATCCTCAATCCTCAATCATCAATCCTCAATCCTCAATCCTCACTCTTCAATCCTCAATAATCAATCTCCTGTCCTAGACCCTCAATCCCCAATACTCTATCCTTAATCCTCAATATTCAATCCTCTATCCCCAGGCCACATTCTTCAATCCCCAAAGCTCAATAATCAATCCTCAATCCTTAGTCCTCAATCGTCAATCATCAATCCACAATCTTCAATACTCAATCCTCAATCCTCAATCCTCAATCCTCAATCCTCAATCATCAATCCTCAATCTTCAATACTCAATCCTCAAACGTCAACCCTCAATCCTCCATCCTCAATTCTCAATCCTCAATCCTCTGTCCTCAGGCCTCAAACCTCAACCCTCAACCCCCAGCCCTCATCCTCAATCCTCAATCCTGAATCCTCAATCCTCAACCTTCAATCCTCAATACTCAATCTTCAATCCTCAATCCTCAATCCTCAATCCTCAACCCTCAGCCCTCATCCTCAATCCTCAATCCTGAATCCTCAATCCTCAATCTTCAATCCTCAATACTCAGCCTTCAATCCTCCATCCTCGATCCTCTATCCTCAAGCGTCAATCCTCAATCCTCATTCCTCAAACCTCATTCCTCAACCCTCAGTCCTCATCCTCAATTCTCAATTCTCAATCATCAATACCCAATCTTCAATCCTCAATCGACAATCCTCAATCCTCAAGATTCAACACACAACCCTGAACCATCAATCACCAATATTCAACCATCAATCCTCAATTCTCAATACACAATAGAATATCCTGAATTCTCATGGTTCAATGCTAAATCCCCAATCTTCAATCTTCAAATCTCAATCCACAAACATCAATTCTCATCACTCAACCCTCAACACTCAGTCCTCAATCTTCAATCCTCAATCCTTAATCCTCAATTCTCAATCTTCAATCCTCCATACTCAATCTTCAATCCTCAATCCTCAATCATCAATCCTCAATCTTCAATACTCAATCCTCAATCCTCAATCCTCAATCCTCAATCCTCATTCCTCAAACCTCAATCCTCAATCCTCAGTCCTCAACCTCAATTCTCAATTCTCAATCCTCAATCCTCAATCCTCAATCTTCAATCCTCAATCCTCAATCTTCAAACCTCAATCCTCAATCCTCAATTCTCAATCCTCAATCCTCGGTCCTCTGTCCTCAAACCTCAACCCTCAACCCTCAGCCCTCATCCTCAATCCTCAATCCTCAATCCTCAATCCTCAATTTTCAATCCTCAATACTCAATCTTCAATCCTCAATCCTCAGTCCTCAAACCTCAATTCTGAATCCTCAATCCTGAATCCTCGATCTTCAGCTCTCAGTCCTCAACAATCAGTTGTCAATCCTCAATCCTCAATCCCCAATCCTCAATCTTCAATCCTCAATACTCAATCTTCAATCCTCAATCCTCAATCCTGAATCGTCAATCCTCATTCTTCAATCCTCAATACCCAATCCTCAATCCTCAATCCTCAATCCTCAATCCTCAATACTCAATCTTCAATCCTCAATCCTCAATCCTCAATCCTCAATCCTCAATCCTCAGTCATCAATCCTCAATCCTCAATACTCAATCGTCAATCCTCAGTCCTCAATTCTCAATCCTAAATCCTCGTTCCTCAAACCTCAATCCTCAACCCTCAGTCCTCATTCTCAATTCTCAATCCTCACTCCTCAAACCTCAATCTTCGATCCTCAAAACTCAATCCTCAATCCTCAATCCTCAATACTCAACCATCAATCCTCAATTCTCAATACTCAATAGAATATCCTGAATTCTCAGTATTCAATACTCAAACCTCAACCCTCAACCCTCAGCCCTCGTCCTCCATCCTCAATCCTCAATCCTCAAACCTCAATCTTCAATCCCCAGTCCTCAATCTTCAATCCTCAATGCTCAATCCTCAATCCTCAATCCTCAGTCATCAGTCCTCAATCCTCAATCCTCAAACCTCAATCCTCAACCGTCGGTCCTCGTCCTCAAACCTCAATCCCGAATCCTCAGTCCTGAATCCTCAATCTTCAGACCTCAGTCCTCAACAATCAATTGTAAATCCTCAGTCCTCATTAGAATATCCTCAATTCACAGTTTTCAGTACTCAATCCCCAATCTTCAATCTTCAAATCTCAGTCTACAAACATCAATTCGCATCACTCAACACTCAACACTCAGTCCTCAATCTTCAGTCCTCAATCCTCAATCCTCAATCTTTAATCCTCAATACTCAATCTTCAATCCTCAATCTTCTATTCTCAATCCTCAGTCCTCAATCCTCAATCGCCAATCCTCAATCCCCAATCCTCAAACTTCAATCCTCAATCCTCAATCCTCAAGCCTCAATCCTCAATCCTCAATCTTCAATCCTGAATACTCAATCTTCAATCCTCAATACTCAATCTTCAATCCTCAACCCTCAATCCACAATCCACAATCCACAATCCTCAATCCACAATCATCAACCTTCAGTCCTCAATTTTCAATCTTCAATCCTTAATCCTCAATCCTGAATCGTCAATCCTCATTCTTCAATCCTCATACCCAATCCTCAATCCTCAATCCTCAGTCAGCAATCCTCAATCTTCAATACTCAATCGTCAATCCGCAGTCCTCAATCCTCAATCCTCAATCCTCGTTCCTCATACATCAATCCTCAACAATCAGCCGTCATCCTCAATCCTCAATCCTCGTTCCTCAATCCTTAATCCTCAATCCTCAATCCTCAATAGTCAATCTCCAATCCTAGATCCTCAATCCCCAATCCTCAATCCTTAACCCTCAATCTTCAATCCTCAATCCTCAATTCTCAATCCTCAATACTCAATCCTCAATCCTCAATCCTCAATCCCCAATCCTCAATCTTCAATCCTCAATCCTCAATCCTCAAGCCTCAATCCTCAATCCTCTTTCCTCAAACCTCAATCCTCAACCCTCAGTCCTCATCCTCAATTCTCAATCCTCAACCCTCAAACCTCAATCTTCAATCCTCAATACTCAATACTCAATCCTCAATCCTCAATACGCAACCATCAATCCTCAATTCTCAATACTCAATAGAATATCATGAATTCTCAGTATTCAATACTCAAACCTCAATCCTCGACCATCAGCCCTCATCCTCCATCCTCAATCCTCAATCCTCAAACCTCAATCTTCAATCCTCTATACTCAATCTTCGATTCTCAATTCTCAATCCTCAATCCTCAATCCCCAATCCTCAATCTTCAACTCTCAATACTCAATACTCAATCCTCAATCCTCAATACGCAACCATCAATCCTCAATTCTCAATACTCAATAGAATATCCTGAATTCTCAGTATTCAATACTCAAACCTCAATCCTCAACCCTCAGCCCCTCATCCTCCATCCTCAATCCTCAATCGTCAAACCTCAATCTTCAATACTCAATACTCAATCTTCGATTCTCAATTCTCAATCCTCAATCCTCAGTCCCCAATCCTCAATCTTCAATCCTCAATCCTCAATCCTCAATCCTCAATCCTCAATACGCAACCATCAATCCTCAATTCTCAATACTCAATAGAATATCCTGAATTCTCAGTATTCAATACTCAAACCTCAATCCTCAACCCTCAGCCCTCATCCTCCATCCTCAATCCTCAATCCTCAAACCTCAATCTTCAATCCTCAATACTCAATCTTCGATTCTCAATTCTCAATCCTCAATCCTCAATCCCCAATCCTCAATCTTCAATCCTGAATACTCAATCTTCAATCCTCAATACTCAATCTTCAATCCTCAACCCTCAATCCACAATCCACAATCCTCAATCCTCAATCATCAGCCTTCAATCCTCAATACTCAATCTTCAATCCTCAATCCTCAATCCTGAATCGTCAATCCTCATTCTTCAATCCTCAATACCCAATCCTCAATCCACAATCCTCAATCCTCAGTCATCAATCCTCAATCCTCAATACTCAATCGTCAATCCTCAGTCCTCAATTCTCAATCCTCAATCCTCGTTCCTCAATCCTCGATACTCAATCGTCAATCCCCAGTCCTCAATTCTCAATCCTCAATCCTCGTTCCTCAAACCTCAATCCTCAACCCTCAGTCCTCATCCTCAATTCTCAATCCTCAATCCTCAAACCTCACTCTTCAATCCTCAATACTCAACCCTCAATCCTCAATACTCAACCATCAATCCTCAACTCTCAATACTCAATAGAATATCCTGAATTCTCTGTATTCAATACTCAAACCTCAATCCTCAACCCTCAGCCCTCATCCTCCATGCTCAATCCTCAATCCTCAAACCTCAATCTTCAATCCTCAATACTCAATCTTCGATTCTCAATTCCCAATCCTCAATCCTCAATCCCCAATCCTCAATCTTCAATCCTCAATCCTCAATCCTCAATCCTCAATCCTCAATCCTCAATCATCAATACTCAATCTTCAATCCTCAATCCTCAATCCTCAATCCTCAATCCTCAATCCTGAATCATCAGTCATGAATACTCAATCTTCATAACTCAATCCTCAATGCTCAATCCTCAATCCTCAATCCTCAATCCTCAATCCTCATTCTTCAAACCTCAATCCTCAACCCTCAGTCCTCATCCTCAATTCTCAATTCTCAATCCTCAATCCTCAATCCTCAATCTTCAATCCTCAATCCTCTCTACCCAATCTGCAATCCTCAGTCCTCAACCCTCAACCCTCAATCCTTATTCTTCAATCCTCAATGCCCAATCCTCAATCTTCAACCCTCAATCCTCAATCCTCAATTCTCAATCCTCAATCCTCAGTCCTCAGTCCTCAAACCTCAATCCTCAACACTCAGCCATCATCCTCAATCCTCAATCCTCAATCCTCAATCCTCAATCCTCAGTCATCAATCTTCAATACTCAGTACTCAATCGTCAATACTCAATCGTTAATCCTCAGTCCTCAATTCTCAATCCTCAATCCTCGTTCCTCAAACCTCAATCCTCAACCCTCAGTCCTCATCCTCAATTCTCAATCCTCAATCCTCAAACCTCAATCTTCAATCCTCAATACTCAATGCTCAATCCTCAATACTCAACCATCAATACTCAATTCTCAATACTCAATAGAATATCCTGAATTCTCAGTATTCAATACTCAAACCTCAATCATAAACCATCAGCCCTCATCCTCCATCCTCAATCCTCAACCCTCAATCCTCAATCTTCAATCCTCAATACTCAATCTTCAATCTTCAATCTTCAATCCTCAATCCTCAATCCTCAATCCTCAATCGTCAGTCATCAATCCTCAATCTTCAATACTCAATCGTAAATCCGCAGTCCTCAATCCTCAATCCTCAATCCTCGTTCCTCAAACATCAATCCTCAACCCTCAGCCATCATCCTCAATCCCCAATCCTCGTTCCTTAATCCTCAATACTCAATCCTCAATCCTCAATAGTCAATCTCCAATCCTAGATCCTCAATCCCCAATCCTCAATCCTTAATCCTCAATCTTCAATCCTCAATCCTCAATTCTCAATCCTCAATACTCAATCCTCAATCCTCAATCCTCAATCCCCAATCCTCAATCTTCAATCCTCAATCCTCAATCCTCAAGTCTCAATCCTCAATCCTCAATCTTCAATCCTGAATACTCAATCTTCAATCCTCAGTACTCAATCTTCAATCCTCAACTCTCAATCCACAATCCACAATCCTCAATCCTCAATCATCAACCTTCAATCCTCAATACTCAATCTTCAATCCTCAATACCCAATCCCCAATACTCAATCCTCAATCCTCAGTCATCAATCCTCAATCCTCAATACTCAATCGTCAATCCTCAGTCCTCAATTCTCAATCCTCAATCCTCGTTCCTCAATCCTAGATACTCAATCGCCAATCCCCAGTCCTCAATTCTCAATCCTCAATCCTCGTTCCTCAAACCTCAATCCTCAACGCTCAGTCCTCATCCTCAATTCTCAATCCTCAATCCTCAAACCTCACTCTTCAATCCTCAATACTCAACCCTCAGTCCTCAATACTCAACCATCAATCCTCAACTCTCAATACTCAATAGAATATCCTGAATTCTCAGTAGTCAATACTCAAACCTCAGTCCTAAACCCTCAGCCCTCATCCTCCATGCTCAATCCTCAATCCTCAAACCTCAATTTCAATCCTCAATACTCAATCTTCGATTCTCAATTCTCAATCCTCAATCCTCAATCCCCAATCCTCAATCTTCAACTCTCAATACTCAATACTCAATCCTCAATCCTCAATACGCAACCATCAATCCTCAATTCTCAATACTCAATAGAATATCCTGAATTCTCAGTATTCAATACTCAAACCTCAATCCTCAACCCTCAGCCCCTCATCCTCCATCCTCAATCCTCAATCGTCAAACCTCAATCTTCAATACTCAATACTCAATCTTCGATTCTCAATTCTCAATCCTCAATCCTCAGTCCCCAATCCTCAATCTTCAATCCTCAATCCTCAATCCTCAATCCTCAATCCTCAATACGCAACCATCAATCCTCAATTCTCAATACTCAATAGAATATCCTGAATTCTCAGTATTCAATACTCAAACCTCAATCCTCAACCCTCAGCCCTCATCCTCCATCCTCAATCCTCAATCCTCAAACCTCAATCTTCAATCCTCAATACTCAATCTTCGATTCTCAATTCTCAATCCTCAATCCTCAATCCCCAATCCTCAATCTTCAATCCTGAATACTCAATCTTCAATCCTCAATCCTCAATCCTCAATCCTCAATCCTCAATCCTCAATCATCAGTCATGAATACTCAATCTTCATAACTCAAACTTCAATACTCAATCCTCAATCCTCAATCCTCAATCCTCAACACTCATTCTTCAAACCTCAATCCTCAACCCTCAGTCCCCATCCTCAACTCTCAATTCTCAATCCTCAATCCTCAATCCTCAATCTTCAATCCTGAATAATCAATCTCCAATCCTAGATCCTCAATCCCCAATCCTCAATCCTTAATCCTCAATCTTCAAACCTCAATACATAGTCCTCAATCCTCAATACTCGATACTCAATCGTCAATCTTCAATCCTCAATACTCAATTCTCAATCCTCAATCCTCAGTCCTCAGTCCTCAAACCTCAATCCTCAACACTCAGCCATCATCCTCAATCCTCAATCCTCAATCCTCAATCCACAGTCCTCAGTCCTCAATTCTCAATCCTCAATCCTCGTTCCTCAAACCTCAATCCTCAACCCTCAGTCCTCATCCTCAATTCTCAATCCTCAATCCTCAACCTCAATCTTCAATCCTCAATACTCAATACTCAATCCTCAATCCTCAATACGCAACCATCAATCCTCAATTCCCAATACCAAATAGAATATCCTGAATTCTCAGTATTCAATACTCAAACCTCAATCCTCGACCCTCAGCCCTCATCCTCCATCCTCAATCCTCAATCCTCAAACCTCAATCTTCAATCCTCAATACTCAATCTTCGATTCTCAATTCTCAATCCTCAATCCTCAATCCCCAATCCTCAATCTTCAACTCTCGATACTCAATACTCAATCCTCAATCCTCAACACGCAACCATCAATCCTCAATTCTCAATACTCAATAGAATATCCTGAATTCTCAGTATTCAATACTCAAACCTCAATCCTCAACCCTCAGCCCTCATCCTCCATCCTCAATCCTCAATCCTCAAACCTCTATCTTCAATCCTCAATACTCAATCTTCGATTCTCAATTCTCAATGCTCAATCCTCAATCCCCAATCCTCAATCTTCAATCCTCAATCCTCAATCCTCAATCCTCAATCCTCAATCCTCAATCCTCAATCATCAATTCTCAATCTTCAATCCTCAATCGTCAATCCTCAATCCTCAATCCTCAATCATCAGTCATGAATACTCAATCTTCATAACTCAATCCTCAATACTCAATCCTCAATCCTCAATCCTCAATCCTCAATCCTCATTCTTCAAACCTCAATCCTCAACCCTCAGTCCTCATCCTCAATTCTCAATTCTCAATCCTCAATCCTCAATCCTCAATCTTCAATCCTGAATAATCAATCTCCAATCCTAGATACTCAATCCCCAATCCTCAATCCTTAATCCTCAATCTTCAATCCTCAATCCCCAGTCCTCAATCTTCAATCCTCAATGCTCAATCCTCAATCCTCAATCCTCAAACCTCAATCCTCAATCCTCAATCCTCAATCCACAATCATCAATACTCAATCTTCAATCCTCAGTCCTCAATCCTCAATCCTCAATCCTCAATCATCAGTCATGAATACTCAGTCTTCATAACTTAATCCTCAATCCTCAATCCTCAATCCTCAATCCTCAATCCTCAATCCTCAATCCTCATTCTTCAAACCTCAATCCTCAACCCACAGTCCTCATTCTCAATTGTCAATTCTCAATCCTCAATCCTCAATCCTCAATCCTCAATCCTCAATCCTCAATCCTCAATCATCAATTCTCAATCTTCAATCCTCAATCCTCAATCCTCAATCCTCAATCCTCAATCCTCAATCATCAGTCATGAATACTCAACCTTCATTCCTCAATCCTCAATCCTCAATCCTCAATACTCAATCCTCAATCCTCAATCCTCAGTCCTCAGTCCTCAAACCTCAATCCTCAACACTCAGCCATCATCCTCAATCCTCAATCCTCAATCCTCAATCCTCAATCCTCAGTCCTCAATTCTCAATCCTCAATCCTCGTTCCTCAAACCTCAATCCTCAACCCTCAGTCCTCATCCTCAATTCTCAATCCTCAATCCTCAATACGCAACCATCAATCCTCAATCCTCAATCTTCAATCCTCTATACTCAATCTTCGATTCTCAATCCTCAATGCTCAATCCTCAATCCCCAATCCTCAATCTTCAATCCTCTATCCTCAATCCTCAATCCTCAATCCTCAATCCTCAATCCTCAATCATCAATTCTCAATCTTCAATTCTCAATCGTCAATCCTCAATCCTCAATACTCAACCATCAATCCTCAATTCTCAATACTCAATAGAATATCCTGAATTCTCAGTATTCAATACTCAAACCTCAATCATCAACCCTCAGCCCTCATCCTCCATCCTCAATCCTCAATCCTCAATCCTCAATCTTCAATCCTCAATACTCAATCTTCAATCTTCAATCTTCAATCCTCAATCCTCAATCCTCAATCCTCAATCCTCAGTCATCAATCCTCAACCTTCAATACTCAATCGTCAATCCGCAGTCCTCAATCCTCAATCCTCAATCCTCGTTCCTCAAACATCAATCCTCAACCCTCAGCCGTCATTCTCAACCCTCAATCCTCGTTCCTCAATCCTCAATACTCAAGCCTCAATCCTCAATAGTCAATCTCCAATCCTAGATCCTCAATCCCCAATCCTCAATCCTTAATCCTCAATCTTCAATCCTCAATCCTCAATTCTCAATCCTCAATACTCAATCCTCAATCCTCAATCCTCAATCCCCAATCCTCAATCTTCAATCCTCAATCCTCAATCCTCAAGCCTCAATCCTCAATCCTCAATCTTCAATCCTGAATACTCAATCTTCAATCCTCAATACTCAATCTTCAATCCTCAACCCTCAATCCACAATCCACAATCCTCAATCCTCAATCATCAGCCTTCAATCCTCAATACTCAATCTTCAATCCTCAATCCTCAATCTTGAATCGTCAATCCTCGTTCCTCAAACCTCAATCCTCAACCCTCAGTCCTCATCCTCAATTCTCAATCCTCAATCCTCAACCTCAATCTTCAATCCTCAATACTCAATACTCAATCCTCAATCCTCAATACGCAACCATCAATCCTCAATTCTCAATACCCAATAGAATATCCTGAATTCTCAGTATTCAATACTCAAACCTCAATCCTCAACCCTCAGCCCTCATCCTCCATCCTCAATCCTCAATCCTCAAACCTCTATCTTCAATCCTCAATACTCAATCTTCGATTCTCAATTCTCAATGCTCAATCCTCAATCCCCTATCCTCAATCTTCAATCCTCAATCCTCAATACTCAATCTTCAATCTTCAATCTTCAATCCTCAATCCTCAATCCTCAATCCTCAATCCTCAGTCATCAATCCTCAATCTTCAATACTCAATCGTCAATCCGCAGTCCTCAATCCTCAATCCTCAATCCTCGTTCCTCAAACATCAATCATCAACCCTCAGCCATCATCCTCAATCCTCAATACTCGTTCCTCAATCCTCAATACTCAGTCCTCAATCCTCAATAGTCAATCTCCAATCCTAGATCCTCAATCCCCAATCCTCAATCCTTAATCCTCAATCTTCAATCCTCAATCCTCAATTCTCAATCCTCAATACTCAATCCTCAATCCTCAATCCTCAATCCCCAATCCTCAACCTTCAATCCTCAATCCTCAATCCTCAAGCCTCAATCCTCAATCCTCAATCTTCAATCCTGAATACTCAATCTTCAATCCTCAATACTCAGTCTTCAATCCTCAACCCTCAATCCACAATCCACAATCCTCAATCCTCAATCATCAACCTTCAATCCTCAATCCTCAATCATCAACCTTCAATCCTCAATACTCAATCTTCAATCCTCAATCCTCAATCCTGAATCGTCAATCCTCATTCTTCAATCCTCAATACCCAATCTTCAATACTCAATCCTCAATCCTCAGTCATCAATCCTCAATCCACAATACTCAATCGTCAATCCTCAGTCCTCAATTCTCAATCCTCAATCCTCGTTCCTCAATCCTCGAT
The DNA here is from genome assembly GCF_051401765.1 of Calliopsis andreniformis. NCBI lineage: Eukaryota > Metazoa > Arthropoda > Insecta > Hymenoptera > Andrenidae > Calliopsis > Calliopsis andreniformis. The sequence goes on from NW_027480495.1 coordinate 2,052,194, forward strand.
ACTCAATCGTCAATCCCCAGTCCTCAATTCTCAATCCTCAATCCTCGTTCCTCTAACCTCAATCCTCAACCCTCAGTCCTCATCCTCAATTCTCAATCCTCAATCCTCAAACATCAATCTTCAATCTTCAGTACTCAATCCTCAATCCTCAATACTCAACAATCAATCCTCAATTCTCAATACTCAATCGAATATCCTGAATTCTCAGTATTCAATACTCAAACCTCAATCCTCAACCCTCAGCCCTCATCCACCATCCTCAATCCTGAATCCTCAATCCTCAATCTTCAATCCTCAATACTCAATCATCAATCTTCAATCCTCAATCCTCAATCCTCAGTACTCAATCCTCAATCGCCAGTCATCAACCCTCAATCTTCAGTACTCAATCGTCAATCCGCAGTCCTCAATCCTCAATCCTCAATCCTCGTTCCTCAAACATCAATCCTCATCCCTCAGCCATCATCCTCAATCCTCAATCCTCGTTCCTCAATCCTCAAACCTCAATCCTCAATCCTCAATGGTCAATCTCCAATCCTAGATCCTCAATCGCCAATCCTCAATCCTTAATCCTCAATTTTCAATCCTCAATCCTCAATTCTCAATCCTCAATCCTCAATCTTCAATCCTCAATCCTCAATCCTCAAGCCTCAATCTTCATTCCTCAATCCTCAATCCTGAATCGTCAATCCTCATTCTTCAATCCACAATACCCAATCCCCAATCCTCAATCTTCAATCCTCAATCCTCAATCCTCAATCCTCAATCCTCAATCCTCAATCATCAATTCTCAATCTTCAATCCTCAATCCTCAATCCTCAATCCTCAATCCTCAATCCTCAATCATCAGTCATGAATACTCAATCTTCATAACTCAATCTTCAATACTCAATCCTCAATCCTCAATCCTCAATCCTCGATCCTCATTCTTCAAACCTCAATCCTCAACCCTCAGTCCTCATCCTCAATTCTCAATTCTCAATCCTCAATCCTCAATCCTCAATCTTCAATCCTGAATAATCAATCTCCAATCCTAGATCCTCAATCCCCAATCCTCAATCCTTAATCCTCAATCTTCAAACCTCAATACACAGTCCTCAATCCTCAATACTCAATACTCAATCGTCAATCTTCAATCCTCAATACTCAATTCTCAATCCTCAATCCTCAGTCCTCAGTCCTCAAACCTCAATCCTCAACACTCAGCCATCATCCTCAATCCTCAATCCTCAATCCTCAATCCTCAATCCTCAGTCCTCAATTCTCAATCCTCAATCCTCGTTCCTCAAACCTCAATCCTCAACCCTCAGTCCTCATCCTCAATTCTCAATCCTCAATCCTCAATCCTCAATCCTCAATCTTCAATCCTGAATAATCAATCTCCAATCCTAGATACTCAATCCCCAATCCTCAATCCTTAATCCTCAATCTTCAATCCTCAATCCCCAGTCCTCAATCATCAATCCTCAATGCTTAATCCTCAATCCTCAATCCTCAAACCTCAATCCTCAATCCTCAGTCCTCAATCCACAATCATCAATACTCAATCTTCAATCCTCAGTCCTCAATCCTCAATCCTCAATCCTCAATCATCAGTCATGAATACTCAATCTTCATAACTCAATCCTCAATCCTCAATCCTCAATCCTCAATCCTCAATCCTCAATCCTCAATCCTCATTCTTCAAACCTCAATCCTCAACCCTCTGTCCTCATTCTCAATTCTCAATTCTGAATCCTCAATCCTCAATCCTCAACCCTCAGTCCTCAATCATCAGTCATGAATACTCAATCTTCATAACTGAATCCTCAATCCTCAATCCTCAATACTCAATAGAATATCCTGAATTCTCAGTATTCAATACTCAATCCTCAATCCTCAACCCTCAGCCCTCATCCTCCATCCTCAATCATCAATCCTCAAACCTCAATCTTCAATCCCCAATACTCAATCTTCGATTCTCAATTCTCAATCCTCAATCCTCAATCCCCAATCCTCAATCTTCAACCCTCAATACTCAATACTCAATCCTCAATCCTCAATACGCAACCATCAATCCTCAATTCTCAATACTCAATAGAATATCCTGAATTCTCAGTATTCAATACTCAAACCTCAATCCTCAACCCTCAGCCCTCATCCTCCATCCTCAATCCTCAATCCTCAAACCTCAATCTTCAATCCTCAATACTCAATCTTCGATTCTCAATTCTCAATCCTCAATCCTCAATCCCCAATCCTCAATCTTCAATCCTCAATCCTCAATACTCAATCCTCAATCCTCAATCCTCAATCCTCAATCATCAATTCTCAATCTTCAATCCTCAATCCTCAATCCTCAATCCTCAATCCTCAATCATCAGTCATGAATACTCAACCTTCATTCCTCAATCCTCAATCCTCAATCCTCAATCCTCAATCCTCAATCCTCAATCATCAGTCATGGATACTCAATCTTCATAACTCAATCCTCAATACTCAATCCTCAATCCTCAACCCTCAATACTCAATCCTCAATCCTCATTCTTCAAACCTCAATCCTCAACCCTCAGTCCTAATCCTCAATTCTCAATTCTCAATCCTCAATCCTCAATCCTCAATCTTCAATCCTGAATAATCAATCTCCAATCCTAGATACTCAATCCCCAATCCTCAGTCCTTAATACTCAATCTTCAATCCTCAATCCCCAGTCCTCAATCTTCAATCCACAATGCTCAATCCTCAATCCTCAATCCTCAATCCTCAGTCCTCAATCCTCAATCATCGAACCTCAAACCTCAATACTCAATACTCAATCCTCAGTCCTCAATACGCAACCAACAATACTCAATTCTCAATACTCAATAGAATATCCTGAATTCTCAGTATTCAATACTCAAACCTCAATCCTCAACCCTCAGCCCTCATCATCCATGCTCGATCCTCAATCCTCAAACCTCAATCTTCAATCCTCAATACTCAATCTTCGATTCTCAATTCTCAATCCTCAATCCTCAATCCCCAATCCTCAATCTTCAATCCTCAGTCCTCAATCCTCAATCCTCAATCCTCAATCCTCAATCATCAATACTCAATCTTCAATCCTCAATCCTCAATCCTCAATCCTCAATCCTCAATCCTCAATCATCAGTCATGAATACTCAATCTTCATAACTCAAACCTCAATGCTCAATCCTCAATCCTCAATCCTCAATCCTCAATCCGCAATCCTCATTCTTCAAACCTCAATCCTCAACCCTCAGTCCTCATCCTCATTTCTCAATTCTCAATCCTCAATCCTCAATCCTCAATCTTCAATCCTCAATCCTCACTACCCAATCTGCAATCCTCAGTCCTCAACCCTCAACCCTCAATCCTCATTCTTCAATCCTCAATACCCAATCCTCAATCTTCAACCCTCAATCCTCAATCCTCAATTCTCAATCCTCAATCCTCAGTCCTCAATCCTCAATCCTCAATCCTCAGTCCTCAATCCTCAATCATCGAACCTCAAACCTCAATACTCAATACTCAGTCCTCAATACGCAACCAACAATACTCAATTCTCAATACTCAATAGAATATCCTGAATTCTCAGTATTCAATACTCAAACCTCAATCCTCAACCCTCAGCCCTCATCATCCATGCTCAATCCTCAATCCTCAAACCTCAATCTTCAATCCTCAATACTCAATCTTCGATTCTCAATTCTCAATCCTCAATCCTCAATCCCCAATCCTCAATCTTCAATCCTCAATCCTCAATCCTCAATCCTCAATCCTCAATACTCAATCATCAATACTCAATCTTCAACCCTCAATCCTCAATCCTCAATCCTCAACCCTCAATCCTCAATCCTCAATTCTCAATCCTCAATCCTCAGTCCTCAGTCCTCAAACCTCAATCCTCAACACTCAGCCATCATCCTCAATACTCAATCCTCAATCCTCAATCCTCAATCCTCAGTCATCAATCTTCAATACTCAATACTCAATCGTCAATACTCAATCGTCAATCCTCAGTCCTCAATTCTCAATCCTCAATCCTCGTTCCTCAAACCTCAATCCTCAACCCTCAGTCCTCATCCTCAATTCTCAATCCTCAATCCTCAAACCTCAATCCTCAATCCTCAATACTCAAGCCTCAATCCTCAATACTCAACCATCAATACTCAATTCTCAATACTCAATAGAATATCCTGAATTCTCAGTATTCAATACTCAAACCTCAATCATAAACCCTCAGCCCTCATCCTCCATCCTCAATCCTCAATCCTCAATCCTCAATCTTCAATCCTCAATACTCAATCTTCAATCCTCATTCTTCAATCCTCAATACCCAATCTTCAATACTCAATCCTCAATCCTCAGTCATCAATCCTCAATCCTCAATACTCAATCGTCAATCCTCAGTCCTCAGTTCTCAATCCTCAATCCTCGTTCCTCAATCCTCAATACTCAATCGTCAATCCCCAGTCCTCAATTCTCAATCCTCAACCCTCGTTCCTCTAACCTCAATCCTCAACCCTCAGTCCTCATCCTCAATTCTCAATCCTCAATCCTCAAACCTCAATCTTCAATCCTCAATACTCAATCTTCGATTCTCAATTCTCAATCCTCAATCCTCAATCCCCAATCCTCAATCTTCAATCCTCAATCGTGAATCCTCAATTCTCAATCCTCAATCCTCAATCATCAATACTCAATCTTCAATCCTCAATCCTCAATCCTCAATCCTCAATCCTCAATCCTCAATCATGAGTCATGAATACTCAATCTTCATAACTCAATCCTCAATCCTCAATCGTCAATCCTCAATCCTCAATCTTCAATCCTCAATGCTCAATCCTCAATCCTCAATCCTCAATCCTCAGTCCTCAATCCTCAATCATCGAACCTCAAACCTCAATACTCAATACTCAATCCTCAGAGCTCAATACACAGCCATCAATCCTCAATTCTCAATACTCAATAGAATATCCTGAATTCTCAGTATTCAATACTCAAACCTCAATCCTCAACTCTCAGCCCTCATCCTCCAGCCTCAATCCTCAATCCTCAAACCTCAATCTTCAATCCTCAATACTCAATCTTCGCATCTCAATTCTCAATCCTCAATCCTCAGTCCCCAATCCTCAATCTTCAATCCTCAATCCTCAATCCTCAATCCTCAATCCTCAATCCACAATCATCAATACTCAATCTTCAATCATCAGTCCTCAATCCTCAATCCTCAATCCTCAATCATAAGTCATGAATACTCAATCTTCATAACTCAATCCTCAATCCTCAACCCTCAATCCTCATTCTTCAAACCTCAATCCTCAACCCTCGGTCCTCATCCTCAATTCTCAATTCTCAATCCTCAATCCTCAATCTTCAATCCTCAATACTCAATCCTCAATCCTCAACGCTCAGTCATCAATCCTCAATACTCAATACTCAATCGTCAATACTCAATCGTCAATCCTCAGTCCTCAATTCTCAATCCTCAATCCTCGTTCCTCAAACCTCAATCCTCAACCCTCAGTCCTCATCCTCAATTCTCAATTCTCAATCCTCACTCCTCAATCCTCAATCTTCAATCCTCAATCCTCACTGCCCAATCTGCAATCCTCAGTCCTCAACCCTCAACCCTCAATCCTCATTCTTCAATCCTCAGTACCCAATCCTCAATCTTCAACTCTCAATCCTCAATCCTCAATTCTCAATCCTCAATCCTCAGTCCTCAGTCCTCAAACCTCAGTCCTCAACACTCAGCCATCATCCTCAATCCTCAATCGTCAATCCTCAATCCTCAATCCTCAGTCATCAATCTTCAATACTCAATACTCAATCGTCAATACTCAATCGTCAATCCTCAGTCCTCAATTCTCAATCCTCAATCCTCGTTCCTCAAACCTCAATCCTCAACCCTCAGTCCTCATCCTCAATTCTCAATCCTCAATCCTCAAACCTCAATCCTCAATCCTCAATACTCAATCCTCAATCCTCAATACTCAACCATCAATCCTCAATTCTCAATACTCAATAGAATATCCTGAATTCTCAGTATTCAATACTCAAACCTCAATCATAAACCCTCAGCCCTCATCCTCCATCCTCAATCCTCAATCCTCAATCCTCAATCTTCAATCCTCAATACTCAATCTTCAATCTTCAATCTTCAATCCTCAATCCTCAATCCTCAATCCTCAATCCTCAGTCATCAATCCTCAATCTTCAATACTCAATCGTCAATCCGCAGTCCTCAATCCTCAATCCTCAATCCACGTTCCTCAAACATCAATCCTTAACCCTCAGCCATCATCCTCAATCCTCAATCCTCGTTCCTTAATCCTCAATACTCAATCCTCAATCCTCAATAGTCAATCTCCAATCCTAGATCCTCAATCCCCAATCCTCAATCCTTAATCCTCAATCTTCAATCCTCAATCCTCAATTCTCAATCCTCAATACTCAATCCTCAATCCTCAATCCTCAATCCCAAATCCTCAACCTTCAATCCTCAATCCTCAATCCTCAAGCCTCAATCCTCAATCCTCAATCTTCAACCCTGAATACTCAATCTTCAATCCTCAATACTCAATCTTCAATCCTCAACCCTCAATCCACAATCCACAATCCTCAATCCTCAATCATCAACCTTCAATCCTCAATACTCAATGTTCAATCCTCAATCCTCAATCCTGAATCGTCAATCCTCATTCTTCAATCCTCAATACCCAATCTTCAATACTCAATCCTCAATCCTCAGTCATCAATCCTCAATCCACAATACTCAATCGTCAATCCTGAATCGTCAATCCTCATTCTTCAATCCTCAATACCCAATCTTCAATACTCAATCCTCAATCCTCAGTCATCAATCCTCAATCCACAATACTCAATCGTCAATCCTCAGTCCTCAATTCTCAATCCTCAATCCTCGTTCCTCAATCCTCGATACTCAATCGTCAATCCCCAGTCCTCAATTCTCAATCCTCAATCCTCGTTCCTCTAACCTCAATCCTCAACCCTCAGTCCTCATCCTCAATTCTCAATCCTCAATCCTCAAACATCAATCTTCAATCTTCAGTACTCAATCCTCAATCCTCAATACTCAACAATCAATCCTCAATTCTCAATACTCAATCGAATATCCTGAATTCTCAGTATTCAATACTCAAACCTCAATCCTCAACCCTCAGCCCTCATCCACCATCCTCAATCCTGAATCCTCAATCCTCAATCTTCAATCCTCAATACTCAATCATCAATCTTCAATCCTCAATCCTCAATCCTCAGTACTCAATCCTCAATCGCCAGTCATCAACCCTCAATCTTCAGTACTCAATCGTCAATCCGCAGTCCTCAATCCTCAATCCTCAATCCTCGTTCCTCAAACATCAATCCTCATCCCTCAGCCATCATCCTCAATCCTCAATCCTCGTTCCTCAATCCTCAAACCTCAATCCTCAATCCTCAATGGTCAATCTCCAATCCTAGATCCTCAATCGCCAATCCTCAATCCTTAATCCTCAATTTTCAATCCTCAATCCTCAATTCTCAATCCTCAATCCTCAATCTTCAATCCTCAATCCTCAATCCTCAAGCCTCAATCTTCATTCCTCAATCCTCAATCCTGAATCGTCAATCCTCATTCTTCAATCCACAATACCCAATCCCCAATCCTCAATCTTCAATCCTCAATCCTCAATCCTCAATCCTCAATCCTCAATCCTCAATCATCAATTCTCAATCTTCAATCCTCAATCCTCAATCCTCAATCCTCAATCCTCAATCCTCAATCATCAGTCATGAATACTCAATCTTCATAACTCAATCTTCAATACTCAATCCTCAATCCTCAATCCTCAATCCTCGATCCTCATTCTTCAAACCTCAATCCTCAACCCTCAGTCCTCATCCTCAATTCTCAATTCTCAATCCTCAATCCTCAATCCTCAATCTTCAATCCTGAATAATCAATCTCCAATCCTAGATCCTCAATCCCCAATCCTCAATCCTTAATCCTCAATCTTCAAACCTCAATACACAGTCCTCAATCCTCAATACTCAATACTCAATCGTCAATCTTCAATCCTCAATACTCAATTCTCAATCCTCAATCCTCAGTCCTCAGTCCTCAAACCTCAATCCTCAACACTCAGCCATCATCCTCAATCCTCAATCCTCAATCCTCAATCCTCAATCCTCAGTCCTCAATTCTCAATCCTCAATCCTCGTTCCTCAAACCTCAATCCTCAACCCTCAGTCCTCATCCTCAATTCTCAATCCTCAATCCTCAATCCTCAATCCTCAATCTTCAATCCTGAATAATCAATCTCCAATCCTAGATACTCAATCCCCAATCCTCAATCCTTAATCCTCAATCTTCAATCCTCAATCCCCAGTCCTCAATCATCAATCCTCAATGCTTAATCCTCAATCCTCAATCCTCAAACCTCAATCCTCAATCCTCAGTCCTCAATCCACAATCATCAATACTCAATCTTCAATCCTCAGTCCTCAATCCTCAATCCTCAATCCTCAATCATCAGTCATGAATACTCAATCTTCATAACTCAATCCTCAATCCTCAATCCTCAATCCTCAATCCTCAATCCTCAATCCTCAATCCTCATTCTTCAAACCTCAATCCTCAACCCTCTGTCCTCATTCTCAATTCTCAATTCTGAATCCTCAATCCTCAATCCTCAACCCTCAGTCCTCAATCATCAGTCATGAATACTCAATCTTCATAACTGAATCCTCAATCCTCAATCCTCAATACTCAATAGAATATCCTGAATTCTCAGTATTCAATACTCAATCCTCAATCCTCAACCCTCAGCCCTCATCCTCCATCCTCAATCATCAATCCTCAAACCTCAATCTTCAATCCCCAATACTCAATCTTCGATTCTCAATTCTCAATCCTCAATCCTCAATCCCCAATCCTCAATCTTCAACCCTCAATACTCAATACTCAATCCTCAATCCTCAATACGCAACCATCAATCCTCAATTCTCAATACTCAATAGAATATCCTGAATTCTCAGTATTCAATACTCAAACCTCAATCCTCAACCCTCAGCCCTCATCCTCCATCCTCAATCCTCAATCCTCAAACCTCAATCTTCAATCCTCAATACTCAATCTTCGATTCTCAATTCTCAATCCTCAATCCTCAATCCCCAATCCTCAATCTTCAATCCTCAATCCTCAATACTCAATCCTCAATCCTCAATCCTCAATCCTCAATCATCAATTCTCAATCTTCAATCCTCAATCCTCAATCCTCAATCCTCAATCCTCAATCATCAGTCATGAATACTCAACCTTCATTCCTCAATCCTCAATCCTCAATCCTCAATCCTCAATCCTCAATCCTCAATCATCAGTCATGGATACTCAATCTTCATAACTCAATCCTCAATACTCAATCCTCAATCCTCAACCCTCAATACTCAATCCTCAATCCTCATTCTTCAAACCTCAATCCTCAACCCTCAGTCCTAATCCTCAATTCTCAATTCTCAATCCTCAATCCTCAATCCTCAATCTTCAATCCTGAATAATCAATCTCCAATCCTAGATACTCAATCCCCAATCCTCAGTCCTTAATACTCAATCTTCAATCCTCAATCCCCAGTCCTCAATCTTCAATCCACAATGCTCAATCCTCAATCCTCAATCCTCAATCCTCAGTCCTCAATCCTCAATCATCGAACCTCAAACCTCAATACTCAATACTCAATCCTCAGTCCTCAATACGCAACCAACAATACTCAATTCTCAATACTCAATAGAATATCCTGAATTCTCAGTATTCAATACTCAAACCTCAATCCTCAACCCTCAGCCCTCATCATCCATGCTCAATCCTCAATCCTCAAACCTCAATCTTCAATCCTCAATACTCAATCTTCGATTCTCAATTCTCAATCCTCAATCCTCAATCCCCAATCCTCAATCTTCAATCCTCAGTCCTCAATCCTCAATCCTCAATCCTCAATCCTCAATCATCAATACTCAATCTTCAATACTCAATCCTCAATCCTCAATCCTCAATCCTCAATCCTCAATCATCAGTCATGAATACTCAATCTTCATAACTCAAACCTCAATGCTCAATCCTCAATCCTCAATCCTCAATCCTCAATCCGCAATCCTCATTCTTCAAACCTCAATCCTCAACCCTCAGTCCTCATCCTCATTTCTCAATTCTCAATCCTCAATCCTCAATCCTCAATCTTCAATCCTCAATCCTCACTACCCAATCTGCAATCCTCAGTCCTCAACCCTCAACCCTCAATCCTCATTCTTCAATCCTCAATACCCAATCCTCAATCTTCAACCCTCAATCCTCAATCCTCAATTCTCAATCCTCAATCCTCAGTCCTCAATCCTCAATCCTCAATCCTCAGTCCTCAATCCTCAATCATCGAACCTCAAACCTCAATACTCAATACTCAGTCCTCAATACGCAACCAACAATACTCAATTCTCAATACTCAATAGAATATCCTGAATTCTCAGTATTCAATACTCAAACCTCAATCCTCAACCCTCAGCCCTCATCATCCATGCTCAATCCTCAATCCTCAAACCTCAATCTTCAATCCTCAATACTCAATCTTCGATTCTCAATTCTCAATCCTCAATCCTCAATCCCCAATCCTCAATCTTCAATCCTCAATCCTCAATCCTCAATCCTCAATCCTCAATACTCAATCATCAATACTCAATCTTCAACCCTCAATCCTCAATCCTCAATCCTCAACCCTCAATCCTCAATCCTCAATTCTCAATCCTCAATCCTCAGTCCTCAGTCCTCAAACCTCAATCCTCAACACTCAGCCATCATCCTCAATACTCAATCCTCAATCCTCAATCCTCAATCCTCAGTCATCAATCTTCAATACTCAATACTCAATCGTCAATACTCAATCGTCAATCCTCAGTCCTCAATTCTCAATCCTCAATCCTCGTTCCTCAAACCTCAATCCTCAACCCTCAGTCCTCATCCTCAATTCTCAATCCTCAATCCTCAAACCTCAATCCTCAATCCTCAATACTCAAGCCTCAATCCTCAATACTCAACCATCAATACTCAATTCTCAATACTCAATAGAATATCCTGAATTCTCAGTATTCAATACTCAAACCTCAATCATAAACCCTCAGCCCTCATCCTCCATCCTCAATCCTCAATCCTCAATCCTCAATCTTCAATCCTCAATACTCAATCTTCAATCCTCATTCTTCAATCCTCAATACCCAATCTTCAATACTCAATCCTCAATCCTCAGTCATCAATCCTCAATCCTCAATACTCAATCGTCAATCCTCAGTCCTCAGTTCTCAATCCTCAATCCTCGTTCCTCAATCCTCAATACTCAATCGTCAATCCCCAGTCCTCAATTCTCAATCCTCAACCCTCGTTCCTCTAACCTCAATCCTCAACCCTCAGTCCTCATCCTCAATTCTCAATCCTCAATCCTCAAACCTCAATCTTCAATCCTCAATACTCAATCTTCGATTCTCAATTCTCAATCCTCAATCCTCAATCCCCAATCCTCAATCTTCAATCCTCAATCGTGAATCCTCAATTCTCAATCCTCAATCCTCAATCATCAATACTCAATCTTCAATCCTCAATCCTCAATCCTCAATCCTCAATCCTCAATCCTCAATCATGAGTCATGAATACTCAATCTTCATAACTCAATCCTCAATCCTCAATCGTCAATCCTCAATCCTCAATCTTCAATCCTCAATGCTCAATCCTCAATCCTCAATCCTCAATCCTCAGTCCTCAATCCTCAATCATCGAACCTCATACCTCAATACTCAATACTCAATCCTCAGAGCTCAATACACAGCCATCAATCCTCAATTCTCAATACTCAATAGAATATCCTGAATTCTCAGTATTCAATACTCAAACCTCAATCCTCAACTCTCAGCCCTCATCCTCCAGCCTCAATCCTCAATCCTCAAACCTCAATCTTCAATCCTCAATACTCAATCTTCGCATCTCAATTCTCAATCCTCAATCCTCAGTCCCCAATCCTCAATCTTCAATCCTCAATCCTCAATCCTCAATCCTCAATCCTCAATCCACAATCATCAATACTCAATCTTCAATCATCAGTCCTCAATCCTCAATCCTCAATCCTCAATCATAAGTCATGAATACTCAATCTTCATAACTCAATCCTCAATCCTCAACCCTCAATCCTCATTCTTCAAACCTCAATCCTCAACCCTCGGTCCTCATCCTCAATTCTCAATTCTCAATCCTCAATCCTCAATCTTCAATCCTCAATACTCAATCCTCAATCCTCAACGCTCAGTCATCAATCCTCAATACTCAATACTCAATCGTCAATACTCAATCGTCAATCCTCAGTCCTCAATTCTCAATCCTCAATCCTCGTTCCTCAAACCTCAATCCTCAACCCTCAGTCCTCATCCTCAATTCTCAATTCTCAATCCTCACTCCTCAATCCTCAATCTTCAATCCTCAATCCTCACTGCCCAATCTGCAATCCTCAGTCCTCAACCCTCAACCCTCAATCCTCATTCTTCAATCCTCAGTACCCAATCCTCAATCTTCAACTCTCAATCCTCAATCCTCAATTCTCAATCCTCAATCCTCAGTCCTCAGTCCTCAAACCTCAGTCCTCAACACTCAGCCATCATCCTCAATCCTCAATCGTCAATCCTCAATCCTCAATCCTCAGTCATCAATCTTCAATACTCAATACTCAATCGTCAATACTCAATCGTCAATCCTCAGTCCTCAATTCTCAATCCTCAATCCTCGTTCCTCAAACCTCAATCCTCAACCCTCAGTCCTCATCCTCAATTCTCAATCCTCAATCCTCAAACCTCAATCCTCAATCCTCAATACTCAATCCTCAATCCTCAATACTCAACCATCAATCCTCAATTCTCAATACTCAATAGAATATCCTGAATTCTCAGTATTCAATACTCAAACCTCAATCATAAACCCTCAGCCCTCATCCTCCATCCTCAATCCTCAATCCTCAATCCTCAATCTTCAATCCTCAATACTCAATCTTCAATCTTCAATCTTCAATCCTCAATCCTCAATCCTCAATCCTCAATCCTCAGTCATCAATCCTCAATCTTCAATACTCAATCGTCAATCCGCAGTCCTCAATCCTCAATCCTCAATCCACGTTCCTCAAACATCAATCCTTAACCCTCAGCCATCATCCTCAATCCTCAATCCTCGTTCCTTAATCCTCAATACTCAATCCTCAATCCTCAATAGTCAATCTCCAATCCTAGATCCTCAATCCCCAATCCTCAATCCTTAATCCTCAATCTTCAATCCTCAATCCTCAATTCTCAATCCTCAATACTCAATCCTCAATCCTCAATCCTCAATCCCAAATCCTCAACCTTCAATCCTCAATCCTCAATCCTCAAGCCTCAATCCTCAATCCTCAATCTTCAACCCTGAATACTCAATCTTCAATCCTCAATACTCAATCTTCAATCCTCAACCCTCAATCCACAATCCACAATCCTCAATCCTCAATCATCAACCTTCAATCCTCAATACTCAATGTTCAATCCTCAATCCTCAATCCTGAATCGTCAATCCTCATTCTTCAATCCTCAATACCCAATCTTCAATACTCAATCCTCAATCCTCAGTCATCAATCCTCAATCCTCAATACTCAATCGTCAATCCTCAGTCCTCAATTCTCAATCCTCAATCCTCGTTCCTCAATCCTCGATACTCAATCGTCAATCCCCAGTCCTCAATTCTCAATCCTCAATCCTCGTTCCTCTAACCTCAATCCTCAACCCTCAGTCCTCATCCTCAATTCTCAATCCACAATCCTCAAACCTCACTCTTCAATCCCCAATACTCAACCCTCAATCCTCAATACTCAACCATCAATCCTCAACTCTCAATACTCAATAGAATAACCTGAATTCTCAGTATTCAATACTCAAACCTCAATCCTCAACACTCAGCCCTCATCCTCCATGCTCAATGCTCAATCCTCAAACCTCAATCTTCAATCCTCAATACTCAATCTTCGATTCTCAATTCTCAATCCTCAATACTCAATCCCCAATCCTCAATCTTCAATCCTCAATCGTCAATCCTCAATCCTCAATACTCAATCCTCAATCATCAATACTCAATCTTCAATCCTCAATCCTCAATTCTCAATCCTCAATCCTCAATCCTCAATCATGAGTCATGAATACTCAATCTTCATAACTCAATCCTCAATCCTCAATCCTCAATCCTCAATCCTCAATCCTCAATCCTCATTCTTCAAACCTCAATCCTCAAACCTCAGTCCTCATCCTCAATTCTCAATTCTCAATCCTCAATCCTCAATCCTAAATCTTCAATCCTGAATAATCAATCTCCAAACCTAGATACTCAATCCCCAATCCTAAATCCTTAATCCTCAATCTTCAATCCTCAATCCCCACTCCTCAATCTTCAATCCTCAATGCTCAATCCTCAATCCTCAATCCTCAATCCTCAGTCCTCAATCCTCAATCATCGAACCTCAAACCGCAATACTCAATACTCAATCCTCAGAGCTCAATACACAACCATCAATCCTCAATTCTCAATACTCAATAGAATATCCTGAATTCTCAGTATTCAATACTCAAACCTCAATCCTCAACCCTCAGCCCTCATCCTCCAGCCTCAATCCTCAATCCTCAAACCTCAATCTTCAATCCTCAATACTCAATCTTCGATTCGCAATTCTCAATCCTCAATCCTCAGTCCCCAATCCTCAATCTTCAATCCTCAATCCTCAATACTCAATCCTCAATCCTCAATCCACAATCATCAATGCTCAATCTTCAATCATCAGTCCTCAAACCTCAATCCTCAATCCTCAATCATAAGTCATGAATACTCAATCTTCATAACTCAATCCTCAATCCTCAACCCTCAATCCTCATTCTTCAAACCTCAATCCTCAATCCTCAATGGTCACTCTCCAATCCTAGATCCTCAATCCCCAATCCTCAATCCTTAATCCACAATCTTCTATCCTCAATCCTTAATTCTCAATCCTCAATACTAAATCCTCAATCCTCAATCCTCAATCCCCAATCCTCAATCTTCAATCCTCAATCCGCAATCCTCAAGTCTCAATCCTCAATCCTCAATCTTCAATCCTGAATACTCAATCTTCAATCCTCAATACTCAATCTTCAATCCTCAACCCTCAATCCACAATCCACAATCCTCAATCCTCAATCATCAACCTTCAATCCTCAATACTCAATCTTCAATCCTCAATACCCAATCCTCAATACTCAATCCTCAATCCTCAGTCATCAATCCTCAATCCTCAATACTCAATCGTCAATCCTCAGTCCTCAATTCTCAATCCTCAATCCTCGTTCCTCAATCCTAGATACTCAATCGTCAATCCCCAGTCCTCAATTCTCAATCCTCAATCCTCGTTCCTCAAACCTCAATCCTCAACGCTCAGTCCTCATCCTCAATTCTCAATCCTCAATCCTCAAACCTCACTCTTCAATCCTCAATACTCAACCCTCAGTCCTCAATACTCAACCATCAATCCTCAACTCTCAATACTCAATAGAATATCCTGAATTCTCAGTATTCAATACTCAAACCTCAGTCCTCAACCCTCAGCCCTCATCCTCAATGCTCAATCCTCAATCCTCAAACCTCAATCTTCAACCCTCAATACTCAATCTTCGATTCTCAATTCTCAATCCTGAATCCTCAATCCCCAATTCTCAATCTTCAATCCTCAATCCTCAATCCTCAATCCTCAATCCTCAATCCTCAATCATCAATACTCAATCTTCAATCCTCAATCCTGAATCCTCAATCCTCAATCCTCAATCATCAGTCATGGATACTCAATCTTCATAACTCAATCTTCAATCCTCAATCCTCAATCCTCAATCCTCAATCCTCAATCCTCAATCCTCATTCTTCAAACCTCAATCCTCAACCCTCTGTCCTCATCCTCAATTCTCAATTCTCAATCCTCAATCCTCAATCCTCAATCTTCAATCGTGAATAATCAATCTCCAATCCTAGATCCTCAATCCCCATCCTCAATCCTTAATCCTCAATCTTCAAACCTCAATACACAGTCCTCAATCCTCAATACTCAATACTCAATCGTCAATCTTCAATCCTCAATACTCAATTCTCAATCCTCAATCCTCAGTCCTCAAACCTCAATCCTCAACACTCAGCCATCATCCTCAATACTCAATCCTCAATCCTCAATCCTCAATCCTCAGTCCTCGATTCTCAATCCTCAATCCTCGTTCCTCAAACCTCAATCCTCAACCCTCAGTCCTCATCCTCAATTCTCAATCCTCAATCCTCAAACCTCAATCTTCAATCCTCAATACTCAATACTAAATCCTCAATCCTCAATACGCAACCATCAAACCTCAATTCTCAATACTCAATAGAATATCCTGAATTCTCAGTATTCAATACTCAAACCTCAATCCTCAACCCTCAGCCCTCATCCTCCATCCTCAATCCTCAATCCTCAAACCTCAATCTTCAATCCTCAATACTCAATCTTCGATTCTCAATTCTCAATCCTCAATCCTCAATCCCCAATCCTCAATCTTCAATCCTCAATCCTCAATCCTCAATCCTCAATCCTCAATCCTCAATCCTCAATCCTCAATCATCAATTCTCGTTCTTCAATCCTCAATCCTCAATCCTCAATCCTCAATCCTCAATCATCAGTCATGGATACTCAATCTTCATAACTCAATCCTCAATACTCAATCCTCAATCCTCAATCCTCGATACTCAATCCTCAATCCTCAATCCTCAATCCTCAATCCTCAATCCTCAATCATCAATTCTCAATCTTCAATCCTCAATCCTCAATCCCCAATCCTCAATCCTCAATCCTCAATCATCAGTCATGAATACTCAATCTTCATAACTCAATCTTCAATACTCAATCCTCAATCCTCAATCCTCAATCCTCAATCCTCATTCTTCAAACCTCAATCCTCAACCCTCAGTCCTCATCCTCAATTCTCAATTCTCAATCCTCAATCCTCAATCCTCAATCTTCAATCCTGAATAATCAATCTCCAATCCTAGATCCTCAATCCCCAATCCTCAATCCTTAATCCTCAATCTTCAAACCTCAATACACAGTCCTCAATCCTCAATACTCAATACTCAATCGTCAATCTTCAATCCTCAATACTCAATTCTCAATCCTCAATCCTCAGTCCTCAGTCCTCAAACCTCAATCCTCAACACTCAGCCATCATCCTCAATCCTCATTCCTCAATCCTCAATCCTCAATCCTCAGTCCTCAATTCTCAATCCTCAATCCTCGTTCCTCAAACCTCAATCCTCAACCCTCAGTCCTCATCCTCAATTCTCAATCCTCAATACTCAATCCTCAATCCTCAATCATCAATTCTCAATCTTCAATCCTCAATCGTCAATCCTCAACCCTCAATCCTCAATCATCAGTCATGAATACTCAATCTTCATAACTCAATCCTCAATACTCAATCCTCAATCCTCAATCCTCAATCCTCAACCCTCAATCCTCATTCTTCAAACCTCAATCCTCAACCCTCAGTCCTCATCCTCAATTCCTCAATTCTCAATCCTCAATCCTCAATCCTCAATCTTCAATCCTGAATAATCAATCTCCAATCCTAGATACTCAATCCCCAATCCTCAATACTTAATCCTCAATCTTCAATCCTCAATCCCCAGTCCTCAATCATCAATCCTCAATGCTTAATCCTCAATCCTCAATCCTCAAACCTCAATCCTCAATCCTCAATCCTCAATCCACAATCATCAATACTCAATCTTCAATCCTCAGTCCTCAATCCTCAATCCTCAATCCTCAATCATCAGTCATGAATACTCAATCTTCATAACTCAATCCTCAATCCTGAATCCTCAATCCTCAATCCTCAATCCTCAATCCTCAATCCTCATTCTTCAAACCTCAATCCTCAACCCTCAGTCCTCATTCTCAATTCTCAATTCTGAATCCTCAATCCTCAATCCTCAACCCTCAGTCCTCAATCATCAGTCATGAATACTCAATCTTCATAACTGAATCCTCAATCCTCAATCCTCAATACTCAATAGAATATCCTGAATTCTCAGTATTCAATACTCAATCCTCAATCCTCAACCCTCAGCCCTCATCCTCCATCCTCAATCATCAATCCTCAAACCTCAATCTTCAATCCCCAATACTCAATCTTCGATTCTCAATTCTCAATCCTCAATCCTCAATCCCCAATCCTCAATCTTCAACCCTCAATACTCAATACTCAATCCTCAATCCTCAATACGCAACCATCAATCCTCAATTCTCAATACTCAATAGAATATCCTGAATTCTCAGTATTCAATACTCAAACCTCAATCCTCAACCCTCAGCCCTCATCCTCCATCCTCAATCCTCAATCCTCAAACCTCAATCTTCAATCCTCAATACTCAATCTTCGATTCTCAATTCTCAATCCTCAATCCTCAATCCCCAATCCTCAATCTTCAATCCTCAATCCTCAATACTCAATCCTCAATCCTCAATCCTCAATCCTCAATCATCAATTCTCAATCTTCAATCCTCAATCCTCAATCCTCAATCCTCAATCCTCAATCATCAGTCATGAATACTCAACCTTCATTCCTCAATCCTCAATCCTCAATCCTCAATCCTCAATCCTCAATCCTCAATCATCAGTCATGGATACTCAATCTTCATAACTCAATCCTCAATACTCAACCCTCAATCCTCAATCCTCAATACTCAATCCTCAATCCTCATTCTTCAAACCTTAATCCTCAACCCTCAGTCCTAATCCTCAATCCTCAATTCTCAATCCTCAATCCTCAATCCTCAATCCTCAATCTTCAATCCTTAATAATCAATCTCCAATCCTAGATACTCAATCCCCAATCCTCAGTCCTTAATACTCAATCTTCAATCCTCAATCCCCAGTCCTCAATCTTCAATCCTCAATGCTCAATCCTCAATCCTCAATCCTCAATCCTCAGTCCTCAATCCTCAATCATCGAACCTCAAACCTCAATACTCAATACTCAATCCTCAGTCCTCAATACGCAACCAACAATACTCAATTCTCAATACTCAATAGAATATCCTGAATTCTCAGTATTCAATACTCAAACCTCAATTCTCAACCCTCAGCCCTCATCATCCATGCTCAATCCTCAATCCTCAAACCTCAATCTTCAATCCTCAATACTCAATCTTCGATTCTCAATTCTCAATCCTCAATCCTCAATCCCCAATCCTCAATCTTCAATCCTCAATCCTCAATCCTCAATCCTCAATCCTCAATCCTCAATCATCAATACTCAATCTTCAATCCTCAATCCTCAATCCTCAATCCTCAATCCTCAATCCTCAATCATCAGTCATGAATACTCAATCTTCATAACTCAATCCTCAATGCTCAATCCTCAATCCTCAATCCTCAATCCTCAATCCTCAATCCTCATTCTTCAAACCTCAATCCTCAACCCTCAGTCCTCATCCTCAATTCTCAATTCTCAATCCTCAATCCTCAATCCTCAATCTTCAATCCTCAATCCTCACTACCCAATCTGCAATCCTCAGTCCTCAACCCTCAACCCTCAATCCTCATTCTTCAATCCTCAATACCCAATCCCCAATCTTCAACCCTCAATCCTCAATCCTCAATTCTCAATCCTCAATCCTCAGTCCTCAATCCTCAATCCTCAATCCTCAGTCCTCAATCCTCAATCATCGAACCTCAAACCTCAATACTCAATACTCAATCCTCAGTCCTCAATACGCAACCAACAATACTCAATTCTCAATACTGAATAGAATATCCTGAATTCTCAGTATTCAATACTCAAACCTCAATCCTCAACCCTCAGCCCTCATCATCCATGCTCAATCCTCAATCCTCAAACCTCAACCTTCAATCCTCAATACTCAATCTTCGATTCTCAATCCTCAATCCTCAATCCTCAATCCCCAATCCTCAATCTTCAATCCTCAATCCTCAATCCTCAATCCTCAATCCTCAATCCTCAATCATCAATACTCAATCTTCAATCCTCAATCCTCAATCCTCAATCCTCAATCCTCAATCCTCAATCATCAGTCATGAATACTCAATCTTCATAACTCAATCCTCAATGCTCAATCCTCAATCCTCAATCCTCAATCCTCAATCCTCAATCCTCATTCTTCAAACCTCAATCCTCAACCCTCAGTCCTCATCCTCAATTCTCAATTCTCAATCCTCAATCCTCACTACCCAATCTGCAATCCTCAGTCCTCAACCCTCAACCCTCAATCCTCATTCTTCAATCCTCAATACCCAATCCTCAATCTTCAACCCTCAATCCTCAATCCTCAATTCTCAATCCTCAATCCTCAGTCCTCAGTCCTCAAACCTCAATCCTCAACACTCAGCCATCATCCTCAATACTCAATCCTCAATCCTCAATCCTCAATCCTCAGTCATCAATCTTCAATACTCAATACTCAATCGTCAATACTCAATCGTCAATCCTCAGTCCTCAATTCTCAATCCTCAATCCTCGTTCCTCAAACCTCAATCCTCAACCCTCAGTCCTCATCCTCAATTCTCAATCCTCAATCCTCAAACCTCAATCCTCAATCCTCAATACTCAAGCCTCAATCCTCAATACTCAACCATCAATACTCAATTCTCAATACTCAATAGAATATCCTGAATTCTCAGTATTCAATACTCAAACCTCAATCATAAACCCTCAGCCCTCATCCTCCATCCTCAATCCTCAATCCTCAATCCTCAATCTTCAATCCTCAATACTCAATCTTCAATCTTCAATCTTCAATCCTCAATCCTCAATCGTCAATCCTCAATCCTCAGTCATCAATCCTCAATCTTCAATACTCAATCGTCAATCCGCAGTCCTCAATCCTCAATCCTCAATCCTCGTTCCTCAAACATCAATCCTTAACCCTCAGCCATCATCCTCAATCCTCAATCCTCGTTCCTTAATCATCAATACTCAATCCTCAATCCTCAATAGTCAATCTCCAATCCTAGATCCTCAATCCCCAATCCTCAATCCTTAATCCTCAATCTTCAATCCTCAATCCTCAATTCTCAATCCTCAATACTCAATCCTCAATCCTCAATCCTCAATCCCCAATCCTCAACCTTCAATCCTCAATCCTCAATCCTCAAGCCTCAATCCTCAATCCTCAATCTTCAATCCTGAATACTCAATCTTCAATCCTCAATACTGAATCTTCAATCCTCATTCTTCAATCCTCAATACCCAATCTTCAATACTCAATCCTCAATCCTCAGTCATCAATCCTCAATCCTCAATACTCAATCGTCAATCCTCAGTCCTCAGTTCTCAATCCTCAATCCTCGTTCCTCAATCCTCAATACTCAATCGTCAATCCCCAGTCCTCAATTCTCAATCCTCAACCCTCGTTCCTCTAACCTCAATCCTCAACCCTCAGTCCTCATCCTCAATTCTCAATCCTCAATCCTCAAACCTCAATCTTCAATCCTCAATACTCAATCTTCGATTCTCAATCCTCATTCTTCAAACCTCAATCCTCAACCCTCAGTCCTCATCCTCAATTCCTCAATTCTCAATCCTCAATCCTCTATCCTCAATCTTCAATCCTGAATAATCAATCTCCAATCCTAGATACTCAATCCCCAATCCTCAATACTTAATCCTCAATCTTCAATCCTCAATCCCCAGTCCTCAATCATCAATCCTCAATGCTTAATCCTCAATCCTCAATCCTCAA
This sequence comes from Calliopsis andreniformis, assembly GCF_051401765.1. Classification (NCBI taxonomy): domain Eukaryota; kingdom Metazoa; phylum Arthropoda; class Insecta; order Hymenoptera; family Andrenidae; genus Calliopsis; species Calliopsis andreniformis. Next base: position 2,074,028 of record NW_027480495.1, read on the forward strand.
ACCTCAATCCTCAATCCTCAATCCTCAATCCACAATCATCAATACTCAATCTTCAATCCTCAGTCCTCAATCCTCAATCCTCAATCCTCAATCATCAGTCATGAATACTCAATCTTCATAACTCAATCCTCAATCCTGAATCCTCAATCCTCAATCCTCAATCCTCAATCCTCAATCCTCATTCTTCAAACCTCAATCCTCAACCCTCAGTCCTCATTCTCAATTCTCAATTCTGAATCCTCAATCCTCAATCCTCAACCCTCAGTCCTCAATCATCAGTCATGAATACTCAATCTTCATAACTGAATCCTCAATCCTCAATCCTCAATACTCAATAGAATATCCTGAATTCTCAGTATTCAATACTCAATCCTCAATCCTCAACCCTCAGCCCTCATCCTCCATCCTCAATCATCAATCCTCAAACCTCAATCTTCAATCCCCAATACTCAATCTTCGATTCTCAATTCTCAATCCTCAATCCTCAATCCCCAATCCTCAATCTTCAACCCTCAATACTCAATACTCAATCCTCAATCCTCAATACGCAACCATCAATCCTCAATTCTCAATACTCAATAGAATATCCTGAATTCTCAGTATTCAATACTCAAACCTCAATCCTCAACCCTCAGCCCTCATCCTCCATCCTCAATCCTCAATCCTCAAACCTCAATCTTCAATCCTCAATACTCAATCTTCGATTCTCAATTCTCAATCCTCAATCCTCAATCCCCAATCCTCAATCTTCAATCCTCAATCCTCAATACTCAATCCTCAATCCTCAATCCTCAATCCTCAATCATCAATTCTCAATCTTCAATCCTCAATCCTCAATCCTCAATCGTCAATCCTCAATCATCAGTCATGAATACTCAACCTTCATTCCTCAATCCTCAATCCTCAATCCTCAATCCTCAATCCTCAATCCTCAATCATCAGTCATGGATACTCAATCTTCATAACTCAATCCTCAATACTCAACCCTCAATCCTCAATCCTCAATACTCAATCCTCAATCCTCATTCTTCAAACCTTAATCCTCAACCCTCAGTCCTAATCCTCAATCCTCAATTCTCAATCCTCAATCCTCAATCCTCAATCCTCAATCTTCAATCCTTAATAATCAATCTCCAATCCTAGATACTCAATCCCCAATCCTCAGTCCTTAATACTCAATCTTCAATCCTCAATCCCCAGTCCTCAATCTTCAATCCTCAATGCTCAATCCTCAATCCTCAATCCTCAATCCTCAGTCCTCAATCCTCAATCATCGAACCTCAAACCTCAATACTCAATACTCAATCCTCAGTCCTCAATACGCAACCAACAATACTCAATTCTCAATACTCAATAGAATATCCTGAATTCTCAGTATTCAATACTCAAACCTCAATTCTCAACCCTCAGCCCTCATCATCCATGCTCAATCCTCAATCCTCAAACCTCAATCTGCAATCCTCAATACTCAATCTTCGATTCTCAATTCTCAATCCTCAATCCTCAATCCCCAATCCTCAATCTTCAATCCTCAATCCTCAATCCTCAATCCTCAATCCTCAATCCTCAATCATCAATACTCAATCTTCAATCCTCAATCCTCAATCCTCAATCCTCAATCCTCAATCCTCAATCATCAGTCATGAATACTCAATCTTCATAACTCAATCCTCAATGCTCAATCCTCAATCCTCAATCCTCAATCCTCAATCCTCAATCCTCATTCTTCAAACCTCAATCCTCAACCCTCAGTCCTCATCCTCAATTCTCAATTCTCAATCCTCAATCCTCAATCCTCAATCTTCAATCCTCAATCCTCACTACCCAATCTGCAATCCTCAGTCCTCAACCCTCAACCCTCAATCCTCATTCTTCAATCCTCAATACCCAATCCTCAATCTTCAACCCTCAATCCTCAATCCTCAATTCTCAATCCTCAATCCTCAGTCCTCAATCCTCAATCCTCAATCCTCAGTCCTCAATCCTCAATCATCGAACCTCAAACCTCAATACTCAATACTCAATCCTCAGTCCTCAATACGCAACCAACAATACTCAATTCTCAATACTGAATAGAATATCCTGAATTCTCAGTATTCAATACTCAAACCTCAATCCTCAACCCTCAGCCCTCATCATCCATGCTCAATCCTCAATCCTCAAACCTCAACCTTCAATCCTCAATACTCAATCTTCGATTCTCAATCCTCAATCCTCAATCCTCAATCCCCAATCCTCAATCTTCAATCCTCAATCCTCAATCCTCAATCCTCAATCCTCAATCCTCAATCATCAATACTCAATCTTCAATCCTCAATCCTCAATCCTCAATCCTCAATCCTCAATCCTCAATCCTCAATCATCAGTCATGAATACTCAATCTTCATAACTCAATCCTCAATGCTCAATCCTCAATCCTCAATCCTCAATCCTCAATCCTCAATCCTCATTCTTCAAACCTCAATCCTCAACCCTCAGTCCTCATCCTCAATTCTCAATTCTCAATCCTCAATCCTCACTACCCAATCTGCAATCCTCAGTCCTCAACCCTCAACCCTCAATCCTCATTCTTCAATCCTCAATACCCAATCCTCAATCTTCAACCCTCAATCCTCAATCCTCAATTCTCAATCCTCAATCCTCAGTCCTCAGTCCTCAAACCTCAATCCTCAACACTCAGCCATCATCCTCAATACTCAATCCTCAATCCTCAATCCTCAATCCTCAGTCATCAATCTTCAATACTCAATACTCAATCGTCAATACTCAATCGTCAATCCTCAGTCCTCAATTCTCAATCCTCAATCCTCGTTCCTCAAACCTCAATCCTCAACCCTCAGTCCTCATCCTCAATTCTCAATCCTCAATCCTCAAACCTCAATCCTCAATCCTCAATACTCAAGCCTCAATCCTCAATACTCAACCATCAATACTCAATTCTCAATACTCAATAGAATATCCTGAATTCTCAGTATTCAATACTCAAACCTCAATCATAAACCCTCAGCCCTCATCCTCCATCCTCAATCCTCAATCCTCAATCCTCAATCTTCAATCCTCAATACTCAATCTTCAATCTTCAATCTTCAATCCTCAATCCTCAATCGTCAATCCTCAATCCTCAGTCATCAATCCTCAATCTTCAATACTCAATCGTCAATCCGCAGTCCTCAATCCTCAATCCTCAATCCTCGTTCCTCAAACATCAATCCTTAACCCTCAGCCATCATCCTCAATCCTCAATCCTCGTTCCTTAATCATCAATACTCAATCCTCAATCCTCAATAGTCAATCTCCAATCCTAGATCCTCAATCCCCAAACCTCAATCCTTAATCCTCAATCTTCAATCCTCAATCCTCAATTCTCAATCCTCAATACTCAATCCTCAATCCTCAATCCTCAATCCCCAATCCTCAACCTTCAATCCTCAATCCTCAATCCTCAAGCCTCAATCCTCAATCCTCAATCTTCAATCCTGAATACTCAATCTTCAATCCTCAATACTGAATCTTCAATCCTCATTCTTCAATCCTCAATACCCAATCTTCAATACTCAATCCTCAATCCTCAGTCATCAATCCTCAATCCTCAATACTCAATCGTCAATCCTCAGTCCTCAGTTCTCAATCCTCAATCCTCGTTCCTCAATCCTCAATACTCAATCGTCAATCCCCAGTCCTCAATTCTCAATCCTCAACCCTCGTTCCTCTAACCTCAATCCTCAACCCTCAGTCCTCATCCTCAATTCTCAATCCTCAATCCTCAAACCTCAATCTTCAATCCTCAATACTCAATCTTCGATTCTCAATTCTCAATCTTCAATCCTCAATCCCCAATCCTCAATCTTCAATCCTCAATCGTGATTCCTCAATTCTCAATCCTCAATCCTCAATCATCAATACTCAATCTTCAATCCTCAATCCTCAATCCTCAATCCTCAATCCTCAATCCTCAATCATCAGTCATGAATACTCAATCTTCATAACTCAATCCTCAATGCTCAATCCTCAATCCTCAATCCTCAAACCTCAATCCTCATTCTTCAAACCTCAATCCTCAACCCTCAGTCCTCATCCTCAATTCTCAATTCTCAATCCTCAATCCTCAATCATCAATCTTCAATCCTCAATCCTCACTACCCAATCTGCACTCCTCAGTCCTCAACCCTCAACCCTCAATCCTCATTCTTCAATCCTCAATACCCAATCCTCAATCTTCAACACTCAATCCTCAATCCTCAATTCTCAATCCTCAATCCTCAGTCCTCAGTCCTCAAACCTCAATCCTCAACACACAGCCATCATCCTCAATCCTCAATCCTCAATCCTCAATCCTCAATCCTCAAACCTCAATCCTCATTCTTCAAACCTCAATCCTCAACCCTCAGTCCTCATCCTCAATTCTCAATTCTCAATCCTCAATCCTTAATCATCAATCTTCAATCCTCAATCCTCACTACCCAATCTGCAATCCTCAGTCCTCAACCCTCAACCCTCAATCCTCATTCTTCAATCCTCAATACCCAATCCTCAATCTTCAACACTCAATCCTCAATCCTCAATTCTCAATCCTCAGCCCTCATCCTCCATCCTCAGTCCTCAATCCTCAAACCTCAATCTTCAATCCTCAATACTCAATCTTCGATTCTCAATCCTCAATACTCAATCCTCAATCCCCAATCCTCAATCTTCAATCCTCAATCCTCAATCCTCAATCCTCAGTCCTCAATCCTCAATCCTCAACCCTCAATCATCAATTCTCATTCTTCAATCCTCAATCCTCAATCCTCAATCCTCAATCCTCAATCCTCAATCATTAGTCACGGGTACTCAATCTTCATAAATCAATCCTCAATACTCAATCCTCAATCCTCAATCCTCAATACTCAATCCTCAATCCTCATTCTTCAAACCTCAATCCTCAACCCTCAGCCCTTATCCTCAATTCTCAATTCTCATTCCTCAATCCTCAATCCTCAATCTTCAATCCTGAATAATCAATCTCCAATCCTAGATACTCAATCCCCAACACTCAATCCTTAATCCTCAATCTTCAATCCTCAATCCCCAGTCCTCAATCTTCAATCCTCAATGCTCAATCCTCAATCCTCAATCCTCAATCCTCAGTCCTCAATCCTCAATCATCGAACCTCAAACCTCAATACTCAATACTCAATCCTCAGTCCTCAATACGCAACCAACAATCCTCAATTCTCAATACTCAATAGAATATCCTGAATTCTCAGTATTCAATACTCAAACCTCAATCCTCAACCCTCAGCCCTCATCCTCCATCCTCAATCCTCGTTCCTCAATCCTCAATACACAATCCTCAATCCTCAATAGTCTATCTCCAATCCTAGATCCTCAATCACCAATCCTCAATCCTTAATCCTCAATCTTCAATCCTCAATCCTCAATTCTCAATCCTCAATACTCAATCTTCGATTCTCAATTCTCAATCCACAATCCTCAATCCCCAATCCTCAATCCTCAGTCATCAATCCTCAATCTTCAATACTCAATCGTCAATCCGCAGTCCTCAATCCTCAATCCTGAATCCTCGTTCCTCAAACATCAATCCTCAACCCTCAGCCATCACCCTCAATCCTCAATACTCGTTCCTCAATCCTCAATACTCAATCCTCAATCCTCAATAGTCAATCTCCAATCCTAGATCCTCAATCCCCAATCCTCAATACTTCATCCTCAATCTTCAATCCTCAATCCTCAATTCTCAATCCTCAATACTCAACCCTCAATCCTCAATACTCAACCATCAATCCGCAACTTTCAATACTCAATAGAATATCCTGAATTCTCAGTATTCTATACTCAAACCTCAATCCTCAACACTCAGCCCTCATCCTCCATGCTCAATCCTCAATCCTCAAACCTCAATCTTCAATCCTCAATCCTCAATCCTCAATCCTCAATCCTCAATCCTCAATCATCAGTCATGAATACTCAATCTTCATAACTCAATCCTCAATGCTCAATCCTCAATCCTCAATCGTCAAACCTCAATCCTCATTCTTCAAACCTCAATCCTCAACCCTCAGTCCTCATCCTCAATTCTCAATTCTCAATCCTCAATCCTCAATCATCAATCTTCAATCCTCAATCCTCACTACCCAATCTGCAATCCTCAGTCCTCAACCCTCAACCCTCAATCCTCATTCTTCAATCCTCAATACCCAATCCTCAATCTTCAACACTCAATCCTCAATCCTCAATTCTCAATCCTCAATCCTCAGTCCTCAGTCCTCAAACCTCAATCCTCAACACACAGCCATCATCCTCAATCCTCAATCCTCAATCCTCAATCCTCATTCTTCAAACCTCAATCCTCAACCCTTAGTCCTCATCCTCAATTCTCAATTCTCAATCCTCAATCCTCAATCCTCAATCTTCAATCCTGAATAATCAATCTCCAATCCTAGATACTCAATCCCCAATCCTCAATCCTTAATCCTCAATCTTCAATCCTCAATACTCAATCCTCAATCCTCAGTCCTCAATCCTCAATCCTCAATCCTCAGTCATCAATCCTCAATACTCAATAGTCAATCGTCAATACTCAATCGTCAATCCTCAGTCCTCAATTCTCAATCCTCAATCCTCGTTCCTCAAACCTCAATCCTCAACCCTCAGTCCTCATCCTCAATTCTCAATCCTAAATCCTCAAACCTCAATCTTCAATCTTCAATACTCAATCCTCAATCCTCAATACTCAACCATCAATCCTCAATTCTCAATACTCAATCGAATATCCTGAATTCTCAGTATTCAATACTCAAACCTCAATCCTCAACCCTCAGCCCTCATCCTCCATCCTCAATCCTGAATCCTCAATCCTCAATCTTCAATCCTCAATACTCAATCATCAATCTTCAATCCTCAATCCTCAATCCTCAATACTCAATCCTCAATCCTCAGTCATCAATCCTCAATCTTCAGTACTCAATCGTCAATCCGCAGTCCTCAATCCTCAATCCTCAATCCTCGTTCCTCAAACATCAATCCTCATCCCTCAGCCATCATCCTCAATCCTCAATCCTCGTTCCTCAATCCTCAAACCTCAATCCTCAATCCTCAATGGTCACTCTCCAATCCTAGATCCTCAATCCCCAATCCTCAATCCTTAATCCTCAATCTTCTATCCTCAATCCTTAATTCTCAATCCTCAATACTAAATCCTCAATCCTCAATCCTCAATCATCAACCTTCAATCCTCAATACTCAATCTTCAATCCTCAATACCCAATCCTCAATACTCAATCCTCAATCCTCAGTCATCAATCCTCAATCCTCAATACTCAATCGTCAATCCTCAGTCCTCAATTCTCAATCCTCAATCCTCGTTCCTCAATCCTAGATACTCAATCGTCAATCCCCAGTTCTCAATTCTCAATCCTCAATCCTCGTTCCTCAAACCTCAATCCTCAACGCTCAGTCCTCATCCTCAATTCTCAATCCTCAATCCTCAAACCTCACTCTTCAATCCTCAATACTCAACCCTCAGTCCTCAATACTCAACCATCAATCCTCAACTCTCAATACTCAATAGAATATCCTGAATTCTCAGTATTCAATACTCAAACCTCAGTCCTCAACCCTCAGCCCTCATCCTCAATGCTCAATCCTCAATCCTCAAACCTCAATCTTCAACCCTCAATACTCAATCTTCGATTCTCAATTCTCAATCCTGAATCCTCAATCCCCAATCCTCAATCTTCAATCCTCAATTATCAATCCTCAATCCTCAATCCTCAATCCTCAATCATCAATACTCAATCTTCAATCCTCAATCCTGAATCCTCAATCCTCAATCCTCAATCATCAGTCATGGATACTCAATCTTCATAACTCAATCTTCAATCCTCAATCCTCAATCCTCAATCCTCAATCCTCAATCCTCAATCCTCATTCTTCAAACCTCAATCCTCAACCCTCTGTCCTCATCCTCAATTCTCAATTCTCAATCCTCAATCCTCAATCCTCAATCTTCAATCGTGAATAATCAATCTCCAATCCTAGATCCTCAATCCCCAATCCTCAGTCCTTAATCCTCAATCTTCAAACCTCAATACACAGTCCTCAATCCTCAATACTCAATACTCAATCGTCAATCTTCAATCCTCAATACTCAATTCTCAATCCTCAATCCTCAGTCCTCAAACCTCAATCCTCAACACTCAGCCATCATCCTCAATACTCAATCCTCAATCCTCAATCCTCAATCCTCAGTCCTCGATTCTCAATCCTCAATCCTCGTTCCTCAAACCTCAATCCTCAACCCTCAGTCCTCATCCTCAATTCTCAATCCTCAATCCTCAAACCTCAATCTTCAATCCTCAATACTCAATACTAAATCCTCAATCCTCAATACGCAACCATCAAACCTCAATTCTCAATACTCAATAGAATATCCTGAATTCTCAGTATTCAATACTCAAACCTCAATCCTCAACCCTCAGTCCTCATCCTCCATCCTCAATCCTCAATCCTCAAACCTCAATCTTCAATCCTCAATACTCAATCTTCGATTCTCAATTCTCAATCCTCAATCCTCAATCCCCTATCCTCAATCTTCAATCCTCAATCCTCAATCCTCAATCCTCAATCCTCAATCCTCAATCCTCAATCCTCAATCATCAATTCTCATTCTTCAATCCTCAATCCTCAATCCTCAATCCTCAATCCTCAATCATCAGTCATGGATACTCAATCTTCATAACTCAATCCTCAATACTCAATCCTCAATCCTCAATCCTCGATACTCAATCCTCAATCCTCAATCCTCAATCCTCAATCCTCAATCCTCAATCATCAATTCTCAATCTTCAATCCTCAATCCTCAATCCTCAATCCTCAATCCTCAATCCTCAATCATCAGTCATGAATACTCAATCTTCATAACTCAATCTTCAATACTCAATCCTCAATCCTCAATCCTCAATCCTCAATCCTCATTCTTCAAACCTCAATCCTCAACCCTCAGTCCTCATCCTCAATTCTCAATTCTCAATCCTCAATCCTCAATCCTCAATCTTCAATCCTGAATAATCAATCTCCAATCCTAGATCCTCAATCCCCAATCCTCAATCCTTAATCCTCAATCTTCAAACCTCAATACACAGTCCTCAATCCTCAATACTCAATACTCAATCGTCAATCTTCAATCCTCAATACTCAATTCTCAATCCTCAATCCTCAGTCCTCAGTCCTCAAACCTCAATCCTCAACACTCAGCCATCATCCTCAATCCTCAATCCTCAATCCTCAATCCTCAATCCTCAGTCCTCAATTCTCAATCCTCAATCCTCGTTCCTCAAACCTCAATCCTCAACCCTCAGTCCTCATCCTCAATTCTCAATCCTCAATACTCAATCCTCAATCCTCAATCATCAATTCTCAATCTTCAATCCTCAATCGTCAATCCTCAACCCTCAATCCTCAATCATCAGTCATGAATACACAATCTTCATAACTCAATCCTCAATACTCAATCCTCAATCCTCAATCCTCAATCCTCAATCCTCAATCCTCATTCTTCAAACCGCAATCCTCAACCCTCAGTCCTCATCCTCAATTCTCAATTCTCAATCCTCAATCCTCGTTCCTCAATCCTAGATACTCAATCGTCAATCCCCAGTCCTCAATTCTCAATCCTCAATCCTCGTTCCTCAAACCTCAATCCTCAACGCTCAGTCCTCATCCTCAATTCTCAACCCTCAACCCTCAATCCTCATTCTTCAATCCTCAATACCCAATCCTCAATCTTCAACACTCAATCCTCAATCCTCAATTCTCAATCCTCAATCCTCAGTCCTCAGTCCTCAAACCTCAATCCTCAACACACAGCCATCATCCTCAATCCTCAATCCTCAATCCTCAATCCTCATTCTTCAAACCTCAATCCTCAACCCTTAGTCCTCATCCTCAATTCTCAATTCTCAATCCTCAATCCTCAATCCTCAATCTTCAATCCTGAATAATCAATCTCCAATCCTAGATACTCAATCCCCAATCCTCAATCCTTAATCCTCAATCTTCAATCCTCAATACTCAATCCTCAATCCTCAGTCCTCAATCCTCAATCCTCAATCCTCAATCCTCAATCCTCAATCCTCAATCATCAGTCATGAATACTCAATCTTCATAACTCAATCCTCAATGCTCAATCCTCAATCCTCAATCCTCAATCCTCAATCCTCAATCCTCATTCTTCAAACCTCAATCCTCAACCCTCAGTCCTCATCCTCAATTCTCAATTCTCAATCCTCAATCCTCAATCCTCAATCTTCAATCCTCAATCCTCACTACCCAATCTGCAATCCTCAGTCCTCAACCCTCAACCCTCAATCCTCATTCTTCAATCCTCAATACCCAATCCTCAATCTTCAACCCTCAATCCTCAATCCTCAATTCTCAATCCTCAATCCTCAGTCCTCAATCCTCAATCCTCAATCCTCAGTCCTCAATCCTCAATCATCGAACCTCAAACCTCAATACTCAATACTCAATCCTCAGTCCTCAATACGCAACCAACAATACTCAATTCTCAATACTGAATAGAATATCCTGAATGCTCAGTATTCAATACTCAAACCTCAATCCTCAACCCTCAGCCCTCATCATCCATGCTCAATCCTCAATCCTCAAACCTCAACCTTCAATCCTCAATACTCAATCTTCGATTCTCAATCCTCAATCCTCAATCCTCAATCCCCAATCCTCAATCTTCAATCCTCAATCCTCAATCCTCAATCCTCAATCCACAATCCTCAATCATCAATACTCAATCTTCAATCCTCAATCCTCAATCCTCAATCCTCAATCCTCAATCATCAGTCATGAATACTCAATCTTCATAACTCAATCCTCAATGCTCAATCCTCAATCCTCAATCCTCAATCCTCAATCCTCAATCCTCAATCCTCATTCTTCAAACCTCAATCCTCAACCCTCAGTCCTCATCCTCAATTCTCAATTCTCAATCCTCAATCCTCACTACCCAATCTGCAATCCTCAGTCCTCAACCCTCAACCCTCAATCCTCATTCTTCAATCCTCAATACCCAATCCTCAATCTTCAACCCTCAATCCTCAATCCTCAATTCTCAATCCTCAATCCTCAGTCCTCAGTCCTCAAACCTCAATCCTCAACACTCAGCCATCATCCTCAATACTCAATCCTCAATCCTCAATCCTCAATCCTCAATTCTCAATCCTCAATACTCAACCCTCAATCCTCAATACTCAACCATCAATCCGCAACTTTCAATACTCAATAGAATATCCTGAATTCTCAGTATTCTATACTCAAACCTCAATCCTCAACACTCAGCCCTCATCCTCCATGCTCAATCCTCAATCCTCAAACCTCAATCTTCAATCCTCAATCCTCAATCCTCAATCCTCAATCCTCAATCCTCAATCATCAGTCATGAATACTCAATCTTCATAACTCAATCCTCAATGCTCAATCCTCAATCCTCAATCCTCAAACCTCAATCCTCATTCTTCAAACCTCAATCCTCAACCCTCAGTCCTCATCCTCAATTCTCAATTCTCAATCCTCAATCCTCAATCATCAATCTTCAATCCTCAATCCTCACTACCCAATCTGCAATCCTCAGTCCTCAACCCTCAACCCTCAATCCTCATTCTTCAATCCTCAATACCCAATCCTCAATCTTCAACACTCAATCCTCAATCCTCAATTCTCAATCCTCAATCCTCAGTCCTCAGTCCTCAAACCTCAATCCTCAACACACAGCCATCATCCTCAATCCTCAATCCTCAATCCTCAATCCTCATTCTTCAAACCTCAATCCTCAACCCTTAGTCCTCATCCTCAATTCTCAATTCTCAATCCTCAATCCTCAATCCTCAATCTTCAATCCTGAATAATCAATCTCCAATCCTAGATACTCAATCCCCAATCCTCAATCCTTAATCCTCAATCTTCAATCCTCAATACTCAATCCTCAATCCTCAGTCCTCAATCCTCAATCCTCAATCCTCAGTCATCAATCCTCAATACTCAATAGTCAATCGTCAATACTCAATCGTCAATCCTCAGTCCTCAATTCTCAATCCTCAATCCTCGTTCCTCAAACCTCAATCCTCAACCCTCAGTCCTCATCCTCAATTCTCAATCCTAAATCCTCAAACCTCAATCTTCAATCTTCAATACTCAATCCTCAATCCTCAATACTCAACCATCAATCCTCAATTCTCAATACTCAATCGAATATCCTGAATTCTCAGTATTCAATACTCAAACCTCAATCCTCAACCCTCAGCCCTCATCCTCCATCCTCAATCCTGAATCCTCAATCCTCAATCTTCAATCCTCAATACTCAATCATCAATCTTCAATCCTCAATCCTCAATCCTCAATACTCAATCCTCAATCCTCAGTCATCAATCCTCAATCTTCAGTACTCAATCGTCAATCCGCAGTCCTCAATCCTCAATCCTCAATCCTCGTTCCTCAAACATCAATCCTCATCCCTCAGCCATCATCCTCAATCCTCAATCCTCGTTCCTCAATCCTCAAACCTCAATCCTCAATCCTCAATGGTCACTCTCCAATCCTAGATCCTCAATCCCCAATCCTCAATCCTTAATCCTCAATCTTCTATCCTCAATCCTTAATTCTCAATCCTCAATACTAAATCCTCAATCCTCAATCCTCAATCATCAACCTTCAATCCTCAATACTCAATCTTCAATCCTCAATACCCAATCCTCAATACTCAATCCTCAATCCTCAGTCATCAATCCTCAATCCTCAATACTCAATCGTCAATCCTCAGTCCTCAATTCTCAATCCTCAATCCTCGTTCCTCAATCCTAGATACTCAATCGTCAATCCCCAGTTCTCAATTCTCAATCCTCAATCCTCGTTCCTCAAACCTCAATCCTCAACGCTCAGTCCTCATCCTCAATTCTCAATCCTCAATCCTCAAACCTCACTCTTCAATCCTCAATACTCAACCCTCAGTCCTCAATACTCAACCATCAATCCTCAACTCTCAATACTCAATAGAATATCCTGAATTCTCAGTATTCAATACTCAAACCTCAGTCCTCAACCCTCAGCCCTCATCCTCAATGCTCAATCCTCAATCCTCAAACCTCAATCTTCAACCCTCAATACTCAATCTTCGATTCTCAATTCTCAATCCTGAATCCTCAATCCCCAATCCTCAATCTTCAATCCTCAATTATCAATCCTCAATCCTCAATCCTCAATCCTCAATCATCAATACTCAATCTTCAATCCTCAATCCTGAATCCTCAATCCTCAATCCTCAATCATCAGTCATGGATACTCAATCTTCATAACTCAATCTTCAATCCTCAATCCTCAATCCTCAATCCTCAATCCTCAATCCTCAATCCTCATTCTTCAAACCTCAATCCTCAACCCTCTGTCCTCATCCTCAATTCTCAATTCTCAATCCTCAATCCTCAATCCTCAATCTTCAATCGTGAATAATCAATCTCCAATCCTAGATCCTCAATCCCCAATCCTCAGTCCTTAATCCTCAATCTTCAAACCTCAATACACAGTCCTCAATCCTCAATACTCAATACTCAATCGTCAATCTTCAATCCTCAATACTCAATTCTCAATCCTCAATCCTCAGTCCTCAAACCTCAATCCTCAACACTCAGCCATCATCCTCAATACTCAATCCTCAATCCTCAATCCTCAATCCTCAGTCCTCGATTCTCAATCCTCAATCCTCGTTCCTCAAACCTCAATCCTCAACCCTCAGTCCTCATCCTCAATTCTCAATCCTCAATCCTCAAACCTCAATCTTCAATCCTCAATACTCAATACTAAATCCTCAATCCTCAATACGCAACCATCAAACCTCAATTCTCAATACTCAATAGAATATCCTGAATTCTCAGTATTCAATACTCAAACCTCAATCCTCAACCCTCAGTCCTCATCCTCCATCCTCAATCCTCAATCCTCAAACCTCAATCTTCAATCCTCAATACTCAATCTTCGATTCTCAATTCTCAATCCTCAATCCTCAATCCCCTATCCTCAATCTTCAATCCTCAATCCTCAATCCTCAATCCTCAATCCTCAATCCTCAATCCTCAATCCTCAATCATCAATTCTCATTCTTCAATCCTCAATCCTCAATCCTCAATCCTCAATCCTCAATCATCAGTCATGGATACTCAATCTTCATAACTCAATCCTCAATACTCAATCCTCAATCCTCAATCCTCGATACTCAATCCTCAATCCTCAATCCTCAATCCTCAATCCTCAATCCTCAATCATCAATTCTCAATCTTCAATCCTCAATCCTCAATCCTCAATCCTCAATCCTCAATCCTCAATCATCAGTCATGAATACTCAATCTTCATAACTCAATCTTCAATACTCAATCCTCAATCCTCAATCCTCAATCCTCAATCCTCATTCTTCAAACCTCAATCCTCAACCCTCAGTCCTCATCCTCAATTCTCAATTCTCAATCCTCAATCCTCAATCCTCAATCTTCAATCCTGAATAATCAATCTCCAATCCTAGATCCTCAATCCCCAATCCTCAATCCTTAATCCTCAATCTTCAAACCTCAATACACAGTCCTCAATCCTCAATACTCAATACTCAATCGTCAATCTTCAATCCTCAATACTCAATTCTCAATCCTCAATCCTCAGTCCTCAGTCCTCAAACCTCAATCCTCAACACTCAGCCATCATCCTCAATCCTCAATCCTCAATCCTCAATCCTCAATCCTCAGTCCTCAATTCTCAATCCTCAATCCTCGTTCCTCAAACCTCAATCCTCAACCCTCAGTCCTCATCCTCAATTCTCAATCCTCAATACTCAATCCTCAATCCTCAATCATCAATTCTCAATCTTCAATCCTCAATCGTCAATCCTCAACCCTCAATCCTCAATCATCAGTCATGAATACACAATCTTCATAACTCAATCCTCAATACTCAATCCTCAATCCTCAATCCTCAATCCTCAATCCTCAATCCTCATTCTTCAAACCGCAATCCTCAACCCTCAGTCCTCATCCTCAATTCTCAATTCTCAATCCTCAATCCTCGTTCCTCAATCCTAGATACTCAATCGTCAATCCCCAGTCCTCAATTCTCAATCCTCAATCCTCGTTCCTCAAACCTCAATCCTCAACGCTCAGTCCTCATCCTCAATTCTCAACCCTCAACCCTCAATCCTCATTCTTCAATCCTCAATACCCAATCCTCAATCTTCAACACTCAATCCTCAATCCTCAATTCTCAATCCTCAATCCTCAGTCCTCAGTCCTCAAACCTCAATCCTCAACACACAGCCATCATCCTCAATCCTCAATCCTCAATCCTCAATCCTCATTCTTCAAACCTCAATCCTCAACCCTTAGTCCTCATCCTCAATTCTCAATTCTCAATCCTCAATCCTCAATCCTCAATCTTCAATCCTGAATAATCAATCTCCAATCCTAGATACTCAATCCCCAATCCTCAATCCTTAATCCTCAATCTTCAATCCTCAATACTCAATCCTCAATCCTCAGTCCTCAATCCTCAATCCTCAATCCTCAATCCTCAATCCTCAATCCTCAATCATCAGTCATGAATACTCAATCTTCATAACTCAATCCTCAATGCTCAATCCTCAATCCTCAATCCTCAATCCTCAATCCTCAATCCTCATTCTTCAAACCTCAATCCTCAACCCTCAGTCCTCATCCTCAATTCTCAATTCTCAATCCTCAATCCTCAATCCTCAATCTTCAATCCTCAATCCTCACTACCCAATCTGCAATCCTCAGTCCTCAACCCTCAACCCTCAATCCTCATTCTTCAATCCTCAATACCCAATCCTCAATCTTCAACCCTCAATCCTCAATCCTCAATTCTCAATCCTCAATCCTCAGTCCTCAATCCTCAATCCTCAATCCTCAGTCCTCAATCCTCAATCATCGAACCTCAAACCTCAATACTCAATACTCAATCCTCAGTCCTCAATACGCAACCAACAATACTCAATTCTCAATACTGAATAGAATATCCTGAATTCTCAGTATTCAATACTCAAACCTCAATCCTCAACCCTCAGCCCTCATCATCCATGCTCAATCCTCAATCCTCAAACCTCAACCTTCAATCCTCAATACTCAATCTTCGATTCTCAATCCTCAATCCTCAATCCTCAATCCCCAATCCTCAATCTTCAATCCTCAATCCTCAATCCTCAATCCTCAATCCACAATCCTCAATCATCAATACTCAATCTTCAATCCTCAATCCTCAATCCTCAATCCTCAATCCTCAATCATCAGTCATGAATACTCAATCTTCATAACTCAATCCTCAATGCTCAATCCTCAATCCTCAATCCTCAATCCTCAATCCTCAATCCTCAATCCTCATTCTTCAAACCTCAATCCTCAACCCTCAGTCCTCATCCTCAATTCTCAATTCTCAATCCTCAATCCTCACTACCCAATCTGCAATCCTCAGTCCTCAACCCTCAACCCTCAATCCTCATTCTTCAATCCT
Source organism: Calliopsis andreniformis (assembly GCF_051401765.1). Lineage (NCBI taxonomy): Eukaryota > Metazoa > Arthropoda > Insecta > Hymenoptera > Andrenidae > Calliopsis > Calliopsis andreniformis. The sequence goes on from NW_027480495.1 coordinate 2,090,597, forward strand.
CAATACCCAATCCTCAATCTTCAACCCTCAATCCTCAATCCTCAATTCTCAATCCTCAATCCTCAGTCCTCAGTCCTCAAACCTCAATCCTCAACACTCAGCCATCATCCTCAATACTCAATCCTCAATCCTCAATCCTCAATCCTCAGTCATCAATCTTCAATACTCAATACTCAATCGTCAATACTCAATCGTCAATCCTCAGTCCTCAATTCTCAATCCTCAATCCTCGTTCCTCAAACCTCAATCCTCAACCCTCAGTCCTCATCCTCAATTCTCAATCCTCAATCCTCAAACCTCAATCCTCAATCCTCAATACTCAAGCCTCAATCCTCAATACTCAACCATCAATACTCAATTCTCAATACTCAATAGAATATCCTGAATTCTCAGTATTCAATACTCAAACCTCAATCATAAACCCTCAGCCCTCATCCTCCATCCTCAATCCTCAATCCTCAATCCTCAATCTTCAATCCTCAATACTCAATCTTCAATCTTCAATCTTCAATCCTCAATCCTCAATCGTCAATCCTCAATCCTCAGTCATCAATCCTCAATCTTCAATACTCAATCGTCAATCCGCAGTCCTCAATCCTCAATCCTCAATCCTCGTTCCTCAAACATCAATCCTTAACCCTCAGCCATCATCCTCAATCCTCAATCCTCGTTCCTTAATCATCAATACTCAATCCTCAATCCTCAATAGTCAATCTCCAATCCTAGATCCTCAATCCCCAATCCTCAATCCTTAATCCTCAATCTTCAATCCTCAATCCTCAATTCTCAATCCTCAATACTCAATCCTCAATCCTCAATCCTCAATCCCCAATCCTCAACCTTCAATCCTCAATCCTCAATCCTCAAGCCTCAATCCTCAATCCTCAATCTTCAATCCTGAATACTCAATCTTCAATCCTCAATACTCAATCTTCAATCCTCAACCCTCAATCCACAATCCACAATCCTCAATCCTCAATCATCAACCTTCAATCCTCAATACTCAATCTTCAATCCTCAATCCTCAATACTGAATCTTCAATCCTCATTCTTCAATCCTCAATACCCAATCTTCAATACTCAATCCTCAATCCTCAGTCATCAATCCTCAATCCTCAATACTCAATCGTCAATCCTCAGTCCTCAGTTCTCAATCCTCAATCCTCGTTCCTCAATCCTCAATACTCAATCGTCAATCCCCAGTCCTCAATTCTCAATCCTCAACCCTCGTTCCTCTAACCTCAATCCTCAACCCTCAGTCCTCATCCTCAATTCTCAATCCTCAATCCTCAAACCTCAATCTTCAATCCTCAATACTCAATCTTCGATTCTCAATTCTCAATCTTCAATCCTCAATCCCCAATCCTCAATCTTCAATCCTCAATCGTGATTCCTCAATTCTCAATCCTCAATCCTCAATCATCAATACTCAATCTTCAATCCTCAATCCTCACTCCTCAATCCTCAATCCTCAATCCTCAATCATCAGTCATGAATACTCAATCTTCATAACTCAATCCTCAATGCTCAATCCTCAATCCTCAATCCTCAAACCTCAATCCTCATTCTTCAAACCTCAATCCTCAACCCTCAGTCCTCATCCTCAATTCTCAATTCTCAATCCTCAATCCTCAATCATCAATCTTCAATCCTCAATCCTCACTACCCAATCTGCACTCCTCAGTCCTCAACCCTCAACCCTCAATCCTCATTCTTCAATCCTCAATACCCAATCCTCAATCTTCAACACTCAATCCTCAATCCTCAATTCTCAATCCTCAATCCTCAGTCCTCAGTCCTCAAACCTCAATCCTCAACACACAGCCATCATCCTCAATCCTCAATCCTCAATCCTCAATCCTCAATCCTCAAACCTCAATCCTCATTCTTCAAACCTCAATCCTCAACCCTCAGTCCTCATCCTCAATTCTCAATTCTCAATCCTCAATCCTTAATCATCAATCTTCAATCCTCAATCCTCACTACCCAATCTGCAATCCTCAGTCCTCAACCCTCAACCCTCAATCCTCATTCTTCAATCCTCAATACCCAATCCTCAATCTTCAACACTCAATCCTCAATCCTCAATTCTCAATCCTCAGCCCTCATCCTCCATCCTCAGTCCTCAATCCTCAAACCTCAATCTTCAATCCTCAATACTCAATCTTCGATTCTCAATCCTCAATACTCAATCCTCAATCCCCAATCCTCAATCTTCAATCCTCAATCCTCAATCCTCAATCCTCAGTCCTCAATCCTCAATCCTCAACCCTCAATCATCAATTCTCATTCTTCAATCCTCAATCCTCAATCCTCAATCCTCAATCCTCAATCCTCAATCATTAGTCACGGGTACTCAATCTTCATAAATCAATCCTCAATACTCAATCCTCAATCCTCAATCCTCAATACTCAATCCTCAATCCTCATTCTTCAAACCTCAATCCTCAAACCTCAGTCCTTATCCTCAATTCTCAATTCTCATTCCTCAATCCTCAATCCTCAATCTTCAATCCTGAATAATCAATCTCCAATCCTAGATACTCAATCCCCAACTCTCAATCCTTAATCCTCAATCTTCAATCCTCAATCCCCAGTCCTCAATCTTCAATCCTCAATGCTCAATCCTCAATCCTCAATCCTCAATCCTCAGTCCTCAATCCTCAATCATCGAACCTCAAACCTCAATACTCAATACTCAATCCTCAGTCCTCAATACGCAACCAACAATTCTCAATTCTCAATACTCAATAGAATATCCTGAATTCTCAGTATTCAATACTCAAACCTCAATCCTCAACCCTCAGCCCTCATCCTCCATCCTCAATCCTCGTTCCTCAATCCTCAATACACAATCCTCAATCCTCAATAGTCTATCTCCAATCCTAGATCCTCAATCACCAATCCTCAATCCTTAATCCTCAATCTTCAATCCTCAATCCTCAATTCTCAATCCTCAATACTCAATCTTCGATTCTCAATTCTCAATCCTCAATCCTCAATCCCCAATCCTCAATCCTCAGTCATCAATCCTCAATCTTCAATACTCAATCGTCAATCCGCAGTCCTCAATCCTCAATCCTGAATCCTCGTTCCTCAAACATCAATCCTCAACCCTCAGCCATCATCCTCAATCCTCAATACTCGTTCCTCAATCCTCAATACTCAATCCTCAATCCTCAATAGTCAATCTCCAATCCTAGATCCTCAATCCCCAATCCTCAATACTTCATCCTCAATCTTCAATCCTCAATCCTCAATTCTCAATCCTCAATACTCAACCCTCAATCCTCAATACTCAACCATCAATCCGCAACTTTCAATACTCAATAGAATATCCTGAATTCTCAGTATTCTATACTCAAACCTCAATCCTCAACACTCAGCCCTCATCCTCCATGCTCAATCCTCAATCCTCAAACCTCAATCTTCAATCCTCAATCCTCAATCCTCAATCCTCAATCCTCAATCCTCAATCATCAGTCATGAATACTCAATCTTCATAACTCAATCCTCAATGCTCAATCCTCAATCCTCAATCCTCAAACCTCAATCCTCATTCTTCAAACCTCAATCCTCAACCCTCAGTCCTCATCCTCAATTCTCAATTCTCAATCCTCAATCCTCAATCATCAATCTTCAATCCTCAATCCTCACTACCCAATCTGCAATCCTCAGTCCTCAACCCTCAACCCTCAATCCTCATTCTTCAATCCTCAATACCCAATCCTCAATCTTCAACACTCAATCCTCAATCCTCAATTCTCAATCCTCAATCCTCAGTCCTCAGTCCTCAAACCTCAATCCTCAACACACAGCCATCATCCTCAATCCTCAATCCTCAATCCTCAATCCTCATTCTTCAAACCTCAATCCTCAACCCTTAGTCCTCATCCTCAATTCTCAATTCTCAATCCTCAATCCTCAATCCTCAATCTTCAATCCTGAATAATCAATCTCCAATCCTAGATACTCAATCCCCAATCCTCAATCCTTAATCCTCAATCTTCAATCCTCAATACTCAATCCTCAATCCTCAGTCCTCAATCCTCAATCCTCAATCCTCAGTCATCAATCCTCAATACTCAATACCCAATCGTCAATACTCAATCGTCAATCCTCAGTCCTCAATTCTCAATCCTCAATCCTCGTTCCTCAAACCTCAATCCTCAACCCTCAGTCCTCATCCTCAATTCTCAATCCTAAATCCTCAAACCTCAATCTTCAATCTTCAATACTCAATCCTCAATCCTCAATACTCAACCATCAATCCTCAATTCTCAATACTCAATCGAATATCCTGAATTCTCAGTATTCAATACTCAAACCTCAATCCTCAACCCTCAGCCCTCATCCTCCATCCTCAATCCTGAATCCTCAATCCTCAATCTTCAATCCTCAATACTCAATCATCAATCTTCAATCCTCAATCCTCAATCCTCAATACTCAATCCTCAATCCTCAGTCATCAATCCTCAATCTTCAGTACTCAATCGTCAATCCGCAGTCCTCAATCCTCAATCCACAATCCTCGTTCCTCAAACATCAATCCTCATCCCTCAGCCATCATCCTCAATCCTCAATCCTCGTTCCTCAATCCTCAAACCTCAATCCTCAATCCTCAATGGTCACTCTCCAATCCTAGATCCTCAATCCCCAATCCTCAATCCTTAATCCTCAATCTTCTATCCTCAATCCTTAATTCTCAATCCTCAATACTAAATCCTCAATCCTCAATCCTCAATCATCAACCTTCAATCCTCAATACTCAATCTTCAATCCTCAATACCCAATCCTCAATACTCAATCCTCAATCCTCAGTCATCAATCCTCAATCCTCAATACTCAATCGTCAATCCTCAGTCCTCAATTCTCAATCCTCAATCCTCGTTCCTCAATCCTAGATACTCAATCGTCAATCCCCAGTCCTCAATTCTCAATCCTCAATCATCGTTCCTCAAACCTCAATCCTCAACGCTCAGTCCTCATCCTCAATTCTCAATCCTCAATCCTCAAACCTCACTCTTCAATCCTCAATACTCAACCCTCAGTCCTCAATACTCAACCATCAATCCTCAACTCTCAATACTCAATAGAGTATCCTGAATTCTCAGTATTCAATACTCAAACCTCAGTCCTCAACCCTCAGCCCTCGTCCTCAATGCTCAATCCTCAATCCTCAAACCTCAATCTTCAACCCTCAATACTCAATCTTCGATTCTCAATTCTCAATCCTGAATCCTCAATCCCCAATCCTCAATCTTCAATCCTCAATTATCAATCCTCAATCCTCAATCCTCAATCCTCAATCATCAATACTCAATCTTCAATCCTCAATCCTGAATCCTCAATCCTCAATCCTCAATCATCAGTCATGGATACTCAATCGTCATAACTCAATCTTCAATCCTCAATCCTCAATCCTCAATCCTCAATCCTCAATCCTCAATCCTCATTCTTCAAACCTCAATCCTCAACCCTCTGTCCTCATCCTCAATTCTCAATTCTCAATCCTCAATCCTCAATCCTCAATCTTCAATCGTGAATAATCAATCTCCAATCCTAGATCCTCAATCCCCAATCCTCAATCCTTAATCCTCAATCTTCAAACCTCAATACACAGTCCTCAATCCTCAATACTCAATACTCAATCGTCAATCTTCAATCCTCAATACTCAATTCTCAATCCTCAATCCTCAAACCTCAATCCTCAACGCTCAGTCCTCATCCTCAATTCTCAACCCTCAACCCTCAATCCTCATTCTTCAATCCTCAATACCCCATCCTCAATCTTCAACACTCAATCCTCAATCCTCAATTCTCAATCCTCAATCCTCAGTCCTCAGTCCTCAAACCTCAATCCTCAACACACAGCCATCATCCTCAATCCTCAATCCTCAATCCTCAATCCTCATTCTTCAAACCTCAATCCTCAACCCTTAGTCCTCATCCTCAATTCTCAATTCTCAATCCTCAATCCTCAATCCTCAATCTTCAATCCTGAATAATCAATCTCCAATCCTAGATACTCAATCCCCAATCCTCAATCCTTAATCCTCAATCTTCAATCCTCAATACTCAATCCTCAATCCTCAGTCCTCAATCCTCAATCCTCAATCCTCAATCCTCAATCCTCAATCCTCAATCATCAGTCATGAATACTCAATCTTCATAACTCAATCCTCAATGCTCAATCCTCAATCCTCAATCCTCAATCCTCAATCCTCAATCCTCATTCTTCAAACCTCAATCCTCAACCCTCAGTCCTCATCCTCAATTCTCAATTCTCAATCCTCAATCCTCAATCCTCAATCTTCAATCCTCAATCCTCACTACCCAATCTGCAATCCTCAGTCCTCAACCCTCAACCCTCAATCCTCATTCTTCAATCCTCAATACCCAATCCTCAATCTTCAACCCTCAATCCTCAATCCTCAATTCTCAATCCTCAATCCTCAGTCCTCAATCCTCAATCCTCAAACCTCAGTCCTCAATCCTCAATCATCGAACCTCAAACCTCAATACTCAATACTCAATCCTCAGTCCTCAATACGCAACCAACAATACTCAATTCTCAATACTGAATAGAATATCCTGAATTCTCAGTATTCAATACTCAAACCTCAATCCTCAACCCTCAGCCCTCATCATCCATGCTCAATCCTCAATCCTCAAACCTCAACCTTCAATCCTCAATACTCAATCTTCGATTCTCAATCCTCAATCCTCAATCCTCAATCCCCAATCCTCAATCTTCAATCCTCAATCCTCAATCCTCAATCCTCAATCCTCAATCCTCAATCATCAATACTCAATCTTCAATCCTCAATCCTCAATCCTCAATCCTCAATCCTCAATCCTCAATCATCAGTCATGAATACTCAATCTTCATAACTCAATCCTCAATGCTCAATCCTCAATCCTCAATCCTCAATCCTCAATCCTCAATCCTCATTCTTCAAACCTCAATCCTCAACCCTCAGTCCTCATCCTCAATTCTCAATTCTCAATCCTCAATCCTCACTACCCAATCTGCAATCCTCAGTCCTCAACCCTCAACCCTCAATCCTCATTCTTCAATCCTCAATACCCAATCCTCAATCTTCAACCCTCAATCCTCAATCCTCAATTCTCAATCCTCAATCCTCAGTCCTCAGTCCTCAAACCTCAATCCTCAACACTCAGCCATCATCCTCAATACTCAATCCTCAATCCTCAATCCTCAATCCTCAGTCATCAATCTTCAATACTCAATACTCAATCGTCAATACTCAATCGTCAATCCTCAGTCCTCAATTCTCAATCCTCAATCCTCGTTCCTCAAACCTCAATCCTCAACCCTCAGTCCTCATCCTCAATTCTCAATCCTCAATCCTCAAACCTCAATCCTCAATCCTCAATACTCAAGCCTCAATCCTCAATACTCAACCATCAATACTCAATTCTCAATACTCAATAGAATATCCTGAATTCTCAGTATTCAATACTCAAACCTCAATCATAAACCCTCAGCCCTCATCCTCCATCCTCAATCCTCAATCCTCAATCCTCAATCTTCAATCCTCAATACTCAATCTTCAATCTTCAATCTTCAATCCTCAATCCTCAATCGTCAATCCTCAATCCTCAGTCATCAATCCTCAATCTTCAATACTCAATCGTCAATCCGCAGTCCTCAATCCTCAATCCTCAATCCTCGTTCCTCAAACATCAATCCTTAACCCTCAGCCATCATCCTCAATCCTCAATCCTCGTTCCTTAATCATCAATACTCAATCCTCAATCCTCAATAGTCAATCTCCAATCCTAGATCCTCAATCCCCAATCCTCAATCCTTAATCCTCAATCTTCAATCCTCAATCCTCAATTCTCAATCCTCAATACTCAATCCTCAATCCTCAATCCTCAATCCCCAATCCTCAACCTTCAATCCTCAATCCTCAATCCTCAAGCATCAATCCTCAATCCTCAATCTTCAATCCTGAATACTCAATCTTCAATCCTCAATACTCAATCTTCAATCCTCAACCCTCAATCCACAATCCACAATCCTCAATCCTCAATCATCAACCTTCAATCCTCAATACTCAATCTTCAATCCTCAATCCTCAATACTGAATCTTCAATCCTCATTCTTCAATCCTCAATACCCAATCTTCAATACTCAATCCTCAATCCTCAGTCATCAATCCTCAATCCTCAATACTCAATCGTCAATCCTCAGTCCTCAGTTCTCAATCCTCAATCCTCGTTCCTCAATCCTCAATACTCAATCGTCAATCCCCAGTCCTCAATTCTCAATCCTCAACCCTCGTTCCTCTAACCTCAATCCTCAACCCTCAGTCCTCATCCTCAATTCTCAATCCTCAATCCTCAAACCTCAATCTTCAATCCTCAATACTCAATCTTCGATTCTCAATTCTCAATCTTCAATCCTCAATCCCCAATCCTCAATCTTCAATCCTCAATCGTGGTTCCTCAATTCTCAATCCTCAATCCTCAATCATCAATACTCAATCTTCAATCCTCAATCCTCAATCCTCAATCCTCAATCCTCAATCCTCAATCATCAGTCATGAATACTCAATCTTCATAACTCAATCCTCAATGCTCAATCCTCAATCCTCAATCCTCAAACCTCAATCCTCATTCTTCAAACCTCATTCCTCAACCCTCAGTCCTCATCCTCAATTCTCAATTCTCAATCCTCAATCCTCAATCATCAATCTTCAATCCTCAATCCTCACTACCCAATCTGCACTCCTCAGTCCTCAACCCTCAACCCTCAATCCTCATTCTTCAATCCTCAATACCCAATCCTCAATCTTCAACACTCAATCCTCAATCCTCAATTCTCAATCCTCAATCCTCAGTCCTCAGTCCTCAAACCTCAATCCTCAACACACAGCCATCATCCTCAATCCTCAATCCTCAATCCTCAATCCTCAATCCTCAAACCTCAATCCTCATTCTTCAAACCTCAATCCTCAACCCTCAGTCCTCATCCTCAATTCTCAATTCTCAATCCTCAATCCTTAATCATCAATCTTCAATCCTCAATCCTCACTACCCAATCTGCAATCCTCAGTCCTCAACCCTCAACCCTCAATCCTCATTCTTCAATCCTCAATACCCAATCCTCAATCTTCAACACTCAATCCTCAATCCTCAATTCTCAATCCTCAGCCCTCATCCTCCATCCTCAGTCCTCAATCCTCAAACCTCAATCTTCAATCCTCAATACTCAATCTTCGATTCTCAATCCTCAATACTCAATCCTCAATCCCCAATCCTCAATCTTCAATCCTCAATCCTCAATCCTCAATCCTCAGTCCTCAATCCTCAATCCTCAACCCTCAATCATCAATTCTCATTCTTCAATCCTCAATCCTCAATCCTCAATCCTCAATCCTCAATCCTCAATCATTAGTCACGGGTACTCAATCTTCATAAATCAATCCTCAATACTCAATCCTCAATCCTCAATCCTCAATACTCAATCCTCAATCCTCATTCTTCAAACCTCAATCCTCAACCCTCAGTCCTTATCCTCAATTCTCAATTCTCATTCCTCAATCCTCAATCCTCAATCTTCAATCCTGAATAATCAATCTCCAATCCTAGATACTCAATCCCCAACTCTCAATCCTTAATCCTCAATCTTCAATCCTCAATCCCCAGTCCTCAATCTTCAATCCTCAATGCTCAATCCTCAATCCTCAATCCTCAATCCTCAGTCCTCAATCCTCAATCATCGAACCTCAAACCTCAATACTCAATACTCAATCCTCAGTCCTCAATACGCAACCAACAATTCTCAATTCTCAATACTCAATAGAATATCCTGAATTCTCAGTATTCAATACTCAAACCTCAATCCTCAACCCTCAGCCCTCATCCTCCATCCTCAATCCTCGTTCCTCAATCCTCAATACACAATCCTCAATCCTCAATAGTCTATCTCCAATCCTAGATCCTCAATCACCAATCCTCAATCCTTAATCCTCAATCTTCAATCCTCAATCCTCAATTCTCAATCCTCAATACTCAATCTTCGATTCTCAATTCTCAATCCTCAATCCTCAATCCCCAATCCTCAATCCTCAGTCATCAATCCTCAATCTTCAATACTCAATCGTCAATCCGCAGTCCTCAATCCTCAATCCTGAATCCTCGTTCCTCAAACATCAATCCTCAACCCTCAGCCATCATCCTCAATCCTCAATACTCGTTCCTCAATCCTCAATACTCAATCCTCAATCCTCAATAGTCAATCTCCAATCCTAGATCCTCAATCCCCAATCCTCAATACTTCATCCTCAATCTTCAATCCTCAATCCTCAATTCTCAATCCTCAATACTCAACCCTCAATCCTCAATACTCAACCATCAATCCGCAACTTTCAATACTCAATAGAATATCCTGAATTCTCAGTATTCTATACTCAAACCTCAATCCTCAACACTCAGCCCTCATCCTCCATGCTCAATCCTCAATCCTCAAACCTCAATCTTCAATCCTCAATCCTCAATCCTCAATCCTCAATCCTCAATCCTCAATCATCAGTCATGAATACTCAATCTTCATAACTCAATCCTCAATGCTCAATCCTCAATCCTCAATCCTCAAACCTCAATCCTCATTCTTCAAACCTCAATCCTCAACCCTCAGTCCTCATCCTCAATTCTCAATTCTCAATCCTCAATCCTCAATCATCAATCTTCAATCCTCAATCCTCACTACCCAATCTGCAATCCTCAGTCCTCAACCCTCAACCCTCAATCCTCATTCTTCAATCCTCAATACCCAATCCTCAATCTTCAACACTCAATCCTCAATCCTCAATTCTCAATCCTCAATCCTCAGTCCTCAGTCCTCAAACCTCAATCCTCAACACACAGCCATCATCCTCAATCCTCAATCCTCAATCCTCAATCCTCATTCTTCAAACCTCAATCCTCAACCCTTAGTCCTCATCCTCAATTCTCAATTCTCAATCCTCAATCCTCAATCCTCAATCTTCAATCCTGAATAATCAATCTCCAATCCTAGATACTCAATCCCCAATCCTCAATCCTTAATCCTCAATCTTCAATCCTCAATACTCAATCCTCAATCCTCAGTCCTCAATCCTCAATCCTCAATCCTCAGTCATCAATCCTCAATACTCAATACTCAATCGTCAATACTCAATCGTCAATCCTCAGTCCTCAATTCTCAATCCTCAATCCTCGTTCCTCAAACCTCAATCCTCAACCCTCAGTCCTCATCCTCAATTCTCAATCCTAAATCCTCAAACCTCAATCTTCAATCTTCAATACTCAATCCTCAATCCTCAATACTCAACCATCAATCCTCAATTCTCAATACTCAATCGAATATCCTGAATTCTCAGTATTCAATACTCAAACCTCAATCCTCAACCCTCAGCCCTCATCCTCCATCCTCAATCCTGAATCCTCAATCCTCAATCTTCAATCCTCAATACTCAATCATCAATCTTCAATCCTCAATCCTCAATCCTCAATACTCAATCCTCAATCCTCAGTCATCAATCCTCAATCTTCAGTACTCAATCGTCAATCCGCAGTCCTCAATCCTCAATCCTCAATCCTCGTTCCTCAAACATCAATCCTCATCCCTCAGCCATCATCCTCAATCCTCAATCCTCGTTCCTCAATCCTCAAACCTCAATCCTCAATCCTCAATGGTCACTCTCCAATCCTAGATCCTCAATCCCCAATCCTCAATCCTTAATCCTCAATCTTCTATCCTCAATCCTTAATTCTCAATCCTCAATACTAAATCCTCAATCCTCAATCCTCAATCATCAACCTTCAATCCTCAATACTCAATCTTCAATCCTCAATACCCAATCCTCAATACTCAATCCTCAATCCTCAGTCATCAATCCTCAATCCTCAATACTCAATCGTCAATCCTCAGTCCTCAATTCTCAATCCTCAATCCTCGTTCCTCAATCCTAGATACTCAATCGTCAATCCCCAGTCTTCAATTCTCAATCCTCAATCCTCGTTCCTCAAACCTCAATCCTCAACGCTCAGTCCTCATCCTCAATTCTCAATCCTCAATCCTCAAACCTCACTCTTCAATCCTCAATACTCAACCCTCAGTCCTCAATACTCAACCATCAATCCTCAACTCTCAATACTCAATAGAGTATCCTGAATTCTCAGTATTCAATACTCAAACCTCAGTCCTCAACCCTCAGCCCTCGTCCTCAATGCTCAATCCTCAATCCTCAAACCTCAATCTTCAACCCTCAATACTCAATCTTCGATTCTCAATTCTCAATCCTGAATCCTCAATCCCCAATCCTCAATCTTCAATCCTCAATTATCAATCCTCAATCCTCAATCCTCAATCCTCAATCATCAATACTCAATCTTCAATCCTCAATCCTGAATCCTCAATCCTCAATCCTCAATCATCAGTCATGGATACTCAATCTTCATAACTCAATCTTCAATCCTCAATCCTCAATCCTCAATCCTCAATCCTCAATCCTCAATCCTCATTCTTCAAACCTCAATCCTCAACCCTCTGTCCTCATCCTCAATTCTCAATTCTCAATCCTCAATCCTCAATCCTCAATCTTCAATCGTGAATAATCAATCTCCAATCCTAGATCCTCAATCCCCAATCCTCAATCCTTAATCCTCAATCTTCAAACCTCAATACACAGTCCTCAATCCTCAATACTCAATACTCAATCGTCAATCTTCAATCCTCAATACTCAATACTCAATCGTCAATCCCCAGTCCTCAATTCTCAATCCTCAACCCTCGTTCCTCTAACCTCAATCCTCAACCCTCAGTCCTCATCCTCAATTCTCAATCCTCAATCCTCAAACCTCAATCTTCAATCCTCAATACTCAATCTTCGATTCTCAATTCTCAATCTTCAATCCTCAATCCCCAATCCTCAATCTTCAATCCTCAATCGTGATTCCTCAATTCTCAATCCTCAATCCTCAATCATCAATACTCAATCTTCAATCCTCAATCCTCAATCCTCAATCCTCAATCCTCAATCCTCAATCATCAGTCATGAATACTCAATCTTCATAACTCAATCCTCAATGCTCAATCCTCAATCCTCAATCCTCAAACCTCAATCCTCATTCTTCAAACCTCAATCCTCAACCCTCAGTCCTCATCCTCAATTCTCAATTCTCAATCCTCAATCCTCAATCATCAATCTTCAATCCTCAATCCTCACTACCCAATCTGCACTCCTCAGTCCTCAACCCTCAACCCTCAATCCTCATTCTTCAATCCTCAATACCCAATCCTCAATCTTCAACACTCAATCCTCAATCCTCAATTCTCAATCCTCAATCCTCAGTCCTCAGTCCTCAAACCTCAATCCTCAACACACAGCCATCATCCTCAATCCTCAATCCTCAATCCTCAATCCTCAATCCTCAAACCTCAATCCTCATTCTTCAAACCTCAATCCTCAACCCTCAGTCCTCATCCTCAATTCTCAATTCTCAATCCTCAATCCTTAATCATCAATCTTCAATCCTCAATCCTCACTACCCAATCTGCAATCCTCAGTCCTCAACCCTCAACCCTCAATCCTCATTCTTCAATCCTCAATACCCAATCCTCAATCTTCAACACTCAATCCTCAATCCTCAATTCTCAATCCTCAGCCCTCATCCTCCATCCTCAGTCCTCAATCCTCAAACCTCAATCTTCAATCCTCAATACTCAATCTTCGATTCTCAATCCTCAATACTCAATCCTCAATCCCCAATCCTCAATCTTCAATCCTCAATCCTCAATCCTCAATCCTCAGTCCTCAATCCTCAATCCTCAACCCTCAATCATCAATTCTCATTCTTCAATCCTCAATCCTCAATCCTCAATCCTCAATCCTCAATCCTCAATCATTAGTCACGGGTACTCAATCTTCATAAATCAATCCTCAATACTCAATCCTCAATCCTCAATCCTCAATACTCAATCCTCAATCCTCATTCTTCAAACCTCAATCCTCAACCCTCAGTCCTTATCCTCAATTCTCAATTCTCATTCCTCAATCCTCAATCCTCAATCTTCAATCCTGAATAATCAATCTCCAATCCTAGATACTCAATCCCCAACTCTCAATCCTTAATCCTCAATCTTCAATCCTCAATCCCCAGTCCTCAATCTTCAATCCTCAATGCTCAATCCTCAATCCTCAATCCTCAATCCTCAGTCCTCAATCCTCAATCATCGAACCTCAAACCTCAATACTCAATACTCAATCCTCAGTCCTCAATACGCAACCAACAATTCTCAATTCTCAATACTCAATAGAATATCCTGAATTCTCAGTATTCAATACTCAAACCTCAATCCTCAACCCTCAGCCCTCATCCTCCATCCTCAATCCTCGTTCCTCAATCCTCAATACACAATCCTCAATCCTCAATAGTCTATCTCCAATCCTAGATCCTCAATCACCAATCCTCAATCCTTAATCCTCAATCTTCAATCCTCAATCCTCAATTCTCAATCCTCAATACTCAATCTTCGATTCTCAATTCTCAATCCTCAATCCTCAATCCCCAATCCTCAATCCTCAGTCATCAATCCTCAATCTTCAATACTCAATCGTCAATCCGCAGTCCTCAATCCTCAATCCTGAATCCTCGTTCCTCAAACATCAATCCTCAACCCTCAGCCATCATCCTCAATCCTCAATACTCGTTCCTCAATCCTCAATACTCAATCCTCAATCCTCAATAGTCAATCTCCAATCCTAGATCCTCAATCCCCAATCCTCAATACTTCATCCTCAATCTTCAATCCTCAATCCTCAATTCTCAATCCTCAATACTCAACCCTCAATCCTCAATACTCAACCATCAATCCGCAACTTTCAATACTCAATAGAATATCCTGAATTCTCAGTATTCTATACTCAAACCTCAATCCTCAACACTCAGCCCTCATCCTCCATGCTCAATCCTCAATCCTCAAACCTCAATCTTCAATCCTCAATCCTCAATCCTCAATCCTCAATCCTCAATCCTCAATCATCAGTCATGAATACTCAATCTTCATAACTCAATCCTCAATGCTCAATCCTCAATCCTCAATCCTCAAACCTCAATCATCATTCTTCAAACCTCAATCCTCAACCCTCAGTCCTCATCCTCAATTCTCAATTCTCAATCCTCAATCCTCAATCATCAATCTTCAATCCTCAATCCTCACTACCCAATCTGCAATCCTCAGTCCTCAACCCTCAACCCTCAATCCTCATTCTTCAATCCTCAATACCCAATCCTCAATCTTCAACACTCAATCCTCAATCCTCAATTCTCAATCCTCAATCCTCAGTCCTCAGTCCTCAAACCTCAATCCTCAACACACAGCCATCATCCTCAATCCTCAATCCTCAATCCTCAATCCTCATTCTTCAAACCTCAATCCTCAACCCTTAGTCCTCATCCTCAATTCTCAATTCTCAATCCTCAATCCTCAATCCTCAATCTTCAATCCTGAATAATCAATCTCCAATCCTAGATACTCAATCCCCAATCCTCAATCCTTAATCCTCAATCTTCAATCCTCAATACTCAATCCTCAATCCTCAGTCCTCAATCCTCAATCCTCAATCCTCAGTCATCAATCCTCAATACTCAATACTCAATCGTCAATACTCAATCGTCAATCCTCAGTCCTCAATTCTCAATCCTCAATCCTCGTTCCTCAAACCTCAATCCTCAACCCTCAGTCCTCATCCTCAATTCTCAATCCTAAATCCTCAAACCTCAATCTTCAATCTTCAATACTCAATCCTCAATCCTCAATACTCAACCATCAATCCTCAATTCTCAATACTCAATCGAATATCCTGAATTCTCAGTATTCAATACTCAAACCTCAATCCTCAACCCTCAGCCCTCATCCTCCATCCTCAATCCTGAATCCTCAATCCTCAATCTTCAATCCTCAATACTCAATCATCAATCTTCAATCCTCAATCCTCAATCCTCAATACTCAATCCTCAATCCTCAGTCATCAATCCTCAATCTTCAGTACTCAATCGTCAATCCGCAGTCCTCAATCCTCAATCCTCAATCCTCGTTCCTCAAACATCAATCCTCATCCCTCAGCCATCATCCTCAATCCTCAATCCTCGTTCCTCAATCCTCAAACCTCAATCCTCAATCCTCAATGGTCACTCTCCAATCCTAGATCCTCAATCCCCAATCCTCAATCCTTAATCCTCAATCTTCTATCCTCAATCCTTAATTCTCAATCCTCAATACTAAATCCTCAATCCTCAATCCTCAATCATCAACCTTCAATCCTCAATACTCAATCTTCAATCCTCAATACCCAATCCTCAATACTCAATCCTCAATCCTCAGTCATCAATCCTCAATCCTCAATACTCAATCGTCAATCCTCAGTCCTCAATTCTCAATCCTCAATCCTCGTTCCTCAATCCTAGATACTCAATCGTCAATCCCCAGTCCTCAATTCTCAATCCTCAATCCTCGTTCCTCAAACCTCAATCCTCAACGCTCAGTCCTCATCCTCAATTCTCAATCCTCAATCCTCAAACCTCACTCTTCAATCCTCAATACTCAACCCTCAGTCCTCAATACTCAACCATCAATCCTCAACTCTCAATACTCAATAGAGTATCCTGAATTCTCAGTATTCAATACTCAAACCTCAGTCCTCAACCCTCAGCCCTCGTCCTCAATGCTCAATCCTCAATCCTCAAACCTCAATCTTCAACCCTCAATACTCAATCTTCGATTCTCAATTCTCAATCCTGAATCCTCAATCCCCAATCCTCAATCTTCAATCCTCAATTATCAATCCTCAATCCTCAATCCTCAATCCTCAATCATCAATACTCAATCTTCAATCCTCAATCCTGAATCCTCAATCCTCAATCCTCAATCATCAGTCATGGATACTCAATCTTCATAACTCAATCTTCAATCCTCAATCCTCAATCCTCAATCCTCAATCCTCAATCCTCAATCCTCATTCTTCAAACCTCAATCCTCAACCCTCTGTCCTCATCCTCAATTCTCAATTCTCAATCCTCAATCCTCAATCCTCAATCTTCAATCGTGAATAATCAATCTCCAATCCTAGATCCTCAATCCCCAATCCTCAATCCTTAATCCTCAATCTTCAAACCTCAATACACAGTCCTCAATCCTCAATACTCAATACTCAATCGTCAATCTTCAATCCTCAATACTCAATTCTCAATCCTCAATCCTCAGTCCTCAAACCTCAATCCTCAACACTCAGCCATCATCCTCAATACTCAATCCTCAATCCTCAATCCTCAATCCTCAGTCCTCGATTCTCAATCCTCAATCCTCGTTCCTCAAACCTCAATCCTCAACCCTCAGTCCTCATCCTCAGTTCTCAATCCTCAATCCTCAAACCTCAATCTTCAATCCTCAATACTCAATCCTCAATCCTCAATCCTCAATCCTCAATCCTCAATCCTCAATCATCAATTCTCATTCTTCAATCCTCAATCCTCAATCCTCAATCCTCAATCCTCAATCATCAGTCATGGATACTCAATCTTCATAACTCAATCTTCAATACTCAATCCTCAATCCTCAATCCTCAATCCTCAATCCTCATTCTTCAAACCTCAATCCTCAACCCTCAGTCCTCATCCTCAATTCTCAATTCTCAATCCTCAATCCTCAATCCTCAATCTTCAATCCTGAATAATCAATCTCCAATCCTAGATCCTCAATCCCCAATCCTCAATCCTTAATCCTCAATCTTCAAACCTCAATACACAGTCCTCAATCCTCAATACTCAATACTCAATCGTCAATCTTCAATCCTCAATACTCAATTCTCAATCCTCAATCCTCAGTCCTCAGTCCTCAAACCTCAATCCTCAACACTCAGCCATCATCCTCAATCCTCAATCCTCAATCCTCAATCCTCAATCCTCAGTCCTCAATTCTCAATCCTCAATCCTCGTTCCTCAAACCTCAATCCTCAACCCTCAGTCCTCATCCTCAATTCTCAATCCTCAATACTCAATCCTCAATCCTCAATCATCAATTCTCAATCTTCAATCCTCAATCGTCAATCCTCAACCCTCAATCCTCAATCATCAGTCATGAATACACAATCTTCATAACTCAATCCTCAATACTCAATCCTCAATCCTCAATCCTCAATCCTCAATCCTCAATCCTCATTCTTCAAACCGCAATCCTCAACCCTCAGTCCTCATCCTCAATTCTCAATTCTCAATCCTCAATCCTCGTTCCTCAATCCTAGATACTCAATCGTCAATCCCCAGTCCTCAATTCTCAATCCTCAATCCTCGTTCCTCAAACCTCAATCCTCAACGCTCAGTCCTCATCCTCAATTCTCAACCCTCAAACCTCAATCCTCATTCTTCAATCCTCAATACCCAATCCTCAATCTTCAACACTCAATCCTCAATCCTCAATTCTCAATCCTCAATCCTCAGTCCTCAGTCCTCAAACCTCAATCCTCAACACACAGCCATCATCCTCAATCCTCAATCCTCAATCCTCAATCCTCATTCTTCAAACCTCAATCCTCAACCCTTAGTCCTCATCCTCAATTCTCAATTCTCAATCCTCAATCCTCAATCATCAATCTTCAATCCTGAATAATCAATCTCCAATCCTAGATACTCAATCCCCAATCCTCAATCCTTAATCCTCAATCTTCAATCCTCAATACTCAATCCTCAATCCTCAGTCCTCAATCCTCAATCCTCAATCCTCAGTCATCAATCCTCAATACTCAATACTCAATCGTCAATACTCAATCGTCAATCCTCAGTCCTCAATTCTCAATCCTCAATCCTCGTTCCTCAAACCTCAATCCTCAACCCTCAGTCCTCATCCTCAATTCTCAATCCTAAATCCTCAAACCTCAATCTTCAATCTTCAATACTCAATCCTCAATCCTCAATACTCAACCATCAATCCTCAATTCTCAATACTCAATCGAATATCCTGAATTCTCAGTATTCAATACTCAAACCTCAATCCTCAACCCTCAGCCCTCATCCTCCATCCTCAATCCTGAATCCTCAATCCTCAATCTTCAATCCTCAATACTCAATCATCAATCTTCAATCCTCAATCCTCAATCCTCAATACTCAATCCTCAATCCTCAGTCATCAATCCTCAATCTTCAGTACTCAATCGTCAATCCGCAGTCCTCAATCCTCAATCCTCAATCCTCGTTCCTCAAACATCAATCCTCATCCCTCAGCCATCATCCTCAATCCTCAATCCTCGTTCCTCAATCCTCAAACCTCAATCCTCAATCCTCAATGGTCACTCTCCAATCCTAGATCCTCAATCCCCAATCCTCAATCCTTAATCCTCAATCTTCTATCCTCAATCCTTAATTCTCAATCCTCAATACTAAATCCTCAATCCTCAATCCTCAATCATCAACCTTCAATCCTCAATACTCAATCTTCAATCCTCAATACCCAATCCTCAATACTCAATCCTCAATCCTCAGTCATCAATACTCAATCCTCAATACTCAATCGTCAATCCTCAGTCCTCAATTCTCAATCCACAATCCTCGTTCCTCAATCCTAGATACTCAATCGTCAATCCCCAGTCCTCAATTCTCAATCCTCAATCCTCGTTCCTCAAACCTCAATCCTCAACGCTCAGTCCTCATCCTCAATTCTCAATCCTCAATCCTCAAACCTCACTCTTCAATCCTCAATACTCAACCCTCAGTCCTCAATACTCAACCATCAATCCTCAACTCTCAATACTCAATAGAATATCCTGAATTCTCAGTATTCAATACTCAAACCTCAGTCCTCAACCCTCAGCCCTCATCCTCAATGCTCAATCCTCAATCCTCAAACCTCAATCTTCAACCCTCAATACTCAATCTTCGATTCTCAATTCTCAATCCTGAATCCTCAATCCCCAATCCTCAATCTTCAATCCTCAATTATCAATCCTCAATCCTCAATCCTCAATCCTCAATCATCAATACTCAATCTTCAATCCTCAATCCTGAATCCTCAATCCTCAATCCTCAATCATCAGTCATGGATACTCAATCTTCATAACTCAATCTTCAATCCTCAATCCTCAATCCTCAATCCTCAATCCTCAATCCTCAATCCTCATTCTTCAAACCTCAATCCTCAACCCTCTGTCCTCATCCTCAATTCTCAATTCTCAATCCTCAATCCTCAATCCTCAATCTTCAATCGTGAATAATCAATCTCCAATCCTAGATCCTCAATCCCCAATCCTCAATCCTTAATCCTCAATCTTCAAACCTCAATACACAGTCCTCAATCCTCAATACTCAATACTCAATCGTCAATCTTCAATCCTCAATACTCAATTCTCAATCCTCAATCCTCAGTCCTCAAACCTCAATCCTCAACACTCAGCCATCATCCTCAATACTCAATCCTCAATCCTCAATCCTCAATCCTCAGTCCTCGATTCTCAATCCTCAATCCTCGTTCCTCAAACCTCAATCCTCAACCCTCAGTCCTCATCCTCAATTCTCAATCCTCAATCCTCAAACCTCAATCTTCAATCCTCAATACTCAATACTAAATCCTCAATCCTCAATACGCAACCATCAAACCTCAATTCTCAATACTCAATAGAATATCCTGAATTCTCAGTATTCAATACTCAAACCTCAATCCTCAACCCTCAGCCCTCATCCTCCATCCTCAATCCTCAATCCTCAAACCTCAATCTTCAATCCTCAATACTCAATCTTCGATTCTCAATTCTCAATCCTCAATCCTCAATCCCCAATCCTCAATCTTCAATCCTCAATCCTCAATCCTCAATCCTCAATCCTCAATCCTCAATCCTCAATCCTCAATCATCAATTCTCATTCTTCAATCCTCAATCCTCAATCCTCAATCCTCAATCCTCAATCATCAGTCATGGATACTCAATCTTCATAACTCAATCCTCAATACTCAATCCTCAATCCTCAATCCTCGATACTCAATCCTCAATCCTCAATCCTCAATCCTCAATCCTCAATCCTCAATCATCAATTCTCAATCTTCAATCCTCAATCCTCAATCCTCAATCCTCAATCCTCAATCCTCAATCATCAGTCATGAATACTCAATCTTCATAACTCAATCTTCAATACTCAATCCTCAATCCTCAATCCTCAATCCTCAATCCTCATTCTTCAAACCTCAATCCTCAACCCTCAGTCCTCATCCTCAATTCTCAATTCTCAATCCTCAATCCTCAATCCTCAATCTTCAATCCTGAATAATCAATCTCCAATCCTAGATCCTCAATCCCCAATCCTCAATCCTTAATCCTCAATCTTCAAACCTCAATACACAGTCCTCAATCCTCAATACTCAATACTCAATCGTCAATCCTCAATCCTCAATCCTCAACCCTCAGTCCTCAATCATCAGTCATGAATACTCAATCTTCATAACTGAATCCTCAATCCTCAATCCTCAATACTCAATAGAATATCCTGAATTCTCAGTATTCAATACTCAATCCTCAATCCTCAACCCTCAGCCCTCATCCTCCATCCTCAATCATCAATCCTCAAACCTCAATCTTCAATCCCCAATACTCAATCTTCGATTCTCAATTCTCAATCCTCAATCCTCAATCCCCAATCCTCAATCTTCAACCCTCAATACTCAATACTCAATCCTCAATCCTCAATACGCAACCATCAATCCTCAATTCTCAATACTCAATAGAATATCCTGAATTCTCAGTATTCAATACTCAAACCTCAATCCTCAACCCTCAGCCCTCATCCTCCATCCTCTATCCTCAATCCTCAAACCTCAATCTTCAATCCTCAATACTCAATCTTCGATTCTCAATTCTCAATCCTCAATCCTCAATCCCCAATCCTCAATCTTCAATCCTCAATCCTCAATACTCAATCCTCAATCCTCAATCCTCAATCCTCAATCATCAATTCTCAATCTTCAATCCTCAATCCTCAATCCTCAATCCTCAATCCTCAATCATCAGTCATGAATACTCAACCTTCATTCCTCAATCCTCAATCCTCAATCCTCAATCCTCAATCCTCAATCCTCAATCATCAGTCATGGATACTCAATCTTCATAACTCAATCCTCAATACTCAATCCTCAATCCTCAATCCTCAATACTCAATCCTCAATCCTCATTCTTCAAACCTCAATCCTCAACCCTCAGTCCTAATCCTCAATTCTCAATTCTCAATCCTCAATCCTCAATCCTCAATCTTCAATCCTTAATAATCAATCTCCAATCCTAGATACTCAATCTCCAATCCTCAGTCCTTAATACTCAATCTTCAATCCTCAATCCCCAGTCCTCAATCTTCAATCCTCAATGCTCAATCCTCAATCCTCAATCCTCAATCCTCAGTCCTCAATCCTCAATCATCGAACCTCAAACCTCAATACTCAATACTCAATCCTCAGTCCTCAATGCGCAACCAACAATACTCAATTCTCAATACTCAATAGAATATCCTGAATTCTCAGTATTCAATACTCAAACCTCAATCCTCAACCCTCAGCCCTCATCATCCATGCTCAATCCTCAATCCTCAAACCTCAATCTTCAATCCTCAATACTCAATCTTCGATTCTCAATTCTCAATCCTCAATCCTCAATCCCCAATCCTCAATCTTCAATCCTCAATCCTCAATCCTCAATCCTCAATCCTCAATCCTCAATCATCAATACTCAATCTTCAATCCTCAATCCTCAATCCTCAATCCTCAATCCTCAATCCTCAATCATCAGTCATGAATACTCAATCTTCATAACTCAATCCTCAATGCTCAATCCTCAATCCTCAATCCTCAATCCTCAATCCTCAATCCTCATTCTTCAAACCTCAATCATCAAACCTCAATCTTCAATCCTCAATACTCAATACTAAATCCTCAATCCTCAATACGCAACCATCAAACCTCAATTCTCAATACTCAATAGAATATCCTGAATTCTCAGTATTCAATACTCAAACCTCAATCCTCAACCCTCAGCCCTCATCCTCCATCCTCAATCCTCAATCCTCAAACCTCAATCTTCAATCCTCAATACTCAATCTTCGATTCTCAATTCTCAATCCTCAATCCTCAATCCCCAATCCTCAATCTTCAATCCTCAATCCTCAATCCTCAATCCTCAATCCTCAATCCTCAATCCTCAATCCTCAATCATCAATTCTCATTCTTCAATCCTCAATCCTCAATCCTCAATCCTCAATCCTCAATCATCAGTCATGGATACTCAATCTTCATAACTCAATCCTCAATACTCAATCCTCAATCCTCAATCCTCGATACTCAATCCTCAATCCTCAATCCTCAATCCTCAATCCTCAATCCTCAATCCTCAATCATCAATTCTCAATCTTCAATCCTCAATCCTCAATCCTCAATCCTCAATCCTCAATCCTCAATCATCAGTCATGAATACTCAATCTTCATAACTCAATCTTCAATACTCAATCCTCAATCCTCAATCCTCAATCCTCAATCCTCATTCTTCAAACCTCAATCCTCAACCCTCAGTCCTCATCCTCAATTCTCAATTCTCAATCCTCAATCCTCAATCCTCAATCTTCAATCCTGAATAATCAATCTCCAATCCTAGATCCTCAATCCCCAATCCTCAATCCTTAATCCTCAATCTTCAAACCTCAATACACAGTCCTCAATCCTCAATACTCAATACTCAATCGTCAATCTTCAATCCTCAATACTCAATTCTCAATCCTCAATCCTCAGTCCTCAGTCCTCAAACCTCAATCCTCAACACTCAGCCATCATCCTCAATCCTCAATCCTCAATCCTCAATCCTCAATCCTCAGTCCTCAATTCTCAATCCTCAATCCTCGTTCCTCAAACCTCAATCCTCAACCCTCAGTCCTCATCCTCAATTCTCAATCCTCAATACTCAATCCTCAATCCTCAATCATCAATTCTCAATCTTCAATCCTCAATCGTCAATCCTCAACCCTCAATCCTCAATCATCAGTCATGAATACTCAATCTTCATAGCTCAATCCTCAATACTCAATCCTCAATCCTCAATCCTCAATCCTCAATCCTCAATCCTCATTCTTCAAACCTCAATCCTCAACCCTCAGTCCTCATCCTCAATTCTCAATTCTCAAT
The DNA here is from genome assembly GCF_051401765.1 of Calliopsis andreniformis. Lineage (NCBI taxonomy): Eukaryota > Metazoa > Arthropoda > Insecta > Hymenoptera > Andrenidae > Calliopsis > Calliopsis andreniformis. Next base: position 2,114,809 of record NW_027480495.1, read on the forward strand.
CCTCAATCCTCAATCCTCAATCTTCAATCCTGAATAATCAATCTCCAATCCTAGATACTCAATCCCCAATCCTCAATACTTAATCCTCAATCTTCAATCCTCAATCCCCAGTCCTCAATCATCAATCCTCAATGCTTAATCCTCAATCCTCAATCCTCAAACCTCAATCCTCAATCCTCAATCCTCAATCCACAATCATCAATACTCAATCTTCAATCCTCAGTCCTCAATCCTCAATCCTCAATCCTCAATCATCAGTCATGAATACTCAATCTTCATAACTCAATCCTCAATCCTGAATCCTCAATCCTCAATCCTCAATCCTCAATCCTCAATCCTCATTCTTCAAACCTCAATCCTCAACCCTCAGTCCTCATTCTCAATTCTCAATTCTGAATCCTCAATCCTCAATCCTCAACCCTCAGTCCTCAATCATCAGTCATGAATACTCAATCTTCATAACTGAATCCTCAATCCTCAATCCTCAATACTCAATAGAATATCCTGAATTCTCAGTATTCAATACTCAATCCTCAATCCTCAACCCTCAGCCCTCATCCTCCATCCTCAATCATCAATCCTCAAACCTCAATCTTCAATCCCCAATACTCAATCTTCGATTCTCAATTCTCAATCCTCAATCCTCAATCCCCAATCCTCAATCTTCAACCCTCAATACTCAATACTCAATCCTCAATCCTCAATACGCAACCATCAATCCTCAATTCTCAATACTCAATAGAATATCCTGAATTCTCAGTATTCAATACTCAAACCTCAATCCTCAACCCTCAGCCCTCATCCTCCATCCTCAATCCTCAATCCTCAAACCTCAATCTTCAATCCTCAATACTCAATCTTCGATTCTCAATTCTCAATCCTCAATCCTCAATCCCCAATCCTCAATCTTCAATCCTCAATCCTCAATACTCAATCCTCAATCCTCAATCCTCAATCCTCAATCATCAATTCTCAATCTTCAATCCTCAATCCTCAATCCTCAATCCTCAATCCTCAATCATCAGTCATGAATACTCAACCTTCATTCCTCAATCCTCAATCCTCAATCCTCAATCCTCAATCCTCAATCCTCAATCATCAGTCATGGATACTCAATCTTCATAACTCAATCCTCAATACTCAATCCTCAATCCTCAATCCTCAATACTCAATCCTCAATCCTCATTCTTCAAACCTCAATCCTCAATCCTCAGTCCTAATCCTCAATTCTCAATTCTCAATCCTCAATCCTCAATCCTCAATCTTCAATCCTTAATAATCAATCTCCAATCCTAGATACTCAATCTCCAATCCTCAGTCCTTAATACTCAATCTTCAATCCTCAATCCCCAGTCCTCAATCTTCAATCCTCAATGCTCAATCCTCAATCCTCAATCCTCAATCCTCAGTCCTCAATCCTCAATCATCGAACCTCAAACCTCAATACTCAATACTCAATCCTCAGTCCTCAATACGCAACCAACAATACTCAATTCTCAATACTCAATAGAATATCCTGAATTCTCAGTATTCAATACTCAAACCTCAATCCTCAACCCTCAGCCCTCATCATCCATGCTCAATCCTCAATCCTCAAACCTCAATCTTCAATCCTCAATACTCAATCTTCGATTCTCAATTCTCAATCCTCAATCCTCAATCCCCAATCCTCAATCTTCAATCCTCAATCCTCAATCCTCAATCCTCAATCCTCAATCCTCAATCATCAATACTCAATCTTCAATCCTCAATCCTCAATCCTCAATCCTCAATCCTCAATCCTCAATCATCAGTCATGAATACTCAATCTTCATAACTCAATCCTCAATGCTCAATCCTCAATCCTCAATCCTCAATCCTCAATCCTCAATCCTCATTCTTCAAACCTCAATCCTCAACCCTCAGTCCTCATCCTCAATTCTCAATTCTCAATCCTCAATCCTCAATCCTCAATCTTCAATCCTCAATCCTCACTACCCAATCTGCAATCCTCAGACCTCAACCCTCAACCCTCAATCCTCATTCTTCAATCCTCAATACCCAATCCTCAATCTTCAACCCTCAATCCTCAATCCTCAATTCTCAATCCTCAATCCTCAGTCCTCAATCCTCAATCCTCAATCCTCAGTCCTCAATCCTCAATCATCGAACCTCAAACCTCAATACTCAATACTCAATCCTCAGTCCTCAATACGCAACCAACAATACTCAATTCTCAATACTCAATAGAATATCCTGAATTCTCAGTATTCAATACTCAAACCTCAATCCTCAACCCTCAGCCCTCATCATCCATGCTCAATCCTCAATCCTCAAACCTCAACCTTCAATCCTCAATACTCAATCTTCGATTCTCAATTCTCAATCCTCAATCCTCAATCCCCAATCCTCAATCTTCAATCCTCAATCCTGAATCCTCAATACTCAATCCTCAATCCTCAATCATCAATACTCAATCTTCAATCCTCAATCCTCAATCCTCAATCCTCAATCCTCAATCCTCAATCATCAGTCATGAATACTCAATCTTCATAACTCAATCCTCAATGCTCAACCCTCAATCCTCAATCCTCAATCCTCAATCCTCAATCCTCATTCTTCAAACCTCAATCCTCAACCCTCAGTCCTCATCCTCAATTCTCAATTCTCAATCCTCAATCCTCACTACCCAATCTGCAATCCTCAGTCCTCAACACTCAACCCTCAATCCTCATTCTTCAATCCTCAATACCCAATCCTCAATCTTCAACCCTCAATCCTCAATCCTCAATTCTCAATCCTCAATCCTCAGTCCTCAGTCCTCAAACCTCAATCCTCAACACTCAGCCATCATCCTCAATACTCAATCCTCAATCCTCAATCCTCAATCCTCAGTCATCAATCTTCAATACTCAATACTCAATCGTCAATACTCAATCGTCAATCCTCAGTCCTCAATTCTCAATCCTCAATCCTCAATCATGAGTCATGAATACTCAATCTTCATAACTCAATCCTCAATCCTCAATCGTCAATCCTCAACCCTCAATCTTCAATCCTCAATGCTCAATCCTCAATCCTCAATCCTCAATCCTCAGTCCTCAATCCTCAATCATCGAACCTCAAACCTCAATACTCAATACTCAATCCTCAGAGCTCAATACACAGCCATCAATCCTCAATTCTCAATACTCAATAGAATTTCCTGAATTCTCAGTATTCAATACTCAAACCTCAATCCTCAACTCTCAGCCCTCATCCTCCAGGCTCAATCCTCAATCCTCAAACCTCAATCTTCAATCCTCAATACTCAATCTTCGCATCTCAATTCTCAATCCTCAACCCTCAGTCCCCAATCCTCAATCTTCAATCCTCAATCCTCAATCCTCAATCCTCAATCCTCAATCCACAATCATCAATACTCAATCTTCAATCATCAGTCCTCAATCCTCAATCCTCAATCCTCAATCATAAGTCATGAATACTCAATCTTCATAACTCAATCCTCAATCCTCAACCCTCAATCCTCATTCTTCAAACCTCAATCCTCAACCCTCGGTCCTCATCCTCAATTCTCAATTCTCAATCCTCAATCCTCAATCTTCAATCCTCAATACTCAATCCTCAATCCTCAATGCTCAGTCATCAATCCTCAATACTCAATACTCAATCGTCAATACTCAATCGTCAATCCTCAGTCCTCAATTCTCAATCCTCAATCCTCGTTCCTCAAACCTCAATCCTCAACCCTCAGTCCTCATCCTCAATTCTCAATTCTCAATCCTCACTCCTCAATCCTCAATCTTCAATCCTCAATCCTCACTGCCCAATCTGCAATCCTCAGTCCTCAACCCTCAACCCTCAATCCTCATTCTTCAATCCTCAGTACCCAATCCTCAATCTTCAACTCTCAATCCTCAATCCTCAATTCTCAATCCTCAATCCTCAGTCCTCAGTCCTCAAACCTCAATCCTCAACACTCAGCCATCATCCTCAATCCTCAATCCTCAATCCTCAATCCTCAATCCTCAGTCATCAATCTTCAATATTCAATACTCAATCGTCAATACTCAATCGTCAATCCTCAGTCCTCAATTCTCAATCCTCAATCCTCGTTCCTCAAACCTCAATCCTCAACCCTCAGTCCTCATCCTCAATTCTCAATCCTCAATCCTCAAACCTCAATCCTCAATCCTCAATACTCAATCCTCAATCCTCAATACTCAACCATCAATCCTCAATTCTCAATACTCAATAGAATATCCTGAATTCTCAGTATTCAATACTCAAACCTCAATCATAAACCCTCAGCCCTCATCCTCCATCCTCAATCCTCAATCCTCAATCCTCAATCTTCAATCCTCAATACTCAATCTTCAATCTTCAATCTTCAATCCTCAATCCTCAATCCTCAATCCTCAATCCTCAGTCATCAATCCTCAATCTTCAATACTCAATCGTCAATCCGCAGTCCTCAATCCTCAATCCTCAATCCTCGTTCCTCAAACATCAATCCTTAACCCTCAGCCATCATCCTCAATCCTCAATCCTCGTTCCTTAATCCTCAATACTCAATCCTCAATCCTCAATAGTCAATCTCCAATCCTAGATCCTCAATCGCCAATCCTCAATCCTTAATCCTCAATCTTCAATCCTCAATCCTCAATTCTCAATCCTCAATACTCAATCCTCAATCCTCAATCCTCAATCCCCAATCCTCAACCTTCAATCCTCAATCCTCAATCCTCAAGCCTCAATCCTCAATCCTCAATCTTCAACCCTGAATACTCAATCTTCAATCCTCAATACTCAATCTTCAATCCTCAACCCTCAATCCACAATCCACAATCCTCAATCCTCAATCATCAACCTTCAATCCTCAATACTCAATCTTCAATCCTCAATCCTCAATCCTGAATCGTCAATCCTCATTCTTCAATCCTCAATACCCAATCTTCAATACTCAATCCTCAATCCTCAGTCATCAATCCTCAATCCTCAATACTCAATCGTCAATCCTCAGTCCTCAATTCTCAATCCTCAATCCTCGTTCCTCAATCCTCGATACTCAATCGTCAGTCCCCAGTCCTCAATTCTCAATCCTCAATCCTCGTTCCTCTAACCTCAATCCTCAACCCTCAGTCCTCATCCTCAATTCTCAATCCACAATCCTCAAACCTCACTCTTCAATCCCCAATACTCAACCCTCAATCCTCAATACTCAACCATCAATCCTCAACTCTCAATACTCAATAGAATATCCTGAATTCTCAGTATTCAATACTCAAACCTCAATCCTCAACACTCAGCCCTCATCCTCCATGCTCAATGCTCAATCCTCAAACCTCAATCTTCAATCCTCAATACTCAATCTTCGATTCTCAATTCTCAATCCTCAATACTCAATCCCCAATCCTCAATCTTCAATCCTCAATCGTCAATCCTCAATCCTCAATACTCAATCCTCAATCATCAATACTCAATCTTCAATCCTCAATCCTCAATTCTCAATCCTCAATCCTCAATCCTCAATCATGAGTCATGAATACTCAATCTTCATAACTCAATCCTCAATCCTCAATCCTCAATCCTCAATCCTCAATCCTCAATCCTCATTCTTCAAACCTCAATCCTCAAACCTCAGTCCTCATCCTCAATTCTCAATTCTCAATCCTCAATCCTCAATCCTAAATCTTCAATCCTGAATAATCAATCTCCAATCCTAGATACTCAATCCCCAATCCTAAATCCTTAATCCTCAATCTTCAATCCTCAATCCCCACTCCTCAATCTTCAATCCTCAATGCTCAATCCTCAATCCTCAATCCTCAATCCTCAGTCCTCAATCCTCAATCATCGAACCTCAAACCGCAATACTCAATACTCAATCCTCAGAGCTCAATACACAACCATCAATCCTCAATTCTCAATACTCAATAGAATATCCTGAATTCTCAGTATTCAATACTCAAACCTCAATCCTCAACCCTCAGCCCTCATCCTCCAGCCTCAATCCTCAATCCTCAAACCTCAATCTTCAATCCTCAATACTCAATCTTCGATTCGCAATTCTCAATCCTCAATCCTCAGTCCCCAATCCTCAATCTTCAATCCTCAATCCTCAATACTCAATCCTCAATCCTCAATCCACAATCATCAATGCTCAATCTTCAATCATCAGTCCTCAATCCTCAATCCTCAATCCTCAATCATAAGTCATGAATACTCAATCTTCATAACTCAATCCTCAATCCTCAACCCTCAATCCTCATTCTTCAAACCTCAATCCTCAACCCTCAGTCCTCATCCTCAATTCTCAATTCTCAATCCTCAATCCTCAACCTTCAATCCTCAATACGCAATAATCAATCCTCAAACCTCAATCTTCAATCCTCAATACTCAATCCTCAATTCTCAATACTCAACCATCAATCCTCAATTCTCAATACTCAATAGAATATCCTGAATTCTCAGTATTCAATACTCAAATCTCAATCCTCAACCCTCAGCCCTCATCCTCCATCCTCAATCCTCAGTCCTCAATCCTCAATCTTCAATCCTCAGTACTCAATCCTCAATCCTCAGTCCTCAATCCTCAATCCTCAATCCTCAGTCATCAATCCTCAATACTCAATACTCAATCGTCAATACTCAATCGTCAATCCTCAGTCCTCAATTCTCAATCCTCAATCCTCGTTCCTCAAACCTCAATCCTCAACCCTCAGTCCTCATCCTCAATTCTCAATCCTCAATCCTCAAACCTCAATCTTCAATCTTCAATACTCAATCCTCAATCCTCAATACTCAACCATCAATCCTCAATTCTCAATACTCAATCGAATATCCTGAATTCTCAGTATTCAATACTCAAACCTCAATCCTCAGCCCTCAGCCCTCATCCTCCATCCTCAATCCTGAATCCTCAATCCTCAATCTTCAATCCTCAATACTCAATCATCAATCTTCAATCCTCAATCCTCAATCCTCAATACTCAATCCTCAATCCTCAGTCATCAATCCTCAATCTTCAGTACTCAATCGTCAATCCGCAGTCCTCAATCCTCAATCCTCAATCCTCGTTCCTCAATCCTAGATACTCAATCGTCAATCCCCAGTCCTCAATTCTCAATCCTCAATCCTCGTTCCTCAAACCTCAATCCTCAACGCTCAGTCCTCATCCTCAATTCTCAATCCTCAATCCTCAAACCTCACTCTTCAATCCTCAATACTCAACCCTCAGTCCTCAATACTCAACCATCAATCCTCAACTCTCAATACTCAATAGAATATCCTGAATTCTCAGTATTCAATACTCAAACCTCAGTCCTCAACCCTCAGCCCTCATCCTCAATGCTCAATCCTCAATCCTCAAACCTCAATCTTCAATCCTCAATACTCAATCTTCGATTCTCAATTCTCAATCCTGAATCCTCAATCCCCAATCCTCAATCTTCAATCCTCAATCCTCAATCCTCAATCCTCAATCCTCAATCCTCAATCATCAATACTCAATCTTCAATCCTCAATCCTGAATCCTCAATCCTCAATCCTCAATCCTCAATCATCAGTCATGAATACTCAATCTTCATAACTCAATCTTCAATCCTCAATCCTCAATCCTCAATCCTCAATCCTCAATCCTCAATCCTCATTCTTCAAACCTCAATCCTCAACCCTCTGTCCTCATCCTCAATTCTCAATTCTCAATCCTCCATCCTCAATCCTCAATCTTCAATCGTGAATAATCAATCTCCAATCCTAGATCCTCAATCCCCAATCCTCAATCCTTAATCCTCAATCTTCAAACCTCAATACACAGTCCTCAATCCTCAATACTCAATACTCAATCGTCAATCTTCAATCCTCAATACTCAATTCTCAATCCTCAATCCTCAGTCCTCAAACCTCAATCCTCAACACTCAGCCATCATCCTCAATACTCAATCCTCAATCCTCAATCCTCAATCCTCAGTCCTCGATTCTCAATCCTCAATCCTCGTTCCTCAAACCTCAATCCTCAACCCTCAGTCCTCATCCTCAATTCTCAATCCTCAATCCTCAAACCTCAATCTTCAATCCTCAATACTCAATACTAAATCCTCAATCCTCAATACGCAACCATCAAACCTCAATTCTCAATACTCAATAGAATATCCTGAATTCTCAGTATTCAATACTCAAACCTCAATCCTCAACCCTCAGCCCTCATCCTCCATCCTCAATCCTCAATCCTCAAACCTCAATCTTCAATCATCAATACTCAATCTTCGATTCGCAATTCTCAATCCTCAATCCTCAGTCCCCAATCCTCAATCTTCAATCCTCAATCCTCAATACTCAATCCTCAATCCTCAATCCACAATCATCAATGCTCAATCTTCAATCGTCAGTCCTCAATCCTCAATCCTCAATCCTCAATCATAAGTCATGAATACTCAATCTTCATAACTCAATCCTCAATCCTCAACCCTCAATCCTCATTCTTCAAACCTCAATCCTCAACCCTCAGTCCTCATCCTCAATTCTCAATTCTCAATCCTCAATCCTAAACCTTCAATCCTCAATACGCAATAATCAATCCTCAAACCTCAATCTTCAATCCTCAATACTCAATCCTCAATTCTCAATACTCAACCATCAATCCTCAATTCTCAATACTCAATAGAATATCCTGAATTCTCAGTATTCAATACTCAAATCTCAATCCTCAACCCTCAGCCCTCATCCTCCATCCTCAATCCTCAGTCCTCAATCCTCAATCTTCAATCCTCAGTACTCAATCCTCAATCCTCAGTCCTCAATCCTCAATCCTCAATCCTCAGTCATCAATCCTCAATACTCAATACTCAATCGTCAATACTCAATCGTCAATCCTCAGTCCTCAATTCTCAATCCTCAATCCTCGTTCCTCAAACCTCAATCCTCAACCCTCAGTCCTCATCCTCAATTCTCAATCCTCAATCCTCAAACCTCAATCTTCAATCTTCAATACTCAATCCTCAATCCTCAATACTCAACCATCAATCCTCAATTCTCAATACTCAATCGAATATCCTGAATTCTCAGTATTCAATACTCAAACCTCAATCCTCAACCCTCAGCCCTCATCCTCCATCCTCAATCCTGAATCCTCAATCCTCAATCTTCAATCCTCAATACTCAATCATCAATCTTCAATCCTCAATCCTCAATCCTCAATACTCAATCCTCAATCCTCAGTCATCAATCCTCAATCTTCAGTACTCAATCGTCAATCCGCAGTCCTCAATCCTCAATCCTCAATCCTCGTTCCTCAAACATCAATCCTCATCCCTCAGCCATCATCCTCAATCCTCAATCCTCGTTCCTCAATCCTCAAACCTCAATCCTCAATCCTCAATGGTCACTCTCCAATCCTAGATCCTCAATCCCCAATCCTCAATCCTTAATCCTCAATCTTCTATCCTCAATCCTTAATTCTCAATCCTCAATACTAAATCCTCAATCCTCAATCCTCAATCCCCAATCCTCAATCTTCAATCCTCAATCCGCAATCCTCAAGTCTCAATCCTCAATCCTCAATCTTCAATCCTGAATACTCAATCTTCAATCCTCAATACTCAATCTTCAATCCTCAACCCTCAATCCACTATCTACAATCCTCAATCCTCAATCATCAACCTTCAATCCTCAATACTCAATCTTCAATCCTCAATACCCAATCCTCAATACTCAATCCTCAATCCTCAGTCATCAATCCTCAATCCTCAATACTCAATCGTCAATCCTCAGTCCTCAATTCTCAATCCTCAATCCTCGTTCCTCAATCCTAGATACTCAATCGTCAATCCCCAGTCCTCAATTCTCAATCCTCAATCCTCGTTCCTCAAACCTCAATCCTCAACGCTCAGTCCTCATCCTCAATTCTCAATCCTCAATCCTCAAACCTCACTCTTCAATCCTCAATACTCAACCCTCAGTCCTCAATACTCAACCATCAATCCTCAACTCTCAATACTCAATAGAATATCCTGAATTCTCAGTATTCAATACTCAAACCTCAGTCCTCAACCCTCAGCCCTCATCCTCAATGCTCAATCCTCAATCCTCAAACCTCAATCTTCAATCCTCAATACTCAATCTTCGATTCTCAATTCTCAATCCTGAATCCTCAATCCCCAATCCTCAATCTTCAATCCTCAATCCTCAATCCTCAATCCTCAATCCTCAATCCTCAATGATCAATACTCAATCTTCAATCCTCAATCCTGAATCCTCAATCCTCAATCCTCAATCCTCAATCATCAGTCATGAATACTCAATCTTCATAACCCAATCTTCAATCCTCAATCCTCAATCCTCAATCCTCAATCCTCAATCCTCAATCCTCATTCTTCAAACCTCAATCCTCAACCCTCTGTCCTCATCCTCAATTCTCAATTCTCAATCCTCAATCCTCAATCCTCAATCTTCAATCGTGAATAATCAATCTCCAATCCTAGATCCTCAATCCCCAATCCTCAATCCTTAATCCTCAATCTTCAAACCTCAATACACAGTCCTCAATCCTCAATACTCAATACTCAATCGTCAATCTTCAATCCTCAATACTCAATTCTCAATCCTCAATCCTCAGTCCTCAAACCTCAATCCTCAACACTCAGCCATCATCCTCAATACTCAATCCTCAATCCTCAATCCTCAATCCTCAGTCCTCGATTCTCAATCCTCAATCCTCGTTCCTCAAACCTCAATCCTCAACCCTCAGTCCTCATCCTCAATTCTCAAGCCTCAATCCTCAAACCTCAATCTTCAATCCTCAATACTCAATACTATATCCTCAATCCTCAATACGCAACCATCAAACCTCAATTCTCAATACTCAATAGAATATCCTGAATTCTCAGTATTCAATACTCAAACCTCAATCCTCAACCCTCAGCCCTCATCCTCCATCCTCAATCCTCAATCCTCAAACCTCAATCTTCAATCCTCAATACTCAATCTTCGATTCTCAATTCTCAATCCTCAATCCTCAATCCCCAATCCTCAATCTTCAATCCTCAATCCTCAATCCTCAATCCTCAATCCTCAATCCTCAATCCTCAATCCTCAATCATCAATTCTCATTCTTCAATCCTCAATCCTCAATCCTCAATCCTCAATCCTCAATCATCAGTCATGGATACTCAATCTTCATAACTCAATCCTCAATACTCAATCCTCAATCCTCAATCCTCAATACTCAATCCTCAATCCTCATTCTTCAAACCTCAATCCTCAACCCTCAGTCCTCATCCTCAATTCTCAATTCTCAATCCTCAATCCTCAATCCTCAATCTTCAATCCTGAATAATCAATCTCCAATCCTAGATACTCAAACCCCAATCCCTAATCCTTAATCCTCAATCTTCAATCCTCAATCCCCAGTCCTCAATCTTCAATCCTCAATGCTCAATCCTCAATCCTCAATCCTCAATCTTCAGTCCTCAATCCTCAATCATCGAACCTCAAACCTCAATACTCAATACGCAATCCTCAGTCCTCAATACGCAACCAACAATCCTCAATTCTCAATACTCAATAGAATATCCTGAATTCTCAGTATTCAATACTCAAACCTCAATCCTCAACCCTCAGCCCTCATCCTCCAAGCTCAATCCTCAATCCTCAAACCTCAATCTTCAATCCTCAATACTCAATCTTCGATTCTCAATACTCAATCCTCAATCCTCAATCCCCAATCCTCAATCTTCAATCCTCATTCCTCAATCCTCAATCCACAATCCTCAATCCTCAATCATCAATACTCAATCGTCAATCCTCAATCCTCAATCCTCAATCCTCAATCCTCAATCTTCAATCATCAGTCATGAATACTCAATCTTCATAACTCAATCGTCAATGCTCAATCCTCAATCCTCAATCCTCAATCCTCAATCCTCATTCTTCAAACCTCAATCCTCAACCCTCAGTCCTCATCCTCAATTCTCAATTCTCAATCCTCAATCCTCAATCCTCAATCTTCAATCCTCAATCCTCACTACCCAATCTGCAATCCTCAGACCTCATCCCTCAACCCTCAATCCTCATTCTTCAATCCTCAATACCCAATCCTCAATCTTCAACCCTCAATCCTCAATACTCAATTCTCAATCCTCAATCCTCAGTCCTCAGTCCTCAAACCTCAATCCTCAATCCTCAAACCTCAATCCTCAATCCTCAATACTCAATCCTGAATCCTCAATACTCTACCATCAATCCTCAATTCTCAATACTCAATAGAATATCCTGAATTCTCAGTATTCAATGCTCAAACCTCAATCCTCAACCCTCAGCCCTCATCCTCCATCCTCAGTCCTCAATCCTCAAACCTCAATCTTCAATCCTCAATACTCAATCTTCGATTCTCAATCCTCAATACTCAATCCTCAATCCCCAATCCTCAATCTTCAATCCTCAATCCTCAATCCTCAATCCTCAATCCTCAATCCTCAATCCTCAACCCTCAATCATCAATTCTCATTCTTCAATCCTCAATCCTCAATCCTCAATCCTCAATCCTCAATCCTCAATCATTAGTCACGGGTACTCAATCTTCATAACTCAATCCTCAATACTCAATCCTCAATCCTCAATCCTCAATACTCAATCCTCAATCCTCATTCTTCAAACCTCAATCCTCAACCCTCAGTCCTTATCCTCAATTCTCAATTCTCATTCCTCAATCCTGAATCCTCAATCTTCAATCCTGAATAATCAATCTCCAATCCTAGATACTCAATCCCCAATTCTCAATCCTTAATCCTCAATCTTCAATCCTCAATCCCCAGTCCTCAATCTTCAATCCTCAATGCTCAATCCTCAATCCTCAATCCTCAATCCTCAGTCCTCAATCCTCAATCATCGAACCTCAAACCTCAATACTCAATACTCAATCCTCAGTCCTCAATACGCAACCATCAATCCTCAATTCTCAATACTCAATAGAATATCCTGAATTCTCAGTATTCAATACTCAAACCTCAATCCTCAACCCTCAGCCCTCATCCTCCATCCTCAATCCTCGTTCCTCAATCCTCAATACACAATCCTCAATCCTCAATAGTCAATCTTCAATCCTAGATCCTCAATCACCAATCCTCAATCCTTAATCCTCAATCTTCAATCCTCAATCCTCAATTCTCAATCCTCAATACTCAATCTTCGATTCTCAATTCTCAATCCTCAATCCTCAATCCCCAATCCTCAATCCTCAGTCATCAATCCTCAATCTTCAATACTCAATCGTCAATCCGCAGTCCTCAATCCTCAATCCTGAATCCTCGTTCCTCAAACATCAATCCTCAACCCTCAGCCATCATCCTCAATCCTCAATACTCGTTCCTCAATCCTCAATACTCAATCCTCAATCCTCAATAGTCAATCTCCAATCCTAGATCCTCAATCCCCAATCCTCAATCCTTCATCCTCAATCTTCATTCCTCAATCCTCAATTCTCAATCCTCAATACTCAACCCTCAATCCTCAATACTCAACCATCAATCCGCATCTCTCAATACTCAATAGAATATCCTGAATTCTCAGTATTCTATACTCAAACCTCAATCCTCAACACTCAGCCCTCATCCTCCATGCTCAATCCTCAATCCTCAAACCTCAATCTTCAATCCTCAATCCTCAATCCTCAATCCTCAATCCTCAATCCTCAATCATCAGTCATGAATACTCAATCTTCATAACTCAATCCTCAATGCTCAATCCTCAATCCTCAATCCTCAAACCTCAATCCTCATTCTTCAAACCTCAATCCTCAACCCTCAGTCCTCATCCTCAATTCTCAATTCTCAATCCTCAATCCTCAATCATCAATCTTCAATCCTCAATCCTCACTACCCAATCTGCAATCCTCAGTCCTCAACCCTCAACCCTCAATCCTCATTCTTCAATCCTCAATACCCAATCCTCAATCTTCAACACTCAATCCTCAATCCTCAATTCTCAATCCTCAGCCCTCATCCTCCATCCTCAGTCCTCAATCCTCAAACCTCAATCTTCAATCCTCAATACTCAATCTTCGATTCTCAATCCTCAATACTCAATCCTCAATCCCCAATCCTCAATCTTCAATCCTCAATCCTCAATCCTCAATCCTCAATCCTCAATCCTCAATCCTCAACCCTCAATCATCAATTCTCATTCTTCAATCCTCAATCCTCAATCCTCAATCCTCAATCCTCAATCCTCAATCATTAGTCACGGGTACTCAATCTTCATAACTCAATCCTCAATACTCAATCCTCAATCCTTAATCCTCAATCCTCAATACACAATCCTCAATCCTCATTCTTCAAACCTCAATCCTCAACCCTCAGTCCTTATCCTCAATTCTCAATTCTCATTCCTCAATCCTCAATCCTCAATCTTCAATCCTGAATAATCAATCTCCAATCCTAGATACTCAATCCCCAATTCTCAATCCTTAATCCTCAATCTTCAATCCTCAATCCCCAGTCCTCAATCTTCAATCCTCAATGCTCAATCCTCAATCCTCAATCCTCAATCCTCAGTCCTCAATCCTCAATCATCGAACCTCAAACCTCAATACTCAATACTCAATCCTCAGTCCTCAATACGCAACCAACAATCCTCAATTCTCAATACTCAATAGAATATCCTGAATTCTCAGTATTCAATACTCAAACCTCAATCCTCAACCCTCAGCCCTCATCCTCCATCCTCAATCCTCGTTCCTCAATCCTCAATACACAATCCTCAATCCTCAATAGTCAATCTCCAATCCTAGATCCTCAATCACCAATCCTCAATCCTTAATCCTCAATCTTCAATCCTCAATCCTCAATTCTCAATCTTCAATACTCAATCTTCGATTCTCAATTCTCAATCCTCAATCCTCAATCCCCAATCCTCAATCCTCAGTCATCAATCCTCAATCTTCAATACTCAATCGTCAATCCGCAGTCCTCAATCCTCAATCCTGAATCCTCGTTCCTCAAACATCAATCCTCAACCCTCAGCCATCATCCTCAATCCTCAATACTCGTTCCTCAATCCTCAATACTCAATCCTCAATCCTCAATAGTCAATCTCCAATCCTAGATCCTCAATCCCCAATCCTCAATACTTCATCCTCAATCTTCAATCCTCAATCCTCAATTCTCAATCCTCAATACTCAACCCTCAATCCTCAATACTCAACCATCAATCCGCAACTCTCAATACTCAATAGAATATCCTGAATTCTCAGTATTCTATACTCAAACCTCAATCCTCAACACTCAGCCCTCATCCTCCATGCTCAATCCTCAATCCTCAAACCTCAATCTTCAATCCTCAATCCTCAATCCTCAATCCTCAATCCTCAATCCTCAATCATCAGTCATGAATACTCAATCTTCATAACTCAATCCTCAATGCTCAATCCTCAATCCTCAATCCTCAAACCTCAATCCTCATTCTTCAAACCTCAATCCTCAACCCTCAGTCCTCATCCTCAATTCTCAATTCTCAATCCTCAATCCTCAATCATCAATCTTCAATCCTCAATCCTCACTACCCAATCTGCAATCCTCAGTCCTCAACCCTCAACCCTCAATCCTCATTCTTCAATCCTCAATACCCAATCCTCAATCTTCAACACTCAATCCTCAATCCTCAATTCTCAATCCTCAATCCTCAGTCCTCAGACCTCAAACCTCAATCCTCAACACACAGCCATCATCCTCAATCCTCAATCCTCAATCCTCAATCCTCATTCTTCAAACCTCAATCCTCAACCCTCAGTCCTCATCCTCAATTCTCAATTCTCAATCCTCAATCCTCAATCCTCAATCTTCAATCCTGAATAATCAATCTCCAATCCTAGATACTCAATCCCCAATCCTCAATCCTTAATCCTCAATCTTCAATCCTCAATCCCCAGTCCTCAATCTTCAATCCTCAATGCTCAATCCTCAATCCTCAATCCTCAATCCTCAGTCCTCAATCCTCAATCATCGAACAACAAACCTCAATACTCAATACTCAATCCTCAGTCCTCAATACGCAACCAACAATCCTCAATTCTCAATACTCAATAGAATATCCTGAATTCTCAGTATTCAATACTCAAACCTCAATCCTCAACCCTCAGCCCTCATCCTCCATGCTCAATCCTCAATCCTCAAACCTCAATCTTCAATCCTCAATACTCAATCTTCGATTCTCAATTCTCAATCCTCAATCCTCAATCCCCAATCCTCAATCTTCAATCCTCAATCCTCAATCCTCAATCCTCAATCCTCAATCCTCAATCATCAATACTCAATCTTCAATCCTCAATCCTCAATCCTCAATCCTCAATCCTCAATCCTCAATCATCAGTCATGAATACTCAATCTTCATAACTCAATCCTCAATGCTCAGTCCTCAATCCTCAATCCTCAATCCTCAATCC
The DNA here is from genome assembly GCF_051401765.1 of Calliopsis andreniformis. Classification (NCBI taxonomy): domain Eukaryota; kingdom Metazoa; phylum Arthropoda; class Insecta; order Hymenoptera; family Andrenidae; genus Calliopsis; species Calliopsis andreniformis. The sequence continues at coordinate 2,131,223 of NW_027480495.1, forward strand.
TCATTCTTCAAACCTCAATCCTCAACCCTCAGTCCTCATCCTCAATTCTCAATTCTCAATCCTCAATCCTCAATCCTCAATCTTCAATCCTCAATCCTCACTACCCAATCTGCAATCCTCAGTCCTCAACCCTCAACGCTCAATCCTCATTCTTCAATCCTCAATACCCAATCCTCAATCTTCAACCCTCAGTACTCAATCCTCAATTCTCAATCCTCAATCCTCAGTCCTCAGTCCTCAAACCTCAATCCTCAACACTCAGCCATCATCCTCAATACTCAATCCTCAATCCTCAATCCTCAATCCTCAGTCATCAATCTTCAATACTCAATACTCAATCGTCAAGACTCAATCGTCAATCCTCAGTCCTCAATTCTCAATCCTCAATCCTCGTTCCTCAAACCTCAATCCTCAACCCTCAGTCCTCATCCTCAATTCTCAATCCTCAATCCTCAAACCTCAATCCTCAATCCTCAATACTCAATCTTCGCATCTCAATTCTCAATCCTCAATCCTCAGTCCCCAATCCTCAATCTTCAATCCTCAATCCTCAATCCTCAATCCTCAATCCTCAATCCACAATCATCAATACTCAATCTTCAATCATCAGTCCTCAATCCTCAATCCTCAATCCTCAATCATAAGTCATGAATACTCAATCTTCATAACTCAATCCTCAATCCTCAACCCTCAATCCTCATTCTTCAAACCTCAATCCTCAACCCTCGGTCCTCATCCTCAATTCTCAATTCTCAATCCTCAATCCTCAATCTTCAATCCTCAATACTCAATCCTCAATCCTCAATGCTCAGTCATCAATCCTCAATACTCAATACTCAATCGTCAATACTCAATCGTCAATCCTCAGTCCTCAATTCTCAATCCTCAATCCTCGTTCCTCAAACCTCAATCCTCAACCCTCAGTCCTCATCCTCAATTCTCAATTCTCAATCCTCACTCCTCAATCCTCAATCTTCAATCCTCAATCCTCACTGCCCAATCTGCAATCCTCAGTCCTCAACCCTCAACCCTCAATCCTCATTCTTCAATCCTCAGTACCCAATCCTCAATCTTCAACTCTCAATCCTCAATCCTCAATTCTCAATCATCAATCCTCAGTCCTCAGTCCTCAAAGCTCAATCCTCAACACTCAGCCATCATCCTCAATCCTCAATCCTCAATCCTCAATCCTCAATCCTCAGTCATCAATCTTCAATACTCAATACTCAATCGTCAATACTCAATCGTCAATCCTCAGTCCTCAATTCTCAATCCTCAATCCTCGTTCCTCAAACCTCAAACCTCAACCCTCAGTCCTCATCCTCAATTCTCAATCCTCAACGCTCAAACCTCAATCCTCAATCCTCAATACTCAATCCTCAATCCTCAATACTCAACCATCAATCCTCAATTCTCAATACTCAATAGAATATCCTGAATTCTCAGTATTCAATACTCAAACCTCAATCATAAACCCTCAGCCCTCATCCTCCATCCTCAATCCTCAATCCTCAATCCTCAATCTTCAATCCTCAATACTCAATCTTCAATCTTCAATATTCAATCCTCAATCCTCAATCCTCAATCCTCAATCCTCAGTCATCAATCCTCAATCTTCAATACTCAATCGTCAATCCGCAGTCCTCAATCCTCAATCCTCAATCCTCGTTCCTCAAACATCAATCCTTAACCCTCAGCCATCATCCTCAATCCTCAATCCTCGTTCCTTAATCCTCAATACTCAATCCTCAATCCTCAATAGTCAATCTCCAATCCTAGATCCTCAATCCCCAATCCTCAATCCTTAATCCTCAATCTTCAATCCTCAATCCTCAATTCTCAATCCTCAATACTCAATCCTCAATCCTCAATCCTCAATCCCCAATCCTCAACCTTCAATCCTCAATCCTCAATCCTCAATCCTCAAGCCTCAATCCTCAATCCTCAATCTTCAATCCTGAATACTCAATCTTCAATCCTCAATACTCAATCTTCAATCCTCAACCCTCAATCCACAATCCACAATCCTCAATCCTCAATCATCAACCTTCAATCCTCAATACTCAATCTTCAATCCTCAATCCTCAATCCTGAATCGTCAATCCTCATTCTTCAATCCTCAATACCCAATCTTCAATGCTCAATCCTCAATCCTCAGTCATCAATCCTCAATCCTCAATACTCAATCGTCAATCCTCAGTCCTCAATTCTCAATCCTCAATCCTCGTTCCTCAATCCTCGATACTCAATCGTCAATCCCCAGTCCTCAATTCTCAATCCTCAATCCTCGTTCCTCTAACCTCAATCCTCAACCCTCAGTCCTCATCCTCAATTCTCAATCCACAATCCTCAAACCTCACTCTTCAATCCCCAATACTCAACCCTCAATCCTCAATACTCAACCATCAATCCTCAACTCTCAATACTCAATAGAATATCCTGAATTCTCAGTATTCAATACTCAAACCTCAATCCTCAACACTCAGCCCTCATCCTCCATGCTCAATGCTCAATCCTCAAACCTCAATCTTCAATCCTCAATACTCAATCTTCGATTCTCAATTCTCAATCCTCAATACTCAATCCCCAATCCTCAATCTTCAATCCTCAATCGTCAATTCTCAATCCTCAATCCTCAATCCTCAATCCTCAATCCTCAATCTTCAATCCTCAATCCTCAATACCCAATCTGCAATCCTCAGTCCTCAACCCTGAACCCTCAATCCTCATTCTTCAATCCTCAATACCCAATCCTCAATCTTCAACCCTCAATCCTCAATCCTCAATTCTCAATCCTCAATCCTCAGTCCTCAGTCCTCAAACCTCAATCCTCAACACACAGCCATCATCCTCAATCCTCAATCCTCAATCCTCAATCCTCAATCCTCAGTCATCAATCTTCAATACTCAATACTCAATCGTCAATACTCAATCGTCAATCCTCAGTCCTCAATTCTCAATCCTCAATCCTCGTTCCTCAAACCTCAATCCTCAACCCTCAGTCCTCATCCTCAATTCTCAATCCTCAATCCTCAAACCTCAATCCTCAATCCTCAATACTCAATCCTCAATCCTCAATACTCAACCATCAATCCTCAATTCTCAATACTCAATAGAATATCCTGAATTCTCAGTATTCAATACTCAAACCTCAATCATAAACCCTCAGCCCTCATACTCCATCCTCAATCCTCAATCCTCAATCCTCAATCTTCAATCCTCAATACTCAATCTTCGCATCTCAATTCTCAATCCTCAATCCTCAGTCCCCAATCCTCAATCTTCAATCCTCAATCCTCAATCCTCAATCCTCAATCCTCAATCCACAATCATCAATACTCAATCTTCAATCATCAGTCCTCAATCCTCAATCCTCAATCCTCAATCATAAGTCATGAATACTCAATCTTCATAACTCAATCCTCAATCCTCAACCCTCAATCCTCATTCTTCAAACCTCAATCCTCAACCCTCGGTCCTCATCCTCAATTCTCAATTCTCAATCCTCAATCCTCAATCTTCAATCCTCAATACTCAATCCTCAATCCTCAATGCTCAGTCATCAATCCTCAATACTCAATACTCAATCGTCAATACTCAATCGTCAATCCTCAGTCCTCAATTCTCAATCCTCAATCCTCGTTCCTCAAACCTCAATCCTCAACCCTCAGTCCTCATCCTCAATTCTCAATTCTCAATCCTCACTCCTCAATCCTCAATCTTCAATCCTCAATCCTCACTGCCCAATCTGCAATCCTCAGTCCTCAACCCTCAACCCTCAATCCTCATTCTTCAATCCTCAGTACCCAATCCTCAATCTTCAACTCTCAATCCTCAATCCTCAATTCTCAATCCTCAATCCTCAGTCCTCAGTCCTCAAACCTCAATCCTCAACACTCAGCCATCATCCTCAATCCTCAATCCTCAATCCTCAATCCTCAATCCTCAGTCATCAATCTTCAATACTCAATACTCAATCGTCAATACTCAATCGTCAATCCTCAGTCCTCAATTCTCAATCCTCAATCCTCGTTCCTCAAACCTCAATCCTCAACCCTCAGTCCTCATCGTCAATTCTCAATCCTCAATCCTCAAACCTCAATCCTCAATCCTCAATACTCAATCCTCAATCCTCAATACTCAACCATCAATCCTCAATTCTCAATACTCAATAGAATATCCTGAATTCTCAGTATTCAATACTCAAACCTCAATCATAAACCCTCAGCCCTCATCCTCCATCCTCAATCCTCAATCCTCAATCCTCAATCTTCAATCCTCAATACTCAATCTTCAATCTTCAATCTTCAATCCTCAATCCTCAATCCTCAATCCTCAATCCTCAGTCATCAATCCTCAATCTTCAATACTCAATCGTCAATCCGCAGTCCTCAATCCTCAATCCTCAATCCTCGTTCCTCAAACATCAATCCTTAACCCTCAGCCATCATCCTCAATCCTCAATCCTCGTTCCTTAATCCTCAATACTCAATCCTCAATCCTCAATAGTCAATCTCCAATCCTAGATCCTCAATCCCCAATCCTCAATCCTTAATCCTCAATCTTCAATCCTCAATCCTCAATTCTCAATCCTCAATACTCAATCCTCAATCCTCAATCCTCAATCCCCAATCCTCAACCTTTAATCCTCAATCCTCAATCCTCAAGCCTCAATCCTCAATCCTCAATCTTCAACCCTGAATACTCAATCTTCAATCCTCAATACTCAATCTTCAATCCTCAACCCTCAATCCACAATCCACAATCCTCAATCCTCAATCATCAACCTTCAATCCTCAATACTCAATCTTCAATCCTCAATCCTCAATCCTGAATCGTCAATCCTCATTCTTCAATCCTCAATACCCAATCTTCAATACTCAATCCTCAATCCTCAGTCATCAATCCTCAATCCTCAATACTCAATCGTCAATCCTCAGTCCTCAATTCTCAATCCTCAATCCTCGTTCCTCAATCCTCGATACTCAATCGTCAATCCCCAGTCCTCAATTCTCAATCCTCAATCCTCGTTCCTCTAACCTCAATCCTCAACCCTCAGTCCTCATCCTCAATTCTCAATCCACAATCCTCAAACCTCACTCTTCAATCCCCAATACTCAACCCTCAATCCTCAATACTCAACCATCAATCCTCAACTCTCAATACTCAATAGAATATCCTGAATTCACAGTATTCAATACTCAAACCTCAATCCTCAACACTCAGCCCTCATCCTCCATGCTCAATGCTCAATCCTCAAACCTCAATCTTAAATCCTCAATACTCAATCTTCGATTCTCAATTCTCAATCCTCAATACTCAATCCCCAATCCTCAATCTTCAATCCTCAATCGTCAATCCTCAATCCTCAATACTCAATCCTCAATCATCAATACTCAATCTTCAATCCTCAATCCTCAATTCTCAATCCTCAATCCTCAATCCTCAATCATGAGTCATGAATACTCAATCTTCATAACTCAATCCTCAATCCTCAATCCTCAGTCCTCAATCCTCAATCCTCAATCCTCATTCTTCAAACCCCAATCCTCAACCCTCAGTCCTCATCCTCAATTCTCAATTCTCAATCCTCAATCCTCAATCCTAAATCTTCAATCCTGAATAATCAATCTCCAATCCTAGATACTCAATCCCCAATCCTAAATCCTTAATCCTCAATCTTCAATCCTCAATCCCCACTCCTCAATCTTCAATCCTCAATGCTCAATCCTCAATCCTCAATCCTCAATCCTCAGTCCTCAATCCTCAATCATCGAACCTCAAACCGCAATACTCAATACTCAATCCTCAGAGCTCAATACACAACCATCAATCCTCAATTCTCAATACTCAATAGAATATCCTGAATTCTCAGTATTCAATACTCAAACCTCAATCCTCAACCCTCAGCCCTCATCCTCCAGCCTCAATCCTCAATCCTCAAACCTCAATCTTCAATCCTCAATACTCAATCTTCGATTCGCAATTCTCAATCCTCAATCCTCAGTCCCCAATCCTCAATCTTCAATCCTCAATCCTCAATACTCAATCCTCAATCCTCAATCCACAATCATCAATACTCAATCTTCAATCATCAGTCCTCAATCCTCAATCCTCAATCCTCAATCATAAGTCATGAATACTCAATCTTCATAACTCAATCCTCAATCCTCAACCATCAATCCTCATTCTTCAAACCTCAATCCTCAACCCTCAGTCCTCATCCTCAATTCTCAATCCTCAATCCTCAATCCTCAATCTTCAATCCTCAATACTCAATAATCAATCCTCAAACCTCAATCTTCAATCCTCAATACTCAATCCTCAATTCTCAATACTCAACCATCAATCCTCAATTCTCAATACTCAATAGAATATCCTGAATTCTCAGTATTCAATACTCAAATCTCAATCCTCAACCCTCAGCCCTCATCCTCCATCCTCAATCCTCAGTCCTCAATCCTCAATCTTCAATCCTCAATACTCAATCCTCAATCCTCAGTCCTCAATCCTCAATCCTCAATCCTCAGTCATCAATCCTCAATACTCAATACTCAATCGTCAATACTCAATCGTCAATCCTCAGTCCTCAATTCTCAATCCTCAATCCTCGTTCCTCAAACCTCAATCCTCAACCCTCAGTCCTCATCCTCAATTCTCAATCCTCAATCCTCAAACCTCAATCTTCAATCTTCAATACTCAATCCTCAATCCTCAATACTCAACCATCAATCCTCAATTCTCAATACTCAATCGAATATCCTGAATTCTCAGTATTCAATACTCAAACCTCAATCCTCAACCCTCAGCCCTCATCCTCCATCCTCAATCCTGAATTCTCAATCCTCAATCTTCAATCCTCAATACTCAATCATCAATCTTCAATCCTCAATCCTCAATCCTCAATACTCAATCCTCAATCCTCAGTCATCAATCCTCAATCTTCAGTACTCAATCGTCAATCCGCAGTCCTCAATCCTCAATCCTCAATCCTCGTTCCTCAAACATCAATCCTCATCCCTCAGCCATCATCCTCAATCCTCAATCCTCGTTCCTCAATGGTCAATCTCCAATCCTAGATCCTCAATCCCCAATCCTCAATCCTTAATCCTCAATCTTCAATCCTCAATCTTTAATTCTCAATCCTCAATACTCAATCCTCAATCCTCAATCCTCAATCCCCAATCCTCAATCTTCAATCCTCAATCCGCAATCCTCAAGTCTCAATCCTCAATCCTCAATCTTCAATCCTGAATACTCAATCTTCAATCCTCAATACTCAATCTTCAATCCTCAACACTCAATCCACAATCCACAACCCTCAATCCTCAATCATCAACCTTCAATCCTCAATACTCAATCTTCAATCCTCAATACACAATCCTCAATACTCAATCCTCAATCCTCAGTCATCAATCCTCAATCCTCAATACTCAATCGTCAATCCTCAGTCCTCAATTCTCAATCCTCAATCCTCGTTCCTCAATCCTAGATACTCAATCGTCAATCCCCAGTCCTCAATTCTCAATCCTCAATCCTCGTTCCTCAAACCTCAATCCTCAACGCTCAGTCCTCATCCTCAATTCTCAATCCTCAATCCTCAAACCTCACTCTTCAATCCTCAATACTCAACCCTCAGTCCTCAATACTCAACCATCAATCCTCAACTCTCAATACTCAATAGAATATCCTGAATTCTCAGTATTCAATACTCAAACCTCAGTCCTCAACCCTCAGCCCTCATCCTCAATGCTCAATCCTCAATCCTCAAACCTCAATCTTCAATCCTCAATACTCAATCTTCGATTCTCAATTCTCAATCCTGAATCCTCAATCCCCAATCCTCAATCTTCAATCCTCAATCCTCAATCCTCAATCCTCAATCCTCAATCCTCAATCATCAATACTCAATCTTCAATCCTCAATCCTGAATCCTCAATCCTCAATCCTCAATCCTCAATCATCAGTCATGAATACTCAATCTTCATAACTCAATCTTCAATCCTCAATCCTCAATCCTCAATCCTCAATCCTCAATCCTCAATCCTCATTCTTCAAACCTCAATCCTCAACCCTCTGTCCTCATCCTCAATTCTCAATTCTCAATCCTCAATCCTCAATCCTCAATCTTCAATCGTGAATAATCAACCTCCAATCCTAGATCCTCAATCCCCAATCCTCAATCCTTCATCCTCAATCTTCAAACCTCAATACACAGTCCTCAATCCTCAATACTCAATACTCAATCCTCAATCATCAATTCTCATTCTTCAATCCTCAATCCTCAATCCTCAATCCTCAATCCTCAATCATCAGTCATGGATACTCAATCCTCATAACTCAATCCTCAATACTCAATCCTCAATACTCAATCCTCAATACTCAATCCTCAATCCTCATTCTTCAAACCTCAATCCTCAACCCTCAGTCCTCATCCTCAATTCTCAATTCTCAATCCTCAATCCTCAATCCTCAATCTTCAATCCTGAATAATCAATCTCCAATCCTAGATACTCAATCCCCAATCCCTAATACTTAATCCTCAATCTTCAATCCTCAATCCCCAGTCCTCAATCTTCAATCCTCAATGCTCAATCCTCAATCCTCAATCCTCAATCCTCAGTCCTCAATCCTCAATCATCGAACCTCAAACCTCAATACTCAATACGCAATCCTCAGTCCTCAATACGCAACCAACAATCCTCAATTCTCAATACTCAATAGAATATCCTGAATTCTCAGTATTCAATACTCAAACCTCAATCCTCAACCCTCAGCCCTCATCCTCCATGCTCAATCCTCAATCCTCAAACCTCAATCTTCAATCCTCAATACTCAATCTTCGATTCTCAATTCTCAATCCTCAATCCTCAATCCCCAATCCTCAGTCTTCAATCCTCATTCCTCAATCCTCAATCCTCAATCCTCAATCCTCAATCATCAATACTCAATCGTCAATGCTCAATCCTCAATCCTCAATCCTCAATCCTCAATCCTCATTCTTCAAACCTCAATCCTCAACCCTCAGTCCTCATCCTCAATTCTCAATTCTCAATCCTCAATCCTCAATCCTCAATCTTCAATCCTCAATCCTCACTACCCAATCTGCAATCCTCAGACCTCAACCCTCAACCCTCAATCCTCATTCTTCAATCCTCAATACCCAATCCTCAATCTTCAACCCTCAATCCTCAATCCTCAATTCTCAATCCTCAATCCTCAGTCCTCAGTCCTCAAACCTCAATCCTCAATCCTCAAACCTCAATCCTCAATCCTCAATACTCAATCCTCAATCCTCAATACTCTACCATCAATCCTCAATTCTCAATACTCAATAGAATATCCTGAATTCTCAGTATTCAATGCTCAAACCTCAATCCTCAACCCTCAGCCCTCATCCTCCATCCTCAGTCCTCAATCCTCAAACCTCAATCTTCAATCCTCAATACTCAATCTTCGATTCTCAATCCTCAATACTCAATCCTCAATCCCCAATCCTCAATCTTCAATCCTCAATCCTCAATCCTCAATCCCAATCCTCAATCCTCAATCCTCAACCCTCAATCATCAATTCTCATTCTTCAATCCTCAATCCTCAATCCTCAATCCTCAATCCTCAATCCTCAATCATTAGTCACGGATACTCAATCTTCATAACTCAATCCTCAATACTCAATCCTCAATCCTCAATCCTCAATATTCAATCCTCAATCCTCATTCTTCAAACCTCAATCCTCAACCCTCAGTCCTTATCCTCAATTCTCAATTCTCATTCCTCAATCCTCAATCCTCAATCTTCAATCCTGAATAATCAATCTCCAATCCTAGATACTCAATCCCCAATTCTCAGTCCTTAATCCTCAATCTTCAATCCTCAATCCCCAGTCCTCAATCTTCAATCCTCAATGCTCAATCCTCAATCCTCAATCCTCAATCCTCAGTCCCCTAATCCTCAATCATCGAACCTCAAACCTCAATACTCAATACTCAATCCTCAGTCCTCAATACGCAACCAACAATCCTCAATTCTCAATACTCAATAGAATATCCTGAATTCTCAGTATTCAATACTCAAACCTCAATCCTCAACCCTCAGCCCTCATCCTCCATCCTCAATCCTCGTTCCTCAATCCTCAATACACAATCCTCAATCCTCAATAGTCAATCTCCAATCCTAGATCCTCAATCACCAATCCTCAATCCTTAATCCTCAATCTTCAATCCTCAATCCTCAATTCTCAATCCTCAATACTCAATCTTCGATTCTCAATTCTCAATCCTCAATCCTCAATCCCCAATCCTCAATCCTCAGTCATCAATCCTCAATCTTCAACACTCAATCGTCAATCCGCAGTCCTCAATCCTCAATCCTGAATCCTCGTTCCTCAAACATCAATCCTCAACCCTCAGCCATCATCCTCAATCCTCAATACTCGTTCCTCAATCCTCAATACTCAATCCTCAATCATCAATAGTCAATCTCCAATCCTAGATCCTCAATCCCCAATCCTCAATCCTTCATCCTCAATCTTCAATCCTCAATCCTCAATTCTCAATCCTCAATACTCAACCCTCAATCCTCATTCTTCAAACCTCAATCCTCAACCCTCAGTCCTCATCCTCAATTCTCAATTCTCAATCCTCAAGCCTCAATCATCAATCTTCAATCCTCAATCCTCACTACCCAATCTGCAATCCTCAGTCCTCAACCCTCAACCCTCAATCCTCATTCTTCAATCCTCAATACCCAATCCTCAATCTTCAACCCTCAATCCTCAATCCTCAATTCTCAATCCTCAATCCTCAGTCCTCAGTCCTCAAACCTCAATCCTCAACACACAGCCATCATCCTCAATCCTCAATCCTCAATCCTCAATCCTCAATCCTCAGTCATCAATCTTCAATACTCAATACTCAGTCGTCAATACTCAATCGTCAATCCTCAGTCCTCAATTCTCAATCCTCAATCCTCGTTCCTCTAACCTCAATCCTCAACCCTCAGTCCTCATCCTCAATTCTCAATCCTCAATCCTCAAACCTCAATCTTCAATCTTCAATACTCAATCCTCAATCCTCAATACTCAACCATCAATCCTCAATTCTCAATACTCAATCGAATATCCTGAATTCTCACTATTCAATACTCAAACCTCAATCCTCAACCCTCAGCCCTCATCCTACATCCTCAATCCTGATTCCTCAATCCTCAATCTTCAATCCTCAATACTCAATCATCAATCTTCAATCCTCAATCCTGAATCCTCAATACTCAATCCTCAATCGTCAGTCATCAACCCTCAATCTTCAGTACTCAATCGTCAATCCGCAGTCCTCAATCCTCAATCCTCAATCCTCGTTCCTCAAACATCAATCCTCATCCCTCAGACATCATCCTCAATCCTCAATCCTCGTTCCTCAATCCTCAAACCTCAATCCTCAATCCTCAATGGTCAATCTCCAATCCTAGATCCTCAATCGCCAATCCTCAATCCTTAATCCTCAATTTTCAATCCTCAATCCTCAATTCTCAATCCTCAATCCTCAATCTTCAATCCTCAATCCTCAATCCTCAAGCCTCAATCTTCATTCCTCAATCCTCAATCCTGAATCGTCAATCCTCATTCTTCAATCCACAATACCCAATCCTCAATTCTCAATCCTCTATCCTCAGTCATCAATCCTCAATACTCAATACTCAATCGTCAATCCTCAGTCCTCAATTCTCAATCCTCAATCCTCGTTCCTCAAACCTCAATCCTCAACCCTCAGTCGTCATCCTCAATTCTCAATCCTCAATCCTCAATCCTCAATCTTCAATCCTCAATACTCAATCCTCAATCCTCAATACTCGACCATCAACCCTCAATTCACAATACTCAAAAGAATATCCTGAATTCTCAGTATTCAATACTCAAACCTCAATCCTCAACCCTCAGCCCTCATCCTCCATCCTCAATCCTCAACCCTCAGCCTTCATCCTCCATCCTCAATCCTCAATCCTCAATCCTCAATCATCAATTCTCAATCTTCAATCCTCAATCCTCAATCCTCAATCCTCAATCCTCAATCATCAGTCATGAATACTCAACCTTCATACCTCAATCCTCAATCCTCAATCCTCAATACTCAATCCTCAATCCTCAACCCTCAATCCTCATTCTTCAAACCTCAATCCTCAACCCTCAGTCCTCATCCTCAATTCTCAATTCTCAATACTCAATCCTCAATCCTCAATCTTCAATCCTGAATAATCAATCTCCAATCCTAGATCCTCAATCCCCAATCCTCAATCCTTAATCCTCAATCTTCAAACCTCAATCCCCAGTCCTCAATCTTCAATCCTCAATGCTCAATCCTCAATCGACAATCCTCAATCCTCAGTCCTCAATCCTCAATCATCAAACCTCAAACCTCAATCCTCAACCGTCAGTCCTCGTCCTCAATCCTCAACCCTCAATCCTCAGTCCTCAACCTCAAATCTCAATCCTCAATCCTCAAACCTCACTCTTCAATCCTCAATCCCCAATCCTCAATCTTCAATCCTCAATCCTCAATCCTCAAGTCTCAATCCTCAATCCTCAATCTTCAATCCTGAATACTCAATCTTCAATCCCCAATACTCAATCTTCAATCCTCAACCCTCAATCCACAATCCACAATCCTCAATCCTCAATCATCAACCTTCAATCCTCAATACTCAATCTTCAATCCTCAATACCCAATCCTCAATACTCAATCCTCAATCCTCAGTCATCAATCCTCAATCCTCAATACTCAATCGTCAATCCTCAGTCCTCAATTCTCAATCCTCAATCCTCGTTCCTCAATCCTAGATACTCAATCGTCAATCCCCGGTCCTCAATTCTCAATCCTCAATCCTCGTTCCTCAAACCTCAATCCTCAACGCTCAGTCCTCATCCTCATTTCTCAATCCTCCATCCTCAAACCTCACTCTTCAATCCTCAATACTCAACCCTCAGTCCTCAATACGCAACCATCAATCCTCAACTCTCAATACTCAATAGAATATCCTGAATTCTCAGTATTCAATACTCAAACCTCAGTCCTCAACCCTCAGCCCTCATCCTCCATGCTCAATCCTCAATCCTCAAACCTCAATCTTCAATCCTCAATACTCAATCTTCGATTCTCAATTCTCAATCCTCAATCCTCAATCCCCAATCCTCAATCCTCAATCCTCATTCTTCAAACCTCAATCCTCAACCCTCTGTCCTCATCCTCAATTCTCAATTCTCAATCCTCAATCCTCAATCCTCAATCCTCAATCCTCAATCCTCAATCCTCAATCATCAGTCATGAATACTCAATCTTCATAACTCAATCTTCAATCCTCAATCCTCAATCCTCAATCCTCAACCCTCAATCCTCAATCCTCATTCTTCAAACCTCAATCCTCAACCCTCTGTCCTCATCCTCAATTCTCAATTCTCAATCCTCAATCCTCAATCCTCAATCTTCAATCGTGAATAATCAATCTCCAATCCTAGATCCTCAATCCCCAATCCTCAATCCTTAATCCTCAATCTTCAAACCTCAATACACAGCCCTCAATCCTCAATACTCAATACTCAATCGTCAATCTTCAATCCTCAATACTCAATTCTCAATCCTCAATCCTCAGTCCTCAAACCTCATTCCTCAACACTCAGCCATCATCCTCAATCCTCAATCCTCAATCCTCAATCCTCAATCCTCAGTCCTCGATTCTCAATCCTCAATCCTCGTTCCTCAAACCTCAATCCTCAACCCTCAGTCCTCATCCTCAATTCTCAATCCTCAATCCTCAAACCTCAATCTTCAATCCTCAATACTCAATACTCAATCCTCAATCCTCAAAACGCAACCATCAATACTCAATTCTCAATACTCAATAGAATATTCTGAATTCTCAGTATTCAATACTCAAACCTCAATCCTCGACCCTCAGCCCTCATCCTCCATCCTCAATCCTCAATCCTCAAACCTCAATCTTCAATCCCCAATACTCAAACTTCGATTCTCAATTCTCAATCCTCAATCCTCAATCCCCAATCCTCAATCTTCAACTCTCAATACTCAATACTCAATCCTCAATCCTTAATACGCAACCATCAATCCTCAATTCTCAATACTCAATAGAATATCCTGAATTCTCAGTATTCAATACTCAAACCTCAATCCTCAACCCTCAGCCCTCATCCTCCATCCTCAATCCTCAATCCTCAAACCTCTATCTTCAATCCTCAATACTCAATCTTCGATTCTCAATTCTCAATGCTCAATCCTCAATCCCCAATCCTCAATCATCAATCCTCAATCCTCAATCCTCAATCCTCAATCCTCAATCCTCAATCCTCAATCATCAATTCTCAATCTTCAATCCTCAATCGTCAATCCTCAATCCTCAATCCTCAATCATCAGTCATGAATACTCAATCTTCATAACTCAATCCTCAATACTCAATCCTCAATCCTCAATCCTCAATCCTCAATCCTCATTCTTCAAACCTCAATCCTCAACCCTTAGTCCTCATCCCTAATTCTCAATTCTCAATCCTCAATCCTCAATCCTCAATCTTCAATCCTGAATAATCAATCTCCAATCCTAGATACTCAATCCCCAATCCTCAATCCTTAATCCTCAATCTTCAATCCTCAATCCCCAGTCCTCAATCTTCAATCCTCAATGCTCAATCCTCAATACTCATCCCTCAATCCTCAGTCCTCAATCCTCAATCATCGAACCTCAAACCTCAATACTGAATACTCAATCCTCAGTCCTCAATACGCAACCATCAATCCTCAGTTCTCAATACTCAATAGAATATCCTGAATTCTCAGTATTCAATACTCAAACATCAATCCTCAACCCTCAGCCCTCATCCTCCATCCTCAATCCTGAATCCTCAAACCTCAATCTTCAATCCTCAATACTCAATCTTCGATTCTCAATTGTCAGTCCTCAATTCTCAATCCTTAATCCTCGTTCCTCAAACCTCAATCCTCAACCCTCAGTCCTCATCCTCAATTCTCAATCCTCAATCCTCAAACCTCAATCTTCAACCCTCAATACTCAATACTCATGCCTCAATCCTCAATACGCAGCCATCAATCCTCAATTCTCAATACTCAATAGAATATCCTGAATTCTCAGTATTCAATACTCAAACCTCAATCCTCAACCCTCAGCCCTCATCCTCCATCCTCAATCCTCAATCCTCAAACCTCAATCTTCAATCCTGAATACTCAATCTTCGATTCTCAATTCTCAATCCTCAATCCTCAATCCCCATTCCTCAATCTTCAATCGTGAATAATCAATCTCCAATCCTAGATACTCAATCCCCAATCCTCAGTCCTTAATCCTCAATCTTCAATCCTCAATCCCCAGTCCTCAATCTTCAATCCTCAATGCTCAATCCTCAATCCTCAATCCTCAATACTCAGTACTCAATCCTCAATCATCGAACCTCAAACCTCAATACTCAATACTCAATCCTCAGTCCTCAATACGCAACCAACAATACTCAATTCTCAATACTCAATAGAATATCCTGAATTCTCAGTATTCAATACTCAAACCTCAATCCTCAACCCTCAGCCCTCATCCTCCATGCTCAATCCTCAATCCTCAAAACTCAATCTTCAATCCTCAATACTCAATCTTCGATTCTCAATTCTCAATCCTCAATCCTCAATCCCCAATCCTCAATCTTCAATCCTCAATCCTCAATCCTCAATCCTCAATCCTCAATCCTCAATCATCAATACTCAATCTTCAATCATCAATCCTCAATCCTCAATCCTCAATCCTCAATCCTCAATCATCAGTCATGAATACTCAATCTTCATAACTCAATCCTCAATGCTCAATCCTCAATCCTCAATCCTCAATCCTCAATCTTCAATACTCAATCGTCAATCCGCAGCCCTCAATCCTCAATCCTCAATCCACGTTCCTCAAACCTCAATCCTCAACCCTCAGCCCTCATCCTCCATCCTCAATCCTCAATCCTCAAACCTCAATCTTCAATCCTCAATACTCAATCTTCGATTCTCAATTCTCAATCCTCAATCCTCAATCCCCAATCCTCAATCTTCAACCCTCAATACTCAATACTCAATCCTCAATCCTCAATACGCAACCATCAATCCTCAATTCTCAATACTCAACAGAATATCCTGAATTCTCAGTATTCAATGCTCAAGCCTCAATCCTCAACCCTCAGCCCTCATCCTCCATGCTCAATCCTCAATCCTCAAAACTCAATCTTCAATCCTCAATACTCAATCTTCGATTCTCAATTCTCAATCCTCAATCCTCAATCCCCAATCCTCAATCTTCAATCCTCAATCCTCAATCCTCAATCCTCAATCCTCAATCCTCAATCATCAATACTCAATCTTCAATCCTCAGTCCTCAATCCTCAATCCTCAATCCTCAATCCTCAATCATCAGTCATGAATACTCAATCTTCATAACTCAATCCTCAATGCTCAATCCTCAATCCTCAATCCTCAATCCTCAATCTTCAATACTCAATCGTCAATCCGCAGTCCTCAATCCTCAATCCTCAATCCACGTTCCTCAAACCTCAATCCTCAACCCTCAGCCCTCATCCTCCATCCTCAATCCTCAATCCTCAAACCTCAATCTTCAATCCTCAATACTCAATCTTCGATTCTCAATTCTCAATCCTCAATCCTCAATCCCCAATCCTCAATCTTCAACCCTCAATACTCAATACTCAATCCTCAATCCTCAATACGCAACCATCAATCCTCAATTCTCAATACTCAACAGAATATCCTGAATTCTCAGTATTCAATGCTCAAACCTCAATCCTCAAACCTCACCCCTCACCCTCCATCCTCAATCCTCAAGCCTCAAACCTCAATCTTCAATCCTCAATACTCAATCTTCGCATCTCAATTCTCAATCCTCAATCCTCAATCCCCAATCCTCAATCTTCAATCCTCAATCGTCAATCCTCAATCCTCAATCCTCAATCCTCAATCATCAATACTCAACCTTCAATCCTCAATCCTCAATCCTCAATCCTGAATCCTCAATCCTCAATCATGAGTCATGAATACTCAATCTTCATAACTCAATCCTCAATCCTCAATCCTCAATCCTCAATCCTCAATCCTCAATCCTCATTCTTCAAACCTCAATCCTCAATACTCAGTCCTCATCCTCAATTCTCAATTCTCAATCCTCAATCCTCAATCCTCAATCTTCAATCCTCAATCCTCAATCCTCAAGCCTCAATCTTCATTCCTCAATCCTCAATCCTGAATCGTCAATCCTCATTCTTCAATCCACAATACCCAATCCTCAATCCTCAATCCTCTATCCTCAGTCATCAATCCTCAATACTCAATACTCAATCGTCAATCCTCAGTCCTCAATTCTCAATCCTCAATCCTCGTTCCTCAAACCTCAATCCTCAACCCTCAGTCGTCATCCTCAATTCTCAATCCTCAATCCTCAATCCTCAATCTTCAATCCTCAATACTCAATCCTCAATCCTCAATACTCGACCATCAACCCTCAATTCACAATACTCAAAAGAATATCCTGAATTCTCAGTATTCAATACTCAAACCTCAATCCTCAACCCTCAGCCCTCATCCTCCATCCTCAATCCTCAACCCTCAGCCTTCATCCTCCATCCTCAATCCTCAATCCTCAATCCTCAATCATCAATTCTCAATCTTCAATCCTCAATCCTCATTCTTCAAACCTCAATCCTCAACCCTCAGTCCTCATCCTCAATTCTCAATTCTCAATACTCAATCCTCAATCCTCAATCTTCAATCCTGAATAATCAATCTCCAATCCTAGATCCTCAATCCCCAATCCTCAATCCTTAATCCTCAATCTTCAAACCTCAATCCCCAGTCCTCAATCTTCAATCCTCAATGCTCAATACTCAATCGTCAATCCTCAGTCCTCAATTCTCAATCCTCAATCCTCGTTCCTCAATCCTAGATACTCAATCGTCAATCCCCGGTCCTCAATTCTCAATCCTCAATCCTCGTTCCTCAAACCTCAATCCTCAACGCTCAGTCCTCATCCTCAATTCTCAATCCTCCATCCTCAATCCTCAATCCTCAGTCCTCGATTCTCAATCCTCAATCCTCGTTCCTCAATCCTAGATACTCAATCGTCAATCCCCGGTCCTCAATTCTCAATCCTCAATCCTCAATCCTCAAACCTCAATCTTCAATCCTCAATTCTCAATCTTCGATTCTCAATTCTCAATCCTCAATCCTCAATCCCCAATCCTCAATCTTCAATCCTCAATCCTCAATCCTCAATCCTCAATCCTCAATCCTCAATCATCAATACTCAATCTTCAATCCTCAATCCTCAATCCTCAATCCTCAATCCTCAATCCTCAATCATCAGTCATGAATACTCAATCTTCATAACTCAATCTTCAATCCTCAATCCTCAATCCTCAATCCTCAACCCTCAATCCTCAATCCTCATTCTTCAAACCTCAATCCTCAACCCTCTGTCCTCATCCTCAATTCTCAATTCTCAATCCTCAATCCTCAATCCTCAATCTTCAATCGTGAATAATCAATCTCCAATCCTAGATCCTCAATCCCCAATCCTCAATCCTTAATCCTCAATCTTCAAACCTCAATACACAGCCCTCAATCCTCAATACTCAATACTCAATCGTCAATCTTCATTCCTCAATACTCAATTCTCAATCCTCAATCCTCAGTCCTCAAACCTCATTCCTCAACACTCAGCCATCATCCTCAATCCTCAATCCTCAATCCTCAATCCTCAATCCTCAGTCCTCGATTCTCAATCCTCAATCCTCGTTCCTCAAACCTCAATCCTCAACCCTCAGTCCTCATCCTCAATTCTCAATCCTCAATCCTCAAACCTCAATCTTCAATCCTCAATACTCAATACTCAATCCTCAATCCTCAAAACGCAACCATCAATACTCAATTCTCAATACTCAATAGAATATCCTGAATTCTCAGTATTCAATACTCAAACCTCAATCCTCGACCCTCAGCCCTCATCCTCCATCCTCAATCCTCAATCCTCAAACCTCAATCTTCAATCCCCAATACTCAAACTTCGATTCTCAATTCTCAATCCTCAATCCTCAATCCCCAATCCTCAATCTTCAACTCTCAATACTCAATACTCAATCCTCAATCCTTAATACGCAACCATCAATCCTCAATTCTCAATACTCAATAGAATATCCTGAATTCTCAGTATTCAATACTCAAACCTCAATCCTCAACCCTCAGCCCTCATCCTCCATCCTCAATCCTCAATCCTCAAACCTCTATCTTCAATCCTCAATACTCAATCTTCGATTCTCAATTCTCAATGCTCAATCCTCAATCCCCAATCCTCAATCATCAATCCTCAATCCTCAATCCTCAATCCTCAATCCTGAATCCTCAATCCTCAATCATCAATTCTCAATCTTCAATCCTCAATCGTCAATCCTCAATCCTCAATCCTCAATCATCAGTCATGAATACTCAATCTTCATAACTCAATCCTCAATACTCAATCCTCAATCCTCAATCCTCAATCCTCAATCCTCATTCTTCAAACCTCAATCCTCAACCCTTAGTCCTCATCCTCAATTCTCAATTCTCAATCCTCAATCCTCAATCCTCAATCTTCAATCCTGAATAATCAATCTCCAATCCTAGATACTCAATCCCCAATCCTCAATCCTTAATCCTCAATCTTCAATCCTCAATCCCCAGTCCTCAATCTTCAATCCTCAATGCTCAATCCTCAATACTCATCCCTCAATCCTCAGTCCTCAATCCTCAATCATCGAACCTCAAACCTCAATACTGAATACTCAATCCTCAGTCCTCAATACGCAACCATCAATCCTCAGTTCTCAATACTCAATAGAATATCCTGAATTCTCAGTATTCAATACTCAAACATCAATCCTCAACCCTCAGCCCTCATCCTCCATCCTCAATCCTGAATCCTCAAACCTCAATCTTCAATCCTCAATACTCAATCTTCGATTCTCAATTGTCAGTCCTCAATTCTCAATCCTTAATCCTCGTTCCTCAAACCTCAATCCTCAACCCTCAGTCCTCATCCTCAATTCTCAATCCTCAATCCTCAAACCTCAATCTTCAACCCTCAATACTCAATACTCATGCCTCAATCCTCAATACGCAGCCATCAATCCTCAATTCTCAATACTCAATAGAATATCCTGAATTCTCAGTATTCAATACTCAAACCTCAATCCTCAACCCTCAGCCCTCATCTTCCATCCTCAATCCTCAATCCTCAAACCTCATTCTTCAATCCTGAATACTCAATCTTCGATTCTCAATTCTCAATCCTCAATCCTCAATCCCCATTCCTCAATCTTCAATCGTGAATAATCAATCTCCAATCCTAGATACTCAATCCCCAATCCTCAGTCCTTAATCCTCAATCTTCAATCCTCAATCCCCAGTCCTCGATCTTCAATCCTCAATGTTCAATCCTCAATCCTCAATCCTCAATACTCAGTACTCAATCCTCAATCATCGAACCTCAAACCTCAATACTCAATACTCAATCCTCAGTCCTCAATACGCAACCAACAATACTCAATTCTCAATACTCAATAGAATATCCTGAATTCTCAGTATTCAATACTCAAACCTCAATCCTCAACCCTCAGCCCTCATCCTCCATGCTCAATCCTCAATCCTCAAAACTCAATCTTCAATCCTCAATACTCAATCTTCGATTCTCAATTCTCAATCCTCAATCCTCAATCCCCAATCCTCAATCTTCAATCCTCAATCCTCAATCCTCAATCCTCAATCCTCAATCCTCAATCATCAATACTCAATCTTCAATCATCAATCCTCAATCCTCAATCCTCAATCCTCAATCCTCAATCATCAGTCATGAATACTCAATCTTCATAACTCAATCCTCAATGCTCAATCCTCAATCCTCAATCCTCAATCCTCAATCTTCAATACTCAATCGTCAATCCGCAGCCCTCAATCCTCAATCCTCAATCCACGTTCCTCAAACCTCAATCCTCAACCCTCAGCCCTCATCCTCCATCCTCAATCCTCAATCCTCAAACCTCAATCTTCAATCCTCAATACTCAATCTTCGATTCTCAATTCTCAATCCTCAATCCTCAATCCCCAATCCTCAATCTTCAACCCTCAATACTCAATACTCAATCCTCAATCCTCAATACGCAACCATCAATCCTCAATTCTCAATACTCAACAGAATATCCTGAATTCTCAGTATTCAATGCTCAAGCCTCAATCCTCAACCCTCAGCCCTCATCCTCCATGCTCAATCCTCAATCCTCAAAACTCAATCTTCAATCCTCAATACTCAATCTTCGATTCTCAATTCTCAATCCTCAATCCTCAATCCCCAATCCTCAATCTTCAATCCTCAATCCTCAATCCTCAATCCTCAATCCTCAATCCTCAATCATCAATACTCAATCTTCAATCCTCAGTCCTCAATCCTCAATCCTCAATCCTCAATCCTCAATCATCAGTCATGAATACTCAATCTTC
The DNA here is from genome assembly GCF_051401765.1 of Calliopsis andreniformis. NCBI lineage: Eukaryota > Metazoa > Arthropoda > Insecta > Hymenoptera > Andrenidae > Calliopsis > Calliopsis andreniformis. Next base: position 2,152,805 of record NW_027480495.1, read on the forward strand.
ATAACTCAATCCTCAATGCTCAATCCTCAATCCTCAATCCTCAATCCTCAATCTTCAATACTCAATCGTCAATCCGCAGTCCTCAATCCTCAATCCTCAATCCACGTTCCTCAAACCTCAATCCTCAACCCTCAGCCCTCATCCTCCATCCTCAATCCTCAATCCTCAAACCTCAATCTTCAATCCTCAATACTCAATCTTCGATTCTCAATTCTCAATCCTCAATCCTCAATCCCCAATCCTCAATCTTCAACCCTCAATACTCAATACTCAATCCTCAATCCTCAATACGCAACCATCAATCCTCAATTCTCAATACTCAACAGAATATCCTGAATTCTCAGTATTCAATGCTCAAACCTCAATCCTCAAACCTCAGCCCTCACCCTCCATCCTCAATCCTCAATCCTCAAACCTCAATCTTCAATCCTCAATACTCAATCTTCGCATCTCAATTCTCAATCCTCAATCCTCAATCCCCAATCCTCAATCTTCAATCCTCAATCCTCAATCCTCAATCCTGAATCCTCAATCCTCAATCATGAGTCATGAATACTCAATCTTCATAACTCAATCCTCAATCCTCAATCCTCAATCCTCAATCCTCAATCCTCAATCCTCATTCTTCAAACCTCAATCCTCAATACTCAGTCCTCATCCTCAATTCTCAATTCTCAATCCTCAATCCTCAATCCTAAATCTTCAATCCTGAATAATCAATCTCCAATCCTAGATACTCAATCCCCAATCCTAAATCCTTAATCCTCAATCTTCAATCCTCAATCCCCACTCCTCAATCTTCAATCCTCGATGCTCAATCCTCAATCCTCAATCCTCAATCCTCAGTCCTCAATCCTCAATCATCGAACCTCAAACCTCAATACTCAATACTCAATCCTCAGAGCTCAATACACAACCATCAATCCTCAATTCTCAATACTCAATAGAATATCCTGAATTCTCAGTATTCAATACTCAAACCTCAATCCTCAACCCTCAGCCCTCACCCTCCAGCCTCAATCCTCAATCCTCAAACCTCAATCTTCAATCCTCAATACTCAATCTTCGATTCGCAATTCTCAATCCTCAATCCTCAGACCCAATCCTCAATCTTCAATCCTCAATCCTCAATCCTCAATCATAAGTCATGAATACTCAATCTTCATAACTCAATCCTCAATCCTCAACCCTCAATCCTCATTCTTCAAACCTCAATCCTCAACCCTCAGTCCTCATCCTCAATTCTCAATTCTCAATCCTCAATCCTCAATCCTCAATCCTCAATACTCAATAATCAATCCTCAAACCTCAATCTTCAATCCTCAATACTCAATCCTCAATTCTCAATACTCAACCATCAATCCTCAATTCTCAATACTCAATAGAATATCCTGAATTCCCAGTATTCAATACTCAAATCTCAATCCTCAACCCTCAGCCCTCATCCTCCATCCTCAATCCTCAGCCCTCAATCCTCAATCTTCAATCCTCAATACTCAATCCTCAATCCTCAGTCCTCAATCCTCAATCCTCAATCCTCAGTCATCAATCCTCAATACTCAATACTCAATCGCCAATACTCAATCGTCAATCCTCAGTCCTCAATTCTCAATCCTCAATCCTCGTTCCTCAAACCTCAATCCTCAACCCTCAGTCCTCATCCTCAACTCTCAATCCTCAATCCTCAAACCTCAATCTTCAATCTTCAATACTCAATCCTCAATCCTCAATACTCAACCATCAATCCTCAATTCTCAATACTCAATCGAATATCCTGAATTCTCAGTATTCAATACTCAAACCTCAATCCTCAACCCTCAGCCCTCATCCTCCATCCTCAATCCTGAATCCTCAAATCCTCAATCTTCAATCCTCAATACTAAATCATCAATCTTCAATCCTCAATCCTCAATACTCGACCATCAATCCTCAATCCACAATACTCAATAGAATATCCTGAATTCTCAGTATTCAATACTCAAACCTCAATCCTCAACCCTCAGCCCTCATCCTCCATCCTCAATCCTCAACCCTCAGCCTTCATCCTCCATCCTCAATCCCCAATCCTAAATCCTCAATCATGAATTCTCAATCTTCAATCCTCAATCCTCAATCCTCAATCCTCAATCCTCAATCTTCAATCCTCAATACTCAATCTTCAATCTTCAATCTTCAATCCTCAATCCTCAATCCTCGATCCTCAATCCTCAGTCATCAATCCTCAATCTTCAATACTCAATCGTCAATCCGCAGTCCTCAATACTCAGTCCTCAATCCTCGTTCCCCAAACATCAATCCTCAACCCTCAGCCATCATCCTCAATCCTCAATCCTCGTTCCTTAATCCTCAATACTCAATCCTCAATCCTCAATAGTCAATCTCCAATCCTAGAACCTCAATCCCCAATCCTCAATCCTTAATCCTCAATCTTCAATCCTCAATCCTCAATTCTCAATCCTCAATACTCAGTCCTCAATCCTCAATCCTCAATCCCCAATCCTCAATCTTCAATCCTCAATCCGCAATCCTCAAGTCTCAATCCTCAATCCTCAATCTTCAATCCTGAACACTCAATCTTCAATCCTCAATAATCAATCTTCAATCCTCAACCCTCAATCCACAATCCACAATCCTCAATCCTCAATCATCAACCTTCAATCCTCAATACTCAATCTTCAATTCTCAATACCCAATCCTCAATACTCAATCCTCAATCCTCAGTCATCAATCCTCAATCCTCAATACTCAATCGTCAATCCTCAGTCCTCAATTCTCAATCCTCAATCCTCGTTCCTCAATCCTAGATACTCAATCGTCAATCCCCAGTCTTCAATTCTCAATCCTCAATCCTCGTTCCTCAAACCTCAATCCTCAACGCTCAGTCCTCATCCTCAATTCTCAATCCTCAATCCTCAAACCTCACTCTTCAATCCTCAATACTCAACCCTCAGTCCTCAATACTCAACCATCAATCCTCAACTCTCAATACTCAATAGAATATCCTGAATTCTCAGTATTCAATACTCAAACCTCAGTCCTCAACCCTCAGCCCTCATCCTCAATGCTCAATCCTCAATCCTCAAACCTCAATCTTCAATCCTCAAAACTCAATCTTCGATTCGCAATTCTCAATCCTGAATCCTCAATCCCCAATCCTCAATCTTCAATCCTCAATCCTCAATCCTCAATCTTTAATCCTCAATCCTCAATCATCAATACTCAATCTTCAATCCTCAATCCTCAATCCTCAATCCTCAATCCTCCATCCTCAATCATCAGTCATGGATACTCAATCTTCATAACTCAATCCTCAATACTCAATCCTCAATCCTCAATCCTCAATACTCAATCCTCAATCCTCATTCTTCAAACCTCAATCCTCAACCCTCAGTCCTCATCCTCAATTCTCAATTCTCAATCCTCAATCCTCAATCCTCAATCTTCAATCCTGAATAATCAATCTCCAATCCTAGATACTCAATCCCCAATCCTCAATCCTTAATCCTCAATCTTCAATCCTCAATCCCCAGTCCTCAATCTTCAATCCTCAATGCTCAATCCTCAATCCTCAATCCTCAATCCTCAGTCCTCAATCCTCAATCATCGAACCTCAAACCTCAATACTCAATACGCAATCCTCAGTCCTCAATACGCAACCAACAATCCTCAATTCTCAATACTCAATAGAATATCCTGAATTCTCAGTATTCAATACTCAAACCTCAATCCTCAACCCTCAGCCCTCATCCTCCATGCTCAATCCTCAATCCTCAAACCTCAATCTTCAATCCTCAATACTCAATCTTCGATTCTCAATTCTCAATCCTCAATCCTCAATCCCCAATCCTCAATCTTCAATCCTCAATCCTCAATCCTCAATCCTCAATCCTCAATCCTCAATCATCAATACTCAATCTTCAATCCTCAATCCTCAATCCTCAATCCTCAATCCTCAATCCTCAATCATCAGTCATGAATACTCAATCTTCATATCTCAATCCTCAATGCTCAATCCTCAATCCTCAATCCTCAATCCTCAATCCTCATTCTTCAAACCTCAATCCTCAACCCTCAGTCCTCATCCTCAATTCTCAATTCTCAATCCTCAATCCTCAATCCTCAATCTTCAATCCTCAATCCTCACTACCCAATCTGCAATCCTCAGACCTCAACCCTCAACCCTCAATCCTCATTCTTCAATCCTCAATACCCAATCCTTAATCTTCAACCCTCAATCGTCAATCCGCAGTCCTCAATCCTCAATCCTCAATCCACGTTCCTCAAACCTCAATACTCAACCCTCAGCCCTCATCCTCCATCCTCAATCCTCAATCCTCAAACCTCAATCTTCAATCCTCAATACTCAATCTTCGATTCTCAATTCTCAATCATCAATCCTCAATCCCCAATCCTCAATCTTCAACCCTCAATACTCAATACTCAATCCTCAATCCTCAATACGCAACCATCAATCCTCAATTCTCAATACTCAACAGAATATCCTGAATTCTCAGTATTCAATGCTCAAACCTCAATCCTCAAACCTCAGCCCTCATCCTCCATCCTCAATCCTCAATCCTCAAACCTCAATCTTCAATCCTCAATACTCAATCTTCGCATCTCAATTCTCAATCCTCAATCCTCAATCCCCAATCCTCAATCTTCAATCCTCAATCCTCAATCCTCAATCCTCGATCCTCAATCCTCAATCATCAATACTCAATCTTCAATCCTCAATCCTCAATCCTCAATCCTCAATCCTCAATCCTCAATCATCAGTCATGAATACTCAATCTTCATAACTCAATCCTCAATGCTCAATCCTCAATCCTCAATCCTCAATCCTCAATCTTCAATACTCAATCGTCAATCCGCAGTCCTCAATCCTCAATCCTCAATCCACGTTCCTCAAACCTCAATCCTCAACCCTCAGCCCTCATCCTCCATCCTCAATCCTCAATCCTCAAACCTCAATCTTCAATCCTCAATACTCAATCTTCGATACTCAATTCTCAATCCTCAATCCTCAATCTTCAACCCTCAATACTCAATACTCAATCCTCAATCCTCAATACGCAACCATCAACCCTCAGTTCTCAATACTCAACAGAATATCCTGAATTCTCAGTATTCAATGCTCAAACCTCAATCCTCAAACCTCAGCCCTCATCCTCCATCCTCAATCCTCAATCCTCAAACCTCAATCTTCAATCCTCAATACTCAATCTTCGCATCTCAATTCTCAATCCTCAATCCTCAATCCCCAATCCTCAATCTTCAATCCTCAATCGTCAATCCTCAATCCTCAATCCTCAATCCTCAATCATCAATACTCAACCTTCAATCCTCAATCCTCAATCCTCAATCCTGAATCCTCAATCCTCAATCATGAGTCATGAATACTCAATCTTCATAACTCAATCCTCAATCCTCAATCCTCAATCCTCAATCCTCAATCCTCAATCCTCATTCTTCAAACCTCAATCCTCAACCCTCAGTCCTCATCCTCAATTCTCAATTCTCAATCCTCAATCCTCAAACCTAAATCTTCAATCCTGAATAATCAATCTCCAATCCTAGATACTCAATCCCCAATCCTAAATCCTTAATCCTCAATCTTCAATCCTCAATCCCCACTCCTCAATCTTCAATCCTCAATGCTCAATCCTCAATCCTCAATCCTCAATCCTCAGTCCTCAATCCTCAATCATCGAACCTCAAACCTCAATACTCAATACTCAATCCTCAGAGCTCAATACACAACCATCAATCCTCAATTCTCAATACTCAATAGAATATCCTGAATTCTCAGTATTCAATACTCAAACCTCAATCCTCAACCCTCAGCCCTCATCCTCCAGCCTCAATCCTCAATCCTCAAACCTCAATCTTCAATCCTCAATACTCAATCTTCGATTCGCAATTCTCAATCCTCAATCCTCAGTCCCCAATCCTCAATCTTCAATCCTCAATCCTCAATCCTCAATCATAAGTCATGAATACTCAATCTTCATAACTCAATCCTCAATCCTCAACCCTCAATCCTCATTCTTCAAACCTCAATCCTCAACCCTCAGTCCTCATCCTCAATTCTCAATTCTCAATCCTCAATCCTCAATCTTCAATCCTCAATACTCAATAATCAATCCTCAAACCTCAATCTTCAATCCTCAATACTCAATCCTCAATTCTCAATACTCAACCATCAACCCTCAATTCTCAATACTCAATAGAATATCCTGAATTCTCAGTATTGAATACTCAAATCTCAATCCTCAACCCTCAGCCCTCATCCTCCATCCTCAATCCTCAGCCCTCAATCCTCAATCTTCAATCCTCAATACTCAATCCTCAATCCTCAGTCCTCAATCCTCAATCCTCAATCCTCAGTCATCAATCCTCAATACTCAATACTCAATCGTCAATACTCAATCGTCAATACTCAATCGTCAATCCTCAGTCCTCAATTCTCAATCCTCAATCCTCGTTCCTCAAACCTCAATCCTCAACCCTCAGTCCTCATCCTCAATTCTCAATCCTCAATCCTCAAACCTCAATCTTCAATCTTCAATACTCAATCCTCAATCCTCAATACTCAACCATCAATCCTCAATTCTCAATACTCAATCGAATATCCTGAATTCTCAGTATTCAATACTCAAACCTCAATCCTCAACCCTCAGCCCTCATCCTCCATCCTCAATCCTGAATCCTCAATCCTCAATCTTCAATCCTCAATACTAAATCATCAATCTTCAATCCTCAATCCTCAATCCTCAATACTCAATCCTCAATCCTCAGTCATCAATCCTCAATCTTCAGTACTCAATCGTCAATCCGCAGACCTCAATCCTCAATCCTCAATCCTCGTTCCTCAAACATCAATCCTCATCACTCAGCCATCATCCTCAATCCTCAATCCTCGTTCCTCAATCCTCAAACCTCAATCCTCAATCCTCAATGGTCAATCTCCAATCCTAGATCCTCAATCCCCAATCCTCAATCCTTAATCCTCAATTTTCAATCCTCAATTCTCAACCCTCAATCCTCGTTCCTCAAACCTCAATCCTCAACCCTCAGTCCTCATCCTCAATTCTCAATCCTCAATCCTCAAACCTCAATATTCAATCCTCAATACTCAATCCTCAATCCTCAATACTCGACCATCAATCCTCAATTCACAATACTCAATAGAATATCCTGAATTCTCAGTATTCAATACTCAAACCTCAATCCTCAACCCTCAGCCCTCATCCTCCATCCTCAATCCTCAACCCTCAGCCTTCATCCTCCATCCTCAATCCTCAATCCTCAATCCTCAATCATCAATTCTCAATCTTCAATCCTCAATCCTCAATCCTCAATCCTCAATCCTCAAACCTCAATCTTCAATCCTCAATACTCAATCCTCAATCCTCAATACTCATCCATCAATCCTCAATTCTCAATACTCAACAGAATATCCTGAATTCTCAGTATTCAATACTCAGACCTCAATCCTCAACCCTCAGACCTCATCCTCCATCCTCAACCCTCAATCCTCAAAAATCAGTCCTCGATCCTCAATCATCAAACCTCAAACCTCAATCCTCAACCGTCATTCCTCGTCCTCAATCCTCAACCCTCAATCCTCAATTCTCAATTCTCAATCCTCAATCCTCAAACGTTAATGTTCAATCCTCAATACTCAACCTTCAATCCTCAATCCTCAATCCCCAATCCTCAATCCTTAATCCTCAATCTTCAATCCTCAATACTCAATCTTCAATAATCAATCCTCTATTCTCAATCCTCAGTCCTCAATCCTCAATCGCCAATCCTCAATCCCCAATCCTCAACCTTCAATCCTCAACCTTCAATCCTCAGTCCTCAATCCTCAATCATCGATACTCAATGTTCAATCCTCAATACTCAACATTCAATCCTCAACTCTCAATCCTCAGTCCACAATCCTCAATACTCAATCATCAACCTTCAATCCTCAATACTCAATCTTCAGTCCTCAATTCCCAATCCTCAATCGTCAATCCTCATTCTTCAATCCTCAACACCCAATCCTCAATCCTCAATCCTCTATCCTCCATCCTCAATTCTCAATTCTCAATCCTCAAACCTCAATCTTCAATCCTCAATACTCAATCCTCAATCCTCAATCCTCAATACTCATCCATCAATCCTCAATTCTCAATACTCAATAGAATATCCTGAATTCTCAATATTCAATACTCAAACCTCAATCCTCAACCCTCAGCCCTCATCCTCCATCCTCAATCCTCAATCCTCAATCCTCAATCCTCAGTCATCAATCCTCAATCTTCAATGCTCAATCGTCAATCTTCAATCCTGAATACTCAACCTTCAATCCTCAATACTCAATCTTCAATCCTCAACACTCAATCCACAATCCACAATCCTCAATCCTCAATCCTCAATACTCAATCCTCAATCCTCAATCCTCAATCCCCAATCCTCAATCTTCAATCCTCAATCCTCATTCCTCAAGCCTCAATCCTCAATCCTGAATACTCAATCTTCAATCCTCAATCCTCAATCCTCAGTCATCGATCCTCAATCCTCAATACTCAATCTTCAACATCAATCCTCAATCCTCAATCTTCAAACCTCAATCCTCAATATTCAATCCTCAATCCTCAACGCTCAATCCTCAACCCACAGTCTCAACCACCAATCCTCAATCCTCAATCCTCAAACCTCAATCCTCAGTCCTGAATTTTCAATCCTCAATATAATATCCTCAATTCTCAGTTTTCAGTACTCAGTCCTCAATCTTCAATCGTCAGTCCTCAATCCTCAATCTTCAAACCTCTATCGTCAATCCTGAATCCTCAACTATCAATCCTCAATCCTCAATCCTCAATCCTCAATTCTCTGCCCTCAATAGAAAATCCTCAATTCTCAGTTTTCAATACTCAATCCTCAATCTACAATCTTCAAATCTCAGTTCCCAAACATCAATTCGCAACACTCTATCCTCAATACTCAGTCCTTAATCTTCAATCTTCAATCCTCGGCCCTCAATACTCAATCCTCAATCCTCAGTCCTCAAGTCTCAATCCTCAATATTCAATAATCGATCCTCAATCCTCAATCCTCAATCCTCAATCCTCAATCGTCAATCCTCAATCCTCAACCATCAATCCACAATCCTCAATCCCCAATCCTCAATCCTCAATCGCCAATCCTCAAACATCAATCTTCAATCCTCAACCCTTGATCCTCAATCCTCAATCCTCAGTCCTCAATTTTCAATCCTCAATATAATATCCTCAATTCTCAGTTTTCTGTACTCAGTCCTCAATCTTCAATCGTCAGTCCTCAATCCTCAATCTCCAAACCTCAATCGTCAATCCGAAATCCTCAACCATCAATCCTCAATCCTCAATCCTCAATCCTCAATTCTCAGCCCTCAATAGAAAATCCTCAATTCTCAGTTTTCAATACTCAATCCTCAATCTACAATGTTCAAATCTCAGTTCCCAAACATCAATTCGCAACACTCTATCCTCAATACTCAGTCCTTAATCTTCAATCTTCAATCCTCGGCCCTCAATACTCAATCCTCAATCCTCATTCCGCAATCCTCAACCATCTATCCTCAATCCTCAATCCTCAATCCTCAAGCCTCAGTCCTCAGTCCTCGAGCCTCAATCCTCAATATTCAATTGTCTATCCTCAATTCTCAAACCTCAATCCTCAACCCGCAGTCCCCAATCCTCAATCCTCAATCCTCAATCCTCATTCCTCAAACATCAATTCTCAATATTCAATGCTCAATCCTCAACTCACAACACTCAACCCTCAACTATCAGTACACAATACTCAATGATCAATCCTGAGTCCTCAATCTTCAATCCTTAATCCTCAACCTTCAATCCTCAATGCTCAATCCCCAATCCTCAATCCTCAATCCTCAATCCTCAATTCTCAGCCCTCAATAGAAAATCCTCAGTTCTCAGTATTCTATACACAATCCTCAACCTTCAATCTTCAAATCTCACGTCCCAAATATCAGTTCGCAATACTCTACCCTCAACACGCTGTCCTCAATCTTCAATCTACAATCCTCAAACCTCAATCTTCTATCTTCAACCCTCGACCCTCAATTCTCAATTCTTAATCCTCAATCCGCAATACTCAATCCTCATTTCTCAAACCTCAATCCTCAACCCTCAGTCCACAGTCCTCAATCCTCAATCTTCAGTCCTCAATCCTCAATCCTCAATCGTCAATCCTCAGTCATCAATCCTCAATCCTCAATACTCAATCGTCAATCCTCAGTCCTCAATTCTCAATCTTCAATCCTCGTTCCTCAAACCTCAACCCTCAATCCTCAATCATCAGTCATGAATACTCAATCTTCATAACTCAATCCTCAATCCTTAATCTTCAATCCTCAATCCTCAATCCTCATTCCTCAAACCTCAATCCTCAAGCCTCAGTCCTCATCCTCAATTCACAATTATCAATCCTCAAGCATCAATCCTCAATCTTCAATCCTGAATAATCAATCTCCAATCCTAGGTCCTCAATCCCCAATCCTCAATCCTTAATCCTCAATCTTCAATCCTCAATCCCCAGTCCTCAATCTTCAATCCTCAATTCTCAATTCTCAATCCTCAATCCTCAATCCTCAGTCCTCAATCCTCAATCATCAAACCTCAAACCTCAATCCTCAACCGTCAGTCCTCGTCCTCAATCCTCAAACCTCAATCCTCAATTCTCAATTCTCAATCCTCAATCCTCAATCGTCAATCTTCAATCCTCAATAGTCAATCTCCAATCCTAGATCCTCAATCCCCAATCCCCAATCCTTAATACTCAATCTTCAATCCTTAATCCCCAGTCCTCAATCTTCAATCCTCAATGCTCAATCCTCAATCCTCAATCCTCAGTCGTCAGTCCTCAATCCTCAATCCTCAAACCTCAATCCTCAACCGTCGGTCCTCGTCCTCAAACCTCAATCCCGAATCCTCAGTCCTGAATCCTCAATCTTCAGCCCTCAGTCCTCAACAATCAATTGTATATCCTCAGTCCTCATTAGAATATCCTCAATTCACAGTTTTGAGTACTCAATCCCCAATCTTCAATCTTCAAATCTCAGTCTACAAACATCAATTCGCATCACTCAACACTCAACACTCAGTCCTCAATCTTCAGTCCTCAATCCTCAATCCTCAATCTTTAATCCTCAATACTCAATCTTCAATCCTCAATCCTCTATTCTCAATGCTCAGTCCTCAATCCTCAATCGCCAATCCTCAATCCCCAATCCTCAACCTTCAATCCTCAACCATCAATCCTTAGTCCTCAATCCTCAATCATCGATACTCAATGTTCAATCCTCAATACTCAACCTTCAATCCTCATCCCTCAATCCTCAATCCACAATCCTCAATACTCAATCATCAACCCTCAATCCTCAAACCTCAGTCCTCAATCCTCAATCGTCAAACCTCAAACCACAATCCTCAACCGTCAGACCTCGTCCTCAATCCTCAACCCTCAATCCTCAATTCTCAATTCTCAATCCTCAATCCTCAAACGTCAATCTTCAATCCTCAATACTCAACCTTCAATCCTCAATAGTCAATCCCCAATCCTCAATCCTTAATCCTCAATCTTCAACCATCAATCCTCAATACCCAATCTGCAATCCTCAGTCCTCAACACTCAACCCTCAATCCTCATTCTTCAATCCTCAGTAACCAATCCTCAATCTTCAACCCTCAATCCTCAATCCTCAATCCTCAATTCACAATCCTCAATCCTCAGTCCTCAGTCCGCAAACCTCAATCCTCAGCCCTCAGCAATCATCCTCAATCCTCAATCCTCAATCCTCAATACTCAATCCTCAGTCATCAATCGTCAATCCTCAATACTCAATCGTCAATACTCAATCGCCAATCCTCAGTCCTCAATTCTCAATCCTCAATTCTCGTTCCTCAAACCTCAATCCTCAACCCTCAGTCCTCATCCTCAATTCTCAATCCTCAATCCTCAAACCTCAATCTTCAATCCTCAATACTCAATCCTCAATCCTCAATACTCAACCATCAATCCTCAATTCTAAATACTCAATAGAATATCCTGAATTCTCAGTATTCAATACTCAAACCTCAATCCTCAACCCTCAGCCCTCATCCTCCATCCTCAATCCTCACACCTCAATCCTCAATCTTCAATCCTCAATCCTCAATCTTCAATCTTCAATCCTCAATCCTCAATCCTCAATCCTCAATCCTCAATCCTCAGTCATCAATCCTCAATCTTCAATACTCAGACGTCAATCTTCAATCCTGAATGCTCAACCTTCAATCCTCAATACTCAACCTTCAATCCTCAACACTCAATCCACAATCCACAATCCTCAATCCTCAATCCTCAATACTCAATCCTCAATCCTCAATCCTCAATCCCCAATCCTCAATCTTCAATCCTCAATCCTCAATCCTCAAGCCTCAATCCCCAATCCTTAATACTCAATCTTCAATCCTTAATCCCCAGTCCTCGATCTTCAATCCTCAATGCTCAATCCTCAATCCCCAATCCTCAGTCATCAGTCCTCAATCCTCAATGCTCAATCCTCAATCCCCAATCCTCAGTCATCAGTCCTCAATCCTCAATCCTCAAACCTCAATCCTCAACCGTCGGTCCTCGTCCTCAAACCTCAATCCCGAATCCTCAGTCCTGAATCCTCAATCTTCGGCCGTCAGTCCTCAACAATCAATTGTAAATCCTCAGTCCTCATTAGAATATCCTCAATTCACAGTTTTCAGTACTCAATCCCCAATCTTCAATCTTCAAATCTCAGTCTACAAACATCAATTCGCATCACTCAACACTCAACACTCCGTCCTCAATATTCAGTCCTCAATCCTCAATCCGCAATCTTTAATCCTCAATACTCAATCTTCAATAATCAATCCTCTATTCTCAATCCTCAGTCCTCAATCCTCAATCGCCAATCCTCAATCCCCAATCCTCAACCTTCAATCCTCAACCTTCAATCCTCAGTCCTCAATCCTCAATCATCGCTACTCAATGTTCAATCCTCAATACTCAACATTCAATCCTCAACTCTCAATCCTCAGTCCACAATCCTCAATACTCAATCATCAACCTTCAATCCTCAATACTCAATCTTCAGTCCTCAATCCCCAATCCTCAATCGTCAATCCTCATTCTTCAATCCTCAACACCCAATCCTCAATCCTCAATCCTCTATCCTCCATCCTCAATTCTCAATTCTCAATCCTCAAACCTCAATCTTCAATCCTCAATACTCAATCCTCAATCCTCAATACTCATCCATCAATCCTCAATTCTCAATACTCAATAGAATATCCTGAATTCTCAATATTCAATACTCAAACCTCAATCCTCAACCCTCAGCCCTCATCCTCCATCCTCAATCCTCAATCCTCAATCCTCAATCTTCAATCCTCAATCCTCAATCTTCAATCTTCAATCCTCAATCCTCAATCCTCAATCCTCAATCCTCAATCCTCAGTCATCAATCCTCAATCTTCAATGCTCAATCGTCAATCTTCAATCCTGAATACTCAACCTTCAATCCTCAATACTCAATCTTCAATCCTCAACACTCAATCCACAATCCACAATGCTCAATCCTCAATCCTCAATACTCAATCCTCAATCCTCAATCCTCAATCCCCAATCCTCAATCTTCAATCCTCAATCCTCAATCCTCAAGCCTCAATCGTCAATCCTGAATACTCAATCTTCAATCCTCAATCCTCAATCCTCAGTCATCAATCCTCAATCCTCAATACTCAATCTTCAACATCAATCCTCAATCCTCAATCTTCAATCCTCAATCCTCAATATTCAATCCTCAATCCTCAACGCTCAATCCTCAACCCACAGTCTCAACCACCAATCCTGAATCCTCAATCCTCAAACCTCAGTCCTCAGTAGAATATCCTCAATTCTCAGTTATGGTTACTCAATCCACAATCTTCAATCTTCAAATCTCAAACCTCAAACATCAATTCTTAACACTCGAACCTGAACCCACAGTCCTGAATATTTAACCCTCAATGCTCAATCCACAATCTTCAATCTTAAATCAACAACCGTCAATCCTCAATCCTCAATCCTCAATCCTCAGTCCTCAAGTCTCAATCCTCAATATTCAATAATCGATCCTCAATCCTCAATCCTCAATCCTCAATCCTCAACCCTCAATCGTCAATCCTCAATCCTCAAGCATCAATCCACAATCCTCAATCCTCAACCGCCAATCCTCAAACATCAACCTTCAATCCTCAACCTTTGATCCTCAATCCTCAATCCTCAGTCCTCAATTTTCAATCCTCAATATAATATCCTCAATTCTCAGTTTTCAGTACTCAGTCCTCAATCTTCAATCGTCAGTCCTCAATCGTCAATCTTCAAACCTCAATCGTCAATCCTGAATCCTCAACCATCAATCCTCAATCCTCAATCCTCAATCCTCAATTCTCAGCCCTCAATAGAAAATCCTCAATTCTCAGTTTTCAATACTCAATCCTCAATCTACAATCTTCAAATCTCAGTTCCCAAACATCAATTCGCAACACTCTATCCTCAATACTCAGTCCTTAATATTCAATCTTCAATCCTCGGCCGTCAATACTCAATCCTCAATCCTCAGTCCTCAAGTCTCAATCCTCAATATTCAATAATCGATCCTCAATCCTCAATCCTCAATCCTCAATCCTCAATCGTCAATCCTCAATCCTCAACCATCAATCCACAATCCTCAATCCCCAATCCTCATTCCTCAATCGCCAATCCTCAAACATCAACCTTCAATCCTCAACCCTTGATCCTCAATCCTCAATCCTCAGTCCTCAATTTTCAATCCTCAATATAATATCCTCAATTCTCAGTTTTCAGTACTCAGTCCTCAATCTTCAATCGTCAGTCCTCAATCCTCAATCTTCGAACCTCAATCCTCAATCCCCAATCCTCAATCCTCAATCCTCAATCGCCACTCCTCAAACATCAACTTTCAATCCTCAACACTTGATCCTCAATCCTCAATCCTCAGCCCTCACCTTTCAATCCTCAATATAATATCCTCAATTCTCAGTTTTCAGTACTCAGTCCTCAATCTTCAATCGTCAGTCCTCAATCCTCAATCTTCAAACCTCAGTCGTCAATCCTGAATCCTCAACCATCAATCCTCAATCCTCAATCCTCAATACTCAATTCTCAGCCCTCAATAGAAAATCCTCAATTCTCAGTTTTCAATACTCAATCCTCAATCTACAATCTTCAAATCTCAGTTCCCAAACATCAATTCGCAACACTCTACCCTCAATACACAGTCCTCAATCTTCAATCTTCAATCCTCGGCCCTCAATACTCAATCCTCAATCCTCATTCCGCAATCCTCAACCATCTATCCTCAATCCTCAATCCTCAATCCTCAAGCCTCAATCCTCAGTCCTCAAGCCTCAATCCTCAATTTTCAATTGTCTATCCTCAACTCTCAAACCTCAATCCTCAACCCGCAGTCCTCAATCCTCAATCCTCAACCCTCAATCCTCATTCCTCAAACTTCAATTCTCAATATTCTATGCTCAATCCTCAACTCACAACACTCAACCCTCAACTATCAGTACACAATACTCAATGCTCAATCCTGAGTCCTCAATCTTCAATCCTCAATCCTCAATCATCAGTCATGAATACTCAATCTTCATAACTCAATCCTCAATCCTCAATCCTCAATCCTCAATCCTCAATCCTCATTCCTCAAACCTCAATCCTCAGGCCTCAGTCCTCATCCACAATTCACAATTATCAATCCTCAATCCTCAATCCTCAATCTTCAATCCTGAATAATCAATCTCCAATCCTAGATCCTCAATCCCCAATCCTCAATCCTAAATCCTCAATCTTCAATCCTCAATCCCCAGTCCTCTATCTTCAATCCTCAATGATCAATCCTCAATCCTCAATCCTCAATCCTCAGTCCTCAATCCTCAATCATCAAACCTCAAACCTCAATCCTCAACCGTCAGTCCTCGTCCTCAATCCTCAACCCTCAATCCTCAATTCTCAATTCTCAATCCTCAATCCTCAATCGTCAATCATCAATCCTCAATAGTCAATCTCCAATCCTAGATCCTCAATCCCCAATCCCCAATCCTTAATACTCAATCTTCAATCCTTAATCCCCAGTCCTCAATCTTCAATCCTCAATGCTCAATCCTCAATCGTCAATCCTCAGTCGTCAGTCCTCAATCCTCAAGCCTCAAACCTCAATCCTCAACCGTCGGTCCTCGTCCTCAAACCTCAATCCCGAATCCTCAGTCCTGAATCCTCAATCTTCAGCCCTCAGTCCTCAACAATCAATTGTAAATCCTCAGTCCTCATTAGAATATCCTCAATTGACAGTTTTCAGTACTCAATCCCCAATCTTCAATCTTCAAATCTCAGTCTACAAACATCAATTCGCATCACTCAACACTCAACACTCCGTCCTCAATATTCAGTCCTCAATCCTCAATCCTCAATCTTTAATCCTCAATACTCAATCTTCAATAATCAATCCTCTATTCTCAATCCTCAGTCCTCAATCCTCAATCGCCAATCCACAATCCCCAATCCTCAACCTTCAATCCTCAACCTTCAATCCTCAGTCCTCAATCCTCAATCATCGATACTCAATGTTCAATCCTCAATACTCAACCTTCAATACTCAACCCTCAATCCTCAGTCCACAATCCTCAATACTCAATCATCAACCTTCAATCCTCAATACTCAATCTTCAGTCCTCAATTCCCAATCCTCAATCGTCAATCCTCATTCTTCAATCCTCAACACCCAATCCTCAATCCTCAATCCTCTATCCTCCATCCTCAATTCTCAATTCTCAATCCTCAAACCTCAATCTTCAATCCTCAATACTCAATCCTCAATCCTCAATACTCATCCATCAATCCTCAATTCTCAATACTCAACAGAATATCCTGAATTCTCAGTATTCAATACTCAGACCTCAATCCTCAACCCTCAGACCTCATCCTCCATCCTCAACCCTCAATCCTCAAAAATCAGTCCTCGATCCTCAATCATCAAACCTCAAACCTCAATCCTCAACCGTCAGTCCTCGTCCTCAATCCTCAACCCTCAATCCTCAATTCTCAATTCTCAATCCTCAATCCTCAAACGTTAATGTTCAATCCTCAATACTCAACCTTCAATCCTCAATCCTCAATCCCCAATCCTCAATCCTTAATCCTCAATCTTCAATCCGCAATCCTCAATACATAATCTGCAATCCTCAGTCCTCAACCCTCAACCCTCAATCCTCATTCTTCAATCCTCAATAACCAATCCTCAATCTTCAACCCTCAATCCTCAGTCCTGAATTCTCAATCGTCAATCCTCAGTCCTCAGTCCGCAAACCGCAATCCTCAGCCCTCAGCAATCATCCTCAATCCTCAATCCTCAGTCCTCAATCCTCAATCCTCAGTCATCAATACTCAATCCTCAATACTCAATCGTCAATCCTCAGTCCTCAATTCTCGATCTTCAATCCTCGTTCCTCAAACCTCAATCCTCAACCCTCAGTCCTCATCCTCAATTCTCAATCCTCAATCCTCAAACCTCAATCTTCAATCCTCAATCCTCAATACTCAATCCTCAATCATCAATACTCAATCTTCAATCCTCAATCCTCAATCCTCAATCCTCAATCCTCAATCCTCAATCATCAGTCATGAATACTCAATCTTCATAACTGAATCCTCAATCCTCAATCCTCAATCCTCAATCCTCAATCCTCATTCCTCACACCTCAATCCTCAGGCCTCAGTCCTCATCCACAATTCACAATTATCAATCCTCAATCCTCAGTCCTCAATCCTCAATCATCAAACCTCAAACCTCAATCCTCAACCGTCAGTCCTCGTCCTCAATCCTCAACCCTCAATCCTCAATTCTCAATTCTCAATCGTCAATCCTCAATCGTCAATCTTCAATCCTCAATAGTCAATGTCCAATCCTAGATCCTCAATCCCCAATCCCCAATCTTTAATACTCAATCTTCAATCCTTAATCCCCAGTCCTCAATCTTCAATCCTCAATGCTCAATCCTCAATCGTCAATCCTCAGTCGTCAGTCCTCAATCCTCAATCCTCAAACCTCAATCCTCAACCGTCGGTCCTCGTCCTCAAACCTCAATCCCGAATCCTCAGTCCTGAATCCTCAATCTTCAGCCCTCAGTCCTCAACAATCAATTGTAAATCCTCAGTCCTCATTAGAATATCCTCAATTCACAGTTTTCAGTACTCAATCCCCAATCTTCAATCTTCAAATCTCAGTCTACAAACATCAATTCGCATCACTCAACACTCAACACTCCGTCCTCAATATTCAGTCCTCAATCCTCAATCCTCAATCTTTAATCCTCAATACTCAATCTTCAATAATCAATCCTCTATTCTCAATCCTCAGTCCTCAATCCTCAATCGCCAATCCACAATCCCCAATCCTCAACCTTCAATCCTCAACCTTCAATCCTCAGTCCTCAATCCTCAATCATCGATACTCAATGTTCAATCCTCAATACTCAACCTTCAATCCTCAACCCTCAATCCTCAGTCCACAATCCTCAATACTCAATCATCAACCTTCAATCCTCAATACTCAATCTTCAGTCCTCAATTCCCAATCCTCAATCGTCAATCCTCATTCTTCAATCCTCAACACCCAATCCTCAATCCTCAATCCTCTATCCTCCATCCTCAATTCTCAATTCTCAATCCTCAAACCTCAATCTTCAATCCTCAATACTCAATCCTCAATCCTCAATACTCATCCATCAATCCTCAATTCTCAATACTCAACAGAATATCCTGAATTCTCAGTATTCAATACTCAGACCTCAATCCTCAACCCTCAGACCTCATCCTCCATCCTCAACCCTCAATCCTCAAAAATCAGTCCTCGATCCTCAATCATCAAACCTCAAACCTCAATCCTCAACCGTCAGTCCTCGTCCTCAATCCTCAACCCTCAATCCTCAATTCTCAATTCTCAATCCTCAATCCTCAAACGTTAATGTTCAATCCTCAATACTCAACCTTCAATCCTCAATCCTCGATCCCCAATCCTCAATCCTTAATCCTCAATCTTCAATCCGCAATCCTCAATACATAATCTGCAATCCTCAGTCCTCAACCCTCAACCCTCAATCCTCATTCTTCAATCCTCAATAACCAATCCTCAATCTTCAACCCTCAATCCTCAGTCCTGAATTCTCAATCGTCAATCCTCAGTCCTCAGTCCGCAAACCTCAATCCTCAGCCCTCAGCAATCATCCTCAATCCTCAATCCTCAGTCCTCAATCCTCAATCCTCAGTCATCAATACTCAATCCTCAATACTCAATCGTCAATCCTCAGTCCTCAATTCTCGATCTTCAATCCTCGTTCCTCAAACCTCAATCCTCAACCCTCAGTCCTCATCCTCAATTCTCAATCCTCAATCCTCAAACCTCAATCTTCAATCCTCAATCCTCAATACTCAATCCTCAATCATCAATACTCAATCTTCAATCCTCAATCCTCAATCCTCAATCCTCAATCCTCAATCCTCAATCATCAGTCATGAATACTCAATCTTCATAACTCAATCCTCAATCCTCAATCCTCAATCCTCAATCCTCAATCCTCATTCCTCACACCTCAATCCTCAGGCCTCAGTCCTCATCCACAATTCACAATTATCAATCCTCAATCCTCAATCCTCAATCTTCAATCCTGAATAATCAATCTCCAATCCTAGATCCTCAATCCCCAATCCTCAATCCTAAATCCTCAATCTTCAATCCTCAATCCCCAGTCCTCAATCTTCAATCCTCAATGCTCAATCCTCAATCCTCAATCCTCAATCCTCAGTCCTCAATCCTCAATCATCAAACCTCAAACCTCAATCCTCAACCGTCAGTCCTCGTCCTCAATCCTCAACCCTCAATCCTCAATTCTCAATTCTCAATCCTCAATCCTCAATCGTCAATCTAAAATCCTCAATAATCAATCTCCCATCCTAGATCCTCAATCCCCAATCCCCAATCCTTAATACTCAATCTTCAATCCTTAATCCCCAGTCCTCAATCTTCAATCCTCAATGCTCAATCCTCAATCCCCAATCCTCAGTCATCAGTCCTCAATCCTCAATCCTCAAACCTCAATCCTCAATCGTCGGTCCTCGTCCTCAAACCTCAATCCCGAATCCTCAGTCCTGAATCCTCAATCTTCAGCCGTCAGTCCCCAACAATCAATTGTAAATCCTCAGTCCTCATTAGAATATCCTCAATTCACAGTTTTCAGTACTCAATCCCCAATCTTCAATCTTCAAATCTCAGTCTACAAACATCAATTCGCATCACTCAACACTCAACACTCCGTCCTCAATAGTCAGTCCTCAATCCTCAATCCTCAATCTTTAATCCTCAATACTCAATCTTCAATAATCAATCCTCAGTCCTCAATCCTGAATCGCCAATCCTCAATCCCCAATCCTCAACCTTCAATCCTCAACCTTCAATCCTCAGTCCTCAATCCTCAATCCTCAATCATCGATACTCAATGTTCAATCCTCAATACTCAACATTCAATCCTCAACTCCCAATCCTCAGTCCACAATCCTCAATACTCAATCATCAACCTTCAATCCTCAATACTCAATCTTCAGTCCTCAATTCCCAATCGTCAATCGTCAATCCTCATTCTTCAATCCTCAACACCCAATCCTCAATCCTCAATCCTCTATCCTCCATCCTCAATTCTCAATTCTCAATCCTCAAACCTCAATCTTCAATCCTCAATACTCAATCCTCAATCCTCAATACTCATCCATCAATCCTCAATTCTCAATACTCAATAGAATATCCTGAATTCTCAATATTCAATACTCAAACCTCAATCCTCAACCCTCAGCCCTCACCCTCCATCCTCAATCCTCAATCCTCAATCCTCGATCTTCAGTCCTCAATCCTCAATCTTCAATATTCAATCCTCAATCCTCAATCCTCAATCCTCAATCCTCAGTCATCAATCCTCAATCTTCAATGCTCAATCGTCAATCTTCAATCCTGAATACTCAACCTTCAATCCTCAATACTCAATCCTCAATCCCCAATCCTCAGTCATCAGTCCTCAATCCTCAATCCTCAAACCTCAATCCTCAATCGTCGGTCCTCGTCCTCAAACCTCAATCCCGAATCCTCAGTCCTGAATCCTCAATCTTCAGCCGTCAGTCCCCAACAATCAATTGTAAATCCTCAGTCCTCATTAGAATATCCTCAATTCACAGTTTTCAGTACTCAATCCCCAATCTTCAATCTTCAAATCTCAGTCTACAAACATCAATTCGCATCACTCAACACTCAACACTCCGTCCTCAATAGTCAGTCCTCAATCCTCAATCCTCAATCTTTAATCCTCAATACTCAATCTTCAATAATCAATCCTCTATTCTCAATCCTCAGTCCTCAATCCTCAATCGCCAATCCTCAATCCCCAATCCTCAACCTTCAATCCTCAACCTTCAATCCTCAGTCCTCAATCCTCAATCATCGATACTCAATGTTCAATCCTCAATACTCAACATTCAATCCTCAACTCTCAATCCTCAGTCCACAATCCTCAATACTCAATCATCAACCTTCAATCCTCAATACTCAATCTTCAGTCCTCAATTCCCAATCGTCAATCGTCAATCCTCATTCTTCAATCCTCAACACCCAATCCTCAATCCTCAATCCTCTATCCTCCATCCTCAATTCTCAATTCTCAATCCTCAAACCTCAATCTTCAATCCTCAATACTCAATCCTCAATCCTCAATACTCATCCATCAATCCTCAATTCTCAATACTCAATAGAATATCCTGAATTCTCAATATTCAATACTCAAACCTCAATCCTCAACCCTCAGCCCTCATCCTCCATCCTCAATCCTCAATCCTCAATCCTCAATCTTCAGTCCTCAATCCTCAATCTTCAATCTTCAATCCTCAATCCTCAATCCTCAATCCTCAATCCTCAGTCATCAATCCTCAATCTTCAATGCTCAATCGTCAATCTTCAATCCTGAATACTCAACCTTCAATCCTCAATACTCAATCTTCAATCCTCAACACTCAATCCACAATCCACAATCCTCAATCCTCAATCCTCAATACTCAATCCTCAATCCTCAATCCTCAATCCCCAATCCTCAATCTTCAATCCTCAATCCTCATTCCTCAAGCCTCAATCCTCAATCCTGAATACTCAATCTTCAATCCTCAATCCTCAATCCTCAGTCATCGATCCTCAATCCTCAATACTCAATCTTCAACATCAATCCTCAATCCTCAATCTTCAAACCTCAATCCTCAACATTCAATCCTCAATCGTCAACGCTCAATCCTCAACCCACAGTCTCAACCACCAATCCTCAATCCTCAATCCTCAAACCTCAGTCCTCAGTAGAATATCCTCAATTCTCAGTTACGATTACTCAATCCACAATCTTCAATCTTCAAATCTCAAACCTCAAACATCAATTCTTAACACCCGAACCTGAACCCACAGTCCTGAATATTTAACCCTCAATGCTCAATCCTCAATCTTCAATCTTAAATCAACAACCGTCAATCCTCAATCCTCAATCCTCAATCCGCAGTCCTCAAGTCCCAATCCTCAATATTCAATAATCGATCCTCAATCCTCAATCCTCAATCCTCAATCCTCAATCCTCAATCGTCAATCCTCAATCCTCAACCATCAATCCACACTCCTCAATCCCCAATCCTCAATTCTCTGCCCTCAATAGAAAATCCTCAATTCTCAGTTTTCAATACTCAATCCTCAATCTACAATCTTCAAATCTCAGTTCCCAAACATCAATTCGCAACACTCTATCCTCAATACTCAGTCCTTAATCTTCAATCTTCAATCCTCGGCCCTCAATACTCAATCCTCAATCCTCAGTCCTCAAGTCTCAATCCTCAATATTCAATAATCGATCCTCAATCCTCAATCCTCAATCCTCAATCCTCAATCGTCAATCCTCAATCCTCAACCATCAATCCACAATCCTCAATCCCCAATCCTCAATCCTCAATCGCCAATCCTCAAACATCAATCTTCAATCCTCAACCCTTGATCCTCAATCCTCAATCCTCAGTCCTCAATTTTCAATCCTCAATATAATATCCTCAATTCTCAGTTTTCTGTACTCAGTCCTCAATCTTCAATCGTCAGTCCTCAATCCTCAATCTCCAAACCTCAATCGTCAATCCGAAATCCTCAACCATCAATCCTCAATCCTCAATCCTCAATCCTCAATTCTCAGCCCTCAATAGAAAATCCTCAATTCTCAGTTTTCAATACTCAATCCTCAATCTACAATCTTCAAATCTCAGTTCCCAAACATCAATTCGCAACACTCTATCCTCAATACTCAGTCCTTAATCTTCAATCTTCAATCCTCGGCCCTCAATACTCAATCCTCAATCCTCATTCCGCAATCCTCAACCATCTATCCTCAATCCTCAATCCTCAATCCTCAAGCCTCAATCTTCAGTCCTCGAGCCTCAATCCTCAATATTCAATTGTCTATCCTCAATTCTCAAACCTCAATCCTCAACCCGCAGTCCTCAATCCTCAATCCTCAATCCTCAATCCTCATTCCTCAAACTTCAATTCTCAATATTCAATGCTCAATCCTCAACTCACAACACTCAACCCTCAACTATCAGTACACAATACTCAATGATCAATCCTGAGTCCTCAATCTTCAATCCTTAATCCTCAACCTTCAATCCTCAATGCTCAATCCCCAATCCTCAATCCTCAATCCTCAATCCTCAATTCTCAGCCCTCAATAGAAAATCCTCAGTTCTCAGTATTCTATACACAATCCTCAACCTTCAATCTTCAAATCTCACGTCCAAAATATCAGTTCGCAATACTCTACCCTCAACACTCTGTCCTCAATCTTCAATCTACAATCCTCAAACCTCAATCTTCTATCTTCAACCCTCGACCCTCAATTCTCAATTCTTAATCCTCAATCCGCAATACTCAATCCTCATTTCTCAAACCTCAATCCTCAACCCTCAGTCCACAGTCCTCAATCCTCAATCTTCAGTCCTCAATCCTCAATCCTCAATCGTCAATCCTCAGTCATCAATCCTCAATCCTCAATACTCAATCGTCAATCCTCAGTCCTCAATTCTCAATCTTCAATCCTCGTTCCTCAAACCTCAACCCTCAACCCTCAGACCTCATCCTCAATTCTCAGTCCTCAATCCTCAAACCTCAATCTTCAATCCTCAATCCTCAATACTCAATCCTCAATCATCAATACTCAATCCTCAATCCTCAATCCTCAATCCTCAATCCTCAATCCTCAATCATCAGTCATGAATACTCAATCTTCATAACTCAATCCTCAATCCTTAATCTTCAATCCTCAATCCTCAATCCTCATTCCTCAAACCTCAATCCTCAAGCCTCAGTCCTCATCCTCAATTCACAATTATCAATCCTCAAGCATCAATCCTCAATCTTCAATCCTGAATAATCAATCTCCAATCCTAGATCCTCAATCCCCAATCCTCAATCCTTAATCCTCAATATTCAATCCTCAATCCCCAGTCCTCAACCTTCAATCCTCAATTCTCAATCCTCAATCCTCAATCCTCAATCCTCAGTCCTCAATCCTCAATCATCAAACCTCAAACCTCAATCCTCAACCGTCAGTCCTCGTCCTCAATCCTCAAACCTCAATCCTCAATTCTCAATTCTCAATCCTCAATCCTCAATCGTCAATCTTCAATCCTCAATAGTCAATCTCCAATCCTAGATCCTCAATCCCCAATCCCCAATCCTTAATACTCAATCTTCAATCCTTAATCCCCAGTCCTCAATCTTCAATCCTCAATGCTCAAACCTCAATCCTCAATCCTCAGTCGTCAGTCCTCAATCCTCAATCCTCAAACCTCAATCCTCAACCGTCGGTCCTCGTCCTCAAACCTCAATCCCGAATCCTCAGTCCTGAATCCTCAATCTTCAGCCCTCAGTCCTCAACAATCAATTGTATATCCTCAGTCCTCATTAGAATATCCTCAATTCACAGTTTTGAGTACTCAATCCCCAATCTTCAATCTTCAAATCTCAGTCTACAAACATCAATTCGCATCACTCAACACTCAGCACTCAGTCCTCAATCTTCAGTCCTCAATCCTCAATCCTCAATCTTTAATCCTCAATACTCAATCTTCAATCCTCAATCCTCTATTCTCAATGCTCAGTCCTCAATCCTCAATCGCCAATCCTCAATCCCCAATCCTCAACCTTCAATCCTCAACCTTCAATCCTTAGTCCTCAATCCTCAATCATCGATACTCAATGTTCAATCCTCAATACTCAACCTTCAATCCTCATCCCTCAATCCTCAATCCACAATCCTCAATACTCAATCATCAACCTTCAATCCTCAACACTCAATCTTCAGTCCCCAATTCCCAATCCTCAATCGTCAATCCTCATTCTTCAATCCTCAATACCCAATCCTCAATCCTCAATCCTCTATCCTCCATCCTCAATTCTCAATTCTCAATCCTCAAACCTCAATCTTCAATCCTCAATACTCAATCCTCAATCCTCAATACTCATCCATAAATCCTCAATTCTCAATACTCAATAGAATATCCGGAAATCTCAGTATTCAATACTCAGACCTCAATCCTCAGCCCTCAGCCCTCATCATCCATCCTCAACCCTCAATCCTCAAACCTCAGTCCTCAATCCTCAATCGTCAAACCTCAAACCACAATCCTCAACCGTCAGACCTCGTCCTCAATCCTCAACCCTCAATCCTCAATTCTCAATCCTCAATCCTCAATCCTCAAACGTCAATCTTCAATCCTCAATACTCAACCTTCAATCCTCAATCCTCAATCCCCAATCCTCAATCCTTAATCCTCAATCTTCAACCATCAATCTTCAATACCCAATCTGCAATCCTCAGTCCTCAACACTCAACCCTCAATCCTCATTCTTCAATCCTCAGTAACCAATCCTCAATCTTCAACCCTCAATCCTCAATCCTCAATCCTCAATTCACAATCCTCAATCCTCAGTCCTCAGTCCGCAAACCTCAATCCTCAGCCCTCAGCAATCATCCTCAATCCTCAATCCTCAATCCTCAATACTCAATCCTCAGTCATCAATCCTCAATCCTGAATACTCAATCGTCAATACTCAATCGTCAATCCTCAGTCCTCAATTCTCAATCCTCAATTCTCGTTCCTCAAACCTCAATCCTCAACCCTCAGTCCTCATCCTCAATTCTCAATCCTCAATCCTCAAACCTCAATCTTCAATCCTCAATGCTCAATCCTCAATCCTCAATTCTCAGTCGTCAGTCCTCAATCCTCAATCCTCAAACCTCAATCCTCAACCGTCGGTCCTCGTCCTCAAACCTCAATCCCGAATCCTCAGTCCTGAATCCTCAATCTTCAGCCCTCAGTCCTCAACAATCAATTGTATATCCTCAATCCTCAGTAGAATATCCTCAATTCACAGCTTTCAACACTCAATACTCGATCTGCAATCTTCAAACCACTATCCACAAACATCAATTCTCATCACTCAACCAGCAACACTCAGTCCTCAATGTTCAATCCTCAATCCTCAATTCTCTATCTTCAATCCTCATTACTGAACCTTCAATCCTTAATCCTCAATCCTCAATATTCAATCCTCAATCCTCAATCCTCAATTCTCAATCCTCAATCCTCAGTCCTCAGTCCTCAAACCTCAATCCTCAACCCTCAGCCCTCATCCTGAATCCTCAATCCTCAATCCTCAATCCTCAACCTTCAATCCTCAATACTCAATCTTCAATCCTCAATCCTCTGTCCTCAATCTTCAATCCTCAATGCTCAATGCTCAATCCTCAATCCTCAGTCCTCAGTCCTCAATCCTCAATCCTCAAACCTCAATCTTCAACCGTCAGTCCTCGTCCTCAAACCTCAACCCTCAATCCTCAATCCTCAATCTTCAATCATCAATACTCAACCTTCAATCCTCAATCCCCAATCCTCAATCCTCAATCCTCAATCCTCAATATTCAACGCACAACCCTCAACCATCAATCCTCAATACTCAACCGTCAATCCTCAATTCTCAATACTCAATAGAATATCCTGAATTCTCATGGTTCAATACTCAATCCAAAATATTCAATAATCAAATCTCAATCCTCAAACATTAATTCTCAACACTCAATCATCAACACTCAGTCCTCTCTCTTCAATCCTCCATCATCAATCCTCAATCCTCAAGCGTCAATCCTCAATCCTCAATCCTTCATCCTCAACCATCAATCCTCAGACCTCAAACCTCCACCCCGAATCCTCAATCCTGAATCCTCAATCTTCAGCCATAAGTCCTCAGCAATCAATTGTCAATCCTCAATCCTCAATAGAATATCCTCAATTCACAGTTTTCAATACTCAATCCCCATTCTTCAATCTTCAAATCTCAATCCACAAACATCAATTCTCATCACGCAACCCTCAACACTCAGTCCTCAATCCTCAATCCTCAATCCTCAATCCTCAATCTTCAATCCTCAATACTCAATCTTCAATCCTCAATCCTCAAACCTCAATCCTCAATCCTCTATCCTCAATCCTCAGTCCTCACTCCTCAATCCTCATTCTTCAATCCTCAATACCGAATCCTCAATCTTCAATCCTCAATCCTCAATCCTCAATCCTCAGACTTCAAACACCAATACTCAACCCTCAGTCCTCGTCCTCAATCCACAACCCTCAATCCTCAATCCTCAATCTTCAATCATTAATATTCAATCTTCAATCTTCAATCCTCAATCCTCAATCCTCAACCCTCAATCCTCAACGTTCAATCCTCAATACCCAATCCTCAGTCTTCCATCCTCAATACTCAATACTCAATCCTCAATCCTCAATACCCCGTCCTCAATCCTCAATCTTCAATCCTCAATACTCAATCTTCAATCCTCAATCCTCAATCCGTAATACTCAATCTTCAATCCTCAATACTGAATCTTCAATCCTTATTCCTCAATCCTCAATCCTCAATCCTCATTCTTCAATCCTCAACACCCAACCCTCAATCTTCAACCCTCAATGTTCAATCCGCAATACCCAATCCTCAATCTTCAATCCTCAACCCTCAATCCTCAATCCTCAATCCTCAATCCTCAACACCCAATTCTCAATCTTCAGTCCTCAATCCTCAGTCCTCAATTCTCGATCCTCAATACTCAATCCACAGTCCTCAATGTTCAATCCTCAATACCCAAACCTCAATCTTCAATCCGCAATCCTCAATCCTCAATCCTCAATCCTCAATCCTCAATCCTCAGTCCTCAAACCTCAATCCTGAATCCTCAAACCTGAATCCTCAGTCTTCAGACCTCAGTCCTCAACAATCAGTTGTCAGTCCTCAATCCTCAATAGAATATCCTCAATTCACAGGTTTCAATACTCAATACTCAACCTGAAATCTTCAAATCTCTATCCACAATCATCAATTCTCATCACTCAACCCTCAACACTCAGTCCCCAATCCTCAATCTTCAATCCTCTATCCTCAATCCTCAACCCTCAATCGCCAATCTCCAACCCTGAATACTCAATCTTCAATCTTCAATCCTCAATACTCAATCTTCAATAATCAATCCTCAATCCTCAATCCTCAATCCTCAATCCTCAATCCTCAGTCTTCAATCCTCAATACTCAAACTGCAATCCTCAATCCTCAGTCCTCACTCCTCAATCCTCATTCTTCAATCCTCAATACCGAATCCTCAATCTTCAATCCTCAATCCTCAATCCACAATCCTCAATCCTCAATCCTCAACCCTCAATCGCCAATCTCCAATCCTGTATACTCAATCTTCAATCCTCAATCCTCAATCCCCAATCCTCAATCCTCAATCCTCATTCTTCAATCCTCAATACCCAATCCTCAATCTTAAATCCTCAATCCTCAATCCTCAATTCTCGGCCCTCAATTCTCAGTCCTCAGACCTCAATCCTCAATCCTCAAACCTCAGCCCTCATCCTCAATCCTCAATCCTCAATCCTCAATCCTCAATCCTCAATCCTCAATCCTCATTCTTCAATCCTCAATCTTCAATGCTCAATCTTCAATCCTCAATCCTCAATTCTCAATCCTCAATCCTCAATCCTCAATCCTCAATCCTCAGTCCTCAAACCTCAATCCTGAATACCAGATACTGAATCCTCAATCTTCAGCCCTCAGTCCTCTACAATCAGTTGTCAATCCTCAATCCTCAATAGAATATCGTTAATTCACAGTTTTCATTACTCAATACTCAATCTGCAATATTCAAATCTCTATCCACAAACATCAATTCTCATCACTCAACCCTCAACACTCAGTCCCCAATCCTCAATCTTCAATCCTCTATCCTCAATCCTCAACCCTCAATCGCCAATCTCCAATCCTGAATGCTCAATCTTCAATCCTCAATCCTCAATCCTCAATCCTCAATCTTCAATCCTCAATACTCAATATTCAATCCTCAATCCTCAATCCTCAATCCTCAATCTTCAATCCTCAATCCTCAATCCTCAATCCTCAATCCACATTCTTCAATCCTCAATACCCGATCCTCAATCTACAATAATCAATCCTCAATCCTCAATTCTCAATCCTCAATCCTCAGTCCTCAGTCCTCAAACCTCAAACCTCAATCCTCAACCCTCAGCCCTCATCCTCAATCCTCAATCCTCAATCCTCAATCCTCAATCTTCAATCCTCAATTCTCAATATTCAACAATCAATCCTCATCCTCAATCCTCAATCCTCAATCCTCAATCCTCAATCTTCAATCCTCAATACTCAAACTGCAATCCTCAATCCTCAGTCCTCACTCCTCAATCCTCATTCTTCAACCCTCAATACCGAATCCTCAATCTTCAATCCTCAATCCTCAATCCTCAATCCTCAATCCTCAATCATGAATCCTCAATCCTCAATCCTCAGTCCTCAAACCTCAATCCTGAATCCTCAAACCTGAATCCTCCGTCTTCAGACCTCAGTCCTCAACAATCAGTTGTCAGTCCTCAATCCTCAATAGAATATCCTCAATTCACAGGTTTCAATACTCAATACTCAACCTGAAATCTTCAAATCTCTATCCACAATCATCAATTCTCATCACACAACCCTCAACACTCAGTCCCCAATCCTCAATCTTCAATCCTCTATCCTCAATCCTCAACCATCAGTCGCCAATCTCCAATCCTGAATATTCAATCTTCAATCCTCAATCCTAAATCCCCAATCCTCAATCCTCAATCCTGATTCTTCAATCCTCAATACCCAATCCTCAATCTTCAATCCTCAATCCTCAATCCTCAATTCTCGACCCTCAATTCTCAGTCCTCAGACCTCAAACCTCAATCGTCAAACCTCAGCCCTCATCCTCAATCCTCAATCCTCAATCCTCAATCCTCAATCCTCAATCCTCAATCCTCAATCCTCAATCCTCAATCTTCAATCCTCAATCCTCAATTCTCAATCCTCAATCCTCAATCCTCAATCCTCAGTCCTCAAATCTCAATCCTGCATCCCCGATACTGAATCCTCAATCTTCAGCCCTCAGTCCTCTACAATCAGTTGTCAATCCTCAATCCTCAATAGAATATCATTAATTCACAGTTTTCATTACTCAATACTCAATCTGCAATCTTCAAATCTCTATCCACAAACATCAATTCTCATCACTCAACCCTCAACACTCAGTCCCCAATCGTCAATATTCAATCCTCAATCCTCAATCCTCAATCCACAATCCTCAACGTTCGATCCTCAATACTCAATCTTCAATGATCATTCCTCAATCCTCAATCCTCAATTCTCAATCCTCAATCGTCAATCTTCAATCCTCAATACACAATCTTCAATCCTCAATCCTCAATGTTCAACCATCAATACCCAATCCTCAGTCTTCAATCCTCAATCCTCAATCCTCAATGCTCAATACTCAATCGTCAATCCTCAGTCCTCAATCCCCAATCCTCAATCTTCAATCCTCAGTCCTCAATCCTCAATCCTCAATCCTCAATCTTCAATCCTCAATACTCAATCTTCAATCCTCAATCCTCAATCCTCAATCCTCAATCCTCAATCCTCAATCCTCAATCTTCAATCCTCAATACTCAAACTGCAATCCTCAATCCTCAGTCCTCACTCCTCAATTCTCATTCTTCAATCCTCAATACCGGATCCTCAATCTTCAATCCTCAATCCACAATCCTCAATTCTCAATCCACAATCCTCAATCCTCAGACTTCAAACTCCAATACTCAACCCTGAGTCCTCGTCCTCAGTCCGCAACCCTCAATCCTCAATCCTCAATCTTCAATCATCAATATTCAATCTTCGATCCTCAATCCTCAATCCTCAATACTCAATCCACAACCCTCAATTCTCAATCGTCAATGCTCAATACTCAATCGTCAATCCTCAATCCCCAATCCTCAATCTTCAATCCTCAATCCTCAATCCTCAATCCTCCATCCTCAATACTCAGTCCTCAATCCTCAATCTTCAATCCTCAATACTCAATCTTCAATCCTCAATCGTCAATCCTCAATCCTCAATCTTCAATCCTCAATACTGAATCTTCAATCCTCAATCCTCAATCCTCAATCCTCAATCCTCAATCCTCATTCTTCTATCCTCAACACCCAATCCTCAACCTTCAATCCTCAGTCTTCAATTTTCAATCCTCAATAGTCAACCTTCAACCCTCAATCCTCAATAATCAATCCTCAATCCACATTCTTCAATCCTTAACACCCAATCCTCAATCTTCAATCCTCAATCCTCAGTCCTCAATTCTCAATCATCAATCCTCAATCCTCAGTCCTCCAACATCAATACTCAACCCTCTGTCCTCGTCCTCAATCCACAACCCTCAATCCTCGATCCTCAATCTTCAATCATCAATATTCAATCTTCAATCCTCAATCCTCAATCCTCAATACTCAATCCACAATCCTCAATTCTCAATCGTCAATGCTCAATACTCAATCCTCAATCCTCAATACTCAGTCATCAATCCTCAATCTTCAATCCTCAGTCCTCAAACCTCAATCCTGAATCCTCAATCCTGAATCCTCAATCTTCAGCCCTCGGTCCTCTACTATCAGTTGTCAATCCTCAATCCTCAATAGAATATCATCAATACACAGTTTTCATTACTCAATACTCAATCCGCAATCTTCAATCTCTATCCACAAACATCAATTCTCATCACTCAACCCTCAACACTCAGTCCCCAGTACTCAATATTCAAATCCTGAATCCTCAATCCTCAATCCACAATCCTCAACGTTCAATCCTCAATACTCAATCTTCAATGCTCATTCCTCAATCCTCAATCCACAATCCTCAATCCTTCATCCACAATCTTCAATCCTCAATTCTGAATCTCAATCCTCAATCCTCAATCCTCAATCCTCAATCCTCATTCTTCAACCCTCAACACCCAATCCTCAATCTTCAATCCTCAATGTTCAATCCGCAATACCCCAATCCTCAATCTTCAATCCTCAACCCTCAATCCTCAATCCTCAATCCTCAATCCTCAATCTTCAATCCTCAATACTCAATCTTCAATCCTCAATCCTCAATCCTCAATCCTCACTCCACATTCTTCAATCCTCAACACCCAATCCTCAATCTTCAATCCGCAATCCTCAGTCCTCAATTCTCAATCCTCAATCCTCAATCCTCAATCCTCAGACCTCAAACATCAATACTCAACCCTCAGTCCTCGTCCTCAATCCACAACCCTCAATCCTCAACACCCAATTCTCAATCTTCAATCCTCAATCCTCAGTCCTCAATTCTCGATCCTCAATACTCAATCCACAGTCCTCAATGTTCAATCCTCAATACCCAAACCTCAATCTTCAATCCTCAATCCTCAATCCTCAATCCTCAATCCTCAATCCTCAATCCTCAGTCCTCAAACCTCAATCCTGAATCCTCAAACCTGAATCCTCAGTCTTCAGACCTCAGTCCTCAACAATCAGTTGTCAGTCCTCAATCCTCAATAGAATATCCTCAATTCACAGGTTTCAATACTCAATACTCAACCTGAAATCTTCAAATCTCTATCCACAATCATCAATTCTCATCACTCAACCCTCAAGACTCAGTCCCCAATCCTCAATCTTCAATCCTCTATCCTCAATCCTCAACCCTCAATCGCCAATCTCCAATCCTGAATACTCAATCTTCAATCCTCAATCCTCAATCCCCAATCCTCAATCCTCAATCCTCATTCTTCAATCCTCAGTACCCAATCCTCAATCTTCAATCCTCAATCCTCAATCCTCAATTCTCGACCCTCAATTCTCAGTCCTCGGACCTCAAACCTCAATCCTCAAACCTCAGCCCTCATTCTCAATCCTAAATCCTCAATTCTCAATCCTCAATCTTCAACCCTCAATACTCAATCTTCAATCCTCAATCCTCAGTCCACAATCTGCAATCCTCAATGCACAATCCTCAATCCTCAATCCTCAGTCCTCAATCCTCAATTCTCAATCCCCAATCCTCAGTCCTCAGTCCACAAACCTCAATTCTGAATCCTCAATCCTGAGTCCTCAATCTTCCGCCCTCAGTCCTCAGCAATCAGTAGTCAATCCTCAATCCTCAGTAGAATATCCTCAATTCACAGCTTTCAACACTCAATACACGATCTGCAATCTTCAAACAACTATCCACAAACATCAATTCTCATCACTCAACCCGCAACACTCAGTCCTCAATGTTCAATCCTCAATCCTCAATTCTCTATCTTCAATCCTCATTACTGAACCTTCAATCCTTAATCCTCAATCCTCAATCTTCAATCCTCAATCCTCAATCCTCAATTCTCAATCCTCAGTCCTCAGTCCTCAAACCTCAAACCTCAATCCTCAACCCTCAGCCCTCATCCTCAATCCTCAATCCTCAATCCTCAATCCTCAATCTTCAATCCTCAATACTCAATCTTCAATAATCAATCCTCAATCCTCAATCCTCAATCCTCAATCCGCAATCCTCAATCTTCAATCCTCAATACTCAAACTGCAATCCTCAATCCTCAATCCTCAATCCTCAATCCTCAGACTTCAAACACCAATACTCAACCCTCAGTCCTCGTCCTCAATCCACAACACTCAATCCTCAATCCTCAATCTTCAATCATTAATATTCAATCTTCAATCTTCAATCCTCAATCCTCAATCCTCAACCCTCAATCCTCAACGTTCAATCCTCATTACCCAATCCTCAGTCTTCCACCCTCAATCCTCAATACTCAATCCTCAATCCTCAATACTCAGTCCTCAATCCTCAACCTTCAATCCTCAATCCTCAATCCCCAATCCTCAATCCTCAATCTTCAATCATCAATATTCAATCTTCAATCCTCAATCCTCAATCCCCAATACTCAATCCACTATCCTCAATTCTCAATCGTCAATCCTCAATACTCAATCGTCAATCCTCAATCCCCAATCCTCAATCTTCAATCCTCAATCCTCAATCCTCAGTCCTCACTCCTCAATCCTCATTCTTCAATCCTCAATACCGAATCCTCAATCTTCAATCCTCAATCCTCAATCTTCAATTCTCAATCCTCAATCCTCAATCCTCAGACTTCAAACACAAATACTCAACCCTCAGTCCTCGTCCTCAATCCACAATCCTCAATCCTCAATCCTCAATCTTCAATCATTAATGTTCAATCTTCAATCTTCAATCCTCAATCCTCAATCCTCAACCCTCAATCCTCAACGTTCAATCCTCAATACCCAATCCTCAGTCTTCCACCCTCAATCCTCAATACCCAATCCTCAATCTTCAATCCTCAATCCTCAATCCTCAATTCTCAATCCTCAATCCTCAGTCCTCAGTCCTCAAACCTCAATCCTCAACCCACAGCCCTCATCCTCAATTCTAAATCCTCAATCCTCAATCCTCAATCTTCAACCCTCAATACTCAATCTTCAATCCTCAATCCTCAGTCCACAATCTGCAATCCTCAATGCACAACCCCCAATCCTCAATCCTCAGTCCTCAATCCTCAATCCTCAATCCTCAAACCTCAATCCTCAACCGTCAGTCCTCGTCCTCAAACCTCAACACCCAATCCTCAATCCTCAATCTTCAATCATCAATACTCTATCTTCAATCCTCAATCCGCAATCCTCAATCCTCAATCCTCAATCCTCAGACCTCAAACAGCAATACTCAACCCTCAGACCTCGTCCTCAATCCACAACCATCAATACTGAATTCTCAATCTTCAATCATCAATATTCAACCTTCAGTCCTCAATCCTCAATCCTCAATCCTTAAACCTCAATCCTCAACCGTCAGTCCTCGTCCTCAGACCTCAACCCTCAATCCTCAATCCTCAATCTTCAATCATCAATACTCAATCTTCAATCCTCAATCCTCAATCCTCAATCCTCAATCCTCAATCCTCAATATTCAACGCACAACCCTCAACCATCAATCCTCAATACTCAACCATCAATCCTCAGTTCTCAATACCCAAAAGAGTATCCTGAATTCTCCTGGTTCAATACTCAATCCACAATATTCAATAATCAAATCTCAGTCCTCAAACATCAATTCTCAACACGCAATCCTCAACACTCAGTCCTCTCTCTTCAATCCTCCATCCTCAATCCTCAATCCTCAAGCGTCAATCCTCAATTCTCAATCCTCAACCGTCAGTCCTCGTCCTCAAACCTCAACCCCCAATGCTCAAACCTCAATACCCAATCCTCAATCTGCAATCCTCAAACCTCAATCCTCAATCCTCAATCCTCAATCCTCAATCAACAACCTTCAATCCTCAATCCTCAGTCCACAAACCTCAATTCTGAATCCTCGATCCTGAGTCCTCAATCTTCAGCCCTCAGTCCTCAGCAATCAGTAGTCAATCCTCAATCCTCAGTAGAATATCCTCAATTCACAGCTTTCAACACTCAATACTCGATCTGCAATCTTCAAACCACTATCCACAAACATCAATTCTCACCACTCAACCCGCAACACTCAGTCCTCAATGTTCAATCCTCAATACTCAATTCTCTATCTTCAATCCTCATTACTGAACCTTCAATCCTCAATCCTCAATCCTCAACCCTCAATCCTCAGCGTTCAATCCTCAATACCCAATCCTCAGTCTTCCATCCTCAATCCTCAATACTCAATCCTCAATCCTCAATACTCCGTCCTCAATCCTCATTCTTCAATCCTCAATACTCAATCTTCAATCCTGAATCCTCAATCCTTAATCCTCAATCTTCAATCCTCAATACTGAATCTTCAATACTCAATCCTCAATCCTCAATCCTCAATCCTCATTCTTCAATCCTCAACACCCAATCCTCAATCTTCAATCCTCAATGTTCAATCCGCAATACCCAATCCTCAATCTTCAATCCTCAATCTTCAATCCTCAATCCCCAGTCCACAATCTTCAATCCTCAATATTCAATGTTCAATCCTCAATCCTCAGTCCTCAGTCCTCAATCCTCAATCCTCAAACCTCAATCTTCAACCGTCAGTCCTCGTCCTCAAACCTCAAACCTCAATCCTCAATCCTCAATATTCAATCATCAATACTCAACCTTCAATCCTCAATCCCCAATCCTCAATCCTCAATCCTCAATCCTCAATATTCAACGCACAACCCTCAACCATCAATCCTCAACACTCAACCGTCAATCCTCAATTCTCAATACTCAATAGAATATCCTGAATTCTCATGGTT
Source organism: Calliopsis andreniformis (assembly GCF_051401765.1). NCBI lineage: Eukaryota > Metazoa > Arthropoda > Insecta > Hymenoptera > Andrenidae > Calliopsis > Calliopsis andreniformis. The sequence goes on from NW_027480495.1 coordinate 2,189,716, forward strand.
CAATACTCAACCCAAAATATTCAATAATCAAATCTCAATCCTCAAACATCAATTCTCAACACTCAATCCTCAACACTCAGTCCTCTCTCTTCAATCCTGCATCACCAATCCTCAATCCTCAAGCGTCAATCCTCAATCGTCAATCCTCAATCCTCAACCATCAATCCTCAGACCTCAAACCTCCACCCCGAATCCTCAATCCTGAATCCTCAATCTTCAGCCATAAGTCCTCAGCAATGAATTGTCAATCCTCAATCCTCAATAGAATATCCTCAATTCACAGTTTTCAATACTCAATCCCCATTCTTCAATCTTCAAATTTCAATCCACAAACATCAATTCTCATCACGCAACCCTCAACACTCAGTCCTCAATCTTCAATCCTCAATCCTCAATCCTCAACCTTCAATCCTCAATACTCAATCTTCAATACTCAATTCTCAATTCTCAATCCTCAGTGCTCAATACTCAATCGTCAATCCTCAATCCCAAATCCTCAATCTTCAATCCTCAATCCTCAATCCTCAATCCTCAATCCTCAATCTTCAATCCTCAATACTCAAGCTTTAATCCTCAATCCTCAAACCTCAATCCTCAATCCTCAATCCTCAATCCTCAGTCCTCACTCCTCAATCCTCATTCTTCAATCCTCAATAGCGAATCCTCAATCTTCAATCCTCAATCCTCAATTCTCATTTCTTAATCCTCAATCCTCAATCCTCAATCCTCAGACTTCAAACACCAATACTCAACCCTCAGTCCTCGTCCTCAATCCACAACCCTCAATCCTCAATCCTCAATCTTCAATCATTAATATTCAATCTTCAATCTTCAATCCTCTGTCCTCAATCCTCAACCCTCAATCCTCAACGTTCAATCCTCAATACCCAATCCTCAGTCGTCCATCCTCAATACTCAATACTCAATCCTCAATCCTCAATACTCCGTCCTCAATCCTCAATCTTCAATCCTCAACACTCAATCTTCAATCCTCAATCCTCAATCCTTAATCCTCAATCTTCAATCCTCAATACTGAATCTTCAATCCTTATTCCTCAATCCTCAATCCTCAATCCTCATTCTTCAATCCTCAACACCCAAACCTCAATCTTCAATCTTCAATGTTCAATCCGCAATACCCAATCCTCAATCTTCAATACTCAACCCACAATCCTCAATCCTCAATCCTCAATCCTCAATCCTCAATCCTCAATCCTCAGTCCACAAACCTCAATCCTGAATCCTCAAACCTGAATCCTCAGTCTTCAGACCTCAGTCCTCAACAATCAGTTGTCAGTCCTCAATCCTCAATAGAATATCCTCAATTCACAGGTTTCAATACTCAATACTCAACCTGAAATCTTCAAATCTCTATCCACAATCATCAATTCTCATCACTCAACCCTCAACACTCAGTCCCCAATCCTCAATCTTCAATCTTCTATCCTCAATCCTCAACCCTCAATCGCCAATCTCCAATCCTGAATACTCAATCTTCAATCCTCAATCCTCAATCCCCAATCCTCAATCCTCAATCCTCATTCTTCAATCCTCAGTACCCAATCCTCAATCTTCAACCCTCAATCCTCAGTCCTCAGTCCTCAATCCTCAATCCTCAAACCTCAGCCCTCAGCCTCAATCATCAATCCTCAAACCTGAATCCTCAGTCTTCAGACCTCAGTCCTCAACAATCAGTTGTCAGTCCTCAATCCTCAATAGAATATCCTCAATTCACAGGTTTCAATCCTCAATACTCAACCTTCAATCCTCAGTCCTCAATCCTCAATCCTCAATCCTCGGTCCACAAGCCTCAATCCTGAATTCTCAACCCTGAATCCTCAATCTTCAGCCCTCAGTCCTCAACAATCAGCTGTCAATCCTCAATCCTCAATAGAATATCCTCAATTCACAGGTTTCAATGCTCAAAACTCAACCTGCAATCTTCAAATCTGTACCCACAAACATCAATTCTCATCACTCAACCCTCAACACTCAGTCCCCAATCCTCAATCCCAAATCCTCAATCCTCAATCCTCAATCTTCTATCCTCGATACTCAATCTCCAATCCTCAATCCTCAATCCTCGGTCATCAATCCTCAATCGTCAACCTCCAATACTGGATACGCAATATTCAATCCTCAATCCTCAATCCTCAACGCTCAATCCTCAATCCTCAATCCTCATTCTTCAATCCCCAATACCCAATCCTCAATCTTCAATCCTCAATCCTCAATCCTCAATTCTCAACCCTCAATCCTCAGTCCTCAGTCCTCAATCCTCAATCCTCAAACCTCAGCCCTCAGCCTCAATCATCAATCCTCAATCCTCAATCCTCAACCTTCAATCCTCAATACTCAATCTTCAATCCTCAATCCTCAGTACTCAAACCTCAATCCTCAATCCTCAATCCTCAGTGATCAATCCTCAATCTTCAATACTGAATCGTCAATCCTCAGTCCTCGATACTCAATCCTCAATCCTCGCTCCTCAAACCTAAATCCTCAACCCTCAGTTCTCACACTCAATTCTCAATTCTCAATCCTCAATCCTTAATCCTCAATCTTCAATCCTCAATAATCAATCTCCAATCCTAGATCCTCAATCCCCAATCTTCAATCCTTAATCCTGTATCACCAATCCTCAATCCCGAGTCCTCAATCTTCAATCCACAATGCTCAATCCTCAATCCTCAATCCTCATTCTTCAATCCTCAAAACCCAAACCTCAATCTTCAATCTTCAATGTTCAATCCGCAATACCCAATCCTCAATCTTCAATACTCAACCCTCAATCCTCAATCCTCAATCCTCAATCCTCAATCCTCAATCCTCAATCCTCAATCCTCAGTCCTCAAACCTCAATCCTGAATCCTCAAACCTGAATCCTCAGTCTTCAGACCTCAGTCCTCAACAATCAGTTGTCAGTCCTCAATTCTCAATAGAATATCCTCAATTCACAGGTTTCAATACTCAATACTCAACCTGAAATCTTCAAATCTCTATCCACAATCATCAATTCTCATCACTCAACCCTCAACACTCAGTCCCCAATCCTCAATCTTCACTCCTCTATCCTCAATCCTCAACCCTCAATCGCCAATCTCCAATCCTGAATACTCAATCTTCAATCCTCAATCCTCAATCCCCAATCCTCAATCCTCAATCCTCATTCTTCAATCCTCAGTACCCAATCCTCAATATTCAATCCTCAATCCTCAATCCTCAATTCTCGACCCTCAATTCTCAGTCCTCGGACCTCAAACCTCAATCCTCAAACCTCAGCCCTCATCCTCAATCCTAAATCCTCAATTCTCAATCCTCAATCTTCAACCCTCAATACTCAATCTTCAATCCTCAATCCTCGGTCCACAATCTGCAATCCTCAATGCACAATCCTCAATCCTCAATCCTCAGTCCTCAATCCTCAATTCTCAATCCTCAATCCTCAGTCCTCAGTCCTCAAACCTCAAACCTCAATCCTCAACCCTCAGCCCTCATCCTCAATCCTCAATCCTCTATCCTCAATCCTCAATCTTCAATCCTCAATACTCAATCTTCAATAATCAATCCTCAATCCTCAATCCTCAATCCTCAATCCTCAATCCTCAATCTTCAATCCTCAATACTCAAACTGCAATCCTCAATCCTCAGTCCTCACTCCTCAATCCTCATTCTTCAATCCTCAATACCGAATCCTCAATCTTCAATCCTCAATCCTCTATCCTCAATCCTCAATCCTCAATCTTCAATCCTCAATACTCAAACTGCAATCCTCAATCCTCAATCCTCACTCCTTAATCCTCATTCTTCAATCCTCAATACCGAATCCTCAATCTTCAATCCTCAAACCTCTATCCTCAATCCTCAATCCTCGGACTTCAAACACCAATACTCAACCCTCAGTCCTCGTCCTCAATCCACATCACTCAATCCTCAATCCTCAAACTTCAATCATTAATATTCAATCTTCAATCTTCAATCCTCAATCCTCAATCCTCAACCCTCAATCCTCAACGTTCAGTCCTCATTACCCAATCCTCAGACTTCCACCCTCAATCCTCAATACTCAATCCTCAATCCTCAATACTCAGTCCTCAATCCTCAATCTTCAATCCTCAGTCCTCAATCCCCAAATCCTCAATCCTCAATCTTCAATCATCAATATTCAATCTTCAATCCTCAATCCTCAATCCTCAATACTCAATCCACAATCCTCAATTCTCAATCGTCAATGCTCAATACTCAATCGTCAATACTCAATCCCCAATCCTCAATCTTCAATCCTCAATCCTCAATCCCCAATCCTCAATCCTCAATCTTCAATCCTCAATACTCAACCTTCAATCCTCAGCCCTCAATCCTCAATCCTCAATCCTCAGACCTCAAACCTCAATCCTGAATTCTCAACCCTGAATCCTCAATCTTCAGCCCTCAGTCCTCAACAATCAGTTGTCAATCCTCAATCCTCAATAGAATATCCTCAATTCACAGGTTTCAATGCTCAATACTCAACCTGCAATCTTCAAATCTGTACCCACAAACATCAATTCTCATCACTCAACCCTCAACACTCAGTCCCCAATCCTCAATCCCCAATCCTCAATCCTCAATCCTCAATCTTCAATACTCGATACTCAATCTCCAATCCTCAATCCTCAATCCTCGGTCATAAATCCTCAATCGCCAATCTCCAATACTGGATACGCAATATTCAATCCTCAATCCTCAATCCTCAACCCTCAATCCTCAATCGTCAATCCTCATTCTTCAATCCCCAATACCCAATCCTCAATCTTCAATCCTCAATCCTCAATCCTCAATTCTCAACCCTCAATCCTCAGTCCTCAGTCCTCAATCCTCAATCCTCAAACCTCAGCCCTCAGCCTCAATCATCAATCCTCAATCCTCAATCCTCAACCTTCAATCCTCAATACTCAATCTTCAATCCTCAATCCTCAGTACTCAAACCTCAATCCTCAATCCTCAATCCTCAGTGATCAATCCTCAATCTTCAATACTGAATCGTCAATCCTCAGTCCTCGATCCTCAATCCTCAATCCTCGCTCCTCAAACCTAAATCCTCAACCCTCAGTTCTCACACTCAATTCTCAATTCTCAATCCTCAATCCTTAATCCTCAGTCCTCAATCCTCAATACTCAAGACTCAGTCCTCAATCCTTAATCTTCAATCCTCAATACACAATCTTCAATCCTCAATCGTCAATCCTCAATCCTCAATCTTCAATCCTCAATACTGAATCTTCAATCCTCAAACCTCAATCCTCAATCCTCAATCCTCAATCCTCATTCTTCTATCCTCAACACCCAATCCTCAATCTTCAATCCTCTATGTTCAATCCGCAATACCCAATCCTCAATCTTCAACCCTCAACCCTCAATCCTCAATCCTCAATCCTCAGTCTTCAATCTTCAATCCTCAATACTCAATCTTCAATCCTCAATCCTCAATAATCAATCCTCTATCCACATTCTTCAATCCTCAACACCCAATCCTCAATCTTCAATCCTCAATCCTCAGTCCTCAATTCTCAATCCTCAATCCTCAATCCTCAGACCTCAAACATCAATACTCAACCCTCAGTCCTCGTTCTCAATCCACAACCCTCAATCCTCGATCCTCAATCTTCAATCATCAATATTCAATCTTCAATCCTCAATCCTCAATCCTCAATACTAAATCCACAATCCTCAATTCGCAATCGTCAATGCTCAATACTCAATCGTCAATCCTCAATCCCCAATCCTCAATCTTTAATCCTCAATCCTCAATCCTCAATCCTCAATCCTCAATCTTCAAGCCTCAATACTCAATCTGCAATCCTCAGTCCTCAATACTCAATCCTCAATCCTCAATCCTCAATCCACAATCTTCAATCCTCAATACTCAAACTGCAATCCTCAATCCTCAGTCCTCACTCCTCAATCCTCATTCTTCAATCCTCAATACCGAATCCTCAATCTTCAATCCTCAATCCTCAATCTTCAATTCTCAATACTCAATCCTCAATCCTCAGACTTCAAACACAAATACTCAACCCTCAGTCCTCGTCCTCAGTCCACAACCCTCAATCCTCAATCCTCAATCTTCAATCATTAATGTTCAATCTTCAATCTCCAATCCTCAATCCTCAATCCTCAACCCTCAATCCTCAACGTTCAATCCTCAATACCCAATCCTCAGTCTTCCACCCTCAATCCTCAATACTCAATCCTCAATCCTCAATACTCAGTCCTCAATCCTCAATCTTCAATCCTCAGTCCTCAAACCTCAATCCTGAATCCTCAATCCTGAATCCTCAATCTTCAGCCCTCAGTCCTCTACAATCAGTTGTCAATCTTCAATCCTCAATAGAATATCATCAATTCACAGTTTTCATTACTCAATACTCAATCTGCAATCTTCAAATCTCTATCCACAAACATCAATTCTCATCACACAACCCTCAACACTCAGTCCCCAGTCCTCAATATTCAATCCTGAATCCTCAATCCTCAATCCACAATCCTCAACGTTCAATCCTCAATACTCAATCTTCAATGCTCATTCCTCAATCCTCAATCCTCAATTCTCAATACTCAATCGTAAATCGTCAATCCTCAATACTCAACCTTCAATCCTCAATCCTCAATCCTCGGTCCTCAATCCTCAATCGTCAATCTCCAATCCTGAATACTCAATCTTCAATCCTCAATCCTCAATCCTCAATCCTCAATCCTCACTCCTCATTCTTCAATCCTCAATACCCAATCCTCAATCCTCAATCCTCAATCCTCAATCCTCAATTCTCAATCCTCAATCCTCAGTCCTCAGTCCTCAAACCTCAATCCTCAACCCACAGCCCTCATCCTCAATCCTAAATCCTCAATCCTCAATCCTCAATCTTCAACCCTCAATACTCAATCTTCAATCCTCAATCCTCAGTCCACAACCTGCAATCCTCAATGCACAATCCTCAATCCTCAATCCTCAGTCCTCAATCCTCAATCCTCGATCCTCAAACCTCAATCCTCAACCGTCAGTCCTCGTCCTCAAACCTCAACCCCCAATCCTCAATCCTCAATCTTCAATCATCAATACTCTATCTTCAATCCTCAATCCGCAATCCTCAATCCCCAATCCTCAATCCTCAATATTCAACGCACAACCCTCAGCCATAAATCCTCAATCCTCAATCCTCAATCCTCAATCCTCAGTCCTCAAACGTCAATCCTGAATCCTCAAACCTGAATCCTCAATCTTCACCCATAAGTCCTCAACAATCAATTGTCAATCCTCAATCCTCAATTGAATATCCTCAATTCACAGTTTTCAATACTCAATCCCCATTCTTCAATCTTCAAATCTCAATCCACAAACATCAATCCTCATCACGCAACCCTCAACACTCAGTCCTCAATCTTCAATCCACAATCCTCAATCCTCAATCTTCAATCCTCAATACTCAATCTTCAATCCTCAATCCTCAATTCTCAATCCTCAATGCTCAATGCTCAATCGTCAATCCTCAGTCCTCAATCCCCAATCCTCAATCTTCAATCCTCAATCCTCAATCCTCAATCCTCAATCCTCAATCTTCAATCCTCAATACTCAATCTTCTATCCTCAATCCTCAATCCTCAATCCTCAATCCTCAATCCTCAATCCTCAATCTTCAATCCTCAATACTCAAACTGCAATATTCAGACCTCAGTCCTCACTCTTCAATTCTCATTCTTCAATCCTCAATACCGAATTCTCAATCTTCAATCCTCAATCCACAATCCTCAATTCTCAATCCACAATCCTCAATCCTCAGACTTCAAACACCAATACTCAACCCTCAGTCCTCGTCCTCAATCCGCAACCCTCAATCCTCAATCCTCAATCTTCAATCATTAATATTCAATCTTCAATCCTCAATCCTCAATCCTCAATCCTCAATCCTCAACTCTCAACCCTCAATGTTCAATCCTCAATACCCAATCCTCAGTCTTCAATCCTCAATCCCCAATCCTCAATCCTCAATCCCCAATTCTCAGTCCTCAATCCTCAATCTTCAATCCTCAATACTGAATCTTCTATCCTCAATCTCCAATCCTCAATGTTCAATCCGCAATACCCAATCCTCAACCCTCAACACTCAGTCCCCAATCCTCAATATTCAATCCTCAATCCTCAGTCCTCAATCCACAATCCTCAACGGTCAATCCTCAATACTCAATCTTCAATGCTCATTGCTCAACCCTCAATCCTCAATTCTCAATCCTCAATCGTCAACCTTCAATCCTCAATACTCAATCTTCAATCCTCAATCTTCAATGTACAATCCTCAATACCCAATCTTCAGTCTTCAATCCTCAATCCTCAATCCTCAATCCTCAATCCTCAATACTCAGTCCTCAATCCTCAGGCTTCAATCCTCAATACTCAATCTTCAATCCTCAATCCTCAATCCTCAATCCTCAATCACCTATCCTCAACACCCAATCCTCAACCTTCAATCCTCTAGGTTCAATCCGCAATACCCAATCCTCAATCTTCAACCTTCAACCCTCAATCCTCAATCCTCAATCCTCAGTCTTCAATCTTCAATCCTCAATACTCAATCTACAATCCTCAATCCTCAATAATCAATCCTCAATCCACATTCTTCAATCCTCAACACCCAATCCTCAATCTTCAATCCTCAATCTTCAGTCCTCAATTCTCAATCCTCAATCCTCAATCCTCAGACCTCAAACATCAATACTCAACCCTCAGTCCTCGTTCTCAATCCACAACCCTCAATCCTCGATCCTCAATCATCAATCATCAATATTCAATCTTCAATCCTCAATCCTCAGTCCTCAATACTCAATCCACAATCTTCAATGATCAATCCTCAATACCCAAACCTCAATCTTCAATCCTCAATCCTCAATCCTCAATCCTCAATCCTCAATCCTCAATCCTCAATCCTCAGTCCTCAAACCTCAATCCTGAATCCTCAAACCTGTATCCTCAGTCTTCTGACCTCAGTCCTCAACAATCAGTTGTCAATCCTCAATCCTCAATAGAGTATCCTCAATTCACAGGTTTCAATACTCAATACTCAACCTGAAATCTTCAAATCTCTATCCACAATCATCAATTCTCATCACTCAACCCTCAACACTCAGTCGCCAAACCTCAATCTTCAATCTTCAATCCTCAATCCTCAATCCTCAATTTGCAATCCTCAATACTCAATCTTCAATCCTCAATACTAAATCCTCAATCCTCAATCCTCAGTCCTCAATCCACAATCCTCAATCCTCAAACCTCAATCCTCAATCGTCAGCCCTCGTCCTCAATCATCAACACTCAATCCTCAATCCTCAATCTTCAACCCTCAATTCTCAATCCTCAATCCTCAGTCCTCAGTCCTCAAACCTCAGTCCTCAACCCTCAGCCCTCATCCTGAATCCTCAATCCTCAATCCTCAATCCTCAATCTTCAATCCTCAATGCTCAATCTTCAATCCTCAATCCTCAGTCCTCAATCTTCAATCCTCAATGCTCAATGCTCAATCCTCAATCGTCAGTCCTCAGTCCTCAATCCTCAATCCTGAAACCTCAATCTTCAACCGTCAGTCCTCGTCCTCAAACCTCAACCCTCAATCCTCAATCCTCAATCTTCAATCATCAATACTCAACCTTCAATCCTCAATACCCAATCCTCAATCCTCAATCCTCAATCCTCAATATTCAACGCACAACCCTCAACCATCAATCCTCAACACTCAACCGTCAATCCTCAATTCTCAATACTCAATAGAATATCCTGAATTCTCATGGTTCAATACTCAATCCAGAATATTCAATAATCAAATCTCAATCCTCAAACATCAATTCTCAACACTCAATCCTCAACACTCAGTCCTCTCTCTTCAATCCTCCATCATCATTCCTCAATCCTCAAGCGTCAATCCTCAATCCTCAATCCTCAATCCTCAACCATCAATCCTCAGACCTCAAACCTCCACCCCGAATCCTCAATCCTGAATCCTCAATCTTCAGCCATAAGTCCTCAGCAATCAATTGTCAATCCTCAATCCTCAATAGAGTATCCTCAATTCACAGTCTTCAATACTCAATCCCCATTCTTCAATCTTCAAATCTCAATCCACAGACATCAATTCTCATCACGCAACCCTCAACACTCTGTCCTCAATCTGCAATCCTCAATCCTCAATCCTCAATCTTCAATCCTCAATACTCAATCTTCAATCCTCAATCCTCAATTCTAAATCCTCACTGCACAATACTCAATCGTCAATCCTCAATCCCCAATCCTCAATCTTCAACCCTCAATCCTCAATCCTCAATCCTCAATCCTCAATCTTCAATCCTCAATACTCAATCTTCAATCCTCAATCCTCAAACCTGAATCCTCAATCCTCAATCCTCAATCCTCAGTCCTCACTCCTCAATCCTCATTCTTCAATCCTCAATACCGAATCCTCAATCTTCAATCCTCAATCCTCAATTCTCATTTCTTAATCCTCAATCCTCAATCCTCAGACTTCAAACACCAATACTCAACCCTCAGTCCTCGTCCTCAATCCACAACCCTCTATCCTCAATCCTCAATCTTCAATCATTAATATTCAATCTTCAATCTTCAATACTCAGTCCTCAATACTCAACCCTCAATCCTCAACGTTCAATCCTCAATACCCAATCCTCAGTCTTCCATCCTCAATACTCAATACTCAATCCTCAATCCTCAACACTCCGTCCTCAATCCTCAATCTTCAATCCTCAATACTCAATCTTCAATCCTCAATCCTCAATCCTTAATCCTCAATCTTCAATCCTCAATACTGAATCTTCAATCCTTATTCCTCAATCCTCAATCCTCAATCCTCATTCTTCAATCCTCAACACCCAACCCTCAATCTTCAATACTCAAAGTTCAATCCGCAATACCCAATCCTCAATCTTCAATACTCAACCCTCAATCCTCAATCCTCAATCCTCAATCCTCAATCCTCAATCCTCAATCCTCAATCCTCAGTCCTCAAACCTCAATCCTGAATCCTCGAACCTGAATCCTCAGTCTTCAGACCTCAGTCCTCATCAATCAGTTGTCAATCCTCAATCCTCAATAGAATATCCTCACTTCACAGGTTTCAATACTCAATACTCAACCTGAAATCTTCAAATCTCTATCCACAATCATCAATTCTCATCACTCAACCCTCAACACTCAGTCCCCAATCCTCAATCTTCAATCCTCAATCCTCAATCCTCAATCCTCAACTTTCAATCCTCAATACTCAATCTTCAATCCTCAATACTAAATCCTCAATCCTCAATCCTCAGTCCTCATTCCTCAATCCTCAATCCTCAATTCTCAATCCTCAATCGTCAATCTTCAATCCTCAATACTCAATCTTCAATCCTCAATCCTCAATCCTCGGTCCTCAATCCTCAATCGTCAATCTCCAATCCTGAATACTCAATCTTCAATCCTCAATCCTCAATCCTCAATCCTCAATCCTCAATCCTCAATCCTCATTCTTCAATCCTCAATACCCAATCCTCAATCTTCAATGCTCAATCCTCAATCCCCAATTCTCAATCCTCAATCCTCAGTCCTCAGTCCTCAAACCTCAATCCTCAACCCTCAGCCCTCATCCTGAATCCTCAATCCTCAATCCTCAATCCTCAATCTTCAATCCTCAATACTCAATCTTCAATCCTCAATCCTCAGTCCTCAATCTTCAATCCTCAATGCTCAATGCTCAATCCTCAATGCTCAGTCCTCAGTCCTCAATCCTCAATCCTCAAACCTCAATCCTCAGACTTCAAACACCAATACTCAACCCTCAGTCCTCGCCCTCAATCCACAACCCTCAATCCTCAATCCTCAATCTTCAATCCTCAATACTCAATCTTCAACCCTCAATCCTCAAACCTCAATCCTCAATCCTCAATCCTCAATCCTCAGTCCTCACTCCTCAATCCTCATTCTTCAATCCTCAATACCGAATCCTCAATCTTCAATCCTCAATCCTCAATCCTCAATTTTCAATCCTCAATCCTCAATCCTCAGACTTCAAACACCAATACCCAACCCTCAGTCCTCGCCCTCAATCCACAACCCTCAATCCTCAATCCTCAATCTTCAATCATTAATATTCAATCTTCATTCTTCAATCCTCAATCCTCAATCCTCAACCCTCAATCCTCAACGTTCAATCCTCAATACCCAATCCTCAGTCTTCCATCCTCAATCCTCAATACCCAATCCTCAGTCTTCCATCCTCAATCCTCAATACTCAATCCTCAATCCTCAATACTCAAACCTCAATCCTCAATCGTCAGCCCTCGTCCTCAATCATCAACACTCAATCCTCAATCCTCAATCTTCAATCATCAATACTCAATCTTCAATCCTCAATCCTCAATCTTCAATCCTCAATCCTCAATTCTCAGTCCTCAATACTCAATCCTCAATCGTCAATCCTCAATACCCAATCCTCAATCTTCAATCCTCAATCCTCAATCCTCAATCCTCAATACTCAAACCTCAATCCTCAATCGTCAGCCCTCGTCCTCAATCATCAACACTCAATCCTCAATGCTCAATCCTCAATCCTCAATCCTCAACCCTCAGTCTTCAATCCTCGATACTCAATCTTCAATCCTCAATACTCAATCTCCAATCCTCCATCCTCAATCGTCAATCCTCAATCCTCAATCCTCAATCGCCAGGCTTCAATCCTCAATGCTCATTTTTGAATCCTAAATCCTCAATCCTCAATCCTCATTCCTCAATCCTCATTCTTCAATCCTCAACACCCAATCCTCAATCTTCAATCCTCAATCCTCAATCCTCAACTCTCAACCCTCAATCCTCATTCCTCAGTCCACAAACCTCAATCCACAACCCTCAGCCCTCATCCTCAATCCTCAATACTCAATCTTCAATCCTCAATCCTCAGTCCACAAACCTCAATTCTGAATCCTCAATCCTGAGTCCTCAACCTTCAGCCCTCAGTCCTCAGCAATCAGTAGTCAATCCTCAATCCTCAGTAGAATATCCTCAATACACAGCTTTCAAAACTCAATACTCGATCTGCAATCTTCAAACCACTATCCACAAACATCAATTCTCATAACTCAACCCTCAACACACAGTCCTCAATGTTCAATCCTCAATCCTCAATTCTCTATCTTCAATCCTCAATACTGAACCTTCAATCCTCAATCCTCAATCCTCAATCCTCAATCCTCAATCTTCAATCCTCAATACTCAATCTTCAATCCTCAATCCACAATTCTCAATCCTCAATCCTCAATCCTCGTTCTTCAATTCTCAATCTTCAATACTCAATCTTCAATCCTCAATCCTCAATCCTCAATCCTCAATCCTCAATCCTCAATCCTCAGTCCTCAAACCTGTATCCTGAATCCCCGATACTGAATCCTCAACCTTCAGCCCTCAGTCCTCTACAATCAGTTGTCAATCCTCAATCCTCAATAGAATATCATCATTCACAGTTTTCATTACTCAATACTCAATCTGCAATCTTCAAATCTCTATCCACAAACATCAATTCTCATCACTCAACCCTCAACACTCAGTCCCCTATCCTCAATATTCAATCCTCAATCCTCAATCCTCAATCCACAATCCTCAACGTTCAATCCTCAACACTCAATCTTCAATGCTCATTCCTCAATCCTCAATCCTCAATTCTCAATCCTCAATCGTCAATCTTCAATCCCCAATACTCAATCTTCAATCCTCAATCCTCAATCCTCGGTCCTCAATCCTCAATCGTCAATCTCCAATCCTGAATACTCAATCTTCAATCCTCAATCCTCAATCCTCAATCCTCAGTCCTCAATCCTCATTCTACAATCCTCAATACCCAATCCTCAATCTTCAATCCTCAATCCTCAATCCTCAATTCTCAATCCTCAATCCTCAGTCCTCAGTCCTCAAACCTCAGTCCTCAAACCTCAGACCTCATCCTGAATCCTCAATCCTCAATCCTCAATCCTCAATCTTCAATCCTCAATACTCAATCTTCAATCCTCAATCCTCAGTCCTCAATCTTCAATCCTCAATGCTCAATGCTCAATCCTCAATCGTCAGTCCTCAGTCCTCAATCCTCAGTCCTCAATCCTCAATCCTCGATCTTCAATCCTCAATACTCAATTCTCACTCCTCAATACCCAATCCTCAATCGTCAATCCTCAATCCCCAATCCTCAATCATCAATCCTCAATCCTCAGTCCTCAATCCTCAGACCTCAAACATCAATACTCAACCCAGAGTCCTCGTCCTCAATCCACAACACTCAATCCTCGATCCTCAATCTTCAATCATCAATATTCAACCTTCAAACCTCAATCCTCAATCCTCAATACTCAAACTTCAATCCTCAATACTCAACTATCAATCCTCAATTCTCAATACTCAATAGAATATCCTGAATTCTCAGGATTCAACGCTCAAACCTCAAACCTCAACCCTCAGCCCTCATCCTCAATCCTCAATCCTCAATCCTCAATTCTCAATATTCAATGCACAATACACAGTCTTCAATCCTCAATCCTCAAACCTCAATCCTCAATCCTCAATCCTCAGTAATCAATCCTCAATCTTCAATACTCAAACGTCAATCCTCAATCCGCAAATCTCGTACCTCAAACCTCAATCTTCAAACCTCAGTCCTCATACTCAATTCTCAATTCTCAATCCTCAATCCTCAATCCTCAATCTTCAATCCTCAATAATCAATCTCCAAACCTAGATCCTCAATCCCCAATCCTCAATCCTTAATCCTCAGCCTTCAATCCTCAATCCCCAGTCCTCAATCTTCAATCCTCAATCCTCAATCCTCAATCCTCAATCCTCAATACTCATTCTTCAATCCTCAATACCCAATCCTCAATACGCAATCCTCAATCTTCAATCCTCAAATCTCAATCCTCAATTCTCAATCCTCAATACTCAATCCTCAATCGTCAATCCTCAATCCCCAATCCTGAGTCTTCAATCCTCAATCCTCAATCCTCAACCCTCAACCCTCAATCTTCAATCCTCAATACTCAATCTTCAATCCTCAATCCTCAATCCTCAATCCTCAATGCTCAATCCTCAATCCTCAATCCTCAAAACTCAATCCTCATTCTTCAATCCTCAACACCCAATCCTCAATCTTCAATCCTCAATCCTCAATCCTCAATTCTCAATCCTCAATCCTCAACCCTCAGACCTCAAACATCAATACTGAACCCACAGTCCTCGTCCTCAATCCACAACACTCAATCCTCGATCCTCAATCTTCAATCATCAATATTCAACCTTCAACACTCAATCCTCAATCCTCAATCCTCAGTACTCAAACCTCAACCCTCAATCCTCAATACTCAATAGAATATCCTGAATTCTCAGAATTCAATACTCAAACCTCAACCATCAACCCTCAGCCCTCATCCTCAATCCTCAATCCTCAATCCTCAATACTCAGTAATCAATCCTCAATCTTCAATACTCAATCGTCAATCCTCAATCCGCAATTCTCGTACCTCAAACCTCAAACTTCAAACCTCAGTCCTCATACTCAATTCTCAATTCTCAATCCTCAATCCTCAATCCTCAATCTTCAATCCTCAATAATCAATCTCCAATCCTAGATCCTCAATACCCAATCCTGAATCCTTAATCCTCAGCCTTCAATCCTCAATCCCCAGTCCTCAATCTTCAATCCTCAATCCTCAATCCTCAATACTCAATCCTCAATCCTCATTCTTCAATTCTCAATACCCAATCCTCAATACGCAATCCTCAATCTTCAATCCTCAAACCTCAATCTTCAATTCTCAATCCTCAATACTCAATCCTAAATCGTCAACCCTCAATCCTCAATTCTCAATCCTCAATCCTCAGTCCTCAGTCCTCAAACCTCAATCCTCAACCCTCAGCCCTCATTCTCAATCCTCAATCCTCATTTCTCAGTCCTCAGCCCTCAAACCTCAATCCTCAACCCTCAGACCTCATCCTCAATCCTCAATTATCAATCCTCAAACCTCAATCTTCAATCCTAAATACTCAACATTCAATCCTCAATCCTCAGTTCTCAAACATCAATTCTGAATCCTCAATACTCAATCTTCAATCCTCAATCATCAGTCCTCAATACTCAACCATCAGTCCTCAATTCTCAATACTCAATCCTCAATCCTCAATCTTCAATCCACAATACTCAATCTTCAATCCTCAGTCTTCAATCCTCAATCCTCAGTGCTCAGTCCTGAATCCTCAATCCTCAAACCTCAATCTTCAATCCTCAATACGCACTCTGCAATCCTCTACCCTCAATCCTCAATCCTCAACTCTCAATCCTCAATCCTCAGTCCTCAGTCTTCAAACCTCAACCCTCAACCCTCAGCCCTCATCCTCAATCCTCAATACTCAATCCTCAATCCCCAATCCTCAATCCTCAATCCTCAATCCTCATTCTTCAATCCTAAATACCCAATCCTCAATCTTCAATCCTCAATCCTCAATCCTCAATCCTCAATTCTCAATCCTCAATCCTCAGTCCTCAGTCCTCAAACCACAATCCTCAACCCTCAGCCCTGGTCCTCAATCCTCAATCCTCAATCCTCAATCCTCAATCTTCAATCCTCAATACTCAATCTTCAATCCTCAATCCTCAGTCCTCAAACCTCAATTCTGAATCCTCAATCCTGAATCCTCAATCTTCAGCCCTCAGTCCTCAACAATCAGTTGTCAATCCTCAATCCTCAATAGAATATACTCAATTCACAGATTTCAATACACAATACTCAATCTGCAATCTTCAAATCTCTATCCACAAACATCAATTCTCATCACCCAACCCTCAACACTCAGTCCTCAATGTTCAATCCTCAATCCTCAATTCTCAACCTTCAATCCTCAATACTGAATCTTCAATCCTCAATCCTCAATCCTCAATCCTCAATCCTCATTCCTCAATATTCAACGCACAACCCTCAACCATCAATCCTCAATACTCAACCATCAATCCTCAATTCTCAATACCCAAAAGAATATCCTGAATTCTCCTGGTTCAACACTCAATCCACAATATTCAATAATCAAACCTCAGTCCTCAAACATCAATTCTCAACACGCAATCCTCAACACTCAGTCCTCTCTCTTCAATCCTCCATCCTCAATCCTCAATCCTCAAGCGTCAATCCTCAATTCTCAATCGTCAACCGTCAGTCCTCGTCCTCAAAACCTCAACCCCCAATGCTCAAACCTCAATACCCAATCCTCAATCTTCAATCCTCAAACCTCAACCCTCAATCCTCAATCTTCAATCCTCAATGCTCAATGCTCAATCGTCAATCCTCAGTCCTCAATCCTCATTCTTCAATCCTCAATACCCAATCCTCAATCTTCAATCCTCTATCCTCAATCCTCAATTCTCAATCCTCAATCCTCAGACCTCAGTCCTCAAACCTCAACTCTCAACCCTCAGCCCTCATTCTCAATCCTCAATACTCAATCCTCAACCCTCAATCTTGAATGCTCAATACTCTATCTTCGATAATCAATCCTCAATTCTCAATCCTCAATACTCAATCCTCAATCCTCAATCCTCAATACTCAATCCTCAATACTCAATCCTCAATCCTCAGTCCTCAAACCACAAACCTCAATCTTGAATCCTCAATACTCAATCTTCAAACCTCCGTCCTCAATCCTCAACCCTCAATCCTCAACCCTCAATCGTCAGGCTTCAATCCTCAATACTCAATTTCAATCCTCAATCCTCAATCCTCATTCCTCAATCCTCATTCTTCAATCCTCAATACCCAATCCTCATTCTTCAATCCTCAATCTTCAATCCTCAATCCTCATTCCTCTATCCTCATTCTTCAATCCTCAATACCCAATCCTCAATCTTCAATCTTCAACCCTTAATCCTCAATTCTCAACCCTCAATCCTCAGTCCTCAGACCTCAAACCTCAATCTTCAAACCTCAGTCCTCATACTCAATTCTCAATTCTCAATCTTCAATCCTCAATAATCAATCTCCAATCCTAGATCCTCAAACCCCAATCCTCAATCCTTAATCCTCAGCCTTCAATCCTCAATCCCCAGTCCTCAATCTTCAATCCTCGAATCTCAATCCTCAATCCTCAATCCTCAATCCTCATTCTTCAATCCTCAATACCCAATCCTCAATACGCAATCCTGAATCTTCAATCCTCAAACCTCAATCCTCATTTCTCAATCCTCAATACTCAATCCTCAATCGTCAATCCTCAATCCCCAATCCTCAGTCTTCAATCCTCAATCCTCAATCCTAAATCCTCAACCCCCAATCTTCAATCCTCAATACTCAATCTTCAATCCTCAATCCTCAATCCTCAATCCTCAATGCTCAATCCTCAATCCTCAATCCTCAACCCTCAATCTTCAATCCTCAATACTCAATCTGCAATACTCAAACCTCAATCCTCAATCCTCAACCGTCATTCTTCAATCCTCAATACCCAATCCTCAATACCCAATCCTCAATCTTCAATCCTCAATCCTCAATCCTCAATACTCAATCCTCAATCCTCAATCCACAGACCTCAATCCTCAACCTTCAATCCTCAATACTCAATCTCCAATCCTCAATCCTCAATCCTCAATCCTCAATCCTCATTCTTCAATCCTCAACACCCAATCCTCAGTCTTCAATCCTCAATCCTCAATCCTCAATCCTCAACCCTCAATCCTCAATGTTCAACATTCAATACCCAATCCTCAGTCTTCATTCCTCAATCCTCAACCATTAATCCTCAATCCTCAATTGTCAGTCCTCAATCCTCAATCTTCAATTCTCAATACTCAATCTTCAATCCTCAATCCTCAATCCTCAATCTTCAATCCTCAATACTGAATCTTCAATCTTCAGTCTTCAATCCTCAATCCTCAATCCTCAATCCTCAATCCTCAATCCTCAGTCCTCAAACCTCAAGCTTCAATCCTCAATACTCAATCTTCAATCCTCAATCCTCAATCCTCAATCATCAATCCTCAATCCTCAATCTTCAATCCTCAAGACTGAATCTTCAATACTCAATCCTCAATCCTCAATCCTCATTCTTCAATCCTCAACACCCAATCCTCAACCTTCAATCCTCAATGCTCAATCCGCAATACCCAATCCTCAATCTTCAATCCTCAATCCTCAATCCTCAATCCTCAGTACTCAATCCTCAATCTTCAATCCTCAATACTCAATCTTCAATCCTCAATCCTCAATCCTCAATCCTCAATCCTCAATCGACATTCTTCAATCCTCAACACCCAATCCTCTATCTTCAATCCTCAATCCTCAGTCCTCAATTCTCAATCCTCATTTCTCAATCCTCAGACCTCAAACGTCAATACTCAACCCTCAGTACTCGTCCTCAATCCACAACCCTCAATCCTCGATCCTCAACCTTCAATCGTCAATATTCAATCTTCAATCCTCAATCCTCAATCCTCAATACTCAATCCTCAATCCTCAATCCTCAATCTTCAAGCCTCATTCTACAATCCTCAGTACACAATCCTCAATCTTCAATCCTCAATCCTCAATCCTCAATTCTCAATCCTCAATCCTCAATCCTCAATCATCAATCCTCAAACCTCATTCTACAATCCTCAATACCCAATCCTCAATCTTCAATCCTCAATCCTCAATCCTCAATACTCAATCCTCAATCCTCAGTCCATCAGTCCTCAAACCTCAATCATCAACCCTCAGCCCTCATCCTCAATCCTCAATCCTAAATTCTCAATCCTCAAACCTCAAGCCTCAATCCTCAACCGTCAGTCCTCGTCCTCAATCCTCAACCCTCAATCCTCAATCCTCAATCTTCAATCCTCAATCCTCGATCCTCAATCCTCAATCCTCAATCCTCAGTCCTCAAAACTCAAACCTGAATCCTCAATCCTGAATCCTCAACCTTCAGAACTCAGTTCTCAACAATCAGTAGTCAATTCTCAATCCTCAATAGAATATAATAAATTCACAGTTTTCAATACTCAATACTCAATCTGCAATCTTCAAATCTCTATCCACAATCATCAATTCTCATAATTCAACCCTCAACACTCAGTCCCCATTCCTCAATATTCAACACTCAATCCTCAATCCTCAATCCTCAATCCTCAATCTTCAATCCTCAATCCTCAGTCCTCAATCCTCAATCCTCAATCCTCAGTCATCAAAACTCAAACCTGAATCCTCAATCCTGAATCCTCAACCTTCAGAACTCAGTTCTCAACAATCAGTTGTCAATTCTCAATCCTCAAGAGAATATAATCAACTCACAGTTTTCAATACTCAATACTCAATCTGCAATCTTCAAATCTCTATCCACAAACATCAATTCTCATAATTCAACCCTCAACACTCAGTCCCCAATCCTCAATCTTCGACACTCAATCCTCAATCCTCAATCCTCAATCCTCAATCTTCAATCCTCATTACTCAACTATCAATCCTCAATTCTCAATACTCAATAGAATATCCTGAATTCTCAGGATTCAATACTCAAACCTCAACCCTCAACCCTCAGCCCTCATCCTCAATCCTCAATCCTCAATCCTCAATATTCAATCCACAATACACAGTCTTCAATCCTCAATCCTCAAACCTCAATCCTCAATCCTCAATCCTCAATCCTCAGTAATCAATCCTCAATCTTCAGTACTCAAACGTCAATCCTCAATCCGCAAATCTCGTACCTCAAACCTCAATCTTCAAACCTTTGTCCTCATACTCAATTCTCAATTCTCAATCCTCAATCCTCAATCCTCAATCTTCAATCCTCAATAATCAATCTCCAAACCTAGATCCTCAATCCCCAATCCTCAATCCTTAATCCTCAGCCTTCAATCCTCAATCCCCAGTCCTCAATCTTCAATCCTCAATCCTCAATCCTCAATCCTCATTCCTTAATACTCATTCTTCAATCCTCAATACCCAATCCTCAATACGCAATCCTCAATCTTCAATCCTCAAACCTCAATCCTCAATTCTCAATCCTCAATACTCAATCCTCAATCGTCAATCCTCAATCCCCAATCCTGAGTCTTCAATCCTCAATCCTCAATCCTCAACCCTCAGACCTCAAACATCAATACTGAACCCTCAGTCCTCGTCATCAATCCACAACACTCAATCCTCGATCCTCAATCTTCAATCATCAATATTCAACCTTCAATCCTCAATCCTCAATCCTCAGTACTCAAACCTCAATCCTCAATACTCAACTATCAATCCTCAATCCTCAATACTCAATAGAATATCCTGAATTCTCAGGATTCAATACTCAAACCTCAACCATCAACCCTCAGCCCTCATACTCAATCCTCAATCCCCAATCCTCAATACTCAGTAATCAATCCTCAATCTTCAATACTCAATCGTCAATCCTGAATCCGCAATTCTCGTACCTCAAACCTCAAACTTCAAACCTCAGTCCTCATACTCAATTCTCAATTCTCAATCCTCAATCCTCAATCCTCAATCTTCAATCCTCAATAATCAATCTCCAATCCTAGATCCTCAATACCAAATCCTGAATCCTTAATCATCAGCCTTCAATCCTCAATCCCCAGTCCTCAATCTTCAATCCTCAATCCTCAATCCTCAATCCTCAATCCTCAATCCTCATTCTTCAGTCCTCAGTCCTCAAACCTCAATCCTCAACCCTCAGCCCTCATTCTCAATCCTCAATCCTCAATTCTCAGTCCTCAGCCCTCAAACCTCAATCCTCAACCCTCAGACCTCATCCTCAATCCTCAGTTATCAATCCTCAAACCTCAATCTTCAATCCTAAATACTCACCATTCAATCCTCAATCCTCAGTTCTCAAACATCAATTCTGAATCCTCAATACTCAATCTTCAATCCTCAATCATCAGTCCTCAATACTCAACTATCAGTCCTCAATTCTCAATACCCAAAAGAATATCCTGAATTCTCCTGGTTCAACACTCAATCCACAATATTCAATAATCAAACCTCAGTCCTCAAACATCAATTCTCAACACGCAGTCCTCAACACTCAGTCCTCTCTCTTCAATCCTCCATCCTCAATCCTCAATCCTCAAGCGTCAATCCTCAATTCTCAATCGTCAACCGTCAGTCCTCGTCCTCAAAACCTCAACCCCCAATGCTCAAACCTCAATACCCAATCCTCAATCTTCAATCCTCAAACCTCAACCCTCAATCCTCAATCTTCAATCCTCAATGCTCAATGCTCAATCGTCAATCCTCAGTCCTCAATCCTCATTCCTCAATCCTCATTCTTCAATCCTCAATACCCAATCCTCATTCTTCAATCCTCAATCTTCAATCCTCAATCCTCATTCCTCTATCCTCATTCTTCAATCCTCAATACCCAATCCTCAATCTTCAATCTTCAACCCTTAATCCTCAATTCTCAACCCTCAATCCTCAGTCCTCAGACCTCAAACCTCAATCCTCACCCTCAGCCCTCATCCTCAATCCTCAATCCTCAATCCTCAATCCTCAATCTTCAATCCTCAATACCCAATCTTCAATAACCAATCCTCAATTCTCAATCCTCAATACTCAATCCTCAATCGTCAATCCTCAATCCTCAATCCTCAATCCTCAATCCTCTTTCTACAATCCTCAATACCCAATCCTCAATCTTCAATCCTCAATCCTCAATCCTCAATTCTCAATCCTCAGACCTCAGTCCTCAAACCTCAACTCTCAACCCTCAGCCCTCATTCTCAATCCTCAATACTCAATCCTCAACCCTCAATCTTGAATGCTCAATACTCTATCTTCGATAATCAATCCTCAATTCTCAATCCTCAATACTCAATCCTCAATCCTCAATCCTCAATACTCAATCCTCAATACTCAATCCTCAATCCTCAGTCCTCAAACCACAAACCTCAATCTTGAATCCTCAATACTCAATCTTCAAACCTCCGTCCTCAATCCTCAACCCTCAATCCTCAACCCTCAATCGTCAGGCTTCAATCCTCAATACTCAATTTCAATCCTCAATCCTCAATCCTCATTCCTCAATCCTCATTCTTCAATCCTCAATACCCAATCCTCATTCTTCAATCCTCAATCTTCAATCCTCAATCCTCATTCCTCTATCCTCATTCTTCAATCCTCAATACCCAATCCTCAATCTTCAATCTTCAACCCTTAATCCTCGATTCTCAACCCTCAATCCTCAGTCCTCAGACCTCAAACCTCAATCCTCACCCTCAGCCCTCATCCTCAATCCTCAATCCTCAATCCTCAATCCTCAATCTTCAATCCTCAATACCCAATCTTCAATAACCAATCCTCAATTCTCAATCCTCAATACTCAATCCTCAATCGTCAATCCTCAATCCTCAATCCTCAATCCTCAATCCTCTTTCTACAATCCTCAATACCCAATCCTCAATCTTCAATCCTCAATCCTCAATCCTCAATTCTCAATCCTCAATCCTCAGTCCTCAGTCCTCAAACCTCAATCCTCAACCCTCAGCCCTCATTCTCAGTCCTCAATCCTCAATTCTCAGTCCTCAGCCCTCGAACCTCAATCCTCAACCCTCAGGCCTCATCCTCAATCCTCAATTATCAATCCTCAAACATCAATCCTCAATCCTCAATACTCAACCTTCAATCCTCAATCCTCAGTCCTCAAACCTCAATTCTGAATCCTCAATACTGAATCTTCAATCCTCAACCCTCAGTCCTCAATACTCAACTATCAGTCCTCAATTCTCAATACTCAATCCTCAATCCTCAATCTTCAATCCTCAATACTCAATCTTCAATCCTCAATCTTCAATCCTCAATCCTCAATGCTCACCCTGAATCCTCGATCCTCAACCCTCAATATTCAATCCTCAATACTCAATCTGCAATCCTCAATCCTCAATCCTCAATCCTCAATTCTCAATCCTCAATCCTCAGTCCTCAGTCCTCAAACCTCAACCCTAAACCCTCAGCCCTCATCCTCAATCCTCAATACTCAATCCTCTATCCTCAATCCTCAATCCTCAATACTCAATCTTCAATAATCCATCCTCAATTCTCAATCATCAATACTCAATTCTCAATCGTCGATACTCAATCCCCAATCCTCAATCTTCAAACCTCAATCCTCACTCCTCAATACTCAATCCTCAATCTTCAATCCTCAATACTCAATCTTCAATCCTCAATCCTCAATCCTCAATCCTCAATGTTCAATCCGCAATACCCAATCCTCAATCTTCAATCCTCAATCCTCAATCCTCAATCCTCAATTCTCAATACTCAATCCTCAATCCTCAGTCCTCAGACCTCAAACCTCAATCTTCAATCCTCAATGCTCAATCTTCAATCCTCCGTCCTCAATCCTCAATCCTCAATCCTCAATCCTCAGTCATCAGGCTTCAATCCTCAATACTCAATCTTCAATCCTCAATCCTCAATCCTCATTCCTCAATCCTCATTCCTCAATCCTCAATACCCAATCCTTAATCTTCAATCCTCAATCCTCAATCCTCAATTCACAATCCACAACCCTCAGTCCTCAGTCCTCAAACCTCAATCCTCAAACCTCAGCCCTCATCCTCAATCCTCAATCCTCAATCTTCAACCCTCAATCCTCAATCCTCAAGCTTCAATCCTCAATCCTCAATCCTCAGTCCTCAAACCTCAATCCTGAATCCTCAATCCTCAATCCTGAATCCTCAATCTTCAGACTTCAGACTTCAACAATCAGATGTTAATCCTCAATCCTCAATAGAATATCTTCAATTCACAGTTTTCAATTCCCAATACTCAATCTGCAATCTTCAAATCTCTATCCACAAACATCAATTCTCATCACTCAACCCTCAACACTCAGTCCTCAATCCTCAATATTCAATCCTCAATCCTCAATCCTCAATCCACAATCCTCAATCTTCAATCCTCAATACTCAATTTTCATTCCTCCATCCTCGTTCCACAATCCTCAATCCTCAATCCTCCATCGTCAGGCATCAATCCTCAATACTCAATCTTCAATCCTCAATCCTCAATCCTCAATTCTCAGTCCTCAGCCCTCAACCCTCAATCCTCAACCCTCGGACCTCATCCTCAATCCTCAATTATCAATCCTCAACCCTCAATCTTCAATCCTCAATCCTGAATCTTCAATCCTCAATCCTCAATCCTCAATCCTCAGACCTCAAACATCAATACTCAACCCTCAGTCCTCGTCCTCAATCCACAACACTCAATCCTCGATCCTCAATTTTCAATCATCAATATTCAACCTTCAATCCTCAATCCTCAATCCTCAATACTCAAACCTCAATCCTCAATACTCAACTATCAATCCTCAATGCTCAATACTCAATAGAGTATCCTGAATTCTCAGGATTCAATACTCAAACCTCAACCCTCAACCCTCAGCCCTCATTCCCAATCCTCAATCCTCAATCCTCAATCCTTAATATTCAATCCACAATACTCAGTCTTCAATCCTCAATCCTCAATCCTCAATCCTCAGTAATCAATCCTCAATCTTCAGTACTCAAACGTCAATCCTCAACCCGCAATTCTCGTACCTCAAACCTCAATCTTCAAACCTCAGTCCTCATACTCAATTCTCAATTCTCAATCCTCAATCCTCAATCCTCAATCTTCATTCCTCAATAATCAATCTCCAATCCTAGATCCTCAATCCCCAATCCTCAATCCTTAATCCTCAGCCTTCAATCCTCAATCCCCAGACCTCAATCTTCAATCCTCAATCCTCAATCCTCAATCCTCAATCATCAATCCTCATTCTTGAATCCTCAATACCCAATCCTCAATACGCAATCCTCAATCTTCAATCCTCAAACCTCAATCCTCAATTCTCAATCCTCAATACTCAATCCTCAATCGTCAATCCTCAATCCCCAATCCTCAGTCTTCAATCCTCAATCCTCAATCCTCAATCCTCAACCCTCAATCTTCAATCCTCAATACTCAATCTTCAATCCTCAATCCTCAATCCTCAATCCTCAATGCTCAATCCTCAATCCTCAATCCTCAACCGTCAATCCTCATTCTTCAATCCTCAACACCCAATCCTCAATCTTCAATCCTCAATCCTCAATCCTCAATTCTCAATCCTCAATCCTTAATCCTCAGACCTCAAACATCAATACTCACCCCTCAGTCCTCGTCCTCAATCCACAACACTCAATCCTCGATGCTCAATCTTCAATCATCAATATTCAACCTTCAATCCTCAATCCTCAATCTCAGTACTCAAACCTCAATCCTCAATACTCAACTATCAATCCTCAATTCTCAATACACAATAGAATATCCTGAATTCTCAGGATTCAAAACTCAAACCTCAACCCTCAACCCTCAGCCCTCATCCTCAATCCTCAATCCTTAATCCTCAATCCTCAATATTCAATCCACAATACTCAGTCTTCAATCATCAATCCTCAATCCTCAATCCTCAATCCTCAATCCTCAATCCTCAGTAATCAGTCCTCAATCTTCAATACTCAATCGTCAATCCTCAGTACGCAATTCTCGTACCTCAAACCTCAATCTTCAAACCTCAGTCCTCATACTCAATTCTCAATTCTCAATCCTCAATCCTCAATCCTCAATCTTCAATCCTCAATAATCAATCTCCAATCCTAGATCCTCAAACCCCAATCCTCAATCCTTAATCCTCAGCCTTCAATCCTCAATCCCCAGTCCTCAATCTTCAATCCTCAAATCTCAATCCTCAATCCTCAATCCTCAATACTCATTCTTCAATCCTCAATACCCAATCCTCAATACGCAATCCTGAATCTTCAATCCTCAAACCTCAATCCTCATTTCTCAATCCTCAATACTCAATCCTCAATCGTCAATCCTCAATCCCCAATCCTCAGTCTTCAATCCTCAATCCTCAATCCTAAATCCTCAACCCCCAATCTTCAATCCTCAATACTCAATCTTCAATCCTCAATCCTCAATCCTCAATCCTCAATGCTCAATCCTCAATCCTCAATCCTCAACACTCAATCTTCAATCCTCAATACTCAATCTGCAATACTCAAACCTCAATCCTCAATCCTCAATCCTCATTCTTCGATCCTCAACACCCAATCCTCAGTCTTCAATCCTCAATCCTCAATCCTCAATCCTCAACCCTCAATCCTCAATGTTCAACATTCAATACCCAATCCTCAGTCTTCATTCCTCAATCCTCAACCATTAATCCTCAATCCTCAATTGTCAGTCCTCAATCCTCAATCTTCAATCCTCAATACTCAATCTTCAATCCTCAATCCTCAATCCTCAATCTTCAATCCTCAATACTGAATCTTCAATCTTCAGTCTTCAATCCTCAATCCTCAATCCTCAATCCTCAATCCTCAATCCTCAGTCCCCAAACCTCAAGCTTCAATCCTCAATACTCAATCTTCAATCCTCAATCCTCAATCCTCAATCCTCAATCCTCAATCCTCAATCCTCAATCTTCAATCCTCAAGACTGAATCTTCAATACTCAATCCTCAATCCTCAATCCTCATTCTTCAATCCTCAACACCCAATCCTCAATCTTCAATCCTCAATGCTCAATCCGCAATACCCAATCCTCAATCTTCAATCCTCAATCCTCAATCCTCAATCCTCAATACTCAATCCTCAATCTTCAATCCTCAATACTCAATCTTCAATCCTCAATCCTCAATCCTCAATCCTCAATCCTCAATCGACATTCTTCAATCCTCAACACCCAATCCTCTATCTTCAATCCTCAATCCTCAGTCCTCAATTCTCAATCCTCATTTCTCAATCCTCAGACCTCAAACATCAATACTCAACCCTCAGTACTCGTCCTCAATCCACAACCCTCAATCCTCGATCCTCAACCTTCAATCGTCAATATTCAATCTTCAATCCTCAATCCTCAATCCTCAATACTCAATCCTCAATCCTCAATCCTCAATCTTCAAGCCTCATTCTACAATCCTCAGTACACAATCCTCAATCTTCAATCCTCAATCCTCAATCCTAAATTCTCAATCCTCAAACCTCAAGCCTCAATCCTCAACCGTCAGTCCTCGTCCTCAATCCTCAACCCTCAATCCTCAATCCTCAATCTTCAATCCTCAATCCTCGATCCTCAATCCTCAATCCTCAATCCTCAGTCCTCAAAACTCAAACCTGAATCCTCAATCCTGAATCCTCAACCTTCAGAACTCAGTTCTCAACAATCAGTAGTCAATTCTCAATCCTCAATAGAATATAATAAATTCACAGTTTTCAATACTCAATACTCAATCTGCAATCTTCAAATCTCTATCCACAATCATCAATTCTCATAATTCAACCCTCAACACTCAGTCCCCATTCCTCAATATTCAACACTCAATCCTCAATCCTCAATCCTCAATCCTCAATCTTCAATCCTCAATCCTCAGTCCTCAATCCTCAATCCTCAATCCTCAGTCATCAAAACTCAAACCTGAATCCTCAATCCTGAATCCTCAACCTTCAGAACTCAGTTCTCAACAATCAGTTGTCAATTCTCAATCCTCAAGAGAATATAATCAACTCACAGTTTTCAATACTCAATACTCAATCTGCAATCTTCAAATCTCTATCCACAAACATCAATTCTCATAATTCAACCCTCAACACTCAGTCCCCAATCCTCAATCTTCGACACTCAATCCTCAATCCTCAATCCTCAATCCTCAATCTTCAATCCTCATTACTCAACTATCAATCCTCAATTCTCAATACTCAATAGAATATCCTGAATTCTCAGGATTCAATACTCAAACCTCAACCCTCAACCCTCAGCCCTCATCCTCAATCCTCAATCCTCAATCCTCAATCCTCAATTCTCAGTCCACAGCCCTCAACCCTCAATCCTCAACCCTCGGACCTCATCCTCAATCCTCAATTATCAATCCTCAACCCTCAATCTTCAATCCTCAATCCTCAATCTTCAATCTTCAATCCTCAATTCTAACTCCTCAATACCCAATCCTCAATCGTCAATCCTCAATCCCCAATCCTCAATCATCAATCCTCAATCCTCAGTCCTCAATCCTCAGACCTCAAACATCAATACTCAACCCACAGTCCTCGTCCTCAATCCACAACACTCAATCCTCGATCCTCAATCTTCAATCATCAATATTCAACCTTCAAACCTCAATCCTCAATCCTCAATACTCAAACTTCAATCCTCAATACTCAACTATCAATCCTCAATTCTCAATACTCAATAGAATATCCTGAATTCTCAGGATTCAATACTCAAACCTCAACCCTCAACCCTCAGCCCTCATCCTCAATCCTGAATCCTCAATCCTCAATATTCAATCCACAATACACAGTCTTCAATCCTCAATCCTCAAACCTCAATCCTCAATCCTCAATCCTCAGTAATCAATCCTCAATCTTCAGTACTCAAACGTCAATCCTCAATCCGCAAATCTCGTACCTCAAACCTCAATCTTCAAACCTTTGTCCTCATACTCAATTCTCAATTCTCAATCCTCAATCCTCAATCCTCAATCTTCAATCCTCAATAATCAATCTCCAAACCTAGATCCTCAATCCCCAATCCTCAATCCTTAATCCTCAGCCTTCAATCCTCAATCCCCAGTCCTCAATCTTCAATCCTCAATCCTCAATCCTCAATCCTCATTCCTTAATACTCATTCTTCAATCCTCAATACCCAATCCTCAATACGCAATCCTCAATCTTCAATCCTCAAACCTCAATCCTCAATTCTCAATCCTCAATACTCAATCCTCAATCGTCAATCCTCAATCCCCAATCCTGAGTCTTCAATCCTCAATCCTCAATCCTCAACCCTCAGACCTCAAACATCAATACTGAACCCTCAGTCCTCGTCATCAATCCACAACACTCAATCCTCGATCCTCAATCTTCAATCATCAACATTCAACCTTCAATCCTCAATCCTCAATCCTCAGTACTCAAACCTCAATCCTCAATACTCAACTATCAATCCTCAATCCTCAATACTCAATAGAATATCCTGAATTCTCAGGATTCAATACTCAAACCTCAACCATCAACCCTCAGCCCTCATACTCAATCCTCAATCCTCAATCCTCAATACTCAGTAATCAATCCTCAATCTTCAATACTCAATCGTCAATCCTGAATCCGCAATTCTCGTACCTCAAACCTCAAACTTCAAACCTCAGTCCTCATACTCAATTCTCAATTCTCAATCCTCAATCCTCAATCCTCAATCTTCAATCCTCAATAATCAATCTCCAATCCTAGATCCTCAATACCCAATCCTGAATCCTTAATCCTCAGCCTTCAATCCTCAATCCCCAGTCCTCAATCTTCAATCCTCAATCCTCAATCCTCAATCCTCAATCCTCAATCCTCATTCTTCAATCCTCAATACCCAATCCTCAATACGCAATCCTCAATCTTCAATCCTCAAACCTCAATCTTCAATTCTCAATCCTCAATACTCAATCCTAAATCGTCAACCCTCAATCCTCAATTCTCAATCCTCAATCCTCAGTCCTCAGTCCTCAAACCTCAATCCTCAACCCTCAGCCCTCATTCTCAATCCTCAATCCTCAATTCTCAGTCCTCAGCCCTCAAACCTCAATCCTCAACCCTCAGACCTCATCCTCAATCCTCAATTATCAATCCTCAAACCTCAATCTTCAATCCTAAATACTCAACATTCAATCCTCAATCCTCAGTTCTCAAACATCAATTCTGAATCCTCAATACTCAATCTTCAATCCTCAATCATCAGTCCTCAATACTCAACTATCAGTCCTCAATTCTCAATACTCAATCCTCAATCCTCAATCTTCAATCCACAATACTCAATCTTCAATCCTCAGTCTTCAATCCTCAATCCTCAGTGCTCAGTCCTGAATCCTCAATCCTCAACCCTCAATCTTCAATCCTCAATACGCACTCTGCAATCCTCTATCCTCAATCCTCAATCCTCAACTCTCAATCCTCAATCCTCAGTCCTCAGTCTTCAAACCTCAACCCTCAACCCTCAGCCCTCATCCTCAATCCTCAATACTCAATCCTCAATCCTCAATCCTCAATCCTCAATCCTCAATCCTCATTCTTCAATCCTAAATACCCAATCCTCAATCTTCAATCCTCAATCCTCAATCCTCAATCCTCAATTCTCAATCCTCAATCCTCAGTCCTCAGTCCTCAAACCACAATCCTCAACCATCAGCCCTGGTCCTCAATCCTCAATCCTCAATCCTCAATCCTCAATCTTCAATCCTCAATACTCAATCTTCAATCCTCAATCCTCAGTCCTCAAACCTCAATTCTGAATCCTCAATCCTGAATCCTCAATCTTCAGCCCTCAGTCCTCAACAATCAGTTGTCAATCCTCAATCCTCAATAGAATATACTCAATTCACAGATTTCAATACACAATACTCAATCTGCAATCTTCAAATCTCTATCCACAAACATCAATTCTCATCACCCAACCCTCAACACTCAGTCCTCAATGTTCAATCCTCAATCCTCAATTCTCAACCTTCAATCCTCAACACTGAATCTTCAATCCTCAATCCTCAATCCTCAGTCCTCAATCCTCAATCCTCGATCTTCAATCCTCAATACTCAATTCTCACTCCTCAATACCCAATCCTCAATCCTCAATTCTCAATCCTCAATCCTCAATCCTCAGACCTCAAACATCAATACTCACCCCTCAGTCCTCGTCCTCAATCCACAACACTCAATCCTCGATGCTCAATCTTCAATCATCAATATTCAACCTTCAATCCTCAATCCTCAATCTCAGTACTCAAACCTCAATCCTCAATACTCAACTATCAATCCTCAATTCTCAATACACAATAGAATATCCTGAATTCTCAGGATTCAATACTCAAACCTCAACCCTCAACCCTCAGCCCTCATCCTCAATCCTCAATCCTTAATCCTCAATCCTCAATATTCAATCCACAATACTCAGTCTTCAATCATCAATCCTCAATCCTCAATCCTCAATCCTCAATCCTCAGTAATCAATCCTCAATCTTCAATACTCAATCGTCAATCCTCAGTACGCAATTCTCGTACCTCAAACCTCAATCTTCAAACCTCAGTCCTCATACTCAATTCTCAATTCTCAATCCTCAATCCTCAATCCTCAATCTTCAATCCTCAATAATCAATCTCCAATCCTAGATCCTCAAACCCCAATCCTCAATCCTTAATCCTCAGCCTTCAATCCTCAATCCCCAGTCCTCAATCTTCAATCCTCAAATCTCAATCCTCAATCCTCAATCCTCAATCCTCATTCTTCAATCCTCAATACCCAATCCTCAATACGCAATCCTGAATCTTCAATCCTCAAACCTCAATCCTCATTTCTCAATCCTCAATACTCAATCCTCAATCGTCAATCCTCAATCCCCAATCCTCAGTCTTCAATCCTCAATCCTCAATCCTAAATCCTCAACCCCCAATCTTCAATCCTCAATACTCAATCTTCAATCCTCAATCCTCAATCCTCAATCCTCAATGCTCAATCCTCAATCCTCAATCCTCAACCCTCAATCTTCAATCCTCAATACTCAATCTGCAATACTCAAACCTCAATCCTCAATCCTCAACCGTCATTCTTCAATCCTCAATACCCAATCCTCAATACCCAATCCTCAATCTTCAATCCTCAATCCTCAATCCTCAATACTCAATCCTCAATCCTCAATCCTCAATCCACAGACCTCAATCCTCAACCTTCAATCCTCAATACTCAATCTCCAATCCTCAATCCTCAATCCTCAATCCTCAATCCTCATTCTTCAATCCTCAACACCCAATCCTCAGTCTTCAATCCTCAATCCTCAATCCTCAATCCTCAACCCTCAATCCTCAATGTTCAACATTCAATACCCAATCCTCAGTCTTCATTCCTCAATCCTCAACCATTAATCCTCAATCCTCAATTGTCAGTCCTCAATCCTCAAACTTCAATCCTCAATACTCAATCTTCAATCCTCAATCCTCAATCCTCAATCTTCAATCCTCAATACTGAATCTTCAATCTTCAGTCTTCAATCCTCAATCCTCAATCCTCAATCCTCAATCCTCAATCCTCAGTCCTCAAACCTCTAGCTTCAATCCTCAATACTCAATCTTCAATCCTCAATCCTCAATCCTCAATCCTCAATCCTCAATCCTCAATCTTCAATCCTCAAGACTGAATCTTCAATACTCAATCCTCAATCCTCAATCCTCATTCTTCAATCCTCAACACCCAATCCTCAATCTTCAATCCTCAATGCTCAATCCGCAATACCCAATCCTCAATCTTCAATCCTCAATCCTCAATCCTCAATCCTCAATACTCAATCCTCAATCTTCAATCCTCAATACTCAATCTTCAATCCTCAATCCTCAATCCTCAATCCTCAATCCTCAATCGACATTCTTCAATCCTCAACACCCAATCCTCTATCTTCAATCCTCAATCCTCAGTCCTCAATTCTCAATCCTCATTTCTCAATCCTCAGACCTCAAACATCAATACTCAACCCTCAGTACTCGTCCTCAATCCACAACCCTCAATCCTCGATCCTCAACCTTCAATCGTCAATATTCAATCTTCAATCCTCAATCCTCAATCCTCAATACTCAATCCTCAATCCTCAATCCTCAATCTTCAAGCCTCATTCTACAATCCTCAGTACACAATCCTCAATCTTCAATCCTCAATCCTCAATCCTCAATTCTCAATCCTCAATCCTCAATCCTCAATCATCAATCCTCAAACCTCATTCTACAATCCTCAATACACAATCCTCAATCTTCAATCCTCAATCCTCAATCCTCAATACTCAATCCTCAATCCTCAGTCCATCAGTCCTCAAACCTTAATCATCAACCCTCAGCCCTCATCCTCAATCCTCAATCCTAAATTCTCAATCCTCAAACCTCAAGCCTCAATCCTCAACCGTCAGTCCTCGTTCTCAATCCTCAACCCTCAATCCTCAATCCTCAATCTTCAATCCTCAATCCTCGATCCTCAATCCTCAATCCTCAATCCTCAGTCCTCAAAACTCAAACCTGAATCCTCAATCCTGAATCCTCAACCTTCAGAACTCAGTTCTCAACAATCAGTAGTCAATTCTCAATCCTCAATAGAATATAATAAATTCACAGTTTTCAATACTCAATACTCAATCTGCAATCTTCAAATCTCTATCCACAATCATCAATTCTCATAATTCAACCCTCAACACTCAGTCCCCATTCCTCAATATTCAACACTCAATCCTCAATCCTCAATCCTCAATCCTCAATCTTCAATCCTCAATACTCCATCTTCAATCCTCCATCTTCAATCCACAATCCTCAATCCTCAATCCTAAATCGTCAGGCATCAATCCTCAATACTCAATCTTCAGTCCTCAATCCTCAATCCTCAATACTCAGTCCTCAGCCCTCAAACCTCAATCCTCAACCCTCGGACCTCATCCTCAATCCTCAATTATCAATACTCAACCCTCAATCTTCAATCCTCAGCACTCAATCTTCAATCCTCAATCCTCAATTCTCAATCCTCAATCCTCAATCCTCAATACTCAATCCTCAATCCTCAGTCCTCAGTCCTCAAACCTCAATCCTCAACCCTCAGCCCTCATCCTCAATCCTCAATCCTAAACTCTCAATCCTCAAACCTCAGACCTCAATCCTCAACCGTCAGTCCTCGTCCTCAATCCTCAACCCTCAATCCTCAATCCTCAATCTTCAATCCTCAATACTGAATATTCAATCCTCAATCCTCAATCCTCAATCCTCAATCTTCAATCCTCAATCCTCAGTCCTCAATCCTCAATCCTCAATCCTCAGTCATCAAAACTCAAACCTGAATCCTCAATCCTGAATCCTCAACCTTCAGAACTCAGTTCTCAACAATCAGTTGCCAATTCTCAATCCTCAAGAGAATATAATCAACTCACAGTTTTCAATACTCAATACTCAATCTGCAATCTTCAAATCTCTATCCACAAACATCAATTCTCATAATTCAACCCTCAACACTCAGTCCCCAATCCTCAATCTTCGACACTCAATCCTCAATCCTCAATCCTCAATCCTCAATCTTCAATCCTCATTACTCAACTATCAATCCTCAATTCTCAATACTCAATAGAATATCCTGAATTCTCAGGATTCAATACTCAAACCTCAACCCTCAACCCTCAGCCCTCATCCTCAATCCTCAATCCTCAATCCTCAATCCTCAATTCTCAGTCCACAGCCCTCAACCCTCAATCCTCAACCCTCGGACCTCATCCTCAATCCTCAATTATCAATCCTCAACCCTCAATCTTCAATCCTCAATCCTCAATCTTCAATCTTCAATCCTCAATTCTAACTCCTCAATACCCAATCCTCAATCGTCAATCCTCAATCCCCAATCCTCAATCATCAATCCTCAATCCTCAGTCCTCAATCCTGAGACCTCAAACATCAATACTCAACCCACAGTCCTCGTCCTCAATCCACAACACTCAATCCTCGATCATCAATCTTCAATCATCAATATTCAACCTTCAAACCTCAATCCTCAATCCTCAATACTCAAACTTCAATCCTCAATACTCAACTATCAATCCTCAATTCTCAATACTCAATAGAATATCCTGAATTCTCAGGATTCAATACTCAAACCTCAACCCTCAACCCTCAGCCCTCATCCTCAATCCTCAATCCTCAATCCTCAATATTCAATCCACAATACACAGTCTTCAATCCTCAATCCTCAAACCTCAATCCTCAATCCTCAATCCTCAGTAATCAATCCTCAATCTTCAGTACTCAAACGTCAATCCTCAATCCGCAAATCTCGTACCTCAAACCTCAATCTTCAAACCTTTGTCCTCATACTCAATTCTCAATTCTCAATCCTCAATCCTCAATCCTCAATCTTCAATCCTCAATAATCAATCTCCAAACCTAGATCCTCAATCCCCAATCCTCAATCCTTAATCCTCAGCCTTCAATCCTCAATCCCCAGTCCTCAATCTTCAATCCTCAATCCTCAATCCTCAATCCTCATTCCTTAATACTCATTCTTCAATCCTCAATACCCAATCCTCAATACGCAATCCTCAATCTTCAATCCTCAAACCTCAATCCTCAATTCTCAATCCTCAATACTCAATCCTCAATCGTCAATCCTCAATCCCCAATCCTGAGTCTTCAATCCTCAATCCTCAATCCTCAACCCTCAGACCTCAAACATCAATACTGAACCCTCAGTCCTCGTCATCAATCCACAACACTCAATCCTCGATCCTCAATCTTCAATCATCAATATTCAACCTTCAATCCTCAATCCTCAATCCTCAGTACTCAAACCTCAATCCTCAATACTCAACTATCAATCCTCAATCCTCAATACTCAATAGAATATCCTGAATTCTCAGGATTCAATACTCAAACCTCAACCATCAACCCTCAGCCCTCATACTCAATCCTCAATCCTCAATCCTCAATACTCAGTAATCAATCCTCAATCTTCAATACTCAATCGTCAATCCTGAATCCGCAATTCTCGTACCTCAAACCTCAAACTTCAAACGTCAGTCCTCATACTCAATTCTCAATTCTCAATCCTCAATCCTCAATCCTCAATCTTCAATCCTCAATAATCAATCTCCAATCCTAGATCCTCAATACCCAATCCTGAATCCTTAATCCTCAGCCTTCAATCCTCAATCCCCAGTCCTCAATCTTCAATCCTCAATCCTCAATCCTCATTCTTCAATTCTCAATACCCAATCCTCAATACGCAATCCTCAATCCTCATTCTTCAATTCTCAATACCCTATCCTCAATACGCAATCCTCAATCTTCAATCCTCAAACCTCAATCTTCAATTCTCAATCCTCAATACTCAATCCTAAATCGTCAACCCTCAATCCTCAATTCTCAATCCTCAATCCTCAGTCCTCAGTCCTCAAACCTCAATCCTCAACCCTCAGCCCTCATTCTCAATCCTCAATCCTCATTTCTCAGTCCTCAGCCCTCAAACCTCAATCCTCAACCCTCAGACCTCATCCTCAATCCTCAATTATCAATCCTCAAACCTCAATCTTCAATCCTAAATACTCAACATTCAATCCTCAATCCTCAGTTCTCAAACATCAATTCTGAATCCTCAATACTCAATCTTCAATCCTCAATCATCAGTCCTCAATACTCAACTATCAGTCCTCAATTCTCAATACTCAATCCTCAATCCTCAATCTTCAATCCACAATACTCAATCTTCAATCCTCAGTCTTCAATCCTCAATCCTCAGTGCTCAGTCCTGAATCCTCAATCCTCAAACCTCAATCTTCAATCCTCAATCTTCAAACCTCAATCCTCACTCCTCAATACTCAATCCTCAATCTTCAATCCTCAATACTCAATCTTCAATCCTCAATCCTCAATCCTCAATCCTCAATGTTCAATCCGCAATACCCAATCCTCAATCTTCAATCCTCAATCCTCAATCCTCAATCCTCAATTCTCAATACTCAATCCTCAATCCTCAGTCCTCAGACCTCAAACCTCAATCTTCAATCCTCAATGCTCAATCTTCAATCCTCCGTCCTCAATCCTCAATCCTCAATCCTCAATCCTCAATCATCAGGCTTCAATCCTCAATACTCAATCTTCAATCCTCAATCCTCAATCCTCATTCCTCAATCCTCATTCCTCAATCCTCAATACCCAATCCTTAATCTTCAATCCTCAATCCTCAATCCTCAATTCACAATCCACAACCCTCAATCCTCAGTCCTCAAACCTCAATCCTCAAACCTCAGCCCTCATCCTCAATCCTCAATCCTCAATCTTCAACCCTCAATCCTCAATCCTCAAGCTTCAATCCTCAATCCTCAATCCTCAGTCCTCAAACCTCAATCCTGAATCCTCAATCCTCAATCCTGAATCCTCAATCTTCAGACTTCAGACTTCAACAATCAGATGTCAATCCTCAATCCTCAATAGAATATCTTCAATTCACATCTTTCAATTCCCAATACTCAATCTGCAATCTTCAAATCTCTATCCACAAACATCAATTCTCATCACTCAACCCTCAACACTCAGTCGTCAATCCTCAATATTCAATCCTCAATCCTCAATCCTCAATCCACAATCCTCAATCTTCAATCCTCAATACTCAATTTTCATTCCTCCATCCTCGTTCCACAATCCTCAATCCTCAATCCTCCGTCGTCAGGCATCAATCCTCAATACTCAATCTTCAATCCTCAATCCTCAATCCTCAATTCTCAGTCCTCAGCCCTCAACCCTCAATCCTCAACCCTCGGACCTCATCCTCAATCCTCAATTATCAATCCTCAACCCTCAATCTTCAATCCTCAATCCTGAATCTTCAATCCTCAATCCTCAATCCTCAATCCTCAGACCTCAAACATCAATACTCAACCCTCAGTCCTGGTCCTCAATCCACAACACTCAATCCTCGATCCTCAATTTTCAATCATCAATATTCAACCTTCAATCCTCAATCCTCAATCCTCAATACTCAAACCTCAATCCTCAATACTCAACTATCAATCCTCAATTCTCAATACTCAATAGAGTATCCTGAATTCTCAGGATTCAATACTCAAACCTCAACCCTCAACCCTCAGCCCTCATTCTCAATCCTCAATCCTCAATCCTCAATCCTTAATATTCAATCCACAATACTCAGTCTTCAATCCTCAATCCTCAATCCTCAATCCTCAATCCTCAATCCTCAGTAATCAATCCTCAATCTTCAATACTCAAACGTCAATCCTCAACCCGCAATTCTCGTACCTCAAACCTCAATCTTCAAACCTCAGTCCTCATACTCAATTCTCAATTCTCAATCCTCAATCCTCAATCCTCAATCTTCATTCCTCAATAATCAATCTCCAATCCTAGATCCTCAATCCCCAATCCTCAATCCTTAATCCTCAGCCTTCAATCCTCAATCCCCAGACCTCAATCTTCAATCCTCAATCCTCAATCCTCAATCCTCAATCCTCAATCCTCATTCTTCAATCCTCAATACCCAATCCTCAATACGCAATCCTCAATCTTCAATCCTCAAACCTCAAACCTCAATCCTCAATCCTCAATGCTCAATCCTCAATCCTCAATCCTCAACCGTCAATCCTCATTCTTCAATCCTCAACACCCAATCCTCAATCTTCAATCCTCAATCCTCAATCCTCAATTCTCAATCCTCAATCCTCAATCCTCAGACCTCAAACATCAATACTCACCCCTCAGTCCTCGTCCTCAATCCACAACACTCAATCCTCGATGCTCAATCTTCAATCATCAATATTCAACCTTCAATCCTCAATCCTCAATCTCAGTACTCAAACCTCAATCCTCAATACTCAACTATCAATCCTCAATTCTCAATACACAATAGAATATCCTGAATTCTCAGGATTCAATACTCAAACCTCAACCCTCAACCCTCAGCCCTCATCCTCAATCCTCAATCCTTAATCCTCAATCCTCAATATTCAATCCACAATACTCAGTCTTCAATCCTCAATCCTCAATCCTCAATCCTCAATCCTCAATCCTCAGTAATCAATCCTCAATCTTCAATACTCAACCGTCAATCCTCAGTACGCAATTCTCGTACCTCAAACCTCAATCTTCAAACCTCAGTCCTCATACTCAATTCTC
Source organism: Calliopsis andreniformis (assembly GCF_051401765.1). Taxonomy (NCBI): domain Eukaryota; kingdom Metazoa; phylum Arthropoda; class Insecta; order Hymenoptera; family Andrenidae; genus Calliopsis; species Calliopsis andreniformis. The sequence goes on from NW_027480495.1 coordinate 2,229,487, forward strand.
AATTCTCAATCCTCAATCCTCAATCCTCAATCTTCAATCCTCAATAATCAATCTCCAATCCTAGATCCTCAAACCCCAATCCTCAATCCTTAATCCTCAGCCTTCAATCCTCAATCCCCAGTCCTCAATCTTCAATCCTCAAATCTCAATCCTCAATCCTCAATCCTCAATCCTCATTCTTCAATCCTCAATACCCAATCCTCAATACGCAATCCTGAATCTTCAATCCTCAAACCTCAATCCTCATTTCTCAATCCTCAATACTCAATCCTCAATCGTCAATCCTCAATCCCCAATCCTCAGTCTTCAATCCTCAATCCTCAATCCTCAATCCTCAACCCCCAGTCTTCAATCCTCAATACTCAATCTTCAATCCTCAATCCTCAATCCTCAATCCTCAATGCTCAATCCTCAATCCTCAATCCTCAACCCTCAATCTTCAATCCTCAATACTCAATCTGCAATACTCAAACCTCAATCCTCAATCCTCAACCGTCATTCTTCAATCCTCAATACCCAAACCTCAATACCCAATCCTCAATCTTCAATCCTCAATCCTCAATCCTCAATCCTCAATACTCAATCCTCAATCCTCAATCCACAGACCTCAATCCTCAACCTTCAATCCTCATTACTCAATCTCCAATCCTCAATCCTCAATCCTCAATCCTCAATCCTCATTCTTCAATCCTCAACACCCAATCCTCAGTCTTCAATCCTCAATCCTCAATCCTCAATCCTCAACCCTCAATCCTCAATGTTCAGCCTTCAATACTCAATCCTCAGTCTTCATTCCTCAATCCTCAACCATTAATCCTCAATCCTCAATTGTCAGTCCTCAATCCTCAATCTTCAATCCTCAATACTCAATCTTCAATCCTCAATCCTCAATCCTCAATCTTCAATCCTCAATACTGAATCTTCAATCTTCAGTCTTCAATCCTCAATCCTCAATCCTCAATCCTCAATCCTCAATCCTCAGTCCTCAATCCTCAAGCTTCAATCCTCAATACTCAATCTTCAATCCTCAATCCTCAATCCTCAATCCTCAATCCTCAATCCTCAATCCTCAATCTTCAATCCTCAAGACTGAATCTTCAATACTCAATCCTCAATCCTCAATCCTCATTCTTCAATCCTCAACACCCAATCCTCAATCTTCAATCCTCAATGCTCAATCCGCAATACCCAATCCTCAATCTTCAATCCTGAATCCTCAATCCTCAATCCTCAATACTCAATCCTCAATCTTCAATCCTCAATACTCAATCTTCAATCCTCAATCCTCAATCCTCAATCCTCAATCCTCAATCGATATTCTTCAATCCTCAACACCCAATCCTCAATCTTCAATCCTCAATCCTCAGTCCTCAATTCTCAATCCTCATTTCTCAATCCTCAGACCTCAAACATCAATACTCAACCCTCAGTACTCGTCCTCAATCCACAACCCTCAATCCTCGATCCTCAACCTTCAATCGTCAATATTCAATCTTCAATCCTCAATCCTCAAACCTGAATCCTCAATCCTCAGCCCTCATTCTCAATCTTCAATCCTCAATTATCAGTCCTCATCCCTCAAACCGCAATCCTCAACCCTCAGACCTCATCCTCAATCCTCAATCATCAATCCTCAAACATCAATTTTCAACCCTCAATACTCAATCTTCAATCCTAAATCCTCAGTCCTCAATACTCAACTATCAGTCCTCAATTCTCAATACTCAATCCTCAATCCTCAAACCTCAAACGTCAGTCCTCGTCCTCAATCCTCAACCCTCAATCCTCAATCCTCAATAATCAACCTTTAATCCTCAATCCTCAATCCTCAATCCTCAAGCCTCAATCCTCAATCCTCAATCCTCGACCCTCAATCCTCATTCTACAATACTCAATACCCAATCCTCAATCTTCAATCCTCAATCCTCAATCCTCAATCCTCAATTCTCAATCCTCAATCCTCAGTCCTCAGTCCTCAAACCTCAATCCTCAATCCTCAGCCCTCATTCTCAATCTTCAATCCTCAATTCTCAGTCCTCAGCCCTCAAACCTCAATGCTCAACCCTCAGACCTCATCCTCAATCCTCAATTGTCAATCCTCAAACCTCAATCTTCAATCCTCAATACTCAACTTTCAATCCTCAATCCTCAGTCCTCAAAGCTCAAACCTGAATACTCAATCCTGAATCCCCAACCTTCAGAACTCAGTTCTCAACGATCAGTTGTCAATTCTCAATCCTCAATAGAATATAATCAATTCACAGTTTTCAATACGCAATACTCAATCTGCAATCTTCAAATCTCTATCCACAAACATCAATTCTCATCACTCAACCCTCAACACTCAGTCCCCAATCCTTAATCTTCAACACCCAATCCTCAATCCTCAATCCTCAATCCTCAATCTTCAATCCTCAATACTCAATCTTCAATCCTCCATCCTCAATCCACAATCCTCAGTCCTCAATTCTCCTTCGTCAGGCATCAATCCTCAATACTCAATCTTCAATCCTCAATCCTCAATCCTCAATTCTCTGTCCTCAGCCCACAAACCTCAATCCTCAACCCTCGGACCTCATCCTCAATCCTCAATCCTCAATCCTCAATCCTCAATCCTCAATCCTCAATCTTCAATCCTCTTTACTCAATCCACAATCCTCAATCCTCAATCCTCAATGCTCAACCCTCAATTTTCAATTATCAATACTCAATCTTCAATCCTCAATCCTCAATCCTCAATCCTCAATCGTCAATCCTCAATCCTCATTCTACAATCCTCAGTACACAATCCTCAATCTTCAATCCTCAATCCTCAATCCTCAATTCTCAATCCTCAATCCTCAATCCTCAATCATCAATCCTCAAACCTCATTCTACAATCCTCAATACCCAATCCTCAATCTTCAATCCTCAATCCTCAATCCTCAATACTCAATCCTCAATCCTCAGTCCATCAGTCCTCAAACCTCAATCATCAACCCTCAGCCCTCATCCTCAATCCTCAATCCTAAATTCTCAATCCTCAAACCTCAAGCCTCAATCCTAAACCGTCAGTCCTCGTCCTCAATCCTCAACCCTCAATCCTCAATCCTCAATCTTCAATCCTCAATCCTCGATCCTCAATCCTCAATCCTCAATCCTCAGTCCTCAAAACTCAAACCTGAATCCTCAATCCTGAATCCTCAACCTTCAGAACTCAGTTCTCAACAATCAGTAGTCAATTCTCAATCCTCAATAGAATATAATAAATTCACAGTTTTCAATACTCAATACTCAATCTGCAATCTTCAAATCTCTATCCACAATCATCAATTCTCATAATTCAACCCTCAACACTCAGTCCCCATTCCTCAATATTCAACACTCAATCCTCAATCCTCAATCCTCAATCCTCAATCTTCAATCCTCAATACTCCATCTTCAATCCTCCATCTTCAATCCACAATCCTCAATCCTCAATCCTAAATCGTCAGGCATCAATCCTCAATACTCAATCTTCAGTCCTCAATCCTCAATCCTCAATACTCAGTCCTCAGCCCTCAAACCTCAATCCTCAACCCTCGGACCTCATCCTCAATCCTCAATTATCAATACTCTACCCTCAATCTTCAATCCTCAGCACTCAATCTTCAATCCTCAATCCTCAATTCTCAATCCTCAATCCTCAATCCTCAATACTCAATCCTCAATCCTCAGTCCTCAGTCCTCAAACCTCAATCCTCAACCCTCAGCCCTCATCCTCAATCCTCAATCCTAAATTCTCAATCCTCAAACCTCAGACCTCAATCCTCAACCGTCAGTCCTCGTCCTCAATCCTCAACCCTCAATCCTCAATCCTCAATCTTCAATCCTCAATACTGAATATTCAATCCTCAATCCTCAATCCTCAATCCTCAATCTTCAATCCTCAATCCTCAGTCCTCAATCCTCAATCCTCAATCCTCAGTCATCAAAACTCAAACCTGAATCCTCAATCCTGAATCCTCAACCTTCAGAACTCAGTTCTCAACAATCAGTTGTCAATTCTCAATCCTCAAGAGAATATAATCAACTCACAGTTTTCAATACTCAATACTCAATCTGCAATCCTCAAATCTCTATCCACAAACATCAATTCTCATAATTCAACCCTCAACACTCAGTCCCCAATCCTCAATCTTCGACACTCAATCCTCAATCCACAATCCTCAATCCTCAATCTTCAATCCTCATTACTCAACTATCAATCCTCAATTCTCAATACTCAATAGAATATCCTGAATTCTCAGGATTCAATACTCAAACCTCAACCCTCAACCCTCAGCCCTCATCCTCAATCCTCAATCCTCAATCCTCAACCCTCAATTCTCAGTCCACAGCCCTCAACCCTCAATCCTCAACCCTCGGACCTCATCCTCAATCCTCAATTATCAATCCTCAACCCTCAATCTTCAATCCTCAATCCTCAATCTTCAATCTTCAATCCTCAATTCTCACTCCTCAATACCCAATCCTCAATCGTCAATCCTCAATCCCCAATCCTCAATCATCAATCCTCAATCCTCAGTCCTCAATCCTCAGACCTCAAACATCAATACTCAACCCACAGTCCTCGTCCTCAATCCACAACACTCAATCCTCGATCCTCAATCTTCAATCATCAATATTCAACCTTCAAACCTCAATCCTCAATCCTCAATACTCAAACTTCAATCCTCAATACTCAACTATCAATCCTCAATTCTCAATACTCAATAGAATATCCTGAATTCTCAGGATTCAATACTCAAACCTCAACCCTCAACCCTCAGCCCTCATCCTCAATCCTCAATCCTCAATCCTCAATATTCAATCCACAATACACAGTCTTCAATCCTCAATCCTCAATTCTCAATCCTCAGTAATCAATCCTCAATCTTCAGTACTCAAACGTCAATCCTCAATCCGCAAATCTCGTACCTCAAACCTCAATCTTCAAACCTTTGTCCTCATACTCAATTCTCAATCCTCAATCCTCAATCCTCAATCTTCAATCCTCAATAATCAATCTCCAAACCTAGATCCTCAATCCCCAATCCTCAATCCTTAATCCTCAGCCTTCAATCCTCAATCCCCTGTCCTCAATCTTCAATCCTCAATCCTCAATCCTCAATCCTCATTCCTTAATACTCATTCTTCAATCCTCAATACCCAATCCTCAATACGCAATCCTCAATCTTCAATCCTCAAACCTCAATCCTCAATTCTCAATCCTCAATACTCAATCCTCAATCGTCAATCCTCAATCCCCAATCCTGAGTCTTCAATCCTCAATCCTCAATCCTCAACCCTCAGACCTCAAACATCAATACTGAACCCTCAGTCCTCGTCCTCAATCCACAACACTCAATCCTCGATCCTCAATCTTCAATCATCAATATTCAACCTTCAATCCTCAATCCTCAATCCTCAGTACTCAAACCTCAATCCTCAATACTCAACTATCAATCCTCAATCCTCAATACTCAATAGAATATCCTGAATTCTCAGGATTCAATACTCAAACCAAAACCCTCAACCCTCAGCCCTCATCCTCAGTCCTCAATACTCAATCCTCAATCCTCAATATTCAATCCACAATACTCAGTCTTCAATCCTCAATCCTCAATCCTCAATCCTCAATCCTCAATCCTCAGTAATCAATCCTCAATCTTCAATACTCAATCGTCAATCCTCAGTCCTCAATCCTCAATCCTCAATCCTCAATCCTCAATACTCAACTATCAATCCTCAATCCTCAATACTCAATAGAATATCCTGAATTCTCAGGAATAAATACTCAAACCTCAGCCATCAACCCTCAGCCCTCATCCTCAATCCTCAATCCTCAATCCTCAATACTCCGTAATCAATCCTTAATCTTCAATACTCAATCGTCAATCCTCAACCCGCAATTCTCGTACCTCAAACCTCAAACTTCAAACCTCAGTCCTCATACTCAATTCTCAATTCTCAATCCTCAATTCTCAATCCTCAATCTTCAATCCTCAATAATCAATCTCCAATCCTAGATCCTCAATCCCCAATCCTGAATCCTTAATCCTCAGCCTTCAATCCTCAATCCCCAGTCCTCAATCTTCAATCCTCAATCCTCAATCCTCAATCCTCAATCCTCAATCCTCATTCTTCAATCCTCAATACCCAATCCTCAATACGCAATCCTCAATCTTCAATCCTCAAACCTCAATCTTCAATTCTCAATCCTCAATACTCAATCCTAAATCGTCAATCCTCAATCCTCAATTCTCAATCCTCAATCCTCAGTCCTCAGTCCTCAAACCTCAATCCTCAACCCTCAGCCCTCATTCTCAATCCTCAATCCTCAATTCTCAGTCCTCAGCCCTCAAACCTCAATCCTCAACCCTCAGACCTCATCCTCAATCCTCAATTATCAATCCTCAAACCTCAATCTTCAATCCTAAATACTCAACATTCAATCCTCAATCCTCAGTTCTCAAACATCAATTCTGAATCCTCAATACTCAATCTTCAATCCTCAATCATCAGTCCTCAATACTCAACTATCAGTCCTCAATTCTCAATACTCAATCCTCAATCCTCAATCTTCAATCCACAATACTCAACCTTCAATCCTCAGTCTTCAATCCTCAATCCTCAGTCCTCAATCATCAATCCTCAGTCCTCTAACCGTAATCCTGAATCCTCAATCCTGAATACTCAATCTTCCGCCTTCAGTCCTCAACAATCGGTTGTCAATCCTCAATCTTCAACAGAACATCATCAATTCGCAGTTTTCAATACTCAATACTCAATCTGCAATCTTCAAATCTCTATCCACAAACATCAATTCTCATCACTCAACCCTCAATCTGCAATCCTCAATACTCAATCCTCAATCCTCAATCCTCAATCCTCAATCCTCAATCCTCATTCTTCAATCCTCAATCCTCAATCCTCAATCCTCAATCCTCATTCTTCAATCCTCAACACCCAATCCTAAGTCTTCAATCCTCAATCCTCAATCCTCAATTCTCAATCCTCAATCCTCAATCCTCAGACCTCAAACATCAATACTCAACCCTCAGTCCTCGTCCTCAATCCACAACACTCAATCCTCGATCCTCAATATTCAATCATCAATATTCAATCTTCAATCCTCAATCCTCAATCCTCAATACTCAAACCTCAATCCTCAATACTCAACTATCAATCCTCAATTCTCAATACTCAATAGAATATCCTGAATTCTCAGGATTCAATACTCAAACCAAAACCCTCAACCCTCAGCCCTCATCCTCAGTCCTCAATACTCAATCCTCAATCCTCAATATTCAATCCACAATACTCAGTCTTCAATCCTCAATCCTCAATCCTCAATCCTCAATCCTCAATCCTCAGTAATCAATCCTCAATCTTCAATACTCAATCGTCAATCCTCAGTCCTCAATCCTCAATCCGCAATCCTCGTTCCTCAAACCTCAACCTTCAAACCTCAACACCCAATCCTAAAATCTTCAATCCTCAATCCTCAATCCTCAATTCTCAATCCTCAATCCTCAATCCTCAGACCTCAACCATCAACACTCAACCCTCAGTCCTCGTCCTCAATCCACAACACTCAATCCTCGATTCGCAATCTTCAATCATCAATACTCAATCTTCAATCGTCAGTCCTCAATCCTCAATCCTCAACCGTCAGTCCTCGTCCTCAATACTCAACACTCAATCCTCAATCCACAATCTTCAATCCTCAATAATCAATCTCAAATCCTAGATCCTCCATCCCCAATCCTCAATCCTTAATCCTCAGCCTTCAATCCTCAATCCCCAGTCCTCAATCTTCAATCATCAGTGCTCACTCCTCAATCCTCAATCCTCAGTCCTCAATCCTCAATCCTCAATCCTCAATCCTCAATCCTCAACCGTCAGTCCTCGTCCTCAATACTCAACACTCAATCCTCAATCCACAATCTTCAATCCTCAATAGTCTGTCCTCAAACCTGAATTCTGAATCCTCAATCCTGAATCCTCAATCTTCAGCCCTCAGCCCTCAACAATCAGTTGTCAAACCTCAATCCTCAATAGAATGTCATCAATTCACAGTTTTCAATACTCAATACTCAATCTGCAATCTTCAAATCTCTATCCACAAACATCAATTCTCATCGCTAAACCCTCAACACTCAGTCCCCAATCCTCAATATTCAATCCTCAATCCTCAATCCTCAATCCACAATCCTCAACATTCAATCCTCAATACTCAATCTTCAATCCTCAATCCTCAATCCTCAATCCTCAATACTCAATCCTCGATCGTCAATCATCAATCCTCAATACTCAATCTTCAATCCTCAATCCTCAATCCTCAATCCTCAGTCCTCATTCTTCAGTCCTCAATACCCAATCCTCAATCCTCAATCCTCAATCCACAGACCTCAATCCTCAACCTTCAATCCACAATACTCAATCTTCAATCCTCAATCCTCAATCCTCAATCCTCAATCCTCATTCTTCAATCCTCAACACCCAATACTCAATCTTCAATCCTCAATCATCAATCCTCAATTCTCAATCCTCAATCCTAAATCCTCAGACCTCAAACATCAATACTCAACCCTCAGTCCTCGTCCTCAATCCACAACACTCAATCCTCGATCCTCAACCTTCAATTCTCAATACTCAATCTTCAATCCTCAATCCTCAATCCTCAGTAATCAATCCTCAATCTACAATACTCAATGGTCAATCCTCAGTCCTCAATTCTCAATCCTCAATACTCAATCCTCAATCGTCAATACTCAATCCCCAATCCTCAATCCTCAATCCTGAATCCTCAATCCACAGACCTCAATCCTCAACCTTCAATCCTCAATACTCAATCTCCAATCCTCAATCCTCAATCCTCAATACTCAATTCTCAATCCTCAATCCTCAATCCTCAGACCTCAAACATCAATACTCAACCCTCAGTCCTCGTCCTCAATCCGCAACACTCAATCCTCGATCCTCAACCTTCAATCCTCAATCCTCAGTCCCCAATCCTCAATCCTCAATCCTCAAACCTCAATCCTCAACCGTCAGTCCTCGTCCTCAATACTCAACACTCAATCCTCAATCCTCAATCTTCAATCCTCAATTCTCAATATTCAATCCTGAATCCTCATTCCTCAATCCTCAGTCTTCAATCCTCAATCCTCAATCCTCAATCCTCAATCCTCATTCTTCAATCCTCAATACCCAATCCTCAATCTTCAATCCTCTATCCTCAATCCTCAATTCTCAATCCTCAATCCTCAATATTCAATCCTCAATAAACAATCCTCAATCTTCAATCCTCAATCCTCGATCCTCAATTCTCAATCCTCAATCCTCAATCCTCAGACTTCAAACATCAATACTCAACCCTCAGTCCTCGTCCTCAATCCACAACAATCAATCCTCAATCCTCATTCTTCAATCATCAATATTCAATCTTCAGTCCTCAATCCTCAATCCTCAATCCTCAATCCTCAATCCTCAATGTTCAATCCGCAATACCCAATCCTCAATACTCAATCCTCAATCCTCAATCCTCAATCCTCAATCCTCAATACTCAATCCTCAATCCTCAGTCCTCAAACCTCAAACCTCAACCTTGAATCCTCAATACTCAATCTTCAAACCTCCGTCCTCAATCCTCAACCCTCAATCCTCAATCCTCAATCGTCAGGCTTCAATCCTCAATACTCAATTTCAATCCTCAATCCTCAATCCTCATTCCTCAATACTCACTCTTCAATCCTCAATACCCACTCCTCAATCTTCAATCCTCAATCCTCAATCCTCAATACTCAATCCTCAATCCTCAGTCCTCAGTCCTCAAATCTCAATCCTCAACCCTCAGCCCTCATCCTCAATCCTCAATCCTCAATCTTCAACCCTCAATCCTCAATCCTCAATCCTCAATCCTCAATCCTCAATCGGCTGTCTTCAATCATCAATACTCAATCTTCAATTCTCAATCCCCAATCCTCAATCCTCAATCCTCATTCTTCAATCCTCAATGCCCAATCCTCAATCTTCAATCCTCAATCCTCAATCCTCAATTCTCAATCCTCAATCCTCAATACCCAATCCTCAATCTTCAATCTTCAACCCTCAATCCTCAATTCTCAATCCTCAATCCTCAGTCCTCAGACATCAAACCTCAATCCTCACCCTCAGCCCTCATCCTCAATCCTCAATCCTCAATACTCAATCCTCAATATTCAATCCACAATACTCAGTCTTCAATCCTCAATCCTCAATCCTCAATCCTCAGTCCTCAAAGCTCAAACCTGAATACTCAATCCTGAATCCCCAGCCTTCAGAACTCAGTTCTCAACGATCAGTTGTCAATTCTCAATCCTCAATAGAATATATTCAATTCACAGTTTTCAATACTCAATACTCAATCTGCAATCTTCAAATCTCTATCCACAAACATCAATTCTCATCATTCAACCCTCAACACTCAGTCCCTAATCCTCAATCTTCAACACTCAATCCTCAATCCGCAATCCTCAATCCTCAATCTTCAATCCTCAATACTCAATCTTCAATCCTCCATCCTCAATCCACAATCCTCAATCCTCAATCCTCCTTCGTCAGGCATCAATCCTCAATACTCAATCTTCAATCCTCAATCCTCAATCCTCAATTCTCAGTCCTCAGCCCACAAACCTCAATCCTCAACCCTCGGACCTCATTCTCAATCCTCAATCCTCAATCCTCAACCCTCAATCTTCAATCCTCTTTACTCAAACCTCAATCCTCAATCCTCAACCTCAATCCTCAATCCTCAATCCTGAATACTCAATCCTCAATCCTCAGTCCTCAGTCCTCAAACCTCAATCCTCAACCCTCAGCCCTCAACCTCAATCCTCAATCCTCAATCCTCCATCGTCAGGCATCAATCCTCAATACTCAATCTTCAATCCTCAATCCTCAAACCTCAATTCTCAGTTCTCAGCCCTCAAACCTCAATTCTCAACCCTCGGACCTCATCCTCAATCCTCAATTATCAACCCTCAACCCTCAATCTTCAATCCTCAACACTCAATCTTCAATCCTCAATCCTCAATTCTCAATTCTCAATCCTCAATCCTCAATACTCAATCCTCAATCCTCAGTCCTCAGTCCTCAAACCTCAATCCACAACCCTCAGCCCTCATCCTCAATCCTCAATCCTCAATACTCAATCCTCAATATTCAATCCACAATACTCAGTCTTCAATCCTCAATCCTCAATCCTCAATCCTCAGTCCTCAAAGCTCAAACCTGAATACTCAATCCTGAATCCCCAGCCTTCAGAACTCAGTTCTCAACGATCAGTTGTCAATTCTCAATCCTCAATAGAATATATTCAATTCACAGTGTTCAATACTCAATACTCAATCTGCAATCTTCAAATCTCTATCCACAAACATCAATTCTCATCATTCAACCCTCAACACTCAGTCCCTAATCCTCAATCTTCAACACTCAATCCTCAATCCGCAATCCTCAATCCTCAATCTTCAATCCTCAATACTCAATCTTCAATCCTCCATCCTCAATCCACAATCCTCAATCCTCAATCCTCCTTCGTCAGGCATCAATCCTCAATACTCAATCTTCAATCCTCAATCCTCAATCCTCAATTCTCAGTCCTCAGCCCACAGACCTCAATCCTCAACCCTCGGACCTCATTCTCAATCCTCAATCCTCAATCCTCAACCCTCAATCTTCAATCCTCTTTACTCAAACCTCAATCCTCAATCCTCAACCTCAATCCTCAATCCTCAATCCTGAATACTCAATCCTCAATCCTCAGTCCTCAGTCCTCAAACCTCAATCCTCAACCCTCAGCCCTCAACCTCAATCCTCAATCCTCAATCCTCCATCGTCAGGCATCAATCCTCAATACTCAATCTTCAATCCTCAATCCTCAAACCTCAATTCTCAGTTCTCAGCCCACAAACCTCAATTCTCAACCCTCGGACCTCATCCTCAAACCTCAATTATCAACCCTCAACCCTCAATCTTCAATCCTCAATCCTCAATTCTCAATTCTCAATCCTCAATCCTCAATACTCAATCCTCAATCCTCAGTCCTCAGTCCTCAAACCTCAATCCACAACCCTCAGCCCTCATCCTCAATCCTCAATCCTAAATTCTCAATTCTCAAAACTCAAACCTCAATCCTCGACCGTCAGTCCTCGTCCTCAATCCTCAACCCTCAATCCTCAATCCTCAATCTTCAATCTTCAATACTCAATATTCAATCCTCAATCCTCAATCCTCAATCCTCAATCTTCAATCCTCAATCCTCAGTCCTCAATCCTCAATCCTCAATCCTCAGTCCTCAAAACTCGAACCTGAATCCTCAATCCTGAATCCTCAACCTTCAGAACTCAGTTCTCAACAATCAGTTATCAATTCTCAAACCTCAATAGAATATAATTAATTCACAGTTTTCAATACTCAATACTCAATCTGCAATCTTCAAATCTCTATCCACAAACATTAATTCTCATCATTCAACCCTCAGCCCTCAGTCCCCAATCCTCAATCTTCAATCCCCAATCCTCAATCCTCAATACTCAAAAATCAAACCTCAATTCTCAATACTCAATAGAATACCCTGAACTCTCAGGATTCAATACACAAACCTCAACACTCAACCCTCAATCCTCAATCCTCAATCCTCAATTCTCAACCTTCAATCCTCAATCCTCAGACCTCAAACATCAATACTCAACCCTCAGTCCTCGTCCTCAATCCACAACCCTCAACCCTCAGCCCTCATCCTCAATCCTCAATAATCAGTCTTCAATCCTCAATCCTCAATCCTCAATACTCAATCCTCAATCCTCAACCCTCAATCCTCAATCCTCTGTCCTCCAACCTGAATCCTGAATCCTCAATACTGAATCCTCAATCTTCAGCCCTCAGTCCTCAACAATCAGTTGTCAAACCTCAATCCTCAATAGAATGTCGTCAATTCACAGTTTTCAATACTCAATACTCAATCTGCAATCTTCAAATCTCTATACACAAACATCAGTTCTCATCACTCAACCCTCAACACTCAGTCCCCAATACTCAATATTCAATCCTCAATCCTCAATCCTCAATCCACAATCCTCAACCTTCAATCCTCAATACTCAACCTTCAATCCTCAATCCTCAATCCTCGATTCTCAATCCTCGATCACCAATCATCAATCCTCAATACTCAATCTTCAATCCTTAATCCTCAATCCTCAATCCTCAGTCCTCATTCTTCAATCCTCAATCTTCAATCATCAATACTCAATCTTCAATCCTCAAACCTCAATCTTCAATCCTCAATCCTCACTCCTCAACACTCAATCCTCAATCGTCAATTCTCAATCCCCAATCCTCAATCTTCAATCCTCAATCCACAATCCTCAATCCTCAACCCTCAATCTTCAATCCTCAATACTCCATCTTCAATCCTCAATCCTCAATCCTCAATCCTCAATGCTCAATACTCAATCCTCAATCCTCAACCATCAATCTTCAATCCTCAATACTCAATCTGCAATCCTCAATCCTCAAACCTCAATCCTCAACCCTCATTCTTCAATCCTCAAACCTCAATCTTCAATCCTCAATCCTCAATTCTCACTCCTCAACACTCAATCCTCAATCCTCAATCCTCAATTCTCAATCCTCAATCCTCAGTCCTCAGTCCTCAAACATCAATCCTCAACTCTCAGACCTCATTCTCAATCCTCAATCCTCAATCCTCAATCCTCAGTCCTCAAACCTCAATTCTGAATCCTCAATACTCAATCTTCAGTCCTCAATCCTCAGTCCTCAATACTCAACTATCAGTCCTCAATTCTCAATCCTCAATCCTCAATCCTCAACCCTCAATCCTCAATGTTGAATCCTCAATACCCAATCCTCAGTTTTCAATCCTCAATCCTCAATTCTCAATCCTCAATCCTCAGTCCTCAGTCCTCAAACATCAATCCTCAACCCTCAGCCCTCATTCTCAATCCTCAATCCTCTATCCTCAATCCTCAGTCCTCAAACCTCAATTCTGAATCCTCAATACTCAACCTTCAGTCCTCAACCCTCAGTCCTCAATACTCTACTATCAGTCCTCAATTCTCAATACTCAATCCTCAATCCTCAATCTCCAATCCTCAATACTCAATCTTAAATCTTCAATCCTCAATCCTCAATCCACAATCCTCAATCCTCATTCTTCAATCCTCAACACCCAATCCTCAATCTTCAATCCTCAATCTTCAATCCTCAATCCTCAATCCTCATGCCTCAATCCTCAATCCTCAATCCTCAGTCATCAAACCTCAATCCTGAATCCTCAATCCTGAATCCTCAATCTTCAGACCTCAGACCTGAACAATCAGAAGTCAATCCTCAATCCTCAATAGAATATCATCAATTCACAGTTTTCAATACTCAATACTCAATCTGCAATCTTCAAATTTCTATCCACAAACATCAATTCTCATCACTCAACCCTCAACACTCAGTCCCCAATCCTCAACCTTCAATCCTCAATCCTCAATACTCAACCCTCAATCCTCAACCTTCAATACTCAATACTCAATCTTCAATCCTCAATCCTCAATCCTCAATACTCAATCCTCAATCCTCAATCCTCATTCCTCAATACTCACTCTTCAATCCTCAATACCCAATCCTCAATCTTCAATCCTCAATCCTCAATCCTCAATACTCAATCCTCAATCCTCAGTCCTCAGTCCTCAAATCTCAATCCTCAACCCACAGCCCTCATCCTCAATCCTCAATCCTCAATCTTCAACCCTCAATCCTCAATCCTCAATCCTCAATCCTCAATCGGCTGTCTTCAATCATCAATACTCAATCTTCAATTCTCAATCCCCAATCCTCAATCCTCAATCCTCATTCTTCAATCCTCAATACCCAATCCTCAATCTTCAATCCTCAATCCTCAATCCTCAATTCTCAATCCTCAATCCTCAATACCCAATCCTCAATCTTCAATCTTCAACCCTCAATCCTCAATTCTCAATCCTCAATCCTCAGTCCTCAGACATCAAACCTCAATCCTCACCCTCAGCCCTCATCCTCAATCCTCAATCCTCAATACTCAATCCTCAATATTCAATCCACAATACTCAGTCTTCAATCCTCAATCCTCAATCCTCAATCCTCAGTCCTCAAAGCTCAAACCTGAATACTCAATCCTGAATCCCCAGCCTTCAGAACTCAGTTCTCAACGATCAGTTGTCAATTCTCAATCCTCAATAGAATATATTCAATTCACAGTTTTCAATACTCAATACTCAATCTGCAATCTTCAAATCTCTATCCACAAACATCAATTCTCATCATTCAACCCTCAACACTCAGTCCCTAATCCTCAATCTTCAACACTCAATCCTCAATCCGCAATCCTCAATCCTCAATCTTCAATCCTCAATACTCAATCTTCAATCCTCCATCCTCAATCCACAATCCTCAATCCTCAATCCTCCTTCGTCAGGCATCAATCCTCAATACTCAATCTTCAATCCTCAATCCTCAATCCTCAATTCTCAGTCCTCAGCCCACAAACCTCAATCCTCAACCCTCGGACCTCATTCTCAATCCTCAATCCTCAATCCTCAACCCTCAATCTTCAATCCTCTTTACTCAAACCTCAATCCTCAATCCTCAACCTCAATCCTCAATCCTCAATCCTGAATACTCAATCCTCAATCCTCAGTCCTCAGTCCTCAAACCTCAATCCTCAACCCTCAGCCCTCAACCTCAATCCTCAATCCTCAATCCTCCATCGTCAGGCATCAATCCTCAATACTCAATCTTCAATCCTCAATCCTCAAACCTCAGTTCTCAGTTCTCAGCCCTCAAACCTCAATTCTCAACCCTCGGACCTCATCCTCAATCCTCAATTATCAACCCTCAACCCTCAATCTTCAATCCTCAACACTCAATCTTCAATCCTCAATCCTCAATTCTCAATTCTCAATCCTCAATCCTCAATACTCAATCCTCAATCCTCAGTCCTCAGTCCTCAAACCTCAATCCACAACCCTCAGCCCTCATCCTCAATCCTCAATCCTCAATACTCAATCCTCAATATTCAATCCACAATACTCAGTCTTCAATCCTCAATCCTCAATCCTCAATCCTCAGTCCTCAAAGCTCAAACCTGAATACTCAATCCTGAATCCCCAGCCTTCAGAACTCAGTTCTCAACGATCAGTTGTCAATTCTCAATCCTCAATAGAATATATTCAATTCACAGTTTTCAATACTCAATACTCAATCTGCAATCTTCAAATCTCTATTCACAAACATCAATTCTCATCATTCAACCCTCAACACTCAGTCCCTAATCCTCAATCTTCAACACTCAATCCTCAATCCGCAATCCTCAATCCTCAATCTTCAATCCTCAATACTCAATCTTCAATCCTCCATCCTCAATCCACAATCCTCAATCCTCAATCCTCCTTCGTCAGGCATCAATCCTCAATACTCAATCTTCAATCCTCAATCCTCAATCCTCAATTCTCAGTCCTCAGCCCACAGACCTCAATCCTCAACCCTCGGACCTCATTCTCAATCCTCAATCCTCAATCCTCAACCCTCAATCTTCAATCCTCTTTACTCAAACCTCAATCCTCAATCCTCAACCTCAATCCTCAATCCTCAATCCTGAATACTCATTCCTCAATCCTCAGTCCTCAGTCCTCAAACCTCAATCCTCAACCCTCAGCCCTCAACCTCAATCCTCAATCCTCAATCCTCCATCGTCAGGCATCAATCCTCAATACTCAATCTTCAATCCTCAATCCTCAAACCTCAATTCTCAGTTCTCAGCCCTCAAACCTCAATTCTCAACCCTCGGACCTCATCCTCAATCCTCAATTATCAACCCTAAAACCCTCAATCTTCAATCCTCAACACTCAATCTTCAATCCTCAATCCTCAATTCTCAATTCTCAATCCTCAATCCTCAATACTCAATCCTCAATCCTCAGTCCTCAGCCCACAAACCCCAATCCTCAACCCTCGGACCTCATTCTCAATCCTCAATCCTCAATCCTCAACCCTCAATCTTCAATCCTCTTTACTCAAACCTCAATCCTCAATCCTCAACCTCAATCCTCAATCCTCAATCCTGAATACTCAATCCTCAATCCTCAGTCCTCAGGCCTCAAACCTCAATCCTCAACCCTCAGCCCTCAACCTCAATCCTCAATCCTCAATCCTCCATCGTCAGGCATCAATCCTCAATACTCAATCTTCAATCCTCAATCCTCAAACCTCAATTCTCAGTTCTCAGCCCACAAACCTCAATTCTCAACCCTCGGACCTCATCCTCAAACCTCAATTATCAACCCTCAACCCTCAATCTTCAATCCTCAATCCTCAATTCTCAATTCTCAATCCTCAATCCTCAATACTCAATCCTCAATCCTCAGTCCTCAGTCCTCAAACCTCAATCCACAACCCTCAGCCCTCATCCTCAATCCTCAATCCTAAATTCTCAATTCTCAAAACTCAAACCTCAATCCTCGACCGTCAGTCCTCGTCCTCAATCCTCAACCCTCAATCCTCAATCCTCAATACTCAAAAATCAAACCTCAATTCTCAATACTCAATAGAATACCCTGAACTCTCAGGATTCAATACACAAACCTCAACACTCAACCCTCAATCCTCAATCCTCAATCCTCAATTCTCAACCTTCAATCCTCAATCCTCAGACCTCAAACATCAATACTCAACCCTCAGTCCTCGTCCTCAATCCACAACCCTCAACCCTCAGCCCTCATCCTCAATCCTCAATAATCAGTCTTCAATCCTCAATCCTCAATCCTCAATACTCAATCCTCAATCCTCAACCCTCAATCCTCAATCCTCTGTCCTCCAACCTCAATCCTGAATCCTCAATACTGAATCCTCAATCTTCAGCCCTCAGTCCTCAACAATCAGTTGTCAAACCTCAACCCTCAATAGAATGTCGTCAATTCACAGTTTTCAATACTCAATACTCAATCTGCAATCTTCAAATCTCTATACACAAACATCAGTTCTCATCACTCAACCCTCAACACTCAGTCCCCAATACTCAATATTCAATCCTCAATCCTCAATCCTCAATCCACAATCCTCAACCTTCAATCCTCAATACTCAACCTTCAATCCTCAATCCTCAATCCTCGATTCTCAATCCTCGATCGCCAATCATCAATCCTCAATACTCAATCTTCAATCCTTAATCCTCAATCCTCAATCCTCAGTCCTCATTCTTCAATCCTCAATCTTCAATCATCAATACTCAATCTTCAATCCTCAAACCTCAATCTTCAATCCTCAATTCTCACTCCTCAACACTCAATCCTCAATCGTCAATTCTCAATCCCCAATCCTCAATCTTCAATCCTCAATCCACAATCCTCAATCCTCAACCCTCAATCTTCAATCCTCAATACTCCATCTTCAATCCTCAATCCTCAATCCTCAATCCTCAATGCTCAATACTCAATCCTCAATCCTCAACCATCAATCTTCAATCCTCAATACTCAATCTGCAATCCTCAATCCTCAAACCTCAATCCTCAACCCTCATTCTTCAATCCTCAAACCTCAATCTTCAATCCTCAATCCTCAATTCTCACTCCTCAACACTCAATCCTCAATCCTCAATCCTCAATTCTCAATCCTCAATCCTCAGTCCTCAGTCCTCAAACATCAATCCTCAACCCTCAGACCTCATTCTCAATCCTCAATCCTCAATCCTCAATCCTCAGTCCTCAAACCTCAATTCTGAATCCTCAATACTCAATCTTCAGTCCTCAATCCTCAGTCCTCAATACTCAACTATCAGTCCTCAATTCTCAATCCTCAATCCTCAATCCTCAACCCTCAATCCTCAATGTTGAATCCTCAATACCCAATCCTCAGTTTTCAATCCTCAATCCTCAATTCTCAATCCTCAATCCTCAGTCCTCAGTCCTCAAACATCAATCCTCAACCCTCAGCCCTCATTCTCAATCCTCAATCCTCTATCCTCAATCCTCAGTCCTCAAACCTCAATTCTGAATCCTCAATACTCAACCTTCAGTCCTCAACCCTCAGTCCTCAATACTCTACTATCAGTCCTCAATTCTCAATACTCAATCCTCAATCCTCAATCTCCAATCCTCAATACTCAATCTTAAATCTTCAATCCTCAATCCTCAATCCACAATCCTCAATCCTCATTCTTCAATCCTCAACACCCAATCCTCAATCTTCAATCCTCAATCTTCAATCCTCAATCCTCAATCCTCATGCCTCAATCCTCAATCCTCAATCCTCAGTCATCAAACCTCAATCCTGAATCCTCAATCCTGAATCCTCAATCTTCAGACCTCAGACCTGAACAATCAGAAGTCAATCCTCAATCCTCAATAGAATATCATCAATTCACAGTTTTCAATACTCAATACTCAATCTGCAATCTTCAAATTTCTATCCACAAACATCAATTCTCATCACTCAACCCTCAACACTCAGTCCCCAATCCTCAACCTTCAATCCTCTATCCTCAATACTCAACCCTCAATCCTCAACCTTCAATACTCAATACTCAATCTTCAATCCTCAATCCTCAATCCTCAATACTCAATCCTCAATCCTCAATCTTCAATCCTCAATACTCAATCTTCAATCCGCAATCCTCTATCCTCAATCCTCAATGCTCAATCCTCAATCCTCAATCCTCAACCCTCAATCTTCAATCCTCAATACTCAATCTGCAATCCACAACCATCAGTCCACAATCCGCAATCCTCATTGTTCACTCCTCAATACCCAATACTCTATCTACAATCCTCAATCCTCAATCCTCAATCGTCAATCCTCAATCTTCAATCCTCAACACCCAATCCTCAATCTTCAATCCTCAATCCTCAATCCTCAGAACTCAATCCTCAATACTCAACCCTCAGTCCTCGTCCTCAATCCACAAACATCAATCCTCAATCCTCAATATTCAATCATCAATATTCAACCTACAATCCTCAATCCTCAATCCTCAATCCTCAATCCTCAATCCTCAATCTTCAATCCTCAATACTCAATCTTCAATCCTCAACCATCAATCCTCAACTCTCAGCCCTCATCCTCAATCCTCAATCCTCAGTCCTCAATCCTCAATCTTCAATCGTCAATCCTCAATCCTCAATTCTCAACCTTCAATCCTCAATCCTCAGACCTCAAACATTAATACTCAACCCTCAGTCCTCGTCCTCAATCCACAACCCTCAATCCTCGATCCTCAATCTTCAATCATCAATATTCAGTCTTCAATCTTCAATCCTCAATCCTCAATCCTCAATCCTCAATCCTCAACACCCAATCCTCAATCTTCAATCCTCAATCCTCAATCCTCAGAACTCAATCCTCAATACTCAACCCTCAGTCCTCGTCCTCAATCCACAAACCTCAATCCTCAATCCTCAATCTTCAATCATCAATATTCAACCTACAATCCTCAATCCTCAATCCTCAATCCTCAATCCTCAATCCTCAATCTTCAATCCTCAATACTCAATCTTCAATCCTCAACCATCAATCCTCAACCCTCAGCCCTCATCCTCAATCCTCAATCCTCAGTCCTCAATCCTCAATCCTCAATCTTCAATCCTCAATACTCAATCGTCAATCCTCAATCCTCAATCCTCAATCCTCAACCATCAATCCCCAATCTTCAATACTCAATCCTCAACCCTCATTCCTCAATCCTCAATACTCAACCATCAATCCTCAATTCTCAATACTCAATAGAATATCCTGAATTCTCAGAATTCTATACTCAAACCTCAATCCTCAAGCCTCTGCCCTCATGCTCAATTCTCAATCCTCAATCCTCAATCCACAACCCTCAATTCTCAATGCTCAATCCTCAATCCTCAGTCCTCAATCCTCAATCCTCAATCCTCAAACCTCAATCCTTAACCGTCAGTCCTCGTCCTTAAACCTCAACCCTCAATCCTCAATCCTCAATCTTCAATCATCAATTCTCAATCTTCAATCCTCAATCCCCAATCCTCAATCCTCAATCCTCAATCCTCAATATTCAGCGCACAACCCTCAACCATCAATCCTCAATACTCGGCCATCAATCCTCAATTCTCAATACTCAATAGAATATCCTGAATTCTCATGGTTCAATACTCCATCCACAATATTCAATAATCAAGTCTCAATCCTCAAACATCAATTCTCAACACTCAATCCTCAACACTCAGTCCTCTCTCTTCAATCCTCCATCATCAATCCTCAATCCTCAAGCGTCAATCCCCAATCCTCAATCCTCAATCCTCAATCCTCTGTCCTCAAACCTCCACCCCGAATCCTCAATCCTGAATCCTCAATCTTCAGCCATACGTCCGCAACAATCAATTGTCAATCCTCAATCCTCAATAGAATATCGTCAATTCACAGTTTTCAATACTCAATCCCCATTCTTCAATCTTCAAATCTCAATCCACAAACATCAATTCTCATCACGCAACCCTCAACACTCAGTCCTCAATCTTCAATCCTCAATCCTCAATCCTCAATCTTCAATCCTCAATACTCAATCTTCAATCCTCAATCCTCAATTCTCAATACTCAATGCTCAATACTCAATCGTCAATCCTCAATCCCCAATCCTCAATCTTCAATCCTCAATCCTCAATCCTCAATCCTCAATCCTCAATCTTCAATCCTCAATACTCAATCTTCAATCCTCTATCCTCAATCCTCAATCCTCAATCCTCAATCCTCAATCCTCAATCTTCAATCCTCAATACTCAAACTGCAATCCTCAATCCTCAGTCCTCACTCCTCAATCCTCATTCTTCAATCCTCAATACCGAATCCTCAATCTTCAATCCTCAATCCTCAATCCTCAATTCTCAATCCTCAATCCTCAATCCTCAGACTTCAAACACCAATACTCAACCCTCAGTCCTCGTCCTCAATCCACAACCCTCAATCCTCAATCCTCAATCTTCAATCATTAATATTCAATCTTCAATCCTCAATCCTCAATCCTCAATCCTCAATCCTCAACCCTCAATCCCCAATGCTCAATCCTCAATACCCAATCCTCAGTCTTCAATCCTCAATCCTCAATCCTCAATCCTCAATTCTCAGTCCTCAATCCTCAATCTTCAATCCTCAATACTCAACCTTCAATCCTCAATCCTCAATCCTCAATCCACAATCCTCAATCGTCAATCCTCAATCTTCAATCCTCAATCCTCAATCCTCAATCCCCAATCCTCAATCTTCAATCCTCAGTACTCAATCTTCAATCCTCTATCCTCAATCCTCAATCCTCAATCCTCAATCCTCAATTCTCAATCTTCAATCCTCAATACTCAAACTGCAATCCTCAATCCTCAGTCCTCACTGCTCAATCCTCATTCTTCAATCCTCAATACCGAATCCTCAATCTTCAATCCTCAATCCTCAATCCTCAATTCTCAATCCTCAATCCTCAATCCTCAGACTTCAAACACCAATACTCAACCCTCAGTCCTCGTCCTCAATCCACAACCCTCAATCCTCAATCCTCAATCTTCAATCATTAATATTCAATCTTCAATCCTCAATCCTCAATCCTCAATCCTCAACCCTCAATCCCCAATGCTCAATCCTCAATACCCAATCCTCAGTCTTCAATCCTCAATCCTCAATACTCAATCTTCAATCCTCAATCCTCAGTCCTCAAACCTCAATTCTGAATCCTCAATACTGAGTCCTCAATCTTCAGCCCTCAGTCCTCAACAATCAGTAGTCAATCCTCAATCCTCAATAGAATAACCTCAATTCACAGTTTTCAACACTCAATACTCAATCTGCAATTTTCAAACCTCTATCCACAAACATCAATTCTCATCACTCAACCCTCAACACTCAGTCCTCAATGTTCTATCCTCAATACTCAATCCTCAATCCTTAATCCTCAATCCTCAACCTTCAATCCTCAATACTCAATCTTGAATCCTTAATCCTCAATCCTCAGACCTCAAACATCAATACTCAACCCTCAGCACTCGTCCTCAATCCACAACCCTCAATCGTCGATCCTCAATCTTCAATCATCAATATTCAATCTTCAATCCTCAATCCTCAATCCCCAATCCTCAATCCTCAATCCTCAACGTTCAATGCGCAATACCCAATCCTCAATCTTCAATCCACAATCTTCAATCCTCAATCCACAATCCTCAATCCTCAATCTTCAATCCTCAATCCTCAATCCTCAGTCCTCAATCCTCAATACTCAATCCACAATCCCCAACCTTCAATCCTCAATACTCAATCTTCAATCCTCAATACTCAATCTTCAATCCTTAATCCTCAATCCTCAGACCTCAAAAATCAATACTCAACCCACAGCCCTCGTCCTCAATCCACAACCCTCAATCGTCGATCCTCAATCTTCAATCATCAATATTCAATCTTCAATCCTCAATCCTCAATCCCCAATCCTCAATTCTCAATCCTCAATGTTCAATGCGCAATACCCAATCCTCAATCTTCAATCCACAATCCTCAATCATCAATCCTCAATCCTAAATCCTCAATCTTCAATCCTCAATCCTCAATCCTCAATCCTCAATCCTCAATACTCAATCCACAATCCTCAACCTTCAATCCTCAATACTCAATCTTCAATGCTTATTCCTCAATCCTCAATCCTCAATCCTCAATCCTCAATCGTCAATCTTAAATCCTCAATCCTCAATCTTCAATCTTCAGTCCCAAATCCTCAATCTTCAATACTCAATCCTCAGTCATCATACCTCAGTTCTGAATCCTCAATCCTGAGTCCTCAACCTTCAGCCCTCAGTCCTCAACAATCAGTAGTCAATCCTCAATCCTCAGTAGGATATCCTCAATTCACAGTTCTCAACACTCAATACTCGATCTGCAATCTTCAAACCACTAACCACAAACATCAATTCTCATCACTCAACACTCAACACTCAGTCCTTTATGTTCAATCCTCAATCCTCAGTTCTCAACCTTCAATCCTCAATACTGAATATTCAATCCTCAATCCTCAATCCTCAATCCTCAATACTCAATCCTCAATCCTCAATCCTCAATCCTCAATCTTCAATCCTCAATACTCAATCGTCAATCCTCAATCCTCAATCCTCAATCCTCAATCATCAATCCCCAATCTTCAATACTCAATCCTCAACCCTCATTCCTCAATCCTCAATACTCAACCATCAATCCTCAATTCTCAATACTCAATATAATATCCTGAATTCTCAGGATTCTATACTCAAACCTCAATCCTCAACCCTCTGCCCTCATCCTCAATTCTCAATCCTCAATCCTCAATCCTCAACCCTCAATTCTCAATGCTCAATCCTCAATCCTCAGTCGTCAATCCTCAATCCGCAATCCTCAAACCTCAATCCTTAACCGTCAGTCCTCGTCCTTAAACCTCAACCCTCAATCCTCAATCCTCAATCTTCAATCATCAATACTCAATCTTCAATCCTCAATCCCCAATCCTCAATCATCAATCCTCAATCCTCAATATTCAGCGCACAACCCTCAACCATCAATCCTCAATACTCGGCCATCAATCCTCAATTCTCAATACTCAATAGAATATCCTGAATTCTCATGGTTCAATACTCCATCCACAATATTAAATAATCAAGTCTCAATCCTCAAACATCAGTTCTCAACACTCAATCCTCAACACTCAGTCCTCTCTCTTCAATCCTCCATCATCAATCCTCAATCCTCAAGCGTCAATCCCCAATCCTCAATCCTCAACCCTCAATCCTCAGTCCTCAAACCTCCACCCCGAATCCTCAATCCTGAATCCTCAATCTTCAGCCATACGTCCGCAACAATCAATTGTCAATCCTCAATCCTCAATAGAATATCGTCAATTCACAGTTTTCAATACTCAATCCCCATTCTTCAACCTTCAAATCTCAATCCACAAACATCAATTCTCATCACGCAACCCTCAACACTCAGTCCTCAATCTTCAATCCTCAATCCTCAATCCTCAATCTTCAATCCTCAATACTCAATCTGCAATCCTCAATCCTCAATTCTCAATACTCAATGCTCAATACTCAATCGTCAATCCTCAATCCCCAATCCTCAATCTTCAATCCTCAATCCTCAATCCTCAATCCTCAATCCTCAATCTTCAATCCTCAATACTCAATCTTCAATCCTCTATCCTCAATCCTCAATCCTCAATCCTCAATCCTCAATCCTCAATCTTCAATCCTCAATACTCAAACTGCAATCCTCAATCCTCAGTCCTCACTCCTCAATCCTCATTCTTCAATCCTCAATACCGAATCCTCAATCTTCAATCCTCAATCCTCAATCCTCAATTCTCAATCCTCAATCCTCAATCCTCAGACTTCAAACACCAATACTCAACCCTCAGTCCTCGTCCTCAATCCACAACCCTCAATCCTCAATCCTCAATCTTCAATCATTAATATTCAATCTTCAATCCTCAATCCTCAATCCTCAATCCTCAACCCTCAATCCCCAATGCTCAATCCTCAATACCCGATCCTCAGTCTTCAATCCTCAATCCTCAATCCCCAATCCTCAATCCTCAATTCTCAGTCCTCAATCCTCAATCTTCAATCCTCAATACTCAACCTTCAATCCTCAATCCTCAATCCTCAATCCTCAATCCTCATTCTTCAATCCTCAATACCCAATCCTCAATCTTCAATCCACAATCCTCAATCCTTAATTCTCAATCCTCGATCCTCAGTCCTCAGTCCTCAAACCTCTATCCTCAACCCTCAGCCCTAATCCTCAATCCTCAACCCTCAATCCTCAATCCTCAATCCTCAACCTTCAATCCTCAATACTCAATATTCAATCCTCAATCCTCAGTCATCAATCTTCAATCCTCAATGCTCAATCCTCAATCCTCAATCCTCAGTCATCAATCCTCAATCCTCAAATCTCAAACCTCAATCCTCAACAGTCAGTCCTCGTCCTCAAACCTCAACCCTCAATCCTCAATCCTCAGTCTTCAATCATCAATACTCAATCTTCAATCCTCAATCCTCAATCCTCAATCCTTAATCCTCAATCCTCAATCCTCAATATTCAACGCACAACCCTCAACCATCAATCCTCAATACTCAAACATCAAGCCTGAAATCTCAATACTCAATAGAATATCCTGAATTCTCATGGTTCAATACTCAATCCACAATATTCAATAATCAAATCTCAATCCTCAAACATCAATTCTCAACACTCAATCCTCAACACTCAGTCCTCTCTCTTCAATACTCCATCCTCAATCCTCAATCCTCAAGCGTCAATCCTCAATCCTCAATCCTCAACCCTCAATCCTCGGTCCTCAGTCCTCAATCCTCAATCCTCTATCTTCAATCCTCAGTCCCCGATCCTCAACCTTCAACCCTCAATCCTCAATCCTCAATCCTCGATCCTCAGTACCCAATCCACAGTCTTCAATCCTCAATCCTCATCCTCAATTCTCAATCCTCAATCCTCAATCCTCAGACCTCAAACAGCAATACTCAACCCTCACTCCTCGTCCTCAATCCACAACCATCAATACTCAATCCTCAATCTTCAATCATCAATATTCAATCTTCAGTCCTCAGTCCTCAATCCTCAATCCTAAATCCTCAATCCTCAATCCTCAATGTTCAATGCGCAATACCCAATCCTCAATCTTCAAACCTCAATCCTCAATCCTCAATCCTCAATCCTCAATCCTCAATCCTCAATCCTCAATCCTCAATCATCAGCCCACGAACCACAAACCTGTATCCTCAATCCTGAATCCTCAACCTTCAGACCTCAGTCCTCAACAACCAGTTGGCAATTCTCAATCCTCAATAGAATATCATCAATCCACAGTTTTCAATACTCAATACTCAATCTGCAATCTTCGAATCTCTGTCCACAAACATCAATTCTCGTCATTCAACCCTCAACACTCAGTCCCCAATCCTCAATATTCAATCCTCAATCCACAATCCTCAATCCACAATCCTCAACGCTCAATCCTCAATACTCAATCTTCAATGCTCATTCCTCAATCCTCAATCCTCATTTCTCAATACTCAATCGTCAATCTTCAATCCTCAATACTCAATCTTCAATCCCCAATCCTTAATCCTCGGTCCTCAATCGTCAATCGTCAATCTCCAATCCTGAATACTCAATCTTCAGTCCTCAATCCTCAATCCTCAATCATCAATCCTCAACCCTCATTCTTCAATCCTCAATACCCAATCCTCAATCTTCAATCATCAATCCTCAATCTTCAATTCTCAATCCTCAATCCTCAATCCACAATCCTCAAACCTCAATCCTCAACCGTCAGACATCGCCCTCAGTCCCCAACCAACAATCCTCAATCCTCCCATCTTCAATCATCAATACTCAATCTTCAATCCTCAATCCTCAATCCTCAGTCCTCAAACCTCAATCCTGAATCCTCAATCCTGAATCCTCAATCTTCAGCCCTGAGTCCTCAACAATCAGTTGTCAATTCTCAATCCTTAATAGAATATCATCAATTCACAGTTATCAATACTCAATACTCAATCTGCAATCTTCGAATCTCTATACACAAACATCAATTCTCATCATTCAACACTCAACACTCAGTCTCCAATCCTCAATCTTCAATCCTCAATCCTCAATCCCCAATCCTCGATCCTCAATCCTCAATCTTCAATCCTCAATACTCAATCTTCAATAATCAATCCTCAATACTCAATCCTCAATACTCAATCCTCAATCGTCAATCCTCAATCCCCAATCCTCAATCTTCAATCCTCAATCCTCAATCCTCAATCCTCAATCCTCAACCCTCAATCCTCAATCGTCAATCTTCAATCCTCAATACTCAATCTTCTATCCTCAATCCTCAATCCTCAATCCTCAATTCTCAGTCCTCATTCTTCAATCCTCAATCTCCAATCCTCAATCTTCAATCCTCAATCCTCAGCCCTCAGTCTCAATCCTCAATCCACAATCCTCAAACCTCAATCCTCAACCGTCAGACCTCGTCCTCAATCCTCAACCCTCAATCCTCAATCCTCCCATCTTCGATCATCAATACTCAATCTTCAATCCTCAATCCTCAATCCTCAGTCCGCAAACCTCAATCCTCAATCCTCAATCCTCAATCGTCAGGCTTCAATCCTCAGTACTCAATCTTCAATCCTCAATCCTCAATACTCATTCCTCAATCCTCATTCTTCAATCCTCAATACCCAATCCTCAATCTTCAATCCTCAATCCTCAATCCTCAACTCTCAATCCTCAATCCTCAGTCCTCAGTCCTCAAACCTCAATCCTCAACCCTCAGCCCTCATCCTCAATCCTCAATCCTCAATCTTCAATCCTCAATCCTCAATCCTCAATACTCAATCTTCAATCGTCAATCCTCAGTCCTCAAACCTCAATTCTGAATCCTCAATCCTGAGTCCTCAATCTTCAGCCCTCAGTCCTCAACAATCAGTAGTCAATCCTCAATCCTCAATAGAATATCCTCAATTCACAGTTTTCAACACTCAATACTCAATCTGCAATTTTCAAACCTCTACCCACAAACATCAATTCTCATCACTCAACCCTCAACACTCAGTCCTCAATGTTCAATCCTCAATCCTCAATCCTCAATCCTCAATCCTCAATCCTCATTCTTAATCTTCAAACCTCAATACTCAATCTTCAATCCTCAATCCTCAATCCTCAATCCTCAATCCTCAATCTTCAATCCTCAATACTCAATCTTCAATCCTCAATCCTCAATCCTCAATCCTCAATCCTCAATCCTCAATCCTCAATCCTCAATTCTCAATCCTCCATCCTCAATCATCAATCCTCAATCCTCAATCCTCTATCCTCAATACTCAATCTTCAATCCTCAATCCTCAATTCTCAATCCTCAGTAATCAATCGTCAATCTTCAATACTGAATCGTCAATCCGCAGTCCTCAATCCTCAATCCTCAATCCTCGTTCCTCAAACCTCATTCCTCAACCCTCAGTCCTCACACTCAATTCTCGATTCTCAATCCTCAATCCTCAATCCTCAACCTTCAATCCTCAATAATCAACCTCCAATCCTAGATCCTCAATCCCCAATCCTCAATCCTTAACCCTCTATCATCAATCCTCAATCCCCATTCCTCAATCTTCAATCCTCAACGCTCAATCCTCAATCTTCAATCCTCAATCCTCAATCCTCAATCCTCAATCCTTAATCTTCAGTCCTCAATACACAATCTTCAATCCTCAATCCCCAATCCTCAATCCTCAATTCTCAATCCTCAATCCTCAATCCTCAATGCTCAATCCACATTCTTCAATCCGCAATACCCAATCCTCAATCTATAATACTCAATACTCAATCCTCAATTCTCAATGCTCAATCCTCAGCCCTCAGTCCTCAAACATCAATCCTCAACCCTCAGCCCTCATCCTCAATCCTGAATCCTCAATCCTCAATCCACAATCTTCAATCCTCAATACTCAATCTTCAATCCTCAATCCTCAATCCTCAATGCTCAATCCTCAATCCTCAATCGTCAATTCTCAATCCTCAATACTCAATCCTCAATCGTCAATACTTAATCCCCAATCCTCAATCTTCAATCCTCAATCCTCAATCCTCAATCCTCAACCCTTAATCTTCAGTCCTCAATACACAATCTTCAATCCTCAATCCTCAATCCTCAATCCTCAATCCTCAATCCTCAATCCTCAATCCTCAATCCTTAATCCTCAATCCTCAATCTTCAATCCTCAATACTCAATATTCAATCCTCAATCCTCAATCCTCAATGCTCAATCCTCAATCCTCAATCTTCAATCTTCAATCCTCAATACTCAGTCTTCAAACCTCAATCCTCAATCCTCACTCCCCAATTCTCAATCCTCAATCCTCAATCCTCAGACCTCAAACAGCAATGCTCAACCCTCAGTCCTCGTCCTCAATCCACAACCATCAATACTCAATCCTCAATCTTCAATCATCAATATTCAATCTTCAGTCCTCAATCCTCAATCCTCAATCCTCAATCCTCAATCCTCAATCCTCAATGCTCAATCCGCAATACCCAATCCTCAATCTTCAATCCTCAATCCTCAATCCTCAATCCTCAATCGCCAGGCTTCAATCCTCAATACTCGATCTTCGATCCTCAATCCTCAATCCTCATTCCTCAATCCTCATTCTTCAATCCTCAACACCCAATCCTCAATCTTCAATCCTCAATCCTCAATTCTCAATCCTCAATCCTCAATCCTCAGACCTCAAACAGCAATGCTCAACCCTCAGTCCTCGTCCTCAATCCACAACCATCAATACTCAATCCTCAACCTTCAATCATCAATATTCAATCTTCAGTCCTCAATCCTCAATCCTCAATCCTCAATCCTCAATCCTCAATCCTCAATGTTCAATCCGCAATATCCAATCCTCAATCTTCAATCCTCTATCCTCAATCCTCCATCCTCAATCGCCAGGCTTCAATCCTCAATACTCAATCTTCAATCCTCAATCCTCAATCCTCATTCCTCAATCCTCATTCTTCAATCCTCAACACCCAATCCTCAATCTTCAATCCTCAATCCTCAATTCTCAACTCTCAATCCTCAATCCTCAGTCATCAGTCCACAAACCTCAATCCTCATCCCTCAGCCATCATCCTCAATCCTCAATCCTCAAACTTCAATCCTCAATACTCAATCCTCAATTCTCAATCCTCAATCCTCAGTCCTCAGTCATCAAACCTCTACCATCAATACTCAATCTTTCAATACCCAATCCTCAATCTTCAATCCTCAATCCTCAATCCTCAATCCTCAATCGTCAATCCTCAATCCTCAATCTTCAACCCTCAGTCCCAAATCCTCAATCTTCAATCATCAATACTCAATCTTCAATCCTCAATCCTCAATCCTCAGTCCTCAAACCTCAATCCTGAATCCTCAATCCTGAATCCTCAATCTTCAGCCCTGAGTCCTCAACAATCAGTAGTCAATCCTCAATCCTCAGTAGAATATCCTCAATTCACAGTTTTCAACACTCAATACTCGATCTGCAATCTTCAAACCACTATGCACAAACATCAATTCTCATCACTCAAACCTCAACACTCAGTACTCAATGTCCAATCCTCAATCCTCAATTCTCAATCTTCAATCCTCAATACTGTACCTTCAATCCTCAACCCTCAATCCTCAATCCTCAATCCTCAATCCTCAATCATCAATCCTCAATCATCAATCCTCAATCTTCAATACTCAATCCTCAACCCTCAATCCTCAGTCCTCAATACTCAACCATCAATCCTCAATTCTCAATACTCAATAGAATATCCTGAATTCTCAGGATACTATACTCAAACCTCAATCCTCAACCCTCAATCCTCAATCCTCAATCCTCAATCCTCAATCGTCAATCTTCAATCCTCAATACTCAATCTTCAATCCTCAATCCGCAATCCTAAATCCTCAAACCTCAATCCTCAACCGTCAGACCTCGTCCTCAATCCTCAACACTCAATCCTCAATCCTCCCATCTTCAATCATCAATACTCAATCTTCAATCCTCAGCCCTCAATCCTCAGTCCTCAAACCACAATCCTGAATCCTCAATCCTGAATCCTCAATCTTTAGCCCTGAGTCCTCAACAATCAGTTGTCAATCCTCAATCCTCAATAGAGTATCATCAATTCACAGCTTTCATTACTCAATACTCAATCTGCAATCTTCAAATCTCTATCCACAAACATCAATTCTCATCACTCAACACTCAACACTCAGTCCCCAATCCTGAATATTCAATTCTCAATCCTCAATCCACAATCCTCAACGTTCAATCCTCAATACTCAATCTTCAGTGCTCATTCCTCAATCCTCAATCCTCAATTCTCAATCCTCAATCGTCAATCTTCAATCGTCAATACTCAATCTTCGATCCTCAGTCCTCAATCCTCAATCCTCAGTCCTCAATCTTCAATCCTCAGTACTCAAACTGCAATCCTCAATCCTTAGTAGTCACTCCACAATCCTCATTCTTCAATCCTCAATACCGAATACTCAATCTTCAATCCTCAATCCTCAATCCTCAATTCTCAATCCTGAATCCTCAATCCTCACACTTCAAACACCAATACTCAACCCTCAGTCCTCGTCCTCAATCCACAACCCTCAATCCTCAATCCTCATTCCTCAATCTTCAATCAGTAATAGTCAATCTTCAATCCTGAATCCTCAATCCTCAATCCTCAACCCTCAATCCTCAATGTTCAATCATCAATACCCAATCCTCAGTCTTGAATCCTCAATCCTCAATCCTCAATCCTCAATCATCAAAACTCAGTCCTCAATCCTCAATATTCAACGCACAACTCTCAGCCATCAATCCTCAATTCTCAGTACTCAATAGAATATCCTGAAATCTCATGGTTCAATACTCAATCCACAATATTCAATAATCAAATCTGAATCCTCAAACATCAATTCTCAAAACTCAATCATCAACACTCAGTCCTCTCTCATCAATCCTCCATCCTCAATCCTCAATCCTCAAGCTTCAATCCTCAATTCTCAATCCTCAATCCTCAATCCTCAGTCCTCAAACCTCCACCACGAATCCTCAATCCTGAATCCTCAATCTTCAGCCATAAGACCTCAACAATCAATTGTCAATCCTCAATCCTCAATAGAATATCCTCAACTGACAGTTTTCAATACTCAATCCCCATTCTTCAATCTTCAAATCTCAATCCACAAACATCAATTCTCATCACGCAACCCTCAACACTCAGTCCTCAATCTTCAATCCTCAATCCTCAATCCCCAATCTTCAATCCTCAATACTCAATCTTCAATACTCAATCCTCAATTCTCAATCCTCAATGCTCAATACTCAATCGTCAATCCTCAATCCCCAATCCTCAATCTTCAGTCCTCAATCCTCAATCCTCAATCCTCAATCCTCAATCCTCAATCTTCAATCCTCAATACTCAATCTTCAATCCTCAATCCTCAATCCTCAATCCTCAATCCTCATTCTTCAATCCTCAATACCCAATCCTCAATCTTCAATCCACAATCCTCAATCCTTAATTCTCAATCCTCGATCCTCAGTCCTCAGTCCTCAAACCTCAATCCTCAACCCTCAGCCCTAATCCTCAATCCTCAACCCTCAATCCTCAATCCTCAATCCTCAATCTTCAATCCTCAATACTCAATATTCAATCCTCAATCCTCAGTCATCAATCTTCAATCCTCAATGCTCAATCCTCAATCCTCAATCCTCAGTCATCAATCCTCAATCCTCAATCCTCAAACCTCAATCCTCAACAGTCAGTCCTCGTCCTCAAACCTCAACCCTCAATCCTCAATCCTCAGTCTTCAATCATCAATACTCAATCTTCAATCCTCAATCCTCAATCCTCAATCCTCAATCCTCAATCCTCAATCCTCAATATTCAACGCACAACCCTCAACCATCAATCCTCAATACTCAAACATCAAGCCTCAAATCTCAATACTCAATAGAATATCCTGAATTCTCATGGTTCAATACTCAATCCACAATATTCAATAATCAAATCACAATCCTCAAACATCAATTCTCAACACTCAATCCTCAACACTCAGTCCTCTCTCTTCAATCCTCCATCCTCAATCCTCAATCCTCAAGCGTCAATCCTCAATCCTCAATCCTCAACCCTCAATCCTCGGTCCTCAAACCTCCACCCCGAATCCTCAATCCTGAATCCTCAATCTTCAGCCATAAGTCCTCAACAATCAATTGTCAATCCTCAATCATCAATAGAATATCCTCAATTCACAGTTTTCAATACTCAATCCCAATTCTTCAATCTTCAAACCTCAATCCACTAACATCAACTCTCATCACGCATCCCTCAACACTCAGTCCTCAATCTTCAATACTCAATCCTCAATTCTCAATCTTCAATCCTCAATACTGAACCTTCAATCCTCAATCCTCAATCCTCAGTCCTCAGTCCTCAATCCTCAATCCTCTATCTTCAATCCTCAGTCCCCGATCCTCAACCTTCAACCCTCAATCCTCAATCCTCAATCCTCGATCCTCAGTACCCAATCCACAGTCTTCAATCCTCAATCCTCATCCTCAATTCTCAATCCTCAATCCTCAATCCTCAGACCTCAAACAGCAATACTCAACCCTCACTCCTCGTCCTCAATCCACAACCATCAATACTCAATCCTCAATCTTCAATCATCAATATTCAATCTTCAGTACTCAGTCCTCAATCCTCAATCCTCAATCCTAAATCCTCAATCCTCAATCCTCAATGTTCAATGCGCAATACCCAATCCTCAATCTTCAAACCTCAATCCTCAATCCTCAATCCTCAATCCTCAATCCTCAATCCTCAATCCTCAATCCTCAATCATCAGCCCACGAACCACAAACCTGTATCCTCAATCCTGAATCCTCAACCTTCAGACCTCAGTCCTCAACAACCAGTTGGCAATTCTCAATCCTCAATAGAATATCATCAATCCACAGTTTTCAATACTCAATACTCAATCTGCAATCTTCGAATCTCTGTCCACAAACATCAATTCTCATCATTCAACCCTCAACACTCAGTCCCCAATCCTCAATATTCAATCCTCAATCCACAATCCTCAATCCACAATCCTCAACGCTCAATCCTCAATACTCAATCTTCAATGCTCATTCCTCAATCCTCAATCCTCATTTCTCAATACTCAATCGTCAATCTTCAATCCTCAGTACTCAATCTTCAATCCCCAATCCTTAATCCTCGGTCCTCAATCCTCAATCGTCAATCTCCAATCCTGAATACTCAATCTTCAGTCATCAATCCTCAATCCTCAATCATCAATCCTCAACCCTCATTCTTCAATCCTCAATACCCAATCCTCAATCTTCAATCATCAATCCTCAATCTTCAATTCTCAATCCTCAATCCTCAATCCACAATCCTCAAACCTCAATCCTCAACCGTCAGACATCGCCCTCAGTCCCCAACCCTCAATCCTCAATCCTCCCATCTTCAATCATCAATACTCAATCTTCAATCCTCAATCCTCAATCCTCAGTCCTCAAACCTCAATCCTGAATCCTCAATCCTGAATCCTCAATCTTCAGCCCTGAGTCCTCAACAATCAGTTGTCAATTCTCAATCCTTAATAGAATATCATCAATTCACAGTTATCAATACTCAATACTCAATCTGCAATCTTCGAATCTCTATACACAAACATCAATTCTCATCATTCAACACTCAACACTCAGTCTCCAATCCTCAATCTTCAATCCTCAATCCTCAATCCACAGTCCTCAATCTTCAATCCTCAGTACTCAAACTGCAATCCTCAATCCTTAGTAGTCACTCCACAATCCTCATTCTTCAATCCTCAATACCGAATACTCAATCTTCAATCCTCAATCCTCAATCCTCAATTCTCAATCCTGAATCCTCAATCCTCACACTTCAAACACCAATACTCAACCCTCAGTCCTCGTCCTCAATCCACAACCCTCAATCCTCAATCCTCATTCCTCAATCTTCAATCAGTAATAGTCAATCTTCAATCCTGAATCCTCAATCCTCAATCCTCAACCCTCAATCCTCAATGTTCAATCTTCAATACCCAATCCTCAGTCTTGAATCCTCAATCCTCAATCCTCAATCCTCAATCATCAAAACTCAGTCCTCTATCCTCAATATTCAACGCACAACTCTCAGCCATTAATCCTCAATTCTCAGTACTCAATAGAATATCCTGAAATCTCATGGTTCAATACTCAATCCACAATATTCAATAATCAAATCTGAATCCTCAAACATCAATTCTCAAAACTCAATCATCAACACTCAGTCCTCTCTCATCAATCCTCCATCCTCAATCCTCAATCCTCAAGCTTCAATCCTCAATTCTCAATCCTCAATCCTCAATCCTCAGTCCTCAAACCTCCACCACGAATCCTCAATCCTGAATCCTCAATCTTCAGCCATAAGACCTCAACAATCAATTGTCAATCCTCAATCCTCAATAGAATATCCTCAACTGACAGTTTTCAATACTCAATCCCCATTCTTCAATCTTCAAATCTCAATCCACAAACATCAATTCTCATCACGCAACCCTCAACACTCAGTCCTCAATCTTCAATCCTCAATCCTCAATCCCCAATCTTCAATCCTCAATACTCAATCTTCAATACTCAATCCTCAATTCTCAATCCTCAATGCTCAATACTCAATCGTCAATCCTCAATCCCCAATCCTCAATCTTCAATCCTCAATCCTCAATCCTCAATCCTCAATCCTCAATCCTCAATCTTCAATCCTCAATACTCAATCTTCAATCCTCAATCCTCAATCCTCAATCCTCAATCCTCAATCCTCAGTCCTCAATCCTCAAACCTCAATCCTCAACCGTCAGTCCTCGTCCTCAATCCTCAACCCTCAATCCTCAATCCTCCCATCTTCAACCATCAATACTCAATCTTCAATCATCAATCCTCAATCCTCAGTCCTCAAACCTCAATCCTGAATCCTCAATCCTGAATCCTCAATCTTCAGCCCTGAGTCCTCAACAATCAGTTGCCAATCCTCAATCCTCAATCGAATATCCTCAATTCACAGTTTTCAATACACAATACTCAATCTGCAATCTTCAGATCTCTATCCACAAACATCAATCCTCATCACTCAACCCTGAATACTCAGTCCCTAATCCTCAATCTTCAATCCCCAATCCTCAGTCCTCAATCCTCAATCCTCAATCTTAACCTTCAATCCTCAATACACACTCTTCAATCCACAATCCTCAATCCTCAATCCTCAATCCTCAATCTTCAATCCTCATTCTTCAATCGTCAATTCCCAATCCTCAATCTTCAATCCTCAATCCTCAATCCTCAATCCTCAATCCTCAACTTTCAATCCTCAATACTCAATCTTCAATCCTCAATCCTCAATACTCAATCTTCAATCCTCAATACTCAATCTTCAATCCTCAACCCTCAATCCTCAATCCTCAATGCTCAATCCTCAATCCCCAATCCTCAACCATCAATCTTCAGTCCTCAATGCTCAATCTGCAATCCTCAATCCTCAATCCTCAATCCTCAATCCTCATTCTTCAATCCTCAATGCCCAGTCCTCAATCCTAAATCCTCAATTCTCAATCCTCAATCCTCAATCCTCAATCCTCAATCCTCAATCCTCAATCGTCAATCTTCAATCCTCAATACTCAATCTTCAATACTCAATCCTCAATTCTCAATCCTCAATGCTCAATACTCAATCGTCAATCCTCAATCCCCAATCCTCAATCTTCAATCCTCAATCCTCAATCCTCAATCCTCAATCCTCGATCCTCAATCTTCAATCCTCAATACTCAATCTTCAATCCTCAATCCTCGATCCTCAATCTTCAATCCTCAATGCTCAATCTGCAATCCTCAATCCTCAATCCTCAATCCTCAATCCTCAATCCTCAATCCTCAATCCTCAATCCTCAATGCTCAATCCTCAATCCTCAATACTCAACAATCAATCTTCAATCCTCAATACTCAATCTGCAATCGTCAATCCTCAATCCTCAATCCTCAATCCTCATTCTTCAATCCTCAATGCCCAGTCCTCAATCTTCAATCCTCAATCCTCAATCCTCAATTCTCAAACCTCAATCCTCAATCATCAATCCTTAATCCTCAATCCTCAAACCTCAATTCTCAATACTCAATCTTCAATCCTAAATCCTCAATTCTCAATCCTCAATACTGAATCCTCAAACCTCAATCCTCTATCCTCAATCATCAATCCTCATTCTTCAATCCTCAATACCCAATACTCAATCTTCAATCCTCAATCCCCAATCCTCAATTCTCAATTCTCAATTCTCAATCCTCAATCCTCAACCCTCAAACATCAAGACTCAACCCTCAGGCCTCGTCCTCAATCCACTACCCTCAATCCTCAATCCTCAGTCCTCAATCCTCAATCCTCAATCCTCAAACCTTAATCCTCAACCGTCAGTCCCCGTCCTCAATCCTCAAACATGAATCCTCAATCCTCATTCTTCAATCATCAATACTCAATCTTCAATCCTCAATCCTCAATCCTCATTCCTCAATCCTCAATCCTCATTCCTCAATCCTCATTCTTCAATCCTCAATCCTCAAACCTCAATCGTCAATCGTCAGCCCTCGTCCTCAATCCTCAGCACTCAATGCTCAATCCTCAATATTCAATCATCAATACTCAATCTTCAATCCTCAATCCTCAATCTTCAATCCTCAATCCTCAATTCTCAGTCCTCAATACTCAATCCTCAATCGGCAATCCTCAATCCCCAATCCTCAATATTCAATCCTCGATCCTCAATCCTCAATCCTCAATCCTCAATCCTCAGTCCTCAATTCTCAATCCACAATCCTCAATCCTCAGACTTCAAACACCAATACTCAACCCTCAGTTCTCGTCCTCAATCCACAACCCTCAATCCTCAATCCTCAATCTTCAATCATTAATATTCAGTCTTCAATTCTCAATCCACAAACCTCAATCCTCAATCCTCAATACTCAGTCCTCAATCCTCAATCTTCAATCCTCAATACTCAATCTTCAATCCTCAATCTTCAATCCTCAGTCCCAAAACCTCAATCTTCAATACTCAATCCTCAATCCTCAATCTTCAATCCTCAATCCTCAGTCCCCACACCTCAATTCTGAATCCTCAATCCTGAGTCGTCAATCTTCAGCCCTCAGTCCTCAACAATCAGTAGTCAATCCTCAATCCTCAGTAGAATATCCTCAATTCACAGTTTTCAACACTCGATACTCGATCTGCAATCTTCAAACCACTATCCACAAACATCAATTCTCATCACTCAACACTCAGCACTCAGTCCTCAATGTTCAATCCTCAATCCTCAATCCACATTCTTCAATCCTCAACACCCAATCCTCAATCTTCAATCCTCAACCCGCAGTCCTCAATTCTCAATCCTCAATCCTCAATCCTCAGACCTCAAACAACAATACTCAACCCTCAGTCCCCGTCCTCAATCCACAACCCTCAATCCTCGATCCTCAATCTTCAATCATCAACATTCAATCTTCAATCCTCAATCCTCAATCCTCAATACTCAATCCACAATCCTCAATGTTCAATCCTCAATACCCAAACCTCAATCTTCAATCCTCAATCCTCAATCCTCAATCCTCAATCCTCAATCCTCATTCCTCAATCCTCATTCTTCAATCCTCAACACCCAATCCTTTAATCTTCAATCCTCAATCCTCAATTCTCGACTCTCAATCCTCAATCCTCAGTCCTCAGTCCACATACCTCAATCCTCATCCCTCAGCCCTCATCCTCAATCCTCAATCCTCAAACTTCAATCCTCAATACTCAATCCTCAATCCTCAATCCTCAATCCTCAATCCTCAATACTCAATCCTCAATCCTCAATCCTCAATCCTCAATCTTCAATCCTCAATACTCAATCTTCAATCCTCAATCCTCAATCCTCAATCCTCAATCCTCATTCTTCAATCCTCAATTCCCAGTCCTCAATCTTCAATCCTCAATCCTCAATCCTCAATTCTCAATCCTCAATCCTCAATCCTCAGTCTTCAATCCTCAATACTCAATCTCCAATCCTCAAACCTCAGTCCTCAAACCTCAATTCTGAATCCTCAAATCTCAATTCTGAATCCTCAATCCTGAACCCTCAATCTTCAGCCCTCAGTCCTCAACAATCAGTTGTCAATCCTGAATCCTCAACAGAATATCCTCAATTCACAGGTTTCAATACCCAATACTCAACCTGGAATCTTCAAATATCTATCCACAAACATCAATTCTCATCACTCGACCCTCAACACTCAGTCCCCAATCCTCAATCCTCAATCCTCAATCGCCAGGCTTCAATCCTCAATACTCAATCCTCAATCCTCAATCCTCAATCCTCATCCCTCAATCCTCATTCTTCAATCCTCAACACCCAATCCTTTAATCTTCAATCCTCAATCCTCAATTCTCGACTCTCAATCCTCAATCCTCAGTCCTCAGTCCACATACCTCAATCCTCATCCCTCAGCCCTCATCCTCAATCCTCAATCCTCAAACTTCAATCCTCAATACTCAATCCTCAATCCTCAATCCTCAATCCTCAGTCCTCAGTCCTCAAACCTCTAACATCAATACTCAATGCTCAATACCCAATCCTCAATCTTCAATCCTCAATCCTCAAACCTCAATCCTCAATCCTCAATCCTCAATCCTCAATCTTCAACCCTCAGTCCCAAATCCTCAATCTTCAATCATCAATACTCAATCTTCAATCCTCAGTCCCAAATCCTCAATCTTCAATAATCAATCCTCAATCCTCAATCTTCAATCCTCAATCCTCAGTCCACACACCTCAATTCTGAATCCTCAATCTTGAGTCCTCAATCTTCAGCCCTCAGTCCTCAACAATCGGTAGTCAATCGTCAATCCTCTGTAGAATATCCTCAATTCACAGTTTTCAACACTCGATACTCGATCTGCAATCTTCAAACCACTACCCACAAACATCAACTCTCATCACTCAACCCTCAGCACTCAGTCCTCAATGTTCAATCCTCAATCCTCAATTCTCAATCTTCAATTCTCAATACTGAACCTTCAATCCCCAATCCTCAATCCTCAATCCTCAATCCTCAATACTCAATCCTCAATCCTCAATCCTCAATCCTCAATCCTCAATCCTCATTCTTCAATTCTCAACACCCAATCCTCAATCTTCAATCCTCAACACCCAATCCGCAATCTTCAATCCCCAATGTTCAATCCGCAATACACAATACTTAATCTTCAATCCTCAACCCTCAATCCTCAAGCCTCAGTCCTCAGTCCACAAACCTCAATCCTCAACCCTCAGCCCTCATCCTCAATCCTCAATCCTCAATCCTCAATCCTCAATCCTCAATCCTCAATCCTCAATCTTCAATCCTCAATACTCAATCTTCAATCCTCAGTCCTCAATCCTCGGTCCTCAACCCTCAATCGTCAATCTCCAATCCTGAATACTGAATGTTCAGTCCTCAATCCTCTATCCTCAATCCTCAATCCTCAATCCTCAATCTTCAATCCTCGATACTCAACCTTCAATCCTCAATCCTCAGTCCACAATCTTCAATCCTCAATGCTCAATCCTCAATCCTCAATCCTCAGTCCTCAAACCTCAATCCTGAATCCTCAAACCTGAATCCTCATTCTTCAGCCCTCAGTCCTCAACAATCAGTTGTCAATACTCAATCCTCAATAGAATATCATCAATTCACAGTTTTCATTACTCAATACTCAATCTGCAATCTTCAAAGCTCTATCCACAAACACCAATTCTCATCACTCAACCCTCAACACTCAGTCCCCAATCCTCAATCTTCAATCCTCAATCCTCAATCCTCAATCCACAATCCTCAACGTTCAATTATCAGTACTCAACCTTCAATGCTCATTCCTCAATCCTCAATCCTCAATCCTCAATCATCGATCTCCAATCCTCAATCCTCAATCTTCAATCCTCAATACTCAATCTCCAATCCTCAAACCTCAGTCCTCAAACCTCAATTCTGAATCCTCAAATCTCAATTCTGAATCCTCAATCCTGAACCCTCAATCCTCAGCTCTCAGTCCTCAACAATCAGTTGTCAATCTTCAATCCTCAATAGAATATACTCAATTGACAGTTTTCAATACACAATACTCAATCTGCAATCTTCAAATCTCTATCCACAAACATCAATTCTCATCACTCAATCCTCAACACTCAGTCCTCAATGTTCAATCCTCAATCCTCAATTCTCAATCTTCAATCCTCAATACTGAACCTTCAATCCTCAATCCTCAATCCTCATTCTTCAATCCTCAATGCCCAGTCCTCAATCTTCAATCCTCAATCCTCAATCCTCAATTCTCAATCCTCAATCCTCGGTCCTCAATCCACAATCCTCAATCCTCAAACCTCAATCGTCAATCGTCAGCCCTCAATCCTCAATCCTCAATCGTCAATCCTCAATCCCCAATCCTCAATCTTCAATCCTCGATCCTCAATCCTCAATCCTCAATCCTCAATCCTCAATCCTCAATCCTCAGTCCTCAAACCTCAATCCTCAATCCTCATTCCTCAATCCTCATTCTTCAATCCTCAATCCTCAAACCTCAATCGTCAATCGTCAGCCCTCGTCCTCAATCCTCAGCACTCAATCCTCAATCCTCAATATTCAATCATCAATACTCAATCTTCAATCCTCAATCCTCAATCTTCAATCCTCAATCCTCAATTCTCAGTCCTCAATACTCAATCCTCAATCGTCAATCCTCAATCCCCAATCCTCAATATTCAATCCTCGATCCTCAATCCTCAGTCCTCAATCCTCAATCTTCAATCCTCAATACTCAATCTTCAATCCTCAATCCTCAATCCTCAATCCTCAATGCTTAATCCTCAATCCTCAATCCTCAACCATCAATCTTCAGTCCTCAATACTCAATCTGCAATCCTCAATCCTCAATCCTCAATCCTCAATCCTCATTCTTCAATCCTCAATGCCCAGTCCTCAATCTTCAATCCTCAATCCTCAATCCTCAATTCTCAATCCTCAATCCTCAATCCTCAGTCTTCAATCCTCAATACTCAATCTCCAATCCTCAAACCTCAGTCCTCAAACCTCAATTCTGAATCCTCAAATCTCAATTCTGAATCCTCAATCCTGAACCCTCAATCTTCAGCCCTCAGTCCTCAACAATCAGTTGTCAATCCTGGATCCTCAGCAGAATATCCTCAATTCACAGGTTTCAATACCCAATACTCAACCTGGAATCTTCAAATATCTATCCACAAACATCAATTCTCATCACTCAACCCTCAACACTCAGTCCCCAATCCTCAATCTTCAATCCTCAAACCTCAATACTCAATCCTCAACCTTCAATCCCCAATACTCAATCTTCAATCCTCAATCCTCAATCCTCGGTCCTCAATCCTCAATCGTCGATCTCCAATCCTGAATACTCAATCTTTAATACTCAATCCTCAATCCTCAATCCTCAATCCTCAATCCTCAACCCTCATTCTTCAATCCTCAATACCCAATCCTCAATCTTCAATCCTCAATCCTCAATCCTCAATCTTCAATCCTCAGTCCCCAGTCCTCAATCTTCAACCCTCAATCCTCAATCCTCAATCCTCGATCCTCAGTCCTCAATCCTCAGTCCCCAGTCCTCAATCTTCAACCCTCAATCCTCAATCCTCAATCCTCAATCCTCAATCCTCAATCCTCAATCCTCAATCCTCAATCCTCAATCCTCAATCCTCAATCCTCGATCTTCAATCCTCAATACTCAATCTTCAATCCTCAATCCTCAATCCTCAATCCTCATTCTTCAATCCTCAATGCCCAGTCCTCAGTCTTCAATCCTCAATCCTCAATCCTCAATTCTCAAACCTCAATCCTCAATCATCAATCCTT
The DNA here is from genome assembly GCF_051401765.1 of Calliopsis andreniformis. NCBI lineage: Eukaryota > Metazoa > Arthropoda > Insecta > Hymenoptera > Andrenidae > Calliopsis > Calliopsis andreniformis. The sequence continues at coordinate 2,273,093 of NW_027480495.1, forward strand.
AATCCTCAATCCTCAAACCACAATTCTCAATACTCAATCTTCAATCCTAAATCCTTAATTCTCAATCCTCAATACTGAATCCTCAAACCTCAATCCTCTATCCTCAATCATCAATCCTCATTCTTCAATCCTCAATACCCAATACTCAATCATCAATCCTCAATCCTCAATCCTCAATTCTCAATTCTCAATCCTCAATCCTCAACCCTCAAACATCAATACTCAACCCTCAGGCCTCGTCCTCAATCCACTACCCTCAATCCTCAATCCTCAGTCCTCAATCCTCAATCCTCAATCCTCAATCCTCAATCCTCAATCCTCAATCCTCATTCTTCAATCCTCAATTCCCAGTCCTCAATCTTCAATCCTCAATCCTCAATCCTCAATTCTCAATCCTCAATCCTCAATCCTCAGTCTTCAATCCTCAATACTCAATCTCCAATCCTCAAACCTCAGTCCTCAAACCTCAATTCTGAATCCTCAAATCTCAATTCTGAATCCTCAATCCTGAACCCTCAATCTTCAGCCCTCAGTCCTCAACAATCAGTTGTCAATCCTGAATCCTCAACAGAACATCCTCAATTCACAGGTTTCAATACCCAATACTCAACCTGGAATCTTCAAATATCTATCCACAAACATCAATTCTCATCACTCAACCCTCAACACTCAGTCCCCAATCCTCAATCCTCAATCCTCAGCCCTCATCCTCAATCCTCAATCCTCAATCCTCAACCCTCAATCCTCAATCTTCAATCCTCAATCCTCAATCCTCAATCTTCAATCCTCAGTCCCCAGTCCTCAATCTTCAACCCTCAATCCTCAATCCTCAATCCTCGATCCTCAGTCCTCAATCCTCAATCCTCAATCCTCAATCCTCAATGTTCAATCCGCAATACCCAAACCTCAATCTTCAATCCTCAATCCTCAATCCTCAATCCTCAATCGCCAGGCTTCAATCCTCAATACTCAATCCTCAATCCTCAATCCTCAATCCTCATCCCTCAATCCTCATTCTTCAATCCTCAACACCCAATCCTTTAATCTTCAATCCTCAATCCTCAATTCTCGACTCTCAATCCTCAATCCTCAGTCCTCAGTCCACATACCTCAATCCTCATCCCTCAGCCGTCATCCTCAATCCTCAATCCTCAAACTTCAATCCTCAATACTCAATCCTCAATCCTCAATCCTCAATCCTCAGTCCTCAGTCCTCAAACCTCTAACATCAATACTCAATCCTCAATACCCAATCCTCAATCTTCAATCCTCAATCCTCAAACCTCAATCCTCAATCCTCAATCCTCAATCCTCAATCTTCAACCCTCAGTCCCAAATCCTCAATCTTCAATCATCAATACTCAATCTTCAATCCTCAATCCTCAATCCTCAGTCCTCAAACCTCAATCCTGAATCCTCAATCCTGAACCCTCAATCTTCAGCCCTGAGTCCTCAACAATCAGTAGTCAATCCTCAATCCTCAGTAGAATATCCTCAATTCACAGTTTTCAACATTCAATACTCGATCTGCAATCTTCAAACTACTATGCACAAACATCAATTCTCATCACCCAAACCTCAACACTCAGTCATCAATGTCCAATCCTCAATCCTCACTTCTCAATCTTCAATCCTCAATACTGTACCTTCAATCCTCAATCCTCAATCCTCAATCCTCAATCCTCAATTCTCAATCCTCAATCCTCAATCTTCAATCCTCAATACTCAATCTTCAATCCTCAATTCTCAATCCTCAATCCTCAATCATCAATCCTCAATCATCAATCCTCAATCTTCAATACTCAATCCTCAACCCTCAATCCTCAATCCTCAATACTCAACCATCAATTCTCAATTCTCAATACTCAATAGAATATCCTGAATTCTCAGGATTCTATACTCAAACCTCAATCCTCAACCCTCAGCCCTCATTCTCAACCCTCAAACCACAATCCTCAAACCTCAATCCTCAACCGTCAGCACTCGACCTCAACCCTCAACCATCAATCCTCAATCCTACTATCTTCAATCATCAATACTCAATCTTCAGTCCTCAATCCTCAATCCTCAGTCCTCAAACCACAATCCTGAATCCTCAATCCTGAATCCTCAATCCTCAGCCCTGAGTCGTTAACAATCAGTTGTCAATCCTCAATCCTCAATAGAATATCCTCAATTCACAGCTTTCAATACTCAATACTCAATCTGAAATCTTCAGATCTCTATCCACAAACATCAATTCTCATCACTCAACCCTCAATACTCAGTCCCTAATCCTCAATCTTCAATCCTCAATCCTCAATCCTCAATCCTCAATCCTCAATCCTCAATCTTAATCCCCAATCCTCAATCCTCAATCCTCAATCCTCAATACTCAATCCTCAATCCTCAATCCTCAATCCTCAATCCTCAATCCTCATTCTTCAATTCTCAACACCCAATCCTCAATCTTCAATCCTCAACACCCAATCCGCAATCTTCAATCCCCAATGTTCAATCCGCAATACACAATACTTAATCTTCAATCCTCAACCCTCAATCCTCAAGCCTCAGTCCTCAGTCCACAAACCTCAATCCTCAACCCTCAGCCCTCATCCTCAATCCTCAATCCTCAATCCTCAATCCTCAATCCTCAATCCTCAATCCTCAATCTTCAATCCTCAATACTCAATCTTCAATCCTCAGTCCTCAATCCTCGGTCCTCAACCCTCAATCGTCAATCTCCAATCCTGAATACTGAATGTTCAGTCCTCAATCCTCTATCCTCAATCCTCAATCCTCAATCCTCAATCTTCAATCCTCGATACTCAACCTTCAATCCTCAATCCTCAGTCCACAATCTTCAATCCTCAATGCTCAATCCTCAATCCTCAATCCTCAGTCCTCAATCCTCAATCCTCAATCCTCAAACCTCAATCCTCAAGCGTCAGTCCTCGTCCTCAAACCTCAACCCCCAATCCTCAATCCTCAATCTTCAATCATCAATACTCAATCTTCAATCCTCAATACTCAATCTTCAATACTCAATCCTCAATTCTCAACCCTCAATGCTCAATACTCAATCCTCAATCCTCATTCTTCTATTCTCAACACCCAATCCTCAATCTTCAATCCTCAATCCCCAATCCTCAATCTTCAATCCTCAATCCTCAATCCTCAATCCTCAATCCTCAATCTTCAATCCTCAATACTCAATCTTCAATCCTCAATCTTCAATCCTCAATCCTCAATCCTCAATCCTCAATCCTCAACCTTCAATCCTCAATACTCAAACTGCAATCCTCAATCCTCAGTCCTCACTCCTCAATCCTCATTCTTCAATCCTCAATACCGAATCCCCAATCTTCAATCCTCAATCCTCAGTCCTCAATTCTCAATCCTCAATCCTCAATCCTCAGACTTCAAACACAAATACTCAACCATCAGTTCTCGTCCTCAATCCACAACCCTCAATCCTCAATCCTCAATCTTCAATCATTAATATTCAGTCTTCAATCCTCAATCCACAAACCTCAATCCTCAATCCTCAATACTCAGTCCTCAATCCTCAATCTTCAATCCTCAATACTCAATCTTCAATCCTCAATCTTCAATCCTCAGTCCCAAATCCTCAATCTTCAATACTCAATCCTCAATCCTCAATCTTCAATCCTCAATCCTCAGTCCACACACCTCAATTCTGAATCCTCAATCCTGAGTCCTCAATCTTCAGCCCTCAGTCCTCAACAATCAGTAGTCAATCCTCAATCCTCAGTAGAATATCCTCAATTCACAGTTTTCAACACTCGATACTCGATCTGCAATCTTCAAACCACTATCCACAAACATCAATTCTCATCACTCAACACTCAGCACTCAGTCCTCAATGTTCAATCCTCAATCCTCAAACCACATTCTTCAATCCTCAACACCCAATCCTCAATCTTCAATCCTCAACCCTCAGTCCTCAATTCTCAATCCTCAATCCTCAATCCTCAGACCTCAAACAACAATACTCAACCCTCAGTCCCCGTCCTCAATCCACAACCCTCAATCCTCGATCCTCAATCTTCAATCATCAATATTCAATCTTCAATCCTCAATCCTCAATCCTCAATACTCAATCCACAATCCTCAATGTTCAATCCTCAATACCCAAACCTCAATCTTCAATCCTCAATCCTCAATCCTCAATCCTCAATCCTCAATCCTCAATCCTCAGTCCTCAAACCTCAATCCTGAATCCTCAAACCTGAATCCTCATTCTTCAGCCCTCAGTCCTCAACAATCAGTTGTCAATACTCAATCCTCAATAGAATATCATCAATTCACAGTTTTCATTACTCAATACTCAATCTGCAATCTTCAAAGCTCTATCCACAAACATCAATTCTCATCACTCAACCCTCAACACTCAGTCCCCAATCCTCAATCTTCAATCCTCAATCCTCAATCCTCAATCCACAATCCTCAACGTTCAATTATCAGTACTCAACCTTCAATGCTCATTCCTCAATCCTCAATCCTCAATCCTCAATCATCGATCTCCAATCCTCAATCCTCAATCTTCAATCCTCAATACTCAATCTCCAATCCTCAAACCTCAGTCCTCAAACCTCAATTCTGAATCCTCAAATCTCAATTCTGAATCCTCAATCCTGAACCCTCAATCCTCAGCTCTCAGTCCTCAACAATCAGTTGTCAATCTTCAATCCTCAATAGAATATACTCAATTGACAGTTTTCAATACACAATACTCAATCTGCAATCTTCAAATCTCTATCCACAAACATCAATTCTCATCACTCAATCCTCAACACTCAGTCCTCAATGTTCAATCCTCAATCCTCAATTCTCAATCTTCAATCCTCAATACTGAACCATCAATCCTCAATCCTCAATCCTCATTCTTCAATCCTCAATGCCCAGTCCTCAATCTTCAATCCTCAATCCTCAATCCTCAATTCTCAATCCTCAATCCTCGGTCCTCAATCCACAATCCTCAATCCTCAAACCTCAATCGTCAATCGTCAGCCCTCAATCCTCAATCCTCAATCGTCAATCCTCAATCCCCAATCCTCAATCTTCAATCCTCGATCCTCAATCCTCAATCCTCAATCCTCAATCCTCAATCCTCAATCCTCAGTCCTCAAACCTCAATCCTCAATCCTCATTCCTCAATCCTCATTCTTCAATCCTCAATCCTCAAACCTCAATCGTCAATCGTCAGCCCTCGTCCTCAATCCTCAGCACTCAATCCTCAATCCTCAATATTCAATCATCAATACTCAATCTTCAATCCTCAATCCTCAATCTTCAATCCTCAATCCTTAATTCTCAGTCCTCAATACTCAATCCTCAATCGTCAATCCTCAATCCCCAATCCTCAATATTCAATCCTCGATCCTCAATCCTCAATCCTCAATCCTCAATCTTCAATCCTCAGTACTCAATCTTCAATCCTCAATCCTCAATCCTCAATCCTCAATGCTTAATCCTCAATCCTCAATCCTCAACCATCAATCTTCAGTCCTCAATACTCAATCTGCAATCCTCAATCCTCAATCCTCAATCCTCAATCCTCATTCTTCAATCCTCAATGCCCAGTCCTCAATCTTCAATCCTCAATCCTCAATCCTCAATTCTCAATCCTCAATCCTCAATCCTCAGTCTTCAATCCTCAATACTCAATCTCCAATCCTCAAACCTCAGTCCTCAAACCTCAATTCTGAAACCTCAAATCTCAATTCTGAATCCTCAATCCTGAACCCTCAATCTGCAGCCCTCAGTCCTCAACAATCAGTTGTCAATCCTGGATCCTCAGCAGAATATCCTCAATTCACAGGTTTCAATACCCAATACTCAACCTGGAATCTTCAAATATCTATCCACAAACATCAATTCTCATCACTCAACCCTCAACACTCAGTCCCCAATCCTCAATCTTCAATCCTCAAACCTCAATACTCAATCCTCAACCTTCAATCCCCAATACTCAATCTTCAATCCTCAATCCTCAATCCTCGGTCCTCAATCCTCAATCGTCGATCTCCAATCCTGAATACTCAATCTTTAATACTCAATCCTCAATCCTCAATCCTCAATCCTCAATCCTCAATCCTCATTCTTCAATCCTCAATACCCAATCCTCAACCTTCAATCCTCAATCCTCAATCCTCAATCTTCAATCCTCAGTCCCCAGTCCTCAATCTTCAACCCTCAATCCTCAATCCTCAATCCTCGATCCTCAGTCCTCAATCCTCAGTCCCCAGTCCTCAATCTTCAACCCTCAATCCTCAATCCTCAATCCTCAATCCTCAATCCTCAATCCTCAATCCTCAATCCTCAATCCTCAATCCTCAATCCTCAATCCTCGATCTTCAATCCTCAATACTCAATCTTCAATCCTCAATCCTCAATCCTCAATCCTCAATCATCAATCCTCAATCATCAATCCTCAATCTTCAATACTCAATCCTCAACCCTCAATCCTCAATCCTCAATACTCAATCCTCAATCCTCGATCCTCAGTCCTCAATCCTCAATCCTCAATCCTCAATCCTCAATCTTCAATCCTCAATACTCAATCTCCAATCCTCAAACCTCAGTCCTCAAACCTCAATTCCGAATCCTCAAATCTCAATTCTGAATCCTCAATCCTGAACCCTCAATCTTCAGCTCTCAGTCCTCAACAATCTGTTGTCAATCCTCAATCCTCAATAGAATATACTCAATTCACAGCTTTCAATACACAATACTCAATCTGCAATCTTCAAATCTCTATCCACAAACATCAATCCTCATCACTAAACCCTCAACACTCAGTCCTCAATGTTCAATCCTCAATCCTCAATCCTCAATCCTCAATCCTCAATCCTCAATCCTCAGTCCTCAAACCTTTATCCTGAATCCTCAATCCTGAATCCTCAATCTTCACTCCTCAGTCCTCAACAATCAGTTGTCATTCCTCAATCTTCAATGGAATATCTTCAATTCACAGTTTTCAATACTCAATACTCAATCTGCAATCTTCAAATCTCTATCCACAAACATCAATTCTCATCACTCAACACTCCGTCCCCAATCCTCAATCTTCAATCCTCAATCCTCATTCCTCAATCCTCAACCCTCAACTTTCAATCCTCAATACTCAATCTTCAATCCTCAATACTCAATCCTCAATCCTCAATCCTCAATCCTCAATCCTCAATCCTCAATCCTCAATCCTCAATCCTCAATCTTCAATCCTCAATACTCAATATTCAATCCTCAATCCTTAATCCTCAATCCTCAATCCTCAATCCTCAATCCTCAATCTTCAATCCTCAATACTCAATCTTCAATCCTCAATCTTCAATCCTCAGTCCCAAATCCTCAATCTTCAATACTCAATCCTCAATCCTCAATCTTCAATCCTCAATCCTCAGTCCACACACCTCAATTCTGAATCCTCAATCCTGAGTCATCAATCTTCAGCCCTCAGTCCTCAACAATCAGTAGTCAATCCTCAATCCTCAGTAGAATACCCTCAATTCACAGTTTTCAACACTCGATACTCGATCTGCAATCTTCAAACCACTATCCACAAACATCAATTCTAATCACTCAACCCTCAGCACTCAGTCCTCAATGTTCAATCCTCAATCCTCAATCCACATTCTTCAATCCTCAACACCCAATCCTCAATCTTCAATCCTCAATCCTCAGTCCTCAATTCTCAATCCTCAATCCTCAATCCTCAGACCTCAAACAACAATACTCAACCCTCAGTCCCCGTCCTCAATCCACAACCCTCAATCCTCGATCCTCAATCTTCAATCATCAATATTCAATCTTCAATCCTCAATCCTCAATCCTCAATCCTCAATCCTCAATCTTCAATCCTCAATCCTCAATTCTCACTCCTCAATACTCAATCCTCAATCGTCAATCCTCAATCCCCAATCCTCAATATTCAATCCTCGATCCTCAATCCTCAATCCTCAATCCTCAATCTTCAATCCTCAATACTCAATCTTCAATCCTCAATCCTCAATCCTCAATCCTCAATTCTCAATCTTCAATCCTCAATACTGAACCTTCAATCCTCAATCCTCAATCCTCAGTCCTCAATCATCAATCCTCATTCTTCAATTCTCAATGCCCAGTCCTCAATCTTCAATTCACAATCCTCAATCCTCAATTCTCAATCCTCAATCCTCAGTCCTCCATCCACAATCCTCAATCCTCAGACCTCAATCGTCAAACGTCAGCCCTCATTCCTCAACCCTCAATCGTCAATCCTCAATCCCCAATCCTCAATCTTCAATCCTCGATCCTCAATCCTCAATCCTCAATCCTCAATCTTCAATCCTCAATACTCAATCTTCAATCATCAATCCTCAATATTCAATCCTCAATACTGAATCCTCAAACCTCAATACTCTATCCTCAATCCTCAATCCTCATTCTTCAATCCTCAATACCCAATACTCAATCTTCAATCCTCAATCCTCAATCCTCAATTCTCAATCCTGAATCCTCAATCCTCAGACCTCAAACATCAGTACTCAACCCTCGGTCCTCGTCCTCAATCCACAACCCTCAATCCTCAATCCTCAGTCCTCAATCCTCAATCCTCAATCCTCAATTCTCAATCCTCCATCCTCAATCATCAATCCTCAATCCTCAATCCTCAATCCTCAATCCTCAATACTCAATCTTCAATCCTCAATCCTCGTTTCTCAATCCTTAGTAATCAATCCTCAATCTTCAATACTGAATCGTCAATCCTCAGTCCTCAATCCTCAATCCTCAATCCTCGTTCCTCAAACCTCATTCCTCAACCCTCAGTCCTCACACTCAATTCTCGATTCTCAATCCTCAATCCTCAATCCTCGATCTTCAATCCTCAATAATCAACCTCCAATCCTAGATCCTCAATCCCCAGTCCTCAATCCTTAACCCTCTATCATCAATCCTCAATCCCCATTCCTCAATCTTCAATCCTCAATGCTCAATCCTCAATCTTCAATCCTCAATCCTCAATCCTCAATCCTCAATCCTTAATCTTCAGTCCTCAATACACAATCTTCAATCCTCAATCCTCAATCCTCAATCCCCAGTCCTCAATCCTTAACCCTCTATAATCAATCCTCAATCCCCATTCCTCAATCTTCAATCCTCAATGCTCAATCCTCAATCTTCAATCCTCAATCCTCAATCCTCAATCCTCAATCCTTAATCTTCAGTCCTCAATACACAATCTTCAATCCTCAATCCTCAATCCTCAATCCTCAATTCTCAATCCTCAATCCTCAATTCTCAATGCTCAATCCACAGCCCTCAGTCCTCAAACATCAATCCTCAACCCTCAGCCCTCATCCTCAATCCTCAATCCTCAATCTTCAATCCTCAATCTTCAATCCTCAATACTCAATCCTCATTCCTCAATCCTCAATCCTCAATCCTCAATACTCAATCCACAATCATCAATGTTCAATCCGCAATACCCAATACTCAATCTTCAATCCTCAACCCTCAATCCTCAATCCTCAATCCTCAATCCTCAATCTTCAATCCTCAATACTCAATCTTCTATCCTCAATCCTCAATCCTCAATCCTCAATCCACATTCTTCAATTCTCAACACCCAATCCTCAATCTTCAATCCTCAACCCTCAGTCCTCAATTCTCAATCCTCAATACTCAATCCTCAGTCCTCAAACAACAATACTCAACCCTCAGTCCCCGTTCTCAATCCACAACCCTCAATCCTCGATCCTCAATCTTCAATCATCAATATTCAATCTTCAATCCTCAATCCTCAATCCTCAATACTCAATCCACAATCCTCAATGTTCAATCCTCAATACCCAAACCTCAATCTTCAATCCTCAATCCTCAATCCTCAATCCTCAATCCTCAATCCTCAATCCTCAGTCCTCAAACCTCATTCCTGAGTCCTCAAACCTGAATCCTCATTCTTCAGCCCTCAGTCCTCAACAATCAGTTGTCAATCCTCAATCCTCAATAGAATATCATCAATTCACAGTTTTCATTACTCAATACTCAATCTGCAATCTTCAAATCTCTACCCACAAACATCAATTCTCATCACTCAACCCTCAACACTCAGTCCCCAATCCTCAATCTTCAATCCTCAATCCTCAATCCTCAATCCACAATCCTCAACGTTCAATCCTCAGTACTCAACCCTCAATGCTCATTCCTCAATCCTCATTCTTCAATCCTCAATGCCCAGTCCTCAATCTTCAATCCTCAATCCTCAATCCTCAATCTTCAATCCTCAGTCCCCAATCCTCAATCTTCAACCCTCAATCATCAATCCTCAATCATCTATCCTCAGTCCTCAATCCTCAATCCTCAATCCTCAATGCTCAATACTCAATCTTCAATCCGCAATACTCAATTCTCATTCTTCAGTCCTCAATCCTCAATCCTCATTCTTCAATCCTCAATGCCCAGTCCTCAATCTTCAATCCTCAATCCTCAATCCTCAATTCTCAATCCTCAATCCTCAATCTTCAATCCGCAATCCTCAATTCTCAGTCCTCAATACTCAATCCTCAATCGTCAAACCTCAATCCCCAATCCTCAATCTTCAATCCTCAATCGTCAATCCTCAATCCTCAATCCTCAATCTTCAGTCCTCAATCCTCAATCCTCATTCTTCAATCCTCAATGCCCAGTCCTCAATCTTCAATACTCAATACTCAATCTTCCATCCTCAATCCTCAATCCTCAATCCTCAATCCTCAATGCTCAATCCTCAATCCTCGATCCTCAATCTTCAATCCTCAATACTCAATCTTCCATCCTCAATCCACAATCCTCAATCCTCAATGCTCAATCCTCAATCCTCGATCCTCAACCATCAATCTTCAATCCTCAATACTCAATCTGCAATCCTCAATCCTCAGTCCTCTATCCTCAATCCTCATTCTTCAATCCTCAATGCCCAGTCCTCAATCTTCAATCCTCAATCCTCAATCCTCAATTCTCAATCCTCAAACCTCAATCATCAATACTCAATCTTCAATCATCAATCCTCAATATTCAATCCTCAATACTGAATCCTCAAACCTCAATACTCTATCCTCAATCCTCAATCCTCATTCTTCAATCCTCAATGCCCAGTCCTCAATCTTCAATCCTCAATCCTCAATCCTCAATTCTCAATCCTCAATCCTCAATCCTCAATCTTCAATCCTCAATCTTCAATCCTCAATACTCAATCTTCAATCCTCAATCCTCAATTCTCAATCCTCAATGCTCAATACTCAATCGTCAATCCTCAATCCCAAATCCTCAATCTTCAATCCTCAATCGTCAATCCTCAATCCTCAATCCTCAATCCTCAATCTTCAGTCCTCAATCCTCAATCCTCTTTCTTCAATCCTCAATGCCCAGTCCTCAATCTTCAATCCTCAATCCTCAATCCTCAATTCTCAATCCTCAATCCTCAATCCTCAATCTTCAGTCCGCAATCCTCAATTCTCAGTCCTCAATACTCAATCCTCAATCGTCAAACCTCAATCCCCAATCCTCAATCTTCAATCCTCGATCCTCAATCCTCAACACCCAATCCTCAATCTTCAATCCTCAATACTCAATCTTCAATCCTCAATCCTCAATCATCAATCCTCAATCCTCAATGCTCAATCTTCAATCCTCAATCCTCAATCCTCAATCTTCAATCCTCAGTCCCCAATCCTCAATCTTCAACCCTCAATCATCAATCCTCAATCCTCTATCCTCAGTACTCAATCCTCAATCCTCAATCCTCAATCCTCAAACTTCAATCCTCAATACTCAATCTCCAATCCTCAAACCTCAGTCCTCAAACCTCAATTCTGAATCCTCAAATCTCAATTCTGAATCCTCAATCCTGAACCCTCAATCTTCAGCTCTCAGTCCTCAACAATCAGTTGTCAATCTTCAATCCTCAAACTTCAATCCTCAATCCTCAATCCTCAATCCTCAAACTTCAATCCTCAATACTCAATCTCCAATCCTCAAACCTCAGTCCACAAACCTCAATTCTGAATCCTCAAATCTCAATTCTGAATCCTCAATCCTGAACCCTCAATCTTCAGCTCTCAGTCCTCAACAATCAGTTGTCAATCTTCAATCCTCAATAGAATATTCTCAATTGACAGTTTTCAATACACAATACTCAATCTGCAATCTTCAAATCTCTATCCACAAACATCAATTCTCATCACTCAATCCTCAACACTCAGTCCTCAATGTTCAATCCTCAATCCTCAATTCTCAATCTTCCATCCTCAATACTGAACCTTCAATCCTCAATCCTCAATCCTCAGTCCTCAATCCTCAATCCTCATTCTTCAATCCTCAATGCCCAGTCCTCAGTCTTCAATCCTCAATCCTCAATCCTCAATTCTCAATCCTCAATCCTCAGTCCTCAATCCACAATCATCAATCCTCAGACCTCAATCGTCAATCGTCAGCCCTCATTCCTCAACCCTCAATCGTCAATCCTCAATCACCAATCCTCAATCTTCAATCCTCGATCCTCAATCCTCAATCCTCAATCCTCAATCTTCAATCCTCAATACTCAATCTTCCATCCTCAATCCTAAATCCTCAATCCTCAATGCTCAATCCTCAATCCTCGATCCTCAACCATCAATCTTCAATCCTCAATACTCAATCTGCAATCCTCAATCCTCAATCCTCAATCCTCTATCCTCAATCTTCATTCTTCAATCCTCAATGCCCAGTCCTCAATCTTCAATCCTCAATCCCCAATCCTCAATTCTCAATCCTCAAACCTCAACCATCAATACTCAATCTTCAATCATCAATCATCAATATTCAATCCTCAATACTGAATCCTCAAACCTCAATACTCTATCCTCAATCCTCAATCCTCATTCTTCAATCCTCAATACCCAATACTCAATCTTCAATCCTCAATCCTCAATCCTCAATTCTCAATCCTCAATCCTCAATCCTCAGACCTCAAACATCAATACTCAACCCTCGGTCCTCGTCCTCAATCCACAACCCTCAATCCTCAATCCTCAGTCCTCAATCCTCAATCCTCAATCCTCAATTCTCAATCCTCCATCCTCAATCATCAATCCTCAATCCTCAATCCTGAATCCTCAATCCTCAATACTCAATCTTCAATCCTCAATCCTCATTTCTCAATCCTTAGTAATCAATCCTCAATCTTCAATACTGAATCGTCAATCCTCAGTCCTCAATCCTCATTTCTCAATCCTTAGTAATCAATCCTCAATCTTCAATACTGAATCGTCAATCCTCAGTCCTCAATCCTCAATCCTCAATCCTCGTTCCTCAAACCTCATTCCTCAACCCTCAGTCCTCACACTCAATTCTCGATTCTCAATACTCAATCCTCAGTCCTCGATCTTCAATCCTCAATAATCAACCTCCAATCCTAGATCCTCAATCCCCAGTCCTCAATCCTTAACACTCTATCATCAATCCTCAATCCCCATTCCTCAATCTTCAATCCTCAATGCTCAATCCTCAATCTTCAATCCTCAATCCTCAATCCTCAATCCTCAATCCTTATTCTTCAGTCCTCAATACACAATCTTCAATCCTCAATCCTCAATCCTCAATCCTCAATTCTCAATCCTCAATCCTCAATCCTCAATGCTCAATCCACATTCTTCAATCCGCAATACCCAATCCTCAATCTATAATACTCAATACTCAATCCTCAATTCTCAATGCTCAATCCACAGCCCTCAGTCCTCAAACATCAATCCTCAACCCTCAGCCCTCATCCTGAATCCTCAATCCTCAATCCTCAATCCACCATCTTCAATCCTCAATACTCAATCTTCAATAACACTGTTCAACACGGGTCTGATTTTGTAAGCGTGAATAAACATTTCTTATAGATTTCGATGTGCTGATTACGAATCTGCAAACCGTTTTTTTCCAGAACGTACAGTTTTTGAAAAAATCAATTTTGAAAAAAATGACAAATTTTCAACTTTGGGATTTTTTTCTGCTTTTACCGTAGTAGTTATTTAGTTGCTCTTTGCACGAAATAATTCTGTGGACTATCCCGAATAAAATAATATAAATAGTTATTAGATTATAAACATCGAAATAGGTTTAAATAACAATTAAAGTGAAAAGGACACCCAAAACGCACCCATTTTTGCTGATATTTTTCACTTTATTTCAAAAAGTAAGGGTCTAGGAGAAAATTTGACTATACCACGCGATAGAGCAAACCTTTCTACTAAGGAAGGCATCAGGCGAATGTCCAAAATTATTTTTGTTTTCAATATAGAAATAAAATTGTTTGGCGAAACGCGCGGCGGCGACAGTGGTACTCAATGACAGCGGCGCGCGCGGAGGACGCCTCGCCTACCGCCTGCCGTTCAGCGGTCCCTATACGCATTGACGTCATTGAGTACCACTGTCTCCGGCGCGCGTTTCGTCAAACTAGTTTATTTCTATCTTGAAAACAAAAATAATTTTGGACATTCGCCTGATGCCTTCCTTAGTAGAAAGGTTTGCTCTATCGCGTGTTATAGTCAAATTTTCTCCTAGACCCTTACTTTTTGAAATAAAGTGAAAAATATCAGCAAAAATGGGTGCGTTTTGGGTGTCCTTTTCACTTTAATTGTTATTTAAACCTATTTCGATGTTTATAATCTAATAACTATTTATATTGTTTTATTCGGGAGAGTTCACAGAATCATTTCGTGCAAAGAGCAACTAAATAACTACTACGGCAAAAGCACAGAAAAATTCCAAAGTTGAAAATTTGTCATTTTTTTCAAAATTGATTTTTTCAAAAACTGTACGTTCTGGAAAAAAACGGTTTGCAGATTCGTAATCAGCACGTCGAAATCTATAAGAAATGTTTATTCACGTTTACAAAATCGAAAAAAAGTCAAAATTTGTTGAACAGTGTAATCAATCCTCAATTCTCAATCCTCAATACTCAATCCTCAATCGTCAATACTTAATCCCCAATCCTCAATCTTCAATCCTCAATCCTCAATCCTCAGTCCTCAAACCTCAATCCTGAATCCTCAATCCTGAATCCTCAATCTTCAGCCCTGAGTCCTCAACAATCAGTAGTCAATCCTCAATCCTCAGTAGAATATCCTCAATTCACAGTTTTCAACACTCAATACTCGATCTGCAATCTTCAAGCTACTATGCACAAACATCAATTCTCATCACTCAAACCTCAACACTCAGTCCTCAATGTCCAATCCTCAATCCTCACATCTCAATCTTCAATCCTCAATACTGTACCTTCAATCCTCAATCCTCAATCCTCAATCCTCAATCCTCAATACTCAATCCTCAATCCTCAATCCTCAATCCTCAATCTTCAATCCTCAATACTCAATCTTCAATCCTCAATCCTCAATCCTCAATCCTCAATCATCAATCCTCAATCATCAATCCTCAATCTTCAATACTCAATCCTCAACCCTCAATCCTCAATCCTCAATACTCAACCATCAATCCTCAATTCTCAATACTCAATAGAATATCCTGAATTCTCAGGATTCTATACTCAAACCTCACTCCTCAACCCTCAGCCCTCATTCTCAACCCTCAAACCACAATCCTCAAACCTCAATCCTCAACCGTCAGCCCTCGTCCTCAATCCTCAACCATCAATCCTGAATCCTACTGTCTTCAATCATCAATACTCAATCTTCAATCCTCAATCCTCAATCCTCTGTCCTCAAACCACAATCCTGAATCCTGAATCCTGAATCCTCAATCCTCAGCCCTGAGTCCTTAACAATCAGTTGTCAATCCTCAATCCTCAATAGAATATCCTCAATTCACAGTTTTCAATACTCAATACTCAACCTGCAATCTTCAGATCTCTATCCACAAACATCAATTCTCATCACTCAACCCTCAATACTCAGTCCCTAATCCTCAATCTTCAATCCTCAATCCTCAATCCTCAATCCTCAATCCTCAATCTTAATCTTCAATACTCAATACTCAATCTTCAAACCTCAATCCTCAATCCTCACTCCTCAATCCTCAGTCCTCAATCCTCAATACTCAATCTTCAATCCTCAATCCTCAATCCTCAATACTCAATCCTCAATCCTCAATCCTCAATCGTCAATCTTCAATCCTCAATACTCAATCTTCAATCCTCAATCCTCAATCCTAAATCCTCAGTCCTCAATGCTCAATCTTCATTCCTCAATCTTCAATCCTCAATACTCAATCCTCAATCCTCAATCCTCAATCCTCAATCCTCAGTCCTCAAACCGCAATCCTGAATCCTCGATCCTGAATCCTCAATCTTCAGCCCTCAGTCCTCTACAGTCAGTTGTCAATCCTCAATCCTCAAAGAATATCATCAATTCACAGTTTTCATTACTCAATACTCAGTCTGCAATCTTCAAATCTCTATCCACAAACATCAATTATCATCACTCAACCCTCAACACTCAGTCCCCAATCCTCAATATTCAATCCTCAATCCACAATCCTCAATCCACAATCCTCAACGCTCAATCCTCAATGCTCAACCTTCAATGCTCATTCCTCAATCCTCAATCCTCATTTCTCAATACTCAATCGTCAATCTTCAATCCTCAATACTCAATCTTCAATCCCCAAACCTTAATCCTCGGTCCTCAATCCTCAATCGTCAATCTCCAATCCTGAATACTCAATCTTCAGTCCTCAATCCTCAATCCTCAATCCTCAATCCTCAACCCTCATTCTTCAATCCTCAATACCCAGTCCTCAATCTTCAATCGTCAATCCTCAATCCTCAATTCTCAATCCTCAATCCTCAGCCCTCAGTCCTCAAACCTCAATCCTCAACCCTCAGCCGTCATCCTCAATCCTCAATCCTCAATCCTCAATCCTCAATCCTCAATCTTCAATCCTCAATACTCAATCTTCAATCCTCAATCCTCAATCCTCAATCCACAATCCTCAAACCTCAATCCTCAACCGTCAGTCCTCGCCCTCAATCCTCAACCCTCAATCCTCAATCCTCCCATCTTCAATCATCAATACTCAAACTTCAATCCTCAATCCTCAATCCTCAGTCCTCAAACCTCAATCCTGAATCCTCAATCCTGAATCCTCAATCTTCAGCCCTGAGTCCTCAACAATCAGTTGTCAATTCTCAATCCTCAATTGAATATCATCAATTCACAGTTTTCAATACTCAATACTCAATCTGCAATCTTCGAATCTCTATCCACAAGCATCAATTCTCATCATTCAACCCTCAACACTCAGTCCCCAATCCTCAATCTTCAATCCTCAATCCTCAATCCACAATCCTCGATCCTCAATCCTCAATCCTCAGTCCTCAATCTTGAATCCTCAATACTCAATCTTCAATAATCAATCCTCAATTCTCAATACTCAATACTCAATCCTCAATCGTCAATCCTCAATCCCCAATCATCAATCTTCAATCCTCAATCCTCAATCCTCAATCCACAATCCTCAATCCTCAATCTTCAATCCTCAATCCTCAATTCTCAGTCCTCAATACTCAATCCTCAATCGTCAAACCTCAATCCCCAATCCTCAATCTTCAATCCTCGATCCTCAATCCTCAACAACCAATCCTCAATCTTCAACCCTCAGTCCCAAATCCTCAATCTTCAATCATCAATACTCAATCTTCAATCCGCAATCCTCAATCCTCAGTCCTCAAACCTCAATCCTGAATCCTCAGTCCTCATTCTTCAATCCTCAATCTTCAATCCTCAATCCTCAATCCTCAATCCTCAATCCTCAATCTTCAGTCCTCAATCCTCAATCCTCATTCTTCAATCCACAATGCCCAGTCCTCAATCTTCAATCCTCAATCCTCAGTCCTCAATTCTCAATCCTCAATCCTCAATCCTCAATCTTCAATCCTCAATCCTCAATTCTCAGTCCTCAATACTCAATCCTCAATCGTCAAACCTCAATCCCCAATCCTCAATCTTCAATCCTCGATCCTCAATCCTCAACAACCAATCCTCAATCTTCAACCCTCAGTCCCAAATCCTCAATCTTCAATCATCAATACTCAATCTTCAATCCGCAATCCTCAATCCTCAGTCCTCAAACCTCAATCCTGAATCCTCAATCCTGAATCCTCAATCTTCAGCCCTAAGTCCTCAACAATCAGTAGTCAATCCTCAATCCTCAGTAGAATATCCTCAATTCACAGTTTTCAACACTCAATACTCGATCTGCAATCTTCAAACTACTATGCACAAACATCAATTCTCATCACTCAAACCTCAACACTCAGTCCTCAATGTCCAATCCTCAATCCTAACATCTCAATCTTCAATCCTCAATACTGTACCTTCAATCCTCAATCCTCAATCCTCAATCCTCAATCCTCAATACTCAATCGTCAATCCTCAATCCTCAATCCTCAATCTTCAATCCTCAATACTCAATCTTCAATCCTCAATCCTCAATCCTCAATTCTCAATCCTCAATCCTCAATCCTCAGACCTCAAACATCAATACTCAACCCTCAGGCCTCGTCCTCAATCCACAACGCTCAATCCTCAATCCTCAGTCCTCAATCCTCAATCAACAATCCTCAAACCTCAATCCTCAACCGTCAGTCCCCGTCCTCAATCCTCAAACATGAATCCCTCAATCCTCAGTCTTCAATCATCAATACTCAATCTTCAATCCTCAATCCTCAATCCTCATTCCTCAATCCTCAATCCTCAATCCTCAATACTCAATCCACAATCCTCAATGTTCAATCCTCAATACCCACACCTCAATCTTCAATCCTCAATCCTCAATCCTCAATCCTCAGTCCTCAAACCTCAATCCTGAATCCTCAAACCTGAATCCTCATTCTTCAGCCCTCAGTCCTCAACAATCAGTTGTCAATCCTCAATCCTCAATAGAATATCATCAATTCACAGTTTTCGTTACTCAATACTCAATCTGCAATCTTCAAATCTCTATCCACAAACATCAATTCTCATCACTCAACCCTCAACACTCAGTCCCCAATCCTCAATCTTCAATCCTCAATCCTCAATCCTCAATCCACAATCCTCAACTTTCAATCCTCAGTACCCAACCTTCAATGCTCATTCCTCAATCCTCAATCCTCAATCCTCAATCGTCGATCTCCAATCCTGAATACTCAATCTTCAATCCTCAATCCTCAATCCTCAATCCTCAATCCTCAGTCCTCATTCTTCAATCCTCAATACCCAATCCTCAATCTTCAATCCTCAATCCTCAATCCTCAATCCTCAATCCTCAATCCTCAATCCTCAATCCTCATTCTTCAATCCTCAATACCCAATCCTCAATCTTCAATCCTCAATCCTCAATCCTCAATCTTTAATTCTCAGTCCCCAATCCTCAATCTTCAATCCTCAATCCTCAATCCTCAGTCCTCAAACCTCAATCCTGAATCCTCAATCCTGAATCCTCAATCTTCAGCCCTGGGTCCTCAACAATCAGTAGTCAATCCTCAATCCTCAGTAGAATATCCTCAATTCACAGTTTTCAACACTCAATACTCGATCTGCAATCTTCAAACTACTATGCACAAACATCAATTCTCATCACTCAAACCTCAACACTCAGTCCTCAATGTCCAATCCTCAATCCTCACATCTCAATCTTCAATCCTCAATACTGTACCTTCAATCCTCAATCCTCAAACCTCAATCCTCAATCCTCAATACTCAATCCTCAATCCTCAATCCTCAATCCTCAATCTTCAATACTCAATACTCAATCTTCAATCCTCAATCCTCAATCCTCAATCCTCAATCATGAATCCTCAATCATCAATCCTCAATCTTCAATACTCAATCCTCAACCCTCAATCCTCAATCCTCAATACTCAACCATCAATCCTCAATTCTCAATACTCAATAGAATATCCTGAATTCTCAGGATTCTATACTCAAACCTCACTCCTCAACCCTCAGCCCTCATTCTCAACCCTCAAACCACAATCCTCAAACCTCAATCCTCAACCGTCAGCCCTCGTCCTCAATCCTCAACCATCAATCCTCAATCCTACTATCTTCAATCATCAATACTCAATCTTCAATCCTCAATCCTCAATCCTCAGTCCTCAAACCACAATCCTGAATCCTCAATCCTGAATCCTCAATCCTCAGCCCTGAGTCCTTAACAATCAGTTGTCAATCCTCAATCCTCGATAGAATATCCTCAATTCACAGTTTTCAATACTCAATACTCAATCTGCAATCTTCAGATCTCTATCCACAAACATCAATTCTCAACACTCACTCCTCAATCCTCAGTCCTCAATCCTCAATACTCAATCTTCAATCCTCAATCCTCAATCCTCAATCCTCAATCCTCAATCCTCAATCCTCAATCGTCAATCTTCAATCCTCAATACTCAATCTTCAATCCTCAATCCTCAATCCTAAATCCTCAGTCCTCAATCCTCAATCTTCAATCCTCAATCTTCAATCCTCAATCCTCAATCCTCAATCCTCAATCCTCAATCCTCAATCCTCAGTCCTCAAACCGCAATCCTGAATCTTCGATCCTGAATCCTCAATCTTCAGCCCTCAGTCCTCTACAGTCAGTTGTCAATCCTCAATCCTCAAAGAATATCATCAATTCACAGTTTTCATTACTCAATACTCAGTCTGCAATCTTCAAATCTCTATCCACAAACATCAATTATCATCGCTCAACCCTCAACACTCAGTCCCCAATCCTCAATATTCAATCCTCAATCCACAATCCTCAATCCACAATCCTCAACGCTCAATCCTCAATGCTCAACCTTCAATGCACATTCCTCAATCCTCAATCCTCATGTCTCAATACTCAATCGTCAATCTTCAATCCTCAATACTCAATCTTCAATCCCCAATCCTTAATCCTCGGTCCTCAATCCTCAATCGTCAATCTCCAATCCTGAATACTCAATCTTCAGTCCTCAATCCTCAATCCTCAATCCTCAATCCTCAACCCTCATTCTTCAATCCTCAATACACAGTCCTCAATCTTCAATCGTCAATCCTCAATCCTCAATTCTCAATCCTCAATCCTCAGTCCTCAGTCCTCAAACCTCAATCCTCAACCCTCAGCCGTCATCCTCAATCCTCAATCCTCAATCCTCAATCCTCAATCCTCAATCTTCAATCCTCAATACTCAATCTTCAATCCTCAATCCTCAATCCTCAATCCACAATCCTCAAACCTCAATCCTCAACCGTCAGTCCTCGCCCTCAATCCTCAACCCTCAATCCTCAATCCTCCCATCTTCAATCATCAATACTCAAACTTCAATCCTCAATCCTCAATCCTCAGTCCTCAAACCTCAATCCTGAATCCTCAATCCTGAATCCTCAATCTTCAGCCCTGAGTCCTCAACAATCAGTTGTCAATTCTCAATCCTCAATAGAATATCATCAATTCACAGTTTTCAATACTCAATACTCAATCTGCAATCTTCGAATCTCTATCCACAAGCATCAATTCTCATCATTCAACCCTCAACACTCAGTCCCCAATCCTCAATCTTCAATCCTCAATCCTCAATCCACAATCCTCGATCCTCAATCCTCAATCCTCAATCCTCAATCTTGAATCCTCACTACACAATCTTCAATAATCAATCCTCAATTCTCAATCCTCAATACTCAATCCTCAATCGTCAATCCTCAATCCCCAATCATCAATCTTCAATCCTCAATCCTCAATCCTCAATCCACAATCCTCAACCCTCAATCCTCAATCGTCAATCTTCAATCCTCAATACTCAATCTTCTATCCTCAATCCTCAATCCTCAATCCTCAATCCTCAGTCCTCATTCTTCAATCCTCAATCTTCAATCCTCAATCCTCAATCCTCAATCCTCAATCCTCAATCTTCAGTCCTCAATCCTCAATCCTCATTCTTCAATCCTCAATGCCCAGTCCTCAATCTTCAATCCTCAATCCTCAATCCTCAATTCTCAATCCTCAATCCTCAATCCTCAATCTTCAATCCTCAATCCTCAATTCTCGGTCCTCAATACTCAATCCTCAATCGTCAAACCTCAATCCCCAATCCTCAATCTTCAATCCTCGATCCTCAATCCTCAACAACCAATCCTCAATCTTCAATCCTCAATACTCAATCTTCAATTATCAATCCTCAATCCTCAATCCTCAATCCTCAATGCTCAATCCTCAATCCTCAATCCTCAACCATCAATCTTCAATCCTCAATACTCAATCTGCAATCGTCAATCCTCAATCCTCAATTCTCAATCCTCATTCTTCAATCCTCAATGCCCAGTCCTCAATCTTCAATCCTCAATCCTCAATCCTCAATTCTCAATCCTCAATCCTCAATCATCAATCCTCAATCCTCAATCCTCAAACCTCAATTCTCAATACTCAATCTTCAATCCCAAATCCTCAATTCTCAGTCCTCAATACTGAATCCTCAAACCTCAATCCTCTATCCTCAATCCTCAATCCTCATTCTTCAATCCTCAATACCCAATAGTCAATCTTCAATCCTCAATCCTCAATCCTCAATTCTCAATCCTCAATCCTCAATCCTCAGACCTCAAACATCAATACTCAACCCTCAGGCCTCGTCCTCAATCCACAACCCTCAATCCTCAATCCTCAGTCCTCAATCCTCAATCCTCAATCCTCAAACCTCAATCCTCAACCGTCAGTCCCCGTCCTCAATCCTCAAACATGAATCCTCAATCCTCAGTCTTCAATCATCAATACTCAATCTTCAATCCTCAACCCTCAATCCTCATTCCTCAATCCTCAATCCTCATTCCTCAATCCTCATTCTTCAATCCTCAACACCCAATCCTCAAACTTCAATCCTGAATCCTCAACTCTCAATCCTCAATCCTCAGTCCTCAGTCCACAAACCTCAATCCTCAACCCTCAGCCCTCATCCTCAATCCTCAATCCTCAATCCTCAAACCTCAATCCTCAACCGTCAGTCCTCGTCCTCAAACCTGAACCCCCAATCCTCAATCCTCAATCTTCAATCATCAATACTCAATCTTCAATCCTCAATACTCAACCTTCAATCCTCAATCCTCAATTCTCAACCCTCAATGCTCAATACTCAATCCTCAACCCTCATTCTTCAATTCTCAACACCCAATCCTCAATCTTCAATCCTCAATCCCCAATCCTCAATCTTCTATCCTCAATCCTCAATCCTCAATCCTCAATCCTCAATCTTCAATCCTCAATACTCAATCTTCAATCCTCAATCTTCAATCCTCAATCCTCAATCCTCAATCCTCAATCCTCAACCTTCAATCCTCAATACTCAAACTGCAATCCTCAATCCTCAGTCCTCACTCCTCAATCCTCATTCTTCAATCCTCAATACCGAATCCTCAATCTTCAATCCTCAATCCTCAGTCCTCAATTCTCAATCCTCAATCCTCAATCCTCAGACTTCAAACACCAATACTCAACCATCAGTCCTAGTCCTCAATCCACAGCCCTCAATCCTCAATCCTCAATCTTCAATCATTAATATTCAGTCGTCAATTCTCAATCCACAAACCACAATCCTCAATCCTCAATACTCAGTCCTCAATCCTCAATCTTCAATCCTCAATACTCAATCTTCAATCCTCAATCTTCAATACTCAATCTTCTATCCTCAATCCTCAATCCTCAATCCTCAATCCTCAATCCTCAATCCTCAATCCTCAATTCTCAATCCTCAATCCTCAATCCTCAATACTCAATCCACATTCTTCAATCCGCAATACCCAATCCTCAATCTATAATACTCAATACTCAATCCTCAATTCTCAATGGTCAATCCTCAGCCCTCAGTCCTCAAACATCAATCCTCAACCCTCAGCCCTCATCCTCAATCCTCAATCCTCAATCCTCAATCCTCAATCCTCATTCCTCAATCCTCAATCCTCAATCCTCAATCTTCAATCCTCAATACTCAATACTCAATCCTCAATCCTCAATAATCAATCCTCAATCCTTAACCTTCAGTCCTCAATACACAATCTTAAATCCTCAATCCTCAATCATGAATCCTCATTCCTCAATCCTCAATCCTCAATCCTCAATCCTCAATCCTCAATCCTCAATCTTCAATCCTCAATACTCAATATTCAATCCTCAATCCTCAATCGTCAATCCTCAATCCCCAATCATCGATCTTCAATCCCCAGTCCTCAATCCTCAATCCTCAATCCTCAACCCTCAATCCTCAATCGTCAATCTTCAATCCTCAATACTCAATCTTCTATCCTCAATCCTCAATCCTCAATCCTCAATCCTCAGTCCTCATTCTTCAATCCTCAATCTTCAATCCTCAATCTTCAATCCTCAATCCTCAGCCCTCATTCTCAATCCTCAATCCACAATCCTCAAACCTCAATCCTCAACCGTCAGACCTCGTCCTCAAGCCTCAACTCTCAATCCACAATCCTCCCATCTTCAATCATCAATACTCAATCTTCAATCCTCAATCCTCAATCCTCAGTCCTCAAACCTCAATCCTGAATCCTCAATCCTGAATCCTCAATCTTTAGCCCTGAGTCCTCAACAATCAGTTGCAAATCCTCAATCCTCAATCGAATATCCTCAATTCACAGTTTTCAATACACAATACTCAATCTGCAATCTTCAGATCTCTATCCAAAAACATCAATTCTCATCACTCAACCCTGAATACTCAGTCCCTAATCCTCAATCTTCAATCCTCAACCCTCAATCCTCAATCCTCAATCCTCAATCTTAATCTTCAATCTCAATACTCAATCTTCAATCCTCAACCCTCAATCCTCAATCCTCAATCCTCAATCTTCAATCCTCAATACTCAATATTCAATCCTCAATCCTCAATCCTCAATCCTCAATCCTCAATCCTCAATTCTCAATCCTCCATCCTCAATCATCAATCCTCAATCCTCAGTCCTCAATCCTCAATCCTCGATACTCAATCTTCAATCCTCAATCCTCAATTCTCAATCCTCAATTCTGAATCCTCAAACCTCAGTCCTCAATCCTCAATCCTCAATTCTCAATCCTCCATCCTCAATCATCAATCCTCAATCCTCAATCCTCAATCCTCAATCCTCAATACTCAATCTTCAATCCTCAATCCTCAATTCTCAATCCTCAGTAATCAATCCTCAATCTTCAATACTGAATCGTCAATCCTCAGTACTCAATCCTCAATCCTCAACCCTCGTTCCTCAAACCTCATTCCTCAACCCTCAGTCCTCACACTCAATTCTCGATTCTCAATCCTCAATCCTCAATCCTCAATCTTCAATCCTCAATAATCAACCTCCAATCCTAGATCCTCAATCCCCAATCCTCAATCCTTAACCCTCTATCATCAATCCTCAATCCCCATTCCTGAATCTTCAATCCTCAATGCTCAATCCTCAATCTTCAATCCTCAATCCTCAATCCTCAATCCTCAATCCTTAACCTTCAGTCCTCAATACACAATCTTCAATCCTCAATCCTCAATCCTCAATTCTCAATTCTCAATCCTCAATCCTCAATCCTCAATGCTCAATCCACATTCTTCAATCCGCAATACCCAATCCTCAATCTATAATACTCAATACTCAATCCTCAATTCTCAATGGTCAATCCTCAGCCCTCAGTCCTCAAACATCAATCCTCAACCCTCAGCCCGCATCCTCAATCCTCAATCCTCAATCCTCAATCCACAATCTTCAATCCTCAATACTCAATCTTCAATAATCAATCCTCAATTCTCAATCCTCAATACTCAATCCTCAATCCTCAATCCTCAATCTTCAATCCTCAATACTCAATCTTCAATCCTCAATCTTCAATCCTCAATCCTCAATCCTCAATCCTCAATCCTCAACCTTCAATCCTCAATACTCAAACTGCAATCCTCAATCCTCAGTCCTCACTCCTCAATCCTCATTCTTCAATCCTCAATACCGAATCCTCAATCTTCAATCCTCAATCCTCAGTCCTCAATTCTCAATCCTCAATCCTCAATCCTCAGACTTCAAACACCAATACTCAACCATCAGTCCTAGTCCTCAATCCACAGCCCTCAATCCTCAATCCTCAATCTTCAATCATTAATATTCAGTCGTCAATTCTCAATCCACAAACCACAATCCTCAATCCTCAATACTCAGTCCTCAATCCTCAATCTTCAATCCTCAATACTCAATCTTCAATCCTCAATCTTCAATACTCAATCTTCTATCCTCAATCCTCAATCCTCAATCCTCAATCCTCAATCCTCAATCCTCAATCCTCAATTCTCAATCCTCAATCCTCAATCCTCAATACTCAATCCACATTCTTCAATCCGCAATACCCAATCCTCAATCTATAATACTCAATACTCAATCCTCAATTCTCAATGGTCAATCCTCAGCCCTCAGTCCTCAAACATCAATCCTCAACCCTCAGCCCTCATCCTCAATCCTCAATCCTCAATCCTCAATCCTCAATCCTCATTCCTCAATCCTCAATCCTCAATCCTCAATCTTCAATCCTCAATACTCAATATTCAATCCTCAATCCTCAATAATCAATCCTCAATCCTTAACCTTCAGTCCTCAATACACAATCTTAAATCCTCAATCCTCAATCATGAATCCTCATTCCTCAATCCTCAATCCTCAATCCTCAATCCTCAATCCTCAATCCTCAATCTTCAATCCTCAATACTCAATATTCAATCCTCAATCCTCAATCGTCAATCCTCAATCCCCAATCATCGATCTTCAATCCCCAGTCCTCAATCCTCAATCCTCAATCCTCAACCCTCAATCCTCAATCGTCAATCTTCAATCCTCAATACTCAATCTTCTATCCTCAATCCTCAATCCTCAATCCTCAATCCTCAGTCCTCATTCTTCAATCCTCAATCTTCAATCCTCAATCTTCAATCCTCAATCCTCAGCCCTCATTCTCAATCCTCAATCCACAATCCTCAAACCTCAATCCTCAACCGTCAGACCTCGTCCTCAAGCCTCAACTCTCAATCCACAATCCTCCCATCTTCAATCATCAATACTCAATCTTCAATCCTCAATCCTCAATCCTCAGTCCTCAAACCTCAATCCTGAATCCTCAATACTCAATCTTCAATCCTCAATCCTCAATTCTCAATCCTCAGTAATCAATCCTCAATCTTCAATACTGAATCGTCAATCCTCAGTACTCAATCCTCAATCCTCAACCCTCGTTCCTCAAACCTCATTCCTCAACCCTCAGTCCTCACACTCAATTCTCGATTCTCAATCCTCAATCCTCAATCCTCAATCTTCAATCCTCAATAATCAACCTCCAATCCTAGATCCTCAATCCCCAATCCTCAATCCTTAACCCTCTATCATCAATCCTCAATCCCCATTCCTGAATCTTCAATCCTCAATGCTCAATCCTCAATCTTCAATCCTCAATCCTCAATCCTCAATCCTCAATCCTTAACCTTCAGTCCTCAATACACAATCTTCAATCCTCAATCCTCAATCCTCAATTCTCAATTCTCAATCCTCAATCCTCAATCCTCAATGCTCAATCCACATTCTTCAATCCGCAATACCCAATCCTCAATCTATAATACTCAATACTCAATCCTCAATTCTCAATGGTCAATCCTCAGCCCTCAGTCCTCAAACATCAATCCTCAACCCTCAGCCCGCATCCTCAATCCTCAATCCTCAATCCTCAATCCACAATCTTCAATCCTCAATACTCAATCTTCAATAATCAATCCTCAATTCTCAATCCTCAATACTCAATCCTCAATCCTCAATCCTCAATCTTCAATCCTCAATACTCAATCTTCAATCCTCAATCTTCAATCCTCAATCCTCAATCCTCAATCCTCAATCCTCAACCTTCAATCCTCAATACTCAAACTGCAATCCTCAATCCTCAGTCCTCACTCCTCAATCCTCATTCTTCAATCCTCAATACCGAATCCTCAATCTTCAATCCTCAATCCTCAGTCCTCAATTCTCAATCCTCAATCCTCAATCCTCAGACTTCAAACACCAATACTCAACCATCAGTCCTAGTCCTCAATCCACAGCCCTCAATCCTCAATCCTCAATCTTCAATCATTAATATTCAGTCGTCAATTCTCAATCCACAAACCACAATCCTCAATCCTCAATACTCAGTCCTCAATCCTCAATCTTCAATCCTCAATACTCAATCTTCAATCCTCAATCTTCAATACTCAATCTTCTATCCTCAATCCTCAATCCTCAATCCTCAATCCTCAATCCTCAATCCTCAATCCTCAATTCTCAATCCTCAATCCTCAATCCTCAATACTCAATCCACATTCTTCAATCCGCAATACCCAATCCTCAATCTATAATACTCAATACTCAATCCTCAATTCTCAATGGTCAATCCTCAGCCCTCAGTCCTCAAACATCAATCCTCAACCCTCAGCCCTCATCCTCAATCCTCAATCCTCAATCCTCAATCCTCAATCCTCATTCCTCAATCCTCAATCCTCAATCCTCAATCTTCAATCCTCAATACTCAATATTCAATCCTCAATCCTCAATAATCAATCCTCAATCCTTAACCTTCAGTCCTCAATACACAATCTTAAATCCTCAGTCCTCAATCATGAATCCTCATTCCTCAATCCTCAATCCTCAATCCTCAATCCTCAATCCTCAATCCTCAATCTTCAATCCTCAATACTCAATATTCAATCCTCAATCCTCAATCGTCAATCCTCAATCCCCAATCATCGATCTTCAATCCCCAGTCCTCAATCCTCAATCCTCAATCCTCAACCCTCAATCCTCAATCGTCAATCTTCAATCCTCAATACTCAATCTTCTATCCTCAATCCTCAATCCTCAATCCTCAATCCTCAGTCCTCATTCTTCAATCCTCAATCTTCAATCCTCAATCTTCAATCCTCAATCCTCAGCCCTCATTCTCAATCCTCAATCCACAATCCTCAAACCTCAATCCTCAACCGTCAGACCTCGTCCTCAAGCCTCAACTCTCAATCCACAATCCTCCCATCTTCAATCATCAATACTCAATCTTCAATCCTCAATCCTCAATCCTCAGTCCTCAAACCTCAATCCTGAATCCTCAATCCTGAATCCTCAATCTTTAGCCCTGAGTCCTCAACAATCAGTTGCAAATCCTCAATCCTCAATCGAATATCCTCAATTCACAGTTTTCAATACACAATACTCAATCTGCAATCTTCAGATCTCTATCCAAAAACATCAATTCTCATCACTCAACCCTGAATACTCAGTCCCTAATCCTCAATCTTCAATCCTCAACCCTCAATCCTCAATCCTCAATCCTCAATCTTAATCTTCAATCTCAATACTCAATCTTCAATCCTCAACCCTCAATCCTCAATCCTCAATCCTCAATCTTCAATCCTCAATACTCAATATTCAATCCTCAATCCTCAATCCTCAATCCTCAATCCTCAATCCTCAATTCTCAATCCTCCATCCTCAATCATCAATCCTCAATCCTCAGTCCTCAATCCTCAATCCTCGATACTCAATCTTCAATCCTCAATCCTCAATTCTCAATCCTCAATTCTGAATCCTCAAACCTCAGTCCTCAATCCTCAATCCTCAATTCTCAATCCTCCATCCTCAATCATCAATCCTCAATCCTCAATCCTCAATCCTCAATCCTCAATACTCAATCTTCAATCCTCAATCCTCAATTCTCAATCCTCAGTAATCAATCCTCAATCTTCAATACTGAATCGTCAATCCTCAGTACTCAATCCTCAATCCTCAACCCTCGTTCCTCAAACCTCATTCCTCAACCCTCAGTCCTCACACTCAATTCTCGATTCTCAATCCTCAATCCTCAATCCTCAATCTTCAATCCTCAATAATCAACCTCCAATCCTAGATCCTCAATCCCCAATCCTCAATCCTTAACCCTCTATCATCAATCCTCAATCCCCATTCCTGAATCTTCAATCCTCAATGCTCAATCCTCAATCTTCAATCCTCAATCCTCAATCCTCAATCCTCAATCCTTAACCTTCAGTCCTCAATACACAATCTTCAATCCTCAATCCTCAATCCTCAATTCTCAATTCTCAATCCTCAATCCTCAATCCTCAATGCTCAATCCACATTCTTCAATCCGCAATACCCAATCCTCAATCTATAATACTCAATACTCAATCCTCAATTCTCAATGGTCAATCCTCAGCCCTCAGTCCTCAAACATCAATCCTCAACCCTCAGCCCGCATCCTCAATCCTCAATCCTCAATCCTCAATCCACAATCTTCAATCCTCAATACTCAATCTTCAATAATCAATCCTCAATTCTCAATCCTCAATACTCAATCCTCAATCGTCAATACTTAATCCCCAATCCCCAATCTTCAATCCTCAATCCTCAATCCTCAATCCTCAATCCTTAATCTTCAGTCCTCAATACACAATCTTCAATCCTCAATACTCAATCCTGAATCCTCAATCCTCAATCCTCAATCCTCAATCCTCAATCCTCAAACCTCAATCGTCAATCGTCAGCCCTCGTCCTCAATCCTCAACACTCAATCCTCAATCCTCAATGTTCAATCATCAATACTCAATCTTCAATCCTCAATCCTCAATCTTCAATCCTCAATCCTCAATCCTCAATCCTCAATCCTCAAACCTCAACTTTCAATCCTCAATACTCAATCTTCAATCCTCAATCCTCAATACTCAATCTTCCATCCTCAATCCTCAATCCTCAATCCTCAATGCTCAATCCTCAATCCTCAATCCTCAACCATCAATCTTCAATCCTCAATACTCAATCTGCAATCCTCAATCCTCAATCCTCAATCCTCAATCCTCATTCTTCAATCCTCAATGCCCAGTCCTTAATCTTCAATCCTCAATCCTCAATCCTCAATTCTCAATCCTGAATCCTCAGTCCTCAATCCACAATCCTCAATCCTCAAGCCTCAATCGTCAATCGTCAGCCCTCGCCCTCAATCCTCAACACTCAATCCTCAATCCTCAATCCTCAATATTCAATCATCACTGCTCAATCTTCAATCCTCAATCCTCAATCTTCAATCCTCAATCCTCAATTCTCAGTCCTCAATACTCAATCCTCAATCGTCAATCCTCAATCCCCAATCCTCAATCTTCAATCCTCGATCCTCAATCCTCAATCCTCAATCCTCGATACTCAATCTTCAATCCTCAATCCTCAATTCTCAATCCTCAATTCTGAATCCTCAAACCTCAGTCCTCAATCCTCAATCCTCAATTCTCAATCCTCCATCCTCAATCATCAATCCTCAATCCTCAATCCTCAATCCTCAATCCTCAATACTCAATCTTCAATCCTCAATCCTCAATTCTCAATCCTCAGTAATCAATCCTCAATCTTCAATACTGAATCGTCAATCCTCAGTACTCAATCCTCAATCCTCAACCCTCGTTCCTCAAACCTCATTCCTCAACCCTCAGTCCTCACACTCAATTCTCGATTCTCAATCCTCAATCCTCAATCCTCAATCTTCAATCCTCAATAATCAACCTCCAATCCTAGATCCTCAATCCCCAATCCTCAATCCTTAACCCTCTATCATCAATCCTCAATCCCCATTCCTGAATCTTCAATCCTCAATGCTCAATCCTCAATCTTCAATCCTCAATCCTCAATCCTCAATCCTCAATCCTTAACCTTCAGTCCTCAATACACAATCTTCAATCCTCAATCCTCAATCCTCAATTCTCAATTCTCAATCCTCAATCCTCAATCCTCAATGCTCAATCCACATTCTTCAATCCGCAATACCCAATCCTCAATCTATAATGCTCAATACTCAATCCTCAATTCTCAATGGTCAATCCTCAGCCCTCAGTCCTCAAACATCAATCCTCAACCCTCAGACCGCATCCTCAATCCTCAATCCTCAATCCTCAATCCACAATCTTCAATCCTCAATACTCAATCTTCAATAATCAATCCTCAATTCTCAATCCTCAATACTCAATCCTCAATCGTCAATACTTAATCCCCAATCCCCAATCTTCAATCCTCAATCCTCAATCCTCAATCCTCAATCCTCAAACCTCAACTTTCAATCCTCAATACTCAATCTTCAATCCTCAATCCTCAATACTCAATCTTCCATCCTCAATCCTCAATCCTCAATCCTCAATGCTCAATCCTCAATCCTCAATCCTCAACCATCAATCTTCAATCCTCAATACTCAATCTGCAATCCTCAATCCTCAATCCTCAATCCTCAATCCTCATTCTTCAATCTTCAATGCCCAATCCTCAATCTTCAATCCTCAATCCTCAATCCTCAATTCTCAATCCTGAATCCTCAGTCCTCAATCCACAATCCTCAATCCTCAAGCCTCAATCGTCAATCGTCAGCCCTCGCCCTCAATCCTCAACACTCAATCCTCAATCCTCAATCCTCAATATTCAATCATCACTGCTCAATCTTCAATCCTCAATCCTCAATCTTCAATCCTCAATCCTCAATTCTCAGTCCTCAATACTCAATCCTCAATCGTCAATCCTCAATCCCCAATCCTCAATCGTCAATCCTCGATCCTCAATCCTCAATCCTCAATCCTCAATCTTCAATACTCAACTCTCAATCTTCCATCCTCAATCCTCAATGCTCTATCCTCAATGCTCAATCCTCAATCCTCAATCCTCAACCATCAATCTTCAATCCTCAATACTCAATCTGCAATCCTCAATGCTCAATCCTCGATCCTCAATCCTCATTCTTCAATCCTCAATCCTCAATCCCCAATCCTCAATCTTCAATCCTCGATCCTCAATCCTCAATCCTCAATCCTCAACCTTCTATCCTCAATACTCAATCTTCAATCCTCAATCCTCAATCCTCAATCCTCAATGCTCAATCCTCAATCCTCAATCCTCAATCCTCAACCCTCAATCCTCAA
This sequence comes from Calliopsis andreniformis, assembly GCF_051401765.1. NCBI lineage: Eukaryota > Metazoa > Arthropoda > Insecta > Hymenoptera > Andrenidae > Calliopsis > Calliopsis andreniformis. Next base: position 2,306,019 of record NW_027480495.1, read on the forward strand.
TCTTCAGTCCTCAATCCTCAATCTTCAATCCTCAATACTCAATCTCCAATCCTCAAACCTCAGTCCTCAAACCTCAATTCTGAATCCTCAAATCTCAATTCTGAATCCTCAGTCCTGAACCCTCAATCTTCAGCTCTCAGTCCTCAACAATCAGTTGTCAATCCTCAATCCTCAATAGAATATACACAATTCACAGTTTTCAATACACAATACTCAATCTGCAATCTTCAAATCTCTATCCACAAACATCAATTCTCATCAGTCAAACCTCAACACTCAGTCCTCAATGTTCAATCCTCAATCCTCAATCCTCAATCCTAAATCCTCAATCCTCAATCCTCAGTCCTCAAACCTCAATCCTGAATCCTCAATCCTGAATCCTCAATCTTCAGCCCTGAGTCCTCAACAATCAGTTGTCAATTCTCAATCCTCAATTGAATATCATCAATTCACAGTTTTCAATACTCAATACTCAATCTGCAAACTTCGAGTCTCTATCCACAAGCATCAATTCTCATCATTCAACCCTCAACACTCAGTCCCCAATCCTCAATCTTCAATCCTCAATCCTCAATCCACAATCCTCGATCCTCAATCCTCAATCCTCAATCCTCAATCTTGAATCCTCAATACTCAATCTTCAATAATCAATCCTCAATTCTCAATCCTCAATACTCAATCCTCAATCGTCAATCCTCAATCCCCAATCATCAATCTTCAATCCTCAATCCTCAATCCTCAATCCACAATCCTCAACCCTCAATCCTCAATCGTCAATCTTCAATCCTCAATACTCAATCTTCTATCCTCAATCCTCAATCCTCAATCCTCAATCCTCAGTCCTCATTCTTCAATCCTCAATCTTCAATCCTCAATCCTCAATCCTCAATCCTCAATCCTCAATCTTCAGTCCTCAATCCTCAATCCTCATTCTTCAATCCACAATGCCCAGTCCTCAATCTTCAATCCTCAATCCTCAGTCCTCAATTCTCAATCCTCAATCCTCAATCCTCAATCTTCAATCCTCAATCCTCAATTCTCAGTCCTCAATCCTCAACAACCAATCCTCAATCTTCAATCCTCAATACTCAATCTTCAATCCTCAATCCTCAATCCTCAATCCTCAATCCTCAATGCTCAATCCTCAATCCTCAATCCTCAACCATCAATCTTCAATCCTCAATACTCAATCTGCAATCGTCAATCCTCAATCCTCAATTCTCAATCCTCATTCTTCAATCCTCAATGCCCAGTCCTCAATCTTCAATCCTCAATCCTCAATCCTCAATTCTCAATCCTCAATCCTCAATCATCAATCCTCAATCCTCAATCCTCAAACCTCAATTCTCAATACTCAATCTTCAATCCCAAATCCTCAATTCTCAATCCTCAATACTGAATCCTCAAACCTCAATCCTCTATCCTCAATCCTCAATCCTCATTCTTCAATCCTCAATACCCAATAGTCAATCTTCAATCCTCAATCCTCAATCCTCAATTCTCAATCCTCAATCCTCAATCCTCAGACCTCAAACATCAATACTCAACCCTCAGGCCTCGTCCTCAATCCACAACCCTCAATCCTCAATCCTCAGTCCTCAATCCTCAATCCTCAATCCTCAAACCTCAATCCTCAACCGTCAGTCCCCGTCCTCAATCCTCAAACATGAATCCTCAATCCTCAGTCTTCAATCATCAATACTCAATCTTCAATCCTCAACCCTCAATCCTCATTCCTCAATCCTCAATCCTCATTCCTCAATCCTCAATCCTCAATCCTCAACCTTCAATCCTCAATACTCAAACTGCAATCCTCAATCCTCAGTCCTCACTCCTCAATCCTCATTCTTCAATGATCAATACCGAATCCTCAATCTTCAATCCTCAATCCTCAGTCCTCAATTCTCAATCCTCAATCCTCAATCCTCAATCCTCAATCCTCAATCCTCAACCATCAATCTTCAATCCTCAATACTCAATCTGCAATCGTCAATCCTCAATCCTCAATTCTCAATCCTCATTCTTCAATCCTCAATGCCCAGTCCTCAATCTTCAATCCTCAATCCTCAATCCTCAATTCTCAATCCTCAATCCTCAATCATCAATCCTCAATCCTCAATCCTCAAACCTCAATTCTCAATACTCAATCTTCAATCCCAAATCCTCAATCCTCAATTCTCAACCCTCAATTCTCAATACTCAATCCTCAATCCTCATTCTTCAATTCTCAACACCCAATCCTCAATCTTCAATCCTCAATCCCCAATCCTCAATCTTCTATCCTCAATCCTCAATCCTCAATCCTCAATCCTCAATCTTCAATCCTCAATACTCAATCTTCAATCCTCAATCTTCAATCCTCAATCCTCAATCCTCAATCCTCAATCCTCAACCTTCAATCCTCAACACTCAAACTGCAATCCTCAATCCTCAGTCCTCACTCCTCAATCCTCATTCTTCAATTATCAATACCGAATCCTCAATCTTCAATCCTCAATCCTCAGTCCTCAATTCTCAATCCTCAATCCTCAATCCTCAGACTTCAAACACCAATACTCAACCCTCAGTCCTCGTCCTCAATCCACAGCCCTCAATCCTCAATCCTCAATCTTCAATCATTAATATTCAGTCGTCAATTCTCAATCCACAAACCTCAAACCTCAATCCTCAATACTCAGTCCTCAATCCTCAATCTTCAATCCTCAATACTCAATCTTCAATCCTCAATCTTCAATCCTCAGTCCCAAATCCTCATTCTTCAATACTCAATCCTCAATCCTCAATCTTCAATCCTCAATCCTCAGTCGACACACCTCAATTCTGAATCCTCAATCCTGAGTCCTCAATCTTCAGCCCTCAGTCCTCAACAATCAGTAGTCAATCTTCAATCCTCAGTAGAATATCCTCAATTCACAGTTTTCAACACTCGATACTCGATCTGCAATCTTCAAACCACTATCCACAAACATCAATTCTCATCACTCAACCCTCAGCACTCAGTCCTCAATGTTCAATCCTCAATCCTCTATTCTCAATCTTCAATTCTCAATACTGAACCTTCAATCCCCAATCCTCAATCCTCAATCCTCAATCCTCAATACTCAATCCTCAATCCTCAATCCTCAATCCTCAATCCTCAATCCTCAACCCTCATTCTTCAATTCTCAACACCCAATCCTCAATCTTCAATCCTCAACACCCAATCCGCAATCTTCAATCCCCAATGTTCAATCCGCAATACCCAATACTCAATCTTCAATCCTCAACCCTCAATCCTCAATCCTCAATCCTCAATTCTCAATCCTCAATCCTCAATCCTCAATGCTCAATCCACATTCTTCAATCCGCAATACCCAATCCTCAATGTATAATACTCAATACTCAATCCTCAATTGTCAATGGTCAATCCTCAGCCCTCAGTCCTCAAACATCAATCCTCAACCCTCAGCCCTCATCCTCAATCCTCAATCCTCAATCCTCAATCCACAATCTTCAATCCTCAATACTCAATCTTCAATAATCAATCCTCAATTCTCAATCCTCAATACTCAATACTCAATCGTCAATACTTAATCCCCAATCCTCAATCTTCAATCCTCAATCCTCAAGCCTCAATCTTCAATCCTCAATCCTCAATCCTCAATCTTCAATCCTCAATACTCAATATTCAATCCTCAATCCTCAATCGTCAATCCTCAATCCCCAATCATCAATCTTCAATCCCCAATGTTCAATCCGCAATACCCAATACTCAATCTTCAATCCTCAACCATCAATCCTCAATCCTCAATCCTCAATCCTCAATCTTCAATCCTCAATACTCAATCTTCTATCCTCAATCCTCAATCCTCAATCCTCAATCCACATTCTTCAATCCTCAATCCTCAATCCTCAATCCTCAATTCTCAATCCTCAATCCTCAATCATCAATGCTCAATCCACATTCTTCAATCCGCAATACCCAATCCTCAATCTATAATACTCAATACTCAATCCTCAATTCTCAATGGTCAATCCTCAGCCCTCAGTCCTCAAACATCAATCCTCAGCCCTCAGCCCTCATCCTCAATCCTCAGTCCTCAATCCTCAATCCTCAATCCTCATTCCTCAATCCTCAATCCTCAATCCTCAATCTTCAATCCTCAATACTCAATATTCAATCCTCAATCCTCAATAATCAATCCTCAATCCTTAACCTTCAGTCCTCAATACACAATCTTAAATCCTCAATCCTCAATCCTGAATCCTCATTCCTCAATCCTCAATCCTCAATCCTCAATCCTCAATCCTCAATCCTCAATCCTCAATCCTCAATCTTCAATCCTCAATACTCAATATTCAATCCTCAATCCTCAATCGTCAATCCTCAATCCCCAATCATCGATCTTCAATCCCCAATCCTCAATCCTCAATCCTCAATCCTCAACCCTCAATCCTCAATCGTCAATCTTCAATCCTCAATACTCAATCTTCTATCCTCAATCCTCAATCCTCAATCCTCAATCCTCAGTCCTCATTCTTCAATCCTCAATCTTCAATCCTCAATCTTCAATCCTCAATCCTCAGCCCTCATTCTCAATCCTCAATCCACAATCCTCAAACCTCAATCCTCAACCGTCAGACCTCGTCCTCAATCCTCAACTCTCAATCCACAATCCTCCCATCTTCAATCATCAATACTCAATCTTCAATCCTCAATCCTCAATCCTCAAACCTCAATCCTGAATCCTCAATCCTGAATCCTCAATCTTTAGCCCTGAGTCCTCAACAATCAGTTGCAAATCCTCAATCCTCAATCGAATATCCTCAATTCACAGTTTTCAATACACAATACTCAATCTGCAATCTTCAGATCTCTATCCACAAACATCAATTCTCATCACTCAACCCTGAATACTCAGTCCCTAATCCTCAATCTTCAATCCTCAATCCTCAATCCTCAATCCTCAATCCTCAATCTTAATCTTCAATCTCAATACTCAATCTTCAATCCTCAACCCTCAATCCTCAATCCTCAATCCTCAATCTTCAATCCTCAATACTCAATATTCAATCCTCAATCCTCAATCCTCAATCCTCAATCCTCAATCCTCAATTCTCAATCCTCCATCCTCAATCATCAATCCTCAATCCTCAATCCTCAATCCTCAATCCTCGATACTCAATCTTCAATCCTCAATCCTCAATTCTCAATCCTCAATTCTGAATCCTCAAACCTCAGTCCTCAATCCTCAATCCTCAATTCTCAATCCTCCATCCTCAATCATCAATCCTCAATCCTCAATCCTCAATCCTCAATCCTCAATACTCAATCTTCAATCCTCAATCCTCAATTCTCAATCCTCAGTAATCAATCCTCAATCTTCAATACTGAATCGTCAATCCTCAGTACTCAATCCTCAATCCTCAACCCTCGTTCCTCAAACCTCATTCCTCAACCCTCAGTCCTCACACTCAATTCTCGATTCTCAATCCTCAATCCTCAATCCTCAATCTTCAATCCTCAATAATCAACCTCCAATCCTAGATCCTCAATCCCCAATCCTCAATCCTTAACCCTCTATCGTCAATCCTCAATCCCCATTCCTGTACCTTCAATCCTCAATGCTCAATCCTCAATCTTCAATCCTCAATCCTCAATCCTCAATCCTCAATCCTTAACCTTCAGTCCTCAATACACAATCTTCAATCCTCAATCCTCAATCCTCAATCCTCAATTCTCAATCCTCAATCCTCAATCCTCAATGCTCAATCCACATTCTTCAATCCGCAATACCCAATCCTCAATCTATAATACTCAATACTCAATCCTCAATTCTCAATGGTCAATCCTCAGCCCTCAGTCCTCAAACATCAATCCTCAACCCTCAGCCCGCATCCTCAATCCTCAATCCTCAATCCTCAATCCACAATCTTCAATCCTCAATACTCAATCTTCAATAATCAATCCTCAATTCTCAATCCTCAATACTCAATCCTCAATCGTCAATACTTAATCCCCAATCCCCAATCTTCAATCCTCAATCCTCAATCCTCAATCCTCAATCCTTAATCTTCAGTCCTCAATACACAATCTTCAATCCTCAATACTCAATCCTGAATCCTCAATCCTCAATCCTCAATCCTCAATCCTCAATCCTCAAACCTCAATCGTCAATCGTCAGCCCTCGTCCTCAATCCTCAACACTCAATCCTCAATCCTCAATGTTCAATCATCAATACTCAATCTTCAATCCTCAATCCTCAATCTTCAACCCTCAATCCTCAATCCTCAATCCTCAATCCTCAAACCTCAACTTTCAATCCTCAATACTCAATCTTCAATCCTCAATCCTCAATACTCAATCTTCCATCCTCAATCCTCAATCCTCAATCATCAATGCTCAATCCTCAATCCTCAATCCTCAACCATCAATCTTCAATCCTCAATACTCAATCTGCAATCCTCAATCCTCAATCCTCAATCCTCAATCCTCATTCTTCAATCCTCAATGCCCAGTCCTCAATCTTCAATCCTCAATCCTCAATCCTCAATTCTCAATCCTGAATCCTCAGTCCTCAATCCACAATCCTCAATCCTCAAACCTCAATCGTCAATCGTCAGCCCTCGCCCTCAATCCTCAACACTCAATACTCAATCCTCAATCCTCAATATTCAATCATCACTGCTCAATCTTCAATCCTCAATCCTCAATCTTCAATCCTCAATCCTCAATTCTCAGTCCTCAATACTCAATCCTCAATCGTCAATCCTCAATCCCCAATCCTCAATCTTCAATCCTCGATCCTCAATCCTCAATCCTCAATCCTCAATCTTCAATACTCAACTCTCAATCTTCCATCCTCAATCCTCAATGTTCTATCCTCAATGCTCAATCCTCAATCCTCAATCCTCAACCATCAATCTTCAATCCTCAATACTCAATCTGCAATCCTCAATGCTCAATCCTCGATCCTCAATCCTCATTCTTCAATCCTCAATCCTCAATCCCCAATCCTCAATCTTCAATCCTCGATCCTCAATCCTCAATCCTCAATCCTCAACCTTCTATCCTCAATACTCAATCTTCAATCCTCAATCCTCAATCCTCTATCCTCAATGCTCAATCCTCAATCCTCAATCCTCAATCCTCAACCCTCAATCCTCAATCCTCAGTCCTCAATCCTTAATCTTCAATCCTCAATACTCAATCTCCAATCCTCAAACCTCAGTCCTCAAACCTCAATTCTGAATCCTCAAATCTCAATTCTGAATCCTCAGTCCTGAACCCTCATTCTTCAGCTCTCAGTCCTCAACAATCAGTTGTCAATCCTCAATCCTCAATAGAATATACACAATTCACAGTTTTCAATACACAATACTCAATCTGCAATCTTCAAATCTCTATCCACAAACATCAATTCTCATCAGTCAAACCTCAACACTCAGTCCTCAATGTTCAATCCTCAATCCTCAATCCTCAATCCTAAATCCTCAATCCTCAATCCTCAGTCCTCAAACCTTTATCCTCAATCCTCAAACCTGAATCCTCAATCTTCAGCCGTGAGTCCTCAACAATCAGTTGCCAATTCTCAATCCTCAATAGAATATGCTCAATTCACAGTTTTCAATACACAATACTCAATCTGCAATCTGCAGATCTCTATCCACAAACATCAATTCTCATCACTCAACCCTGAATACTCAGTCCCTAATCCTCAATCTTCAATCCTCAATCCTCTATCCTCAATTCTCAATCCTCAATCTTAATCTTCAATCCTCAATACTCAATCTTCAATCCTCAATCCTCAATCCTCAATCCTCAATCCTCAATCTTCAATCCACAATACTCAGTCTTCAATCCTCAATCCTCAATTCTCAATCCTCAATCCTCAATCCTCAATCCTCAATCGTCAATCTTCAATCCCCAATACTCAATCTTCAATCCTCAATTCTCAATCCTCAATCCTCAATCCTCAATCCTCATTCCTCAATCCTCAACCTTCAATCCTCTATCTTCAATCCTCAATCCTCAATCCTCAATCCTCAACCCTCAATCTTCAATCCTCAGTCCTCAAACCACAATCCTGAATCCCCTATGCTGAGTCCTCAATCTTCAGCCCTCAGTCCTCTACAATCAGTTGTCAATCCGCAATCCTCAATAGAGTATCATCAATTCACAGTTTTCATTACTCAATACTCAATCTGCAATCTTCAAATCTCTATCCACAAACATCAATTCTCATTACTCAACACTCAACACTCAGTCCCCAATCCTGAATATTCAATTCTCAATCCTCAATCCACAATCCTCAACGTTCAATCCTCAATACTCAATCTTCAATGCTCATTCCTCTATCCTCAATCCTCAATTCTCAATCCTCAATCGTCAATCATCAATCGTCAATACTCAATCTTCAATCCTCAATCCTCAATCCTCGGTCCTCAATCCTCGGTCCTCAATCCTCAACCGTCAACCTCCAATCCTGAATACTCAATCTTCAATCCTCAATCCTCAATCCTCAGTCCTCAATCTTCAATCCTCAGTACTCAAACTGCAATCCTCAACCCTCAATCCTCAATGTTCAATCCTCAATACCCAATCCTCAGTCTTGAATCCTCAATCCTCAATCCTCAATCCTCAATCATCAAAACCCAGTCCTCAGTCCTCAATATTCAACGCACAACACTCAGCCATCAATCCTCAATTCTCAATACTCAATAGAATATCCTGAAATCTCATGGTTCAATACTCAGTCCACAATATTCAATAATCAAATCTGAATCCTCAAACATCAATTCTCAAAACTCAATCATCAACACTCAGTCCTCTCTCATCAATCCTCCATCCTCAATCCTCAATCCTCAAGCGTCAATCCTCAATTCTCAATCCTCAATCCTCAATCCTCAGTCCTCAAACCTCCACCACGAATCCTCAATCCTGAATCCTCAATCTTCAGCCATAAGACCTCAACAATCAATTGTCAATCCTCAATCCTCAATAGAATATCCTCAACTGACAGATTTCAATACTCAATCCCCATTCTTCAATCTTCAAATCTCAATCCACAAACATGAATTCTCATCACGCAACCCTCAACACTCAGTCCTCAATCTTCAATCCTCAATCCTCAATCCCCAATCTTCAATCCTCAATACTCAACCATCAATACTCAATCCTCAATTCTCAATCCTCAATGCTCAATACTCAATCGTCAATCCTCAATCCCCAATCCTCAATCTTCAATCCTCAATCCTCAATCCTCAATCCTCAATCCTCAATCTTCAATCCTCAATCCTCAATCCTCAATTCTCAATCCTCAATCCTCAATCCTCAATCGTCAATCTTCAATCCCCAATACTCAATCTTCAATCCTCAATTCTCAATCCTCAATCCTCAATCCTCAATCCTCATTCCTCAATCCTCAACCTTCAATCCTCTATCTTCAATCCTCAATCCTCAATCCTCAATCCTCAACCCTCAATCTTCAATCCTCAGTCCTCAAACCACAATCCTGAATCCCCTATGCTGAATCCTCAATCTTCAGCCCTCAGTCCTCTACAATCAGTTGTCAATCCGCAATCCTCAATAGAGTATCATCAATTCACAGTTTTCATTACTCAATACTCAATCTGCAATCTTCAAATCTCTATCCACAAACATCAATTCTCATTACTCAACACTCAACACTCAGTCCCCAATCCTGAATATTCAATTCTCAATCCTCAATCCACAATCCTCAACGTTCAATCCTCAATACTCAATCTGAAATGCTCATTCCTCTATCCTCAATCCTCAATTCTCAATCCTCAATCGTCAATCATCAATCGTCAATACTCAATCTTCAATCCTCAATCCTCAATCCTCGGTCCTCAATCCTCGGTCCTCAATCCTCAACCGTCAACCTCCAATCCTGAATACTCAATCTTCAATCCTCAGTCCTCAATCCTCAGTCCTCAATCTTCAATCCTCAGTACTCAAACTGCAATCCTCAACCCTCAATCCTCAATGTTCAATCCTCAATACCCAATCCTCAGTCTTGAATCCTCAATCCTCAATCCTCAATCCTCAATCATCAAAACCCAGTCCTCAGTCCTCAATATTCAACGCACAACACTCAGCCATCAATCCTCAATTCTCAATACTCAATAGAATATCCTGAAATCTCATGGTTCAATACTCAGTCCACAATATTCAATAATCAAATCTGAATCCTCAAACATCAATTCTCAAAACTCAATCATCAACACTCAGTCCTCTCTCATCAATCCTCCATCCTCAATCCTCAATCCTCAAGCGTCAATCCTCAATTCTCAATCCTCAATCCTCAATCCTCAGTCCTCAAACCTCCACCACGAATCCTCAATCCTGAATCCTCAATCTTCAGCCATAAGACCTCAACAATCAATTGTCAATCCTCAATCCTCAATAGAATATCCTCAACTGACAGATTTCAATACTCAATCCCCATTCTTCAATCTTCAAATCTCAATCCACAAACATGAATTCTCATCACGCAACCCTCAACACTCAGTCCTCAATCTTCAATCCTCAATCCTCAATCCCCAATCTTCAATCCTCAATACTCAACCATCAATACTCAATCCTCAATTCTCAATCCTCAATGCTCAATACTCAATCGTCAATCCTCAATCCCCAATCCTCAATCTTCAATCCTCAATCCTCAATCCTCAATCCTCAATCCTCAATCCTCAATCTTCAATCCTCAATCCTCAATCCTCAATTCTCAATCCTGAATCCTCAGTCCGCAATCCACAATCCTCAATCCTCAAACCTCAATCGTCAATCGTCAGCCCTCGTCCTCAATCCTCAACACTCAATTCTCAATCCTCAATATTCAATCATCAATACTCAATCTTGAATCCTCAATCCTCAATCTTCAATCCTCAATCCTCAATTCTCAGTCCTCAATACTCAATCCTCAATCGTCAATCCTCAATCCCCAATCCTCAATCTTCAATCCTCGATCCTCAATCCTCAATCCTCAATCCTCAATCTTAAATCCTCAATACTCAATCTTCAATACTGAATCCTCAATTCTCAATCCTCAATGCTCAATACTCAATCGTCAATCCTCAATCTCCAATCCTCAATCTTCAATCCTCAATCCTCAATCCTCAATCCTCAATCCTCGATCCTCAATCTTCAATCCTCAATACTCAATCTTCAATCCTCAATCCTCAATCCTCAATCCTCAATCCTCAATCCTCAGTCCTCAATCCTCAAACCTCAATCCTCAACCGTCAGTCCTCGTCCTCAATCCTCAACCCTCAATCCTCAATCCTCCCATCTTCAATCCTCAATACTCAATCTGCAATCCTCAATCCTCAATCCTCAACCCTCAATCCTCATTCTTCAATCCTCAATACCCAATCCTCAATCTTCAATCCTCAATCCACAATCCTCAGCCCTCAATCCTCAGTCTTCGATCCTCAACACCCGATCCTCAATCTTCAATCCTCAATCCTCAATCCTCAGACCTCAATCCTCAATCTTCAATCCTCAATACTCAACCTTCAATCCTCAATCCTCAATCCTCAATGCTCAATCCTCATTCTTCAATCCGCAACACCCAATACTCAATCTTCAATCCTCAATCCTCAATCCTCAATACTCAATCCTCAATCCTCAATCATCAATCCTCAGACCTCAAACATCAATACACACCCCTCAGTCCTCGTCCTCAATCCACAACCCTCAATCCTCGGTCCTCAATCTTCAATCATCAATATTCAATCTTCAATCCTCATTCTTCAATCCTCAATACCCAATCCTCAATCTTCAATCCTCAATCCCCAATCCTGAGTTCACAATCCTCAATCCTCAATCCTCAGACCTCAGGCATCAATACTCAACCCTCAGTCCTCGTCCTCAATCCACAGCCCTCAATCCTCAATCCTCAACTTTCATTCATCAATATTCAACATTCTATCCTCAATCCTGAATCCTCAATCCTCAATCCTCAATCCTCAATGTTCAATCCTCAACACCCAATCCTCAATCTTCAATCCTCAATCCTCAATCCTCAATGCTCAAACCTTAGCCCACATTCTCAATCCTCAATCCTCAATCCTCAATCTTCAATCCTCAATTCTCAATCCTCAATCTTCAATCCTCATTCTTCAATCCTCAACACCCAATCCTCAATCTTCAATCCTCAATCTTCAATCCTCAATTCTCAATCCTCAATCCTCAATCCTCAGACCTCAAACATCAATACACAACCCTCAGTCCTCGTCCTCAATCCACAGCCCTCAATCCTCGATCCTCAATCTTCAATCATCAATATTCAATCTTCACTCCTCAATCCTCAATCCTCAATACTCAATCCTCAATCCTCAATCCTCAATCCTCAATACTCAAGCATCAACCCTCAATTCTCAATACTCAACAGAATATCCTGAATTCTCAGGATTCAATACTCAAACCTCAACACTTAACCCTCAATCCTCAATACTCAATACCCAATCCTCAATCCTTAACCTTCACTCCTCAATCCTCAATTCTCAATCCTCAATCCTCACTCCTCAGTCCTCAAACCTAAATCCTCATTCTACAATCATCAATACCCAATCCTCAGTCTTCAATCCTCAATCCTCAATCCTCAATTCTCAATCCTCAATCCTCAGTCCTCAGTCCTCAAACATCAATCCTCAACCCTCAGCCCTCATTCTCAATCGTCAATCCGCAATTCTCAGTCCTCAGCCCTCAAACCTCAATCCTCAACCATCAGACCTCATCCTCAGTCCTCAATTATCAATCCTCAATCCTCAATCTTCAATCCTCAATACTCAATCTTCTATCCTCCATCCTCAATCCTTAATCCTCAATCCTCAATCCTCAATCGTCAGGCTTTAATCCTCAATACTCAATCTTCAACACTCAATCCTCAATCCTCATTCCTCAATCCCCATTCTTCAATCCTCATTCTTCAATCGTCAATACCCAATCCTCAATCTTCAATCCTCAACCCTCAATCCTCAATTCTCAATCCTCAATCCTCAGTACTCAGTCCTCAAACTTCAATCGTCAACCCTCAGCCCTCATCCTCAATCCTCAATCCTCAATCCTCAATCCTCAATCCTCAATCCTCAATCCTCAGACCTCATTCTTCAATCCTCATCACCCAATCCTCAATCTTCAATCCTCAATCCTCAATCCTCAATCCTCAATGTTCAATCCGCAATACCCAATCCTCAATCTTCAATCCTCAATCCTCAATCGTCAATCATCAATCCTCAATCCTCAATTCTCAATACTCAACCCTCAATCCTCAGTCCTCAAGCCTCAAATCTCAATCTTCAATCCTCAATACTCAATCTTCAATCCTCCGTCCTCAATCCTCAATCCTCAATCCTCAATCCTCATCCTTCAACCCCCAATACCCAATCCTCAATCTTCAGTCCTCAATCCTCAGACCTCAATCCTCAATCTTCAATCCTCAATACTCAACCTTCAATCCTCAATCCTCAATCCTCAATCCTCAATCCTCATTCTTCAATCCGCAACACCCAATACTCAATCTTCAATCCTCAATCCTCAATCCTCAATTCTCAATCCTCAATCCTCAATCATCAATCCTCAGACCTCAAACATCAATATACAACCCTCAGTCCTCGTCCTCAACCCACAACCCTCAATCCTCGGTCCTCAATCTTCAATCATCAATATTCAACCTTCAATCCTCATTCTTCAATCCTCAATACCCAATCCTCAATCTTCAATCCTCAATCCCCAATCCTCAGTTCACAATCCTCAATCCTCAATCCTCAGACCTCAGGCATCAATACTCAACCCTCAGTCCTCGTCCTCAATCCACAGCCCTCAATCCTCAACCCTCAACCTTCATTCTTCAATATTCAACATTCTATCCACAATCCTGAATCCTCAATCCTCAATCCTCAATCCTCAATGTTCAATCCTCAACACACAATCCTCAATCTTCAATCCTCAATCCTCAATCCTCAATGCTGAAACCTTAGCCCACATTCTCAATCCTCAATCCTCAATCCTCAATCTTCAATCCTCAATACTCAATCCTCAATCTTCAATCCTCATTCTTCAATCCTCAACACCCAATCCTCAATCTTCAATCCTCAATCTTCAATCCTCAATTCTCAATCCTCAATCCTCAATCCTCAGACCTCAAACATCAATACACAACCCTCAGTCCTCGTCCTCAATCCACAGCCCTCAATCCTCGATCCTCAATCTTCAGTCATCAATATTCAATCCTCACTCCTCAATCCTCTATCCTCAATACTCAATCCTCAATCCTCAATCCTCAATCCTCAATACTCAAGCATCAACCCTCAATTCTCAATACTCAACAGAATATCCTGAATTCTCAGGATTCAATACTCAAACCTCAACACTTAACCCTCAATCCTCAATACTCAATACCCAATCCTCAATCTTCAACCTTCAATCCTCAATCCTCAATTCTCAATCCTCAATCCTCAGTACTCAGTCCTCAAACCTAAATCCTCATTCTACAATCCTCAATACCCAATCCTCAATCTTCAATCCTCAATCCTCAATCCTCAATTCTCAATCCTCAATCCTCAGTCCTCTGTCCTCAAACATCAATCCTCAACCCTCAGCCCTCATTCTCAATCGTCAATCCGCAATTCTCAGTCCTCAGCCCTCAAACCTCAATCCTCAACCATCAGACCTCATCCTCAGTCCTCAATTATCAATCCTCAATCCTCAATCTTCAATCCTAAATACTCAATCTTCTATCCTCAATCCTCAGTCGTCTAACCTCAATTCTGTATCCTCAATACTCTATCTTCAATCCTCAACCTTCAGTCCTCAATACTCAACTATCAGTCCTCAATTCTCAATACTCAATCGTCAATCCTCAATCTCCAATCCTCAATACTCAGTCTTCAATCCTCAATCCTCAATCCTCAATCCTCAATGCTCAATCCTCAATCCTCAATCCTCAACACTCAATCTTCAATCCTCAATACTCAATCTGCAATCCTCAATCCTCAATCCACAATCCTCAATCCTCATTCTTCAATCCTCAATACCCAATCCTCAATCCTCAATGCTCAATCCTCAAACCTCAATCCACAACCCTCAATCTTGAATCCTCAATACTCAATCTGCAATCCTCAATCCTCAATCCTCAACCCTCAATCCTCATTCTTCAATCCTCAATACCCAATCCTCAATCTTCAATCCTCAATCCACAATCCTCAGCCCTCAATCCTCAGTCTTCGATCCTCAACACCCAATCCTCAATCTTCAATCCTCAATCCTCAATCCTCAGACCTCAATCCTCAATCTTCAATCCTCAATACTCAACCTTCAATCCTCAATCCTCAATCCTCAATGCTCAATCCTCAATACTCAACCTTCAATCCTCAATCCTCAATCCTCAATCCTCAATCCTCATTCTTCAATCCGCAACACCCAATACTCAATCTTCAATCCTCAATCCTCAATCGTCAATTCTCAATCCTCAATCCTCAATCTTCAATCCTCAATACTCAACCTTCAATCCTCAATCCTCAATCCTCAATGCTCAATCCTCATTCTTCAATCCGCAACACCCAATACTCAATCTTCAATCCTCAATCCTCAATCCTCATTCTTCAATCCGCAACACCCAATACTCAATCTTCAATCCTCAATCCTCAATCCTCAATTCTCAATCCTCAATCCTCAATCATCAATCCTCAGACCTCAAACATCAATATACAACCCTCAGTCCTCGCCCTCAATCCACAACCCTCAATCCTCGGTCCTCAATCTTCAATCATCAATATTCAATCTTCAATCCTCATTCTTCAATCCTCAATACCCAATCCTCAATCTTCAATCCTCAATCCCCAATCCTCAGTTCACAATCCTCAATCCTCAATCCTCAGACCTCAGGCATCAATACTCAACCCTCAGTCCTCGTCCTCAATCCACAGCCCTCAATCCTCAACCCTCAACCTTCATTCTTCAATATTCAACATTCTATCCACAATCCTGAATCCTCAATCCTCAATCCTCAATCCTCAATGTTCAATCCTCAACACCCAATCCTCAATCTTCAATCCTCAATCCTCAATCCTCAATGCTGAAACCTTAGCCCACATTCTCAATCCTCAATCCTCAATCCTCAATCTTCAATCCTCAATACTCAATCCTCAATCTTCAATCCTCATTCTTCAATCCTCAACACCCAATCCTCAATCTTCAATCCTCAATCTTCAATCCTCAATTCTCAATCCTCAATCCTCAATCCTCAGACCTCAAACATCAATACACAACCCTCAGTCCTCGTCCTCAATCCACAGCCCTCAATCCTCGATCCTCAATCTTCAGTCATCAATATTCAATCTTCACTCCTCAATCCTCTATCCTCAATACTCAATCCTCAATCCTCAATCCTCAATCCTCAATACTCAAGCATCAACCCTCAATTCTCAATACTCAACAGAATATCCTGAATTCTCAGGATTCAATACTCAAACCTCAACACTTAACCCTCAATCCTCAATACTCAATACCCAATCCTCAATCTTCAACCTTCAATCCTCAATCCTCAATTCTCAATCCTCAATCCTCAGTCCTCAGTCCTCAAACCTAAATCCTCATTCTACAATCCTCAATACCCAATCCTCAATCTTCAATCCTCAATCCTCAATCCTCAATTCTCAATCCTCAATCCTCAGTCCTCAGTCCTCAAACATCAATCCTCAAACCTCAGCCCTCATTCTCAATCGTCAATCCGCAATTCTCAGTCCTCAGCCCTCAAACCTCAATCCTCAACCATCAGACCTCATCCTCAGTCCTCAATTATCAATCCTCAATCCTCAATCTTCAATCCTAAATACTCAATCTTCTATCCTCAATCCTCAGTCGTCTAACCTCAATTCTGTATCCTCAATACTCTATCTTCAATCCTCAACCTTCAGTCCTCAATACTCAACTATCAGTCCTCAATTCTCAATACTCAATCATCAATCCTCAATCTCCAATCCTCAATACTCAATCTTCAATCCTCAATCCTCAATCCTCAATCCTCAATGCTCAATCCTCAATCCTCAATCCTCAACACTCAATCTTCAATCCTCAATACTCAATCTGCAATCCTCAATCCTCAATCCACAATCCTCAATCCTCATTCTTCAATCCTCAATACCCAATCCTCAATCCTCAATGCTCAATCCTCAAACCTCAATCCACAACCCTCAATCTTCAATCCTCAATACTCAATCTGCAATCCTCAATCCTCAATCCTCAACCCTCAATCCTCATTCTTCAATCCTCAATACCCAATCCTCAATCTTCAATCCTCAATCCACAATCCTCAGCCCTCAATCCTCAGTCTTCGATCCTCAACTCCCAATCCTCAATCTTCAATCCTCAATCCTCAATACTCAGACCTCAATCCTCAATCTTCAATCCTCAATACTCAACCTTCAATCCTCAATCCTCAATCCTCAATGCTCAATCCTCATTCTTCAATCCGCAACACCCAATACTCAATCTTCAATCCTCAATCCTCAATCCTCAATACTCAATCCTCAATCCTCAATCATCAATCCTCAGACCTCAAACATCAATACACACCCCTCAGTCCTCGTCCTCAATCCACAACCCTCAATCCTCGGTCCTCAATCTTCAATCATCAATATTCAATCTTCAATCCTCATTCTTCAATCCTCAATACCCAATCCTCAATCTTCAATCCTCAATCCCCAATCCTCAGTTCACAATCCTCAATCCTCAATCCTCAGACCTCAGGCATCAATACTCAACCCTCAGTCCTCGTCCTCAATCCACAGCCCTCAGTCCTCAATCCTCAACTTTCATTCATCAATATTCAACATTCTATCCTCAATCCTGAATCCTCAATCCTCAATCCTCAATCCTCAATGTTCAATCCTCAACACCCAATCCTCAATCTTCAATCCTCAATCCTCAATCCTCAATGCTCAAACCTTAGCCCACATTCTCAATCCTCAATCCTCAATCCTCAATCTTCAATCCTCAATACTCAATCCTCAATCTTCAATCCTCATTCTTCAATCCTCAACACCCAATCCTCAATCTTCAATCCTCAATCTTCAATCCTCAATTCTCAATCCTCAATCCTCAATCCTCAATCCTCAGACCTCAATCCTCAATCCTCAGTCCTCATTCTTCAATCCTCATCACCCAATCCTCAATCTTCAATCCTCAATCCTCAATTATCGATCCTCAATCCTCAATCCTCAATCCTCAAAACTCAAACCTGAATCCTCAATCCTGAATCCTCAACCTTCAGAACTCAGTCATCAACAATCAGTTGTCAATTCTCAATTATCAATAGAATATAATCAATTCACAGTTTTCAGTACTAAATACTTAATCTGCAATCTTCAAATCTCTATCCACAAACATCAATTCTCATCATTCAACCCTCAACACTCAGTCCCCAATCCTCAATCTTCAACACTCAATCCTCAATCCTCAATCCTCAATCCTCTATCTTCAATCCTCAATACTCAATCTTCTATCCTCCATCCTCAATCCTTAATCCTCAATCCTCAATCCTCAATCGTCAGGCTTCAATCCTCAATACTCAATCTTCAACCCTCAATCCTCAATCTTCAATCCTCAATCCTCAATCCTCAGACCTCAATCCTCAATCTTCAATCCTCAATACTCAATCTTCAATCCTCAATCCTCAATCCTCAATCCTCAATCCTCATTCTTCAATCCTCAACACCCAATCCTCAATCTTCAATCCTCAATCCTCAATCCTCAACTCTCAATCCTCAGTCCTCAATCCTCAGACCTCAAACATCAATACTCAACCCTCAGTCCTCGTCCTCAAGCCCCAACCCTCACCCTCTATCCTCAATCTTCAATCATCAATATTCAATCTTCAATCCTCAATCCTCAATACTCAATACTCAATCCTCAATCCTCAATCCTCAATCCTCAATCCTCAAAACTCAACCATCAATCCCCAATTCTCAATACACAATAGAATATCCTGAATTCTCAGGATTCAATACTCAAACCTCAACACTCAACACTCAATTCTCAATCCTCAATCCTCAATCCTCAATCCTCAATCCTCAATACTCAATCTTCAATCCTCCATCCTCAATCCTCAATCCTCAATACTCATTCTTCAATCCTCAACCCTCAATCCTCAATTTTCAATCCTGAATACTCAATCTTCAATCCTCAATCCTCAATCCTCAATCCTCAATCCTCAATCCTCTATCCTCATTCTACAATCCTCAATACCCAATCCTAAATCTTCAATCCTCAATCCTCAATCCTCAATTCTCAATCCTCAATCCTCAGTCCTCAGTCCTCAAACCTCAATCCTCAACACTCAATCCTCAATCCTCAATCTTCAATCCTCAATACTCAATCTTCAATAATCAATCCTCAATTCTCAATCCTCAATACTCAATACTCAATCCTCAATACTCAATACTCAATCGTCGATACTCAATCCCCAATCCTCAATCTTCAATCCTCAATCCTCAAACCTCAATCCTCAATCCTCAATCCTCATTCTTCAATCCTCAATACGCAATCCTCAATCTTCAATCCTCAATCCTCAATCCTCAATTCTCAATCCTTAATCCTGAATCCTCAGACCTTAAACATCAATACTCAACCCTCAGTCCTCGTCCTCAATCCACAACAATCAATCCTCAATCCTCAATCTTCAATCATCAATATTCCATCTTCAGTCCCCAATCCTCAATCCTCAATCCTCAATCCTCAATCCTCAATGTTCAATCCGCAATACCCAATCCTCAATCTTCAATCCACAATCCTCAATCCTCAATCCTCAATCCTCAATACTCAATCCTCAATCCTCAGTCCTCAAACCTCAAAACTCAATCTTCAATCCTCAATACTCAATCTTCAATCCTCCGTCCTCAATCCGCAATCCTCAATCCTCAATCCTCAATCGTCAGGCTCCAATCCTCAATACTCAATCTTCAATCCTCAATCCTGAATCCTCAATCCTCATCCTTCAATCCTCAATACCCAATCCTCAATCTTCAATCCTCAATCCTCAATCCTCAATTCTCAAACCTCAATCCTCAGTCCTTAGTCCGCAAACCTCAATCCTCAACCCTCAGCCCTCATCCTCAATCTTCAACCCTCAATCATCAATCCTCAATCCTCAATCCTCAGTCCTCAATCCTCAATCCTCAATCTTCAATCTCCAATACTCAGCCTTCAATCCCCAATACTCGGTATTCAATCCACAATCCTCTATCCTCAATCCTCAGTCCTCAATCCTCAATCATCAATCCTCAATCTTCAATACTCAATCCTCAATCCTGAATCCTCAATCGTCAATCGTCAATCCTCATTCTTCAATCCTCAATACCCAATCCTAAATCCTCAATCCTCAATCCTCAATTCTCAATCCTCAATCCTCAGTCCTCAGTCCTCAAACCTCAGTCCTCAAACCTCAGCCATCATCCTCAATCGTCAACCGTCGTTCCTCAATCCTCAATCCTCAAACTTCAATCCTCCATACTCAATCTTCAATCCTCAATCCTCAATCATCAATCCCCAATCCTCAATCCTCAGTCATGAATCCTCAATCTTCAATACTCAATCTTCAATACTCAATCCTCAATCCTCAATCCTCAATCCTCAATACTCAACCATCAATCCTCAATTCTCAATACTCAATAGAATATCCTGAATTCTCAGTATTCAATACTTAAACCTCAATCCTCAACCCTCAGCCCTCATCCTCCATCCTCATTCCTCAATCCTCAAACCTCAATCTTCAATCTTCAATACTCAATCTTCGATCCTCAATCCTCAACCCTCAATCCTCAATCCTCAATACTCAGTCATGAATACTCAATCTTCAATACTCAATCCTCAATCCTCAATCCTCCATCCTCAACCCTCAATCCTCAATCCTCAATCTTCAATCATCAATACTCAATCTTCAATGCTCAATCCTCAATCCTCAATCTTCAATCCTCAATCCTCAATATTCAATACACAACCCTCAATCCTCAATCCTCAGTCCTCAATCCTCAATCATCAATACTCACTGTTCAATCCTCAATACTCAATCTTCAATCCTCAACCCTCAATCCTCAATCCACAATCCTCAATCCTAAATCATCAATCTTCAATCCTCAATACTAAATCTTCAATCCTCAATTCCCAATCCTCAATCGTCAATCCTCATTCTTCAATCCTCAATACCCAATCCTCAATCCTCAATCCTCAATCCTCCATCCTCAACTCTCAATTCTCAATCCTCAGTCCTCAGTCCTCAAACCTCAATCCTCAACCCTCGGCCCTCATTCTCAATCCTCAATCCTGAATCCTCAATCCTCAATCTTCAATCCTCAATACTCAGTCTTCAATCATCAATCCTCAATCCTCAATAATCAATCCTCAATCCTCAGAAATCAGTCCTCAATCCTCAATCATCAACCTTCAATCCTCAATACTCAACCTTCAATGCTCAATACTCAATCCACAATAGTCAATTCACATACTTCAGTCCACAATACCCAATCCTCAATCCTCAATCCTCAATCCTCCATCCTCAATTCTCAATCCTCAATCCTCTGTCCTCAGTCCTCAAACCTCAAACCTCAACCATCAGCCCTCATCCTCAGTCCTCAATCCTGAATTCTCAATCCTCAATCTTCAATCTCCAATACTCAGACTTCAATCACCAATACTCAGTCTTCAATCCACAATCCTCTATCCTCAATCCTCAGTCCTCAATCCTCAATCATCAATACTCAGTCTTCAATCCTCAATCCTCAATCCTCAATCCCCAATCCTCAATCCTCAATTCTCAATCCTCAATCCTCAGTCCTCAATCCACAATCATCAATCCTCAATCTTCAATACTCAATCCTCAATCCTCAATCGTCAGTCTTCAATACTCAATACTCAATCTGCAAACGTCAGTCCTCAATCCTCAATCCTCAATCCTCATTCTTCAGTCCTCAGTACCCAATCCTCAATCTTCAACCCTCAATCCTCAATCCTCAATTCTCAATCCTCAGTCCTCATTAGAATATCCTCAATTCACAGTTTTCAGTACTCAATCCCCAATCTTCAATCTTCAAATCTCAGTCTACAAACATCAATTCGCATCACTCAACACTCAACACTCAGTCCTCAATCTTCAGTCCTCAATCCTCAATCCTCAATCTTCAATCCTCAATACTCAATCTTCAATCTTCAATCCTCAATCCTCAACCCTCAGCCCTCTTCCTCAATCCTCAATCCTGAATCCTCAATCCTCAATCTTCAATCATCAATACTCAGTCTTCAATCCTCAATCCTCAATCCTCAATCCTCAGTCCTCAATCCACAATCATCAACCCTCAATCTTCAATACTCAATCCACAATCCTCAATCCTCAATCCTCAATAGTCAATCTCCAATCCTTGATCCTCAATCCCCAATCCTCAATCCTTAATCCTCAATCTTCAATCCTCAATCCTCAATACTCAATCCTCAATACTCAATCCTCAATCCTCAATCGTCAATCCTCAATCCTCAATCCTCAGTCATCAATCCTCAATCGTCAATACTCAATCCTCAGTCCTCAATCCTCAATCCTCAATCCTCAATCCTCAATCCTCATTCCTCAAACCTCAATCCTCGACCCTCAGTCCTCATCCTCAATTCTCAATTCTCAATCCTCAATCCTCAATCCTCAATCTTCAATCCTCAATAATCAATCTCCTATCCTAGATCCTCAATCCACAATACTCTATCCTTAATCCTCAATATTCATTCCTCTATCCCCAGTCCACAAACTTCTATCCTCAAAGCTCAATAATCAATCCTCAATCCTCAGCCCTCAATCGTCAATCATCAGTCCACAATCTTCAATACTCAATCCTCAATCCTCAATCCTCAATCCTCAACCCTCAATCCTCAATCATCAATCCTGAATCTTCAATACTCAATCCTCAATCCCCAATCCTCAATCGTCAATCGTCAATCCTCATTCTTCAATCCTCAATACCCAATACTAAATCCTCAATCCTCAATCCTCAATTCTCAATCCTCAATCATCAGTCCTCAGTCCTCAAACCTCAGTCCTCAAACCTCAGCCATCATCCTCAATCGTCAACCGTCGTTCCTCAATCCTCAATCCTCAACCTTCAATCCTCCATACTCAATCTTCAATCCTCAATCCTCAATCATCAATCCTCAATCCTCACTCCTCAATCCTCAATCCTCAATCCTCAATCCTCAATCCTCATTCCTCAAACCTCAATCCTCGAATCTCAGTTCTCATCCTCAATTCTCAATTCTCAATCCTCAATCCTCAATCCTCAATCTTCAATCCTCAATAATCAATCTCCTATCATAGATCCTCAATCCCCAATACTCTATCCTTAATCCTCAACATTCAATCCCCTATCCCCGGTCCACAATCTTCAATCCCCAAAGCTCAATAATCAATCCTCAATCCTCAGTCCTCAATCGTCAATCATCAGTCCACAATCTTCAATACTCAATCCTCAATCCTCAATCCTCAATCCTCAACCGTCAATCCTCAATCATCAATCCTGAATATTCAATACTCAATCCTCAATCCCCAATCCTCAATCGTCTATCGTCAATCCTCATTCTTCAATCCTCAATACCCAATCCTAAATCCTCAATACTCAATCCTCAATTCTCAATTCTCAATCCTCAGTCCTCAGTCCTCAAACCTCAATCCTCAATCCTCAATACTCAACCTTCAATCCTCCATACTCTATCTTCAATCCTCAATCCTCAGTCATCAATCCTCAATCCTCAATCCTCAGTCATCAATCCTCAATCTTCAATACTCAATCCTCAATTCTCAATCCTCAATCCTCAATCCTCAGTCCTCAATCCACAATCATCAATCCTCAATCTTCAATACTCAATCCTCAATCCTCAATCCTCAATCTTCAGTCATCAGTCCTCAATCCTCAATCCTCAAACCTGAATCCTCAACCGTCAGTCCTCGTCCTCAAACCTCAATCCCGAATCCTCAATCCTGAATCGTCAATCTTCAGCCCTCAGTCCTCAACAATCAATTGTCAATCCTCAGTCCTCATTAGAGTATCCTCAATTCACAGTTTTCAGTACTCAATCCCCAATCTTCAATCTTCAATCCTCAATACTCAATCTTCAATCATCACTCCTCAATTCTCAATCATCAGTCCTCAATCCTCAATCATCAATCCTCAACAATCAATCATCAATACTCAGTCTTCAATCCTCAATCCTCAATCCGCAATCCTCAGTCCGCAATCCTTAATCATCAATCCTCAATCTTCAATACTCAATCCTCAGTCCTCAATCCTCAATCCTCAATACTCGATCTTCAATCCTCAATCCTCAATCCTCAACCCTCAGCCCTCATCCTCAATCCTCAATTCTGAATCCTCAATCCTCAATCTTCAATCCTCAATACTCAATCTACAATCCTCAACCCTCAATCCTCAATACTCAATCTTCAATCCTCAATCCTCAATCCTAAATCCTCAACCCTCAGCCCTCATCCTCAATCCTCAATCCTGAATCCTCAATCCTCAATGTTCAATCCTCAATACTCAGTCTTCAATCATCAATCCTCAATACTCAATCCTCAATCCTCAATCCTGAATCATCAATCCACAATACTCAATCATCAACCTTCAATCCTCAATACTCAATCTTCAATCCTCAATACTCAATCCTCAATATTCAACACACAACCATCAACCATCAATTCTAAATACTCAACCATCAATCCTCAATTCTCAATACTCAATAGAATATCCTGAATTCTCAGGATTCAATACTCAATCCGCAATATTCAATAATCAAATCTCGATCCTCAAACATCAATTCTCAACACTCAATCCTCAACACTCGGTCCTCTCTCTTCAATCCTCCATCCTCAATCCTCTGTCCCCAAGCGTCAATCCTCAATCCTTAATCCTCAATCCTCAATCCTCAACCCTCAACCCTCAGTCCTCAAACCTCAATTCCGTATCCTCAATCCTGAATGCTCAATCTTCATCCCTCAGTCCGCAACAATCAAATGTCAATCCTCAATCCTCAATAGAATATCCTCAATTCACAGTTTTCAATACTGAATCCCCAATCTTCAATCTCCAAATCTCAATCCACAGACATCAATTCTCATCACTCAACCCTCAACACTCAGTCCTCAATCTTCAATCCTCAATCCTCAATCCTCAATCTTCAATCCTCCATACTCAATCTTCAATCCTCAATCCTCAATCATAAATCCTCAATCCTCAATCCTCAGCCATCAATCCTCAATCTTCAATACTCAATCCTCAATCATCAATCCTCAATCCTCAATCCTCAATCCTCATTCCTCAATCCTCAATCCTCAACCCTCAGTCCTCAATACTCAATCTTCAATCCTCAATCCTCAATCCTCAATCCTCAATCCTCAATGCTCAGTCATCAATCCTCAATCTTCAATACTCAATCGTCAATCCTCAGTCCTCAATTCTCAATCCTCAATCCTCGTTCCTCAAACCTCAATACTCAACCCTCAGTCCTGATCCTCAATTCTCAATTCTCAATCCTCAAACCTCAATCTTCAATCCTCAATAATCAATCCTCAATCCTCAATACTCAACCATCAATCCTCAATTCTCAATACTCAATAGAATATCCTGAATTCTCAGTATTCAATACTCAAACCTCAACCATCAACCCTCAGCCCTCATCCTCCATCCTTAATCCTCAATCCTCAAACCTCAATCTTCAATCCTCAATACTCAATCTTCGATTCTCAATCCACAATCCTCAACCCTCAATCCCAATCCTCAATCTTCAATCCTCAATTCTCAATCCTCAATCGTCAATCCTCAATCCTCAATCATTAATCCTCAATCCTCAACCCTCAATCCTCAATCCTCAATCTTCAATCATCAATACTCAATCTTCAACGCTGAATCCTCAATCCTCAATCCTCAATCGTCAATCCTCAATATTCAATACACAACCATCAAACATCAATCCTCAATACTCAATCATCAATCCTCAATTCTCAATACTCAATAGAATATCCTGAATTCTCTGTTATCAATACTCAATCCTCAATCTTCAATCTTCAAGTCTCCATCCACAGACATCAATTCTCATCACTCAACCCTCAACACTCTGTCCTCAGTCTTCAATCCTCAATCCTCAATCCTCAATTCTCAATCCTCAGTTCTCAATCCTCAATCGCCAATCCTCAATCCCCAATCCTCAATCCTCAATCCTCAGTCCTCAATCCTCAATCATCAATACTCACTGTTCAATCCTCAATACTCAACCCTCAATTCTCAACCCTCAATCCTCAATCCACAATCCTCAATCCTAAATCATCAATCTTCAATCCTCAATACTAAATTTTCAATCCTCAATTCCCAATCCTCAATCGTCAATCCTCATTCTTCAATCCTCAATACCCAATCCTCAATCCTGAATCCTCAATCCTCCATCCTCAATTCTCAATCCTCAATCCTCAGTCCTCAGTCCTCAAACCTCAATCCTCAACCCTCAGCCCTCATTCTCAATCCTCAATCCTGAATCCTCAATCCTCAATATTCAATCCTCAATACTCAGCCTTCAATCATCAATCCTCAATCCTCAGTCATCAGTCCTCAATCGTCAATCATCAACCTTCAATCCTCAATACTCAATCTTCAATCCTCAATACTCAATCCACAATAGTCAATTCTCATTCTTCAATCCTCAATACCCAATCCTCAATCCTCAATCCTCAATCCTCCATCCTCAATTCTCAATCCTCAATCCTCTGTCCTCAGTCCTCAAACCTCAACCCTCAACCATCAGACCTCGTCCTCAATCCTCAATCCTGAATTCTCAATCCTCAATATTCAATCTCCAATACTCAGCCTTCAATCCCCAATACTCAGTCTTCAATCCACAATCCTCTATCCTCAATCCTCAGTCCTCAATCCTCAATCATCAATCCTCAATCTTCAATACTCAATCCTCAATCCTCAATCCTCAACCGCCAGCCCTCATCCTCAATCCTCAATCCTGAATCCTCAAACCTCAATCTTCAATCCTCAATACTCAGTCTTCAATCATCAATCCTCAATACTCAATCCTCAATCCTCAATCCTGAATCATCAATCCACAATACTCAATCATCAACCTTCAATCCTCAATACTCAATCGTCAATCCTCAATACTCAATCCTCAATATTCAACACACAACCATCAACCATCAATTCTCAATACTCAACCATCAATCCTCAATTCTCAATACTCAATAGAATATCCTGAATTCTCATAATTCAAAACTCAATCCGCAATATTCAATAATCAAATCTCGATCCTCAAACATCAATTCTCAACACTCAATCCTCAACACTCGGTCCTATCTCTTCAATCCTCCATCCTCAATCCTCTATCCCCAAGCGTCAATCCTCAGTCCTCAATCCTCAATCCTCAACCCTCAATCCTCAGTCCTCAAACCTCAATTCCGTATCCTCAATCCTGAATGCCCAATCTTCATCCCTCAGTCCGCAACAATCAAATGTCAATCCTCAATCCTCAAGAGAATATCCTCAATTCACAGTTTTCAATACTGAATCCCCAATCTTCAATCTTCAAATCTCAATCCACAGACATCAATTCTCATCACTCAACCCTCAACACTCAGTCCTCAATCTTCAATCCTCAATCCTCAATCCTCAATCTTCAATCCTCCATACTCAATCTTCAATCCTCAATCCTCAATCATCAATCCTCAATACTCAATCCTCAGCCATCAATCCTCAATCTTCAATACTCAATCCTCAATCATCAATCCTCAATCCTCAATCCTCAATCCTCATTCCTCAATCCTCAATCCTCAACCCTCAGTCCTCATCCTCAATTCTCAATTCTTAATCCTCAATCCTCAATCCTCAATCTTCAATCCTCAATAATCAATCCTCAATACTCAGTCATCAATCCTCAATCCTCAATTCTCAATCCTCAGTCCGCAATCCTCAATCATCAATCCTCAATCTTCAATACTCAATCCTCAATCCTCAATCCTCAATCCTCAATACTCAATCTTCAATCCTCTATCCTCAATCCTCAATCCTCAATCCTCAATCCTCAGTCATCAATCCTCAATCTTCAATACCCAATCGTCAATCCTCAGTCCTCAATTCTCAATCCTCAATCCTCGTTCCTCAAACCTCAATCCTCAACCCTTAGTCCTCATCCTCAATTCTCAATTCTCAATCCTCAAACCTCAATCTTCAATCCTCAATACTGAATCCTCAATCCTCAATACTCAACCATCAATCCTCAATTCTCAATACTCAATAGAATATCCTGAATTCTCAGTATTCAATACTCAAACCTCAACCCTCAACCCTCAGCCCTCATCCTCCATCCTCAATCCTCAATCCTCAAACCTCAATCTTCAATCCTCAATACTCAATCTTCTATTCTCAATCCACAATCCTCAACCCTCAATCACAATCCTCAATCTTCAATCCTCAATCCTCAATCCTCAATCCTCAATCCCCAATCCTCAATCCTCAATCATAAATCCTCAATCCTCCACCATCAATCCTCAATCCTCAATTTTCAATCATCAATACTCAATCTTCAATGCTGAATCCTCAATCCTCAATCCTCAATCCTCAATCCTCAATATTCAATACACAACCATCAAACATCAATCCTCAATACTCAATCATCAATCCTCAATTCTCAATACTCAATAGAATATCCTGAATTCTCTGTTTTCAATACTCAATCCTCAATCTTCAATCTTCAAGTCTCCATCCACAGACATCAATTCTCATCACTCAACCCTCAACACTCTGTCCTCAATCTTCAATCCTCAATCCTCAATCCTCAATTCTCAATCCTCAGTTCTCAATCCTCAATCGCCAATCCTCAATCCCCAATCCTCAATCCACAATCCTCAGTCCTCAATCCTCAATCATCAATACTCACTGTTCAATCCTCAATACTCTACCTTCAATCCTCAACCCTCAATCCTCAATCCACAATCCTCAATCCTAAATCATCAATCTTCAATCCTCAATACTAAATCTTCAATCCTCAATTCCCAATCCTCAATCGTCAATCCTCATTCTTCAATCCTCAATACCCAATCCTCAATCCTCAATCCTCAATCCTCCATCCTCAATTCTCAATCCTCAATCCTCAGTCCTCAGTCCTCAAACCTCAATCCTCAACCCTCAGCCCTCATTCTCAATCCTCAATCCTGAATCCTCAACCCTCAACCTTCAATCCTCAATACTCAGTCTTCAATCATCAATCCTCAATCCTCAATACTCAATCCTCAATCCTCAGTCATCAGTCCTCAATCCTCAATCATCAACCTTCAATCCTCAATACTCAATCTTCAATCCTCAATACTCAATCCACAATAGTCGACTCTCATTCTTCAATCCTCAATACCCAATCCTCAATCCTCAATCCTCAATCCTCAATCCTCAATATTCAATACACAACCATCAAACATCAATCCTCAATACTCAATCATCAATCCTCAATTCTCAATACTCAATAGAACATCCTGAATTCTCTGTTTTCAATACTCAATACTCAATCTTCAATCTTCAAGTCTCCATCCACAGACATCAATTCTCATCACTCAACCCTCAACACTCTGCCCTCAATCTTCAACCCTCAATCCTCAATCCTCAATTATCAATCCTCAGTTCTCAATCCTCAATCGCCAATCCTCAATCCCCAATCCTCAATCCTCAATCCTCAGTCCTCAATCCTCAATCATCAACACTCACTGTTCAATCCTCAATACTCAACCTTCAATCCGCAACCCTCAATCCTCAATCCACAATCTTCAATCCTCAATACTAAATCTTCAATCCTCAATTCCCAATCCTCAATCGTCAAACCTCATTCTTCAATCCTCAATACCCAATCCTCAATCCTCAATCCTCAATCCTCCATCGCCAACTCTCAATCCTCAATCATCAGTCCTCAGTCCTCAAACGTCAATCCTCAACCCTCAGCCCTCATTCTCAATCCTCAATCCTGAATCCTCAATCCTCAATCTTCAATCCTCAATACTCAGTCTTCAATCATCAATCCTCAATCCTCAATACTCAATCCTCAATCCTCAGTCATCAGTCCTCAATCCTCAATCATCAACCTTCAATCCTCAATACTCAATCTTCAATCCTCGATACTCAATCCACAATAGTCAATTCTCATTCTTCAATCCACAATACCCAATCCTCAATCCTCAATCCTCAATCCTCCATCCTCAATTCTCAATCCTCAATCCTCTGTCCTCAGTCCACAAACCTCAACCCTCAACCATCAGCCCTCATCCTCAATCCTCAATCCTGAATTCTCAATCCTCAATCTTCAATCCCCAATACTCAGCCTTCAATCCCCAATACTCAGTCTTCAATCCACAATCGTCTATCCTCAATCCTCAGTCCTCAATCCTCAATCATCAATCCTCAATCTTCAATACTCAATCCTCAATCCTCAATCCTGAATCCTCAAACCTTAATCTTCAATCCTCAATACTCTGTCTTCAATCCTCAACCCTCAATCCTCAATCCTCAATCCTCAATCCTCAATTCTCAATCCTCAATCCTCAATCCTCAGTCCTCAATCCACAGTCATCAATCCTCAATCTTCAATACTCAATCCTCAATCCTCAATCGTCAGTCTTCAATACTCAATACTCAATCTGCAAACGTCAGTCCTCAATCCTCAATCCTCAATCCTCAATCCTCATTCTTCAGTCCTCAATACCCAATCCTCAATCTTCAACACTCAATCCTCAATCCTCAATTCTCAATCCTCAATCCTCAGTCCTCAGTCCTCAAACCTCAGTCCTCAAACCTCAGCCATCATCCTCAATCGTCAATCCTCGTTCCTCAATCCTCAATCCTCAATCCTCAATCCTCAATAGTCAATCTCCAATCCTTGATCCTCAATCCCCAATCCTCAATTCTTAATCCTCAATCTTCAATCCTCAATCCTCAATACTCAATCCTCAATACTCAATCCTCAATTCTCAATCCTCAATCCCCAATCCTCAATCTTCAATCCTCAATCCTCAATCCTCAAGCCTCAATCCTCAATCCTCAATCTTCAATCCTGAATACACAATCTTCAATCCTCAAGCCTCAATCCTCAATCCTCAATCCTCAATCGTCTGTCTTCAATCCTCAATACTCAACCATCAATCCTCAATTCTCAATACTCAATAGAATATCCTGAATTCTCAGTATTCAATACTCAAACCTCAACCCTCAGCCCTCAGCCCTCATCCTCCATCCTCAATCCTCAATCCTCAAACCTCAATCTTCAATCCTCAATACTCAATCTTCTATTCTCAATCCACAATCCTCAACCCTCAATCACAATCCTCAAACTTCAATCCTCAATCCTCAATACTCAATCCTCAATCCTCAATCCTCAATCATTAATCCTCAATCCTCCACCATCAATCCTCAATCCTAAATTTTCAATCATCAATACTCAATCTTCAATGCTGAATCCTCAATCCTCAATCCTCAATCCTCAATCCTCAATATTCAATACACAACCATCAAACATCAATCCTCAATACTCAATCATCAATCCTCAATTCTCAATACTCAATAGAATATCCTGAATTCTCTGTTTTCAATACTCAATCCTCAATCTTCAATCTTCAAGTCTCCATCCACAGACATCAATTCTCATCACTCAACCCTCAACACTCTGTCCTCAATCTTCAATCCTCAATCCTCAATCCTCAATTCTCAATCCTCAGTTCTCAATCCTCAATCGCCAATCCTCAATCCCCAATCCTCAATCCACAATCCTCAGTCCTCAATCCTCAATCATCAATACTCACTGTTCAATCCTCAATACTCTACCTTCAATCCTCAACCCTCAATCCTCAATCCACAATCCTCAATCCTAAATCATCAATCTTCAATCCTCAATACTAAATCTTCAATCCTCAATCCTCAATCCTCAATCCCCAATCCTCATTCTTCAGTCCTCAATACCCAATCCTCAATCTTCAACCCTCAATCCTCAATCCTCAATTCTCAATCCTCAATCCTCAGGCCTCAGTCCTCAAACCTCAGACCTCAAACTTCAGCCATCATCCTCAATCGTCAATCCTCGTTCCTCAATCCTCAATCCTCAATCCTCAATCCTCAATAGTCAATCTCCAATCCTAGATCCTCAATCCCGAATCCTCAATCCTTAATCCTCAATCTTCAATCCTCAATCCTCAATCCTCAATCCTCAATCCTCAATCCTCAATATTCAATACACAACCCTCAAACATCAATCCTCAATACTCAATCATCAATCCTCAATTCTCAATACTCAATAGAATATCCTGAATTCTCTGTTTTCAATACTCAATCCTCAATCTTCAGTCTTCAAGTCTCCATCCACAGACATCAATTCTCATCACTCAACCCTCAACACTCAGTCCTCAATCTTCAATCCTCAATCCTCAATCCTCAATCCTCAATCGTCAATCCTCAATACCCAATCGTCAATCTTCAATCCTCAATCCCCAATACTCAATCCTCAATCCTCAATACTCAATCCTCAATCCTCAATCCTCAATCATCAATCCACAATCTTCAATACTCAATCCTCAATCCTCAATCCTCAATCCTCAATCCTCAATCATCAATCCTCCATCTTCAATACTCAATCCTCAATCCTCAATCCTCAATCCTCAATACTCAGTCTTCAATCATCAATCCTCAATACTCGATCCTCAATCCTCAATCCTGAATCATCAATCCACAATCCTCAATCATCAACCTTCAATCCTCAATACTCAATCTTCAATCCTCAATACTCAATCCTCAATATTCAACACACAACCATCAACGATCAATTCTCAATACTCAACCATCAATCCTCAATTCTCAATACTCAATAGAATATCCTGAATTCTCATGATTCAATACTCAATCCGCAATATTCAATAATCAAATCTCGATCCTCAAACATCAATTCTCAACACTCAATCCTCAACACTCGGTCCTCTCTCTTCGATCCTCCATCCTCAATCCTCTATCCCCAAGCGTCAATCCTCAATCCTCAATCCTCAATTCTCAATACTCAATAGAATATCCTGAATTCTCAGTATTCAATACTCAAACCTCAATCCTCAACCCTCAACCCTCATCCTCCATCCTCAATCCTCAATCCTCAAACCGCAATCTTC
Organism: Calliopsis andreniformis; assembly: GCF_051401765.1. Lineage (NCBI taxonomy): Eukaryota > Metazoa > Arthropoda > Insecta > Hymenoptera > Andrenidae > Calliopsis > Calliopsis andreniformis. The sequence continues at coordinate 2,339,226 of NW_027480495.1, forward strand.
AATCCTCAATACTCAATCTTCAATCCTCAATCCTCAATCCCCAATCCTCATTCTTCAGTCCTCAATACCCAATCCTCAATCTTCAACCCTCAATCCTCAATCCTCAATTCTCAATCCTCAATCCTCAGGCCTCAGTCCTCAAACCTCAGACCTCAAACTTCAGCCATCATCCTCAATCGTCAATCCTCGTTCCTCAATCCTCAATCCTCAATCCTCTATCCTCAATAGTCAATCTCCAATCCTAGATCCTCAATCCCGAATCCTCAATCCTTAATCCTCAATCTTCAATCCTCAATCCTCAATCCTCAATCCTCAATCCTCAATCCTCAATATTCAATACACAACCCTCAAACATCAATCCTCAATACTCAATCATCAATCCTCAATTCTCAATACTCAATAGAATATCCTGAATTCTCTGTTTTCAATACTCAATCCTCAATCTTCAGTCTTCAAGTCTCCATCCACAGACATCAATTCTCATCACTCAACCCTCAACACTCAGTCCTCAATCTTCAATCCTCAATCCTCAATCCTCAATCCTCAATCGTCAATCCTCAATACCCAATCGTCAATCTTCAATCCTCAATCCCCAATACTCAATCCTCAATCCTCTATACTCAATCCTCAATCCTCAATCCTCAATCATCAATCCACAATCTTCAATACTCAATCCTCAATCCTCAATCCTCAATCCTCAATCCTCAATCATCAATCCTCCATCTTCAATACTCAATCCTCAATCCTCAATCCTCAATCCTCAATACTCAGTATTCAATCATCAATCCTCAATACTCAATCCTCAATCCTCAATCCTGAATCATCAATCCACAATCCTCAATCATCAACCTTCAATCCTCAATACTCAATCTTCAATCCTCAATACTCAATCCTCAATATTCAACACACAACCATCAACCATCAATTCTCAATACTCAACCATCAATCCTCAATTCTCAATACTCAATAGAATATCCTGAATTCTCATAATTCAATACTCAATCCGCAATATTCAATAATCAAATCTCGATCCTCAAACATCAATTCTCAACACTCAATCCTCAACACTCGGTCCTATCTCTTCAATCCTCCATCCTCGATCCTCTATCCCCAAGCGTCAATCCTCAGTCCTCAATCCTCAATCCTCAACCCTCAATCCTCAGTCCTCAAACCTCAATTCCGTATCCTCAATCCTGAATGCCCAATCTTCATCCCTCAGTCCGCAACAATCAAATGTCAATCCTCAATCCTCAATAGAATATCCTCAATTCACAGTTTTCAATACTGAATCCCCAATCTTCAATCTTCAAATCTCAATCCACAGACATCAATTCTCATCACTCAACCCTCAACACTCAGTCCTCAATCTTCAATCCTCAATCCTCAATCCTCAATCTTCAATCCTCCATACTCAATCTTCAATCCTCAATCCTCAATCATCAATCCTCAATACTCAATCCTCAGCCATCAATCCTCAATCTTCAATACTCAATCCTCAATCATCAATCCTCAATCCTCAATCCTCAATCCTCATTCCTCAATCCTCAATCCTCAACCCTCAGTCCTCATCCTCAATTCTCAATTCTTAATCCTCAATCCTCAATCCTCAATCTTCAATCCTCAATAATCAATCCTCAATACTCAGTCATGAATCCTCAATCCTCAATTCTCAATCCTCAGTCCGCAATCCTCAATCATCAATCCTCAATCTTCAATACTCAATCCTCAATCCTCAATCCTCAATCCTCAATACTCAATCTTCAATCCTCTATCCTCAATCCTCAATCCTCAATCCTCAATCCTCAGTCATCAATCCTCAATCTTCAATACCCAATCGTCAATCCTCAGTCCTCAATTCTCAATCCTCAATCCTCGTTCCTCAAACCTCAATCCTCAACCCTTAGTCCTCATCCTCAATTCTCAATTCTCAATCCTCAAACCTCAATCTTCAATCCTCAATACTGAATCCTCAATCCTCAATACTCAACCATCAATCCTCAATTCTCAATACTCAATAGAATATCCTGAATTCTCAGTATTCAATACTCAAACCTCAACCCTCAACCCTCAGCCCTCATCCTCCATCCTCAATCCTCAATCCTCAAACCTCAATCTTCAATCCTCAATACTCAATCTTCTATTCTCAATCCACAATCCTCAACCCTCAATCACAATCCTCAATCTTCAATCCTCAATCCTCAATCCTCAATCCTCAATCCCCAATCCTCAATCCTCAATCATAAATCCTCAATCCTCCACCATCAATCCTCAATCCTCAATTTTCAATCATCAATACTCAATCTTCAATGCTGAATCCTCAATCCTCAATCCTCAATCCTCAATCCTCAATATTCAATACACAATCATCAAACATCAATCCTCAATACTCAATCATCAATCCTCAATTCTCAATACTCAATAGAATATCCTGAATTCTCTGTTTTCAATACTCAATCCTCAATCTTCAATCTTCAAGTCTCCATCCACAGACATCAATTCTCATCACTCAACCCTCAACACTCTGTCCTCAATCTTCAATCCTCAATCCTCAATCCTCAATTCTCAATCCTCAGTTCTCAATCCTCAATCGCCAATCCTCAATCCCCAATCCTCAATCCACAATCCTCAGTCCTCAATCCTCAATCATCAATACTCACTGTTCAATCCTCAATACTCTACCTTCAATCCTCAACCCTCAATCCTCAATCCACAATCCTCAATCCTAAATCATCAATCTTCAATCCTCAATACTAAATCTTCAATCCTCAATTCCCAATCCTCAATCGTCAATCCTCATTCTTCAATCCTCAATACCCAATCCTCAATCCTCAATCCTCAATCCTCCATCCTCAATTCTCAATCCTCAATCCTCAGTCCTCAGACCTCAAACCTCAATCCTCAACCCTCAGCCCTCATTCTCAATCCTCAATCCTGAATCCTCAACCCTCAACCTTCAATCCTCAATACTCAGTCTTCAATCATCAATCCTCAATCCTCAATACTCAATCCTCAATCCTCAGTCATCAGTCCTCAATCCTCAATCATCAACCTTCAATCCTCAATACTCAATCTTCAATCCTCAATACTCAATCCACAATAGTCGACTCTCATTCTTCAATCCTCAATACCCAATCCTCAATCCTCAATCCTCAATCCTCATTCCTCAATATTCAATACACAACCATCAAACATCAATCCTCAATACTCAATCATCAATCCTCAATTCTCAATACTCAATAGAACATCCTGAATTCTCTGTTTTCAATACTCAATACTCAATCTTCAATCTTCAAGTCTCCATCCACAGACATCAATTCTCATCACTCAACCCTCAACACTCTGCCCTCAATCTTCAACCCTCAATCCTCAATCCTCAATTATCAATCCTCAGTTCTCAATCCTCAATCGCCAATCCTCAATCCCCAATACTCAATCCTCAATCCTCAGTCCTCAATCCTCAATCATCAACACTCACTGTTCAATCCTCAATACTCAACCTTCAATCCGCAACCCTCAATCCTCAATCCACAATCTTCAATCCTCAATACTAAATCTTCAATCCTCGATACTCAATCCACAATAGTCAATTCTCATTCTTCAATCCACAATACCCAATCCTCATTCCTCAATCCTCAATCCTCCATCCTCAATTCTCAATCCTCAATCCTCTGTCCTCAGTCCACAAACCTCAACCCTCAACCATCAGCCCTCATCCTCAATCCTCAATCCTGAATTCTCAATCCTCAATCTTCAATCCCCAATACTCAGCCTTCAATCCCCAATACTCAGTCTTCAATCCACAATCGTCTATCCTCAATCCTTAGTCCTCAATCCTCAATCGTCAATCCTCAATCTTCAATACTCAATCCTCAATCCTCAATCCTGAATCCTCAAACCTTAATCTTCAATCCTCAATACTCTGTCTTCAATCCTCAACCCTCAATCCTCAATCCTCAATCCTCAATCCTCAATTCTCAATCCTCAATCCTCAATCCTCAGTCCTCAATCCACAGTCATCAATCCTCAATCTTCAATACTCAATCCTCAATCCTCAATCGTCAGACTTCAATACTCAATACTCAATCTGCAAACCTCAGTCCTCAATCCTCAATCCTCAATCCTCAATCCTCATTCTTCAGTCCTCAATACCCAATCCTCAATCTTCAACACTCAATCCTCAATCCTCAATTCTCAATCCTCAATCCTCAGTCCTCAGTCCTCAAACCTCAGTCCTCAAACCTCAGCCATCATCCTCAATCGTCAATCCTCGTTCCTCAATCCTCAATCCTCAATCCTCAATCCTCAATAGTCAATCTCCAATCCTTGATCCTCAATCCCCAATCCTCAATTCTTAATCCTCAATCTTCAATCCTCAATCCTCAATACTCAATCCATAATACTCAATCCTCAATTCTCAATCCTCAATCCCCAATCCTCAATCTTCAATCCTCAATCCTCAATCCTCAAGCCTCAATCCTCAATCCTCAATCTTCAATCCTGAATACACAATCTTCAATCCTCAAGCCTCAATCCTCAATCCTCAATCCTCAATCGTCTGTCTTCAATCCTCAATACTCAACCATCAATCCTCAATTCTCAATACTCAATAGAATATCCTGAATTCTCAGTATTCAATACTCAAACCTCAACCCTCAGCCCTCAGCCCTCATCCTCCATCCTCAATCCTCAATCCTCAAACCTCAATCTTCAATCCTCAATACTCAATCTTCTATTCTCAATCCACAATCCTCAACCCTCAATCACAATCCTCAAACTTCAATCCTCAATCCTCAATCCTCAATCCTCAATCCTCAATCCTCAATCATTAATCCTCAATCCTCCACCATCAATCCTCAATCCTAAATTTTCAATCATCAATACTCAATCTTCAATGCTGAATCCTCAATCCTCAATCCTCAATCCTCAATCCTCAATATTCAATACACAACCATCAAACATCAATCCTCAATACTCAATCATCAATCCTCAATTCTCAATACTCAACAGAATATCCTGAATTCTCTGTTTTCAATACTCAATCCTCAATCTTCAATCTTCAAGTCTCCATCCACAGACATCAATTCTCATCACTCAACCCTCAACACTCTGTCCTCAATCTTCAATCCTCAATCCTCAATCCTCAATTCTCAATCCTCAGTTCTCAATCCTCAATCGCCAATCCTCAATCCCCAATCCTCAATCCACAATCCTCAGTCCTCAATCCTCAATCATCAATACTCACTGTTCAATCCTCAATACTCTACCTTCAATCCTCAACCCTCAATCCTCAATCCACAATCCTCAATCCTAAATCATCAATCTTCAATCCTCAATACTAAATCTTCAATCCTCAATCCTCAATCCTCAATCCCCAATCCTCATTCTTCAGTCCTCAATACCCAATCCTCAATCTTCAACCCTCAATCCTCAATCCTCAATTCTCAATCCTCCATCCTCAATTCTCAATCCTCAATCCTCAGTCCTCAGTCCTCAAACCTCAATCCTCAACCCTCAGCCCACATTCTCTATCCTCAATCCTGAATCCTCAGTCCTCAATCTTCAATCCTCAATACTCAGTCTTCAATCATCAATCCTCAGTCCTCAATACTCAATCCTCAATCCTCAGTCATCAATCCTCAATCCTCAATCATCAACCTTCAATCCTCAATACTCAATCTTCAATACTCAATACTCAATCCACAATAGTCAATTCTCATTCTTCAATCCTCAATACCCAATCCTCAATCCTCAATCCTCAATCCTCCATCCTCAATTCTCAATCCTTAATCCTCTGTCCTCAGTCCTCAAACCTCAACCCTCAACCCTCAGCCCTCATCCTCAATCCTCAATCCTGAATACTCAAACCTCAATCTTCAATCTCCAATACTCAGCCTTCAATACCCAATACTCAGTCTTCAATCCACAATCCTCTACCCTCAATCCTCAGTCCTCAATCCTCAATCATCAATCCTCAGTCCTCAATCCTCAATCCTCAATCCTCAACCCTCAGCCCTCATCCTCAATCCTCAATCATCAATCCTCAATACTCACTCTTCAATCCTCAATCCTCAATCCTCAGTCCTCAATCCACAATCATCAATCCTCAATCTTCAATACTCAATCCTCAATCCTCAATCCTCAATCCTCAATTCTCAATCCGCAATCCTCAGTCCTCAGTCCTCAAACCTCAGTCCTCAAACCTCAGCCATCATCCTCAATCGTCAATCCTCGTTCCTCAATCCTCAATCCTCAATCTTCAATCCTCCATACTCAATCTTCAATCCTCAATCCTCAATCATCAATCCTCAATCCTCAATCCGCAGTCATCAATCCTCAATCTTCAATACTCAATCCTCAATCATCAATCCTCAATCCTCAATCCTCAATCCTCATTCCTCAAACCTGAATCCTCAACCCTCAGTCCTCATCCTCAATTTTCAATTCTTAATCCTCAATCCTCAATCCTCAATCTTCAATCCTCAAAATTCAATCCTCAATATTCAGTCTTCAATCCTCAATCCTCTATCCTCAATCCTCAGTCCGCAATCCTCAACATTCAATCCTCAATCTTCAATACTCAATCCTCAATACTCAATCCTCAATCCTCAGTCCTCAATACTCAACCTTCAATCCTCCATACTCAATCTTCAATCCTCAATCCTCAATCATCAATCCTCAATCCTCAATCCTCAGTCATCAATCCTCAATCTTCAATACTCAATCCTCAATCCTCAAACCTCAATCTTCAATCCTCAATACTCAATCTTCGATCCTCAATCCTCAACCCTCAATCCTCAATCCTCAGTCATGAATACTCAATCTTCAATTCTCAATCCTCAATCCTCAATCCTCAATCCTCAATCCTCAATACTCAACCATCAATACTCAATTCTCAATACTCAGTAGAATATCCTGAATTCTCAGTGTTCAATACTCAAACCTCAACCCTCAACACTCAACACTCAGCCCTCATCCTCCATCCTCAATCCTCAATCCCCAAACCTCAACCTTCAATCCTCAATACTCAATCTTCGATTCTCAATCCACAATCCTCAACCCTCAATCCCAATCCTCAATCTTCTATCCTCAATACTCAATCCTCAATCCTCAATCCTCAATCCTCAATCATTAATCCTCAATCCTCAACCCTCAATCCTCAATCCTCAACCTTCAATCATCAATACTCAATCTTCAATGCTCAATCCTCAATCCTCAATCCTCAATACTCAATCCTCAATATTCAATACACAACACTCAGACATCAATCCTCAATACTCAATCTTCAATCCTCAATCCTCAATCATCAATCCTCAATCCTCAATCCTCAGTCATCAATCCTCAATCTTCAATACTCAATCCTCAATCATAAATCCTCAATCCTCAATCCTCAATCCTCATTCCTCAATCCTCAATCCTCAACCCTCAGTCCTCATCCTCAATTCTCAATTCTTAATCCTCAATCCTCAATCCTCAATCTTCAATCCTCAATAATCAATCCTCAATACTCAGTCTTCAATCCTCAATCCTCAATCCTCAATCCTCAGTCCGCAATCCTCAATCATCAATCCTCAATCTTCAATACTCAATCCTCAATCCTCAATTCTCAATCCTCAATACTCAATCTTCAATCCTCAATCCTCAATCCTCAATCCTCAATCCTCAATCCTCAGTCATCAATCCTCAATCTTCAATACGCAATCGTCAATCCTCAGTCCTCAATTCTCAATCCTCAATCCTCGTTCCTCAAACCTCAATCCTCAATCCTCAGTCATCAATCCTCAATCTTCAATACGCAATCGTCAATCCTCAATCCTCAATCCTCAATCATTAATCCTCAATCCTCAACCCTCAATCCTCAATCCTCAACCTTCAATCATCAATACTCAATCTTCAATGCTCAATCCTCAATCCTCAATCCTCAATCCTCAATCCTCCATATTCAGTACACAACACTCAAACATCAATCCTCAATACTCAATCTTCAATCCTCAATCCTCAATCATCAATCCTCAATCCTCAATCCACAGTCATCAATCCTCAATCTTCAATACTCAATCCTCAATCATAAATCCTCAATACTCAATCCACAATCCTCAATAGTCAATCTCCAATCCTCAATCCTCAATCCTCAATCCTTAATCCACAATCTTCAATCCTCAATCCTCAGTCCTCAATCATCAATACTCAATCCTCAATCCTCAATCCTCAATCCCTAACCCTCAATCCTCAGTCCTCAAACCTCAGTCCCCAATCCTCAATCATCAACCCTCAATCTTCAATACTCAATCCTCAATCCTCAATCCTCAATCCTCAACACTCAACCATCAATCCTCAATTCTCAATACTCAATAGAATATCCTGAATTCTCAGTATTCAATACTTAAACCTCAATCCTCAACCCTCAACCCTCATCCTCCATCCTCAATCCGCAATCCTCAAACCTCAATCTTCAATCCTCAATACTCAATCTTCGATCCTCAATCCTCAACCCTCAATCCTCAATCCTCAGTCATGAATACTCAATCTTCAATTCTCAATCCTCAATCCTCAATCCACAATCCTCAATCCTCAATACTCAACAATCAATACTCAATTCTCAATACTCAGTAGAATATCCTGAATTCTCAGTGTTCAATACTCAGACCTCAACCCTCAACACTCAACACTCAGCCCTCATCCTCCATCCTCAATCCTCAATCCCCAAACCTCAACCTTCAATCCTCAATACTCAATCTTCGATTCTCAATCCACAATCCTCAACCCTCAATCCCAATCCTCAATCTTCTATCCTCAATACTCAATCCTCAATCCTCAATCCTCAATCCTCAATCATTAATCCTCAATCCTCAACCCTCAATCCTCAATCCTCAACCTTCAATCATCAATACTCAATCTTCAATGCTCAATCCTCAATCCTCAATCCTCAATACTCAATCCTCAATATTCAATACACAACACTCAGACATCAATCCTCAATACTCAATCTTCAATCCTCAATCCTCAATCATCAATCCTCAATCCTCAATCCTCAGTCATCAATCCTCAATCTTCAATACTCAATCCTCAATCATAAATCCTCAATCCTCAATCCTCAATCCTCATTCCTCAATCCTCAATCCTCAACCCTCAGTCCTCATCCTCAATTCTCAATTCTTAATCCTCAATCCTCAATCCTCAATCTTCAATCCTCAATAATCAATCCTCAATACTCAGTCTTCAATCCTCAATCCTCAATCCTCAATCCTCAGTCCGCAATCCTCAATCATCAGTCCTCAATCTTCAATACTCAATCCTCAATCCTCAATTCTCAATCCTCAATACTCAATCTTCAATCCTCAATCCTCAATCCTCAATCCTCAATCCTCAATCCTCAGTCATCAATCCTCAATCTTCAATACGCAATCGTCAATCCTCAGTCCTCAATTCTCAATCCTCAATCCTCGTTCCTCAAACCTCAATCCTCAACCCTCAGTCCTCATCCTCAATTCTCAATTCTCAATCCTCAAACCTCAATCTTCAATCCTCAATACTCAATCCTCAATCCTCAATACTCAACCATCAATCCTCAATTCTCAATACTCAGTAGAATATCCTGAATTCTCAGTATTCAATACTCAAACCTCAACCCTCAACACTCAGCCCTCATCCTCCATCCTCAATCCTCAATCCTCAATCCTCAAACCTCAATCTTCAATCCTCAATACTCAATCTTCGATTCTCAATCCACAATCCTCAACCCTCAATCCCAATCCTCAATCTTCAATCCTCAATCCTCAATCCTCAATCCTCAATCCTCAATCCTCAATCATTAATCCTCAATCCTCAACCCTCAATCCTCAATCCTCAGCCTTCAATCATCAATACTCAATCTTCAATGCTCAATCCTCAATCCTAAATCCTCAATTCCCAATCCTCAATATTCAATACACAACCCTCAAACATCAATCCTCAATACTCAATCATCAATCCTCAATTCTCAATACTCAATAGAATATCCTGAATTCTCTGTTTTCAATACTCAATCCTCAATCTTCAATCTTCAAGTCTCCATCCACAGACATCAATTCGCATCACTCAAAACTCAACACTCTGTCCTCAATCTTCAATCCTCAATCCTCAATCCTCAATCCTCAATTCTCAATCCTCCATCCTCAATTCTCAATCCTCAATCCTCAGTCCTCAGTCCTGAAACCTCAATCCTCAACCCTCAGCCCTCATTCTCTATCCTCAATCCTGAATCCTCAGTCCTCAATCTTCAATCCTCAATACTCAGTCTTCAATCATCAATCCTCAGTCCTCAATACTCAATCCTCAATCCTCAGTCATCAATCCTCAATCCTCAATCATCAACCTTCAATCCTCAATACTCAATCTTCAATACTCAATACTCAATCCACAATAGTCAATTCTCATTCTTCAATCCTCAATACCCAATCCTCAATCCTCAATCCTCAATCCTCCATCCTCAATTCTCAATCCTTAATCCTCTGTCCTCAGTCCTCAAACCTCAACCCTCAACCCTCAGCCCTCATCCTCAATCCTCAATCCTGAATACTCAAACCTCAATCTTCAATCTCCAATACTCAGACTTCAATACCCAATACTCAGTCTTCAATCCACAATCCTCTACCCTCAATCCTCAGTCCTCAATCCTCAATCATCAATCCTCAGTCCTCAATCCTCAATCCTCAATCCTCAACCCTCAGCCCTCATCCTCAATCCTCAATCATCAATCCTCAATACTCACTCTTCAATCCTCAATCCTCAATCCTCAGTCCTCAATCCACAATCATCAATCCTCAATCTTCAATACTCAATCCTCAATCCTCAATCCTCAATCCTCAATTCTCAATCCGCAATCCTCAGTCCTCAGTCCTCAAACCTCAGTCCTCAAACCTCAGCCATCATCCTCAATCGTCAATCCTCGTTCCTCAATCCTCAATCCTCAATCTTCAATCCTCCATACTCAATCTTCAATCCTCAATCCTCAATCATCAATCCTCAATCCTCAATCCGCAGTCATCAATCCTCAATCTTCAATACTCAATCCTCAATCATCAATCCTCAATCCTCAATCCTCAATCCTCATTCCTCAAACCTGAATCCTCAACCCTCAGTCCTCATCCTCAATTTTCAATTCTTAATCCTCAATCCTCAATCCTCAATCTTCAATCCTCAAAATTCAATCCTCAATATTCAGTCTTCAATCCTCAATCCTCTATCCTCAATCCTCAGTCCGCAATCCTCAACATTCAATCCTCAATCTTCAATACTCAATCCTCAATACTCAATCCTCAATCCTCAGTCCTCAATACTCAACCTTCAATCCTCCATACTCAATCTTCAATCCTCAATCCTCAATCATCAATCCTCAATCCTCAATCCTCAGTCATCAATCCTCAATCTTCAATACTCAATCCTCAATCCTCAATCCTCAATCCTCAATCCTCAGGCCTCAATCCACAATCATCAATCCTCAATCTTCAATACACAATCCTCAATCCTCAATCCTAAATCCTCAATACTCAATCCTCAACCCTCAGCCCTCATCCTCAATCCTCAATCCTGAATTCTCAATCCTCAATCTTCAATCCTCAATACTCAGTCTTCAATCCTCAATCCTCAATCCTCAATCCTCAGTCCTCAATCCACAATCATCAATCCTCAATCTTCAATACTCAATCCTCAATCCTCAATCCTCAATCCTCAATACTCAATCTTCGATCCTCAATCCTCAGTCCTCAATCCTCAACCCTCAGCCCTCAGCCCTCATCCTCAATCCTCAATCCTGAATCCTCAATACTGAATCATCAATCCACAATCCTCAATCATCAACCTTCAATCCTCAATACTCAATCTTCAATCCTCAATACTCAATCCTCAATATTCAACACACAACCATCAATCATCAATTCTCAATACTCAACCATCAATCCTCAATTCTCAATACTCAATAGAATATCCTGAATTCTCATGATTCAATACTCAATCCGCAATATTCAGTAATCAAATCTCGATCCTCAAACATCAATTCTCAACACTCAATCCTCAACACTCGGTCCTCTCTCTTCGATCCTCCATCCTCAATCCTCTATCCCCAAGCGTCAATCCTCAATCCTCAATCCTCAATCCTCAACCCTCAATCCTCAGTCCTCAAACCTCAATTCCGTATCCTCAATCCTGAATGCTCAATCGTCATCCCTCAGTCCGCAACAATCAATTGTCAATCCTCAATCCTCAATAGAATATCCTCAATTCACAGTTTTCAATACTGAATCCCCAATCTTCAATCTTCAAATCTCAATCCACAGACATCAATTCTCAACACTCAACCCTCAACACTGAGTCCTCAGCCTTCAATCCTCAATCCTCAGTCCTCAATCTTCAATCCTCCATACTCAATCTTCAATCCTCAATCCTCAATCATCAATCCTCAGTCCTCAATCCTCAGTCATCAATCCTCAATCTTCAATACTCAATCCTCAATCATCAATCCTCAATCCTCAATACTCAATCCTCATTCCTCAATCCTCAATCCTCAATCCTCAACCCTCAGTCCTCTTCCTCAGTTCTCAATTCTTAAGCCTCAATCCTCAATCCTCAATCTTCAATCCTCAATAATCAATCCTCAATCTTCAGTCCTCAATACTGAATCCTCAATCCTCGATAGTCAATCTCCAATCCTCAATCCTCAATCCTCAATCCTTAATCCACAATCTTCAATCCTCAATCCTCAATCCTCAATCATCAATACTCAATCCTCAATCCTCAATCCCCAATCCCCAACCCTCAATCCTCAGTCCTCAAACCTCAGTCCCCAATCCTCAATCATCAATCCTCAATCTTCAATACTCAATCCTCAATCCTCAATCCTCAATCCTCAACACTCAACCATCAATCCTCAATTCTCAATACTCAATAGAATATCCTGAATTATCAGTATTCAATACTTAAACCTCAATCCTCAACCCTCAACCCTCATTCTCCATCCTCCATCCTCAATCCTCAAACCTCAATCTTCAATCCTCAATACTCAATCTTCGATCTTCAATCCTAAACCCTCAATCCTCAATCCTCAATCCTCAGTCATGAATACTCAATCTTCAATTCTCAATCCTCAATCCTCAATGCTCAATCCTCAATCCTAAATCCTCAGTCATCAGTGCTCAATCCTCAATCCTCAAACCTCAATCCTCAACCGTCAGTACTCGTCCTCACACCTCAATCCCGAATCCTCAGTCCTGAATCGTCAATCTTCAGCCCTCAGTCCTCAACAATCTATTGCCAATCTTCAGTCCTCATTAGAATATCCACAATTCACAGTTTTCAGTACTCAATCCCCAATCTTCAATCTTCAAATCTCAGTCTACAAACATCAATTCGCATCACTCAACACTCAACACTCAGTCCTCAATCTACAGTCCTAAATCCTCAATCCTCAATCTTCAATCCTCAATACTCAATCTTCAACCTTCAATCCTCAATTCTCAATCCTCAGTCCTCAATCCTCAATCACAGCTCCTCAATCCCCAATCCTCAACCTTCAATCCTCAGTCCTCAATCATCAATCATCAATACTCAATGTTCAATCCTCAATACTCAACCTTCAATCCTCAACCCTCAATCCTCAATCCACAATCCTCAATCCTCAATCATCAACATTCAACCTTCAATACTCAACCTTCAATCCTCAATTCCCAATCCTCCATCGTCAATCCTCAATCCTCAATCCTCAGTCATCAATCCTCAATCTTCAATACTCAATCCTCTATCCTCAATCCTCAATCCTCAATCCTCAATCCTCAATCCTCAATCCTCATTCCTCAAACGTCAATCCTCAACCATCAGTCCTGAACCTCAATTCTCAATTCTCAATCCTCAATCCTCAATCCTCAATCCTCAGATATCAATCCTCAATATTCAATACTCAATCTTCAATCCTCATTCCTCAATTCTCAATCCTCAATCCGCGTTCCTCAAACCTCAACCCTCAACCCTCAGTCCTCATACTCAATTCTCAATTCTCAATCCTCAAACCTCAATCCTCAATCCTCAATCTTCAATCATCAATACTCAATCTTCAATGCTCGATCCTCAATCCTCAATCCTCAACCTTCAATCCTCAATAATCAATCCTCAATACTCAGTCTTCAAGCCTCAATCCTCAATCCTCAATCCTCTATCCTCAATCCTCAGTCCGCAATCCTCAACATTCAATCCTCAATCTTCAATACTCAATCCTCAATACTCAATCCTCAATATTCCTCAATCCTCAATTTCAATACTGAATCCCCAATCTTCAATCTTCAAATCTCAATCCACAGACATCAATTCTCAACACTCAACCCTCAACACTGAGTCCTCAGCCTTCAATCCTCAATCCTCAGTCCTCAATCTTCAATCCTCCATACTCAATCTTCAATCCTCAATCCTCAATCATCAATCCTCAGTCCTCAATCCTCAGTCATCAATCCTCAATCTTCAATACTCAATCCTCAATCATCAATCCTCAATCCTCAATACTCAATCCTCATTCCTCAATCCTCAATCCTCAATCCTCAACCCTCAGTCCTCTTCCTCAGTTCTCAATTCTTAAGCCTCAATCCTCAATCCTCAATCTTCAATCCTCAATAATCAATCCTCAATCTTCAGTCCTCAATACTGAATCCTCAATCCTCGATAGTCAATCTCCAATCCTCAATCCTCAATCCTCAATCCTTAATCCACAATCTTCAATCCTCAATCCTCAATCCTCAATCATCAATACTCAATCCTCAATCCTCAATCCCCAATCCCCAACCCTCAATCCTCAGTCCTCAAACCTCAGTCCCCAATCCTCAATCATCAATCCTCAATCTTCAATACTCAATCCTCAATCCTCAATCCTCAATCCTCAACACTCAACCATCAATCCTCAATTCTCAATACTCAATAGAATATCCTGAATTATCAGTATTCAATACTTAAACCTCAATCCTCAACCCTCAACCCTCATTCTCCATCCTCCATCCTCAATCCTCAAACCTCAATCTTCAATCCTCAATACTCAATCTTCGATCTTCAATCCTAAACCCTCAATCCTCAATCCTCAATCCTCAGTCATGAATACTCAATCTTCAATTCTCAATCCTCAATCCTCAATCCTCAATCCTCAACCCTCAATCCTCAATCCTCAATCTTCAATCATCAATACTCAATCTTCAATGCTCAATCCTCAATCCTCAATCCTCAATATTCAATACACAACCCTCAAACATCAATCCTCAATACTCAATCATCAATCCTCAATTCTCAATACTCAATAGAATATCCTGAATTCTCTGTTTTCAATACTCAATCCTCAATCTTCAGTCTTCAAGTCTCCATCCACAGACATCAATTCTCATCACTCAACCCTCAACACTCAGTCCTCAATCTTCAATCCTCAATCCTCAATCCTCAATCCTCAATCGTCAATCCTCAATACCCAATCGTCAATCTTCAATCCTCAATCCCCAATACTCAATCCTCAATCCTCAATACTCATTCCTCAATCCTCAATCCTCAATCATCAATCCACAATCTTCAATACTCAATCCTCAATCCTCAATCCTCAATCCTCAATCCTCAATCATCAATCCTCCATCTTCAATACTCAATCCTCAATCCTCAATCCTCAATCCTCAATACTCAACCATCAATCCTCAATTCTCAATACTCAATAGAATATCCTGAATTCTCAGGATTCAATACTCAAACCTCAACCCTCAGCCCTCAGCCCTCATCCTCCATTCTCAATCCTCTATCCTCAATCCTCAATCTTCAATCCTCAATACTCAATCTTCAATCCTCAATCCTCAATCCCCAATCCTCATTCTTCAGTACTCAATACCGAATCCTCAATCTTCAACCCTCAATCCTCAATCCTCAATTCTCAATCCTCAATCCTCAGTCCTCAGTCCTCAAACCTCAGTCCTCAAACTTCAGCCATCATCCTCAATCGTCAATCCTCGTTCCTCAATCCTCAATCCTCAATCCTCAATCCTCAATAGACAATCTCCAATCCTAGATCCTCAATCCCCAATCCTCAATCCTTAATCCTCAATCTTCAATCCTCAATCCTCAATACTCAGTCCTCAATACTCAATCCTCAATCCACAATCCTCAATCCCCAATCCTCAATCTTCAATCCTCAATCCTCAATCCTAAAGCCTCAATCCTCAATCCTCAATCTTCAATCCTGAATACTCAATCTTCAATCCTCAAGCCTCAATCCTCAATCCTCAATCCTCAATCGTCAGTCTTCAATCCTCAATACCCAATCTTCAATCCTCAATCCTCAATCCTCAATCCTCAATCCTCATTCTTCAATCCCCAATACCCAATCCTCAATCTTCAATCCTCAATCCCCAATACTCAATCCTTAATCCTCAACCTTCAATCCTCAATCCCCAGTCCACAATCTTCAATCCTCAATGCTCAATCCTCAATCCTAAATCCTCAGTCATCAGTCCTCAATCCTCAATCCTCAAACCTCAATCCTCAACCGTCAGTACTCGTCCTCACACCTCAATCCCGAATCCTCAGTCCTGAATCGTCAATCTTCAGCCCTCAGTCCTCAACAATCTATTGCCAATCTTCAGTCCTCATTAGAATATCCACAATTCACAGTTTTCAGTACTCAATCCCCAATCTTCAATCTTCAAATCTCAGTCTACAAACATCAATTCGCATCACTCAACACTCAACACTCAGTCCTCAATCTACAGTCCTAAATCCTCAATCCTCAATCTTCAATCCTCAATACTCAATCTTCAACCTTCAATCCTCAATTCTCAATCCTCAGTCCTCAATCCTCAATCACAGTTCCTCAATCCCCAATCCTCAACCTTCAATCCTCAGTCCTCAATCATCAATCATCAATACTCAATGTTCAATCCTCAATACTCAACCTTCAATCCTCAACCCTCAATCCTCAATCCACAATCCTCAATCCTCAATCATCAACATTCAACCTTCAATACTCAACCTTCAATCCTCAATTCCCAATCCTCCATCGTCAATCCTCAATCCTCAATCCTCAGTCATCAATCCTCAATCTTCAATACTCAATCCTCTATCCTCAATCCTCAATCCTCAATCCTCAATCCTCAATCCTCATTCCTCAAACGTCAATCCTCAACCATCAGTCCTGATCCTCAATTCTCAATTCTCAATCCTCAATCCTCAATCCTCAATCCTCAGATATCAATCCTCAATATTCAATACTCAATCGTCAATCCTCATTCCTCAATTCTCAATCCTCAATCCGCGTTCCTCAAACCTCAACCCTCAACCCTCAGTCCTCATACTCAATTCTCAATTCTCAATCCTCAAACCTCAATCCTCAATCCTCAATCTTCAATCATCAATACTCAATCTTCAATGCTCGATCCTCAATCCTCAATCCTCAACCTTCAATCCTCAATAATCAATCCTCAATACTCAGTCTTCAAGCCTCAATCCTCAATCCTCAATCCTCTACCCTCAATCCTCAGTCCGCAATCCTCAACATTCAATCCTCAATCTTCAATACTCAATCCTCAATACTCAATCCTCAATCCTCAGTCCTCAATACTCAACCTTCAATCCTCCATACTCAATCTTCAATCCTCAATCCTCAATCATCAATCCTCAATCCTCAATCCTCAGTCATCAATCCTCAATCTTCAATACTCAATCCTCAATCCTCAATCCTCAATCCTCAATCCTCAGGCCTCAATCCACAATCATCAATCCTCAATCTTCAATACACAATCCTCAATCCTCAATCCTAAATCCTCAATACTCAATCCTCAACCCTCAGCCCTCATCCTCAATCCTCAATCCTGAATTCTCAATCCTCAATCTTCAATCCTCAATACTCAGTCTTCAATCCTCAATCCTCAATCCTCAATCCTCAGTCCTCAATCCACAATCATCAATCCTCAATCTTCAATACTCAATCCTCAATCCTCAATCCTCAATCCTCAATACTCAATCTTCGATCCTCAATCCTCAGTCCTCAATCCTCAACCCTCAGCCCTCAGCCCTCATCCTCAATCCTCAATCCTGAATCCTCAATCCTCAATGTTCAATCCTCAATACTCAGTCTTCAATCATCAATCCTTAATACTCAATCCTCAATCCTCAATCCTGAATCATCAATCCACAATCCTCAATCATCAACCTTCAATCCTCAATACTCAATCTTCAATCCTCAATACTCAATCCTCAATATTCAACACACAACCATCAATCATCAATTCTCAATACTCAACCATCGATCCTCAATTCTCAATACTCAATAGAATATCCTGAATTCTCATGATTCAATACTCAATCCGCAATATTCAGTAATCAAATCTCGATCCTCAAACATCAATTCTCAACACTCAATCCTCAACACTCGGTCCTCTCTCTTCGATCCTCCATCCTCAATCCTCTATCCCCAAGCGTCAATCCTCAATCCTCAATCCTCAATCCTCAACCCTCAATCCTCAGTCCTCAAACCTCAATTCCGTATCCTCAATCCTGAATGCTCAATCGTCATCCCTCAGTCCGCAACAATCAATTGTCAATCCTCAATCCTCAATAGAATATCCTCAATTCACAGTTTTCAATACTGAATCCCCAATCTTCAATCTTCAAATCTCAATCCACAGACATCAATTCTCAACACTCAACCCTCAACACTGAGTCCTCAGCCTTCAATCCTCAATCCTCAGTCCTCAATCTTCAATCCTCCATACTCAATCTTCAATCCTCAATCCTCAATCATCAATCCTCAGTCCTCAATCCTCAGTCATCAATCCTCAATCTTCAATACTCAATCCTCAATCATCAATCCTCAATCCTCAATACTCAATCCTCATTCCTCAATCCTCAATCCTCAATCCTCAACCCACAGTCCTCTTCCTCAGTTCTCAATTCTTAAGCCTCAATCCTCAATCCTCAATCTTCAATCCTCAATAATCAATCCTCAATCTTCAGTCCTCAATACTGAATCCTCAATCCTCGATAGTCAATCTCCAATCCTCAATCCTCAATCCTCAATCCTTAATCCACAATCTTCAATCCTCAATCCTCAATCCTCAATCATCAATACTCAATCCTCAATCCTCAACACTCAACCATCAATCCTCAATTCTCAATACTCAATAGAATATCCTGAATTATCAGTATTCAATACTTAAACCTCACTCCTCAACCCTCAACCCTCATTCTCCATCCTCCATCCTCAATCCTCAAACCTCAATCTTCAATCCTCAATACTCAATCTTCGATCTTCATTCCTAAACCCTCAATCCTCAATCCTCAATCCTCAGTCATGAATACTCAATCTTCAATTCTCAATCCTCAATCCTCAATCCTCAATCCTCAACCCTCAATCCTCAATCCTCAATCTTCAATCATCAATACTCAATCTTCAATGCTCAATCATCAATCCTCAATCCTCAATATTCAATACACAACCCTCAAACATCAATCCTCAATACTCAATCATCAATCCTCAATTCTCAATACTCAATAGAATATCCTGAATTCTCTGTTTTCAATACTCAATCCACAATCTTCAGTCTTCAAGTCTCCATCCACAGACATCAATTCTCATCACTCAACCCTCAACACTCAGTCCTCAATCTTCAATCCTCAATCCTCAACCCTCAGCCCTCATCCTCAATCCTCAATCCTGAATGCCCAATCCTCAATCTTCAATCCTCAATACCCAGTCTTCAATCCTCAATCCTCAATCCTCAATCCTCAGTCCTCAATCCACAATCATCAATCCTCAATCTTCAATACTCAATCCTCAATCCTCAATCCTCAATCCTCAATACTCAATCTTCAATCCTCAATCCTCAGTCCTCAATCCTCAACCCTCAGCCCTCAGCCCTCATCCTCAATCCTCAATCCTGAATCCTCAATCCTCAATGTTCAATCCTCAATACTCAGACTTCAATCATCAATCCTCAATACTCAATCCTCAATCCTCAATCCTGAATCATTAATCCACAATCCTCAATCATCAACCTTCAATCCTCAATACCCAATCTTCAATCCTCAATACTCAATCCTCAATATTCAACACACAACCATCAACCATCAATTCTCAATACTCAACCATCAATCCTCAATTCTCAATACTCAATAGAATATCCTGAATTCTCATGATTCAATACTCAATCCGCAATATTCAATAATCAAATCTCGATCCTCAAACATCAATTCTCAACACTCAATCCTCAACACTCGGTCCTCTCTCTTCGATCCTCCATCCTCAATCCTCTATCCCCAAGCGTCAATCCTCAATCCTCAATCCTCAATCCTCAACCCTCAATCCTCAGTCCTCAAACCTCAATTCCGTATCCTCAATCCTGAATGCTCAATCTTCATCCCTCAGTCCGCAACAATCAATTGTCAATCCTCAATCTTCAATAGAATATCCTCAATTCACAGTTTTCGATACTGAATCCCCAATCTTCAATCTTCAAATCTCAATCCACAGACATCAATTCTCACCAGTCAACCCTCAACACTGAGTCCTCAATCTTCAATCCTCAATCCTCAGTCCTCAATCTTCAATCCTCCATACTCAATCTTCAATCCTCAATCCTCAATCATTAATCCACAGTCCTCAATCCTCAGTCATCAATCCTCAATCTTCAATACTCAATCCTCAATCATCAATCCTCAATCCTCAATACTCAATCCTCATTCGTCAATCCTCAATCCTCAATCCTCAACCCTCAGTCCTCTTCCTCAGTTCTCAATTCTTAAGCCTCAATCCTCAATCCTCAATCTTCAATCCTCAATAATCAATCCTCAATCTTCAGTCCTCAATACTGAATCCTCAATCATCAATACTCAATCCTCAATCCTCAATCCTCAATACTCAACCATCAATCCTCAATTCTCAATACTCAATAGAATATCCTGAATTCTCAGGATTCAATACTCAAACCTCAACCCTCAGCCCTCAGCCCTCATCCTCCATTCTCAATCCTCTATCCTCAATCCTCAATCTTCAATCCTCAATACTCAATCCTCAATTCTCAATCCTCAATCCTCAGTCCTCAGTCCTCAAACCTCAGTCCTCAAACTTCAGCCATCATCCTCAATCGTCAATCCTCGTTCCTCAATCCTCAATCCTCAATCCTCAATCCTCAATAGACAATCTCCAATCCTAGATCCTCAATCCCCAATCCTCAATCCTTAATCCTCAATCTTCAATCCTCAATCCTCAATACTCAGTCCTCAATACTCAATCCTCAATCCACAATCCTCAATCCCCAATCCTCAATCTTCAATCCTCACTCCTCAATCCTCAAGCCTCAATCCTCAATCCTCAATCTTCAATCCTGAATACTCAATCTTCAATCCTCAAGCCTCAATCCTCAATCCTCAATCCTCAATCGTCAGTCTTCAATCCTCAATACCCAACCTTCAATCCTCAATCCTCAATCCTCAATCCTCAATCCTCATTCTTCAATCCTCAATACCCAAACCTCAATCTTCAATCCTCAATCCCCAATACTCAATCCTTAATCCTCAATCTTCAATCCTCAATCCCCAGTCCACAATCTTCAATCCTCAATGCTCAATCCTCCATCCTCAATCCTCAATCTTCAATCCTCAATACTCAATCTTCAACCTTCAATCCTCAATTCTCAATCCTCAGTCCTCAATCCTCAATCACAATTCCTCAATCCCCAATCCTCAATCTTCAATCCTCAGTCCTCAATCATCAATCATCAATACTCAATGTTCAATCCTCAATACTCAACCTTCAATCCTCAACCCTCAATCCTCAATCCACAATCCTCAATCCTCAATCATCAACATTCAACCTTCAATACTCAACCTTCAATCCTCAATTCCCAATCCTCCATCGTCAATCCTCAATCCTCAATCCTCAGTCATCAATCCTCAATCTTCAATACTCAATCCTCAATCCTCAATCCTCAATCCTCAATCCTCAATCCTCAATCCTCATTCCTCAAACGTCAATCCTCAACCCTCAGTCCTGATCCTCAATTCTCAATTCTCAATCTTCAATCCTCAATCCTCAATCCTCAGATATCAATCCTCAATCTTCAATACTCAATCGTCAATCCTCATTCCTCAATTCTCATTCCTCAATCCGCGTTCCTCAAACCTCAACCCTCAACCCTCAGTCCTCATACTCAATTCTCAATTCTCAATCCTCAAACCTCAATCCTCAATCCTCAATCTTCAATCATCAATACTCAGTCTTCAATGCTCGATCCTCAATCCTCAATCCTCAATCTTCAATCCTCAATAATCAATCCTCAATACTCAGTCTTCAATCCTCAATCCTCAATCCTCAGTCCTCAATCCTCAGTCCGCAATCCTCAATCATCAATCCTCAATCTTCAATACTAAATCCTCAATCCTCAATCCTCAATCCTCAATACTAAACCTTCAATCCTCCATACCCAATCTTCAATCCTCAATCCTCAATCATCAATCCTCAATCCTCAATCCTCAGTCATCAATCCTCGATCTTCAATACTCAATCCTCAATCCACAATCCTCAATCCTCAATCCTCAGTCCTCAATCCAAAATCATCAACCCTCAATCTTCAATACTCAATCCTCAATCCTCAATCCTCAATCCTCAGTACTCGATCTTCAATCCTCAATCCTCAATCCTCAATCCTCAACCCTCATCCCTCATCCTCAATCCTCAATACTGAATCCTCTATCCTCAATCTTCAATCCTCAATACTCAGTCTTCAATCCTCAATCCTCTATCCTCAATCCTCAGTCCTCAATCCACAATCATCAATCCTCAATCTTCAATACCCAATCCTCAATCCTCAATCCTCAATCCTCAACTCTCAATCCTCAATCCTCAGTCCTCAGTCCTCAAACTTCAGTCCTCAAACCCCAGCCATCATCCTCAATCGTCAATCCTCGTTCCTCAATCCTCAATCCTCAATCTTCAATCCTTCATACTCAATCTTCAATCCTCAATCCTCAATCATCAATCCTCAATCCTCAATCCTCAGTCATCAATCCTCAATCATCAATACTCAATCCTCAATCATCAATCCTCAATCCTCAATCCTTAATCCTCATTCCTCAAACCTCAATCCTCAACCCTCAGTCCTCATCCTCAATTCTCAATTCTTAATCCTCAATACTCAATCTTCAATCCTCAATAATCAATCATCAATACTCAATCTTCAATCCCCAATCCTCAATCCTCAATCCTCAGTCCGCAATCCTCAATCATCAATCCTCAATCTTCAATACTCAATCCTCAATCCTCAATCCTCAATCCTCAATACTCAACATTCAATCCTCCATACTCAATCTTCAATCCTCAATCCTCAATCATCAATCCTCAATCCTCAATCCTCAGTCATCAATCCTCAATCTTCAATACTCAAACCTCAATGCTCAATCCTCAATCCTCAATCCTCAGTCCTCAATCCCCAATCATCAATCCTCAATCTTCAATACTCAATCCTCAATCCTCAATCCTCAATCCTCAATACTCAATCTTCAATCCTCAATCCTCAATCCTCAATCCTCAACCCTCAGCCCTCATCCTCAATCCTCAATTCTGAATCCTCAATCCTCAATCTTCAATCCTCAATACTCAGTCTTCAATCCTCAACCCTCAATTCTCAATCCTCAGTCCTCAATCCACAATCATCAATCCTCAATACTCAATCTTCAATCCTCAATCCTCAATCCTCAATACTCAATCTTCAATCCTCAATCCTCAATCCCCAATCCTCAATCCTCAACCCTCAGCCCTCATCCTCAATCCTCAATCCTGAATCCTCAATCCTCAATGTTCAATCCTCAATACTCAGCCTTCAATCATCAATCCTCAATACTCAATCCTCAATCCTCAATCCTGAATCATCTATCCACAATCCTCAATCATCAACCTTCAATCCTCAATACTCAACCTTCAATCCTCAATATTCAACACACAACCATCAACCATCAATTCTCAATACTCAACCATGAATCCTCAATTCTCAATATTCAATAGAATATCCTGAATTCTCATGATTCAATACTCAATCCGCAATATTCAATAATCAAATCTCGATCCTCAAACATCAATTCTCAACACTCAATCCTCAACACTCGGTCCTCTCTCTTCAATCCTCCATCCTCAATCCTCTATCCCCAAGCGTCAATCCTCAATCCTCAATCCTCAATCCTCAATCGTCAATCCTCAATACCCAATCGTCAATCTTCAATCCTCAATCCCCAATACTCAATCCTCAATCCTCAATACTCAATCCTCAATCCTCAATCCTCAATCATCAATCCACAATCTTCAATACTCAATCCTCAATCCTCAATCCTCAATCCTCAATCCTCAATCATCAATCCTCCATCTTCAATACTCAACCCTCAATCCTCAATCCTCAATCCTCAATACTCAACCATCAATCCTCAATTCTCAATACTCAATAGAATATCCTGAATTCTCAGGATTCAATACTGAAACCTCAATCCTCAGCCCTCAGCCCTCATCCTCCATTCTCAATCCTCAATCCTCAATCCTCAGTCCTCAATCCACAATCATCAACCCTCAATCTTCAATACTCAATCCTCAATCCTCAATCCTCAATCCTCAGTACTCGATCTTCAATCCTCAATCCTCAATCCTCAATCCTCAACCCTCATCCCTCATCCTCAATCCTCAATACTGAATCCTCTATCCTCAATCTTCAATCCTCAATACTCAGTCTTCAATCCTCAATCCTCTATCCTCAATCCTCAGTCCTCAATCCACAATCATCAATCCTCAATCTTCAATACCCAATCCTCAATCCTCAATCCTCAGTCCTCAACTCTCAATCCTCAATCCTCAGTCCTCAGTCCTCAAACCTCAGTCCTCAAACCCCAGCCATCATCCTCAATCGTCAATCCTCGTTCCTCAATCCTCAATCCTCAATCTTCAATCCTTCATACTCAATCTTCAATCCTCAATCCTCAATCCTCAGTCATCAATCCTCAATCATCAATACTCAATCCTCAATCATCAATCCTCAATCCTCAATCCTCAATCCTCATTCCTCAAACCTCAATCCTCAACCCTCAGTCCTCATCCTCAATTCTGAATTCTTAATCCTCAATACTCAATCTTCAATCCTCAATAATCAATCATCAATACTCAATCTTCAATCCTCAATCCTCAACCCTCAATCCTCAGTCCGCAATCCTCAATCATCAATCCTCAATCTTCAATACTCAATCCTCAATCCTCAATCCTCAATCCTCAATACTCAACATTCAATCCTCCATACTCAATCTTCAATACTCAATCCTCAATCATCAATCCTCAATCCTCAATCCTCAGTCATCAATCCTCAATCTTCAATACTCAAACCTCAATACTCAATCCTCAATCCTCAATCCTCAGTCCTCAATCCCCAATCATCAATCCTCAATCTTAAATACTCAATCCTCAATCCTCAATCCTCAATCCTCAATACTCAATCTTCAATCCTCAATCCTCAATCCTCAATCCTCAACCCTCAGCCCACATCCTCAATCCTCAATTCTGAATCCTCAATCCTCAATCTTCAATCCTCAATACTCAGTCTTCAATCCTCAACCCTCAATCCTCAATCCTCAGTCCTCAATCCACAATCATCAATCCTCAATACTCAATCTTCAATCCTCAATCCTCAATCCTCAATACTCAATCTTCAATCCTCAATCCTCAATCCCCAATCCTCAATCCTCAACCCTCAGCCCTCATCCTCAATCCTCAATCCTGAATCCTCAATCCTCAATGTTCAATCCTCAATACTCAGTCTTCAATTATCAATCCTCAATACTCAATCCTCAATCCTCAATCCTGAATCATCTATCCACAATCCTCAATCATCAACCTTCAATCCTCAATACTCAATCTTCAATCCTCAATATTCAACACACAACCATCAACCATCAATTCTCAATACTCAACCATCAATCCTCAATTCTCAATATTCAATAGAATATCCTGAATTCTCATGATTCAATACTCAATCCGCAATATTCAATAATCAAATCTCGATCCTCAAACATCAATTCTCAACACTCAATCCTCAACACTCGGTCCTCTCTCTTCAATCCTCCATCCTCAATCCTCTATCCCCAAGCGTCAATCCTCAATCCTCAATCCTCAATCCTCAATCGTCAATCCTCAATACCCAATCGTCAATCTTCAATCCTCAATCCCCAATACTCAATCCTCAATCCTCAATACTCAATCCTCAATCCTCAATCCTCAATCATCAATCCACAATCTTCAATACTCAATCCTCAATCCTCAATCCTCAATCCTCAATCCTCAATCATCAATCCTCCATCTTCAATACTCAATCCTCAATCCTCAATCCTCAATCCTCAATACTCAACCATCAATCCTCAATTCTCAATACTCAATAGAATACCCTGAATTCTCAGGATTCAATACTCAAACCTCAATCCTCAGCCCTCAGCCCTCATCCTCCATTCTCAATCCTCAATCCTCAATCCTCAATCTTCAATCCTCAATACTCAATCTTCAATCCTCAATCCTCAATCCTCAATCCTCATACTTCAGTCCTCAATACCCAATCCTCAATCTTCAACCCTCAATCATCAATCCTCAATTCTCAATCCTCAATCCTCAGTCCTCAGTCGTCAAACCTCGGTCCTCAAACTTCAGCCATCATCCTCAATCGTCAATCCTCGTTCCTCAATCCTGAATCCTCAATCCTCAAACCTCAATAGTCAATCTCCAATCCTAGATCCTCAATCCCCAATCCACAATCCTTAATCCTCAATCTTCAATCCTCAATCCTCAATGCTCAATCCTCATTACTGAATCCTCTATCCTCAATCTTCAATCCTGAACATTCAATCCTCCATACTCAATCTTCAATCCTCAATCCTCAATCATCAACCCTCAGCCCTCATCCTCAATCCTCAATTCTGAATCCTCAATCCTCAATCTTCAATCCTCAATACTCAGTCTTCAATCCTCAACCCTCAATCCTCAATCCTCAGTCCTCAATCCACAATCATCAATCCTCAATACTCAATCTTCAATCCTCAATCCTCAATCCTCAATACTCAATCTTCAATCCTCAATCCTCAATCCCCAATCCTCAATCCTCAACCCTCAGCCCTCATCCTCAATCCTCAATCCTGAATCCTCAATACTCAATGTTCAATCCTCAATACTCAGTCTTCAATCATCAATCCTCAATACTCAATCCTCAATCCTCAATCCTGAATCATCTATCCACAATCCTCAATCATCAACCTTCAATCCTCAATACTCAATCTTCAATCCTCAATACTCAATCCTCAATATTCAACACACAACCATCAACCATCAATTCTCAATACTCAAACATCAAACCTCAATTCTCAATATTCAATAGAATATCCTGAATTCTCATGATTCAATACTCAATCCGCAATATTCAATAATCAAATCTCGATCCTCAAACATCAATTCTCAACACTCAATCCTCAACACTCGGTCCTCTCTCTTCAATCCTCCATCCTCAATCCTCTATCCCCAAGCGTCAATCCTCAATCCTCAATCCTCAATCCTCAATCGTCAATCCTCAATACCCAATCGTCAATCTT
Organism: Calliopsis andreniformis; assembly: GCF_051401765.1. NCBI lineage: Eukaryota > Metazoa > Arthropoda > Insecta > Hymenoptera > Andrenidae > Calliopsis > Calliopsis andreniformis. Next base: position 2,366,856 of record NW_027480495.1, read on the forward strand.
CAATCCTCAATCCCCAATACTCAATCCTCAATCCTCAATACTCAATCCTCAATCCTCAATCCTCAATCATCAATCCACAATCTTCAATACTCAATCCTCAATCCTCAATCCTCAATCCTCAATCCTCAATCATCAATCCTCCATCTTCAATACTCAATCCTCAATCCTCAATCCTCAATCCTCAATACTCAACCATCAATCCTCAATTCTCAATACTCAATAGAATATCCTCAATTCTCAGGATTCAATACTCAAACCTCAATCCTCAGCCCTCAGCCCTCATCCTCCATTCTCAATCCTCAATCCTCAATCCTCAATCTTCAATCCTCAATACTCAATCTTCAATCCTCAATCCTCAATCCTCAATCCTCATACTTCAGTCCTCAATACCCAATCCTCAATCTTCAACCCTCAATCCTCAATCCTCAATTCTCAATCCTCAATCCTCAGTCCTCAGTCCTCAAACCTCGGTCCTCAAACTTCAGCCATCATCCTCAATCGTCAATCCTCGTTCCTCAATCCTGAATCCACAATCCTCAAACCTCAATAGTCAATCTCCAATCCTAGATCCTCAATCCCCAATCCTCAATCCTTAATCCTCAATCTTCAATCCTCAATCCTCAATACTCAATCCTCAATACTGAATCCTCTATCCTCAATCTTCAATCCTCAATACTCAGTCTTCAATCCTCAATCCTCAATCCTCAATCCTCAATCCTCAATTCTCAATCCTCAATCCTCAAAACTCAGCCCTCATCCTCAATCCTCAATCCTGAATCCTCAATCGTCAATCTTCAATCCTCAATACTCAGTCTTCAATCCTCAATCCTCTATCCTCAATCCTCAGTCCTCAATCCACAATCATCAATCCTCAATCTTCAATACTCAATCCTCAATCCTCAATCCTCGACCCTCAATCCTCAATCCTCAGTCCTCAGTCCTCAAACTTCAGTCCTCAAACCTCAGCCATCATCCTCAATCGTCAATCCTCGATCCTCAATCCTCAATCCTCAATCTTCAATCATCCATACTCAATCTTCAATCCTCAATCCTCAATCATCAATCCTCAATCCTCAATCCTCAGTCATCAATCCTCAACCTTCAATACTCAATCCTCAATCATCAATCCTCAATCCTCAATTCTCAATCCTCATTCCTCAAACCTCAATCCTCAACCCTCAGTCCTCATCCTCAATTCTCAATTCTAAATCATCAACCCTCAATCCTCAATCTTCAATCCTCAATAATCAATCATCAATACTCAGTCTTCAATCCTCAATCCTCAATCCTCAATCCTCAGTCCGCAATCCTCAAGCATCAATCCTCAATCTTTAATACTCAATCCTCAATCCTCAATCCTCAATCCTCAATACTCAACCTTCAATCCTCCATACTCAATCTTCAATCCTCAATCCTCAATCATCAATCCTCAATCCTCAATCCTCAGTCATCAATCCTCAATCTTCAATACTCAATCCTCAATCCTCAATCCTCAATCCTCAATCCTCAGTCCTCAATCCACTATCATCAATCCTCAATCTTCAATACTCAATCCTCAATCCTCAATCCTCAATCCTCAATACTCAATCTTCAATCCTCAATCCTCAATCCTCAATCCTCAACCCTCAGCCCTCATCCTCAATCCTCAAATCTGAATCCTCAATCCTCAATCTTCAATCCTCAATACTCAGCTTTGAATCCTCAACCCTCAATCCTCAAGCCTCAGTCCTCAATCCACAATCATCAATCCTCAATCCTCAGTCATCAGTCCTCAATCCTCAATCCTCAAACCTCAATCCTCAACCGTCAGTCCTCGTCCTCAAACCTCAATCCCGAATCCTCAATCCTGAATCGTCAATCTTCAGCCCTCAGTCCTCAACAATCAATTGTCAATCCTCAGTCCTCATTAGAATATCCTCAATTCACAGTTTTCAGTACTCAATTCCCAATCTTCAATCTTCAAATCTCAGTCTACAAACATCAATTCGCATCACTCAACACTCAACACTCAGTCCTCAATCTTCAGTCCTCAATCCTCAATCCTCAATCTTCAATCCTCAATACTCAATCTTCAATCTTCAATCCTCAATTCTCAATCCTCAGTCCTCATCCTCAATTCTCAATTCTTAATCCTCAATCCTCAATTCTCAATCCCCAAACCTCAATCCTCAATCCTCAATCTTCAATCATCAATACTCAATCTTCAATGCTCAATCCTCAATCCTCAATCCTCAATCCTCAATCCTCAATATGCAATACACAACCCTCAAACATCAATCCTCAATACTCAATCATGAATCCTCAATTCTCAATACTCAATAGAATATCCTGAATTCTCTGTTTTCAATACTCAATCCTCAATCTTCAATCTTCAAGTCTCCATCCACAGACATCAATTCTCATCACTCAACCCTCGACACTCAGTCCTCAATCTTCAATCCTCAATCCTCAATCCTCAATCCTCAATCGTCAATCCTCAATACCCAAACGTCAATCTTCAATCCTCAATCCCCAATACTCAATCCTCAATCCTCAATACTCAATCCTCAATCCTCAATCCTCAATCATCAATCCACAATCTTCAATACTCAATCCTCAATCCTCAATCCTCAATCCTCAATCCTCAATCATCAATCCTCCATCTTCAATACTCAATCCTCAATCCTCAATCCTCAATCCTCAATACTCAGCCATCAATCCTCAATTCACAATCCTCAATAGAATATCCTGAATTCTCAGGATTCAATACTCAAACCTCAATCCTCAGCCCTCAGCCCTCATCCTCCATCCTCAATCCTCTATCCTCAATCCTCAATCTTCAATCCTCAATACTCAATCTTCAATCCTCAATCCTCAATCCTCAATCACCAATCCTCAATCCTCAATCCTCAATCGTCAGTCATCAATACTCAATACTCAACCTGCAAACCTCAGTCCTCAATCCACAATCCTCAATCCTCATTCTTCAGTCCACAATACCCAGTCCTCAATCTTCAACCCTCAATCCTCAATCCTCAATTCTCAATCCTCAATCCTCAGTCCTCAGTCCTCAAACCTCAGTCCTCAAACCTCAGCCATCATCCTCAATCGTCAATCCTCGTTCCTCAGTCCTCAATCCTCAATCCTCAATCATCAATAGTCAATCTCCAATCCTAGATCCTGAATCCCCAATTCTCAAACCTTAATCCTCAATCTTCAATCCTCAATCCTCAATACTCAATCCTCAATACTCAATCCTCAATCCTCAATCCTCAATCCCCAATCCACAATCTTCAATCCTCAGTCCTCAGTCCTCAAGCCTCAATCCTCAATCCTCAATCTTCAATCCTGAATACTCAAACTTCAATCCTCAATCCTCAATCCTCAATCCTCAATCCTCAATCGTCAGTCTTCAATCCTCAATACTCAACCTTCAATCCTCAATCCTCAATCCTCAATCCTCAATCCTCATTCTTCAATCCTGAATACCCACTCCTCATCCTTCGATCCTCAATCCCCAACCCTCAATCCTTAATACTCAATCTTCAATCCTCAATCCCCAGTCCACAATCTTCAAACCTCAATGCTCAATCCTCAATCCTCAATCCTCAGTCATCAGTCCTCAATCCTCAATCCTCAAACCTCAATCCTCAACCGTCAGTCCTCGTCCTCAAACCTCAATCCCGAATCCTCAATCCTGAATAGTCAATCTTCAGCCCTCAGTCCTCAACAATCAATTGTCAATCCTCAGTCCTCATTAGAATATCCTCAATTCACAGTTTTCAGTACTCAATCCCCAATCTTCAATCTTCAATCCTCAATACTCAATCTTCAACCTTCAATCCTCAATTCTCAATCCTCAGTCCTCAATCCTCAATCGCCAATCCTCAACCCCAATCTTCAACCTTAAGTCCTCAGTCCTCAATCCTCAATCATCAATACTCAATGTTCAATCCTCAATACTCAACCTTCAATCCTCAACCCTCAATCCTCAATCAACAATCCTCAATCCTCAATCATCAATCTTCAATCTTCAATACTCAATCTTCAATCCTCAATTCCCAATCCTCAATCGTCAATCCTCTATCCTCAATCCTCAGACATCAATCCTCAATCTTCAATACTCAATCGTCAATCCTCAGTCCCCTATTCTCAATCCTCAATCCTCGTTCCTCAAACCTCAACCCTCAACCCTCAGTCCTCATACTCAATTCTCAATTCTCAATCCTCAAACCTCAATCCTCAATCCTCAATCCTCAGTCGTCAATCCTCAATCTTCAATACTCAATCCTCAATCATCAATCCTCAATCCTCAATTCTCAATCCTCATTCCTCAAACCTCAATCCTCAACCCTCAGTCCTCATCCTCAATTCTCAATTCTAAATCCTCAACCCTCAATCCTCAATCTTCAATCCTCAATAATCAATCATCAATACTCAGTCTTCAATCCTCAATCCTCAATCCTCAATCCTCAGTCCGCAATCCGCAATCATCAATCCTCAATCTTCAATACTCTATCCTCAATCCTCAATCCTCAATCCTCAATACTCAACCTTCAATCCTCCATACTCAATCTTCAATCCTCAATCCTCAATCCTCAACCCTCAATCCTCAATCCTCAGTCCTCAATCCACAATCATCAATCCTCAATCCTCAGTCATCAGTCCTCAATCCTCAATCCTCAAACCTCAATCCTCAACCGTCAGTCCTCGTCCCCAAACCTCAATCCCGAATCCTCAACCCTGAATCGTCAATCTTCAGCCCTCAGTCCTCAACAATCAATTGTCAATCCTCAGTCCTCATTAGAATATCCTCAATTCACAGTTTTCAGTACTCGATCCCCAATCTTCAATCTTCAAATCTCAGTCTACAAACATCAATTCGTATCACTCAACACACAACACTCAGTCCTCAATCATCAGTCCTCAATCCTCAATCCTCAATCTTCAATCCTCAATACTCAATCTTCAATCTTCAATCCTCAATTCTCAATCCTCAGTCCTCAATCCTCAATCGCCAATCCTCAATCCCCAATCCTCAACCTTCAATCCTCAGTCCTCAATCCTCAATCATCAATACTCAATGTTCAATCCTCAATACTCAACCTTCAATCCTCAACCCTCATTCCTCAATCCACAATCCTCAATCCTCAATCCTCAATCCTCAATCCTCAGTACTCGATCTTCAATCCTCAATCCTCAATCCTCAATCCTCAATCCTCAATACTCAACCATCCATTCTCAATTCACAATACTCAATAGAATATCCTGAATTCTCAGGATTCAATACTCAAACCTCAATCCCCAGCCCTCAGCCCTCATCCTCCATCCTCCATCCTCAATCCTCAGTCCTCAATCCTCAATCTTCAATCCTCAATCGTCAGTCTTCAATACTCAATACTCTATCTGCAAACCTCAGTCCTCAATCCTCAATCCTCAATCCTCATTCTTCAGTCCTCAATACCCAGTCCTCAATCTTCAACCCTCAATCCTCAATCCTCAATTCTCAATCCTCAATCCTCAGTCCTCAGACCTCAAACCTCAGTCCTCAAACCTCAGCCATCATCCTCAATCGTCAATCCTCGTTCCTCAATCCTCAATCCTCAATCCTCAATAGTCAATCTCCAATCCTAGATCCTCAATCCCCAATCCTCAATCCTTAATCCTCAATCTTCAATCCTCAATCCTCAATACTCAATCCTCAATACTCAATCCTCAATCCTCAATCCTCAATCCCCAATCCTCAATCTTCAATCCTCAATCTTCAATCCTCAAGCCTCAATCCTCAATTCTCAATCTTCAATCCTGAATACTCAATCTTCAATCCTCAATCCTCAATCCTCAATCCTCAATCCTCAATCGTCAGTCTTCAATCCTCAATACTCAATCTTCAATCCTCAATCCTCAATCCTCAATCCTCAACCCTCAGCCCTCATCCTCAATCCTCAATTCTGAATCCTCAATCCTCAATCTTCAATCCTCAATACTCAGTCTTCAATCCTCAACCCTCAATCCTCAATCCTCAATCCTCAATCCTCAATCCCCAATCCTCAATCTTCAATCCTCAGTCCTCAATCCTCAAGCCTCAATCCTCAATCCTCAAACTTCAATCCTGAATACTCAATCTTCAATCCTCAATCCTCAATCCTCAATCCTCAATCCTCAATCGTCAGTCTTCAATCCTCAATACTCAATCTTCAATCCTCAATCCTCAATCCTCAATCCTCAATCCTCATTCTTCAATCCTGAATACCCACTCCTCAACCTTCGATCCTCAATCCCCAATCCTCAATCCTTAATACTCAATCTTCAATCCTCAATCCCCAGTCCACAATCTTCAAACCTCAATGCTCAATCCTCAATCCTCAATCCTCAGTCATCAGTCCTCAATCCTCAATCCTCAAACCTCAATCCTCAACCGTCAGTCCTCGTCCTCAAACCTCAATCCCGAATCCTCAATCCTGAATAGTCAATCTTCAGCCCTCAGTCCTCAACAATCAATTGTCAATCCTCAGTCCTCATTAGAATATCCTCAATTCACAGTTTTCGGTACTCAATCCCCAATCTTCAATCTTCAAATCTCAGTCTACAAACATCAATTCGCAACACTCAACACCTAACACTCAGTCCTCAATCTTCAGTCCTCAATCCTCAATCCTCAATCTTCAATCCTCAATACTCGATCTTCAATCTTCAATCCTCAATTCTCAATCCTCAGTCCTCAATCCTCAATCGCCAATCCTCAATCCCCAATCCTCAACCTTCAGTCCTCAGTCCTCAATCCTCAATCATCAATACGCAATGTTCAATCCTCAATACTCAACCTTCAATCCTCAACCCTCAATCCTAAATTAACAATCCTCAATCCTCAATCATCAATCTTCAATCTTCAATACTCAATCTTCAATCCTCAATTCCCAATACTCAATCGTCAATCCTCAATCCTCAATCCTCAGTCATCAATCCTCAATCTTCAATACTCAATCCTCAATCCTCAATCCTCAATCCTCAATCCTCAATCCTCAATCCTCAATCCTCATTCCTCAAACCTCAATCCTCAACCCTCAGTCCCCAACCTCAATTCTCAATTCTCAATCCACAATCCTCAATACTCAATCATCAATCCTCAATCATCAATCTCCTATCCTAGATCCTCAATCCCCAATACTCTATCCTTAATCCTCAAAATTCAATCCTCTATCCCCAGTCCACAATCTTCAATCCCCAAAAGCTTAATAATTAATCCTCAATCCTCAGTCCTCAATCGTCAATCATCAATCATCAATACTCAGTCTTCAATGCTCGATCCTCAATCCTCAATCCTCAATCTTCAATCCTCAATAATCAATCCTCAATACTCAGTCTTCAATCCTCAATCCTCAATCCTCAGTCCTCAATCCTCAGTCCGCAATCCTCAATCATCAATCCTCAATCTTCAATACTAAATCCTCAATCCTCAATCCTCAATCCTCAATACTAAACCTTCAATCCTCCATACCCAATCTTCAATACTCAATCCTCAATCCTCAGTCCTCTAGCCTGAATCCTCAATCATCGATCCTGAGTCTTCAATACTCAATCCTCAATCCTCAATCCTTAATCCTCAATCGTCAATCCTCATTCTTCAATCCTCAATACCCAATCCTCAATCCTCAATCCTCAATCCTCAATTCTCAGTCCTCAATGCTCAGTCCTCAGTCCTCAAACCTCAGTCCTCAAACCTCAGCCATCATCCTCAATCGTCAATCGTCGTTCCTCAATCCTCAATCCTCAGTCTTCAATCCTCCATACTCAATCTTCAATCCTCAATCCTCAATCATCAATCCTCAATCCTCAATCCTCAGTCATCAATACTCAATCTTCAATACTCAATCCTCAATCATCAATCCTCAATCCTCAATCCTCAATCCTCAAACCTCATTCCTCAAACCTCAATCCTCAACCCTCAGTCCTCATTCTCAATCCTCAATTCTTAATCCTCAATCCTCAATCCTCAGTCTTCAATCCTCAATAATCAATCCTCAATACTCAGTCTTCAATCCTCAATCCTCAATCCTCAATCCTCAGTCCGCAATCCTCAATCATCAATCCTCAATCTTCAATACTAAATCCTCAATCCTCAATCCTCAATCCTCAATCCTCAATACTAAACCTTCAATCCTCCATACTCAATCTTCAATCCTCAATCCTCAATCATCAATCCTCAATCCTCAATCCTCAGTCATCTATCCCCAATCTTCAATCCTCAATCCTCAATCCTCAATCCTCAATCCTCATTCTTCAATCCTGGATACCCACTCCTCAACCTTCGATCCTCAATCCCCAATCCTCAATCCTTAATCCTCAATCTTCAATCCTCAATCCCCAGTCCACAATCTTCAATCCTCAATGCTCAATCCTCAATCCTCAATCCTCAGTCATCAGTCCTCAATCCTCAATCCTCAAACCTCAATCCTCAACCGTCAGTCCTCGTCCTCAAACCTCAATCCCGAATCCTCAATCCTGAATCGTCAATCTTCAGCCCTCAGTCCTCAACAATCAATTGTCAATCCTCAGTCCTCATTAGAATATCCTCAATTCTCAGTTTTCAGTACTCAATCCCCAATCTTCAATCTTCAAATCTCAGTCTACAAACATCAATTCGCAACAGTCAACACTTAACACTCAGTCCTCAATCTTCAGTCCTCAATCCTCAATCCTCAATTTTCAATCCTCAATACTCGATCTTCAATCTTCAATCCTCAATTCTCAATCCTCAGTCCTCAATCCTCAATCGCCTATCCTCAATCCCCAATCCTCAACATTCAGTCCTCAGTCCTCAATCCTCAATCATCAATACGCAATGTTCAATCCTCAATACTCAACCTTCAATCCTCAACCCTCAATCCTCAATCAACAATCCTCAATCCTCAATCATCAATCTTCAATCTTCAATACTCAATCTTCAACCCTCAATTCCCAATCCTCAATCGTCAATACTCAATCCTCAATCCTCAGTCATCAATCCTCAATCTTCAATACTCAATCCTCAATCCTCGATCCTCAATCCTCAATCCTCAATCCTCAATCCTCAATCCTCATTCCTCAAACCTCAATCCTCAACCCTCAGTCCCCAACCTCAATTCTCAATTCTCAATCCACAATCCTCAATACTCAATCATCAATCCTCAATCATCAATCTCCTATCCTAGATCCTCAATCCCCAATACTCTATCCTTAATCCTCAATATTCAATCCTCTATCCCCAGTCCACAATCTTCAATCCCCAAAAGCTCAATAATTAATCCTCAATCCTCAGTCCTCAATCGTCAATCATCAGTCCTCAGTCTTCAATACTCAATCCTCAATCCTCAATCCTCTAGCCTGAATCCTCAATCATCGATCCTGAGTCTTCAATACTCAATCCTCAATCCTCAATCCTTAATCCTCAATCGTCAATCCTCATTCTTCAATCCTCAATACCCAATCCTCAATCCTCAATCCTCAATCCTCAATTCTCAGTCCTCAATGCTCAGTCCTCAGTCCTCAAACCTCAGTCCTCAAACCTCAGCCATCATCCTCAATCGTCAATCGTCGTTCCTCAATCCTCAATCCTCAGTCTTCAATCCTCCATACTCAATCTTCAATCCTCAATCCTCAATCATCAATCCTCAATCCTCAATCCTCAGTCATCAATACTCAATCTTCAATACTCAATCCTCAATCATCAATCCTCAATCCTCAATCCTCAAACCTCATTCCTCAAACCTCAATCCTCAACCCTCAGTCCTCATCCTCAATCCTCAATTCTTAATCCTCAATCCTCAATCCTCAGTCTTCGATCCTCAATAATCAATCCTCAATACTCAGTCTTCAATCCTCAATCCTCAATCCTCAATCCTCAGTCCGCAATCCTCAATCATCAATCCTCAATCTTCAATACTAGATCCTCAATCCTCAATCCTCAATCCTCAATCCTCAATACTAAACCTTCAATCCTCCATACTCAATCTTCAATCCTCAATCCTCAATCATCAATCCTCAATCCTCAATCCTCAGTCATCTATCCTCAATCTTCAATCCTCAATCCTCAATCCTCAATCCTCAATCCTCATTCTTCAATCCTGAATACCCACTCCTCAACCTTCGATCCTCAATCCCCAATCCTCAATCCTTAATCCTCAATCTTCAATCCTCAATCCCCAGTCCACAATCTTCAACCCTCAATGCTCAATCCTCAATCCTCAATCCTCAGTCATCAGTCCTCAATCCTCAATCCTCAAACCTCAATCCTCAACCGTCAGTCCTCGTCCTCAAACCTCAATCCCGAATCCTCAATCCTGAATCGTCAATCTTCAGCCCTCAGTCCTCAACAATCAATTGTCAAGCCTCAGTCCTCATTAGAATATCCTCAATTCTCAGTTTTCAGTACTCAATCCCCAATCTTCAATCTTCAAATCTCAGTCTACAAACGTCAATTCGCAACACTCAACACTTAACACTCAGTCCTCAATCTTCAGTCCTCAATCCTCAATCCTCAATCTTCAATCCTCAATACTCGATCTTCAATCTTCAATCCTCAATTCTCAATCCTCAGTCCTCAATCCTCAATCGCCTATCCTCAATCCCCAATCAACAACCTTCAGTCCTCAGTCCTCAATCCTCAATCATCAATACGCAATGTTCAATCCTCAATACTCAACCTTCAATCCTCAACCCTCAATCCTCAATCAACAATCCTCAATCCTCAATCATCAATCTTCAATCTTCAATACTCAATCTTCAATCCTCAATTCCCAATCCTCAATCGTCAATCCTCAATCCTCAATCCTCAGTCATCAATCCTCAATCTTCAATACTCAATCCTCAATCCTCGATCCTCAATCCTCAATCCTCAATCCTCATTCCTCAAACCTCAATCCTCAACCCTCAGTCCCCATCCTCAATTCTCAATTCTCAATCCACAATCCTCTATACTCAATCTTCAATCCTCAATCATCAATCTCCTATCCTAGATCCTCAATCCCCAATACTCTATCCTTAATCCTCAATATTCAATCCTCTATCCCCAGTCCACAATCTTCAATCCCCAAAAGCTCAATAATCAATCCTCAATCCTCAGTCCTGAATCGTCAATCATCAGTCCTCAATCATCAATACTCAATCCTCAATCCTCAATCCTCAATCCTCAATCCTGAATCCTCAATCATCGATCCTGAATCTTCAATACTCAATCCTCAATCCTCAATCCTTAATCCTCAATCATGAATCCTCAATTCTCAATACTCAATAGAATATCCTGAATTCTCTGTTTTCAATACTCAATCCTCAATCTTCAATCTTCAAGTCTCCATCCACAGACATCAATTCTCATCACTCAACCCTCGACACTCAGTCCTCAATCTTCAATCCTCAATCCTCAATCCTCAATCCTCAATCGTCAATCCTCAATACCCAAACGTCAATCTTCAATCCTCAATCCCCAATACTCAATCCTCAATCCTCAATACTCAATCCTCAATCCTCAATCATCAATCCACAATCTTCAATACTCAATCCTCAATCCTCAATCCTCAATCCTCAATCCTCAATCATCAATCCTCCATCTTCAATACTCAATCCTCAATCCTCAATCCTCAATACTCAACCATCAATCCTCAATTCACAATCCTCAATAGAATATCCTGAATTCTCAGGATTCAATACTCAAACCTCAATCCTCAGCCCTCAGCCCTCATCCTCCATCCTCAATCCTCTATCCTCAATCCTCAATCTTCAATCCTCAATACTCAATCTTCAATCCTCAATCCTCAATCCTCAATCACCAATCCTCAATCCTCAATCCTCAATCTTCAGTCATCAATACTCAATACTCAATCTGCAAACCTCAGTCCTCAATCCACAATCCTCAATCCTCATTCTTCAGTCCACAATACCCAGTCCTCAATCTTCAACCCTCAATCCTCAATCCTCAATTCTCAATCCTCAATCCTCAGTCCTCAGTCCTCAAACCTCAGTCCTCAAACCTCAGCCATCATCCTCAATCGTCAATCCTCGTTCCTCAGTCCTCAATCCTCAATCCTCAATCCTCAATAGTCAATCTCCAATCCTAGATCCTGAATCCCCAATCCTCAAACCTTAATCCTCAATCTTCAATCCTCAATCCTCAATACTCAATCCTCAATACTCAATCCTCAATCCTCAATCCTCAATCCCCAATCCTCAATCTTCAATCCTCAGTCCTCAATCCTCAAGCCTCAATCCTCAATCCTCTATCTTCAATCCTGAATACTCAAACTTCAATCCTCAATCCTCAATCCTCAATCCTCAATCCTCAATCGTCAGTCTTCAATCCTCAATACTCAATCTTCAATCCTCAATCCTCAATCCTCAATCCTCAATCCTCATTCTTCAATCCTGAATACCCACTCCTCAACCTTCGATCCTCAATCCCCAACCCTCAATCCTTAATACTCAATCTTCAATCCTCAATCCCCAGTCCACAATCTTCAAACCTCAATGCTCAATCCTCAATCCTCAATCCTCAGTCATCAGTCCTCAATCCTCAATCCTCAAACCTCAATCCTCAACCGTCAGTCCTCGTCCTCAAACCTCAATCCCGAATCCTCAATCCTGAATAGTCAATCTTCAGCCCTCAGTCCTCAACAATCAATTGTCAATCCTCAGTCCTCATTAGAATATCCTCAATTCACAGTTTTCAGTACTCAATCCCCAATCTTCAATCTTCAATCCTCAATACTCAATCTTCAACCTTCAATCCTCAATTCTCAATCCTCAGTCCTCAATCCTCAATCGCCAATCCTCAACCCCAATCTTCAACCTTAAGTCCTCAGTCCTCAATCCTCAATCATCAATACTCAATGTTCAATCCTCAATACTCAACCTTCAATCCTCAACCCTCAATCCTCAATCAACAATCCTCAATCCTCAATCATCAATCTTCAATCTTCAATACTCAATCTTCAATCCTCAATTCCCAATCCTCAATCGTCAATCCTCTATCCTCAATCCTCAGACATCAATCCTCAATCTTCAATACTCAATCGTCAATCCTCAGTCCCCTATTCTCAATCCTCAATCCTCGTTCCTCAAACCTCAACCCTCAACCCTCAGTCCTCATACTCAATTCTCAATTCTCAATCCTCAAACCTCAATCCTCAATCCTCAATCCTCAGTCGTCAATCCTCAATCTTCAATACTCAATCCTCAATCATCAATCCTCAATCCTCAATTCTCAATCCTCATTCCTCAAACCTCAATCCTCAACCCTCAGTCCTCATCCTCAATTCTCAATTCTAAATCCTCAACCCTCAATCCTCAATCTTCAATCCTCAATAATCAATCATCAATACTCAGTCTTCAATCCTCAATCCTCAATCCTCAATCCTCAGTCCGCAATCCGCAATCATCAATCCTCAATCTTCAATACTCTATCCTCAATCCTCAATCCTCAATCCTCAATACTCAACCTTCAATCCTCCATACTCAATCTTCAATCCTCAATCCTCAATCCTCAACCCTCAATCCTCAATCCTCAGTCCTCAATCCACAATCATCAATCCTCAATCCTCAGTCATCAGTCCTCAATCCTCAATCCTCAAACCTCAATCCTCAACCGTCAGTCCTCGTCCCCAAACCTCAATCCCGAATCCTCAACCCTGAATCGTCAATCTTCAGCCCTCAGTCCTCAACAATCAATTGTCAATCCTCAGTCCTCATTAGAATATCCTCAATTCACAGTTTTCAGTACTCGATCCCCAATCTTCAATCTTCAAATCTCAGTCTACAAACATCAATTCGTATCACTCAACACACAACACTCAGTCCTCAATCATCAGTCCTCAATCCTCAATCCTCAATCTTCAATCCTCAATACTCAATCTTCAATCTTCAATCCTCAATTCTCAATCCTCAGTCCTCAATCCTCAATCGCCAATCCTCAATCCCCAATCCTCAACCTTCAATCCTCAGTCCTCAATCCTCAATCATCAATACTCAATGTTCAATCCTCAATACTCAACCTTCAATCCTCAACCCTCATTCCTCAATCCACAATCCTCAATCCTCAATCCTCAATCCTCAATCCTCAGTACTCGATCTTCAATCCTCAATCCTCAATCCTCAATCCTCAATCCTCAATACTCAACCATCCATTCTCAATTCACAATACTCAATAGAATATCCTGAATTCTCAGGATTCAATACTCAAACCTCAATCCCCAGCCCTCAGCCCTCATCCTCCATCCTCCATCCTCAATCCTCAGTCCTCAATCCTCAATCTTCAATCCTCAATCGTCAGTCTTCAATACTCAATACTCTATCTGCAAACCTCAGTCCTCAATCCTCAATCCTCAATCCTCATTCTTCAGTCCTCAATACCCAGTCCTCAATCTTCAACCCTCAATCCTCAATCCTCAATTCTCAATCCTCAATCCTCAGTCCTCAGACCTCAAACCTCAGTCCTCAAACCTCAGCCATCATCCTCAATCGTCAATCCTCGTTCCTCAATCCTCAATCCTCAATCCTCAATAGTCAATCTCCAATCCTAGATCCTCAATCCCCAATCCTCAATCCTTAATCCTCAATCTTCAATCCTCAATCCTCAATACTCAATCCTCAATACTCAATCCTCAATCCTCAATCCTCAATCCCCAATCCTCAATCTTCAATCCTCAATCTTCAATCCTCAAGCCTCAATCCTCAATTCTCAATCTTCAATCCTGAATACTCAATCTTCAATCCTCAATCCTCAATCCTCAATCCTCAATCCTCAATCGTCAGTCTTCAATCCTCAATACTCAATCTTCAATCCTCAATCCTCAATCCTCAATCCTCAACCCTCAGCCCTCATCCTCAATCCTCAATTCTGAATCCTCAATCCTCAATCTTCAATCCTCAATACTCAGTCTTCAATCCTCAACCCTCAATCCTCAATCCTCAATCCTCAATCCTCAATCCCCAATCCTCAATCTTCAATCCTCAGTCCTCAATCCTCAAGCCTCAATCCTCAATCCTCAAACTTCAATCCTGAATACTCAATCTTCAATCCTCAATCCTCAATCCTCAATCCTCAATCCTCAATCGTCAGTCTTCAATCCTCAATACTCAATCTTCAATCCTCAATCCTCAATCCTCAATCCTCAATCCTCATTCTTCAATCCTGAATACCCACTCCTCAACCTTCGATCCTCAATCCCCAATCCTCAATCCTTAATACTCAATCTTCAATCCTCAATCCCCAGTCCACAATCTTCAAACCTCAATGCTCAATCCTCAATCCTCAATCCTCAGTCATCAGTCCTCAATCCTCAATCCTCAAACCTCAATCCTCAACCGTCAGTCCTCGTCCTCAAACCTCAATCCCGAATCCTCAATCCTGAATAGTCAATCTTCAGCCCTCAGTCCTCAACAATCAATTGTCAATCCTCAGTCCTCATTAGAATATCCTCAATTCACAGTTTTCGGTACTCAATCCCCAATCTTCAATCTTCAAATCTCAGTCTACAAACATCAATTCGCAACACTCAACACCTAACACTCAGTCCTCAATCTTCAGTCCTCAATCCTCAATCCTCAATCTTCAATCCTCAATACTCGATCTTCAATCTTCAATCCTCAATTCTCAATCCTCAGTCCTCAATCCTCAATCGCCAATCCTCAATCCCCAATCCTCAACCTTCAGTCCTCAGTCCTCAATCCTCAATCATCAATACGCAATGTTCAATCCTCAATACTCAACCTTCAATCCTCAACCCTCAATCCTAAATTAACAATCCTCAATCCTCAATCATCAATCTTCAATCTTCAATACTCAATCTTCAATCCTCAATTCCCAATACTCAATCGTCAATCCTCAATCCTCAATCCTCAGTCATCAATCCTCAATCTTCAATACTCAATCCTCAATCCTCAATCCTCAATCCTCAATCCTCAATCCTCAATCCTCAATCCTCATTCCTCAAACCTCAATCCTCAACCCTCAGTCCCCAACCTCAATTCTCAATTCTCAATCCACAATCCTCAATACTCAATCATCAATCCTCAATCATCAATCTCCTATCCTAGATCCTCAATCCCCAATACTCTATCCTTAATCCTCAAAATTCAATCCTCTATCCCCAGTCCACAATCTTCAATCCCCAAAAGCTTAATAATTAATCCTCAATCCTCAGTCCTCAATCGTCAATCATCAATCATCAATACTCAGTCTTCAATGCTCGATCCTCAATCCTCAATCCTCAATCTTCAATCCTCAATAATCAATCCTCAATACTCAGTCTTCAATCCTCAATCCTCAATCCTCAGTCCTCAATCCTCAGTCCGCAATCCTCAATCATCAATCCTCAATCTTCAATACTAAATCCTCAATCCTCAATCCTCAATCCTCAATACTAAACCTTCAATCCTCCATACCCAATCTTCAATACTCAATCCTCAATCCTCAGTCCTCTAGCCTGAATCCTCAATCATCGATCCTGAGTCTTCAATACTCAATCCTCAATCCTCAATCCTTAATCCTCAATCGTCAATCCTCATTCTTCAATCCTCAATACCCAATCCTCAATCCTCAATCCTCAATCCTCAATTCTCAGTCCTCAATGCTCAGTCCTCAGTCCTCAAACCTCAGTCCTCAAACCTCAGCCATCATCCTCAATCGTCAATCGTCGTTCCTCAATCCTCAATCCTCAGTCTTCAATCCTCCATACTCAATCTTCAATCCTCAATCCTCAATCATCAATCCTCAATCCTCAATCCTCAGTCATCAATACTCAATCTTCAATACTCAATCCTCAATCATCAATCCTCAATCCTCAATCCTCAATCCTCAAACCTCATTCCTCAAACCTCAATCCTCAACCCTCAGTCCTCATTCTCAATCCTCAATTCTTAATCCTCAATCCTCAATCCTCAGTCTTCAATCCTCAATAATCAATCCTCAATACTCAGTCTTCAATCCTCAATCCTCAATCCTCAATCCTCAGTCCGCAATCCTCAATCATCAATCCTCAATCTTCAATACTAAATCCTCAATCCTCAATCCTCAATCCTCAATCCTCAATACTAAACCTTCAATCCTCCATACTCAATCTTCAATCCTCAATCCTCAATCATCAATCCTCAATCCTCAATCCTCAGTCATCTATCCCCAATCTTCAATCCTCAATCCTCAATCCTCAATCCTCAATCCTCATTCTTCAATCCTGGATACCCACTCCTCAACCTTCGATCCTCAATCCCCAATCCTCAATCCTTAATCCTCAATCTTCAATCCTCAATCCCCAGTCCACAATCTTCAATCCTCAATGCTCAATCCTCAATCCTCAATCCTCAGTCATCAGTCCTCAATCCTCAATCCTCAAACCTCAATCCTCAACCGTCAGTCCTCGTCCTCAAACCTCAATCCCGAATCCTCAATCCTGAATCGTCAATCTTCAGCCCTCAGTCCTCAACAATCAATTGTCAATCCTCAGTCCTCATTAGAATATCCTCAATTCTCAGTTTTCAGTACTCAATCCCCAATCTTCAATCTTCAAATCTCAGTCTACAAACATCAATTCGCAACAGTCAACACTTAACACTCAGTCCTCAATCTTCAGTCCTCAATCCTCAATCCTCAATTTTCAATCCTCAATACTCGATCTTCAATCTTCAATCCTCAATTCTCAATCCTCAGTCCTCAATCCTCAATCGCCTATCCTCAATCCCCAATCCTCAACATTCAGTCCTCAGTCCTCAATCCTCAATCATCAATACGCAATGTTCAATCCTCAATACTCAACCTTCAATCCTCAACCCTCAATCCTCAATCAACAATCCTCAATCCTCAATCATCAATCTTCAATCTTCAATACTCAATCTTCAACCCTCAATTCCCAATCCTCAATCGTCAATACTCAATCCTCAATCCTCAGTCATCAATCCTCAATCTTCAATACTCAATCCTCAATCCTCGATCCTCAATCCTCAATCCTCAATCCTCAATCCTCAATCCTCATTCCTCAAACCTCAATCCTCAACCCTCAGTCCCCAACCTCAATTCTCAATTCTCAATCCACAATCCTCAATACTCAATCATCAATCCTCAATCATCAATCTCCTATCCTAGATCCTCAATCCCCAATACTCTATCCTTAATCCTCAATATTCAATCCTCTATCCCCAGTCCACAATCTTCAATCCCCAAAAGCTCAATAATTAATCCTCAATCCTCAGTCCTCAATCGTCAATCATCAGTCCTCAGTCTTCAATACTCAATCCTCAATCCTCAATCCTCTAGCCTGAATCCTCAATCATCGATCCTGAGTCTTCAATACTCAATCCTCAATCCTCAATCCTTAATCCTCAATCGTCAATCCTCATTCTTCAATCCTCAATACCCAATCCTCAATCCTCAATCCTCAATCCTCAATTCTCAGTCCTCAATGCTCAGTCCTCAGTCCTCAAACCTCAGTCCTCAAACCTCAGCCATCATCCTCAATCGTCAATCGTCGTTCCTCAATCCTCAATCCTCAGTCTTCAATCCTCCATACTCAATCTTCAATCCTCAATCCTCAATCATCAATCCTCAATCCTCAATCCTCAGTCATCAATACTCAATCTTCAATACTCAATCCTCAATCATCAATCCTCAATCCTCAATCCTCAAACCTCATTCCTCAAACCTCAATCCTCAACCCTCAGTCCTCATCCTCAATCCTCAATTCTTAATCCTCAATCCTCAATCCTCAGTCTTCGATCCTCAATAATCAATCCTCAATACTCAGTCTTCAATCCTCAATCCTCAATCCTCAATCCTCAGTCCGCAATCCTCAATCATCAATCCTCAATCTTCAATACTAGATCCTCAATCCTCAATCCTCAATCCTCAATCCTCAATACTAAACCTTCAATCCTCCATACTCAATCTTCAATCCTCAATCCTCAATCATCAATCCTCAATCCTCAATCCTCAGTCATCTATCCTCAATCTTCAATCCTCAATCCTCAATCCTCAATCCTCAATCCTCATTCTTCAATCCTGAATACCCACTCCTCAACCTTCGATCCTCAATCCCCAATCCTCAATCCTTAATCCTCAATCTTCAATCCTCAATCCCCAGTCCACAATCTTCAACCCTCAATGCTCAATCCTCAATCCTCAATCCTCAGTCATCAGTCCTCAATCCTCAATCCTCAAACCTCAATCCTCAACCGTCAGTCCTCGTCCTCAAACCTCAATCCCGAATCCTCAATCCTGAATCGTCAATCTTCAGCCCTCAGTCCTCAACAATCAATTGTCAAGCCTCAGTCCTCATTAGAATATCCTCAATTCTCAGTTTTCAGTACTCAATCCCCAATCTTCAATCTTCAAATCTCAGTCTACAAACGTCAATTCGCAACACTCAACACTTAACACTCAGTCCTCAATCTTCAGTCCTCAATCCTCAATCCTCAATCTTCAATCCTCAATACTCGATCTTCAATCTTCAATCCTCAATTCTCAATCCTCAGTCCTCAATCCTCAATCGCCTATCCTCAATCCCCAATCAACAACCTTCAGTCCTCAGTCCTCAATCCTCAATCATCAATACGCAATGTTCAATCCTCAATACTCAACCTTCAATCCTCAACCCTCAATCCTCAATCAACAATCCTCAATCCTCAATCATCAATCTTCAATCTTCAATACTCAATCTTCAATCCTCAATTCCCAATCCTCAATCGTCAATCCTCAATCCTCAATCCTCAGTCATCAATCCTCAATCTTCAATACTCAATCCTCAATCCTCGATCCTCAATCCTCAATCCTCAATCCTCATTCCTCAAACCTCAATCCTCAACCCTCAGTCCCCATCCTCAATTCTCAATTCTCAATCCACAATCCTCTATACTCAATCTTCAATCCTCAATCATCAATCTCCTATCCTAGATCCTCAATCCCCAATACTCTATCCTTAATCCTCAATATTCAATCCTCTATCCCCAGTCCACAATCTTCAATCCCCAAAAGCTCAATAATCAATCCTCAATCCTCAGTCCTGAATCGTCAATCATCAGTCCTCAATCATCAATACTCAATCCTCAATCCTCAATCCTCAATCCTCAATCCTGAATCCTCAATCATCGATCCTGAATCTTCAATACTCAATCCTCAATCCTCAATCCTTAATCCTCAATCATGAATCCTCAATTCTCAATACTCAATAGAATATCCTGAATTCTCTGTTTTCAATACTCAATCCTCAATCTTCAATCTTCAAGTCTCCATCCACAGACATCAATTCTCATCACTCAACCCTCGACACTCAGTCCTCAATCTTCAATCCTCAATCCTCAATCCTCAATCCTCAATCGTCAATCCTCAATACCCAAACGTCAATCTTCAATCCTCAATCCCCAATACTCAATCCTCAATCCTCAATACTCAATCCTCAATCCTCAATCATCAATCCACAATCTTCAATACTCAATCCTCAATCCTCAATCCTCAATCCTCAATCCTCAATCATCAATCCTCCATCTTCAATACTCAATCCTCAATCCTCAATCCTCAATACTCAACCATCAATCCTCAATTCACAATCCTCAATAGAATATCCTGAATTCTCAGGATTCAATACTCAAACCTCAATCCTCAGCCCTCAGCCCTCATCCTCCATCCTCAATCCTCTATCCTCAATCCTCAATCTTCAATCCTCAATACTCAATCTTCAATCCTCAATCCTCAATCCTCAATCACCAATCCTCAATCCTCAATCCTCAATCTTCAGTCATCAATACTCAATACTCAATCTGCAAACCTCAGTCCTCAATCCACAATCCTCAATCCTCATTCTTCAGTCCACAATACCCAGTCCTCAATCTTCAACCCTCAATCCTCAATCCTCAATTCTCAATCCTCAATCCTCAGTCCTCAGTCCTCAAACCTCAGTCCTCAAACCTCAGCCATCATCCTCAATCGTCAATCCTCGTTCCTCAGTCCTCAATCCTCAATCCTCAATCCTCAATAGTCAATCTCCAATCCTAGATCCTGAATCCCCAATCCTCAAACCTTAATCCTCAATCTTCAATCCTCAATCCTCAATACTCAATCCTCAATACTCAATCCTCAATCCTCAATCCTCAATCCCCAATCCTCAATCTTCAATCCTCAGTCCTCAATCCTCAAGCCTCAATCCTCAATCCTCTATCTTCAATCCTGAATACTCAAACTTCAATCCTCAATCCTCAATCCTCAATCCTCAATCCTCAATCGTCAGTCTTCAATCCTCAATACTCAATCTTCAATCCTCAATCCTCAATCCTCAATCCTCAATCCTCATTCTTCAATCCTGAATACCCACTCCTCAACCTTCGATCCTCAATCCCCAACCCTCAATCCTTAATACTCAATCTTCAATCCTCAATCCCCAGTCCACAATCTTCAAACCTCAATGCTCAATCCTCAATCCTCAATCCTCAGTCATCAGTCCTCAATCCTCAATCCTCAAACCTCAATCCTCAACCGTCAGTCCTCGTCCTCAAACCTCAATCCCGAATCCTCAATCCTGAATAGTCAATCTTCAGCCCTCAGTCCTCAACAATCAATTGTCAATCCTCAGTCCTCATTAGAATATCCTCAATTCACAGTTTTCAGTACTCAATCCCCAATCTTCAATCTTCAATCCTCAATACTCAATCTTCAATCTTCAATCCTCAATTCTCAATCCTCAGTCCTCAATCCTCAATCGCCAATCCTCAACCCCAATCTTCAACCTTAAGTCCTCAGTCCTCAATCCTCAATCATCAATACTCAATGTTCAATCCTCAATACTCAACCTTCAATCCTCAACCCTCAATCCTCAATCAACAATCCTCAATCCTCAATCATCAATCTTCAATCTTCAATACTCAATCTTCAATCCTCAATTCCCAATCCTCAATCGTCAATCCTCAATCCTCAATCCTCAGACATCAATCCTCAATCTTCAATACTCAATCGTCAATCCTCAGTCCTCTATTCTCAATCCTCAATCCTCGTTCCTCAAACCTCAACCCTCAACCCTCAGTCCTCATACTCAATTCTCAATTCTCAATCCTCAAACCTCAATCCTCAATCCTCAATCCTCAGTCATCAATCCTCAATCTTCAATACTCAATCCTCAATCATCAATCCTCAATCCTCAATTCTCAATCCTCATTCCTCAAACCTCAATCCTCAACCCTCAGTCCTCATCCTCAATTCTCAATTCTAAATCCTCAACCCTCAATCCTCAATCTTCAATCCTCAATAATCAATCATCAATACTCAGTCTTCAATCCTCAATCCTCAATCCTCAATCCTCAGTCCGCAATCCGCAATCATCAATCCTCAATATTCAATACTCAATCCTCAATCCTCAATCCTCAATCCTCAATACTCAACCTTCAATCCTCCATACTCAATCTTCAATCCTCAATCCTCAACCGTCAGTCTTCAATCCTCAATACTCAATCTTCAATCCTCAATCCTCAATCCTCAATCCTCAATACTCAATCCTCAATCCTCATTCCTCAAACCTCAATCCTCAACCCTCAGTCCCCATCCTCAATTCTCAATTCCCAATCCACAATCCTCAATACTCAATCTTCAATCCTCAATCATCAATCTCCTATCCTAGATCCTCAATCCCCAATACTCTTTCCTTAATCCTCAATATTCAATCCTCTATCCCCAGTCCACAATCTTCAATCCCCAAAAGCTCAATAATCAATCCTCAATCCTCAGTCCTGAATCGTCAATCATCAGTCCTCAATCATCAATACTCAATCCTCAATCCTCAATCCTCAATCCTCAATCCTGAATCCTCAATCATCGATCCTGAATCTTCAATACTCAATCCTCAATCCTCAATCCTTAATCCTCAATCGTCAATCCTCATTCTTCAATCCTCAATACCCAATCCTCAATCCTCAATCCTCAATCCTCAATTCTCAGTCCTCAATGCTCAGTCCTCAGTCCTCAAACCTCAGTCCTCAAACCTCAGCCATCATCCTCAATCGTCAATCCTCGTTCCTCAATCCTCAGTCCCCAGTCTTCGATCCTCCATACTCAATCTTCAATCCTCAATCCTCAATCATCAATCCTCAATCCTCAATCCTCAGTCATCAATACTCAATCTTCAATACTCAATCCTCAATCATCAATCCTCAATCCTCAATCCTCAAACCTCATTCCTCAAACCTCAATCCTCAACCCTCAGTCCTCATCCTCAATTCTCAATTCTTAATCCTCAATCCTCAATCCTCAGTCTTCAATCCTCAATAATCAATCCTCAATACTCAGTCTTCAATCCTCAATCCTCAATCCTCAATCCTCAGTCCGCAATCCTCAATCATCAATCCTCAATCTTCAATACTAAATCCTCAATCCACAATCCTCAATCCTCAATCCTCAATACTAAACCTTCAATCCTCCATACTCAATCTTCAATCTTCAATCCTCAATCCTCAATCCTCAATCCTCAATCCTCAGTCATCAATCCTCAACCTTCAATACTCAATCCTCAATCCTCAATCCTCAATCCTCAACCCTCAGTCCTCAATCCATAATCATCAATCCTCAATCTTCAATACTCAATCCTCAATCCTCAATCCTCAATCCTCAGTACCCGATCTTCAATCCTCAATCCTCAATCCTCAACCCTCAGCCCTCATCCTCAATCCTCAATCCTGAATCCTCTATCCTCAATCTTCAATCCTCAATACTCAGTCTTCAATCCACAGTCCTTAATCCTCAATCCTCAATCCTCAATTCTCAATCCTCTATCCTCAACCCTCAGCCCCCACCCTCAATCCTCAATCCTGAATCCACAATCCTCAACCTTCAATCCTCAATCCTCAGTCTTCAATCCTCAATCCTCTATCCTCAATACTCAGTCCGCAATCCTCAATCATCAATCCTCAATCTTCAATACTCAATCCTCAATCCTCAATCCTCAATCCTCAATACTCAACCTTCAATCCTCCATACTCAATCTTCAATCCTCAATCCTCAATCCTCAACCCTCAATCCTCAATCCTCAGTCCTCAATCCACAATCATCAATCCTCAATCCTCAGTCATCAGTCCTCAATCCTCAATCCTCAAACCTCAATCCTCAACCGTCAGTCCTCGTCCCCAAACCTCAATCCCGAATCCTCAACCCTGAATCGTCAATCTTCAGCCCTCAGTCCTCAACAATCAATTGTCAATCCTCAGTCCTCATTAGAATATCCTCAATTCACAGTTTTCAGTACTCGATCCCCAATCTTCAATCTTCAAATCTCAGTCTACAAACATCAATTCGCATCACTCAACACACAACACTCAGTCCTCAATCATCAGTCCTCAATCCTCAATCCTCAATCTTCAATCCTCAATACTCAATCTTCAATCTTCAATCCTCAATTCTCAATCCTCAGTCCTCAATCCTCAATCGCCAATCCTCAATCCCCAATCCTCAACCTTCAATCCTCAGTCCTCAATCCTCAATCATCAATACTCAACGTTCAATCCTCAATACTCAACCTTCAATCCTCAACCCTCAATCCTCAATCCACAATCCTCAATCCTCAATCCTCAATCCTCAATCCTCAGTACTCGATCTTCAATCCTCAATCCTCAATCCTCAATCCTCAACCCTCAGCCCTCATTCTCAATCCTCAATCCTGAATCCTCTATCCTCAATCTTCAATCCTCAATACTCAGTCTTCAATCCTCAATCCTCAATCCTCAATCCTCAATCATCAATCCTCCATCTTCAACACTCAATCCTCAATCCTCAATCCTCAATCCTCAATACTCAACCATCAATTCTCAATTCACAATACTCAATAGAATATCCTGAATTCTCAGGATTCAATACTCAAACCTCAATCCTCAGCCCTCAGCCCTCATCCTCCATCCTCCATCCTCAATCCTCAATCCTCAATCCTCAATCTTCAATCCTCAATACTCAATCTTCAATCCTCAATCCTCAATCCTCAATCACCAATCCTCAATCCTCAATCCTCAATCGTCAGTCTTCAATACTCAATACTCAATCTGCAAACCTCAGTCCTCAACCCTCAATCCTCAATCCTCATTCTTCAGTCCTCAATACCCAGTCCTCAATCTTCAACCCTCAATCCTCAATCCTCAATTCTCAATCCTCAATCCTCAGTCCTCAGACCTCAAACCTCAGTCCTCAAACCTCAGCCATCATCCTCAATCGTCAATCCTCGTTCCTCAATCCTCAATCCTCAATCCTCAATAGTCAATCTCCAATCCTAGATCCTCAATCCCCAATCCTCAATCCTTAATCCTCAATCTTCAATCCTCAATCCTCAATACTCAATCCTCAATACTCAATCCTCAATCCTCAATCCTCAATCCCCAATCCTCAATCTTCAATCCTCAATCTTCAATCCTCAAGCCTCAATCCTCAATTCTCAATCTTCAATCCTGAATACTCAATCTTCAATCCTCAATCCTCAATCCTCAATCCTCAATCCTCAATCGTCAGTCTTCAATCCTCAATACTCAATCTTCAATCCTCAATCCTCAATCCTCAATCCTCAACCCTCAGCCCTCATCCTCAATCCTCAATTCTGAATCCTCAATCCTCAATCTTCAATCCTCAATACTCAGTCTTCAATCCTCAACCCTCAATCCTCAATCCTCAATCCTCAATCCCCAATCCTCAATCTTCAATCCTCAGTCCTCAATCCTCAAGCCTCAATCCTCAATCCTCAAACTTCAATCCTGAATACTCAATCTTCAATCCTCAATCCTCAATCCTCAATCCTCAATCCTCAATCGTCAGTCTTCAATCCTCAATACTCAATCTTCAATCCTCAATCCTCAATCCTCAATCCTCAATCCTCATTCTTCAATCCTGAATACCCACTCCTCAACCTTCGATCCTCAATCCCCAACCCTCAATCCTTAATACTCAATCTTCAATCCTCAATCCCCAGTCCACAATCTTCAAACCTCAATGCTCAATCCTCAATCCTCAATCCTCAGTCATCAGTCCTCAATCCTCAATCCTCAAACCTCAATCCTCAACCGTCAGTCCTCGTCCTCAAACCTCAATCCCGAATCCTCAATCCTGAATAGTCAATCTTCAGCCCTCAGTCCTCAACAATCAATTGTCAATCCTCAGTCCTCATTAGAATATCCTCAATTCACAGTTTTCAGTACTCAATCCCCAATCTTCAATCTTCAATCCTCAATACTCAATCTTCAATCTTCAATCCTCAATTCTCAATCCTCAGTCCTCAATCCTCAATCGCCAATCCTCAACCCCAATCTTCAACCTTAAGTCCTCAGTCCTCAATCCTCAATCATCAATACTCAATGTTCAATCCTCAATACTCAACCTTCAATCCTCAACCCTCAATCCTCAATCAACAATCCTCAATCCTCAATCATCAATCTTCAATCTTCAATACTCAATCTTCAATCCTCAATTCCCAATCCTCAATCGTCAATCCTCAATCCTCAATCCTCAGACATCAATCCTCAATCTTCAATACTCAATCGTCAATCCTCAGTCCTCTATTCTCAATCCTCAATCCTCGTTCCTCAAACCTCAACCCTCAACCCTCAGTCCTCATACTCAATTCTCAATTCTCAATCCTCAAACCTCAATCCTCAATCCTCAATCCTCAGTCATCAATCCTCAATCTTCAATACTCAATCCTCAATCATCAATCCTCAATCCTCAATTCTCAATCCTCATTCCTCAAACCTCAATCCTCAACCCTCAGTCCTCATCCTCAATTCTCAATTCTAAATCCTCAACCCTCAATCCTCAATCTTCAATCCTCAATAATCAATCATCAATACTCAGTCTTCAATCCTCAATCCTCAATCCTCAATCCTCAGTCCGCAATCCGCAATCATCAATCCTCAATATTCAATACTCAATCCTCAATCCTCAATCCTCAATCCTCAATACTCAACCTTCAATCCTCCATACTCAATCTTCAATCCTCAATCCTCAACCGTCAGTCTTCAATCCTCAATACTCAATCTTCAATCCTCAATCCTCAATCCTCAATCCTCAATACTCAATCCTCAATCCTCATTCCTCAAACCTCAATCCTCAACCCTCAGTCCCCATCCTCAATTCTCAATTCCCAATCCACAATCCTCAATACTCAATCTTCAATCCTCAATCATCAATCTCCTATCCTAGATCCTCAATCCCCAATACTCTTTCCTTAATCCTCAATATTCAATCCTCTATCCCCAGTCCACAATCTTCAATCCCCAAAAGCTCAATAATCAATCCTCAATCCTCAGTCCTGAATCGTCAATCATCAGTCCTCAATCATCAATACTCAATCCTCAATCCTCAATCCTCAATCCTCAATCCTGAATCCTCAATCATCGATCCTGAATCTTCAATACTCAATCCTCAATCCTCAATCCTTAATCCTCAATCGTCAATCCTCATTCTTCAATCCTCAATACCCAATCCTCAATCCTCAATCCTCAATCCTCAATTCTCAGTCCTCAATGCTCAGTCCTCAGTCCTCAAACCTCAGTCCTCAAACCTCAGCCATCATCCTCAATCGTCAATCCTCGTTCCTCAATCCTCAGTCCCCAGTCTTCGATCCTCCATACTCAATCTTCAATCCTCAATCCTCAATCATCAATCCTCAATCCTCAATCCTCAGTCATCAATACTCAATCTTCAATACTCAATCCTCAATCATCAATCCTCAATCCTCAATCCTCAAACCTCATTCCTCAAACCTCAATCCTCAACCCTCAGTCCTCATCCTCAATTCTCAATTCTTAATCCTCAATCCTCAATCCTCAGTCTTCAATCCTCAATAATCAATCCTCAATACTCAGTCTTCAATCCTCAATCCTCAATCCTCAATCCTCAGTCCGCAATCCTCAATCATCAATCCTCAATCTTCAATACTAAATCCTCAATCCACAATCCTCAATCCTCAATCCTCAATACTAAACCTTCAATCCTCCATACTCAATCTTCAATCTTCAATCCTCAATCCTCAATCCTCAATCCTCAATCCTCAGTCATCAATCCTCAACCTTCAATACTCAATCCTCAATCCTCAATCCTCAATCCTCAACCCTCAGTCCTCAATCCATAATCATCAATCCTCAATCTTCAATACTCAATCCTCAATCCTCAATCCTCAATCCTCAGTACCCGATCTTCAATCCTCAATCCTCAATCCTCAACCCTCAGCCCTCATCCTCAATCCTCAATCCTGAATCCTCTATCCTCAATCTTCAATCCTCAATACTCAGTCTTCAATCCACAGTCCTTAATCCTCAATCCTCAATCCTCAATTCTCAATCCTCTATCCTCAACCCTCAGCCCCCACCCTCAATCCTCAATCCTGAATCCACAATCCTCAACCTTCAATCCTCAATCCTCAGTCTTCAATCCTCAATCCTCTATCCTCAATACTCAGTCCGCAATCCTCAATCATCAATCCTCAATCTTCAATACTCAATCCTCAATCCTCAATCCTCAATCCTCAATACTCAACCTTCAACCCTCCATACTCAATCTTCAATCCTCAATCCTCAATCCTCAACCCTCAATCCTCAATCCTCAGTCCTCAATCCACAATCATCAATCCTCAATCCTCAGTCATCAGTCCTCAATCCTCAATCCTCAAACCTCAATCCTCAACCGTCAGTCCTCGTCCCCAAACCTCAATCCCGAATCCTCAACCCTGAATCGTCAATCTTCAGCCCTCAGTCCTCAACAATCAATTGTCAATCCTCAGTCCTCATTAGAATATCCTCAATTCACAGTTTTCAGTACTCGATCCCCAATCTTCAATCTTCAAATCTCAGTCTACAAACATCAATTCGCATCACTCAACACACAACACTCAGTCCTCAATCATCAGTCCTCAATCCTCAATCCTCAATCTTCAATCCTCAATACTCAATCTTCAATCTTCAATCCTCAATTCTCAATCCTCAGTCCTCAATCCTCAATCGCCAATCCTCAATCCCCAATCCTCAACCTTCAATCCTCAGTCCTCAATCCTCAATCATCAATACTCAACGTTCAATCCTCAATACTCAACCTTCAATCCTCAACCCTCAATCCTCAATCCACAATCCTCAATCCTCAATCCTCAATCCTCAATCCTCAGTACTCGATCTTCAATCCTCAATCCTCAATCCTCAATCCTCAACCCTCAGCCCTCATTCTCAATCCTCAATCCTGAATCCTCTATCCTCAATCTTCAATCCTCAATACTCAGTCTTCAATCCTCAATCCTCAATCCTCAATCCTCAATCATCAATCCTCCATCTTCAACACTCAATCCTCAATCCTCAATCCTCAATCCTCAATACTCAACCATCAATTCTCAATTCACAATACTCAATAGAATATCCTGAATTCTCAGGATTCAATACTCAAACCTCAATCCTCAGCCCTCAGCCCTCATCCTCCATCCTCCATCCTCAATCCTCAATCCTCAATCCTCAATCTTCAATCCTCAATACTCAATCTTCAATCCTCAATCCTCAATCCTCAATCACCAATCCTCAATCCTCAATCCTCAATCGTCAGTCTTCAATACTCAATACTCAATCTGCAAACCTCAGTCCTCAATCCTCAATCCTCAATCCTCATTCTTCAGTCCTCAATACCCAGTCCTCAATCTTCAACCCTCAATCCTCAATCCTCAATTCTCAATCCTCAATCCTCAGTCCTCAGACCTCAAACCTCAGTCCTCAAACCTCAGCCATCATCCTCAATCGTCAATCCTCGTTCCTCAATCCTCAATCCTCAATCCTCAATAGTCAATCTCCAATCCTAGATCCTCAATCCCCAATCCTCAATCCTTAATCCTCAATCTTCAATCCTCAATCCTCAATACTCAATCCTCAATACTCAATCCTCAATCCTCAATCCTCAATCCCCAATCCTCAATCTTCAATCCTCAATCTTCAATCCTCAAGCCTCAATCCTCAATTCTCAATCTTCAATCCTGAATACTCAATCTTCAATCCTCAATCCTCAATCCTCAATCCTCAATCCTCAATCGTCAGTCTTCAATCCTCAATACTCAATCTTCAATCCTCAATCCTCAATCCTCAATCCTCAACCCTCAGCCCTCATCCTCAATCCTCAATTCTGAATCCTCAATCCTCAATCTTCAATCCTCAATACTCAGTCTTCAATCCTCAACCCTCAATCCTCAATCCTCAATCCTCAATCCCCAATCCTCAATCTTCAATCCTCAGTCCTCAATCCTCAAGCCTCAATCCTCAATCCTCAAACTTCAATCCTGAATACTCAATCTTCAATCCTCAATCCTCAATCCTCAATCCTCAATCCTCAATCGTCAGTCTTCAATCCTCAATACTCAATCTTCAATCCTCAATCCTCAATCCTCAATCCTCAATCCTCATTCTTCAATCCTGAATACCCACTCCTCAACCTTCGATCCTCAATCCCCAATCCTCAATCCTTAATACTCAATCTTCAATCCTCAATCCCCAGTCCACAATCTTCAAACCACAATGCTCAATCCTCAATCCTCAATCCTCAGTCATCAGTCCTCAATCCTCAATCCTCAAACCTCAATCCTCAACCGTCAGTCCTCGTCCTCAAACCTCAATCCCGAATCCTCAATCCTGAATAGTCAATCTTCAGCCCTCAGTCCTCAACAATCAATTGTCAATCCTCAGTCCTCATTAGAATATCCTCAATTCACAGTTTTCGGTACTCAATCCCCAATCTTCAATCTTCAAATCTCAGTCTACAAACATCAATTCGCAACACTCAACACCTAACACTCAGTCCTCAATCTTCAGTCCTCAATCCTCAATCCTCAATCTTCAATCCTCAATTCTCAATCCTCAGTCCTCAATCCTCAATCGCCAATCCTCAATCCCCAATCCTCAACCTTCAGTCCTCAGTCCTCAATCCTCAATCATCAATACGCAATGTTCAATCCTCAATACTCAACCTTCAATCCTCAACCCTCAATCCTAAATTAACAATCCTCAATTCTCAATCATCAATCTTCAATCTTCAATACTCAATCTTCAATCCTCAATTCCCAATACTCAATCGTCAATCCTCAATCCTCAATCCTCAGTCATCAATCCTCAATCTTCAATACTCAATCCTCAATCCTCAATCCTCAATCCTCAATCCTCAATCCTCAATCCTCAATCCTCATTCCTCAAACCTCAATCCTCAACCCTCAGTCCCCAACCTCAATTCTCAATTCTCAATCCACAATCCTCAATACTCAATCATCAATCCTCAATCATCAATCTCCTATCCTAGATCCTCAATCCCCAATACTCTATCCTTAATCCTCAATATTCAATCCTCTATCCCCTGTCCACAATCTTCAATCCCCAAAAGCTTAATAATTAATCCTCAATCCTCAGTCCTCAATCGTCAATCATCAGTCCTCAGTCTTCAATACTCAATCCTCAATCCTCAATCCTCTAGCCTGAATCCTCAATCATCGATCCTGAGTCTTCAATAATCAATCCTCAATCCTCAATCCTTAATCCTCAATCGTCAATCCTCATTCTTCAATCCTCAATACCCAATCCTCAATCCTCAATCCTCAATCCTCAATTCTCAGTCCTCAATGCTCAGTCCTCAGTCCTCAAACCTCAGTCCTCAAACCTCAGCCATCATCCTCAATCGTCAATCGTCGTTCCTCAATCCTCAATCCTCAGTCTTCAATCCTCCATACTCAATCTTCAATCCTCAATCCTCAATCATCAATCCTCAATCCTCAATCGTCAGTCATCAATACTCAATCTTCAATACTCAATCCTCAATCATCAATCCTCAATCCTCAATCCTCAATCCTCAAACCTCATTCCTCAAACCTCAATCCTCAACCCTCAGTCCTCATTCTCAATCCTCAATTCTTAATCCTCAATCCTCAATCCTCAGTCTTCAATCCTCAATAATCAATCCTCAATACTCAGTCTTCAATCCTCAATCCTCAATCCTCAATCCTCAGTCCGCAATCCTCAATCATCAATCCTCAATCTTCAATACTAAATCCTCAATCCTCAATCCTCAATCCTCAATCCTCAATACTAAACCTTCAATCCTCCATACTCAATCTTCAATCCTCAATCCTCAATCATCAATCCTCAATCCTCAATCCTCAGTCATCTATCCTCAATCTTCAATCCTCAATCCTCAATCTTCAATCCTCAATCCTCATTCTTCAATCCTGGATACCCACTCCTCAACCTTCGATCCTCAATCCCCAATCCTCAATCCTTAATCCTCAATCTTCAATCCTCAATCCCCAGTCCACAATCTTCAATCCTCAATGCTCAATCCTCAATCCTCAATCCTCAGTCATCAGTCCTCAATCCTCAATCCTCAAACCTCAATCCTCAACCGTCAGTCCTCGTCCTCAAACCTCAATCCCGAATCCTCAATCCTGAATCGTCAATCTTCAGCCCTCAGTCCTCCACAATCAATTGTCAATCCTCAGTCCTCATTAGAATATTCTCAATTCTCAGTTTTCAGTACTCAATCCCCAATCTTCAATCTTCAAATCTCAGTCTACAAACATCAATTCGCAACACTCAACACTTAACACTCAGTCCTCAATCTTCAGTCCTCAATCCTCAATCCTCAATCTTCAATCCTCAATACTCGATCTTCAATCTTCAATCCTCAATTCTCAATCCTCAGTCCTCAATCCTCAATCGCCTATCCTCAATCCCCAATCCTCAACATTCAGTCCTCAGTCCTCAATCCTCAATCATCAATACGCAATGTTCAATCCTCAATACTCAACCTTCAATCCTCAACCCTCAATCCTCAATCAACAATCCTCAATCCTCAATCATCAATCTTCAATCTTCAATACTCAATCTTCAATCCTCAATTCCCAATCCTCAATCGTCAATACTCAATCCTCAATCCACAGTCATCAATCCTCAATCTTCAATACTCAATCCTCAATCCTCGATCCTCAATCCTCAATCCTCAATACTCAATCCTCAATCCTCATTCCTCAAACCTCAATCCTCAACCCTCAGTCCCCCTCCTCAATTCTCAATTCTCAATCCACAATCCTCAATACTCAATCTTCAATCCTCAATCATCAATCTCCTATCCTAGATCCTCAATCCCCAATACTCTATCCTTAATCCTCAATATTCAATCCTCTATCCCCAGTCCACAATCTTCAATCCCCAAAAGCTCAATAATCAATCCTCAATCCTCAGTCCTGAATCGTCAATCATCAGTCCTCAATCATCAATACTCAATCCTCAATCCTCAATCCTCAATCCTCAATCCTGAATCCTCAATCATCGATCCTGAATCTTCAATACTCAATCCTCAATTCTCAATTCTTAATCCTCAATCCTCAATCCTCAGTCTTCAATCCTCAATAATCAATCCTCAATACTCAGTCTTCAATCCTCAATCCTCAATCCTCAATCCTCAGTCCGCAATCCTCAATCATCAATCCTCAATCTTCAATACTAAATCCTCAATCCACAATCCTCAATCCTCAATCCTCAATACTAAACCTTCAATCCTCCATACTCAATCTTCAATCTTCAATCCTCAATCCTCAATCCTCAATCCTCAATCCTCAGTCATCAATCCTCAACCTTCAATACTCAACCCTCAATCCTCAATCCTCAATCCTCAACCCTCAGTCCTCAATCCATAATCATCAATCCTCAATCTTCAATACTCAATCCTCAATCCTCAATCCTCAATCCTCAGTACCCGATCTTCAATCCTCAATCCTCAATCCTCAACCCTCAGCCCTCATCCTCGATCCTCAATCCTGAATCTTCTATCCTCAATCTTCAATCCTCAATACTCAGTCGTCAATCCACAGTCCTTAATCCTCAATCCTCAATCCTCAATCCTCAAGCCTCAATCCTCAATACTCAATCTTCAATCCTCCATACTCAATCTTCAATCCCCAATCCTCAATCAACAATCCTCAATCCTCAATCCTCAGTCATCAATACTCAATCTCCAATACTCAATCCTCAATCATCAATCCTCAGTCCTCAATCCTCAAACCTCATTC
This sequence comes from Calliopsis andreniformis, assembly GCF_051401765.1. Lineage (NCBI taxonomy): Eukaryota > Metazoa > Arthropoda > Insecta > Hymenoptera > Andrenidae > Calliopsis > Calliopsis andreniformis. The sequence continues at coordinate 2,400,869 of NW_027480495.1, forward strand.
CTCAAACCTCAATCCTCAACCCTCAGTCCTCATTCTCAATTCTCAATTCTTAATCCTCAAACCTCAATCCTCAATCCTCAATCTTCAATCATCAATACTCAATCTTCTATGCTCAATCCTCAATCCTCAATCCTCAATCCTCAATCCTCAATATTCAATACACAACCCTCAAACATCAGTCCTCAATACTCAATCATCAATCCTCAATTCTCAATACTCAATAGAATATCCTGAATTCTCTGCTTTCAATACTCAGTCCTCAATCTTCAATCTTCAAGTCTCCATCCACAGACATCAATTCTCATCACTCAACCCTCAACACTCAGTCCTCAATCTTCAATCCACAATCCTCAATCCTCAATCCTCAATCGTCAATCCTCAATACCCAAACGTCAATCATCAATCCTCAATCCCCAATACTCAATCCTTAATCCTCAATACTCAATACTCAATCCTCAATCCTCAATCCTCAATCATCAATCCACAATCTTCAATACTCAATCCTCAATCCTCAATCTTCAATACTCAATCCTCAATCCTCAATCCTCAACTCTCATACCACAATCCTCAGTCCTCAGTCCTCAAACCTCAGTCCTCAAACCTCAGCCATCATCCTCAATCGTCAATCCTCGTTCCTCAATCCTCAATACTCAATCTTCAATCCTCCATTCTCAATCTTCAATCCTCAATCCTCAATCATCAATCATCAATCCTCAATCCTCAGTCGTCAATCCTCAATCTTCAATACTCAATCCTCAATCATCAATCCTCAATCCTCAATTCCCAATCCTCATTCCTCAAACCTCAATCCTCAACCCTCAGTCCTCATCCTCCATTCTCAATTCTAAATCCTCAACCCTCAATCCTCAATCTTCTATCGTCAACAATCAATCATCAATACTCAGTCTTCAATCCTCAATACTCAATCCTCAATCCTCAGTCCGCAATCCTCAATCATCAATCCTCAATCTTCAATACTCAATCCTCAATCCTCAATCCTCAATCCTCAATACTCAACCTTCAATCCTCCATACTCAATCTTCAATCCCCAATCCTCAACCATCAATCCTCAATCCTCAATCCTCAGTCATCAATCCTCAATCTTCAATACTCAATCCTCAATCCTCGATCCTCAATCCTCAATCCTCAGTCCTCAATCCACAATCATCAATCCTCAATCTTCAATACTCAATCCTCAATCCTCAATCCTCAATCCTCAATACTCAATCTTCAATCCTCAATCCTCAATCCTCAATCCTCAACCCTCAGCCCTCATCCTCAATCCTCAACTCTGAATCCTCAATCCTCAATCTTCAATCCTCGATCAACAACCTTCAATATTCTATACTCAATCTTCAATCCTCAATTCCCAATCCTCAATCGTCAATCCTCAATCCTCAATCCTCAGTCATCTGTCCTCAATCTTCAATACTCAATCCTCAATCCTCAATCCTCAATCCTCAATCCTCAATCCTCAACCCTCATTCCTCAATATTCAATACACAACCCTCAAACATCAATCCTCAATACTCAATCATCAATCCTCAATTCTCAATACTCAATAGAATATCCTGAATTCTCTGCTTTCAATACTCAGTCCTCAATCTTCAATCTTCAAGTCTCCATCCACAGACATCAATTCTCATCACTCAACCCTCAACACTCAGTCCTCAATCTTCAATCCTCAATCCTCAATCCTCAATCCTCAATCGTCAATCCTCAATACCCAAACGTCAATCATCAATCCTCAATCCCCAATACTCAATCCTTAATCCTCAATACACAATCCTCAATCCTCAATCCTCAATCGTCAATCCACAATCTTCAATACTCAATCCTCAATCCTCAATCCTCAATACTCAATCCTCAATCATCAATCCTCCATTTTCAATACTCAATCCTCAATCCTCAATCCTCAATCCTCAATACTCAACCATCAATCCTCAATTCACAATTCTCAATAGAATATCCTGAATTCTCAGGATTCAATACTCAAACCTCAATCCTCAGCCCTCAGCCCTCATCCTCCATCCTCAATCCTCAATCCTGAATCCTCAATCTTCAATCCTCGATACTCAATCTTCAATCCTCAATCCTCAATCCTCAATCACCAATCCTCAATCCTCAATCCTCAATCGTCAGTCTTCAATACTCAATACTCAATCTGCAAACCTCAGTCCTCAATCCTCAATCCTCAATCCTCATTCTTCAGTCCTCAATACCCAGCCCTCAATCTTCAACCCTCAATCCTCAATCCTCAATTCTCAATCCTCAATCCTCAGTCCTCAGTCCTCAAACCTCAGTCCTCAAACCTCAGCCATCATCCTCAATCGTCAATCCTCGTTCCTCAGTCCTCAATCCTCAATCCCCAATCCTCAATAGTCAATTTCCAATCCTAGATCCTCAATCCCCAATCCTCAATCCTTAATCCTCAATCTTCAATCCTCAATCCTCAATACTCAATCCTCAATACTCAATCCTCAATTCTCAATCCTCAATCCCCAATCCTCAATCCTCAATCCTCAATCCTCAATCCTCAAGCCTCAATCCTCAATCCTCAATCTTCAATCCTGAATACTCAATCTTCAATCCTCAATCCTCAATCCTCAATCCTCAATCCTCTATCGTCAGTCTTCAATCCTCAATACTCAATCTTCAATCCTCAATCCTCAACCCTCAATCCTCAATCCTCATTCTTCAATCCTGAATACCCACTCCTTAACCTTCGATCCTCAATCCCCAATACTCAATCCTTAATCCTCAATCTTCAATCCTCAATCCCCAGTCCACAATCTTCAATCCTCAATGCTCAATCCTCAATCCTCAATCCTCAATCCTCATTCCTCAAACCTCAATCCTCAACCCTCAGTCCTCAACCGTCAGTCCTCGTCCTCAAACCTCAATCCCGAATCCTCAACCCTGAATCGTCAATCTTCAGCCCTCAGTCCTCAACAATCAATTGTCGATCCTCAGTCCTCATTAGAATATCCTCAATTCACAGTTTTCAGTACTCAATCACCAATCTTCAATCTTCAAATCTCAGTCTACAAACATCAATTCGCATCACTCAACACACAACACTCAGTCCTCAATCTTCAGTCCTCAATCCTCAATCCTCAATCTTCAATCCTCAATACTCAATCTTCAATCTTCAATCCTCAATTCTCAATCCTCAGTCCTCAATCCTCAATCGCCAATCCTCAATCCCCAATCCTCAACCATCAATCCTCAGTCCTCAATCCTCAATCATCAATACGCAATTTTCAATCCTCAATACTCAACCTTCAATCCTCAACCCTCAATCCTCAATCCACAATCCTCAATCCTCAGTCCTCAATCCTCAATCCTACGTACTCGATCTTCAATCCTCAATCCTCAATCCTCAATCCTCAACCCTCAGCCCTCATCCTCAATCCTCAATCCTGAATCCTCTATCCTCAATCTTCAATCCTCAAAACTCAGTCTTCAATCCTCAATCCTCAATCCTCAATCCTCAATCCTCAATTCCCAATCCTCAATCCTCAACCCTCAGCCCTCATCCTCAATCCTCAATGCTGAATCCTCAATCCTCAATCTTCAATCCTCAATACTCAGTCTTCAATCCTCAATCCTCAATCCTCAATCCTCACTCCTCAATCCACAATCATCAATCCTCAATATTCAATACTCAATCCTCAATCCTCAATCCTCAATCCTCAACTCTCAATCCTCAATCCTCAGTCCTCAGTCCTCAAACCTCAGTCCTCAAACCTCAGTCATCATCCTCAATCGTCAATCCTCGTTCCTCAATCCTCAATCCTCAATCTTCAATCCTCCATACTCGATCTTCTATCTTCAATCCTCAATCATCAATCCTCAATCCTCAATCCTCAACCGTCTGTCCTCTTCCTCACAACTCAATCCCGAATCCTCAGTCCTGAATCGTCAATCCTCAATCATCAATCCTCCATCTTCAATACTCAATCCTCAATCCTCAATCCTCAATCCTCAATACTCAACCATCAATCCTCAATTCACAATACTCAATAGAATATCCTGAATTCTCAGGATTCAATACTCAGACCTCAATCTTCAGCCCTCAGCACTCATCCTCCATCCTCAGTCATCAATCCTCAATCTTCGATCCTCAATCCTCAATCCTCAACCCTCATTCCTCAAACCTCAATCCTCAACCCTCAGTCCCCATCCTCAATTCTCAATTCTCAATCCTCAATCCTCAATACTCAATCTTCAATCCTCAATAATCAATCTCCTATCCTAGATCCTCAATCCGCAATACTCTATCCTTAATCCTAAATATTCAATCCTCTATCCCCAGTCCACAATCTTCAATCCCCAAAGCTCAATAATCAATCCTCAATCCTCAGTCCTCAATCGTCAATCATCAGTCCACAATCATCAATACTCAATCCTCAATCCTCAATCCTCAATCCTCAATCCTCATTCTTCAATCCTGAATACCCACTCCTCAACCTTCGATCCTCAATTCCCAATCCTCAATCCTTAATCCTCAATCTTCAATCCTCAATCCCCAGTCCACAATCTTCAATCCTCAATTCCCAATCCTCAATCGTCAAACCTCAATCCTCAATCCTCAGTCATCAATCCTCAGTCTTCAATACTCAATCCTCAATCCGCAATCCTCAATCCTCAATCCTCAATCCTCAATCCTCAATCCTCATTCCTCAAACCTCAATCCTCAACCCTCAGTCCCCATCCTCAATTCTCAATTCTCAATCCACAATCCTCAATACTCAATCTTCAATCCTCAATCATCAATCTCCTATCCTAGAACCTCAATCCCCAATACTCTATCCTTAATCCTCAATATTCAATCCTCTATCCCCAGTCCACAATCTTCAATCCCCAAAAGCTCAATAATCAATCCTCAATCCTCAGTCCTCAATCGTCAATCATCAGTCCTCAATCTTCAATACTCAATCCTCAATCCTCAATCCTCAATCCTCAATACTGAATCCTCAATCATCGATCCTGAATCTTCATTACTAAATCCTCAATTCTCAATCCTCAATCCTCAATCCTCAATACTAAACCTTCAATCCCCCATACTCAATCTTCAATCCTCAATCCTCAATCATCAATCCTCAATCCTCAATCCTCAGTCATCAATCCTCAGTCTTCAATACTCAATCCTCAATCCTCAATCCTGAATCCTCAATCCTCAGTACTCAATCCACAATCATCAATCCTCAATCTTCAATACTCAATCCTCAATCCTCAATCCTCAATCCTCAGTACTCGATCTTCAATCCTCAATCCTCAATCCTCAATCCTCAACCCTCAGCCCTCATCCTCAATCGTCAATCCTGAATCCTCTATCCTCAATCTTCAATCCTCAATCCTCTATCCTTAATCCTCAATCGTCAATCCTCATTCTTCAATCCTCAATACCCAATCCTCAATCCTCAATCCTCAATCCTCAATTCTCACTCCTCAATCCTCAGTCCTGAATCGTCAATCTTCAGCCCTCAGTCCTCAACAATCTATTGTCAATCCTCAGTCCTCATTAGAATATCCTGAATTCACAGTTTTCAGTACTCAATCCCCAATCTTCAATCTTCAAATCTCAGTCTACAAACATCAATTCGCATCACTCAACACTCAACACTCAGTCCTCAATCTTCAGTCCTCAATCCTCAATCCTCAATCTTCAATCCTCAATACTCAATTTTCAATCTTCAATCCTCAATTCTCAATCCTCAGTCCTCAATCCTCAATCACCATTCCTCAATCCCCAATCCTCAATCTTCAATCCTCAATCCTCAATCTTCAATCCTGAATACTCAATCTTCAATCCTCAATCCTCAATCCTCAGTCCTCAATCATCAATCATCAATACTCAATGTTCAATCCTCAATACTCAACCTTCAATCCTCAACCCTCAATCCTCAATCCACAATCCTCAATCCTCAATCATCAACCTTCAACCTTCAATACTCAATCTTCAATCCTCAATTCCCAATCCTCAATCGTCAATCCTCAATTCTCAATCCTCAGTCATCAATCCTCAATCTTCAATACTCAATCCTCAATCCTCAATCCTCAACCCTCAATCCTCAATCCTCAATCCTCATTCCTCAAACCTCAATCCTCAACCCTCAGTCCCGATCCTCAATTCTCAATTCTCAATCCTCAATCCTCAATCCTCAATCCTCAGACATCAATCCTCAATCTTCAATACTCAATCGTCAATCCTCAGTCCTCAATTCTCAATCCTCAATCCTCGTTCCTCAAACCTCAACCCTCAACCCTCAGTCCTCATACTCAAAACTCCATTCTCAAACCTCAAACCTCAATCCTCAATCCTCAATCTTCAATCATCAATACTCAATCTTCAATGCTCAATACTCAATCCTCAATCCTCAATTCTCATTCCTCAATATTCAATACACAACCCTCAAACATCAATCCTCAATACTCAATCATCAATCCTCAATTCTCAATACTCAATAGAATATCCTGAATTCTCAGGATTCTATACTCAAACCTCAATCCTCAGCCCTCAGCCCTCATCCTCCATCCTCAATCCTCAATCCTCAATCCTCAATCTTCAATCCTCGATACTCAATCTTCAATCCTCAATCCTCAATCCTCAATCACCAATCCTCAATCCTCAATCCTCAATCGTCAGTCTTCAATACTCAATACTCAATCTGCAAACCTCAGTCCTCATTCCTCAAACCTCAATCCTCATTCTTCAGTCCTCAATACTCAGTCCTGAATCTTCAACACTCAATCCTCAATCCTCAATTCTCAATCCTCAATCCTCAGTCCTCAGTCCTCAAACCTCAGTCCTCAAACCTCAGCCATCATCCTCAATCGTCAATCCTCGTTCCTCAGTCCTCAATCCTCAATCCCCAATCCTCAATAGTCAATTTCCAATCCTAGATCCTCAATCCCCAATCCTCAATCCTTAATCCTCAATCTTCAATCCTCAATCCTCAATACTCAATCCTCAATACTCAATCCTCAATTCTCAATCCTCAATCCCCAATCCTCAATCTTCAATCCTCAATCCTCAATCCTCAAGCCTCAATCCTCAATCCTCAATCTTCAATCCTGAATACTCAATCTTCAATCCTCAATCCTCAATCCTCAATCCTCAATCCTCAATCGTCAGTCTTCAATCCTCAATACTCAATCTTCAATCCTCAATCCTCAATCCTCAATCCTCAATCCTCATTCTTCTATCCTGAATACCCACTCCTCAACCTTCGATCCTCAATCCCCAATACTCAATCCTTAATCCTCAATCTTCAATCCTCAATCCCCAGTCCACAATCTTCAATCCTCAATGCTCAATCCTCAATCCTCAATCCTCACTCATTAGTCCTCAATCCTCAATCCTCAAACCTCAATCCTCAACCGTCAGTCCTCGTCCTCAAAGCTCAATCCCGAATCCTCAATCCTGAATTGTCAATCTTCAGCCCTCAGTCCTCAACAATCAATTGTCGATCCTCAGTCCTCATTAGAATATCCTCAATTCACAGTTTTCAGTACTCAATCCCCAATCTTCAATCTTCAAATCTCAGTCTACAAACATCAATTCGCATCACTCAACACACAACACTCAGTCCTCAATCTTCAGTCCTCAATCCTCAATCCTCAATCTTCAATCCTCAATACTCAATCTTCAATCTTCAATCCTCAATTCTCAATCCTCAGTTCTCAATCCTCAATCGCCAATTCTCAATCCCCAATCCTCAACCATCAATCCTCAGTCCTCAATCCTCAATCATCAATACTCAACTTTCAATCCTCAATACTCAACCTTCAATCCTCAACCCTCAATCCTCAATCCACAATCCTCAATCCTCAGTCCTCAATCCTCAATCCTACGTACTCGATCTTCAATCCTCAATCCTCAATCCTCAATCCTCAACCCTCAGCCCTCATCCTCAATCCTCAATCCTGAATCCTCTATCGTCAATCTTCAATCCTCAATACTCAGTCTTCAATCCTCAATACTCAGTCTTCAATCCTCAATCCTCAATCCTCAATCCTCAGTCCTCAATCCACAATCATCAGTCCTCAATCTTCAATACTCAATCCTCAATCCTCAATCCTCAATCCTCAACTCTCAATCCTCAATCCTCAGTCCTCAGTCCTCAAACCTCAGTCCTCAAACCTCAGCCATCATACTCAATCGTCAATCCTCGTTCCTCAATCCTCAATCCTCAATCTTCAATCCTCCATACTCAATCTTCTATCCTCAATCCCCAATCCTCAATCCTCAATCCTCAATCGTCAGTCTTCAATACTCAATACTCAATCTGCAAACCTCAGTCCTCAATCCTCAATCCTCAATCCTCATTCTTCAGTCATCAATACCCAGTCCTCAATCTTCAACCCTCAATCCTCAATCCTCAATTCTCAATCCTCAATCCTCAGCCCTCAGTCCTCAAACCTCAGTCCTCAAACCTCAGCCATCATCCTCAATCGTCAATCGTCGATCCTCAATCCTCAATCCTCAATACTCAATCCACAATAGTCAATCTCTAATCCTAGATCCTCAATCCCCAATCCTCAACCCTTAATCCTCAATCTTCGATCCTCAATCCTCAATACTCAATCCTCAATACTCAATCCTCAATCCTCAATCCTCAATCCCCAATCCTCAATCTCCAATCCTCAATCCTCAATCCTCAAGCCTCAATCCTCAATCCTCAATCTTCAATCCTGAATACTCAATCTTCAATCCTCAATCCTCAATCCTCAATGCTCAATCCTCAATCGTCAGTCTTCAATCCTCAATACTCAATCTTCAATCCTCAATCCTCAATCCTCAATCCTCAATCCTCATTCTTCAATCCTGAATACCCACTCCTCAACCTTCGATCCTCAATCCCCAATCCTCAGTCCTCAATCCTCAATCTTCAATCCTCAATCCCCAGTCCACAATCTTCAATCCTCAATGCTCAATCCTCAATCCTCAATCCTCAATCCTCAGTCATCAGTCCTCAATCCCCAATCCTCAAACCTCAATCCTCAACCGTCAGTCCTCGTCCTCAAACCACAATCCCGAATCCTCAATCCTCAATCGTCAATCTTAAGCCCTCAGTCCTCAACAATCAATTGTCAATCCTCAAGCCTCATTAGAATATCCGCAATTCACAGTTTTCCGTACTCAATCCCCAATCTTCAATCTTCAAATCTCAAAACACAAACATCAATTCCCATCACTCAACCCTCAACACTCAGTCCTCAATCATCAATACTCAATCCTCAATCCTCAATCCTCAATCCTCAATCCTGAATCCTCAATCATCGATCCTGAATCTTCAATACTCAATCCTCAATCCTCAATCCTTAATCCTCAATCGTCAATCCTCATTCTTCAATCCTCAATACCCAATCCTCAATCCTCAATCCTCAATCCTCAATTCTCAGTCCTCAATGCTCAGTCCTCAGTCCTCAAACCTCAGTCCTCAAACCTCAGCCATCATCCTCAATCGTCAATCCTCGTTCCTCAATCCTCAGTCCCCAGTCTTCGATCCTCCATACTCAATCTTCAATCCTCAATCCTCAATCATCAATCCTCAATCCTCAATCCTCAGTCATCAATACTCAATCTTCAATACTCAATCCTCAATCATCAATCCTCAATCCTCAATCCTCAAACCTCATTCCTCAAACCTCAATCCTCAACCCTCAGTCCTCATCCTCAATTCTCAATTCTTAATCCTCAATCCTCAATCCTCAGTCTTCAATCCTCAATAATCAATCCTCAATACTCAGTCTTCAATCCTCAATCCTCAATCCTCAATCCTCAGTCCGCAATCCTCAATCATCAATCCTCAATCTTCAATACTAAATCCTCAATCCACAATCCTCAATCCTCAATCCTCAATACTAAACCTTCAATCCTCCATACTCAATCTTCAATCTTCAATCCTCAATCCTCAATCCTCAATCCTCAATCCTCAGTCATCAATCCTCAACCTTCAATACTCAATCCTCAATCCTCAATCCTCAATCCTCAACCCTCAGTCCTCAATCCATAATCATCAATCCTCAATCTTCAATACTCAATCCTCAATCCTCAATCCTCAATCCTCAGTACCCGATCTTCAATCCTCAATCCTCAATCCTCAACCCTCAGCCCTCATCCTCAATCCTCAATCCTGAATCCTCTATCCTCAATCTTCAATCCTCAATACTCAGTCTTCAATCCACAGTCCTTAATCCTCAATCCTCAATCCTCAATTCTCAATCCTCTATCCTCAACCCTCAGCCCCCACCCTCAATCCTCAATCCTGAATCCACAATCCTCAACCTTCAATCCTCAATCCTCAGTCTTCAATCCTCAATCCTCTATCCTCAATACTCAGTCCGCAATCCTCAATCATCAATCCTCAATCTTCAATACTCAATCCTCAATCCTCAATCCTCAATCCTCAATACTCAACCTTCAATCCTCCATACTCAATCTTCAATCCTCAATCCTCAATCCTCAACCCTCAATCCTCAATCCTCAGTCCTCAATCCACAATCATCAATCCTCAATCCTCAGTCATCAGTCCTCAATCCTCAATCCTCAAACCTCAATCCTCAACCGTCAGTCCTCGTCCCCAAACCTCAATCCCGAATCCTCAACCCTGAATCGTCAATCTTCAGCCCTCAGTCCTCAACAATCAATTGTCAATCCTCAGTCCTCATTAGAATATCCTCAATTCACAGTTTTCAGTACTCGATCCCCAATCTTCAATCTTCAAATCTCAGTCTACAAACATCAATTCGCATCACTCAACACACAACACTCAGTCCTCAATCATCAGTCCTCAATCCTCAATCCTCAATCTTCAATCCTCAATACTCAATCTTCAATCTTCAATCCTCAATTCTCAATCCTCAGTCCTCAATCCTCAATCGCCAATCCTCAATCCCCAATCCTCAACCTTCAATCCTCAGTCCTCAATCCTCAATCATCAATACTCAACGTTCAATCCTCAATACTCAACCTTCAATCCTCAACCCTCAATCCTCAATCCACAATCCTCAATCCTCAATCCTCAAACTTCAATCCTGAATACTCAATCTTCAATCCTCAATCCTCAATCCTCAATCCTCAATCCTCAATCGTCAGTCTTCAATCCTCAATACTCAATCTTCAATCCTCAATCCTCAATCCTCAATCCTCAATCCTCATTCTTCAATCCTGAATACCCACTCCTCAACCTTCGATCCTCAATCCCCAATCCTCAATCCTTAATACTCAATCTTCAATCCTCAATCCCCAGTCCACAATCTTCAAACCACAATGCTCAATCCTCAATCCTCAATCCTCAGTCATCAGTCCTCAATCCTCAATCCTCAAACCTCAATCCTCAACCGTCAGTCCTCGTCCTCAAACCTCAATCCCGAATCCTCAATCCTGAATAGTCAATCTTCAGCCCTCAGTCCTCAACAATCAATTGTCAATCCTCAGTCCTCATTAGAATATCCTCAATTCACAGTTTTCGGTACTCAATCCCCAATCTTCAATCTTCAAATCTCAGTCTACAAACATCAATTCGCAACACTCAACACCTAACACTCAGTCCTCAATCTTCAGTCCTCAATCCTCAATCCTCAATCTTCAATCCTCAATTCTCAATCCTCAGTCCTCAATCCTCAATCGCCAATCCTCAATCCCCAATCCTCAACCTTCAGTCCTCAGTCCTCAATCCTCAATCATCAATACGCAATGTTCAATCCTCAATACTCAACCTTCAATCCTCAACCCTCAATCCTAAATTAACAATCCTCAATTCTCAATCATCAATCTTCAATCTTCAATACTCAATCTTCAATCCTCAATTCCCAATACTCAATCGTCAATCCTCAATCCTCAATCCTCAGTCATCAATCCTCAATCTTCAATACTCAATCCTCAATCCTCAATCCTCAATCCTCAATCCTCAATCCTCAATCCTCAATCCTCATTCCTCAAACCTCAATCCTCAACCCTCAGTCCCCAACCTCAATTCTCAATTCTCAATCCACAATCCTCAATACTCAATCATCAATCCTCAATCATCAATCTCCTATCCTAGATCCTCAATCCCCAATACTCTATCCTTAATCCTCAATATTCAATCCTCTATCCCCTGTCCACAATCTTCAATCCCCAAAAGCTTAATAATTAATCCTCAATCCTCAGTCCTCAATCGTCAATCATCAGTCCTCAGTCTTCAATACTCAATCCTCAATCCTCAATCCTCTAGCCTGAATCCTCAATCATCGATCCTGAGTCTTCAATAATCAATCCTCAATCCTCAATCCTTAATCCTCAATCGTCAATCCTCATTCTTCAATCCTCAATACCCAATCCTCAATCCTCAATCCTCAATCCTCAATTCTCAGTCCTCAATGCTCAGTCCTCAGTCCTCAAACCTCAGTCCTCAAACCTCAGCCATCATCCTCAATCGTCAATCGTCGTTCCTCAATCCTCAATCCTCAGTCTTCAATCCTCCATACTCAATCTTCAATCCTCAATCCTCAATCATCAATCCTCAATCCTCAATCCTCAGTCATCAATACTCAATCTTCAATACTCAATCCTCAATCATCAATCCTCAATCCTCAATCCTCAATCCTCAAACCTCATTCCTCAAACCTCAATCCTCAACCCTCAGTCCTCATTCTCAATCCTCAATTCTTAATCCTCAATCCTCAATCCTCAGTCTTCAATCCTCAATAATCAATCCTCAATACTCAGTCTTCAATCCTCAATCCTCAATCCTCAATCCTCAGTCCGCAATCCTCAATCATCAATCCTCAATCTTCAATACTAAATCCTCAATCCTCAATCCTCAATCCTCAATCCTCAATACTAAACCTTCAATCCTCCATACTCAATCTTCAATCCTCAATCCTCAATCATCAATCCTCAATCCTCAATCCTCAGTCATCTATCCTCAATCTTCAATCCTCAATCCTCAATCTTCAATCCTCAATCCTCATTCTTCAATCCTGGATACCCACTCCTCAACCTTCGATCCTCAATCCCCAATCCTCAATCCTTAATCCTCAATCTTCAATCCTCAATCCCCAGTCCACAATCTTCAATCCTCAATGCTCAATCCTCAATCCTCAATCCTCAGTCATCAGTCCTCAATCCTCAATCCTCAAACCTCAATCCTCAACCGTCAGTCCTCGTCCTCAAACCTCAATCCCGAATCCTCAATCCTGAATCGTCAATCTTCAGCCCTCAGTCCTCCACAATCAATTGTCAATCCTCAGTCCTCATTAGAATATTCTCAATTCTCAGTTTTCAGTACTCAATCCCCAATCTTCAATCTTCAAATCTCAGTCTACAAACATCAATTCGCAACACTCAACACTTAACACTCAGTCCTCAATCTTCAGTCCTCAATCCTCAATCCTCAATCTTCAATCCTCAATACTCGATCTTCAATCTTCAATCCTCAATTCTCAATCCTCAGTCCTCAATCCTCAATCGCCTATCCTCAATCCCCAATCCTCAACATTCAGTCCTCAGTCCTCAATCCTCAATCATCAATACGCAATGTTCAATCCTCAATACTCAACCTTCAATCCTCAACCCTCAATCCTCAATCAACAATCCTCAATCCTCAATCATCAATCTTCAATCTTCAATACTCAATCTTCAATCCTCAATTCCCAATCCTCAATCGTCAATACTCAATCCTCAATCCACAGTCATCAATCCTCAATCTTCAATACTCAATCCTCAATCCTCGATCCTCAATCCTCAATCCTCAATACTCAATCCTCAATCCTCATTCCTCAAACCTCAATCCTCAACCCTCAGTCCCCCTCCTCAATTCTCAATTCTCAATCCACAATCCTCAATACTCAATCTTCAATCCTCAATCATCAATCTCCTATCCTAGATCCTCAATCCCCAATACTCTATCCTTAATCCTCAATATTCAATCCTCTATCCCCAGTCCACAATCTTCAATCCCCAAAAGCTCAATAATCAATCCTCAATCCTCAGTCCTGAATCGTCAATCATCAGTCCTCAATCCTCAGTCCGCAATCCTCAATCATCAATCCTCAATCTTCAATACTAAATCCTCAATCCACAATCCTCAATCCTCAATCCTCAATACTAAACCTTCAATCCTCCATACTCAATCTTCAATCTTCAATCCTCAATCCTCAATCCTCAATCCTCAATCCTCAGTCATCAATCCTCAACCTTCAATACTCAACCCTCAATCCTCAATCCTCAATCCTCAACCCTCAGTCCTCAATCCATAATCATCAATCCTCAATCTTCAATACTCAATCCTCAATCCTCAATCCTCAATCCTCAGTACCCGATCTTCAATCCTCAATCCTCAATCCTCAACCCTCAGCCCTCATCCTCGATCCTCAATCCTGAATCTTCTATCCTCAATCTTCAATCCTCAATACTCAGTCGTCAATCCACAGTCCTTAATCCTCAATCCTCAATCCTCAAGCCTCAATCCTCAATACTCAATCTTCAATCCTCCATACTCAATCTTCAATCCCCAATCCTCAATCAACAATCCTCAATCCTCAATCCTCAGTCATCAATACTCAATCTCCAATACTCAATCCTCAATCATCAATCCTCAGTCCTCAATCCTCAAACCTCATTCCTCAAACCTCAATCCTCAACCCTCAGTCCTCATTCTCAATTCTCAATTCTTAATCCTCAAACCTCAATCCTCAATCCTCAATCTTCAATCATCAATACTCAATCTTCTATGCTCAATCCTCAATCCTCAATCCTCAATCCTCAATCCTCAATATTCAATACACAACCCTCAAACATCAGTCCTCAATACTCAATCATCAATCCTCAATTCTCAATACTCAATAGAATATCCTGAATTCTCTGCTTTCAATACTCAGTCCTCAATCTTCAATCTTCAAGTCTCCATCCACAGACATCAATTCTCATCACTCAACCCTCAACACTCAGTCCTCAATCTTCAATCCACAATCCTCAATCCTCAATCCTCAATCGTCAATCCTCAATACCCAAACGTCAATCATCAATCCTCAATCCCCAATACTCAATCCTTAATCCTCAATACTCAATACTCAATCCTCAATCCTCAATCCTCAATCATCAATCCACAATCTTCAATACTCAATCCTCAATCCTCAATCTTCAATACTCAATCCTCAATCCTCAATCCTCAACTCTCATACCACAATCCTCAGTCCTCAGTCCTCAAACCTCAGTCCTCAAACCTCAGCCATCATCCTCAATCGTCAATCCTCGTTCCTCAATCCTCAATACTCAATCTTCAATCCTCCATTCTCAATCTTCAATCCTCAATCCTCAATCATCAATCATCAATCCTCAATCCTCAGTCGTCAATCCTCAATCTTCAATACTCAATCCTCAATCATCAATCCTCAATCCTCAATTCCCAATCCTCATTCCTCAAACCTCAATCCTCAACCCTCAGTCCTCATCCTCCATTCTCAATTCTAAATCCTCAACCCTCAATCCTCAATCTTCTATCGTCAACAATCAATCATCAATACTCAGTCTTCAATCCTCAATACTCAATCCTCAATCCTCAGTCCGCAATCCTCAATCATCAATCCTCAATCTTCAATACTCAATCCTCAATCCTCAATCCTCAATCCTCAATACTCAACCTTCAATCCTCCATACTCAATCTTCAATCCCCAATCCTCAACCATCAATCCTCAATCCTCAATCCTCAGTCATCAATCCTCAATCTTCAATACTCAATCCTCAATCCTCGATCCTCAATCCTCAATCCTCAGTCCTCAATCCACAATCATCAATCCTCAATCTTCAATACTCAATCCTCAATCCTCAATCCTCAATCCTCAATACTCAATCTTCAATCCTCAATCCTCAATCCTCAATCCTCAACCTCAGCCCTCATCCTCAATCCTCAACTCTGAATCCTCAATCCTCAATCTTCAATCCTCGATCAACAACCTTCAATATTCTATACTCAATCTTCAATCCTCAATTCCCAATCCTCAATCGTCAATCCTCAATCCTCAATCCTCAGTCATCTGTCCTCAATCTTCAATACTCAATCCTCAATCCTCAATCCTCAATCCTCAATCCTCAATCCTCAACCCTCATTCCTCAATATTCAATACACAACCCTCAAACATCAATCCTCAATACTCAATCATCAATCCTCAATTCTCAATACTCAATAGAATATCCTGAATTCTCTGCTTTCAATACTCAGTCCTCAATCTTCAATCTTCAAGTCTCCATCCACAGACATCAATTCTCATCACTCAACCCTCAACACTCAGTCCTCAATCTTCAATCCTCAATCCTCAATCCTCAATCCTCAATCGTCAATCCTCAATACCCAAACGTCAATCATCAATCCTCAATCCCCAATACTCAATCCTTAATCCTCAATACACAATCCTCAATCCTCAATCCTCAATCGTCAATCCACAATCTTCAATACCATCCTATCTTCTCAATCCATCAATCCTCAATCCTCAATACTCAATCCTCAATCATCAATCCTCCATTTTCAATACTCAATCCTCAATCCTCAATCCTCAATCCTCAATACTCAACCATCAATCCTCAATTCACAATTCTCAATAGAATATCCTGAATTCTCAGGATTCAATACTCAAACCTCAATCCTCAGCCCTCAGCCCTCATCCTCCATCCTCAATCCTCAATCCTGAATCCTCAATCTTCAATCCTCGATACTCAATCTTCAATCCTCAATCCTCAATCCTCAATCACCAATCCTCAATCCTCAATCCTCAATCGTCAGTCTTCAATACTCAATACTCAATCTGCAAACCTCAGTCCTCAATCCTCAATCCTCAATCCTCATTCTTCAGTCCTCAATACCCAGCCCTCAATCTTCAACCCTCAATCCTCAATCCTCAATTCTCAATCCTCAATCCTCAGTCCTCAGTCCTCAAACCTCAGTCCTCAAACCTCAGCCATCATCCTCAATCGTCAATCCTCGTTCCTCAGTCCTCAATCCTCAATCCCCAATCCTCAATAGTCAATTTCCAATCCTAGATCCTCAATCCCCAATCCTCAATCCTTAATCCTCAATCTTCAATCCTCAATCCTCAATACTCAATCCTCAATACTCAATCCTCAATTCTCAATCCTCAATCCCCAATCCTCAATCCTCAATCCTCAATCCTCAATCCTCAAGCCTCAATCCTCAATCCTCAATCTTCAATCCTGAATACTCAATCTTCAATCCTCAATCCTCAATCCTCAATCCTCAATCCTCTATCGTCAGTCTTCAATCCTCAATACTCAATCTTCAATCCTCAATCCTCAACCCTCAATCCTCAATCCTCATTCTTCAATCCTGAATACCCACTCCTTAACCTTCGATCCTCAATCCCCAATACTCAATCCTTAATCCTCAATCTTCAATCCTCAATCCCCAGTCCACAATCTTCAATCCTCAATGCTCAATCCTCAATCCTCAATCCTCAATCCTCATTCCTCAAACCTCAATCCTCAACCCTCAGTCCTCAACCGTCAGTCCTCGTCCTCAAACCTCAATCCCGAATCCTCAACCCTGAATCGTCAATCTTCAGCCCTCAGTCCTCAACAATCAATTGTCGATCCTCAGTCCTCATTAGAATATCCTCAATTCACAGTTTTCAGTACTCAATCACCAATCTTCAATCTTCAAATCTCAGTCTACAAACATCAATTCGCATCACTCAACACACAACACTCAGTCCTCAATCTTCAGTCCTCAATCCTCAATCCTCAATCTTCAATCCTCAATACTCAATCTTCAATCTTCAATCCTCAATTCTCAATCCTCAGTCCTCAATCCTCAATCGCCAATCCTCAATCCCCAATCCTCAACCATCAATCCTCAGTCCTCAATCCTCAATCATCAATACGCAATTTTCAATCCTCAATACTCAACCTTCAATCCTCAACCCTCAATCCTCAATCCACAATCCTCAATCCTCAGTCCTCAATCCTCAATCCTACGTACTCGATCTTCAATCCTCAATCCTCAATCCTCAATCCTCAACCCTCAGCCCTCATCCTCAATCCTCAATCCTGAATCCTCTATCCTCAATCTTCAATCCTCAAAACTCAGTCTTCAATCCTCAATCCTCAATCCTCAATCCTCAATCCTCAATTCCCAATCCTCAATCCTCAACCCTCAGCCCTCATCCTCAATCCTCAATGCTGAATCCTCAATCCTCAATCTTCAATCCTCAATACTCAGTCTTCAATCCTCAATCCTCAATCCTCAATCCTCACTCCTCAATCCACAATCATCAATCCTCAATATTCAATACTCAATCCTCAATCCTCAATCCTCAATCCTCAACTCTCAATCCTCAATCCTCAGTCCTCAGTCCTCAAACCTCAGTCCTCAAACCTCAGTCATCATCCTCAATCGTCAATCCTCGTTCCTCAATCCTCAATCCTCAATCTTCAATCCTCCATACTCGATCTTCTATCTTCAATCCTCAATCATCAATCCTCAATCCTCAATCCTCAACCGTCTGTCCTCTTCCTCACAACTCAATCCCGAATCCTCAGTCCTGAATCGTCAATCCTCAATCATCAATCCTCCATCTTCAATACTCAATCCTCAATCCTCAATCCTCAATCCTCAATACTCAACCATCAATCCTCAATTCACAATACTCAATAGAATATCCTGAATTCTCAGGATTCAATACTCAGACCTCAATCTTCAGCCCTCAGCACTCATCCTCCATCCTCAGTCATCAATCCTCAATCTTCGATCCTCAATCCTCAATCCTCAACCCTCATTCCTCAAACCTCAATCCTCAACCCTCAGTCCCCATCCTCAATTCTCAATTCTCAATCCTCAATCCTCAATACTCAATCTTCAATCCTCAATAATCAATCTCCTATCCTAGATCCTCAATCCGCAATACTCTATCCTTAATCCTAAATATTCAATCCTCTATCCCCAGTCCACAATCTTCAATCCCCAAAGCTCAATAATCAATCCTCAATCCTCAGTCCTCAATCGTCAATCATCAGTCCACAATCTTCAATACTCAATCCTCAATCCTCAATCCTCAATCCTCAATCCTCATTCTTCAATCCTGAATACCCACTCCTCAACCTTCGATCCTCAATTCCCAATCCTCAATCCTTAATCCTCAATCTTCAATCCTCAATCCCCAGTCCACAATCTTCAATCCTCAATTCCCAATCCTCAATCGTCAAACCTCAATCCTCAATCCTCAGTCATCAATCCTCAGTCTTCAATACTCAATCCTCAATCCGCAATCCTCAATCCTCAATCCTCAATCCTCAATCCTCAATCCTCATTCCTCAAACCTCAATCCTCAACCCTCAGTCCCCATCCTCAATTCTCAATTCTCAATCCACAATCCTCAATACTCAATCTTCAATCCTCAATCATCAATCTCCTATCCTAGAACCTCAATCCCCAATACTCTATCCTTAATCCTCAATATTCAATCCTCTATCCCCAGTCCACAATCTTCAATCCCCAAAAGCTCAATAATCAATCCTCAATCCTCAGTCCTCAATCGTCAATCATCAGTCCTCAATCTTCAATACTCAATCCTCAATCCTCAATCCTCAATCCTCAATACTGAATCCTCAATCATCGATCCTGAATCTTCATTACTAAATCCTCAATTCTCAATCCTCAATCCTCAATCCTCAATACTAAACCTTCAATCCCCCATACTCAATCTTCAATCCTCAATCCTCAATCATCAATCCTCAATCCTCAATCCTCAGTCATCAATCCTCAGTCTTCAATACTCAATCCTCAATCCTCAATCCTGAATCCTCAATCCTCAGTACTCAATCCACAATCATCAATCCTCAATCTTCAATACTCAATCCTCAATCCTCAATCCTCAATCCTCAGTACTCGATCTTCAATCCTCAATCCTCAATCCTCAATCCTCAACCCTCAGCCCTCATCCTCAATCGTCAATCCTGAATCCTCTATCCTCAATCTTCAATCCTCAATCCTCTATCCTTAATCCTCAATCGTCAATCCTCATTCTTCAATCCTCAATACCCAATCCTCAATCCTCAATCCTCAATCCTCAATTCTCACTCCTCAATCCTCAGTCCTGAATCGTCAATCTTCAGCCCTCAGTCCTCAACAATCTATTGTCAATCCTCAGTCCTCATTAGAATATCCTGAATTCACAGTTTTCAGTACTCAATCCCCAATCTTCAATCTTCAAATCTCAGTCTACAAACACCAATTCGCATCACTCAACACTCAACACTCAGTCCTCAATCTTCAGTCCTCAATCCTCAATCCTCAATCTTCAATCCTCAATACTCAATTTTCAATCTTCAATCCTCAATTCTCAATCCTCAGTCCTCAATCCTCAATCACCATTCCTCAATCCCCAATCCTCAATCTTCAATCCTCAATCCTCAATCTTCAATCCTGAATACTCAATCTTCAATCCTCAATCCTCAATCCTCAGTCCTCAATCATCAATCATCAATACTCAATGTTCAATCCTCAATACTCAACCTTCAATCCTCAACCCTCAATCCTCAATCCTCAGTCATCAATCCTCAATCATCAATACTCAATCCTCAATCCTCGATCCTCAATCCTCAATCCTCAGTCCTCAATCCACAATCATCAATCCTCAATCTTCAATACTCAATCCTCAATCCTCAATCCTCAATCCTCAATACTCAATCTTCAATCCTCAATCCTCAATCCTCAATCCTCAACCCTCAGCCCTCATCCTCAATCCTCAACTCTGAATCCTCAATCCTCAATCTTCAATCCTCGATCAACAACCTTCAATATTCTATACTCAATCTTCAATCCTCAATTCCCAATCCTCAATCGTCAATCCTCAATCCTCAATCCTCAGTCATCTGTCCTCAATCTTCAATACTCAATCCTCAATCCTCATCCTCAATCCTCAATCCTCAATCCTCAACCCTCATTCCTCAATATTCAATACACAACCTCAAACATCAATCCTCAATACTCAATCATCAATCCTCAATT